>NC_073267.2:91647500-92900357 GCF_029289425.2 Pan paniscus
GGACATAGGTGCTTATGGTTGTGAGCTGACAGTCATTCATCGAACATTATCTCATTCGTGACTAGAGGAAGTTTTTTCTGGTTAAAATAGGGCTGGAATCATCTAACACCTATAGGGCTAGAACTCTGTAATCAAACATTAATGCATTAATGTTTTGGCAGCAAAAGCCATCCTTATTGGTATTAAGAGGGATTTAAGAAAATGATTGCAGCAGCATTCATTCGAATGGTTCAGATTTTGCTGTCAGTTACATTTTGATACCAACTTACTAGGTAGCCTTTGTTGTAAAAGCTTTTTAGCTGTTATGTTCTAGTAAGGGTGTGTGGATCAGGATCGGGGAGTGAGCTGGGTCCACGCTTCCCAGGAGTGACGAGGCTATGATTTACTTGAGCTGGAACATGGTTAAGGATTTTATTTTTATCATCGTCACTTTATTTTCACATTTACCTTCATTTCTATTGAGTGACGTGATTTCCTATTTATGGAAGTGACATAGCTGCCTTTAGCATAATTTTGTTTCATAGTAAATGCCATGCACAAGCCTCAGATGGATTCTTGGTGGGAAAAACTCCATCTATACAGTATATTTCTTGGATAACTGGGGAAATTTGAGTATGTCTAATGATCATTACTTAAAGATAGTTTCCTGAGGTGATATGGTGTGGTGATGTCGGGGGATGTTCTTAAGAGATACCTGTGGGGGATGTCTGCGCCTTATTTCAGATGGTTCAGGAGGAAATGTAAATATGTGTATAAATGAAATACAAATATAGGCTGGGCACAGTGGCTCACGCCTGTAATCCCACCACTTTCGGAGGCTGAGGTGGGTGGATCAACTGAATTCAGGAGTTTGAGACCAGCAGCCTGGCCAACATGGTGAAACCCTATCTTTAGTAAAAATACAAAAAATTAGCTGGGCATGCTGGCAGATACCTGTAATCTCAGCTACTCAGGAGGCTGAGGCAGGAGAATTGCTTGAACTTGGGAGGCGGAGGTTGCAATGAGCTGAGGTCACGCCATTGCACTCCATCCCGGGCAATGAGTGAAACTCCATTTCCAAAAGAAAAATAAATAAATAAAATAAAATAAATAAATATATAAATAAATGACTTTTCTCCTGCCTCAGGAGGAGTATGTGTGTATATATATATATATACACACACACGCACATAAATATATATGTGTGTATATATACGTATATATGTATATACATGTACTAATGATATGTGAATTTATACATACACGTTCACGTGATATAGAAGGATACAGGTGATCCTTATTGGTGAATTCTACTTGCTAAAATTGACTTGTAACCCCAAATCAAATCTCAAAGCACTCTGAGGTCATTCTGAGACACGCACAAAGTGTGGGAAATGAGACTCACGCGATGCACACGTATTCAGCTGAGGTTGAGCAAAGCAGCGCTCCCCTTCCTGGTCTACAGCGTGAAAGCTTCAACAAGTGTCCTCACCATCTGTTGACTGCCATGTTTTTCCTGTTTTTGAGCTTTTTCTTGGTGATCTTGCTGTTCAAATGGCCCGAAGCACAGTGGTGAGGGCTGCCTGGTGTTCCTGAGCACGAGAAGGCTGTGATGTGCCTGATGGAGAAAACACCTGTGTCAGATACGCTTGGTTCAGGCACGAATTACAGTGATGCTGGCTGTGAGCCCAGTGTCAGTCAATAATATATACCAAATCAGGTGTCTTTAAACAGAAACACACATAAAACAAGGTCAGATATTGATTCATTGAGGAAAATGTTGTGACCACAGGCTCAAAAGGCCCTGATCCTGTATTTCCCCTTAGGAGCAATGGCTCAGGTATTTGCCAATCAGTGTTGGTGGTGACTTTATGAACCATAACCCCAATAGATAAGAAAAATCAACTATAGATACACACACACAAATGATCTATAAATACACAGACACCTTATAGAAATATACATATATACACATACAAATAATAAATGTATGCATGCATACATATGTAAATTACATATGTGTGCATATGAATGAGAATATATAAAACCAATATACTTTATAAATAGAGGAAGTAATAAACACACTAAAGTAGGTGGATGCGCACGTGTAACAGCGTCCCCGTTGGTGACCCTGGCTGAAGCACACATGGGTGCTTACTGTGCTGTCTGTTCATCTTTTCTGTAGGTTTGAACTTTAAAAAAAGATTAGAGACTTTTTTCTGTAAGTTTAAAGATATGAATAGATGGAAAAAAATACAGAGAAAAGGTGCATTCTGGGGTATGGGGAAGCTCCTGAATCAGATTGCAGCTGTTCTGAGTCCCAAGACTTGTGCCCTCATACCCAGGATGAGGTCCTCTCCTTCTGGGAGGGCAGATGTGGGGGTTGTGCCCCCCGAGCAGCGCCCGGTTTCTGTCGTCCCAGGGAGCTGCCCTGGCCCCTCTGTGGGGCAGATGCAGAGGTGTGTGCTCCCCCTGCCGAGCTGCCCACCCTCTTCTGCCTGCAGCTTCCCAGTGATCCTGTCCATCGAGGAGCACTGCAGCGTGGAGCAACAGCGTCACATGGCCAAGGCCTTCAAGGAAGTGTTTGGCGACCTGCTGCTGACGAAGCCCACGGAGGCCAGTGCTGACCAGCTGCCCTCGCCCAGCCAGCTGCGGGAGAAGATCATCATCAAGGTAGGCACCCCGGGTGCTGCTGTTGGCTGTCCAGGGAGCCCAGTGGCTTGGTTCCCCGGCTCTGGGTCCCATTCACCAAGTTCTATGTCCTACTGGGCCTGCTCCAGGTCCCACTGCACAGGCTCAAATCTGCTCTCCTTACTAACACTGTGACCCTAGGCAAAGTCATTAACCTTTGGGAGCCTCTGTTGTCACCAGTCTCTGGGGGAGATAATACTGGAACCCATCTGGCTAGCTTGCTGGAAGCATGACGTGAGGGAAGGCGTGGAGAATGCGTGGAACTGTGCCCGTCATGTGGTTGGTGCTACGTTAAGTGCTAACCTGTTATAGTTCATTTGTTCATTGGTGAACCTTCCCCATCCTCTCTCGGAGTCAGCCCCATGCGAGGTGCTGGAGGTGTCCAGCGACCTGGGTGCTGTTCCTGTGATTGGAGCTTCCAGTTGTGTGGGAGGCGGGCAGTTGCTAGAAAAGGCTGAGTGCAGCAATAGAGCTGATGTTCCCAGCACTGCAGGGGAGATGGGTGATTATATCTGTGCCTAGGGATGCCACGGTAACATTTGGATTTTTGAATTATTAGGATAAAGAGACCATATATGCCGTGGCTTAAAGCACAGAAGAGTTTATTTCTTCCCCATGCGAGGGAGAATGTTCTGTGAGTTTTGAGCTCTAGCCCACAAGGTGACTCAGGGACCCGGGGCCCCCGCATTCTGCTCTAGCATCTCTCAGGGCAGCAGTTTTCAACTGGGGTTTCACAGACCCCCGAAGAATCCACAGTTAGAATCAGACGGGCACGTGAACTTCAACAGAAAAAAAATTACATCTTTATTTGTTTAACCTGTACATAAAACTTAATACTTCCTTCCATTGTGAACATTGGCAGCAAGCCACTTGCGGGCTCTGTCACCAGCAGAAGTCATGAGTGTTTTCATATCACGTTTATAGTTATTGCAAATATTTCAAAATAATGTTGTGCTCGTCATCACTTTGGAATTATGGAGGTTATTAGGTCTGCCTCTAGATCTTACTTAAGATGTTAACGAAGAAACCCATCTATTAGTGTATTGCAAATATTTATTTAATATCTTAATCATGTTTCAATATAATTGAGTTTCCTTTGTAATTTTATGCATTATTATTCTGAGAAAAGGGTCTGTAGCCTTCCCCAGATTTTGAAGGAGCTCATTACACAAAAACGGTGAAGGGACTTTGCTTTGTCCTTGTTTGTGTGGTGGACGCTTGGTCTCAGGCACATCCTAGTTCCAGCTCAGATCACGGGAAGTCCAAGGGTGTCCAGGGCAAATGGTTTCTGGTAAGCAAGTCAGCTGTCCCGTCGTTTTCTCTACTGTTCTGTGCATGAGAGCTTAGTCACGTTACCTGCAAGGACTGTGGAATCTGAAGTCCCTAGTGGGGCAGCCTTTCATGGAAGGAGCGAGTGTGAATTTTGTTGACATTGCACAAGCTCATGGGAAAGGACAAACAGCTGTTTCGTAGGTATTTCAGTCTGTTCATGCGGCTATCACAAAATACCGTAAGCTGGGTGGGTTATAAACAACAGGAACTGATTTCTCACGGTTCTGGAGGCTGGAAGTTCAAGGTCAGGGTGCTGGTATGAGAGTCCTCTTCCAAGTTGTAGGCTGCCGACTTCTAGTTGTGTCCTCACATGGTGGAAAGGGTGAGGCAGCTCTCTGGGACCTCTTTTATTTTTAAATATTTATTTATTTATAAACAACCATCTGGGACATGGAGATATCTTTGGCCTCTTTTATAAGGGCACCATTCCCATTCATGAGAGCTCTACCCTTATTCCCATTCATGGGAGCTCTACTCTCATTCCCACTTATGAGAGCTCTACCCTCATTCCCATTCATAAAAGCTCTACCCTCATTCCCGTTCATGAGGACTCTACCCTCATGACCTAATCACCTTCTGTGTTACCCATTCTCACACTGCTCATAAAGACATACCCAAGACTGGGTAATTTATAAAGGAAAGAGGTTTAATGGACTCACAGTTCCATATGGCTGGGGAGGCCTCACAATCATGTCAGAAGACAAAGGAGGAGCAAAGTCACATCTTACATGGTGGCAGGCGAGAGAGCTTGTGCAGGGAAACTCCCATTTATAAAACCAGATCTCATGAGATGTGTTCACTATCACAAGAACAGCATGTGAAAGACCCACCCCCATGATTCAATTACCTCTCACTGGGTTCCTCCTATGACATGTGGGAATTATAGGAGCTGCAATGCAAGGTGAGATTTGGGTGGGGACACAGCCAAACCATATTACCTTCCAAAGCTACCATCTCCAAATACCATTACATTGGGGATTAGGTTTCAACATATAAATTTTGGGAGGACACAGACATTCAGACCATAGCAGTAGGCAGAGAAGGGGGATGTCCTTCCAGGTTGGGACAACAGGACACACAAGGGTGTGGTGGTGTCAACACGTGGCATGTACCCTATATTGTCACTGGGCCACCAAGATACATTGGGCACAATCCTTATGTTCCAGGAAGTCATGGTTTGGTAGGGAGACAAACCCATCAACAGAGAAACACCAAACAGTGCAAGGAGCTTTGGCCAAGCGCAACCAGAGGAGGGGATGTTGGTGCCCCCATGGGTAAGAGCATCAGTGCACGGGGAATGTTTGGCCAAGACTGTGACCCTTAAGGTACAGATGTTTGCCTAAGCGGGAGATCAGCTGTCATTGTCTTAGTCTTGCAGATGAGAAGTGTGAGGCCTGGAGAAGTGCAGCCACCTGCCTGGGGTCACAAGTTAACAAAATAGCTGCAGCGCTGTTTGCACCCAGGCAGTTGTTTCGGAGATGCCAAGGGATGCTTCCAGCATGGTGAAGGCAGGATAAGGGGTGGAGGGAGCTCGGCCATGGAGGGTCCATGGCTTCTCAGGCACCTAGTTGGTGAGTCTTCGGGGCAGCCTGGTTTCATGTGCTCTTCCCTGTTCCCAGCTCATTCCTTCTGTTTCCATTAGGATGGCTTGCTGCCTGTTCCCAGGGATTTTTCAGCTCTTGTTCTAAGATGCAAAGTACTGAAGGCCCCTTTTAGAGCACCCTCTGCCCCACACCTGATACGCTGTGGCTCACTTCTTTCTATTTCAAGAAATGAGGTGGAAATAGCGTTGGCCACACGGTCACTTTGTACCATGCACTGGGCTAGGCATGGTGATATGTATCTTCTTATTCAGTCTTGTCAAGACACTGCAGGACGAATAACCTCAGCCCTTGCCCACTTTACAGATGTGGACATTGAGATTCAGAGGTTAAATAGCTCAGCCAGGGTCACACATTTAGTATTTGCTGAGGAAATTATTCAAGGCCAAGGTGTCTGCCCTCAAAGCCTGTTTTCCCATGCCTGTATCATGCTGCCATTCACAAGGGACACTGAGGTCCTGCTTCACTGTTGACACTTATCTTTCACGTTCTTTGACTTACGGGATCCCACAGGGGCTGCCACGTCCCGATTTTACGAGACAGATTACTGAGACTCTGACGATGACTCAGCCAAGGTCACATAGCCAGTAAGGTAATAGGCCCTGAATTCAAATCTGGATCTGACTCCCCATCCTGAGCTCCTTCACCAGGTTACATGACCCTCAACTTACAGACGCTTGCCTGCGTGGGAGTCCAGGTGTCATCACTGTCTTAATCTTGCAGATAAGAAGCCTGAGGCTCAGAGAAGTGCAGCCACTTGCCCGGGGTCACACAGCTGGTAGAATAGCTGCAGTGCTGTTTGCACCCAGGTTGCCTTAGTCTAATCCCCAGTGGGTCCCCTGCCACCCTGCCCAGCCTGTTCCCTCTGGACTGCAGCCTGCCTTTCCCTCTGTGTGCTAGAGAAGGCTGGGCACAGGGGGTGTTGTATATTCACCGAGTATCAACAGAGCACTTACTGTCTGCTAAGTGCTCTTCTAGCACAGGAGACTCAACAGGAAGCAAAACAACATCCCTGCCCTCATGGGGCTTATATTCTAGCAGTGAGGACAGAAGACAAACACACGGTGTGTGTAGGGCTAGGCAAGTGAGAGGAATAAAGCAGGCTTGGGGCTAGAGAGTGGCAGGATAGGAAGGGGAGTGTGGGCTATTTTTACTTACTTATTTTTTACTGGGACAGAGTCTCACTCTGTTGCCCAGGCTGGAGTGCAGTGGTGCAGTCTCAGCTCACTGCAACCTCCACTTCCCAGGTTCAAGCAATCTTACTGTCTCAGCCTCCTGAGTAGCTGGGATTACAGGCGCGTGCCACCATGTCCGGCTAATTTTTTTATTTTTGTAGATACAGGGTTTTGCCATGTTGGCCAGGCTGGTCTAGAACTCCTGAGCTCAAGTGATCTGTCTGCTTCAGCCTCCCAAAGTGCTGGGCTTATAGGTGTGAGCCACTGCGCCCGGCCAGTATGGGCAATTTTTAGATGAAGCTGTAAGGAAAGCTCCTCCTCCTCGTTCAGGGTAACCTGGAGGGCAGAGCTGAACAGACTAAGAGGGAAGCCAGGCAGCAAGAACAGGCAGTGCAAAGGCCCTGCCTGGGAAGAGGCGACGAAGGCTGCTGGCTCAAAGGCCTAAACTTGGGTCTCCATGGAGACAGCCTATGTATATGTTTTCCCCTCAGCATAAGAAGCTGGGCCCCCGAGGCGACGTGGATGTCAACATGGAGGACAAGAAGGACGAACACAAGCAACAGGGAGAGCTGTACATGTGGGATTCCATTGACCAGGTGGGCCTTGGTCCCTTCCCGTAGCCACTGCGGCCACCCCCCTTGCAGCTGCTTCTTGGAGCCCTGCTGGGAGCTCTGAGAATACGCCTGTCTTGTTCCCATTTTTAGTCAAGTGAGTTTTTGCCATGTGAATTTACCTTCCTTCTTAAACTTTATTTGTTTATTTTGTGGGACAGGCTCTCACTCTGTCGCCCAGGCTGGAGTGTAGTGGTGTGATTGCGGCTCACTGCAGCCTTCACCTCCCAGGCTCAAGTGATCCTCCCACCTCAACCTCCCTGAGTCTCTGGGACCGCACGTGCGCACCACCATGCCTGGCTAATTTTTTGTATTTTTGCAGAGATGGGATTTAGTCGCGTTGCCTAGGGTGATTTCAAACTCCTGGGCTCAAGCAATCCTCCCACCTTGGCCTCTCAAAGTGCTGAGATTATAGGCGTGAGCTTCTAAGCCTGGCCAACTTTATTTTCCTTTTGCATTTTTAATGTTTTATTTTGAAATAATTTTAGATTAAATATATTTACACACACAAATAGTATGGGATATTCCCATCTACCCTTACCAAGCTTCTCCAAATATTATTAATAACATCCTACATAACCATAGTATAATTAGCGCAGTCAGGAAATTAACATTGGTACAATACTAATAACTAGTTTATAGATGGTATTTCATTGTTGCCACTGTGTTCACTCAGGCTATTTTCCTGTTTCAGGATCCAGTACCCGGTGCTGCCGTGCATTTAGGTTGTCCTGACTCCTTCGTGTCCTCCAATCAGGGGTCGTTCCACCAGAAACCTTATTTTTCAGACTTTAATGCTGCCTCTATCCCTTTACCTAATGTGTATATCCATTTTGAGTATATTTTTACATGTCCGTTCTTATATCCTAGATATAACATACATATCAAAGGCAATATTTATTTATTACTTATTTGTTTTAGATAGTCTTGCTCCATTGCCCTGGCTGGAGTGCGGTGGTACGATCTTAGCTCACCACAGACTCCACCTCCCGGTTGAAGTGATTCTTGTGCCTCAGCTTCCCGAGTAGCTGGGACCACAGATGTGCACCACCATGCCCTGCTAATTTTTGTAGCCTTAGTAGAGATAGTGTTTCGCCATGTTGGCCAGGCTGGTCTTGAACTCCTGATCTCAAGTGATCTGCCCGCCTTGGCCTCCTGAAGTGCTAGGATTACTGGCGTGGGCCACTGTGCCCAGCCAAAAATGGCAATATTTAAGTAAAGAATTAAGTTGGGCCAGGCGCGATGGCTCATGCCTATAATCCTAGCACCTTGGGAGGCCGAGGAAGGCAGATTACGAGGTCAGGAGATCGAGACCATCCTGGCTAACATGGCGAATCCCCGTCTCTACTAAAACTACAAAAATAAGCTGGGCATGGTGGCACGTGCCTGTAGTCCCAGCTACTCAGGAGGCTGAGGCAGGAGAATTACTTGAACCCGGGAGGCGGAGGTTTCAGTGAGCTGAGATTGAGCCACTGCACTCCAGCCTGGTGACAGAGACAGACTCTGTCTCAAAAAAAAAAAAAAGTGCAGCACACCAACATGGCACATGTATACATATGTAAGAAACCTGCACGGTGTGCACTTGTACCCTAGAACTTAAAGTATAATAAAAAATACAAATAAAAACATTATTAAAAAAAAGAGTTTCTGCATACCCTGCACCCAGCCTCCTCTCACATTAACGTCATGCATGACAATAAAAGTGACCAAAACTGAGAACTTAACACTGGTACTTTACAATAAAACCAGAGACTAAATTTCATCGGAAAAAAAAAAAAAAGTCATTAAGCCACAAATAAATATTGAACGTAAGGTCTCCAGACAAACTGGCCAGGAAATCCTGAAAGTTTTAAAAGGTAGATGGAATAGAAAAGAAAACGATGAGGAGTTGTACCTACCTTAGACTCATGGATCTAAAAAGTCCAAAAAGAAGCTCAAATACCAAAAGAAGCTCAAAACGCATTGATGTTTTAAAAAAGAAATGCCTTGTAAGGAATTGAATTCAGAGAAGTCGCCATAAATGTCTATGAAACTGGGAAAAGCACATCCATAGTAGATGCTGGGGTGACACCCTGCAGGGCTCCTGGGCTCCACAGTTGATGAGGTAGAGGACTTGGGGGGCACTAATACCAGTTTCACTTTCTAGAAATGGACTCGGCACTACTGCGCCATCGCCGATGCCAAGCTGTCCTTCAGTGATGACATTGAACAGACTATGGAGGAGGAAGTGCCCCAGGTAGGGGGACACCCTAGCCACATAGGGAGGAGGTCCCCAGGAACCCCAAGGACCAGCCAGTCCCCGGGACCTCCTTCCCATGTGGCTTCTCTGGCCGGCTGGCAAGGGGATGCTCCGCTGAAGAAGCTGTTGATACTCTGGGTACCATGTCCTGGCTGGCTTGTCTCTGATTGGCTGGCTGCCCCAGGTGCTTTAACCAGTGAGGTTCAAGATGCTTTCCTGCTCTCTAAAGTGCCTGATTGGCCTTAGATGGAGGCCGGTGCTCTGGCTTGGTCCCATGCTTTCCTGTTGCCCTCTCCTCCAGCTGTGGTCATCTTTCCCGCTGTTTATTTCTGCAGCCCCCAGGGCCTCATGGCTCTCAGACTTCCCATAGAACAGAATGGAGGGCTTTGCTGGGAACCGTTCACTCCATGTCTCAGGATGCCAGGAGGCCACCATAAATGAGGGCTCTCAGGAGTGGGAGGCAGGCAGAGGAGGGTAGCGGGTGCTGTTTTCCCATACCCCTTCGGGTGGGGACCAGCTGAGGCTGGCCTCTCTATGTTATCTGGTACCCTGGGTCAGGGTGAGACAGAAGGACCTGTCTAGTGATGCTGGGGTTTGGTCCAAGGCTTTCAGAAACCCCTCCTCTCTTTGCGGCCCAGGATATACCCCCTACAGAACTACATTTTGGGGAGAAATGGTTCCACAAGAAGGTGGAGAAGAGGACGAGTGCCGAGAAGTTGCTGCAGGAATACTGCATGGAGACGGGGGGCAAGGATGGCACCTTCCTGGTTCGGGAGAGCGAGACCTTCCCCAATGACTACACCCTGTCCTTCTGGTAATGCCCCCGACCCAGGGAACGCCTACCTTCTCCTCCATGCCAACTGATGAGGCAGGGTGGCGAGTGGTTCTAGCTCAGGCAGCAATTGGGCAGGCTGGGGACCTGAATCCCAGGCTTCATTTGTCGAGCTCTTCTAGGCCGGGACAAGGGTGAGGTGGGTATGACTCACTTGGGCACAGTAACCCAGATTAATGAGATTTCAGGGCAATCTTTTAAAAAATCAAAAGTAATGCAAAAAAGTCTGTGATGAACAAAATATGAACATTTTAAACAAAGACAAGATCTGACCCTACTCTTAGATGATGTGGCCTCACTCACTTCCCCCGATCCCAGCCCTGGAGTGGGTCAGGTGGCTCTGGGTGATTCAGCCAACCTTCTAGCATCTCTGTCTCCTCCGTAAAAGGGGGACTCTAGGGCTGTCCTTTCGAAGCCGTCATAGGCTGTGATGAGCTTGTGCATTCATTCATCCACCCACTTATCCATGTCTCAGTGCATTAAAAGATACTTCTTGAGGGCGTGCCCTGTGCTAGACACAGTACTTATGCCAGACAGACAATGCCTTTGTCCTCCTGGACACTAGCGTCTTTTGAAGGAGATGGGCAATGAAAAAGCAGTCACTCAAATGATTTGCAAGTATAGTTGTGATGAGTGCAATGAAACAAGGCAACATAAAGGGACATCCCTCCCTTTATTGGGGGGGTTTAATGTGAGTTGGGGGGATTTGTGAAAGTCTGTGAGAGAAGGCTCTGATGCCCTGACGTGGGGAATGGTTAGGAAAACCTTCCTGAAAGAAGATGAGACCTGAAAGAGGGAAATTATAATTCTGTCACTTAAAAAAAAATTGTGATAGGGTCTTGCTCTGTTGCCTAGGCTGTAGTACAATGGAGCAGTCTCAGTCACTGCAGCCTCAAACTCCTGGGCTCAAGCAACCCTCCTATCTCAGCCATCTAAGTAGCTGGGACTACAGGCACATGCCACGACACCTGGATAATTTGTAAATTTTTTGTAGAGCTGGAGTCTCACTACGTTGCCCAGGCTGGTTTCGAACTCAGCTCAAGCAATCCTCTGGCTTCGGCCTCCTGAAGTGCTAGGATTACAGCTGTAAACCATTGCACCTGGCTGAAAATTAGAATAGTAATAACACGCAAATAATCCTGGACACCTAAATGATGCTTACCATGTGCTGGGCAGTATTCGAGACACCTTGTATGTGGTCTCGTTTACTCTTCAGGATGCCTCTTTGAGGTGGATACTGTTATCATCCCTGTCAGACCGCTGGGGTAGTAATACAGTATGGCTCAGACAGCACGGGTGACCTGCTCCAGGACACTTAGTTCATATGTGGCAGAGCTGGGATTTGAATCCAGGCATCCTGGCTCTAGAGAAGCAGTTATATATATAAAAGGGGGATGGGGTGGGGTGGGGTGGGGGAAGTAGGTAGAATGTTCTGGAATCCAGGCTGAGGGTCTAGCCTATACTAAGGCCCTGCATCTGGTTTTGTTGTTGTTGTTGTTGAGATGGAGTCTCGCTCTGTCGCCCAGGCTGGAGTGCAGTGGCGTGATCTCGGCTCACTGCAACCTCCGTCTCCCAGGTACAAGTGATTCTCTTGCCTCAGCCTCCCAAGTAGCTGGGATTACAGGCATGCACCACCATGCCCAGCTAATTTTTGTATTTTTAGTAGAGACGAGATTTCACTGTATTGGCCAGGCTGGTCTGGAACTCCTAACCTCAGGTGATCCACCCGTCTCAGCCTCCCAAAGTGCTGGGATTACAGGCATGAGCCACTGCGCCCAGCCTCCTGTGTCTGTTCTAGGAGCAGAGGGAAGGTTGTGTGGCCACATGTAATGTCCCTGCCTCTGAGGCCCTGGCTGCCGCAATGGCCTGGCCTGCGTTCTCCCAGCACTGATGGCGTCCTCTCCCCGCAGGCGGTCAGGCCGGGTCCAGCACTGCCGGATCCGCTCCACCATGGAGGGCGGGACCCTGAAATACTACTTGACTGACAACCTCACCTTCAGCAGCATCTATGCCCTCATCCAGCACTACCGCGAGACACACCTGCGCTGCGCCGAGTTCGAGCTGCGGCTCACGGACCCTGTGCCCAACCCCAACCCCCACGAGTCCAAGCCGTACGTGTCTGAGGGTGGAGCAGGAGGCAGGCGGTGGTCGGGTTAGCTCCACCAGGCAGAGAAGCTGGCCTGGTGGTTCAGCCGGGCCAGACCCCCAGGACACCCTCTCCCCAGCCCACCGGCATCTCAAAATTGCCGAGGTGGCCGGTTTCCAAATTCCTGGCACCATGACCTGTGTCCTTTTCTCTTTTCTTTCTTTCCTCCCCTTTCTTTCCTCTTTTCCCTTTCTTCTACTTTGTCTTCATAGCCCCGAGACTTTGGGCTTTGATTTTCAGAGGGTCATTTTGGCCCGGGGATATTCTCTTACCTTTCAGAGCTCCTTCCTGTTTGTTCTGAAAATGAACAAGGAAACAATGATTATAAGAGTCTGCCGCTGATTTTTTTTTGTCTAGTGAAATGAGTATCAAGGTAGGCCTTGCAAAGGGTCAACAAATTCTGGGAATAAAGAAAAAACAATTTTTAGGCAGAAAGCTGCAAAAATGTACATTTCCGAGGAGGCCGTATTACTTATAGCAACTTTTTTTTTTTTCACTTTTTCTGTCACATTTTCCTATGGATTGCCTCTTAAAACTTGCTATTTCTTATCTTAAGAAATAACCCAAAAACAACCCAAAACCCTGTGAAACTGCTGCTGTGATCTCCGTCTTCGATTTTCTGAGACACGTGGCAATTACTGTGCCTCCCCGGGAGCCTGGCTTTTCAGGTTTGGGCTGCTTGGGTGGATGAAGATGAATCAGTTTTTTGAGACAAGGTGTTGCTCTGTTGCCCAGGCTGGAGTGCGGTGGAACAATCACGTCTCACAGCAGCCTCGAGCTCCTGGGCTCAAGTGATCCTCCCACCTCAGCCTTCTATCTGGGACTGCAGGTGTGTGCCACTGTGCCCAGCTAATTAATTAATTAATTTATTTATTTTGAGACCGAGTCTTGCTCTGTCTCCCAGGCTGGAGTGCAATGGCACGATCTCAGCTCACTGCAACGGCACGATCTCAGCTCACTGCAACCTCTGCCTCCCAGGTTCAAGAGATTCTTGTGCCTCAGCCTCCTGAGTAGCTGGTATTATAGGCGCACGCCACCGGGCCTGGCTAATTTTTGTATTTTCTTTTTTTTTTTTTTTTGGGACAGAGTCACATTCTGTTGCCTAGGCTAGAGTGCAGTGGCGTGATCTCGGCTCATTGCAACCTTTGCCTCCTGGGTTCAAGTGATTCTTCTGCCTCAGCCTCCTGAGTAGCTGGGACTACAGGCGCCTGCCACCATGCCCGGCTAATTTTTTGTATTTTTAGTAGAGACGGGGTTTCACCATGTTAGCCAGGATGATCTCGACCTCCTGACCTCATGATCCACCCGCCTCAGCCTCCCAAAGTGCTGGGATTACAGGCGTGAGCCACCACGCCTGGCCCAATTTTTGTATTTTTAGTAGAGATGGAGTTTCGCCATGTTGGTCAGGCTGGTCTCGAACTCCTGGCTTCTCGTGATCCACCTGCCTTGGCCTCCCAAAGAGCTGGGATTACAGGCGTGAGCCACTGTGCCTAGGCTATTTTATTTTTTATAGAGATGGGGGTCTCATTGTGTTGGCCAGGCTGGTCTCAAACTCCTGACCCCAAGTGATCCTCCTGCCTCAGCCTCCCAAAGTGCTGGGATTTCAGGTGTGAACCACTGTGCCCGGCCCCATGTATTATTTTGGGCTTGAAACAGTCCCCTGGGGTCTCCCACTATTCTTTTCACAAATTCTCTTTGCTGAGGTGCCTTTGGCTGGGGAAGCCCACTGTGTGATTTCCATGGTCGTTTCCAGGGCCAGGTTCCAGGTGTCACTGGTGCCATTATCTTGTCCTCTGCGGGTGGCCCACTGACAGCCTGGAGACCGCTCACCTGGTCGTTTTCCCTGGCCCTGTGCTGCAGGTGGTACTATGACAGCCTGAGCCGCGGAGAGGCAGAGGACATGCTGATGAGGATTCCCCGGGACGGGGCCTTCCTGATCCGGAAGCGAGAGGGGAGCGACTCCTATGCCATCACGTTCAGGTGGGTGCGAGGGTGGGAGGCACATGCCCTCCAGAGGGGCTTGGCAAGGACAGATGTGGAGAGACAAGGGGGAACTTCAGGTGGAGGCTCACCTGCAGTGTCCCCACCCCCCCAGCATCAGCGACAACAACAACAACCACAGCAAAAGCTGCTGCGAGAATGTGCGCTCCAGCGTGCCAGGCACAGTCTGCGTTCTCCAGGGCAGGATGTTCTGTAGGAACTCACTTTGGCTTCCAGTAACTCTGTGGGGTTGACATGACCATGGTCTGTGTTTCTCAGAGGAGGAAACTGAGGCACAGCAAGATTAAGTAACTTGCTGAAGCATGCAGCCACTAAGTGGTGGGGCTGGGATTCCAGCCCAGACAGCCCAGGCAGCCCAGGGCTGTGATGATATAGATCTGGTTTCCTCCCAACTGCAGCTGCTGCCCAACCACCTCTAGGCCTGTGGTTCTCTAATTTTACCCCAAAACACCAGATTCTCCCACTTCCACTAATGACAAGGAGCCGAGGAGTGACTCAGACTCCGTTTAGCCTACTGTCCCGCCGTCTCCCCAGCCCCAGGGTTTCCCTGCATGTTCTTAAGGTGGTAATAGTCTGCTATATGTTGAGTTCCTAACCGTGTTCTAGACACTGGGCTGCCTTCAAGGCCTCATCTGATTGAATCCTTTGCTACAGCCTGTGAGAGGTAGGTCTAGTTATTGCAAGGGAGGAAACAGGACCAGAGAGGTTAAGTGACCTGCCTGGAGTCACACAGCCTCATAGTCAACTGAGTTTGAGGTTCAGATGCAGGCCTGTCCGTCTCCAAAGCCTAAGCTCTTCACTCCAGAGTCTCCAGCCAGAGGCCTGGGGGCCAAATCTCCAGCCAGAGGCCTGTGGGCGTCTTTTATACACTGATGTGAAAAACTGAGAAATTTCACTGAAAAACTCAGATTGCTTCTTGTGAAAAATGGGAGGCAGTGGACGCTCTGGGCCTGTGTTTCCACATGGGCGCGGTGGTGCTGGCTGCATGGCAGCTACTGTGGGGTGTGTGGTTTGCCCCTGTCCACTCCTCTCCCCATTCCCTCTGCCCTGGTCCCATCCCCTGGTGACCCTGCCAGGCTGCCCCCTGGGCGTTTGTATTTCCCTTCCTCCTTGCCTGCACCACTATGCCTGAGCCACCTCCCTGGGGACCGTGGTGACGGTCATTATCACTGCAGTTTACTGAGGACCTACTGTGTACTGGCTCCAGCCAGAGAGCAGCCTCCCACCAGCGTGGCTCTTCTGTACTCTCTGTTCCCAAGAGGGTGACCTGGGCTTCTCAGCATTGGTGCCTCTGCCCTTTGCTCTTTCCCCTAAACCTCTTAGTGGTGCCTCCTCAGCCTGGAAGGGGAGGAAGTGTGTTCAGTCCGCTGCACACGGATTGAAAACCTGCTGTATGCCAGGCCCCAGGGGGGGCGTTGGCACTCCCACTGTGCTGTCATCCTGTGCAAGTGATGGCAACTAAACTCAACTGGCTGAAACTGAGGTGCCCAAGTGGTGAGACAGCTCTGACACAACCGGATCGGGGCCTCACCTGATGATGGTCAGGATGCCACCTGTATGTGCATGCTGGCGTTACTCTCCATCAGCTTCTGTCTCAGGTGGCTGTACCTTGGGCTGCCAGGACAGTGTCCGGCAGAAAGGATGGCCCCCTCCCTGAGCCAGGTGGCATGATTCTGACAGGCCATCTGGGGATGGGGTTGGGGTCACTTCAGTGGGACCACGTGAATGAAGAGGTTGGGTGGCTCCTCAGGTTGATTGCCTGACTTACATACACGCCCCATTCAGTCTGTGAGCCTGTCTTCCCCATGAGATTGGAGGTGTCTTGAGAAAGGAAGTTTTTATTTTTTAGAAGTTAATAGATGTTTGGTGAGCACGTACTGTGTGCCGGGCCCTGTGCTGGGCTCCAGAAATGCAGGAGTGATAAAAACAGCCCAGTCCTTGCTCTCTCAGGCTAATGGTCTGGCAGGGATGAGAGACATCGCCTTACTCCAAGTGTTTCTTGCTTTTGACCTGTTCCTGCTTATGTAACATTGGCTGGGATGTAGTTGGTGGTCGGTGAATGCTGGCTCAGTGAGTCAATCAGCAAGGATGGCCGCTCCCCACCTCACCCCATGGCCCACTGTCAGGGAAGCTCAGTCCACACAGTGTTTCTCAAAGAGGTGGGGTGTGAGGACTGATCCTGTTGTATTTGGATGTTGAACTCCCCTGGTCTCTACCCACTGCATGTCTGTCTGGGACCCTAAGTCATTGTAACAATCAAAAATAACATCCCTGCCCCAGGACACACACTTTTTCAAACCCTCTCTGGTCAGGGTATGGGGTGGAGCGTCACTGTCCTTCACTGAGAAGCACTGAGGAGGTTTGAGCACATAAGGAAATCAGTGTAATATTTTGTGATGAGTGCTACAAAGGGATTGGTCAGGCAGGGTGGTGGAGGGTGAGTAGCTCTCCAGGGCAACGGATGGGGAATTTGGACCAGGCAGTAGGGGAACACAGGTCTGCAGGAACTTCTCCTTGCCCTCTACATATTTGTAAAGTGCCTCTCCTGTGCCAGGCACTGTTCTGGGCTCTGGGGATGTGTAATGAACTTCTGGATAGATTTCCCCAGTAGAGGAGAAACACCTGCTTTCAAATCCACAAAGGAAGTGTTGAGTTGTTGCCCGGCTGTGATTGGTGGAAGGCATCTCTTGGGCAGTGAAGCTGAGACCTCAGGCTGTGGCCGTGGCATCCACGCTCCAGGAGGTTGGAAGATGCAACTCGTATTCCAGCCCTGTTCCCATCTCCCCTTCTGATTCTCTTTTCTCCCAGGGAAGTTAGTTGTGGGTTGATTTCAGTTATGTTTTCCAAACCATTCACTTACTGAGTCCTGCCTGAGTGCCAGACATTGTGCCAACAGCTTACCCTGAATCAGCTAATAGACGATGATCCTAATGCTCCCCATGTGACGGGGTTGTGGATCCCTGATGCTGTGGATCGGGAAGCTGAGGCTTAGGGGTTCCCTGTGGAAGGAGCCGGAACCTGACCTTGGCTCTGTACCTCGGCACCCCAGAGCCCCCCTGCCTGCCCTGAGGAGCTCTTATAAAAAGTTTTAAAATTAATTTTTAATTACATGAGTATTGCAGGAGGATATTCTCTCTATAAAAAATTAAGACATTACAGTGAAGGCTAAAGCCCCCTGTGGTCCTTCTAATCTCAGTAGAGAGGTCCTGGTAGAAAGCACAGTTTTCTAGCTGGTGTGTCCATCCAGACATTTAAAAAATATGTACATATTTATACATGTCTGTATCTATGGAAAATATATGGTGCCATTTTGTGTCTGGGTATTTTCATTCTATTTTTAGAAAATACAAATGGGATCATTCTGCAGCTTTTCTACTCAGCAGTGTTTGTTTTCTTTCCTCTGTTTTTTTAGAAGGAATAAATATTTAATAAAATATCACTGGAAATAAACCACTGAAGCAGAAGTCTTCTAGGATTTTGTTTTTACAGGACTTTTTGACGAAATCACTTAAAGCAATATATTTTTTTTTTCAAAAGATTGGAAATCCTTTTTTAAAAAAAGAAAAAAAAAGTTCTTTAAAAAAAATATTTTAAAACAATAAAAAAGTCTCTCTATAGTGCAAAAAATGCCTTTTCTTGATTTTTTTCCCTGCCATGCAAAATTGTTAAATGAGTAGTATGCCCATAGAAACTATGCCTCTAGATGCTTTTCCTAATTTATTTAATTGAGAAATAAAAGTTGTATATATGTATCATGTACAACATGTTGTTTTGAAATATGTATACATGGTGAAATGGCTAAATTGAGATAATAACATATACACACACTTAACCTTTTTTTTTTTTTGTGGTGAGACTTAAGGTCTACCCTCAGCAATTTTCAAGAATACAGGATATATATATATATATTTTGAAATGGAGTCTTGCTCTGTCGCCCAGTCTGGAGTGCAGTGGCGTGATCTTGGCTCACTGCAACCTCCACCTCCTGGGTTCAAGCGAGTCTCCTGCCTCAGGCTCCTGAGTAGCTGGGATTACAGGCATGCACCACCATGCCTGGCTAATTTTTGTATTTTTGGTAAAGGTGGGGTTTCACCATGTTGGCCAGGCTGGTATCGAACTGCTGACCTCTGGTGATCCACCCTCCTTGGCCTCCCAAAGTGCTGGGATTACAGGCGTGAGCCACCACGCCCGGCCAGGACTTTGTTATTGACTATAGTCCCTATGCTGTACCATAGATCTCTTGCACTTACTCCTCTTGTCTAACTGAAATTTTGTATCCTTTGACCAACATATCTCCAACCCTCCCTACCTCCCCCTGCCCCGGACCCTGGTAGCCACCATTCTACTCTCCACTTCCGTGAGTTTAAACCTTTTTAGGTTTCACGTATGAGATCCTGTGGTATTTGTTTTTCTGTGCCTGGCTTATTTCACACAGCACAATGTCCTCCAGGTTCATCCATGCTGTTGCAAATGACAGGCTTTCCTTTTTTTTTTTTTTTTTTTTTTAAAGCAAATGGTATTCCATTATGTAAATGTACCACATTTTCTTTATCCATTTATCTGTTGATGGGCAGGCTGATTCTACACCTTGGCTATGGTGAATGGTGCTATGAACATGGGAGTGCAGCTTTCTCTTTGACATATTGATTTCCTTTCCTTCAGATATATACCGAGAAGTGGGATTGCTGGATCCCATGGTGTTCTATTTTTAATTTTTTGAGGAACCTCTGTACTGTTTTCCATAGTGGCTATGCTAATGTACAGTCCCACCCACCAGGTGCAGGGGTCCCCTTTTCTCCACATCCCCACCAGCACTTCTCCTTTAGCTAATAGCCATTCTAACAGGTGTGAGGTGACATCTCATAGTGGTTTTAATGTGCATTTCTCTGATGATTAGTGATGTTGAACATTTTTTACGTAACTGTTGGCCATTTATGTATCTTCTTTTGAGAAATGTCTATTCAGATCCTTTGTCCATTTTTTTAAATTTTTTATTTTTTGAGATGGAGTCTTGCTCTGTTGCCCAGGCTGGAGTGCAGTGGTGTGATCTCAGCTCACTGCAAGCTCCGCCTCCTGGGTTCACGCCATTCTCTTGCCTCAGCCTCCCGAGTAGCTGGGACTAGAGGCGCCCGCCACCGTGCCCAGCTAATTTTTTGTATTTTTAGTAGAGACGGGGTTTCACCATGTTGGCCAGGCTGGTATCGAACTCCTGACCTCAAGTGATCTGCCTGCCTTGGCCTCCCAAAGTGCTGGAATTACACGTGTGAGCCACCACGCCCGGCCTTTGTCCATTTTTAAATTGGGTCATTTATTTTCTTACTATTGAGCTGTTTGACTTCCTTATATATTTTGGATATTGACCCCTTACCAGATGTTCAGTTTGCAGATGTTTTTCCCATTCTGTAGGTTGTTTCTTTACTCTGTTGATTCTTTCCTTGGCTATGTAGAAGCCTCTTAGTTTGATAAAATCCCATTTATCCACTTTCACTTTTGTTGCCTGTGCTTTTGGGGTCATATCTGAAAAATAATTGCCCAGACCAATGCTATGGAGGTTTTCCTCTCTGTTTTCTTCTAGTAGTTTTACAGTTTCAGATCTTATGTTTAAGTCTTTAATCCATTTTGAGCTGCTTTTTTTGTTTATGGTGTGAGATAATGGTCTAGTTTTCTTCTTTTGAAATTGCTATTATTTCTATATAGGAATTTATTTCAAAATTCTTTTAATTTTTTTAAATCTAGGTTTCCCAACCCTACTTATTTAACAGACTGTCCTTTCTCCCTGGTGTGTTCTAGACATCTTTATTGAAGATCAGTTGACTGTAAATGCATGGATTTATTTCTTGGCTATCTATTCTGTTCCACTGGTCTGTGTGTCTGTTTTTATGCCACTGTCGTACTATTTTTATTACTATAGCTTTGTAGTATATTTTGAAGTAAGATAGTGTGCTATCTCCAGCTTTGTTATTTTTGCTCAAAATTGCTTTGGCTATTTGGGGTAGACATTTTTAAAAAGACCCTCTTGGCTGTAAACTTAGGGTCAAAAATATTTTTACAGATGTTTCTGTCTTGCTGATAAAAGCTAATAAAACCAAGGAGGCGCTTCTGTTTTGGATTTTTTCTGCTTCATGTTTCAAACAGATGAAGGAATGAAAGACTTGTTTCTTTTTTTAAAAAAAAAAAAGTCACTGTTTTGCTAGTTGAGTCACCGAAGACAAGATTTAATAATTTTGAGGTGGGGGGGATTGGCAAACATTTTCTGTGAAGGACCACAGAGTGAATATTTTAGGTTTTGCAGGCCATATGGTCTCTGTTGCAGCTACACAACTCTGCTGTTACAGTGTGAAAATAGCCCCAGACAATGTATAAACAAATGAACTGTAGCTGTGTTTCAATAAAGCTTTATTTATAAAAGCAGGTGGTGGGACAGATTTGGCCTACTCTTGACCTAGTTCCCTAGGAAGCTCCTAAAGTCAAGTCCTGTAGTTGGGGAGGAGAGGAAGGGTAAGAGGAGCTGATGAGTCACTCGGCCATATTTCTTCTGAGACACAGATTCTTCTAGATCTGTTTTGAAAATACCCACATCATTGTTTTCTTATTGTCTTGTATTCCATAGGAGGACTATACCCTGTTTATTTACCCACTTCTCTAAGGCTGGATAACTAGGTTGTATCTAATCAGTAGGGTTTGTGTAAAAATTGTTTGGCCACCAGGATCTTGGCATGTCAACCCTGTGTTCTTCCCGCTCCAGGGCTAGGGGCAAGGTAAAGCATTGTCGCATCAACCGGGATGGCCGGCACTTTGTGCTGGGGACCTCCGCCTATTTTGAGAGTCTGGTGGAGCTCGTCAGTTACTACGAGAAGCATTCACTCTACCGAAAGATGAGACTGCGCTACCCCGTGACCCCCGAGCTCCTGGAGCGCTACAATATGGTAGGTGGTGGACTCCCTTGTGATTTGGTGGGATTTCTTGTCTGAGGTTGTAACTCATCTGTTCATGAATTCAGCAAACCTCTGAGTATTCACCATGTGTCTGATACTGCTGTAGGTCCTGGGGATACAAATTGAACACAACAAAGACCCTGCCCTTGTGCTGCTTATAGTGTAGTGTTGGGGAGATGCAACAAATGACATTTAAAATATCCATAGCATGTGCCAGATGGTGATGAGTGCTATGGAGAAAAACACTGGGCAGGTGGATAAGAGGGTACAGAGTGATGGGGAAGGGGTCAAAGTTTTCAGAGGGTGGTCTAGGAAGATCTCACTGAAAAGGAATGAGCCATGTGGGTATCTTCTGGAGGAAGAGAGGATAGCAAGTGCAAAGGTCCTGAGGTAGAAGCCTGCCTGGAGGCACCAAAAGGAAGTCAGCATGGCTGGAATCAAGCCAGCCCAGGTGGGGGAAGAGCTAAATAAGGACAAGGTTCACAGGTGACTTATCATGCAGGGGCTCATAGGCCATTGTAAGGCCCTGGCTTTTTCACTGAGTCACTGGAGAGTTCTGGGTGCAGGAGAGACCTGATATGATTACTTTGTCTCCATTCCTACCACATAGGTCATTAATTTATTGAAGAGAGATTTATGGCATCCTGATCATGTGCCAAGGACTGTTCTAGATACTAGGAGTACTGTGGAACAAAATCTGCTTTGGGAAATTTAGGTTCTGGAGAGGAGAGACAGATAATATACACGATTAAGACGTTTTCAGGTAGCATGAATATAATAAAGCAAAGAAAACAGGATGGTGTGAAAAGGGGTGGACACTACCTTAGGCTGTGGGAGTGGAGATCAGAGAAGGCCACCTTAAAAGGGGAGAAATGTGAGCCGAAACATGGAAGACAGCAGTGAATGGGATCCGGGGAGAAGTGAATGAAGGGGTGACTCTAGGTAGAGGAGTGGCCACATCACAAGCCCTAAGGTGACATGAGGAACAGAAAGAAGAGTTAGAGAGGAACAGAGAGGTAGTGGGGGTGGATCTTGTCGGTGGTGTGCTAGTAAATGTTCAAACAGCTCTGAGCGGGGTAGGGGAAGGCACTGGTTTGTAGCATTTGCCAGATTCCATGGTGTAAATACTTCCATGGAGGTCAGTTTCAAGTTGTTGATGTGCTGTCGTTGAACCTGGAACGTGGAGTCAGGAAGTGATGTACACAGTGGGCTTTTGTGAGCCGGGAGGTCACTCCAGCACACCGTCGGATCTTAGGATTTGTGCTTTTACAAAGGAACGCAGTGCCTGGCACGCAGCTGGCCAGGACAGGGCCTCTCTGATTTTGGGTTAGTTTCCAAGTCTGGGGACCTTCTTTATAGCTTCTTCCTGTGTCTACTCATGGGCCAAAAGAAAATTCTATGAGGTTTCAACTCCTCTATCAAAGGATAGGTAACCATAAGGAAGCCTAGAACCCTTGTTATATGTAAGGGCTATTCTAGGAGCATGGATTATTCCATTTCTTTCTTTCTTTTTTTCCAGGAAAGAGATATAAACTCCCTCTACGACGTCAGCAGAATGTATGTGGATCCCAGTGAAATCAATCCGTCCATGGTACAGTGCCGAACCTCCAATTCACATGATTTTGGAGTCACGAGGCTGATGTGGATTCCATCTTGTTCCCATGGCAGTTATAACAGGGCAAGGGAAGACTTTGGAAAACCTGGCCAAAATAATTTCTTTTTTTTTTTTTTTTGAGAAGAAAGGATGATTGACAATATCAAGCCTAGTTTCAGGGAAAATGTTAATAGAATTCCATCCAAATGCAACAGTGTTTTGCTAAAATTCTGAGGTTTGACGAACCACCTTTGGGCCAAATGGCTTCTAATTAAAAGTCTTGCAGGTGTTTTTTGCTCGCTGACAGAGCCCGTGGTGTTTTTAAATTCCATTTGGTTCACTGACCTCCTTGCAGTGCAAATGCTATCTCATATTCCCACCCTGACTCTGTTGTGTAATTTCATGCAGGTAGGGATGGATTTTACTTTCAGCCCTCGGCTCCTCCTTGCCATGGTTTCATCTCAAATTTAGTTTGAGCTGGCAGAGGAAGAACCGCAGCGAATTTTCTGTTTGGGGGCCATGTGGCACACAATTAGTGTACAACGCTCACTTAGGAAGGGGCCCTGCTTGTGGGCTCTGTTGAAATCCAGAGATGACTTTCTTTTTCAAAAATTTATAATCCATGGCCAATGCAGATCTGTTTCAGAAAGAAATGAAATCTTGAAAAGTTGTGGGCAAATTGAGCTGTGTGTGAAATGCATTAAGAGACCTTAGTAGCAAAAACTTCTGTTAGTAGTGAAGGATGTTTTGGTGATGAGAACAGTCACCTCTCTAACTGATGACTGTTCCTTCCTGTGGCCTTGGAGACTGGCTCTGGTCCTTATATCCACCCTTGAAGCAGGATACGCAAGTAGAGGCTGCTCTGTTTGCAGGTGGGGGAGAGAAAGGCAAGGGTACTGCTTAGCCTCTGGCCTCCAGCTGCAGATCCCTGTGGCAGAGCTCCTAGAACCCACATTGCTTCTTATGAAACATCATGAACTATGGCACTAACTCACATTGATGGATCCAGTTCTGGGCTGAGCCACTTAAAACAGCTGGTCGATGTGGGGCAAATTACTTTCTCTCTCTGCATCTCAGTTTTCTCATCTGCAAAATGGGCATACTCATATAACTACTTACCTGTTATGGTTGTTTAAGGATTAAAGGAGATACCTTAAGGCTTGGAACAATGCTTTAGCGATACTATAGTTAGCACTTAAGAAGTGCAAGCTGTTGTCAGTTTTCTCATTATACACATGATCTCATTTAGTAGTCGTAACAACCCTGTGAAATATATAAAAATTTAATTCCCATTTCACAGATGGGGAAACTGAGGATCAGAGACACTCAAACTTATATCATTATTCAAGGGCAGAGCAATGATTTGAACCTACATATCTGACTCTGTAGCCTGTGTGCTGAGGAAAAATTTTACTGGGTTCCCTGTGAAATTCCTGTTCCCATTTCCTTTGGGTGGGAGGAGAAGGAAGCTGCTCATTTAAACAGGTTTGACAACGTCAAAGCTTTTCCCACTAATATTTGCTTGCCGTGTGGGTGTTCATTTATGCCTGCCAGGCAGAAAGCATGAAAGCAAATTCATTGAAGAAAATTTCTAACCAAGGAAGTTCTATCTTATTTAGTTCTGTGAACAGAGACCACCTTTTGATGAATTTCATGGAGGAGAAGCTCAGTTACTCTTGCAAAATGTCAGCGTCCTGCAGGAGTGTAGATAGGGGACTGCTGACCTACAAAAACAGAACAGTGAGGCCCTCAGGACAGGCAGGAAGAATGGGGTTGCCCTTGAGCTTCTGAGAGGCTTGCTGAGCACCGGCACTGTGATGACGGTCTCGGCTTAATCTAAAAGGCATGTCCTTTCTTTGTTGAGGAAATTGAGCAATATTGTGTCACTACAATATAGGGTCACTCCCACCCTAACCCTAAGCCTAACCCTAACCCCAGCCCTAAACCCTAGCCCCAAACCCTAACTCCTAACCCCTAACCCTTAACCCCAACCCAGGTACCCTTGGCTCTGACTAGGCCAGTTCTCCTTCACTCCCTGGTGGCTTTTTGGGGCCTTGGATCCTTTGCAATGCCAGTCCCTCTCCAGCAGATGACTTTGTAACCTTGGCCTGAAGCCTCCTGCTCCCCAGTGAGAAGAACCAAATGGTACCTGGGAACGCAGCCGCCTCCCTCCCCTCCTGTCCCTGGCCTGACCTTTTCCTTCTTGTTTTCCCTGAAAGCCTCAGAGAACCGTGAAAGCTCTGTATGACTACAAAGCCAAGCGAAGCGATGAGCTGAGCTTCTGCCGTGGTGCCCTCATCCACAATGTCTCCAAGGAGCCCGGGGGCTGGTAAGGCTGAGTGGAGGCTGGGCTGCTCGGCAGGCGGGCTTGACTTGTCCCTTCTTGGTGATAAGACTCAGGTGCTGGCCAAGTCTGACCCCCTTTGTCATCCTGGGCTAGCTTTGACCTCTTGTGTTAAGTCCCTTTTTAGGAAGGTGGCTTGGTGCATGCTCTATTTGAGAAAATGGATAAACAACAATATTAACAGGTATCAACATATCATATCATATATTGTATATTATTATAATTACAACGGCAGCTACCATTTATTGAAGTCTTACTAAGTGGCAAGCAGTCTGCTAATTGCTTTCCATGCATTGTCTAACCAAATCTTCAACCAAATCTTCATTACTCCCTGTGACAAAAGATGCGGCGAATGAGACTTTCCAAGTCACACAAATAAATACTAAATACTAAATAGTGCAGGCGCTTTCCAATACACAAGACTGTGTGTTATTTCCAATTCAAATTCGTATGCTGTTCCATAGTCCCGTGCTGTGTGCAATGGCCACATCCTGAATTGAAGGCAATACGTTTTTCGTGCAAAGGTACCTGGGTGTGCTAGGGTTTAGTTACCACTTCGCTTTTTAACCTTAGAAGAAAAATTCACTGCCCACTGATAGGTTTCCGGGCAAGTGGTTTTGTGGGGTGACTTCTGTCTGAGAGCAATAAGAACTTGCTCATAACAGTGAGCACTGGTTTAAGCACCTCATAGACTGGCATTTCTGCCTCCCACAAGATAACTGGACCTCGCTTAGGAATCTGAATAGCAGCATGCATGGAGTGCTTCTATGTGTCAAGCACTGTTTTAAGCACGTTTGAAATAACTCACTTCATTTGAAATAACTGAGTCTACATGATGACTGTAAAAGGTTGGTTCTGTTGTTACCTGCATTTTACCGATGAGGAAACTGAAGCCTTCGGAAGTGCAGTCACTTGTCCAGGGCCACATAGCAGGCTGAGATTTGAACCGCCAGGCCTTCTGACTCCAGAGCTTACACTCTTAACTCCATTCATCTGCTAAGTCCTTCCCTGTCCTCTTGCAAGATGCCTTAATCCAGGGATTATCAAACTTTTTCTTAAAATCAGGAGAACCTCATTGCAAACCAATTCATACCTAGATTCCACAGAATCAAAGATGCAGCCGAGTTACCCGTTGAACTGGAGTGGGAGCGTAGAATTGCCCTGTTTGGCCTCCTTGCTGACATTGCTGTTCCTACTGCAGCCCCTGATGCTTCCCCTTGGAGGCTCCCAGACCCAGTTTGGCAACCACAGTGTTGTCCGTCTGCTTCTCCCAGTTCAGAGGCTCGGCTTTGCCGAAGTCCCTCCACTCGAAGTGGCACAGAGTTGAGGTCTCTTCCAGGCACACTGGCGTTCCCTCGCTGTGCTCCTGTCCCTGCCTTGGTCAACATCCTGGTGCGCACTGGGTGGGTGACTAACAACATTTTTGGAGTTGTGGCTGGAGCCCAGGTGACTACTCCAAATCACGGTTTTCCATTCTGTGTGAGATGGCCTCATGCCTTTCTATGCCTCTGACAGGCAGTTCTCTGAATTTCGAAGGCTCTTGTCTTAAGAGACTGTCAGAAGTCCCTTTGGCAAGGGACTGTGGGCCGCCCAGCGGCTGTGGTCATTTCTCTCTCTGATGGCAGTAGTGCTACCTAGGGGGCTGCCTGTGTGAAACGGGCTTTTTTGCATACTTCCAAACTGGTTCCCTGTAGCTAGGGGACCAAACAATTATTGTCTGAACCAAGATGCTCCTGAGAGTGAAGAGAATGTAAAGTGCTCAGTCCTGGACAGATGGTATATATGATCGCCGTAAATACAGCCAGCCCTTGCCAGAAGTGGGTCTGGAGAAATGGTGCGGAGGGCGTGAAAAGGGCTTACAACCCGCAGTCCTGTGTCTCTGCTAGGTGAATTGGTAGCATCAGTCCTCACTCTGCTTATTCAGACCAAAAAATTGTTAAGTTCTTCCCACCACCACGGAGCACAGACTTGATTAAGATCCAGAAAGGTCAGCTGGGTGCAGTGACTTGCGCCTGTAATCCCAGCACTTTGGGAGGCCGAGGCGGGTGGATCACTTGAGGTCAGGAGTTTGAGACCAGCCTGGCCCACATGGTAAAACCCTGTCTCTACTAAAAATACAAAAATTAGCCAGGCATGGTGGCCCATGCCATAATCCCAGCTACTGGCGGGGATGAGGCAGGAGAATTGCTTGAACCCGGGAGGCGAAGGTTGCAGTGAGCTGAGATCGTGCCATGCACTCTAGCTTGGGGGACAGAGTGAGACTCTGTCTCAAAAAAAAAAAAAAAAAAAATCCAGAAAGATATCATATAGAGGGGAAGACAGATGTATAATTATACGTTAAGTATAAGATGTGGCTGCTCGGATGACTGTGGGGACAGGATGCCAGGGGACCACAGAGGAAGAGTGCTCAGCCTAGGGGGCAGTCAGGGAAGACTCCGTGGGAGAGGAAATGCCCAAGCTGAGTCTTAAATTAGTGGTGGGAAGTTGGGTACCAAGGGCATGGGCCAAGGCATGGAAGCTAGGCAGCATGGCAGGGGCATGATAGGGACGACGGGCCAGCTGGAGTCAACATCATGGAGAGTTAGGAGGTGATGTCTGGGAGTCCTGGGGTCAGACTGTGCTGGGCCGTGGCTGCCATGTTGAAGAGTCTGGGCTGGATTCTGGAGGCCCTGGGGAGCCATCATGTGGCGTGGTCAGAGGTGCATTTTGGAGAGTCCCTGGCTGCGGAAAATGGCTCAAGAGATGGGCAGGTTGAAGGAGGGGGTTTGCATGTCTGGGCACGGCCTTGCCGGGAGGAATCTTAGAGGTGCTCACCGTCTGGTGGGGTCCAGGAACATTCATAGATGGATTATGTCCCATGTTGTTAGTGTTGTTATAAAGATAGGGAACAGTGTTTTAGCTGAATAATAATAAGAGCTAACACTATTGAGTATTTACTGTGTACTAGGTAGGCGCTGTCCCAAGCACTCAGCTTATGTTAATTTGGAGTCCTAATAAAACCCTCTGAGGGAAGCACTCATGTTTACCCATTTTTCAGATGGAGAGTCGGAGGCACAGAAAGCCTCCACGGTCAGTGGTAGAGCTGGAGTTTAATTCCAGCCTGTCTGCCTCCAGAACCACCTTCTCTCTAAATTCACAACCTCCCTGAAATAGGGGTGAACTTTTGACTTGTATGGTCTCTGACTTCCACGTAAAGCATGGAAACTTTTGACTTGTGATCTTTGATTAAACATTAAGATCATGTGATGCGGGTAAAATCAGCCCCCAGTAACTCATTAGTAATTAAAAAATAAAAAGACAGTAGTTGCCT
The DNA here is from genome assembly GCF_029289425.2 of Pan paniscus. Lineage (NCBI taxonomy): Eukaryota > Metazoa > Chordata > Mammalia > Primates > Hominidae > Pan > Pan paniscus. The sequence continues at coordinate 91,676,291 of NC_073267.2, forward strand.
TTGAGATGCTCCATTGTCACAGATAGTGACACTGGTCACTTGGCCACTTGCTGTCTGTCCCCATCAGAATTGAGCCAGCAGCCGGTTGCAGATGAGCAGTAGTGGGTAATTCATGCCACCTGGTGACAGCGCCCCCATGTCCTCTCTTCTTATCCAGGTGGAAAGGAGACTATGGAACCAGGATCCAGCAGTACTTCCCATCCAACTACGTCGAGGACATCTCAACTGCAGACTTCGAGGAGCTAGAAAAGCAGGTGAGTCCCCCTCTTCGATCCTCTTACAGGAAGAAGGGATCTGCAGGTCCAGTTTTTCAGGGAGCTGTGCCATCTCAGTGGGTGAATTTTTCCATGTGCTGCTTGTGGTCTCTGTGGAGCTCTGGATCAGGGAAGACACAGTGATGATAGGGAAATTGAGATTGAGTTGTTGTGGGTGAGTTGCTGTGACAAGCCGGCCGTGTTTTAATCAGGTTGTGCTGGGCTTGGAAGGATTTGAATGTGCAGGAGAATTCCCGCTGGAGTGAAAGTGACCAAATGGGGAATTTGTCCTTTGCTTAAGCAACTTGCAGATGAAACACATTTATATTGGACAGCCAGACATTGAGAACGTGCTTGGGGCGAGTAAGCAAGTGGGCCTAACCAGAGGTGAGATGAGGCCTTCCTGGTGACTTTGCAAACCTGGTGGTTGTTCCCTCACCGCCTCTTGTTTAGAGAGCAGCCACTTTCAGTGTGCTGGCACTCCACCAAGGATGATATCTTTGTAATGAGGATTTTAAGATCCCGTTAGACCCCCAGGTGTTTATTTTCTAAGGGAGGTAGGGCAATCTGGGAAGGCTTCCTGGAGGAAGGAGGATTTGACCCTTAAAAGTCAAGTTAGAGTTCAACAGCAGGAGACTGGCAGAAGAGAGGTGCAAGTGGGAGGTACAGTCTAAGCAAAGGTGTGGCAGTGGGAATGTGGTTGTGTTCCGTGTGCTTGGGCTGAGGCAGAGACTGGAAGCCCTTGCTTCCTCTGTACTGAGTTGCCCATACCTGTACCTCAGCATTTACCTGGTGCAGGGGGTGGGGGTTGGGGTGGTGCAGGCAAGGAGTGGATGCCTGGTTCTGCCACCTCTCCTAAGCCCAGGATATTCTTCATCTCAGCCAGACCCCGGGATGGTTCAAGTGTGCAATGGGAGGCAGAGCTGGAAGGGGTGATGGGGGCTCTGAAAGTCTTAAAAGCCAGGTCATAGAGCATGGGTGTTGCTTCCACAGGACATGGGGAGCCACAGAAGGTTCTTGAGCTGGGCTTTAGTAGGCAAAATAGTCTCATTTTCTAATAAGGTCAGATAAATAGTCTAGGATGTGTTTTGAAACCAGATCTGAGGAAGCATTATGAAACCTGTTCTAGAATTCACAAGGCACGTTTTTACGGATTGGAAAATGAAACTCCGAACCTCCCGGCCCCCTCTCCCCGCCAGGTCCCTATCAGCTCTATGCTTCATTATTTAGCTCTCTCCCCATGGACGTATCTGGTAATGAAAATGCATTTTAAACAGTTCCACAGGCAGTGTCTCTGCTAAACGGTGTGCTTTGGAAATGGGTTTTCTTTTTATTATTCCCGTTACAACTAACGTGAGTTATGTCTTGTTTCTTCACAGATTATTGAAGACAATCCCTTAGGGTCTCTTTGCAGAGGAATATTGGACCTCAATACCTATAACGTCGGTACGTGCACACATCATCTTAGCCTGGATTTCCACCCCTATCCCCCATGGGCTGACCTCAGCCCCGCCCTACACAGGGAGGTGGCTGACACAGGGTCCTGTCTTGAATGCCAGCTCCTTCCCTGGCTGAAGCTGAGTATTTAGGTCAGGCTGGTCAGTGAGTATGATGCTATGTCTGCTATTAATCTCTACTAAAACTGTAAGTGCTAAAACAAGGTCTCGTACATAAGTGCTAGATGGTGGTTAGCGGATATTATTACCAACGTCACTCTTATTATTTCAGGATCCATCTGTGTTTCCCATGCGTTGCGAAGGAAAGCTGAGCTGTCAGCCTGGCTGAAATGCAGCGTGGAGTTGGGAGTCTCGGGTTCTAAACCCAGCTCTGCCTCTCTGTCGCTATGAGACTACAGGCCTGTCACTTCTCCTCTTTGAACCTCTGCTTCCTGGTTGCTCGGCTGGGGCCCAGGAAACCCAGCCCGCCCACGTTGACCATGCTGCAACGGGATGTGAAGGCGTGGCCCCAAGGCTAGGCTTGTCCAGTGGTGGCCGGGGTCTGATGTGTGCTGGGTTTCCTGGGTCTTGAGCCTGCCTGCTTTGAAGTGGGTGTGGTGCAGCTCCCATGTGAAGGGACTCTGTAGCGGGCCTCCTTGTTCTGGGCAGCCCATGACCCTCCCTGGGCAGGCATGGGCATGGTCCCCTAGGACTCAGGTGACAGCAGCCCCAGGAACTTCCTGCTTCTATTGCCAATGCTCTGCTTTACACATTCATTCATTTATTATTATTTCTTTTCGCGATAGAGTCTCGCTATGTCACCCAGGCTGGAGTGCGGTGGCGTGATCTTGGCTCACTGCAACCTCTGCCTCCTGGATTAAAGTGATTCTCCTGCCTCAGCCTCCTGAGTAGCCGGGACTACAGGCATGGGCCACCGCGCCTGGCTAATTTTTGTATTTTTAGTAGAGCTAGGGTTTCGCCATGTTGGCCAGGCTGGTCTCAAACTGCTGACCTCAAGTGATCTGCCTGCCTTAGCCTCCCAAAGTGCTGGGATTACAGGCATGTGCCACCATGCCCAGCCTGCTTTCCACATTTATAACCTGCTTCTTTACCTTTACAATGATCCAGCAGGATAGGTAGGAGAGGGATTCTTTGCTCCGATTACCAGATGAGAAAATCAAGGTCCTAAGTGACCGACCACCACATGTGCTGAGGTCCTTTGGGCAGGGGGGTGCAGGATCCCTGCATCCACTTCTGGTGCTCTTTGTATCATCTTCCCCCATCCCTGTATCTGCAGAGCAGAGGCACATGGCTCAGTGGTTCTGAGTAGAAATCTTGGAGTCAGGTTTGAAATGAGCCTCAGTGGTTCTGAGTAGAAATCTTGGAGTCAGGTTTGAACTGAGCCTCAGTTTTACTACTACTAGCTATATGACTTTCCACATGTTACTTTCTCTTAATGAGCCTCAGTTTTGCCTCCTGCAAAATGGGCCTAGGAAAAGCAGGGTGCCTTTAGTCTCAGCTACTCAGGAGGCTGAGGTGGGTGGAACCCTTCAGCCCCAAGAGTTTGAGATGAGCCTGGATAATGTAGCAAGACCTCAAAATTAAAAAAATAAAATAAAATAAAGATGCAGTACATGTAATCTGCTTAGAATATTGCCTGGTATATAAGAGCTCAGAAATCTTAGCTACTAACATTATTTGGCAGATAAGTGTCCCTGTCATAATCTTTTCCTCTCTGTAAGATCCTTTCTCTGTGTCTACAGAACCCACGCCACATTTCTCTCCTAGTTTCTGGTGACTCTTTGGTGTTTTTGGCTCATGGCTGCATTCTTCAGTCTCCACATTTGCCTGCACATGGCTTTCTCCCTTGTGTCTGCATCTGTTTTTAAAGCCATTTAGCTGGGTGTGGTGGCTCATTCCTGTAATCCCAGCACTTTGGGAGGCCAAGGTGAGTGGATCGCTTGAGCTCAGGAGTTCGAGACCAGCCCTGGGCAACATGGCGAAACCCCTCTCTACAAAAAATACAAAAATTAGCCAGGCTTTGTGGTGTGCACCTGTGGTCTCAGCTACTAGGGAGGCTGAGGTGGGAGGATCGCATGAACTTGGAAGGTGGAGGCTGCAGGGAGCCAAGATCGCACCACTGCACTTCAGCCTGGGTGACAGAGTGCCACCCTGTCTCAAAAAAAAAAAAAGCCATTTAAATTATTTATTCTTTATATGTAAAAGATTATATGTAACAACATAGAAAATTATGCACAATATGCTAAGTGAAACAGTTCACAAATTTTTATGTATTGTATGTAAACATTTTGTAAAAATGCCAAGTTGTTTAGCTATATTTTAAATCTTTTTAAAATGAACGTGTATTGTTTTAGTAATTTGTAAAAAATATTTATGATGAGTGTAAAAAGCATTTTCTAATTGGTCAACCAAAAAGATATTCAGTGTTTCTTTTGATCAAGATGAACACGTGTCTATAACTAAAGTGCACAAGAGGGTATTTTTTTCAGGTTCTCTCATGCATTTTAATGTTTTTTTTTTTTTTTCCTGCATCTTAAGTGTCCCTCTCCTTTCTCTTATAAGGATACTCATACTTGTTGGATGTTGGAATTGCCCTAAATCCAAGATAATCTCATATTGAGATCCTTAACCTAAATACATCTGCAACGACCCTATAAGGTCCCATTCACAGGTACTGGTGACCTGACACATCTTTTTGGAGGACCCTACTGAATCTACTGCATCCCTTGAGTAGTCATCTGTGATGTGTACTTACCCCGATGGAAAGTAGACGTCCCCATCAGTGCTAACCGTGGTCATAGCAGTGGTGGTTGGTCCATGAGAGAAACGGCTCAGGCAGGGTGCAGTCTGGTCTTTGTGGCCCTCTAATAGGCTGATTGGGACATTTCTTATTCTCTTACCCCAAGTGAAAGCCCCTCAGGGAAAAAACCAGAAGTCCTTTGTCTTCATCCTGGAGCCCAAGAAGCAGGGCGATCCTCCGGTGGAGTTTGCCACAGACAGGGTGGAGGAGCTCTTTGAGTGGTTTCAGAGCATCCGAGAGATCACCTGGAAGATTGACACCAAGGTATGCACCTGCTCACCCGGGTGCAGGTGGGCCTGGCATTCTGAGGGCTCTGGTGCTCAGCTGGGACTGTGGGTGGGTCCAGGCAGCAGGATGAGCAGGCCCAGGTCCTACTCAGAATTCAGGAAGGAGACCAGGTGGATTCAGACAATTGGAGCACCTCTTGTTAGAGAGAGGCAGGGGTAGTGGAGGTGCCCTGGGAAGGTGGGTCTGGTTGTCTGGTTCGAACCTTCAGAAGGCTGAGTGCCTGCAGCAATGCTCATTGATGATGTCTTTGCGGCCCTACATATCTTACCAAGGAAGTTACTGCCTTCCTCATTTTGAATATTTTCTTTCTAAGTATCATATAAAGCAGTCTGGATCCTCCCCACAGAAAACGTTCACTGAGCTCACCTGCCTGGAGCTGGAATGGGCTCTGGGAACATAGCAAATCAGCGAGACCCGGTTCTTTCCTGTGGAGGAACTTCCCCTCTAGATGGGAGTGACCTTTTCAGGGCTGTCCTACCTGAAGTACTAGTCTCTGGCTGGAAGTGTTTTGGGAAGGTGTGAGCTTCTGGATAAGAATAGGAGGTCTGGAATTGGGCAGACTGGAGTTTGCATCCTGGCAGGGCTGGACCCTGGGCAAGTAACCACACTTCTCTGGGCCTCAGTTTCCTTGTCTGCAAAATGAGGAGCCAAATTCCTAACTCACAAATACTTAATCATTGCCTTGTCATTATATCAGAGCGACATGGGAAAGTGCCACCCTGTCTTCGATGATGGAGTGAGGGCTGTCTGTTCTTGTGGCTGCAGAACTGGAAAGAAATTGTAGGGTTTCCCATGGACCCATTTGTTTCTAAGGTAGAACTTGACCCAAAGGGCTGATTAAAGCCTTCCTGGGGCCTCTTGTGCCCTCTGACTTCTGGCTATAGTCAGTCAGTCTCTCCTCCAAGATAGTCACCCACCAGTGGCCAGGTCATTTTTTTCCCCTTGGGAGGGCCTCACATCTTGGCCAGTCCCTGGTCACGAGAGGATCCTTGACTCACTCAACTCTTCTGCAGGGAAGTGTCCTCTTTAGGAGACTTTGCAGAGGGGACTGGTCCATGGGTGCCCTCGCTGGTGGGGCATCGTCTTTCGCTGACCCAGGAGCTCCTGTGGGCCTTCCCTAGGGCTCCTAATTCTTCCCATGGCTTTTCACACCACCAGCCATGGGGGAGGAACCATGAGCTTGTAGCCAGCTGCGCTGTCCTTCTGGCTTTCCCAATGAAACCATCTCTTCTGCCCTCCAGTGTCTCTGATGCCACAGTACAGCTCTGAGGCACAGGGGGGTGCCACGACCCTGAGGTTTATTTAAAAAATCTCCAAATAGTGCATTCCAGCTCTCTCTACTTTGCTTAATGTGGGAAAGTGTTATTTCCCTAGAAGGCTCTGTCTCTCCCCTGCCTCACACCTCCTCTCCTGCCGCGTGAAGGTTTCTGAAATGAAGCTGAGCTGTTCAAGGTTGCTGTTGGCGGCCTTTATTCTGCATTCCTCTCTAACTGGTTTTTGTATTTACTGAGATTTCATGAGAATGATTTTTAAAGTCCTGTTATTACATCTGAGGGGTAAAAAAACTGGGACAGTAGAGTTGACGGAGTTCCCACACTGGGGCACAGCTACCCCTTTTGGGGAGCTGGTGTTGGGGAGCAAAGGAAGAAGGCCCCATCCCACTCTTGGGAAACCGGCGGTAGATAAACTCTTTGCTCACTGCCAGGACCTCTGCCTGTCCCTAAGCGCCCGCATTGTTACACGGTCTGTAGCCACCTCATCGATGGCAGAGGGCAGTCACAAAATCCTTCTAGTTAGTGGGTTTCCAGAGCCTCACCAACTGTATTGTGACTTCCCATTCTGAGATGGCCTGAGGGGTGACAGCTGCAGGCCTGGAGAGTAATTGTCATGCAGTTTTTTGTTTTTTTTTTTGAGACAGAATCTCACTCTGCTGCCCAGGCTACTCAACTTCTTTGTTAAATGGAGATAATTCTCCCTGTCAGGGTGTGGATTGACTTAGGTAATATCCATCAAGTGCTTAGCCTGTGACGGCTAGAGCTAAGCACCCCCCAAACAGTGACCATTATTATCTAAATATTCTCTCAAGGTCCCCCCTTGGCCAATAAAAGTCTGATAGAATTTGGGGAGGCCCAACAGGGTTGCCTGCTTTGGGGTGAAGTGAGAAGCTCATCCTTACAGGCAAGGAGTTAGATTTGATGGTGGGTCTTCTGAAGGGAGGTACCTCCTGAGTCCATGGCACATGGCCTGGGCACTGGGTAGTGGTCCCCTTGGAAAGAGTCCTGATGGGCAGTCAGAGCTGGGGAGCAGGCATGCAGGTTTTGAGGGTGCAGGGGATAGAGAGTTATGACAAGGATGCTGGGGTCCACAGAGCCCACGAGGATTTGAAGAACTAGAATTTGAGACACTCTAACAAGTGTGGCTTTAGGGGAGGGGACAGGAGGCAGAGTTAAAGACAGAGGGGTGGTGACAGGGAAGAGCCCCCTTCCATCCTGACCTCACCTATATTTGAGGGCTGTGGCCAGGACTGAGCTGCACACCAAAACCTCGTGGAAACAGCTTTGTCGAGAATTTTCACAGTGAGAGGAAGAAACGAGAGGGGCAGGGTTGTCTTCAGGAAAGGAAAACATTCAACCATATTAAAGATCCGAGTGTGCAAGAAAGCAAAGTGGGGATGGAGGAGGAAAAATGCAGGGCGAGCTGGGAAGATGGGATTTCTCAGGGGCGGGCACTAAAGACAGTGAACTCCAAACAGGAGAACAACATGAAGTACTGGGAGAAGAACCAGTCCATCGCCATCGAGCTCTCTGACCTGGTTGTCTACTGCAAACCAACCAGCAAAACCAAGGACAACTTAGGTAACATCTTTCCCAAGAACGTGCCCTATAACTGCAATGAAAACTTAACTTCCTTTAGAGTCTGATATTTTCAGAGAGGGCAGAGAGTGCATTCTCTCGTTCTTAACTACTCCCAGTAGATGGCCCCACCTTGGGTTTGTCCTCCGAGTGAGGGAGCTGGTGGAAGAAGCTTTTTTGGTGTATTAGTCCATTTTCATGCTGCTGATAAAGACATACCCAAGACTGAGTAATTTATAAGGAAAAAGAGGTTTAATGGACTCACAGTTCCACGTGGCTGAGGAGGCCTCACAATTATGGCAGCAGAGGAGAGAGAATGAGAACCAAGTGAAAGGGGAAACCCTTATAAAACCATCAGATCTCGTGAGACTTATTCAGTACCACAACAACGGTACAGGGGAAACCACCCCCATGATTCAATTATCTCCTATCGGGTCCCTCCCATAACACGTGGGAATTATGGGAGCTACAATTCAAGGTGAGATTTGGGTGGGGACACAGCCAAACCATATCACCCACTTAGTGGGTGGATTTAGTTCTTACTGCCGTTACCACAAACTTGGTGGCTGAAAACAACATTTATTCTTGCACAGTCCTGGAGGCCAGAGTCTGAAATCAGTATCATGAGGTCAACATCAGGGTGTCAGCAGGGCTGTGCTCCCTCCAGAGGGGAAAGCCATTCCCTTCTTCCAGTTTCTAGGGGCTGCTGGCATTCCTTGGCCTTCTCCTCTTCTGCTTCCCTATTATAAGGACCCTTGTGATGCATTAGGTCCACCTGGATATTCCAGAATAAGCCTCCCATTTCAAGCTCCTTAATCACACCTGCAAAGTCTGTTCTGCCATATAAAGTGACATGCACAGGCTCCAGATATTAGGGCCTGGACATCTTTGGGGGCCATTTAAAAAAAAAAAAGACCTTCTACCACATTCTCCAGGTAGCAAGCTTTTTGATGATGCTGTACGTATTTTTTTCTTTGGGTGTTTTGAGCTGCTTCCATATCTTTCATCATAGAACAGAAGACCAGCCAGACAATACTAGACCCCTCAGTTAACTTACCGGGAGGCCAGTCCCTAGGAACTTCTACCTTCAGGGACTCAGCAGGCTCAGCATGTTGACTGCCGGGCTATCCCACCACAGCTGGTTGGGAGAGAAGATGAGGCCTGTCCCCTTCCCTCTCCTCCTGTTCTCCCTTCCCTGCACAGGCACCCACATTGCAACTCTACCTGTGGGCTTTGGCAGGTGATTCTCAGTTTGTTCATCTTGTGTCTGTGGTCTCTCTGGATCTTCCCCTCCCAAGATCTTCTCTTACCCAAAACCATTCCCATTCTCCCTCTTCTATAACTGTACCACTTTTGTGTTTTCTTGTTCAAGGATGGTGATAGTTTAAAAAAAAAAGTAAATTACAGTAATTCTAGCCTAAAAGGTGGTGGGAAAACTAGGCCCCTTTTTAATACTTGGAACCCCCAGAGGGCAAGAGTCCACAGTGATACCAATTGGGACAATATCATCAGAACCCCTTGAATGTCAAAGAGGGAGATTCCTGGTTTCCTTTTATAATCTGAGCATCCAGCCATTGCAGCAAACATTAAGAAAATGCACAGATGAGACACAGAAGTACTGATGACCTTTTTCTCTGTGTGCAGAAAATCCTGACTTCCGAGAAATCCGCTCCTTTGTGGAGACGAAGGCTGACAGCATCATCAGACAGAAGCCCGTCGACCTCCTGAAGTACAATCAAAAGGGCCTGACCCGCGTCTACCCAAAGGGACAAAGAGTTGACTCTTCAAACTACGACCCCTTCCGCCTCTGGCTGTGCGGTTCTCAGATGGTGGCACTCAATTTCCAGACGCCAGGTAAAGGCCGACTGAAGGTAGTCCCGTCCCTGCAAGGTGGCGGTTGCAGTCACTCCAGGCCGAGTCACCTTGGGTCAGCGATACCATGTGGTGTCCAAGAATGAGTGATTTGTCCGAGGGACTGCACGGTTCAGCAGAGTAATGGTTAGTATTAGGTCCAGCAGCTGAATGGAGGGATGAGAGGACCGAAGGCTGCTTGGCTTAGGCAGGCTTCGTGATTGTAAGTAAGTGACAGAGGCTGAGTTAGTCTGGCTTAGGAGAAAAAGAAAATGCATTAGTTCATGTAATTAAAGCATCTTTGGAGTTCTCTTCTCCAGGCCTGTTGCTGTGTGAGGGCTTTCTGCTCAGACTTTCTTCCAGAGACATTTACATGCTGGCATAACTAACATACACAAACTTCTGGACACAAAGTGATCGCATAAATCATGGGGCTTTGTGCTTTTGTTGTTGTTATTTAAGACCTCTTTCGAGGGATCTATTCATCAGTAGCCTCCTTTACATTCTTTTTATAGCCGCATCGGATTCCACAGAATGGAACAATCATTTATTTAACAAGTCCCCGTGGAGGCACATGTAGGTATTCCCCATTATTTGCTGTCATAGACAGCACTGCCTTCTGTACCCTGACGTGAGCGCCATTCCACAGATGTAGGAATATGTCTATGGGACAGAATTCTCAGAAAGGCAGGGTGGGTCAAACAGCGCTTGCATTTTGATCAACTTTGCCCTGAGGAAAACCACCGAAGACGTGCCTGCAGGTGTGCCTGAGCTAAGCCACACTGCCAAACTGCCCTCCATAGAGATCGTGGGCGGGGATGCAAATAGGTGGAGGTTGGAGTACGCTCTTTCGGTATAACTTCGCTGAGTTTTGTTGAACTTTTTGCCGTTTGCACAACTGAGAGGTGAAAACTGATACATCGTCGTCCATTAGAGCTTCTTGTAAGGGACATTAACCAGTTTTTCCCTTATTTAGGGAGCAGTGGCATTTTCTTTTCTGGAAACTATTTGTGCTTCTTACCCGATGTATCTACTGCAGTAGGTATTTATAGCATAGATGTATCAGAACTAAGAGGTTAAAAATTTATATTCACATATTTGTCATTTGAATTAAAATAGCCTATGCAATTTATTGCTACATAGACACTTTTAGCAAGTTTGAATCTTTCCTTTTATGATTCGGGATTTGGTGACATACTTGGAAAGGTGTTCCCCAGTCTGGGAGTTTGCTGTCTAGAAACCCTATATTTTCTTTGAGTGAGATACCTATTTGAACAGCTGCCTCACATTAATTTGGGGAAAAGGTGAAATTCACTCCCCACCTAGAAACTCCTGGCCTAGGGGGCCAGCGTGCTCATGCCTGACTTACAGCAGGCGTTCACTTTCCTTCCCAGATAAGTACATGCAGATGAATCACGCGTTGTTTTCTCTCAATGGGCGCACGGGCTACGTTCTGCAGCCTGAGAGCATGAGGACAGAGAAATATGACCCGATGCCACCCGAGTCCCAGAGGAAGATCCTGATGACGCTGACAGTCAAGGTAAAGCCAGCCCTCCCTTCCTGCCAGGGGAGCCAGCTGCCCTCCCTGGGGGCTGGGCCGATGCTGTCTTGAGAGCAGGGAACCCATGTCTAGGGAGGCTGGTTGTCTTGTTTAAACGATCCCCATTCAGGCAGTGTTTGAGGATCTTTCTTTCTTACAGTACACTCCAGGGTCGTTCTGGGAGAAGAGGGAAGAGAGGGGAAACCTCCTCAAACCCACTTCCCCTTGTCCTCTGTGGGGGTGAGGTATGACCCTATCTTTCTGGGGTCCTGGTGAGGTCAGCCTCTGGCCGGAAAGAGAAAGAAAACATGGGAAACAGCCATTTGGTCTTAATGGAGAAGTTTTTTCCCTTACTTTGTCCAATTCCAGGGCTTTTTAAAATTCATCTGACTTTCAGAGAAAGTGTTGTTGCTTTGTAAGAATTTTTGAAAAGTAGAGAAATGAATTGCATTTCTCCTAAGATGAAGGGCGGGCGGGTGGTAGGGGGAAGAAGCATACGTAAACACAGGCCTTTAAATAAACAGCAGTTATAAAAAGAATGCCACACTGTTCCTCAGCCTTTCCTAGGGGTGTGGAAATCCAGTGATTAAGCTCTGCCTTGATCAGAGGCACCTGCTTGGGCATGGATGTTTGCATTCATGAGCTCAGGTGAGTTTTACCTGTTGAGTCAGGTGGCATATGGGGCCGAGACCCAGGCTGATGCTGAGGAACTGTGGGATCTACCACAGTCCACCTTCATCCACTGCAGAAGGTTGCTCCGGCTTTTCCAGTGAATCTAGGAAAATTAGGGCTGGCATTGAACTCATCCAGTGTCACTCTAGAACCCAGCTGCAATCCACGCTAGGCTGCCTGTTCAGGACCCCAGGGGGGTTCCAATGCTTCCCTTTGGTGTCCCAGGTTCTCGGTGCTCGCCATCTCCCCAAACTTGGACGAAGTATTGCCTGTCCCTTTGTAGAAGTGGAGATCTGTGGAGCCGAGTATGACAACAACAAGTTCAAGACGACGGTTGTGAGTAAGTCAGTCGCCTTGGCCCCTCTGCTTTTAAACGTCCGGCCAGTGAATCCTTTGTGGGAGTGCCCTTCGTGGGGGATTTTGCAATGCTCTTTAGTTGTCCCAGGGTTTTCTTTCCTCCCTCTTGCCCACATGGTTCAGCTTGAGGAGGGGATACATACAAAGGGCCACTTTGTGAAATCCTTAGACTTTCCCCAGTGCTGTTTGCCTGCCTGTAACTCAAGTCCGGAATCGTAGGTGAGGCCCTGACACTAGGTTGGTCCTCTCTGTGCAACAGCCCAATCTGATTAATCTCCTGAGTCAAAGGCCAAGAGGCAGAGACACAGAGAGAGGGGGTGAACCTACATGGCTGACCTGACCCAGAGGATCAGCCTAACCTGGGGGATCTTAGCCCCTAGAGGGCAGGAGGGACAAGAGGAATGCTTGCTCTTCCAGGAAAAGCCAGGAGGGAACCGTGAATGGTGGGCCTTTCTAAAGCACAGGATCCTTGCCCCTGGTAAAAAGTCGCCCAATGAACAACTCAGATGCTGACCAAATAAACTGGCATTTATGGAGAGTGGCAGGATTGCTGCTTGCCTGCTCTGTGAGGCTGGGCTCTCCCCTGCCAGCTGTAGAACCCCCTGCTGGTGGATGTGGCTCCCAGGCTCTCCTCCCCTTTTGTCTTTTCCAAAATCTGCCTTCCTGCTCTGCAAACACCTCCCCCCTTCCCTTGTCTTCCCTTGTCCCTGATCCTGGGGCGGGGAGATGGGAGGTGGTCTCCTTCCTCTGCTCACCAAGGGACCAGCCTGCAACAGCAGCTTCCAGGATTGCTCAAGGTGGGGTGGGGGAGTGAAGATAATTATTCAGATTTTCTTAGATCTTGGCATAGATGCATATTTATTTACATGGTTGCTAAGGGGATTCACAGCTGAAGGATGCAGAGATTGTCTTACCAGAAGGGGGCAGCTCCAATGTGGCCTCTAATGAGCTTTGATCTCCTTCCAGATGATAATGGCCTCAGCCCTATCTGGGCTCCAACACAGGAGAAGGTGACATTTGAAATTTATGACCCAAACCTGGCATTTCTGCGCTTTGTGGTTTATGAAGAAGATATGTTCAGCGATCCCAACTTTCTTGCTCATGCCACTTACCCCATTAAAGCAATCAAATCAGGTAAGAGGCATTTTAATTAAGATGTTCGATTTGGGCTGGCATTGTACTTTGGTTTGGCTGCTGGCTTCAAAAAGAATGAAAAATCATTTTTCCTGGTTTGGATGGAATCACTGTAAAACCGATTGGGTGGCTTGGAGAGCTGGTGCATGTACAGCCTGTCGCGTAGCACACAGGTGGGAGGAAGTGGGTGACAGGGGAGGCTATGCCCCTCAAAGTGGGATGTTTACAAGCAAAACTGGATCGTTAGTGGATCGTCAACCTGGCACTACAGTTTGATTTCATTTTGAAATATTACATGCGGTTTGCTTCTCCCTAGCTAGGGCTAAGTCTGGTTTGATCTCCCCCTCCTGCTCTCTGGCTGGCAGTGTGAGAGGGTGGCAAGGGAGAGACCTTTGGCATCTTGGCGGGGGGGAGTAACAATCTCGAGAGTCCAACTCCCCAAACCCTTCAGAATTCACCTTCTTCTTCTATAAAATTGGGTGGTTTAATTTACTTCTTTGAATTGTTACAGTTTTCTTCCCTGCTGAAGAAAACACAAGATCCCTTCATGATATAAGAAGGGTCATTTTGTATTTTTCTGCAACCAAGCCAAGCTGGGTCATACGACCAGCTCTTAAGAACCCTGTTGAATCCCAGATGACTGAGCCCTTCCTACACAGCTGAGATAGACACCTCCAGGTGAGGGGATTTGGGACCCTGCTGCTTCTAGAGCCAGTCATTTACAAAAACAAAAAAAACTGGCTCTCCTTAGCTTCTATATAGTTTCTCTAGTTTACTTTCCCACTGGATCTTAGGTGTAATGTTTGACAAATAGGCCCTTGCTGGATGTTGAATTTTCCTTCTTCCTATTACTTTAGTATTTCCGATGCATGGTGCATGAGATATGAGATCACAGATTCTTCTGGCTTCCTCAAGAGGTCACTGTTCCCTTGTTTTCTGAGGATCATTTTTCAAGAGAAAGATGACTGTCATTTTAGTTACTTACATAAAAATACAGTCTTTCTTTTGATATTGTTTGGAAACGTGGGGCTCAATGAAGAGCTGAATTGGATCTTTTTTGTTTTCAGACATTCCCTCAACTTCCACCTTTTTTTGTATAATATCATAAACCTGACCATTTCTGCTACTGGGCAGGAGCCCAATTTCTGAGCAGCAGGCATGCTAGAAAATCCAGGTGCTGGCCGGGCATGGTGGCGCACTCCTGTAATCCCAGCTACTTGGGAGGCTGAGGTTGCACCACTGCACTCCAGCCTGCGTGACAGAGCAAGACTCAAAAGAAAATGCAGGTTCCTGGACCCACCACAGGGTGATGAGTCAGCCCAGGGTGGGGCCAAGGAATCTGCATCTTTAGGCAGCTCCCCAGATGGTGCTTGGATGGCACTTTGACAAAACCAAACTATGTCAAGGCTGCCTATCTTACCATTGAGGAAATGAATTCCTTAGCAAGTTAATAGATGAAACAAGACTTTGGGAAAATGTTTAAACTTACTTTCTGATTTTTTTTTTGTACTCTAGAAATGTTCATTTTCATGAACATTGCTACTCTAGCAATAATAATGAGTATTCATTTGTAAAAGGCCTGATATTTGGCAACCCTTCTGGGTTAACTCACCCACACTGTAAACTCCCTTTTTTTTTTTTTTTTTTGAGATGGAGTCTTGCTCTGTCGCTCAGGCTGGAGTGCAGTGGGTGATCTCGGCTCACTGTAACCTCTGCCTCAGCCTCCTCAGTAGCTGGGACTACAGGTGTACACTACCCCATCTGGCTAATTTTTGTATTTTTAGTAGAGACGGGGTTTTGCCGTGTTGGTCTGAAAAAAAGTGATGGGATTAAAGGAGTGAGCCACTGTGCCTGGCCTATAAACTGCTTTAAACCCGGCACTGATCAGGGCTGTGATTCCTTAATTTGCTTCTTTTAGATTAGTCTAATAAGGCTTAGGAATGACACCAATTCTTCTGGTGCAGGAAGTGTAGCTTTTGGTACACCTTTACGTTCCTAGCCTTGATGCTGTAACAGATTTCTTTTTATGGTAACTGCCTGCCAGTTCCTCTACTGGACTCATCCAGCAGAGAGGGGCAGCTGTGCTGAAACCCCTTGGTTACCCCGACGTCCTCTTGAAGGATGAGGGCCTTGAGCCTCATAACCCCTCCCAGTGCCTTGCAGAGATGTCAGAGTTGATGATAAAACCTCCTTACCTTAATGGGCATCAAAATGTGTCAATTCATCTGCAGAATGCAATGACTTAGCTTGGAGATTTAGAAAAAACAAAGGCCAAAACCTCAAGGGAGATTAAAACTGTGACCTTGTCCTCCCCCGACTGGGAGATACTCTCAGCAGGGACCTTTCCTCACTTCTTTCTAGCTCCTAGCAGTGCCTGGCACATCCATATTCATGGGAGAAATGAAATAGAATGAACAGGAGGCATTGAGGGTCTTCCATACTGAAAAAATAAACTTCACCCATTGTCATTAGAGATGCACTGAAGCTTTTAAACCAGCTGGAGCGCAGGAAGGAAAGCAGCAGCCTTTATTGTGTTAGGTACCTTAAACTCTTTCTCTTTTAATCCTCACAGTAATCCTGTGAAAGGGGTTTTATCTTTGGTTTTAAAATTCTGAGCACTTCGAGGCCGAGAGACTATGACTTAACGTGCTCAAGGTCACACACCTGTAGGACCAGAGCTGAGATTCAAACCCAGGAATGTCTAATTTCGAACCCCGTGTTCCCCCTCTGCAGGCTGCCCTCTCACTGGGCGCTCAAAGCCAGATGCATTGATCTTACTTTAAAAGGTGTCTGTATTTCCCTTTCCCCAGTGAAATGACTAGAAACAAGAAGAAGAAAAACAATTATGTTTTTTTTTTTATATATACAAGGAGGGCTGCCCAGTGCATAAAAATGGGACTTGGGCAGCGAGAGGAAGGTACATAGAGCTGGAGACAGCTGGTCATGGGGGCAGAGCTCATGTCTCCGATTTAAGAGGCACATGCCTAGTGTCAGATAGTACTGTCTGGCCTGGAAGCATGCTATCGGAGTGTAGGGGCTACCCGATAGCCTCCCGGAA
Source organism: Pan paniscus (assembly GCF_029289425.2). Taxonomy (NCBI): domain Eukaryota; kingdom Metazoa; phylum Chordata; class Mammalia; order Primates; family Hominidae; genus Pan; species Pan paniscus. Next base: position 91,692,554 of record NC_073267.2, read on the forward strand.
CGCCATGGAGCAAACAGTCATTCCAGTTCATTCTAACAGTCAATCAGCAGCTAGACTGTATTAGTCCGTTCTCACACTGCTATAAAGACATACCTGAGACTGGGTAATTTATAAAGAAAAGAGGTTTGATTGGCTCACAGTTCTGCAGGCTGTACAGGCTTTTGTTTCTGGGGAGGCCTCAGGAAATTTACAATCCTGGTAGAAGGGGAACAAGCACATATTTACATGGCCAGCAGGAGGAAAAGAGAGCCAGTGAAGGGGGAGGTACTACACACTTTTATTAAACAACCCCATCTCGTGAGAACTCACTATCATGAGAACAGCAAGTGGGAAGTCTACCCCCATTATCCAGTCACCTCCCACCAGGCCCCAGCTCCAACAGTGGAGATCACAATTCAACATGAGATTTGGGTGGGGACACAGAGCCAAACCATAACATAGATTTCTCATAGATTTCTTCCCCACTGTCCACAGATTAGCTCATTAAAGATGCAGAATCTCAGGCCTCACCCCAGACTTCCCAAGTCAGAATCTGCATTTTAACAAGATTCACAGGTGATTCACATTTGCATTAATGTTGGCATATCACTGGGCTAGACTGCAAGAATTCTGAGAGTCTCTATCAAGGCAAAAAACAAACTAGCAACAAAAATCACATTGTAGCGGTAGGGAAAAATAGGTCAGAAAACTTCTTTACAGCAGTATATTCAATGAGAGCAATGTCTCCATAAACCCTACCAGGAAATGAGTGGGTATAAAACATTCAGGTTTTATACCCCCTCAAACTGTCACTCAAGTATAAAATCAAAGGATGGATGCTCTCAAACATGCACAGCTCAGGAATTCTGTGTCCCATGGGCTCATTTTGAAGAGAACAAAAGAGGACAAATTTAGCCAATGAAGGCATCCACAGAATTCAGTAAGATGATGAGCATCCAGCCATTAAAAAATATAAATTTGTACATTTCCTTATGTATGAAATTGTGTATCAGAAGAGGAACACTGTAAACTAATACTGAGCTCTGGGTGGTAAGATGCATGCTGGGGAAAGTATATTGATGTCTTTGTCATACTTTGAATTGTATACATAAATAAGATGGATTGATGGGTAGATAAATCCATGACAAAACAAGTACAGTCAGCCCTCTGGATCTGTGGACTCAACCAACCAAGCTTGGGTTGAAAATGTTTTTGAAAACATTATGTATCGAACATATGCAGACTTTTTTCTTATTCCTTAATACAGTATAACGATTATTTACACAGTATTTATGTTGTCTTGGGTATTAAAGTAATCTAGAGATAATTTAAAGGATATGGGAGGATGTGCATAGGTTATATGCAAATACTACGCCACTGAATTAATTATTTAGAGACAGGGTCTTCCCTCTGTCACTGAGGCTGAAATTCAGTGTTGTGTGATCATAGCTCATGGCAGCCTCAGACTCCTGGGCTCAAGCAATCCTCCTGCCTCAGTCTTCCTAGTAGCTGGGACTACAGGTGTGCATCACCGTGCCCAGCTAAATTTTTTATTTTATTTTATTTCTTGTAGAGATGGGGGTCTTGCTATGTTGCCTAGGCTAGTCTTGAACTCCTGGCTTCAAGTGATCCTCCTGCCTCGCCCTCCCCAAGTGCTAGGATTACAGGCATGAGCCACCATACTTGGCCAACTATGTCATTTTATATCAGGGGCTTGAGCATCCAAGGATTTTGGTATCTGGGGAGGTCCTGAATGAGTCCCCCATAGATATCAAGGGACAACTGTAGAGTAAAAGTTTCATACAATCTAGGTGGTGGGTATACAAGTACTCCTTGTAATTTTTTTTAGTGTTGCTGTATGTTTAAGAATTTTATATTAAAATGCCAGAAAAACATAAGCCTCCCTTTGTGGGATAATTATGGTTACAAAATGGAATGCAAATATTATATACCATGTCCATACAGAAATGATAATACACCTTAGGGGTGTAAAAGGAGAAATTGGGGAGAGAAAAGGAACAGGTTTGTGTAAGAATGTGACCTTCCTCTTCATAAGCAGTGGAAAGTGAGAGATTCAGGGGATATTGTTTGAAGGTGATAAATCAACTGAGAGTATAAAGTGTTCCAAGAGAAATAAGCCCAAAATCTGAATGGTGGAAGGCACAGAGGAAACAGTGGGAGTGTCCTATTTTGGGCATTACTTGTCTTGGAGAATCAGTAGATATGATATAAATGCTTTCAAGACAAACTAGGACCACAGAAACCATCTCTGAGATACAATGCTAACTGGTAAGGCACTATCATTTGTGATTAAAAGCAGCTCAAACATATGCATAGGCAATCTTGGGAAAGATACTGTTAACCATGGTTCCTTTTAGGACAGAGAGGAGGATTGGGTGGGAGTGACCGTTCTGTTTCAGCCCTGAGTTCCTTTATACTAAATTAAAACAAGCCAGCAAACCAACCTTTGAGATGTGTTGCCTTAAACATTACTGAATGGGGGTGGGGGAGATTCGGCTCCAACTTGCCCCTCTCAGCCCCAAATAAAAAGAAACAAACATTTAAATGACTGTGAAAGACAGGTCCTAATTGTAAACAGGGAATGGCTTTAGGAGGAGGAAGATCAATGCTGCTATGAACTACTAAGGGACAGAAAGATTTCCTCCCAATGGAAATCTTTAAAGATAAAACACACTCCCTGGTCCTGTGCTTTGTAAGGCTGTAAGTGGAGGAAAGGGATGAGGATTCACTACTCTTTTGGTCTCAGGAGTATTTAAGGAATTGAACCACAGCTGCAATCACTACACTCAATGTGGAATGTTCTGTGGGTTTTAATTTCTTCTGAGTGAATCATTTTTATTTCTAGATGGTAGATATTTTTAACCTTGCTTCCCTGTATGGACCAGTCAGTCATGGCTGCCGGCCTCTGTCCCTAACCATCAGGTTAGGACCTCTGGCTTCCACAAAGTCAGCCCCCAGCATGGGGCACTGACTTCTCTACCCTTTGAACTAGGCCTATGATCCCGAGGTAGCCTCCCCAAAAAATCTAAGGTCTGACATTAATTACCTGCCTTTGCATTTTCCTCCTTGTTCTGCTTCAGGATTCAGGTCCGTTCCTCTGAAGAATGGGTACAGCGAGGACATAGAGCTGGCTTCCCTCCTGGTTTTCTGTGAGATGCGGCCAGTCCTGGTGAGTGGAAAAACACCAGTAAGGGTTCCCTGAGCTATGCCTGCTGGTGAGGGTAGAAACGGCCTGTGAATACAATTGGCAGATGGACTTAAGCCCATTGAGAATTATCTAGCGCAAGCATGAGACATCATACAAGAATTCCTTTTTGCTAATTCCCCAGAGTGTCCTGGGTTTTCCCTCCCAGCAACCTCCTTTCCTGGAGAATGCTGTGTGATTCTGTGTAGGCAGTGTAGGAAAGGGTGCCGGTACTTATAAGTTCCTCATAGTTTCACTTCAGCAAGAGCCAGGCCAGATGATGCCTTCCTAGATAGACTCATCCTTTCTGGATGCTTTTTGGTGCCAGTGCCTCTTTAGGAATCCTATCAAAAAGTCTGATAGCCTCCAATCAAGTAGAATGACCATAAATTAATCACACCCCAAGCTGAGCATTTAGATGGAATCCATTTACAAATAAGGCGATCATGCACAGCTTTAGGTGAGTACCTTTTTCCTCCTTTACGCCAGAATTCTTTCCTTAGGATCAATACTCAGATATAGAATTAGTGGGATCAATTAATTTAGCTGAATGGTAAAACTGTAAAACCTGGGCTTTAGCAGAAGCCTTAAACCAGTGAGCATGAAGACCCTTTGCTTAGTGAAGCTCATCCCTCCCCAGCTCACTGAAGATCTGGGATTTGTGCATCTATTGCCCGGGGAAAGGGAACCAGTGCTGCTTCTCTCTATACATAAAACCCCTCCGCAGATACTTCACAGAAAAGTCAAGTGATAAAAATGGTTTTAGATTGTGGTAGGGCAGCATTTGCCTAGGCCCGCTGCTCTGCAAGGCTGTTGTAAACAACCGGAAACATTATAAATAATTTAACTGATTAGGTATCACCAGCAGCAGAGAAAATTAGTATATTTAAAAGAAAATTGTGTTGATGCAGATTTGACTTCCTTGATGAGGGAAGCTTAATGCCGGGGCTGCCACTGTAGGGAGCCAGGGGCGTTGTGTGGGGTTCTACATGGAAAGTCGACGCTCACAAATCTGCTTTCTGAAAGTTTTCTTTAGTTCAGCTGCTAGGTCTTGAGATTTCATTTAATTCCACATCTGTCACCTGGTTCTGTGCCACTCACAGGTGCAGCTTGGCATTTCTGTCCACACTGGGATGAAGAGTCGCTCTTGGAAGCCGAGCTGAATTGCATTCGGTAGACCTGGGCTTTCTCCTTAATGCCCACGGTCATACCTTTTATTTATCACCATATCCTCTGGAAGCCAGGGAGAAACTCTGGTAAACAGCCTCAAGGCAGACTTTTCTGAGCAAATGATTGATCCAGTAAGGGCTAAGATGGAGTTTACTCATAAAACCTTTGCTGAGATAGAGTTTACAGCCCCAGAAAACTGTCAATAAGCCACTTTACACACCTTCTGAAGAAGCCATTTACATGTCACAATTACTTTATCAAGTCGCAGTCCTTTACTTTGTTAGCAGTATGTTTAGTTTATAAAGAGTATTTTTAGCAGCATTTTATTACCTACTGTATTTTATTTAAGATGTAAGAAAGGTGGGGGAGTTGAAAAGAGTCCCCCAAATAGCCTGTATCTAATGACCGTTACCATCTTGGTAGATTTCCATTGCCTTATGATTTTTTGTATATGATATTTCCATAGTCAGATTCATACAGGTGCCCTTTTCTACTTCACAGATGACTTTAAATGATTTTCAAAGCCATTGATGCCTGTTTCATCAGGTATAGGTCCCTAATTCACTTATTCTCCTACTAACGGAGAGTTAAGTCGTTGGCAGTTCTTTACTTTATAAATAATATAGGTCTTCATGTAATATTTTCTGATTAAAAATTATTTCCCAAGGGTAGATATTTAGCAATGGAATAATAAATCAAAGAAAAAAGGACCATGTATTTTTACCTGCATGTCAAATTGTTCTCTGCAAGTAAATAGTTTCTCTTAAGTTGATGTATTATATCCCATCTTGCCATTAACTGGAATACGCCTCCACTGGAATGATTAAACATAGTGAGATCCCAAAGAATGGGACTGGGGAAAATAGGAAAGCTTAAATAGTCATCATCTTCCATGGGCAAACTGGCCATTTCTGGAGGGCACATTTGAGAAAACTGGCTGCCCCACGACCTGTTTAGTACTGATCCTGGGTGGACTGGGTTCTGTTTTGTGCTGGGTAGGAGCTAACCTGCAAGGGGTAGAGAAGCCCTTCATTAGAGTGAAAGAAAACCCAGGATGTTGTGCACTAGATTAAGGCTTATCCTAGAGCAGATGCTTGAATCCTTTTGTAGAATAGTGCACACTTTAGAATCCTGGAGGTCCAGGACTGGGAGCTGCACTCTGGCACTGAGCTGGTCCTGGTTTTTGAGGTTGGGAAAGATTTCCTTATACCTGGGGAGACCTGGAGGGACACAAAGGCCCTCCTTATGCCTCATCAGCTAAAGGTGGTCAGTTTGCCTAATGCTGGCTCCAAAGAGCAAAAACTGCTGTGTTTAACATCCATGACCCAAGAGTTTGACATGACTACTGAACACACAAAACCATGAGCATGCAGTGGAAAAAGAGGAAGACAGACTAAGGTACACACCTGGAACAAGTGGCTGGCAGTTGAAACTGAGCCAGTGGAAACCTCAGATGATGAGAACTGTAACATGTAACTCATAGGATCTTTCAAAGACATCCAAGGAGAGCACTGCAGAAAGCTTTCTGGAATTCAAAGAAAAGACCTGATTTGTTGCATTAAAAAATTCGGTATATAAAGAGATCTGCATTAGTGACACCAAAGATAATGGGAAGGAAATGTCTCACAATCTAGGGCAACCCCACCATGAGATGGAAAGAAAGGAAAAGGTGGGCTGGGAGGACAGATGCCAAGGACCTAATATGAAAGCATGTCCCAAAGGACAAAGTTAAACAGACGGTGCAGAGCTATTAATGAAATAGCGAATGAGGAAGTGTTTCTCTAATCTGCTGCTTGTGAGGGCCCACTTGGTTGCAGGTGGGATGAATAGAAAACACATCCATACCCTCAGTAATATTTTAGTAAAAATATTAAGTTCCAAGGATAAATTTTAAAACCTGTACTTCCAGCACACTAGTTGTGTATAAAGGAAACTGAATAAGTCTAATATCAGACTTGTCCTCTTTGGTGCTGAAAACTAAAAGACTCCCAGAATGGGTAGAATGTGGACTAGGAAGACAGAATAATTCAGTGTCCAGCCCCCGACATGTCAAGGAATTTCAAGGTATGCAATATTTTAGATATATCATGTATCCTACTCAAGGGAAATCTTGAGGCAGCCCCTGAATCTATGATTATTTTAGTCAGAAAAGAAAACTTTTAGATAGGGAGGTGAAGAGAGGGAAACCAGTGAATAATTAATTTTGCAGTACAATTACATCTTACGGGATGATGACAGTGTGATAAAAATTTTGTCATGGTAAATATCAAATAAGGATTTTTGAATTGGAAGAAATATACCATGATAAAAAATGCCAATCAAAAGCTAAAAAATAATCAAGTATCAACAAAGCAAAGGCATGGAAAGGTAAAATAAAAGTATTCTAAAGGTTATTTCAACTTTGACGACTAGGGAATCAGTTAGTAAATAAACTATACTGCAGAGGGAGATTTAATGCTACATCTGATGTTAAAGGAAACTGTGATTTTAGTTAGCATTGTTAAACTGAGGGTAACCACTGTAAGAATTGAAAAACAGAGAAGAAATAAGGAGGAAAAAAGGAGATCAACATAAACTTGACCAAGAGAGTAAAAATAAGGTAAAGTAAAGAATCAGAAGAAGTTAAAGCAAAGTAAAATGTGTAGTAATTGAAGTGAAATGGATAAGAACTTACATTTAATTTGGTGAATAGGCTGAATCCTCCTATTAGAAAAGAAATCTACCTGCAGTGTTTACAAGAATAGGCCCAAAGGCAAGGTAAATAAAACAAATAGGAATGGATGGAAGAGTTACTGGGAAAATTGGGAAGGAAAAGTTAACATCAATCTAGAATTTACGATCAGAAGTACTACAGTGTATTAAGACGAACAGTATGTGATGATAAAATGCTTGTTTTCTAAAGGGATATAAAAGTCATTAGCAAATACCATAGTACCTAAGTATATAAGACAAAAATTCCTACAAATACAAAGACAACTGTATAAAGAAAAAATCTTTCAGAACTTGGAAAGTCTTGTATATAAGAAATCAGCAAAGACATAATATCAAAATAATTTGCCTTAAGAAATATACAACTTTGTGTCCTACAAATGGATAACATACACTGTTTTCTTCTATGTCTCAAACTTTATAAATTTGATTGCATTCTTTGTTAGAAAACTTTAATACATTTTTTAAAAATAATGATTTCATAAGTCATTGGCTGTAACCTGACTAGATTCAAAAGATACAAAAAGATGGCAAAATTGCTCACAATTTGAAGATAATAATTTTCTAAATATACTAAAACAAGTAAATTACTTAGAAAGTAAAACATTTATGCCATAGTTACATTTAGAAGAGGAAAGTGCTTGCCTTAAAACTTCACAAAGAATGAAGACATATGTACTACTAAGTATTCATCTTCAGAACTTTTAAAACACCAATAAAATAGAACAAAGGAATAAAAGAGATAGAAACCAATTGAATAAAACACAAATAAAAATAAAAGGATAGAAAGAATAAAACATTCTGGTTTATCAAAAAGGCCAAATTTTGTTTTGAGACAGTGTTTTTTTCTGTCACCCAGACTGGAGTACAGTGGTGTGATCATGGCTCACTGCAGCCTTGACCTCCTGGGCTCAAGTGATCTTCCTGAATAGCTGGGACTACAGGCATATGCCACCATGCCTGGCTAATTTAAAATTTGTGTGTGTGTGGAGACAGGGCCCTGCTTTGCTGCCTAGGCTGCTCTCAGATCCTCCTGCCTTAGCCTCCCCAAGTGCTGGAATTACACGTGTCAGCCACTGTGTCCAGCCCTCAAAAGACCAGTTAAACTCTTTGCCTACTTAATAAAAGAATAAAGAGGAAAAACATGTAAGAGTAAATACTGGAAAGGAGACTGAACCCCAAATAATAAACTACAGCAAATGGATGATTACCTTAAAGAATGTAAATAGGCTAAAATTGTTCTGAAAAGCAATAGAAAAGTTAAAACACCTATTAGATAAAACAGGTTTAGGATCTAGATGGTTTTATAGCTTAGTTTTGTCTTCATTTAAATAACGTAATTCCAGTTTTACTCCACCAAAGTAAGAAGAACAATGGAAATCTTTCCTCTGTCTTGAAGCTATACAACTTTCATATCAAAATTGGAGAAAGATAGTACTCCTAGCTTTCCCCTAACCTCATTCAGCCGTAGACCAATGTCATGTGTGAATATAGATGTTAAACTTCAAAAAATAGCAAATGTTCAGCTGTTTACTAGAAGAGCAATATATTACAACTAAGCATTTATTCTGGAATGCAAGGATGGTTTAACACCAGCACAGTTAGCAACAAATTAAATATGAAAAAAGCATAAACTAGTAGATGCCATAAATGTAAACAGCCAAATGAAATAATCAGTATAATTGTAGAAAAAAGGTCAAGTGATCTCTATTCTATACAAATGTAAACTGTACAAATTCTGACTGTATAGTTTACAAAACAGGAAGACTTCAATTTTAAAGAGACTGATGTTTATTTGTCTTGTATTTATTGAATGTAACCACTTCTGTCTGTTCTAGAAGTAACAAACAGAAATGTGGTGTGGGAGGAAGGGACAAATGGGAAATCCCATTTGTGATACTGACAAAAACCATAACACATTTAGGAGTAATTTAAGTAAAGGTACAGAACTTATTTAAGAAAAAACATAAAATCTTATTAAAAAACAAAACACCATGTGAACAAGTAGAAATTTATACCAACCCTTCGAAAATTAATGTTTGACTGGAATTGGAGGTATCAATATAAACTCAAGTTACATATATATTTATATATATATTCACACATAGATGAATAAATGTGTGTGTTTACATGTTACTACAAATACATACATATCCTAGCTCACTCTGCTGAGTGCCTAGAACTTATGACACCCCAGTCATTGGTTTCTCAATTCCAGATATTGCTAAATATCATATGCCAATAAAAAGAAATCAGGGCTCCTTAGACAAGTGGTTGATTTCCAGACTTGGGATAAATAAAATATAAAAAGGACCTGGAGCATCTTAACATTTCAGTAAATAAAGAAGTGCTGAAAAAATGGTGGAAGCACATCAAAGGGGCCTAGGAACCAACCAGGGAGTGCTCCCAATGGCCACAGCTGGAACAATTTGCATAGCAAAATAATGATAATATCGGATTCTAGCACACAGAATGAAATAGCCACATGTCTGTGAATGAATGAATACATGAGAGAGAAGAGATAGCTCTTCCTTACAAATGAATTCTGATTAATAAATGTAGAAGGAATGAGGGAACTAGAAAATCACTATTGAAACAGCATAGTACTAACTGCTGCAGTAAGACCTACTGATGAATGCAAAATGAAAGTTGGAGGAGAAATATATTTCCATTGTCCCAAAAGTGTCTTCCGCCAAGAAATTTACCAATTAGAAAGAAAAAAATAGCAGCTTTACAGCGGATAGACCCTGCAGGCACCATCTTAATCAGATGATCAACGTTACCAACCACCTGGAATAAGGCACGTTGAAATCACGTACTTCCTGATGTGAGACGCTGAGCAGGGTGACATTCTTGCCAAAACTGCATCGCCTCAAACAAATTATAAGAAGACACCAGACAAAAGTTGCTGGACATTCATACAAAATAACCGACTAGTACTCTTCCAAAGTGTCCTGAGGGAGGAATGAGGAAACCATACAGATTGTAGGAGACTAAGGCAGCACAATGACTAAAGGTTCTGTGGGATCCCGCATTGGATGTGGGAACAGGAAAAGGAGATTGGTAGAAAACCCAGTGAAATATGAATAAGATCTGTAGTTTTAGTATTGCACCGATATTAATTTCTTAGTTTTGATACTTGTACTGTGGTTGTGCGAGATGTTAACACTGTGGAGTCTGGGTGGTTGGGGTATGTGAGAACATTGTACTATTACTGTGCCTTTTTTGTAAGCTTAAGCTTCCAACATAAAACAATTTAAAAGGTATTGGTGGGGAAAAAACTTTATTTTTTGTGTATTTTTTCCCCCCAACAAACAAACAGGAAAAAACTAAAGGCAGAGAATGCCATAAAGATTTTGTCTCAGGCCAGGTAAAACTTATTACCAAAAGCTTCCTTTATTTTCTAATAAAACAAACTAAATTTTTAAGTGAAAACTCAGACTCAAAAGAAATCCAGGAAATAAGTATCACAAAATGCTTTCTCTTGACTAGAGTGGTGGTTCCTCAAGTCAACAGGGCTGGTTCATTTGCTGTAGAGGAGTTATTCACTAAACTGTTTCTATCTTTTATGTTCTTTTCTGAATGTGCATTATATCTCATATATATACAGTGTACCCAAGACTACAGTATATAATATAGCTGCAAATATTTTGGCACTCAGAAAAGGTGATAAAGGGTTGCAGTTATAGAAGCATTCATAGAAAAGGTGAATTTTGAACTTGCACCTGAATAACAAATACTCATTATATAGAATAAAACAACAGAAGCCATTTTCTTCTAGGTGCAGAAAAGGGAAAGAGAGACCTTTCATGGTATAGTATTAAGACTTAAATGGGGTTTTCATTTTGCTTTATTTTTTGAGACAGGGTCTCATTGTCTTGCCCAGGCTGGAGTACAGTGGCATGATCGTGGCTCACTGCAGCCTTAACCTCCTGGGCTCATGTGATCTTACCCTCTCAGCCTCCTGAATAGCTGGGAGTACAGGGTATGCCACCATGCTTGGCTAATTTCTTTCATTTTTTATAGTAACAGGGTCCTGCTATGTTGCCCAGGCTGGTCTTGAACTCCTGGTCAAGCAGTCCTCCCACCTCAGCCTCCCAAAGCGCTGGGGATTACAGGCCTGAGGCACTGCGCCTGGCGACTTGATTCTTTTCTTTTTTTTTTTTTTCTTAACTTTTCTCTGAACTTTATTCTGTAAAATTTTACTTTAAGTTCCAGGATACAAGTGCAGGACGTGTAGGTTTGTTACATAGGTATACGTGTGCCATGGTGGTTTGCTGTACTCGTCAACCTGTCATCTAGGTTTTAAGTCCCACATGCATTCCCCACCCCCCAACTAGCCATGGTGTGTGTTGTTGCCCTCCCTGTGTCCTCATTGTTCAACTCCCACTTATGAGTGAGAACATATGGTATTTGGTTTTCCATTCCTGTGTTAGTTTGCTGGCTGAGGATGATGGCTTCCAGCTTCATCCATGTCCCTGCAAAGGACATTATTTCATTCATTTTTGTGGCTGCATAGTATTCCATGGTGTATATGTACCATATTTTCTTTATCTAGTCTATCATTGATGGGCATTTGGGTCGGTTCCATGTCTTTGCTGTTGTACATGGTGCTGCAGTAAACTTACATGTGCGTGGGTCTTTATAGTAGAATGATTTATATTCCTTTGGGTACATACCCAGTAATGGGATTGCTGAGTCAAATGGTATTGCTGGATCTAGATCCTTGAGGAACCACCATACTGTCTTCCACAATGGTTGAACTAATTTTCATTCCCACCGACAGTGTAAAAGTGTTCCTATTTCTCCACAGCCTTGCCAGCATCTATTGTTTCCTGACTTTTTAATATGCTTTATTCTTAATAGGGAGGAAAGTCATTACTAAGTGAAGTCATTACTGACTCTTCCCAGTGCCTCACTTGATACATTCACTTAATCACCAAGGACAGCCCATTTAACCTCTGCTTACTCTTCAACCTTTGCAAACAGCTGGAATAATCATCTTCTGTCCCCCTTCTCCAAAGTCACAGTTCCAGCTGTTACCCTGGGGACTGTTTTGTTAGGTCATTAAAGGAGGAAAAAACCTTGCAGAGTATGGTCTGAGTCCGTGTTTTTCTAAAAGTAAATGACAAAGGATCTTGTTTGTGCACCTCAACAGACGTTTTTGTAGCACAGGAGTCTTTCACTTGAACTCCATCGGGAAAGGCCAATTGACTTGACCCTCCTGCAAAGCCAAGCTTCACAGAGTAGTCAGGGATCCTCTGAAACAGATGAGGTAAAACATCCTCATCCTCCCCCTGCATTGAAACCCAAACTCCCTACCCTGAGTGGCTTTTGTCTTTTTTTCTCCCCTAGCATAATGGACTATTTTGGTTCCTGCAACTGAAAAGTTTAGGGGTAGGTCTTGTTTCAGTCATGGCTGAATCTCTGTGCGCACTCAGTGGCTGTTTTCCTCTTTTTCTGGCACATTCCAAACTTCTTGACCCAATAGCAACGTGGCCATGACAGGACCACACTTACTCTTTCAGCTGATCCCAAGAAAAGAAACTCTACCAAGAGCACCAACGAAAGTCCCACGGATGCGTCTAGTTGGCCTTGCTTGGGTCATGTGCCTGGAGGTTGTACTGGTGGGGGAAGTAGAAATCATTACTGGCTACAGGTGAGGCACATGCCCATCTCTGCAAGATGTAATTTATGATACCTTGGCTTTTTTGGGTAACAGCTTTGAGAGATAATTCATATAACCACATATCATATAATCACTCATTTAAAGTGTACAATTCAATGGTTTATAGCCTATTACGTGTTGTACAGTCATGGCCACAATCAATTTTAGAACATTTCCAACACCCAAAAAGAAATCTCACGCTCATTAGCTGCTGCCACTCACTCCATCCCCCAGACCCTGGTGACCTTTAATCTACTTTGTCTCTGTGATTTTGCTAGTTCTGGACACTTCATATAAATGGCATCGTGTGATTTGTGATCTTTTAGAGTTGGGCTCATTCACTTAGCATAATGTTTTCAAGGTTCATCCACCTTGCAGCTTGTTACCTTGCCTTTTAAGGCCCTTAAAAGGTTTTAAATTATCTGCCTCCTGCATGCCTTTTTGTTCTCATGTCATGCTGTTTTTTCTCCTCTTCTGGGTTCCACTTTAAGCATGCAGCTGCTTAGACACTTTTGCAGTCAGATAAAGGCCAGAAGGTGACATGTAGACCAAGGGAAAACTGGGTTAGATTAAGAAATAGGATCTACAGGAAATGCAGTCATTATTTCAATGTTTTGCAATAAAGCAACAGTGTAAAGAGCAAGCACTTTTTAAACTGCTTGCTTCCCACACAATAAATAATTGTGTTTTATCTTTCTGTGGTTAAAATAGGCCCTGGCTCTTCTGGGCTAATCCAAGTTGCAAAACTTCTGCCCCATGCTCCCTTTGGGCATGCTTGTGAGATGCCAGGTTCACATTTTGGTTTGGAAGGTGTGGTCACCACATGGTTGTTCTCTCCCCTGCATCCTCCAGGAGAGCGAAGAGGAACTTTACTCCTCCTGTCGCCAGCTGAGGAGGCGGCAAGAAGAACTGAACAACCAGCTCTTTCTGTATGACACACACCAGAACTTGCGCAATGCCAACCGGGATGCCCTGGTTAAAGAGTTCAGTGTTAATGAGAACCAGCTCCAGCTGTACCAGGAGAAATGCAACAAGAGGTAGGTCAGCCCCTCCACCTGCACACTTTTGGGGGGTCTCTAGGCACAGTGATGTTGGGCACCACGGGCCAGGCTTCTGGAAAGCCCTCTGAGTTGCTTTCTTCAGAAATCCTTGGCCGGGCATGGTGGCTCACAGACCAGGCATGGTGGCTCATGCCTGTAATCCCAGCACTTTGGGAGGCTGAGGTGGTTGGATCACCTGAGGTCAGGAGTTCAAGACCAGCGTGCCCAATATGGAGAAAGCCTGTCTCTACTAAAAATACAAAAATTAGCCAGGCATGGTTGTAGGCGCCCGTAATCCCAGCTACTTGGGAGGCTGAGGCAGGAGAATCGTTTGAACCTGGGAGGCAGAGGTTGCAGTGAGCCGAGATCACACCATTGCACTCCAGCCTGGGCAACAGAGGGAGACTCTGTCAAAAAAAAAAAAAAAAAAAAAAATCCTTTGGCACCCTTGACTCTAGTTCTCTTTGTTCTAGAAATTAACCTACAGTAATACCTTAGGCGCTTGCCACTTCCTCTAAGTAGAACTGTTTCCTCTAGAAGGACACTTCAATTTAATAGTGAAAATAAATGATGACCACTGACTTTTAAGGAGTACTTATTGTGTTTCCAAGAATGGGCTAGTCCAGCGGCTCTAGATTGGGTCAAGATCCCCCAACAGGGATGCTTGTGGTTGTGCTACAGGCATGTAATGGGGTGCGGGGCGGCCGGGGTTGCCAAGTGTTTCATAATATGTCTAAATCTTCTAAGAAAGAATCATCCAGACAAAAATCCTAATAGTAGCCACCAACGAGAAACTGGGCTGCCTCCTTTACTCCCATTATTCTCATTTAATCTTCATGTCAGCCTGCAGAGTAGCTCTTACTCTATTTTACCATTGAGGAGATTTAACCTCTCTGAGTCTCAATGTCTTACCAGGAACTTGGAGTCTGCCTCTCTGACACTCAGCCCTATATCATCCAGCTATGAAGGACTGGCAAATGTACAGAAAGAGAAATGTTACAGAGTTCAGCACGTAGCCCATTTCTTATGCCCCACTGCTGATGGTGAAATCTGTTTTATTTCAGGTTAAGAGAGAAGAGAGTCAGCAACAGCAAGTTTTACTCATAGGAGCTGGGGTATGTGTGTAAGGGTATTGTGTGTGTGCGCATGTGTGTTTGCATGTAGGAGAATGTGCCCTATTCACACTCTGGGAAGACGCTAATCTGTGACATCTTTTCTTCAAGCCTGCCATCAAGGACATTTCTTAAGACCCAACTGGCATGAGTTGGGGTAATTTCCCATTATTTTCATCTTGGACAACTTTCTTAACTTATATTCTTTATAGAGGATTCCCCAAAATGTGCTCCTCATTTTTGGCCTCTCATGTTCCAAACCTCATTGAATAAAAGCAATGAAAACCTTGATCAGTTAAGCCTTCTGTTGCACGACCTGTGCAGTGAACAGGATTTCTTTTCTGGCCAAGAAGATTCTACCTCTAATGATCCAGGTAACTGATGTCCATGGAAGATGAGCTGGAAATGTAAGAAACTATTCATGAGATTCTGAAAAGGATTTTAACTCAAAGGCAAATTATTCCATAAGGGCCCAAAGAGAAGCCCTACCCACAGGCAGCCTGCTCAGTTCAATGTACTTTAACTACCACCGGCTGCCTGCTGCAGTCCACAAGAAAATGGCTGAGTGATGGGATCTGTTCATTAAGACAATTTCTAATTAATGGTGACAGCTTGTTTTGTGACTAGAGTTACTGGGATGGAGGTAGGAATCTTGGGGCCTCTTTGTTTTAAAAAGCCCGAGAGACCAGAGCCCTGCTGCAGGGGCAGGTTCTCACTTGCCCCTGGCTCTGCCAGCTGCTGGGAGGCTCTGGCCCCACTAGTCCCTCGTGGCCCTACTGAACTGGCTGGGAGGCTGCTGGAATGGCCCTTGGTCCACAGCTCTCCACAGGCAAGAGGTCAACTGCTGCTTGAAAGAGGTAGACAAAAGTTAGGTTGATGGCGAAATGTCTCTGGGTTACCCAGTTTTCTGGAGCAGCAAGCTGAGCTTTAATGGGCTAAGCATTAGGGTGTTACAGAAAATTTCAAATGCAGCCATCTCCCTTGGGGCAAATCTACCTAGTTCATGACAGTATGTGCGGCTGGCCAGGGCTTTACACCTCTGCATCTTAAGATGTTCATACATACCAATAATGTAATATGGCTTTTTAAAGGAGAGGAGAGTGCTGGGTTGGGAAGGGAGGTGGTTGGTAGAGTCACAACTTCTCAATGAGTGAATTTACAACTGATGGGAAAAGGAGTGTAACTGTGAAAAACAGTGGCTGTGGTGGGGCAGAACAAACCAGCAGTAAGCCTGATGTTTGATGTGGATAGAACTGGCCCCTAGAAACCCATCTGACCCTCCTCTTGTTACCTGAAATGCTGGGCTTAGCAGGCATGTACTGCTGAAAAGCAGGGCAGAACAAATCAGGCTCTGACCAGAAGATCCTTCTGGTCCCTTCACTCTACAAAAACTTACTGATCGCCTCCACATGCCAAATACAGTGCCAAGATTTGGGGGTGTGATGTTAAACAAAAAGCTATGGGTCTCCTCAATCATCTCCATCCACAAGCTCCTAAAAGAAAGGCATTTACCTTGCTTGAAGCCAGGAATACAGGGAACAGCAGTCTGGCCAAGGAAGGGCTGTTATCTGGTGCTATCACTCCAGTTACTTCTCCAACTGGGAGTTGCTATTTTATATGGCAGTCAGCAACTGAAGAAAGAACATTCCTCTTAGTGGCAGATGTTCAAAGCAACTTTCAAGAAAGGCTAGGTGAGAAAGGCACTGGGATGAGTGCTGCAGGCACTCTGTAGCCAGGGCCCCATTAGCCTTTGGCCAGGTAGCCACCAGAACCTATTTATTGCACCTGGCATCTCCCCCAACCCCTCTCAGCTCTGTTATGATTGCCACACAGCAGAGCTCAGGTGTTGCTGTCATTACCTCATTTCAGCTCCTCACTTCATTCTACTTTAAAGCCACAGTGCTAAGGCCTGCATCCCCTTTCTGCCCAAATGGGGTTTTTTTGCTACAGTATCAAAGAAATTGACATATGGCGGCATAGGAAGCAGAAGCTAAGCCTCTCTCCAGCTGCTGCTGTGTAAAATCCATGCGTGGCCAAAGAGCAGTCAGGGGATTATGACATAAATGGTGCTGGGAAGAACCCTCTGCCTAAAACTGTCTCCTTCTCCTGGTGCTACAACTGGAATCCACCATGAGAGAGTACTTTCTTCGGTTCTTTCCTCCTGTCCTCGACAGAGTAACACGTTAATCTGGTTCTTGGTGGTGTTAGGGACTGATTCTCTCAGGAAAGGCACACATGGTATGATGGCTCTTCCCAGAGTCTATGTGATGCTACACAACTTCAGTATCTAGCTGAGATATGCTTCCTACGTGACTGTTAAAGCACAGCCGATCCAGGCCAAGAAGACTAGTAACAGGCACGTTCTGAAAGATGGAAGCAGCACTGACAGATCAAAACCACCACTGCATATGTATTACATTGTTTTTGTTCACCATTTTCCTAAGTGTGTTATTTAGAATATTGGTTATTACATGGAAAAATAAAGTGGGGAGGCTGGTTAGGCCTTGTGAGTTTGGGAAACTTAGGTTATAAAAGCTAAATAAATAGTTTTTCTACTGTGAGACTAGATGTGCAGGAGTGAAAGGTGTAGAGGGTCTTGTTTTCCAAATTCGATCTCAGAATCTTTTTGCCAGAAGTGTCTCATGGGACTTATCTATAGTGGAACACATTTGAAGACCTACTGCTCTGTTAAGAAGGCAGCCGGGCAACATGGTCTAATACTTCGTATGCTTTGTGACCTAGTTAAAATCTAAACTTAAGTCGCCATGGCCAGTGGCCTTTAGATTAAGCTAGCCTTACCCCTGGGAGTATACCAGAGCTTTCCAAGGAATACACAGACTCCAGTACTCTCAGGGGAGCAGTGTTCAGAGCCTCATCTTCCTGTTATATTCTCTCTAAGAGTCATCTGCCTGAGAAAATGCCCTTTTCTCACCTTACAAAAGAAAATATGGCTGTCTCCACCTCTAGTCTTACTGTAGAGCATGTCCCAAGGTGTAAAAATTCAAAATGTGGATATTTGGAAAGTGAAAGACTTATCAACAGGGCACAAATCTTTTTGCAAATGGATTTTCCAAGTTTTTCTGGTGGTTCCAATTTTTTTGCTTTCAACAAAGTGGGAGGAACAGCCTGTAGATTTCTGAGTCTCTTAGCATGTAACTACAAAGGGGTTGGAAGAATTCAGTGATTCTGCTATCATAAAGCTTCCATTCCCATTGATGTATCTATGTGAACAAGAATCAACATCTCCATAAATGAAATTGAAAACGGAAAATAGAATTGATGATGAACTTTGGCTCAATCTTAAGATGTTATCAATCTACATAGATGAAATAATTGTGGAGAAAAGCCCTCTTTATCTCGTTAAGTGATACATTTCCAAAGAAGTTTTACTATGTTTAATAATTAAGTGAAATTTGGGCTATGTGTTTATTGATTCAGCTCAATCCAGAAGAAAATTTTAAAGGCTTACAGTCTTAGGATTATAGGATACTATATAATACTTTTGGTACAGAGATAGAATTAAATAACATAAAAATCAAAAATTAGGCTAAAATTTTGAGGGAGAAGTGGTATGAAAATACAAATTCAAGGAGTAAAAGGAAAAGTGGGGCATTCCTTGCTACTAAAAATTGCCTTGTTCCAGGTAAGACTGATCATAAAAAAATGGCCCTGTTCATAAAATTTTTAAAAACATCATAGTATCTATCAAATAACTTATATTAAGAACTTCCTGGGCTAAATTTAAAAAGTAATACAACAATTTTATTTAAACATGTAGTGTCTACGGTATGCCAGCACTTTGCAGCTATTTATAATGAGAAATTTTAGATGTCAATATAGCAATGTGCAGAATATACAGACATTTTCAAAATTCACTTAAGAGTATCTGAGCATAAAATGTTAAGATTGCTGATCGGATGTGAGGGTGATCTGGCTGCGACATCCGTCACCCCACTGATCGCCAGGGTTGATTCGGCTGATCTGGCTGGCTAGGTGGGTGTCCCCTTCCTACCTCACCGCTCCATGTGCGTCCCTCCCGAAGCTGCGTGCTCCGTCAAAGAGGACGACCATCCCCGATAGAGGAGGACCAGTCTTCGGTCAAGGGTATACGAGTAGCTGCGCTCCCCTGCTAGAACCTCCAAACAAGCTCTCAAGATTGCCGATCTAGGGCCACTAAGTGATGAATTGTATTTGGAAGCAAAAAGGATGGCTAAAAAGGACCTCAACCCTTTTCACTTTAAAAGGAAAATAACTTAACCTTCAACCTGTGTGACATTTAACTTTTTGAACCCAACCGTAAACGCTATCTTCTAACCAACAAAAAGTTAATAATTAGATTTGGAATTATACAGAATTACAAAATTGGCATTTAAAAATACTCAATAATTTGTCCCTGGTTTTTAATTTTCAAAATATTTTCTTTTTGAAGAGCCAGATTCCAGTGATCCTGCCTCTCAGAAATTTCCACATTTCTTAATTTTCATTAGGCCTTAAGAAGCTGCATTTGTAAACTTGTGTTTCATTATTAAAGCTTAATTTATTTTTTATATAAATAGTATGTGCTTTGTGTACATAGAGAATTAAGTGAATGAGTCACACAGATGTTGGCTATTGTTAATGTGAAAATTAAACAGCTGTATCACATTTTGAAATAAAAGTTTCATGTGAATGAATATAGCAATCTGCTCAGAACTTTTTTTAAAAACTGCTATTCACGTTTTATATTCCCAAATAAAACACACACACACACACACACACAATAATTTAGTCATGAGATAGGTAGAGTTACAGTTATTTTTTGAAATGTGTTTTACTATCCTATTTATCCCACGTTTCTTTAGGTTACAGGTTTATCTTCAGCAAAAACTCACTCTGTGTTGAAACTCAAGTTTGTAAGATTAATACTTGAGTGCTCTTCAATTTATCAGTTTTGAAAGAATGTTTAGTGTTGGAAGGAGCAAGGACCTTATAGTAAGTCCCTGTATTTCTCAGCTGAGTGATAGGCTCCCTAGAACTGTCAATCACTGCGTTTCTTGCCAACAATCCCTGGTCCACAGGAAGCCATGTTGTATCTCATACCTCTGACCCCCAACCCCCAACCCCCAGCGGTTGGATTAGTTACCCTGGTCCAAAGATTTAATAATAGCCTATGACGAACCTCTGCATTAGAAGATGAGCAAGGAATAGTAAAAAGCAAAGATGAAATTAGAACTGCCAAATGACCAATTTTTAAATGGATACAACCATAACTCTCATAAAGATATAAAATGAACGTATGTCAGAAATCTTATTAATTAACAAAGGAACCAGTGAGATGTTCCAGCTTGTTTAAAGGAGAATGCAAAGAACAATATATATACATACAGTATAGGTTATCAGCTATCCAGATTATCTGATTTTATATGGTTTCTCCATGTTTTATTGTCCGAAAAATGCAAATTATTCCTGTCCATAGAAATGCAAACTGTGTCCTGTGGAGATTCCATTGATCATTCCCTTGTGGATACTGATCACTGGTTTTACCAGTTTTATATCTATTAAATTTATTTCATCATCGCTGATGGATGTGAAATCTGACTCCTATCTTATTCCACACACAAAAATCAAGTCAGTTAGATTATAGATCAAAATATGAAAGATAAAACAATATTTCTAGAAGGTCTTCACAACAGCGGAGTAGGGAAAGGTTACTTAAACAAAACTGCAAAAGCAGTATCCCTGAAGGAAGACTGCTAAATTTGACTCCCCTAAAATTCAAAACTGGTTTTTATCAAAAGATACAATAAGAAGACAGAGAGAAAAGACAAGCCACAGAGTAGAGGGAGATATTTGCAATAATGTATCTGACAAAAGACCTCAGCCAAAAAATAACTCCATCATTCCAAGTCAATAAGAATAAGACAATCCATTTGAGAAAAAGGGGCATATTCCGGCGTGGTGGCGGGCACCTGTAGTCCCAGCTACTCGGGAGGCTGAGGCAGGAGAATGGCGTGAACCCAGGAGGCGGAGCTTGCAGTGAGTCAAGATTGCACCACTGCACTCCAGCTTGGGTGACAGAGCCAGACTCCGTCTCAAAAAAAAAAAAAAAAAAAAAAAGGCATATTTCATGAATAAGCACCTCACAAGAGTATATTCAAAGGGCTGATAATGTGTAGGAAAAAGTTCAGTCATGATTCCTATGGGAAAAATGAAAATTAGAACCATGAGATACCACTACACACTTACTAGAGTGGCAAAAATTCAAAGCCTAATGTGTTAGCAAGAATGTAGAGCACCTGGCACACTTGTGTAAATTAGTACAAAACTACATTGTAAAAAATGTATGACATTCTCTGCTGAAATTAAACATACACACACCCTGCAACCCATCAATTCCACTCCTAAATATATACCTAATACTAAAGCATATATATGCACACCAAAAGACATATACAGAGTGTTCGCAGTACTGTTATTCACAATAGGCAAAAACTGAAAAGAGCCTTAAATGTCCGTCTACAGAAGAGTTGATATACACATACAAATGCGCATTTCTACAATGGAGCACCATACAGCAATGACAAATGACTGAGCTGCAACTACAGTAACTGCGTGGATGGATCACACAAATACAAGTTGAGTGAAAGCAGCCACACACACACACACAGCAAAGAGAAGAGTGAAATTGTATAAATTAGTAGAGAGACATATAGATAAAATGCGGGATATGTGTAAGACGGAATAGTATAAGGAGGTAAAGTGGAGTAGAACAGAGCCCATATATGTAACATGGATACGTTTACACAATATCGTGTGAGAAAAGGGAAAATACAGAACAGTGCTACCCAGTGACGCCATTTACACATATTTAAAAACTGCACATAAAACTGCTTCCAACATACACACAGCTAAGTAGATAATACAGGTATAAAAATGGACTGAAAGGAACATCTTAATGTCAAGACAAGGATTGAGTCACATAGCGGGGAAGGCAAAGGCCATGTGACCGAGGCAGGGAGAAGTAGTTTCAGCTTGAGTATGGGTTTTCTTTCTCTTTTAGAGAGCGGGAAGTGTTGCTCTGCTTGACACAAATGTAAATGTAGCCTGCTCTACCAAAAAAGGGATACAGGCATACTCAAGCTTTCTTGTCCATAGATGAATAGCTAGACAGCGGGGGCCTGTAGTCCCAGCTACTCGGGAGGCTGAGGCAGGAGAATGGCGTGAACCTGGGAGGCGGAGATTGCAGTGAGCCGAGATCGCGCCACTGCACTCCAGCCTGGGCAACAGAGCGAGACTCTGTCTCAAAAATAAATAAATAAATAAAAATAAATAAATAATAATAATAATGAAAATGAGGCTGGGTGCGGTGGCTCATGCCTGTAATTCCAGCACTTTGGGAGGCTGAGGTGGGTCAATCACTTGAGGTCAGGAGTTCAAAACCAGCCTGGCCCACATGGTGAAACCCCATCTCTACTGAAAATACAAAAATGAGCCAGGCACATGGTGGCGCGCACCTGTAATCCCAGCTACTCCGGAAGCTGAGGCAGGAGAATCGCTTGAACCAAGGAGGCGGAGGATGCAGTGAGCCGAGATTGTACCACTGCACAAGAAAAACAAAAAAAACAAAAAAAAACAACAAAAAAAAAAAAGAAGAAAGAAAATGAGAGAGAGGGGAGGAGGGAAATGAGAGGGGAAAGGTGGGGCAGAGGTGAGAGGGGTGGCGGAGTGGGGAAGAAGGTGGTGGGGAAGATGGCAGGGGCGAGGGAGTGGGAAGATGTCAGGGTCGAGGGAGTGGGAAGAAAGACTAAAACGGCACAAAATGTTAGCCAATTATTCTGGGTAGTGAAAAGTGGCTGTTATATTATTCTTTCCTTTTTTAATTTTTATTTTCAAAAAAAGGAACAAAAAAGTTACATAAAAAACGTATCAGGCAAATTCTAATAAAAATAAAGCTGCTGCAGCATTGCTAATACCAGACAAGTTACAAAATCAAGGTTGATATCGCTAAGAAGGGCAATGTTTTACAATTGTAACAGTAATACTGCACCAGCCAATTGTGAAGGACCCAAGCTTTTGCGTGTCTCACAACATAGCTTTGAGAAGCACAGAGCAGATTGGGAGAACAAAAATCAACAAGTTAACAATTATAGATGGAGATCAGAGTGTTTTCTCAGAACAGCAGAGATTAAGCAGGCACAAAACAAGGATAAGGAGAATCTGAAAAACACAAGTCACCAGCCTGATCAAAGGCCCATTAGGCTTCTGCAAACACAGAGTAAATTTTGGATCCAGAAAATACAAATTTTCTTCAAACACAGGACATTTACAAATATTGACTGTACAACAAGCCACAGAGCGGGAAACAATTTTAATTGCTCTAATACAAGATTAAACTTGGCGCCACATGAAAATCACAAACAAAAAGATGCCCCCCAAAAGTCCTATGTTCGCAAAGTTTAAAAGCTATTTCTAAAATATTTTTAGGGAATATGTTAGGGAAGGGACAAAAGTATTTCAGGAAAGGGACAGAACTGCCCAGAAAAAAAATACTAGAATTTTAAATGCATTTATTGTAAAATGAGAAAAAGTGAAAATAAATGATCTACGCTTTAACTTAGAAGCTAGGGAAAAAACTCTAAAAAGGATAAAAAACAAGAAAACCCAAAAAACAAAACTAAAATTGATAAAATGGTTCTTTTAAAAGTCAAGGGGAAAAAAAGCAGCACAAATCAACACTATCAGGAGTCAAAATAATTTTATAGTAAGACTTTTGGAAGCCTAGACAAAATAGGTAATATTATATTAAAATAAAAATGATCAAATGTCTAAGAATCACTAAAAATATGACTATTCCAATTATCATCCAAGAAATAGAAAAAACAAATATGACTAATCCAATTATCATCCAAGAAATAGAAAAAACAAAGACATGCACCTCCCACCCCATGGCATCAATTTCAGAAGATTTCATGGGCAACTTCTACCAAACATTCCAGAGAAAGTGTTTTTTTGTTTTGTTACTGTGGCCAAAAGAAAAACCCAAAACAACATGACATGAGATTTACCCTGTTTTTTAAAGAGTATAGTACAGTGTTAACTACAGGCACAAAGTGGTACAGGTCTCTAGAACTTTTTCACCTTGCATGAGTGGAGCATTATATACACTGAACAGCAATTTCCCATTTCCCCCAGCTCCTGGTAACCACCATTCTACTTTATGCTTAGATGAGTTTCAATGCTTCAGATGCTTTACATAAGTAGAACTACATAGTATTTGTCTTTCTATGATTGGGGTATTTCACTTAGTATAATGTCCTTCAAGATGCAAGTTGTAGCATCTGACAGGATTTCCTTCTGTTTTCTGACTGAATAATATTCCATCGTATGCCTATACCCCATGTTCTTTGTCCATTCATCTGTCTATGTTCACTTTAGGTTGTTTCTACCTCTTGACTATCGTGAATGATGCTACGATGAACTGGAGAGTGCAAATCTCTCCTTTAGTTCCTGATTTTGATTATTTTAGCTAAATATGCAGAAGTGGGATTGCTAGAACATATAGTACCTCTGTTTTAATTTTTGAGGAACCTCCACACTGCTTTGCATAATGGCTGCATCATTTTACACTTCTACCACCAACAGTGCAGAAGGTTTCCAATTTCTCCACATCTTCGTCAACACTTGTTATATACATATTTTTCTAATAATGTCCATCCTAAAAGGGTGTGAGGTGATATTTCACTGTGGCTTTTACATTTTCTTTTTTAAAAATTAAATTAAATTTTATTTTATTGAGACAGAGTCTCACTCTGTCGCTCAGGCTGAAGTGCAGGGCTGAGATCTTGGCTCACTGCAACCTCTGCCTCCTATGTTCAAGAGATTCTCCTGACTCAGCCTCCCAAGCAGCTGGGATTACAGGTGCACACCACCATGCCCGGCTCATTTTTTTGTATTTTTAGTAGACATGGAGTTTCACCATGTCTGCCAGGCTGGTCTCAAACTACTGGCCTCAAGTGATCTGCCTGCCTTGGCTTCCCAAAGTGCTGGGATTACAGGCGTAAGCCACCACGCCTGGGCAATTTGCATTTTCTTGAAGATTATTGATGTTGAACATCTTTTCATATACCTGTTGACCATTTGTATGTCTTCTTTGGAAAAATGTCTATTTAAGTCATTTGTCCATTTAAAAAATTGTGGGTTTTTGCTATTGAGTTATAGGAATTCCTTGTTTTTGATATTAACTCCTTATCAGATGTACAGTTTTCAAATATTTTCTCTCAATCCAGAGGTTGCCTTTTTACTTTCCTGAATATTTCCTTTGCTGTGTGCAAAAGCTTTTTAGTTTGATACAGTTCTACTTACCTTTGTTTTGTTGCCCAAGCTTTTGAGGTCATATCCAAGAAATCACTGCTAAGACCCATGTCATGAAGCTTTTCTTCTGTTTTCTTCTAGCAGTTTTATGGCTTTAAGTCTTATATTTAAGTCTTTAATCCATTCTAAATTGATTTTCACATATAAGTTAAGAGACCAATTTCATTCTTTTGCATGCAGATTTTCAGTTTTCCCAACACCATTTTTTGAAGAGACTATTCTTTCCCCACTGCGTATTCTTGGAAGCTTTGTCAAAGATCAGTTGATCTTAGGTGCATAGGGTTATTTCTGGGCTCTCTATTCTGTTCCATTGATCTATATGTCTGTCTTTTGCCAGTACCATAATATTTTATTACTGTAGTTTTGAAGTGTGTTTTGAAATTAGGAAGTATGAGACCTCAACCTTTGTTCTTTTTCAAGATTGTTTTGGCTATTTGGGATCATTTGTGGTTCCATATGAATTTTAGGATTGTGTTTTCTATTTCTGTAAAAAATGCCTTTAGGATTTTGGTAGGAATGACAGTGAATCTGTAGATCACTTTGGGTAATATGGACATTTTAACAATATTAAGTTTTCCAGTTCATGAACATAGGATGTCTTTCCATTATTTGTGTTTTAAATTTCTTTCAGCAATATTTTATAGTTTTCAGTGTACAAGTCTTTCATTTCGTTGGTTAAGTTTATTGCTAAGTGTTTTATTTTTGATGCTGTTATAAATGCGATTGCTGTAATTTCCTTTCCAGATTGCTTGTACTTGGTGTACAGAAACATAACTAATTTTAGTATGCTGATTTTGAATCCTGTAACTTTACTGAATTTATTAGTTCTAACAGTTTTTTTCCCCTTTAGTGGAATCTATAGGATTTTCTACACCTAAAATCATGTTATCTGTGAACAGAGATAATTTTTCTTCCTCCTTTCCAGTTTGCGTGCCTTTTATTTCTTTTTCTTGTCTACTTGCTCTGGCTAGAAACTTCACTAGTATTATGCTGAATAGAAGTGGTGAGAGTGAGCATCCTCATCTCTTTCCTGATCTTAGATGAAAAGTTTGTTTTTTACCTTTGAATATGTTAACTGTCGTGTTTTCATATATGGCCTTTATTATGTTGAGGTAATTTCCTTGTATTCCTAGTGATATGATTTGGATAGTCATCCCTTCCAGATCTCATATTGAAATGTGATTCCCAGTGTTGGAGGTAGGCACTAGTGGGAGATGTTTGGGTCATGGGGGCAGATCCATCATGAATGGCTCGGTGCCCTCCCTACAGTAATGAGTGAGTTCTCACTCTTAGTTCATTTAAGAGCTGTTTGTTGAGAAGAGCCTGGCATTTCTCTTGTTACCTGCCTTACCATATGACACACTGGCTGCCCTTCTCTTCCACCATGACTAAAAGCTTCATGAGTCCTTACCAGAAGCATATGCTGGCACCATGCTTCACAGTCCACAGAACTGAAAGCCAAAATAAATTATCCAAACTCAAGTATTTCTTTATAGCAACACAAAATGGACTAATACATCTAGTTTGCTAAGTTTTTTTAATCACAAAAGGGTGTTGAATTTTGCCAAATGCAATTTGTTTCTATTGATATGATCATGTAATTTTTATCCTCTGTTCTGTTCATGTGGTGTATCACATTTTTGATTTGCATATTTGTAATCATTCTTTTATCTTAGGGATACTCTTCAATCACTTATAAGTGACTAAATCCCACTTAGTCATCATGGTGTATGTCCTTTTAATGTGCTATTGAATGTGGTTTGCTTGTATTTTGTTAAGAATTTTGCATCTATATCTGGGATATTGGTCTGCATTATTTTTTTCTTGTAATGTCTGTTTTTGGCTTTGGCACTGGGGTAATGCTGGCCTCATAAAATGACTTCGGAAGTATTCGTTCCTCTTCTACTTTTTAAAAGTTCGGAAGCATTCGTCTTAATTGTTCTTTAAATGTTTAATAGAATTCATCAGCAAAATCTTCTGGTCCTGGGCCTTTTTTGAGATGTTTTTGATTACTGATTGAATCTCCTTACTAGCTAAAAGTCTGTTCAGATGTTCTATTTCTTTATGATTCAGTCTTAATTTTCTATTCTCTACTTTGATAACTTCTACTTTAATCTTTATTATTTCATTTCTTCTGCCATCTTTGGGCTTAGTCTGTTTGTTTCTCATTCCTTGAGGTATAGAAGTTAGGTTATTTGAGCTCTTCTTTTTGGAGGTAGGAATTTATCACCACAAATTTCCCTCTTCCTACTGCTTTTTTCTCCATGAGTTATGTTTTTGTTTTGTCTAAAGATATTTTATAATTTACCTTTTTATATCTTCTTTGACCCATGGGTTGTTCCAGAGTAGGTGTTAATTTCCATATATTTATGAGTTTTCTAATTTTCCTTCTCCTACTGATTTTTAGTTTCATTTCACTGTAGTTGGAAATAAATTTGAGAATTCAATCTTCTTAAGTTTGTTAAGACTTGCTTTGTGATCTATCCTGGAGAATATTTCTGTGTGCACTTGAGAAAATGTGCATTCTGCTACTGTTGGGTGGAATGTTCTGTATATGTCTATTAGGTGCATTTGATTTATAGTATTGTTGAAGCCCTCTGTTTCCTTATTGATCCTGTGTCTAGATGTTCTATTCATTACTGAAATCTCCTACTATTATTGCGATGCTGTTTTTCCCTTCAGTTCTGCCGATGTTTGTTTCATATATTTAAGTGCTCTGATGTTTGGTACATACATATTTACAATTATTATATCTTCTTGGTGAACTGACCCATTAATCGTTATCTGTCCTTCTTTGTCTCTTGTAGCAGCTTTTGACTTAAAGTCTATTTTGTTTAAGTATGGTCACACCTCTTTTAGTAGCTTAGCATATCTTTCTCCATCCTATCACTTTCAGTATATGTGTGTCATTAAACTTAAAGTCAGTCTCTTATATACAGCATCTAGTTGAATCTTGTTATCCTTCAGCTACTTTGTGTCTTTTGACTGGGCAGTTTAATACATTTACATTTAATTATTGATAGGAAAGGACTAATTATTGCCATTTTGTTAATAATTTTCTGTCTGTCTTGCAGCTCTTTTGTCCCTTTTCTTCTTTCACTGTCTCCCTTTGTTGATTTTTTGTAATTTTTGTAGCTAACATAGGGCTTACATGAAACATTTTATAGTTATAACCATCTGTTTTAAGCTGATAACAACTGTAATCACATTGAAAAACTCTACACTTTTACTCTTTCCTCCAAACTTTGTCAATTATGTCATAAATTACATCTTTTTATATTGTGTATCCCTTACATATTTTCATAGTTTTTAAATACTTTTGGCTTTTAACATCTGTACCAGAATTAAAAGTGATGTATACACTAACAGTATAGTATTCTGTGTTTATCTATATACTTACCTTTACCAGCAAACTTTATACTTTCGTATGCTTTTGTATGGCTGCTTAGAGTCTGTTTAAACTTCAAGGACTTTAGTATTTGTTGTTATTCAGGCCTAGCAGTGATGAACTTCTTCAAATTTTATCTGAAAAAGTCTTTATTTCTCCTTTGCTTTTAAAGGACAGTTTGCCAGATACAGTATTCTTGAACAACCTTTTCTCCCCCTCCTTTCAGCACTCCCAATATACTGTCCCATTCTTTTCTGGCCTGCAAGGTTTCTGCTGAGAAATTCACTGAGTCTTATGGGGGTTCCCTCGTATGTATTTGGTCCCTTTTGTTGCTCTCAAAATTCTGACTTTTGACAACTGATGTCTCAATATGGACTTCTTTGAGTTTATTCCCTTTGGATCCATTTTCTTTCAGAGATTTGACAAGCTTTTAGACATTATTTATTTAAAGAAGCTTTCTGTCTCTTTATCTCTTCTACTTTTGGAACTAACATAAGGAGTATTTTGGTCTGCTTATGGTGTCCTATAAGTCTGTGAGGCTTTTTTCTCTTCCTCTTCCTTCCTCCTGTTCTTCCTTCCTTCTCCTTCCCTCATCTTCCTCTTCCTCTCCTTCCCCCTCCTCTTACCTCTCCCTTCTTCCCCCTCCCCCCACTTCTCTTCTTCTTCCTGTTTTTGCTCCTCTGGCTGGATAATTTCAATTATCTGTGTCTGGGCTTTCTGTTCCCAAAAGAGAAGGAACACACGAACACACACACATACACACACACACACACACACACACACACACAGACACACTTGAAAGCTTTTTGAGTCAGGGTCTTGCTCATGTCACCCTGGCTGGGGTGCAATGTTAGGGTCACAACTCACTGTAACTTTGAACGCCTAGGCTCAGATGATCCTCCCACCTCAGCCACCTAAATACCTTGGACTAAAGGCATGCAGCCACATGCCTGGATAATTTATTTTTTATTTTCTGTAGAGATGGGGTCTTGCTATGTTGCCCAGGCTGTTTTCAAACTTGGCCTCAAGCTATCTCCTGCCTTGGCCTCCCAAAGTGCTGGGATTACAGGTATGAACCACTATTCCTGACTACAGAGTATATTTTTATTGAATAAAAATTATAAGGTGACAGACCAAAAAAAAAGAGACCTCCTAAGCTCATTTTAGGAGGGTAGAGGACAACCAAGGAAGAGAGGGAAAATCAAGAAAAGTGAAAGGAACAGAGAGAAAGGGAGGGAGGATGATGCCAATCTCATTCTTAAATAGAGTAGAAATCCTGAAAAATATTTGCAAACCAATGTTCACTTGTTCATAATGTAGAGTTAATCTCAGGAATCCAGTAATGGTTTAATATTGGAAAACCTATCAATGCAGTTCTCTACATTAATAGATTATGCTTTTCCATAAGGAAATTGATAATACGAAACACATATGCCACAGAAAAACTTTTAGTGAATTAGTGTTTTTTTTTTTTTTTCCAAGGTGGTGGATTAGAGGTTTTTAACATGCCTCAGCCACTTGGAAATAGCAAAGTAGTGCCTAAAGTCTCTGAGCTTTAATTGGAGAAGGAAAATTGGAATCCACTAGAATTGTAAAGAAAACCTCAGATCCTGGGTAGAAGAACACAGGCAAAGAGCCCCTGTGATGATGTCTAGTTCATAAAAAGATTGTAGTGCCCCAGGGCATTCTCTGGTTGACACCCAGGCAGATCTCCACTGACCTGGATGAGCAGCCAGAGTTGCCCCACTCTTCCTCTGCAGAAATTGTGGTGAAACAGGGCCCTCTCCGCTCCATGCCCAGGCAGATGTCCAGGCATTCAGAGCACCTCCTTGCCGGAATGAGTAGTCTGAGCCAGCCCACCCTTCCTGTGTAGAGACGATGGTAAAGTGAGGACCTCTCTGTCCCATGCCCAGGCATATCTCTAGGCAGCTGAAGCACCCACTCTCCTGAATTAGGAATTTAGGCTGACCCCTGATCTGTACAGATAACTTGGGGCTGAGGAGGTTTTCCAGCTCCACGCCTAGGCCCACCTCTGGGTATCTGGTGACGGCCCACTGGATTCTCCCTCAGCACTGGTGCTTGTGCCTGCCACTGGGGGACCTGTAGGTAGGCCTACCTGGTCTGGTCCTGCCCATCATGCCCCCCTCTTCCTGGGGCTAAGCAGGAAGCTCAGAGGACTGTGCATTCCATGCATCAGCCCATTTCCTGAGGCAACAGAGAGCTTCTAGTAGTAAACAAAGGGCAAGTATATACCCAGCATGTTGGCTGCAGCTGCCTCTTACCCATAAGTACCCTCTACTGGTTTGTAAGTCAAACCACAAAGCCTAATACAAAACCTGCCAAAAGTAGTGCATAGGGTTATAGAAGCAAAGCCAAAAGACCCTACCCACAATCTCTACAGTCACAACTCCTGGGGGCAGTAGGGGGGCGGTGTGGGGAAGGGAAAGGAAAAGAGGAAAAACCCGGTAATATTATAGAGAAAGAAAAAGAAAAGAAATCCTACTCACATGAAAATAATTACAAGAGTAAGAAGAGTCAGCATCTCCAGATGAGAAGGAACTAGCACAAGAATTCTGGCACCATGAAAACTCTGAATTTAGTGATATCACACTAGCTCTCCAGCAATGGTCCCTAGCCAAAATGGAAATGCAGAAATGACAGAGAAAGAATTCAATGCATGAATTACAAGGAAGCTCAACAAGATCCATGACAAGACTGAAAATCAACACAAAGAAACTTCTAAATCAATCCAGTAAATTAAGGAAGAGATAAACATCTTAAAAAGAAATCAGGTCGGGTGCAGTGGCTCACATCTATAATCCCAGCTTTGGGAGGCTGAGGCGGGCAGATCATGAGGTCAGGAGATTGAGACCATCCTGGCTAATATAGTGAAACCACGTCTCTACTAAAAATGCCAAAAAATTAGCTGGGCGTGGTGGCAGGCACCTGTAGTCCCAGCTACTCTGGAGGCTGAGGCAGAAGAATGGTGTGAACCTGCAGGGCAGAGCTTGCAGTGAGCCAAGATCATACCACTGTACTCCAGCCAGGGCAACAGGGTGAGACACTGTCACAAAAAAAAAAAAAAAAAAAAAAAAAAAAAAAAAAAAAAAAAAAAAAAATCAATCAATCAGAACTTCTGGAATTGAAAAACTCACTTAGGGAATTTCAAAATACAATTGCAAACTTTATCAATAAATTGGACCATATGGAAGAAAGAATTTGAGAGCTTGAAGACTGGTCTTTCAAACTAATCTAGTAAGACAAAAATAAAAAACAATTTTAACAAATGAACAAAAAATCTTTGAGAAATATAAGATTATGTAAAGTGACCAAACCTATGAATTACTGGTATTCCCGAGAGAAAAGGAGAAAAAATAAGCAAGCTGGAAAATATATTTAAGGGAGTAATTCAAGTAAATTTCCCTAACCTTGCTAAAGAAGTAGACATCCAGATTTTAAAAATCCAGAGAATACCTGTGAGATACTATACAAGACAAACATCAGCAAGCCATATAGTCACCAGATTGTTCAATGTGAATGCTAGAGAAAAAAAATCTTAAAGGCAGCTAGAAAAAAATGTCACATCATGTACAAAGGAAACCCCATCAGGCTAACAGCAGACTTGCAGCAGAAACCTTACAAGCCAGGAGAGATTGGGGGCCCATTTTCAGTATTCTTAAAGAAATTCCCACCAAGATTTTCATATTGCACCAATCTAAGCTTTATGAGTAAAGGAGAAAATAAAATCTTTTACAGACAAGCAAGCAGTAAGGGAATTTGTTACCATTAGATCAGCCTTACAAGAGAATCTTAAGGGAGTTTTAAACATAGAAACAAAAGAAATATACCTCCTACCCAAGAAACACACTTAAGGACATAGCCCACAGACCCTATAAAGCAAGCACACAAGTAAAAACTACAAAGCAACCAGCTAAAAACCTCATGATAGGATCAAAACCTTACATTTCAATATTAATCTTGAATGTAAATGTCTAAATGCCCCACTTTAAAGGCACACACTTGTAAATTGCATTAAAAAAACAAGACCCATACATCTGTTGTCTTTAAGAGACCCACCTCACACGTAAGCACACCCAGTGGCTCAAAGTAAGCACACCCAGTGGCTCAAAGTAAAGAGATGGAGAAAGATCTGTCATGTAAATGGAAAACAACAAAGAGTAGGGGGTCACTATTCTTAGATAAAACAGACATTAAACCAGCAACAACAAAAGGACAAAAAGGCATTACATGATAAAGGGTTCAATGTAACAAGAACCCTTTATGTCCTAAATGCATATGCACCCAACACTGGAGCACCCAGATTTATTAAAAAACAAACAAACAAAAATAAAACCTACTACTAGACCTTTGAAAAGACTTAGCCACATGATAATACTGGGAGGCTTCAATACTCCACTAACAGTGTTAGACATATCATCAAGGCAGAAAATAAATTCTAGACTTAAATTTGACACTGGACCAACTCGATCTCAGACATTTACAGAACACTCCACCTGTTAACCACAGAATATACATATTTTTCAACTGCACATGGAGCATATTCCAAGATCAACCACATGCTCAGCCATAAAATGAGTCTCAATAAATTCAAAAAAATTGAAATCATACCAGCCATACTTTCAGAACAGAGTGGAATAAAATTATTAATCAATACCAAGAGGATATCCCCAAACCACACAACCACATGGAAATTAAACAATTTGCTCCCAGATTACTTTTGAATAAACAACAAAATTAAGGCAGAAATCCAAAAATTATTTGAAATAAACAAAAACAGAGACACAACATAAAATTTCTGAGACGTAGCAAAAGCAGTGTCAAGAGCAAAGTCTAGCTCTAAATGCCTACCTCAGAAAGTAAGAAAGATCTCACAGAGATTTTTAATTTAACATCATGTCTTGAGGAACTAGAAAAACCAGAACAAACTAACTCCAAAGATAGCAGAAGAAAACTAAAATCAGAGCAGAACTGAATGAGACCAAAAAATTCACATAAAGAATCAATGAAACCAAAAGTGTGTGGTTTTTTTTTTTTTTGAGACAGAGTCTCACTCTGTCATCCAGGCTGGATGACGATGGCATGGTCTTGGCTCACTGCAACCTCTGCCTCCTAGGTTCCAGCAATTCTCCTGCCTCAGCCTCTTGAGTAGCTGGGACTACAGGCGTGTGCCACCACACACGGCTAATTTTTGTATTTTTAGTAGAGATGGGGTTTCACTATGTTGGTCAGGCTGGTCTCGAACTCCTGACCTCATGATCCACCCGCCTCGGCCTCCCAAAGTGTTGCAATTACAGGTGTGAGCCACTGCACCCGGCCTGAAAAGTGGGTTCTTTGAAAGGATAAACATGACTGACAGACTGCTAGCTGGATTAACAAAAAATGAGAGAAGATCAAACTAAGCACAAGCAGAAATGACAAAGGTGACATTACAACCAATCCCACAGAAGTACAAAAGATACTCAGAGACTATTATGAACACCTTTATGCATACAAACCAGAAAATCCAGAGGAAATGGATAAATTTCTGGAAATACATAAACTCTCAAGATAAAAGCAGAAAGACATTGAAACTCTGAACAGACCAATATTGTTTTCTGAAATTGAATCAGTAATAAAAATCCTATCGGGGGGAGGAGCCAAGATGGCCGAATAGGAACAGCTCTGGTCTACAGCTCCCAGTGTGAGCAACGCAGAAGACAGGTGATTTCTGCATTTCCATCTGAGGTACCGGGTTCATCTCACTAGGGAGTGCCAGACAGTGGGCGCAGGTCAGTGGGTGCGCGCACCGTGCGCGAGCCGAAGCAGGGCGAGGCATTGCCTCACTCTGGAAGCGCAAGGGGTCAGGGAGTTCCCTTTCCTAGTCAAAGAAAGGGGTGACGGATGGCACCTGGAAAATCAGGCCACTCCCACCTGAATACTGCGCTTTTCCGACGGGCTTAAAAAACAGTGCACCACAAGATTCTTTCCCGCACCTGGCTCAGAGGGTCCTACGCCCACGGAGTCTCGCTGATTGCTAGCACAGCAGTCTGAGATCAAACTGCAAGGCAGCAGGGAGGCTGGGGGAGGGGTGCCCGCCATTGCCCAGGCTTGCTTATGTAAACAAAGCAGCGGGAAAGCTCCAACTGGGTGGAGCCCACCACAGCTCAAGGAGGCCTGCCTGCCTCTGTAGGCTCCACCTCTGGGGGCAGGGCACAGACAAACAAAAAGACAGCAGTAACCTCTGCAGACTTAAATGTCCCTGTCTGACAGCTTTGAAGAGAGCAGTGGTTCTCCCAGTACGCAGCTGGAGATCTGAGAAGGGGCAGACTGCCTCCTCAAGTGGGTGCCTGACCCCTGACCTCCAAGCAGCCTAACTGGGAGGCAACCTCCAACGGGGGCACACTGACACCTCACACGGCAGGGTACTCCAACAGACCTGCAGCTGAGGGTCCTGTTTGTTAGAAGGAAAACTAACAAACAGAAAGGACATCCACACCAAAAACCCATCTGTACATTACCATCATCAAAGACCAAAAGTAGATAAAACCACAAAGATGGGGAAAAACAGAACAGAAAAACTGGAAACTCTAAAAAGCAGAGCGCCTCTCCTCCAAAGGAACGCAGTTCCTCACCAACAATGGAACAAAGCTGGACGGAGAATGACTTTGACGAGCTGAGAGAAGAAGGCTTCAGACGATCAAATTACTCTGAGCTACGGGAGGACATTCAAACCAAAGGCAAAGAAGTTGAAAACTTTGAAAAAAATTTAGAAGAATGTATAACTAGAATAACCAATACAGAGAAGTGCTTAAGGGAGCTGATGGAGCTGAAAACCAAGGCTCGAGAACTACGTGAAGAATGCAGAAGCCTCAGGAGCTGATGCGATCAACTGGAAGAAAGGGTATCAGTGATGGAAGATGAAATGAATGAAATGAAGTGAGAAGGGAAGTTTAGAGAAAAAAGAATAAAAAGAAATGAGCAAAGCCTCCAAGAAATATGGGACTATGTAAAAAGACCAAATCTACGTCTGATTGGTGTACCTGAAAGTGATGGGGAGAATGGAACCAAGCTGGAAAACACTCTGCAGGATATTATCCAGGAGAACTTCCCCAATCTAGCAAGGCAGGCCAACGTTCAGATTCAGGAAATACAAAGAACGCCACAAAGATACTCCTCGAGAAGAGCAACTCCAAGACACATAATTGTCAGATTCACCAAAGTTGAAATGAAGGAAAAAAATGTCAAGGGCAGCCAGAGAGAAAGGTCAGGTTACCCTCAAAGGGAAGCCCATCAGACTAACAGCGGATCTCTCGGCAGAAACCCTACAAGCCAGAAGGGAGTGGGGGCCAATATTCAACATTCTTAAAGAAAAGAATTTTCAACCCAGAATTTCATATCCAGCCAAACTAAGCTTCATAAATGAAGGATAAATAAAATCCTTTACAGACAAGCAAATGCTGAGAGATTGTGTCACCACCAGGCCTGCCCTAAAAGAGCTCCTGAAGGAAGCGCTAAACATGGAAAGGAACAACTGGTACCAGCCGCTGCAAAATCATGCCAAAATGTAAAGACCATCGAGACTAGGAAGAAACTGCATCAACTAACGAGCAAAATCACCAGCTAACATCCTAATGACAGGATCAAATTCACACATAACAATATTAACTTTAAATGTAAATGGACTAAATGCTCCAATTAAAATACACAGACTGGCAAATTGGATAAAGAGTCAAGATCCATCAGTGTGCTGTATTCAGGAAACCCATCTCACGTGCAGAGAAGCACATAGGCTCAAAATAAAAGGAGGGAGGAAAATCTACCAAGCAAATGGAAAACAAAAAAAGGCAGGGGTTGCAATCCTAGTCTCTGATAAAACAGACTTTAAACCAACAAAGATCAAAAGAGACAAAGAAGGCCATTACATAATGGTAAAGGGATCAATTCAACAAGAAGAGCTAACTATCCTAAATATATATGCACTCAACACAGGAGCACCCAGATTCATAAAGCAAGTCCTGAGTGACCTACAAAGAGACTTAGACTCCCACACATTAATAATGGGAGACTTTAACACCCCACTGTCAACATTAGACAGATCAACGAGACAGAAAGTCAACAAGGATACCCAGGAATTGAACTCAGCTCTGTACCAAGCGGACCTAATAGACATCTACAGAACTCTCCACCCCAAATCAACAGAATATACATTTTTTTCAGCACCACACCACACCTATTCCAAAATTGACCACATACTTGGAAGTAAGGCTCTCCTCAGCAAATGTAAAAGAACAGAAATTATAACAAACTATCTCTCAGACCACAGTGCAATCAAACTAGAACTCAGGATTAAGAATCTCACTCAAAACCACTCAACTACATGGAAACTGAACAACCTGCTCCTGAATGACTACTGGGTACATAACAAAATGAAGGCAGAAATAAAGATGTTCTTTGAAACCAATGAGAACAAAGACACAACATACCAGAATCTCTGGGATGCATTCAAAACAGTCTGTAGAGGGAAATTTATAGCACTAAATGCCCACAAGAGAAAGCAGGAAAGATCCAAAATTGACACCCTAACATCACAATTAAAAGAACTAGAAAAGCAAGAGCAAACACATTCAAAAGCTCGCAGAAGGCAAGAAAGAACTAAAATCAGAGCAGAACTGAAGGAAATAGAGACACAAAAAACCCTTCAAAAAATTAATGAATCCAGGAGCTGGTTTTTTGAAAGGATCAACAAAATAGACCGCTAGCAAGACTAATAAAGAAAAAAAGAGAGAAGAATCAAATAGACACAATAAAAAATGATAAAGGGGATATCACCACCGATCCCACAGAAATATAAACTACCATCAGAGAATACTACAAACACCTCTACGCATATAAACTAGAAAATCTAGAAGAAATGGATAAATTCCTTGACACATACACTCTCCCAAGACTAAACCAGGAAGAAGTTGAATCTCTGAATAGACCAATAACAGGAGCTGAAATTGTGGCAATAATCAATAGCTTACCAACCAAAAAGAGTCCAGGACCAGACGGATTCACAGCCGAATTCTACCAGAGGTACAAGGAGGAACTGGTACCATTCCTTCTGAAACTATTCCAATCAATAGAAAAAGAGGGAATCCTCCCTAACTCATTTTATGAGGCCAGCATCATTTTGATACCAAAGCCAGACAGAGACACAACCAAAAAAGAGAATTTTAGGCCAATATCCTTGATGAACATCAATGCAAAAATCCTCAATAAAATACTGGCAAAACGAATCCAGCAGCACATCAAAAAGCTTATCCACCATGATCAAGTGGGCTTCATCCCTGGGATGCAAGGCTGGTTCAATATACGCAAATCAATAAATGTAATCCAGCATATAAACAGAGCCAAAGACAAAAACCACATGATTATCTCAATAGATGCAGAAAAGGCCTTTGACAAAATTCAGAAGTCCTTCATGCTAAAAACTCTCAATAAATTAGGTATTGATGGGACGTATTTCAAAATAATAAGGGCTATCTATGACAAACCCACAGCCAATATCATACTGAATGGGCAAAAACTGGAAGCATTCCCTTTTAAAACTGGCACAAGACAGGGATGCCCTCTCTCACCACTCCTATTCCACATAGTGTTGGAAGTTCTGGCCAGGGCAATTAGGCAGGAGAAGGAAATAAAGGGTATTCAATTAGGAAAAGAGGAAGTCAAATTGTCCCTGTTTGCAGATGACATGATTGTATATCTAGAAAACCCCATTGTCTCAGCCCAAAATCTCCTTAAGCTGATAAACAACTTCAGCAAAGTCTCAGGATACAAAATCAATGTACAAAAATCACAAGCATTCTTATACACCAACAACAGACAAACAGAGAGCCAAATCATGAGTGAACTCCCATTCACAATTGCTTCAAAGAGAATAAAATACCTAGGAATCCAACTTACAAGGGATGTGAAGGACCTCTTCAAGGAGAACTACAAACCACTGCTCAAGGAAATAAAAGAGGATACAAACAAATGGAAGAACATTCCATGCTCATGGGTAGGAAGAATCAATATTGTGAAAATGGCCATACTGCCCAAGGTAATTTACAGATTCAGTGCCATCCCCATCAAGCTACCAATGACTTTCTTCACAGAATTGGAAAAAACTACTTTCAAGTTCATATGGAACCAAAAAAGAGCCCGCATCGCCAAGTCAATCCTAAGCCAAAAGAACAAAGCTGGAGGCATCACACTACCTGACTTCAAACTATACTACAAGGCTACAGCAACCAAAACAGCATGGTACTGGTACCAAAACAGAGATATAGATCAATGGAACAGAACAGAGCCCTCAGAAATAACGCCGCATATGTACAACTATCTGATCTTTGACAAACTTGAGAAAAACAAGCAATGGGGAAAGGATTCCCTATTTAATAAATGGTGCTGGGAAAACTGGCTAGGCATATGTAGAAAGCTGAAACTGGATCCCTTCCTTACACCTTATACAAAAATCAATTCAAGATGGATTAAAGACTTAAATGTTAGACCTAAAACCATAAAAACCCTAGAAGAAAACCTAGGCATTACCATTCAGGACATAGGCATGGGCAAGGACTTCATGTCTAAAACACCAAAAGCAATGGCAACAAAAGCCAAAATTGACAGATGGGATCTAATTAAACGAAAGAGCTTCTGCACAGCAAAAGAAACTACCATCAGAGTGAACAGGCAACCTACAAAATGGGAGAAAATTTTTGCAACCTTCTCATCTGACAAAGGGCTAATATCCAGAATCTACAATGAACTCAAACAAATTTACAAGAAAAAAACAAACAACCCCATCAAAAAGTGGGCGAAGGACATGAACAGACACTTCTCAAAAGAAGACATTTATGCAGCCAAAAAACACATGAAAAAATGCTCATCATCACTGGCCATCAGAGAAATGCAAATCAAAACCACAATGAGATACCATCTCACACCAGTTAGAATGGCAATCATTCAAAAGTCAGGAAACAACAGGTGCTGGAGAGGATGTGGAGAAATAGGAACACTTTTACACTGTTGGTGGGACTATAAACTAGTTCAACCATTGTGGAAGTCAGTGTGGCGATTCCTCAGGGATCTAGAACTAGAAATACCATTTGACCCAGCCATCCCATCACTGGGTATATACCCAAAGGACTATAAATCATGCTGCTATAAAGACATGTGCACATGTATGTTTATTGCGGCATTATTCACAATAGCAAAGACTTGGAACCAACCCAAATGTCCAACAATGATAGACTGGATTAAGAAAATGTGGCACATATACACCATGGAATACTATGCAGCCATAAAAAATGATGAGTTCATGTCCTTTGTAGGGACATGGATGAAATTGGAAATCATCATTCTCAGTAAACTATCACAAGAACAAAAAACCAAACACCGCATATTCTCACTCATAGATGGGAATTGAACAATGAGATCACATGGACACAGGAAGGGGAACATCACGCTCTGGGGACTGTTGTGGGGTGGGGGCAGGGGGGAGGGATAGCATTGGGAGATATACCTAATGCTAGATGACAAGTTAGTGGGTGCAGCGCACCAGCATGGCACATGTATACATATGTAACTAACCTGCACAATGTGCACATGTACCCTAAAACTTAAAGTATAATAATAAAAGAAAAAAAAATCCTATCAGCCAAAAAGAGCACTGGACCAAATGGATTCACAGCTGAATTCTACCAGACATATAAAGAGGAACTGGTACTTA
Source organism: Pan paniscus (assembly GCF_029289425.2). Classification (NCBI taxonomy): domain Eukaryota; kingdom Metazoa; phylum Chordata; class Mammalia; order Primates; family Hominidae; genus Pan; species Pan paniscus. The sequence goes on from NC_073267.2 coordinate 91,732,933, forward strand.
TTCTACTGAGATTATCCCAAAAAACTGAGGAGGAGGGACTCCTAACTCATTCTATGAAGCCAGTTAGCACCCTGATACCAAAACCTGGCAAAGACACAATGAAAAAAACCTACAGGCCAACATCCCTAATGAACAGAGTATTTCATTGAGGATTTTTACATCTAACAAACTGAATCCAGCAGCACATCAAAAGTTAATCCACCATAAGCAAGTAGGCTTTATTCCTGGGCTGCAAGGTTAGTTTGACATATGCAAATCAATAAATGTGATTCACCACATAAACAGAACTAAAAACAAAAATCATACCATCCCAATAGATGTAGAAAGAGCCTTTGGGAAAATCCAACATCCCTTCATGTTAAAACTCTCAAGAAACTAGGCATAGAAAGAACACACCTGAAAAGAATAAGAGCCATTGTTGGCAAACCCACAGCTTTAACATCATATTGAATGGGCGAAAGCTGGAAGCATTTACCATGAGAACTAGAACAACATAGGATGCCAACTTTCACCATTCCTGTTAAACACAGTACTGGAAGTCTGTCAGTGCAATCAAGTACAATAAAAAAATATAAAAAGCATACCAATAGGAAAAGAATGAGTCAGTCTCTCTTTCTGAATGATATGATTCTATACCTAGAAAACCCTAAAGACTCCACCAAAAGGCTCCTGGAATGGATAAACAACTTCAGCAAAGTTTCAGGATACAAAATCAATGTACAACAATCAGAAGCATTTCTATACACCAATAATGTTCAAGCTGAGAGCCAAATCAAGAATGCAATCCCATTTACAATAGCCACACACACAAAATGAAATACCTAGGAATACATCTAACCAGTAAGTTGAAACATCTCTACAAAGAGTGCTACAAAACACTGCTGAAAGAAATCACAGATGAAACAAACAAATGGACAAACATTCCATGCTCAAAGGTTGGAAGAATCAGTATCATTACAATTGCCACACGTCCCAAAGCAGTCTGCAGATTCGTTGGTATTCCTATCAAACTATCAACATCACTTTTCACAGAAGTAGAAAAAAACTATTCTAAAATTCGTATGGAACCCAAAGAGAGCCTGAATAGCCAAAGCAATCTTAAGCAAAAAGAACAAAGCTAGAGGCACCCTGTTACTCAACTTCAAACTTTAAGACTACAGTAACCAAAAGAGCATGGTACTGGTACAAAAAAAGGCACAGAGACCAAGTGAACTTAATAGAGAACCCAGAAATAAAGCTGTGCACCTACAGCCATCTGATCTTCAACAATGTTGACAAAAGCAATGAGGAAAGATGCAATAAACAGTGCTAGGATACCTGGATAGCCATATGCAGAAGGATGGAACTGGACCCCCCTATCTTTCACCATATAAAAAAATTAATTCAAGATGGATTAAAGACTTACTAAAATGTAAGACCTCAAACTACAAGAATCTTGGAAGAAAACCTAGGGAACAGGATTTTAGACATCAGCATTGGGAAAGATTTACGTCTAAGTCCTCAGAAGCAATTAAAGACCAATCTACAGAGTGGGAGAAAATATTCACAAACTATGCATCCAACAAAGGTCTAATATCTATAAGAAACTTAAACAGTTCAACGAGCAAAACACAACCCCATTAAAATGAGTGGGCAAAGGACATGCACAAACATTTCTCAAAAGAAAACATATGAGTGGCATACAAACATGAAAAAATGCTGAACATCACTAATTAGAGAAATGCGAACCAAAACCATAATGAGATACCATCTCACACCAGTCAAAATACCTGTTATTAAAAAGTCCCAAAACAACAGATGCTGGTGAGGCTATGGAGAAAAGGGAATGCTTATATATTTTTGGTGGGAATGTAAATTAGTTCAGCCACTGTGTAAAGCAGTTTGGAGATTTCTCGAAGAACTTAAAACAGTAGTACAACTTGACCGCAATTCCATCACTGCGTAAGTACCCAAAGGAATGTAAGTCATTCTGCCATAAAGACACATGCACTCGTATGTTCATTGCAGCACTAGTCACAATAGCAAAGACATGGAATCAACCTAGATGCCAATCGACCATGGACTGGATAAAAAAAAGTGGTACATATACAACATAGAATACCACACAGCTATAAGAAGAACAAAGTCACATCCCTTGAAGAAACATGGATGCAGCTTAGGCCAAAATCCTGAGCAAATTAATGCAGCAACAGAAAACCAAATACCACACATTCTCACTTATAGGTGGCAGTTATAAGTGAATACCCATGGACATAAAGATGGCAACAATAGACACTGGGGACTAATAGAGGTGGGGAAGGTAAGAGGAGGGCAAGGGTTGGAAAATTAACTGTTGAGTACTGTGCTATCTGTTTTTGTTTTGTTTTTTGAGACAGAGTCTCACTCCGTCACCCAGGCTGGAGGGCAGTGGCACGATCGTGGCTCACTGCAACCAACCTCTGCCTCCTGGGCTCAAGCGATTCTCATGCCTCAGCCTCCGGAGTAGCTGGGATTACAGATGTGTGCCACCACACTCGGCTAATTTTTGTGTTTTTAGTAGAGATGGGGTTTTGCCATGTTGGCCAGGCTGGTCTTGAACTCTTGGCCTGATGTGATCCACCTGCCTCAGCCTCCCAAAGCGCTGGGATTACAGGCACGAACCAACGCACCTGGCCTGTGCTATCTCGATGATGGGATCATTCATATTCCAAACCTAAGCATCATTCAATATACTCATGTAACAAATCTGTACATGCACCCCCAAATCTAAAATAAAAGTTGAAATTATTAAAAAAAAAACCCAGAAACAAATTTTTTTTTTTAGCAAACTAAGTAAAGAATACTGCCTCAACTTGATGAAGGGTAACTACCAGAAACCTACCTACACAGAACTTCACGCTTGATAAATATGGAAACAATACCATCACTTAGAATAAACAAAGGTTGTCCACTATACTGCTATTATTTAATATTATACAGGATATCCTGGCCAAAGCAATAAGCAAGAAAAGAACTAAGATAAAAATTGGAAAGGAGATGAAATTGTCATTATTTATGAATGGCTATAACCATCTACCTAGAAACCTCAAGAAAAATGAGCTAACTTGCAGAACCAGTAACAATATATTAAGGCAAGTTAGATATAAAAATCAATGTATAAAATTCAAATATACTTCCATTTATCATCAGTAACTCATTAGAATAATTCTAATAAAAAGATATTCACAATAGTAGAAATAATAACCTTAAATTACCTAGAATAAACTTAACAAAAGATATCCAAGACCTTAACATAGAAAACTCAGAATCTTGGCCAGGCACGGTTGCTCACACCTGTAATCCCAGCACTTTGGGAGGCCAAGGTGGGCGGATCACTGGAGGTCAGGAGTATGAGACCAGCCTGGCCAAAATGGCTAAATGCTGTCTCTACTAAAAATACAAAAATTAGCTGGTCATGGTGGTGTATGCCTGTAGTCCCAGCTACTCGGGAGGCTGAGGCAGGAAAATCGCTTGAACCCAGGAGGTGGACGTTGCAGTGAGCCGACATTGCCCCACCTCACTCCAGCCTGGGCGACACAGTGATACTCCGATACTCTGTCTCAGAAAAAAAAATCATTTGCAGAAGATTCATAAATAGAGATTCATAAATGGACACAAAACTAAATGGAGACATATACCATGTTCATGAAGGCAACGCCTCAAAACTGTACATGTCAATTCTCTCCAAATTTAACTGTAATTAATATTAAAGCAAACCCAGTTGAAAAAATACCCTCAAGATTTTCATAGAACTATAAAACCTGATTCTAAAAGGGATATGGAAAATGTATATATAAACAGCCTGCAATTATGAAATGAAATTGAGTGGGGATATGTCTTAGCAAATATAAAAGACCTTATAAATCCTTAATAACTGAAGTTGTGTTATCTTCGCAGTAAAAGATAAACTGAGGAGAAGGAGAGGGAATAGGGAGAATTTGAATTTAGTAGAAAGATAATTATTGATAAATTATGTTGAGACAATTGACTGTTCACTTAGAAAATAGCAGGTAAGATCTTCACCTCATGCACAAAACTAAACACCGGATAAAGGTAAACAGGTAAAAAATAAAACTTTAAAGCTATTAAAAGAAAACATACAATATCTATTTCTTCAGAATGGGAAAGACCTTCATAAACAAATATAACCCCCCATGATTAATTTAGCAACAAAATTAAAACTACTATGTAATTAAAAAGACAATTGAAACTAAGTTAAAAGGCAACTGTTGGGGAGAGAGAAACTATCCATGATTTACATGATAGAAGATGTTACGTCTTTTACATCCTACAAATCCATGCAAAGATGATGAGCAACCCAATAGAGAAGTAGGGGAATATATGACTATGAAATTCACATAAGAGGAAACTCAAGGTCTAACAGATACCTGGCAAGATGCTCTCGAGTAGTAATTACAAAGGGTAGGTTTTAAAAAATGAGATATTAAAAAACTCATGAGATTGGCAAATATGGAAATGTAAGGTAGTTCTGGAAATGGTATGGAAGAACTAGGAACTCTGGTGGGAGGGTAAATTTGTACAGCCACTTTGGAAGCAGATGAACAGTATGGCTGACTCAAGCCCCACCTATAATCCCATCTTCCTCCCTAATTTCCAGTAGAAGAAATTGGAGTCGGCTTTCAGGAAGCCTTTTTAAAAGAAATAAACCCAGCTGGCATTTCCCTTTGGCCTTGTTTATCTTCCCTTTTCTTCTTGCCTGTAATAATGCCTGAGGGTGCAGCCACCTTCTCAGAATCACGCCGTGAGAATCATTAGAATGAGGATCCAACAGAGCCGAAAGATGGGGCCAGTCCCTGATGTTACCACTGAGCTGCGTCATCCCACGTATGCCTACTTCTGGACCCCTTGTTACATGAAAACAACAAACTACTGTTCAAGGCACTGTTAATAATTTTTAAATGCGCAGCTGAATGCATGTCTGATACAGTAGTCCCTATTAAAATTCTAATTCCACTTCTGGATGTCTATCCTAGCATCTCATTTCCACGTGGATGTAAGGAGATATATATAAGAGCATCCATGCCTGTGCTGTCTGATAAGGTGGCAAGCTAGAAACAAACGGAATAAACACCAATAAGGAAATGCCTTAATCTACCATGGTACATTTACACTATGGAATGCTGTTCAGCTGTTAAGAAGAACTAGGTATATCTACCTTATTTGATGGCCATAAATAAGACATATTCTATGCCATCGTTGTATGAGAAAGTAGCAATCATCTAGTGTTCTTACAAAGGCAAGCTCTAGGCCAGGCGCCACCCAGCTCACATACTGAGCCTCCTTCCTTGGCGCCAGGTTGTGCCCTGAATGTGTGTCCAGGGTGGGGAATGGAAAGGCAGTCCAGGCGTTAGATCTACCAACTCAGATTTCACCTTTGCTGGTAGATGAGTCATGCCTATGCGTGGAAGATTGGCAGGGAAGTTGGGGAGGTACATGAAGCATAATCAGAGGTAGGTGGACAGCAGAAGTTAGGAAAGTTCTGATGTGGCACACAGGACTCTATCAACAGCTGGGGAACGACAGGTTTCTTGGGCAGCCTGGGGTAGGGGTGGGAGCTGGCAGTGCCACCTGTTCCTAACCTCTGTTCTTAATAGGGCTGGCCCAGGCAAAACCATGTTATTTGTTTCCTAGGTTTGAGGCAGTAAAATTACTGAAGTAATAACCACAACATTGTGAAGGACAATTGAAGGAGGTTGTTTGAGGCTGTTATCGACTCTATCACTAACACAATGACGGCTAAGTATAAGGAGAATTACCTATACTCAGGCATTTTAGATGGCTTTTTAGGTTTGGAGAAAATGAAAAGCAAAACATTTATGATGCATTTCACAAATGCTTTTGGACTGATGTTGCTATACTTACTGGAAAATCAAGTTCCATTTGAATTCACTGAAATGTTTTCCTTTTTGCTTCTTGAATACTGTAGTGTTCTGTGATATAGTTAAATTTGCTGCCTTCGCAAGGTTGATACTGGAATTCTTTCTAGTGTATTATGCTGCATAATTTGTACCAATATTGACTAAATATTTATTCTTTTACATGTTCAATGGCTACTTGCAGAGGAATTTATTCAAATTTATTATAGTTTGCTACTGATATTAGCTTTATTTTGCATGTGCTGTAGAGGAATTCCTTCAGATATATTTTATTTTGTGTCTTTCCTAGTTACCAGTGTTCGGTGAACCACTGAACCAGTGTTTGCTTTCATACGACTGCGTGTCAGATCATCTACTCTTCCACCAGTAAATCTATTTTGCTGAGGGATACACAAAAGCAGCACTGAAAAACTATACATAAGATTTTCTTTAGGTAATTTTTTATTAATATTTCAATGTTGGTAGAATACTGCTACATACCCAGAATTCTGGATTTTCTACTATATTCTATTCTAGTACAAAATGAGACTTTTTTCCCTCAAAATCAGTTCACAATAACTTCTAATACATCTGTTATGAAAAATGCTTAATTCTTCATATAACTATGTGTCTTATATATAGGGTGATCGTACAATTTATTATACAAAATGGGACATACCTGAGAGTGAAAGGAAGCACTATTAAAAATTAAGGTGGGACTACAGGCATGAAACCAGAACTGTCTCAGGCCAACTAGGACATATGGTTATCATCTTTATATACCCGGTGACCTCCTATGTCAGCAAATAAAGAATATATACTAATATCAATAGATCACCATGCTGTACTATTGAGTGAGAAACCGTAGTAGCAGAAGGAACTCTGAGGTAGGAGACAGTAGTATGGGGAAAGACATGAACACCACAGCCCTGTTTTCTATACAAATATATACATATAGGAAATTTGGGGACATTAGTAAAAGGGGTCTTTGGCCTTATCCGTAATATTTTAACATTATATAAGAAAAATACATCTATGCATTATTTGTATAGTTACTTTTAAATCTAAGTTAAAAAGAAGCACTCTGAATGTGTAGAAATAAAAGCTTGACGATTTTGGGTTGGCTTTCTAGCCCCACAATTTAAAACCAACACACACCGCTATGGGTGTTTATAGACATCAAAATTTAGAGCAGAGAGGCATAGATGCCTACTTGTTCTCTAGCATGGTGTAATCGACTCTGCAATCTCAAAAAAAGAAAAACTCATTTTCAGTTTAGAGCTCAAAACGTGACTGAATTAAGTAATTTAAAACCATGGTATCAAGCCTGTAATCCCAGCACTTTGGGAGGCCGAGGTGGGTGGATCACCTGAGCTCAGGAGTTCGATACCATCATGGCTGACATGGTGAAACCCCATCTCTACTAAAAATACAAAAATTAGCTGAGCGTGGTGGCGGGCACCTGTAATCCCACCTACTTGGGAGGCTGAGGCAGGAGAATTACTCAAACCTGGGAGGCGGAGGTTGCAGTGAGCCAAGATTGTGCCACTGCACTCCAGCCTGGGCCACAAGACCAAAACTCCGTCTGAAACAAACAAACAAACAAAAAAACATGGTAGGCTGGGCACGGTGGCTCATTCCTGTAATCTCACCACTTTGGGAGACTGAGGAAGGAGGATCGCCTGAGGCCAGGAGTTTGAGACCAGCCTGGGCAAAACGGTGAGACCCTGTCTCTATAAAAGAAGACAGAAAAATTAGCTAGGTGTGCTGGTGCACCTGTGGTTCTAGCTACTTAGGAGGATCACCTGAGCCCAGGAGGGCAATGCAGCAGTAAGCTGTGTCCACAGTGCTGCACTTCAGCCTGGTCGACAGAGTGAGACCATGTCTCAAAAGAAAAAAAGAAAAGCCACGGTAAATAAACTAGTACCTGTTATATGGCAGGAAATCAATGAAACATTTTCACTGAACCATATCTACCTGCATATGCAGTTGTTCTTTTCAAACTACAGTCTTATGTTGCTAATTAGTTACTGAACATTCCATTTGAACGTCTCAAACTCCACTAGCATGTCTTGCATCTCTTCCTGTAGACACCAGCTTCCCCTCCAAACCCTTCCATCTTTCCCAGCAGAAACACTATTAATTAAGGATCCATGTGCATAGTTCTTGTACAGGTTACAAAAGGCCTCTGTGCCATTAAATCCATACAAGTTCCCCCAAGAGATAAGCAGGGAATGTTTTATTTCCACTTTACAGATGAGAGGCATTTGCTCAAAGTCACATTGCAAATAAGAGATGGCTCCAGGACAGGCATAAGGAAGTGCAAGAAAATGCATGAGTCCCCTGAGCACTGAAGGGCTATAATCACCCACTACCAAATATTTCTCTTCCACTTGGGCCCAAACTTAAGGTATTTGCTGTGCTCAGAGAAACTTCCACTGTGAAGTGCTTTGTAAAAAGTTCACCCTTCTTTGGGAGAATTTAAACATCTAAGGGCACCTCTACAAGCTGGACTTTGCATTTTCATTACTTCGAAAGATTTTTATTAGGTCTGTGCTCCACGCCCAGAATAGTGTAAGACTGCAGGGGAGGCAAAGAGCCATCAGCAGCGAATAATACTTGGGCTCTGCTCTCAAGTTACTGATTTAGACGAGAGACTAGGACATGTGCAATGTGACCAATATCAGTATTTGATTAGGTACAAAAACAAGTCTTCCTGGACAATGTCCTCTGGGCTATTAAGTATGGCTTAATAGCTCCTCACAAAATACATGGAATTCCAGTAGATTAACAGCACCCCCCGCCCACACACCTCAGCTCTACATAATACATACTCACATGACAAAATAATGGTTTGTTTCTGTAACTTAGTTTGTGTAGCAGAAGTCACTATTTACAGTTACTCATTTTTTGTAACAAATAAAATAGTTTACATTAATTGCAAATGAAGTTCGAGTAACACTTAGCCTTGAATAATGTCATGCTAACGTGATAAAACCACCTCAAACAAGGTAAGAGTTTGGGCCAGGCTCGGTGGCTCATACCTGTAATCCCAGCACTTTGGGAGGCCGAGGCAAGAGGATTGCTTGGGGCAAGGAATTCAAGACCAGCCCAGGTAACACAGTGAAACACCGTCTCTACAGAAAATAAAAGCTGGATGTGGTGGCATGCACCTGTAGTCCCAGTTACTCGGGAGGCTGAGGTAGGACAATCATTTGAGCCCAGGAGTTCGAGCCAACAGTGAGCCATGACTGTGCCACTGTACTCTAGCCTGGGTGACAGACGAGACTCTATCAAAAAAAAAAAAAAATTTTGGTCTTGGATTCAAGTAAATCTGGCTCAAATTTAAGTTTTGCCACTTCCTAGCTGGTGACGCTGGGTACCCTTGGGCAAGGTACTGCATCTCCCTAAGCCTCAGTTTCCTCCCATGTAAACTGCAGATAATAAATAGATCTGTTTCTTAAAGACGTTAAGAAAGCTATATAAGCCTAAGAAATAAAGAAAGCCTCAGGTGGATCACCTGAAGTCAGGAGTTTGAGACCAGCCTGGCCAACATGGCGAAACCCCAAATCATGGCTAATTAAACAAAAATTAGCCAGTTGTGGTGGCAGGTGCCTGTAATCCTATTGACTCAGGAGGCTGAGGCAGGAGAATCGCTTGAACCCAGGAGGCGGAGGTTGCAGTGAGCTGAGATCACGCCATTGCACTCCAGCCTGGGCAACAAGAGCAAAACTCCATCTCAAAAAAAAAAAAAAAAAAAAAAATAGAAAGCCTTACACTGAGTAAACTCTCAACAAATAGTAGCAATTAACTATTAAGAATGTTCATCTTTGAGTAATTTAGTTAACTAGGGTGACAGGTTAATATTGATCATTAGCTTCATGTTGAACATTCCCAGAAGCTAAATCCCCTATGAAAGGCACAGGACTATAAATCAGTGGAGTAGGGGTGTTGTAATTGCCCAGGAATGTGCAAATAATTCCCCTTAAAACCTGGGCAACATTTCAGACTTATTATTATCTATTCAGGACACTAACTCCTAGTGACTGTTAAGAGCAAAAGACGACTCATTCTTATAACATATATATATGTTAAAATATATATATGGGTAAGACAGTATTTTACTCTTAGATCTGAAATATGGCTCCACTGGAAGGCTAGAGAAAAAGATATGTAGAATACTTGCCAAGAGTAAAATCTTGCATATTAGTAATGAAGAATTTTTTAATTACTTGCATGCTTTAACCAGCTGTTAAAAATAAACATTGCGAATTACTGCTGATAAATCCCCTGTTGGTTGAAAGACACTTGCCTGGATCACTTTGCTACATGCAATTTCTTTTTAGTGAACTAGATTTGGCCTCGGTCATAATTACTTGAGTTCAACGAACTCAAGTAATTATGAACGCAACTTGAGTTCAACGAGTTCCTGGTGTGCCCAGGTTCTAAAATACAGAAGGTTAACATGGTATGAATTTGCACAGCTTAGAGATACCATGGACTGGTTGACTCTATTTCTGGTTTGATTTTCAATAGCAAAAGGCTGTTTTACACTAAAAGATCAGGTAACCAGGCACAACAAGATGTGTTGCCAAAGAATCCCTTTGGCTCAAGAAAAAAAGGCTCTAGGTTGGCTGGAAAAGTCAGCACTGGGATGTAGCAGGGCTTGTCAGTGTCAACAAAGAACTGGGCCCTGCATAAAGGAGCAGGTGGGGGGTCACTTGAATCCAAGGCCCTTTGGCGAGTCCCATCTCCCCCTTCATTCATTCAGCAAAGTTGTACTGAGCACCTGCTGTAGCAAAGCACTGCAAAGGGAAGAGCCAAGCAGAAGTCAGGAGCCTCTCAGCATCTTGCAAGGGGAGCCAGTATTTAGTATCTGGCACCAGTGCTCACCTCCTTGTTGAAAGATAAGAAACACCTAGAGTGCAGATTACCAACCAACACAGACTTTCTCAATCAGAAGCATCAGGGAAGAGTTTGGAGTCTGTATATCGAGGTAAAATAGATGCAAGGAGTTCCTGAAATCATTGGTTCTGATCATTCCCCTGCCCCCCTGCTTTTCTGGTTGTTACAGTGAAAGGACCAATTCCAGAGCTTCCTACTCTGCCATTTTACATGATGTCACCCTTCTGGAGTCTGCATTTTTAATTTAGGCCTTGAATGTTCTTATTGGCTCAGGCTGGGAGTCTCAGGTGTAAAAGAAGCAATAACTGGGGAATCAGCTGTAATTTCAGATAAGGGACCACCTGGCTGATAAGTGCATTCACCCAGTCAACAAGCATTTATTGGGCATATGAAGGGTATAGAAGTAGAAAAAACAGACATGGTTCCTGCTCTCATGGGGCGTTTATGTTCTGGGGAGCAAATCACTTCATCAATTTCCATATAAAACAAGAGTTTGAACTACACTGCTTAAAGGTATGTTGGTCCCAAATATACATGATTTGAATAAACGTAATTCAAATTAACATGTTTCTAGAAAAGGAAACCAATCTCATTTTGTAAGAAAAACTCCAGGAAATGTTAAATTACCCAGGGACCAAAAGACGACCCCCATTTGAAAGAAAGAGGGCACAGAGGTGAGTGGAGAGGCTGCCTTTGGAAACCACGGGGTAGGATCACCTGTACCCAGGAGTGGACTGTGGACATGGCACACCAGGACATGCTGCGATTCCTGGAGAAAAATCGAACTTAAAGGACCTTAAGCAGAAAAGAAAGCAAACTGAAGACTCACGTGAGAGGATGATCTGGAATGATGAGCGTCCCGCAGGCAGCGTTACGGAACCCCAGTGTAGTCACCAGAACCTCCTGCCTCTCCATTTTTTGGCTCTTCTTAACACACAGCTGGACCCAGCAGCCCAAACATCATCAGCACTCGGTCCTCTACTTCAGGTAGGAGGACCCTGAAGAGGAGCTGCACCAAGCGCCTGGCCTCCCCAGAGAAGCAATCCTAGCGGAAAGGGTTTCTCTAAACCTGCTCTGGGAGAAAGGCTGAAAGGATGACGCTGACTGGCCCATCGTGGCCCAATGACTGCGGCCGAAGGATGAAAGTCTTGTGATTGGTCAGGCCTGCCTGTGGAGGTCAGCCCCACGAAAGGGCTGGGAGGGACTTTTTGTCATCAAGAAGGAGCATGGGGTATCATTCTCTAAAGTGAGATATGCTGGTGAACAGCACACAACCTGGTGTGCCATCTCTAAGCAAGAGATGCTGGTGAAAATTTTAATAACATTGCTGGTGCTGGCTTCCAAGGCCAGCCAGCAGGGGCACCAGTGGCCCTATAATGATGTCTAATTGGGTCAGAGCTGGGGCGTGGCATTCTGCAGGCAACTTCTACCCTTTGTAAGGCTGGGTGAACCGGAGATTTGGAAAGCAATACAAGGTAGAAGCAGCCCCAACGATGTACGACAAAGCAACACTTGCCTCTTTTATACACCATGTTAGATGGTTGAGGAAAATAAAACATTTTCTTGAAAAGAATCCCTAGGCCTATTCCCTAGGTTTGAGAAACACCACAGCATAGGTAATTTGGTGCCAGAATGAGTTATTTGACCCTCCACTAACTGTTACTGCTTGTAATGTGGCACTGTCTGCCCCTGTCACCAGAAACAGCACTGAGGATATCCAAGAAGTATTTCCAACAGGCTTTCCAGACCCCTCTTCCCTTTTTGCAGGTGGGAGCAGTTTGGGCATTACCTTTAGGTTCCAATACAGGGCTCCTTGTTGCTCACACATCCTTCCTTCATTGCGACCCTCCATCAACCATATGGATAACTTCCCACACACTCCTCAGAAGCCATGGGTGAGGTAGCAGTGCTGGGTGGCTTCTGCCCAGACCTCTGAGAGCATCCCCAAGTGCACAAGTGTGAGCATAATTTTATTGTTAGGCATGGTTGAGTGATTCAATATAAGGTTGAGGCAAGGTGAGGGCAGCTGGGAACCCTAGAACTAATGGAATTTCTTAACTGCAGCATCTCCTGACCATAGAAGGGAAGGGGAGCTCCCTTTCAGGAAATAGACTAAGTCTTTTAAAGTGGTGAGTTTTCAGCTGAGATGTGGAGGGAGCACAAATCACTTGGCCCACATTCCTCCCCCATTCCCTGACCTCCTTATAGCATTAATACTCCACCAGATCATATAGACAATGACTTCCCTTACTTACTAGACCTCATCTAATCTTGACTTAGTTACGACAGTTCTAGTGTAGGTTGGCTATTTTCCCCAGTCTCCAAAAGATTAGAAACAGTGAGTTATCTGTGTGCTAGAAAAGAGTGTTCATCCATAGCAGATAGGAAAACAGCATTCATTGGACAAATACTTATTGAACTCCTGCACTGGGCCGGGCATTAGGAGTATAGCTGTAAGCAAGACAAAGTTCCCACCCTCATAGAGCTAACAGGCATTAAACAAATAACCGTACAAATGTTTACAGTTATGAGCAACACTATAAAAGAAAGGCAGGAAGCTATGACAGGCCTGTAGCATCATTTGTAGCAGGAGGACCAATCTTAAATTGCTGGGATCAGGGAAGGCCTCTAGAAGGAGACTTAACAAGAGACACGAAATAAACATTATTCAGGCCAAAAGGAGGAGCAGGGAGCCTGAGAAGCTTGGAGCCCAGGAACCTACAAAAGGTCAGTGTAACTGGGGCAGAGAAGGCAGAATAATGTGAGATGAAGTTAGAGAGATAGGCAAGGGGCTAGTTCAGACAAGGCCTCTTGGTCACGTTAAAGATTCTCAACCTAAGGAAAGTTTTCAGCAGAGAAGTGACAAAAGATTTGCACCCTTATAGACTCTCTTGGCTAGGCATGTGGAGAATGGACTGAAGGAAGGAGGGTGTGGATATGGGTGGAAGAGCAAATGGGCTACTATTGGAATCTATGGGAGAGAAGGTACACCTATACCTTGGGCAGTTTTAAGGCATGATTACAAGTCAAAATCAACTGGCTTAAACATGGGTTAGGTGTGTCAAGTTTAGGAGAGGGCAGGGGTCAGGGATTATCCCAGATCTCTGGGATGGGAAATTCAGCAGGTAGTGGAGATATTTACTAAGGAAGGGAGCCCTGTAAGAATTTGGGGCGGGAGAGGATTATGAATTCCACTTTGGCTACACTGGCTGACAGGTGCATGTGGGACATCCATGTGGAGTTGCAGAAGTACTTAGATATGACTCTGGAGCCCAGGAGTGGTCTGGAACTGTACATCTAGTAGTACATATTTGGGCTGGGAGATGGAAATGGAGGCCATGGGCTTAGGTGAGCTCACCTAGGGAGAAAATATGGTATTAGAACAGGGCCAAGGAATGAGCACTGAGAAAATCTACCATTTCAAGCTGGAGTGGGAGACAGTAACAGAATTGGGGAGATATGGAAGCAGGAATGTGGTAGCCAGGTTCCACGCTGGCCTCCAATGACACCACCTCCTGGTATTTGTATCCTTGTGTAGTCTCCTCCCACACTGAATACGGCTAACCTGTGTAAACACACGAGACTGTGGAAACGACAGTGCATGGCTGTGGCTGTGAGCATAAAATCTTTTTAAGATCACAGAAAGGCCTGATGTGGCACCCCAGAGAGCTGTTCAGACAGTAAGGCTCCTAAGAAGCACAGCGTATTGTCCCTTGGCAGTCTGAGCTGAAGCTCACAGTGGAGGACTTACCTCAGAGATTTGTGGGTGTGGCTTTTGTGAGTGAACTGCAATAAGACTCAGCTGACACATTCAAAATAATGTTCCCAGTACCACTGCCAGCTTGAATGGAAAGGGATATAGTGCAAAATGTTAACACAGCCGTTGGGCCCCTAAAATCCTTCTGGCAGGAAGCAGGCAGAGAAAGCTTTGTAGCTGGAAATGTGGGCAACGTTTCATGGAAAAGGAAGGATGACTCATATGGGGCCAAGAGCTCAGCCTCCAAGATCGCCTTTGACCATCTCCGTCTTCTGGTATAATACGGAAATACCTTTGTGTATTTCCTTCCCCTACTGAATAGGATTGACCTGCATAACCAATATACTGTGGAATGACACTGTGACATTTGAGGCCAAGTCATAAAGGACAATGCAGCTTCCACCCTGCTGTCTTGGATGACCTGCTCTGGGGATGAGGACATTCAAGCAGTTCTAGAACAATACATGGCAGGTGCTCATATGCGTTAACCCCAGGCTAATGCAAAAGCTTCTTTATGACAGAAAAGACTCAAAACACGTTTTCCTAAAAACAATCACTACCATCACCTCATACTGATGTTGCAATTTATATTAAAAGTACTTTCACCACATCTTGCTTTATGCTCCCAGTGAACCCTATGGGGTGGGTGGGTTTATAGAAAGGGCAAATGCAGTCAGTCCCAGCTCCCAAGTGAGGAAGCTAAGTTCTAAAGGGCTTCTGTTCCTTGGTTAAGGCCACACACGATATTCATGGTGTTGGTATTCTGACATCAAGTTCAGAGCTTTTCTGAAAATATCCAGGCAGCATTCCACAGGGATTGCTCATCTATCTGTATTTTACAGATACTCTCAAGAGTAACTCTAGCAGAACTTTCCACAGTAATGTATCCCCCTTGTAATGTTCCCATACTATCCTTTCTGTAGCTGCAGCCATGGACAGACATGTACTCTGTCTTCTTTCCACTTGGGTTCCTATGCAACAGTGTAACTGGATCATCTGTAACAGTTTGTGGGTGGCCAGACAGTGCTGCCATTGTTCAATACATTCCTCATTGGAAGCTGTCTTCAGAGAGCCAATCTTCTTCCCAGTAAGAAAACCCATCTATGAGTTTAGAGCTCTGCTTCATTTTTAAACTAAAAATGGCATCAGCTTGATTGACTCCCTTAATCATCAGATTTTTAGTTGCTTCGTTTTGGCCTTCTTAGAGGCCTAAACTTTACAAATAGAGTATATCCAAATACACTTGTTGCAGGCTCTGAGGGCACACCCAAAGACATTGCAGAAAGTCCAGTAGCAATAGCCCTCTAAAGAGAACACTGAGGAAGAAAGCCCTCATAAGGAATGTACCATGACAATTCTGATAAAAAGAATGGCTATGTGTGTTGAGGAGCACTTTGTATGCTTGAATTTAATCCTCAAAAGAATCCTATGAGGTAGAATAAAGGCCTAAACATCAAACATTACCATGTGTTCACATAGGCATAATGCCCTGATATCACAAAGGGCAAAAGTTAACACCTAAAACGTACCCTGTGAATAGCTAATGCCTCTCCAGCAATAGCCACCATCCCCTCGAGGATTGCTCTGTTAGGGATCTGGGCCAATTTGGTGTTTTTCACACGCATTCAACGCTGATAGTGTTTTGCCATTCCCACATCAGTCAGAGGTTTTAGGTAGATGCAGACTGCATAAAATGGAAATAAGTATATCTTGCCCTCTAAGAAATTCAAGATGGGCATCTCCAACTCAACTAAGCCTACTTCTATGGCTCCAAACTGACTTCTATTGTACCCACCTAAAACAGAAGGACATAACAAATCAAATTTCAAACTAATCTCTGCTTCTGCTTTTTCATTCCCATCTGGATTAGTGCAAGGAAATAAGACATAAAGATTCAATCCAAGAACCTATTCTTAAGTAACAATTTGAAGAGCCAATGTCTGGCACCAGATATCACTGTACACATTTTAAAACCCATGTTTCTTGAGAACCATCTCAGCCAACTGTGATCACCTTATTTCTGGCCCCTCCTTCACAGTGACAGAATCACAGAAGAAGGCAGCCACATGAGAACTGCTATAATCAGGAGGAAGACCAATAGCCCATCCCAAACAAAACACTCCGAGTCACGACTTCCAGAACTTCTGCCATGACCATGGGCTTTAAACCATTCCACTGCTTCCTGGAGGTCAAATGGCTGAGCCTTATAACCTAGCTCTTTCTTGGCTTTCTCTAAGCTAAAATAATGTGTGACACCAGTTTTGTAAACTTCAGTGCGAGTGAGGAAGGGCTGGAAGTTGTAGAGTCGACCCAAAATGAAGTGAACCATCTCTGTTAGAAAAGCAAAGCAGTAGACCAAGGTCAATGGCAGGCGAGTAGATGGGAATGTGTAGCCCAGGCCCTCAACCAGAGGCCGGAAGAACTCAAAGTTGTTCACGGGTCTGCCATCTGAGATGAAGTAGGGCTGCCCAGAGGCAATATGGCCCTTGTCAGCTCTCAGGGCTTCTGAGGCCAGAATGTGAGCCTGCACCAAGTTATCCACGTGGACAAACTCAACCAGGCTCCTGGGGTCCCCGTAGACAAACTTGAACAGACCCTTCTCGATGTAGCTGACTATTCTGGGAAGGTGTCTTTGTTCTCCAGGCCCATAGATGCCAGCTGGCCTCAGAGCGCAGGTTCTTAAGACACCATCGCCTCTGTCCAGGGGTGTAGCATTCGCCTCCAGCACCTTCTGCTCTGCAATTGACTTTGTCCGAGAGTAGTGATCAGGGTGGAGGTGAAGAGGCAGGTAGGGCAGAGATTCATCCCCATTTCTGATAACTTGACCTCCAAAGATGACATTGAAAGTGCTGGTGTAAACTAACCTGGGCACACTTCTCCTTTGGCAAACCTGGAGGATGTTGTCTGTGCCCCTGACGTTGACTTCTTCGATCAGGTTTCGATTGAGTTGCTCCCGCCCTGACATACCATAAGAGGCAATATGGAACACACAAGTGACGTCTGCATCCTGGAAGGCTTTCTCTACGTCAGACAGGTGGCGGATGTCTCCTTGTATAAACTTGATTCCTTCTGGAATGGTTTGAGCAGGGCTGCTGATGTCAAACAGAATCACATGGACTCCCTTTTGGTTCAGGGCACAGCCCAGGCTGAAATAAGAAACAGTAAAAGTTGAATCAAGTCACTCTTAAGCTGTGCCTAGGGGAAGTGTATAAAGTAATTTAACAGTCAAGGTGGGGCGGATCCAAGTCTTCTTGGCTCATCCTGAGCCCCTCACTATGCATGTTCCTTGGTGCAAGCCTCGCTTCTTCAAATTTTCAAAAGTGAGAATCCTCTCATCTACTTAAATTACAAAGAGAGAGGCTTTATCTTCAAAGAATGGTGGCATTTTTCCCCCTTGGTTCTAGGACCCACTATCTATTCTTTGGAATATTTGTGAATAATAACATAACTGTGAAAGAACAGCTATGATTTAAAATTGTTTTTGGTGATGTGAATAGTCACCCCTCCCAATTTAATGGCTTTATAAATAATTTTTCTTTAAGTGAAATATACCTGTAGTTCTCAGCTGCAATGTCTGAGCAGTGGGCAACACAGATCATTTGTGGTTTGACATTACACAAACAAGTAAAAGTCTGCTCTGTTGTCAGAGTTGAAAGCTTCTGGCAACTACCAGTAAAATAATTCCATGTGTATATTTTATAGATACACTCACCGAAAACCAAAATAGCCACTTCCTCCTGTAATGAGGACAGTTTCCTTTTGAGATCTTTTGGGGTCCATATGTGGCAGTCAAAAGATAACTGGACCTGAAGAAAGAAGTATGCATCACTGTTACTGATCCAAATGCAAACGTCATTCTCCCTAATTTTGACCTAACAAAAACAAAAAGTCAATACGCTGTAGTAGAATGAAAAGGTAAGGCCTGGGTGTAGTCACAGCTGTGTCATTTAGCTACTTTCCCTTCAGTTCCTGGGCTTCAAATTTCTCCCGATGTAACATGGGGACAGTAATACCTGCTCTGCCCACCTGAAAAGGTTAATGTGGAGGTTAAATAAGAGAATGTACTTGGCAGTGCTTTGAGAGCCACAAAAAACGTTTCGAACATAAGGCATTATTGTAAATTCTTGAAAATGATTAGAGCCTTTTTGAAAATAATTGATTCAAATTTGGTAGGAAGAGGCATTTCCCCCCCATGCATCAGAAAATTAGAGAGCACTCTAAAGGAAGCTCCCAACATCTTTTCTTTAAAATTTCGCACTGCAGCATGGTTTAATACCGCTTTATTAACCCTATACTTAAAAAATATGTATATGGGGAAAAACTCCTTTATGTAGCAAACTATGCCCCACCTCCCCCACCGCAAATCTTGCAAGTACTTAAAGTACAAGTGCTCAGTGCCTTTGGGGATCCCACTTCTCTGTCCCTCTTCTTCTGTGGCCCTCCCCGCATTTCTTTCAAGGCTCCAAGGCCCCCTTCTCCCAAAAACAAAACTAAATAAGCAAAAATGAAGACACCCAACTCCTTCCATGTGGGAGGGAGAGAGGCCAGGCACGGTGGCTCACACCTGTAATCCCAGCACTTTGGGAGGCCGAGGCAGGCGGATCATGAGGTCAGGAGATCGAGACCATCCTGACTAACACGGTGAAACCCCGTCTCTACTAAAAATACAAAAAATTAGCCGGGCGTGGTGGCGGGCACCTGTAGTCCCAGCTACTCGGGAGGCTGAGGCAGAAGAATGGCGTGAACCTAGGAGGCGGAGCTGGCAATGAGCGGAGATCGCGCCACTGCACTCTAGCCTGGGCGACAGAGCAAGACTCCATCTCAAAAAAAAAAAAAAACCACAGGAAGCACACAGGTCCTCAAAGGCACTGGGCGTGTACACACACACACACACACACACACACGTGTGCTCAAGTCAACAGAGACACTCAGAGGTGTGGTTAGGCATGAAGACTGCAAGCAATCAAGAGCCCTACCATTTCTCTTTCCCAGCCAGGCACCCACGACTGCAGCCACTGCACCACAAAAGTAGACTTCAACATGGAAGAGTGTGGAGACAGGAGGGAAGCGGGAGCAGCAGAGGTTAGGGCTATGCAGGATGAAGAGCTTGTATGGCAGAGAGGCTATGAGTGTGAAGTCAGTGTACATGCACAAAGAAAGAAAAAATATGGGGGACAGGAATACACAGTGAAGACGTCTCGCCTCCGCCCTTAAATGGTTATGTGATCTTGGCCAAGACATTTCTCTAGACTTAACTTTTCTCTTCTGTCTGGTTGTGTGTTGTGCTATGTTACAGGAATGCTAAAGTTTCTAAAAAGGCAGCATGGTACAGTGGAAATAATAACAACAAACACATACCTAGTGCTTACTACTAGGGCCAGGCAGCATGCTAAGTGCTTTATGTGTATGTTAGCCATTTAATCCTTTTAATAATCTTACTAGGAAAGTACTATTAGATCCTGTTTTTCAGCTGAGAATTACCACAGAGACAGTAAATAAACTTGCCCAAGCTTACCTGGATTCACACCCGATGGCAGTTTGGCCCCAGGAGACCGCACTCTTAACCACTAAAACACAGTCTTAAATGAAAAGAGAATGGACTTTGGGGTCCACTTACCAGCTGTGTGATTTTGGACTGTGTGTTTACCACATGTGTTAAACACTCTGAACCTGCTGCTTCATCTAAAAGTGGAGCTGATAATAAGCCTGCCTGAAGACTGCATGTGATAATGTGCAAAAAATGTCCAACAAAACACCTGACACCGTATGGGCACTCCACAGATGTCATTCCTTGAGCTGCCCTTTTTTCACACTCCAGAGTTTAGAGATCCAACTATTTTATTACATCTCCACATGACATGACTACATCTCTCAAAAGCACAGGGTTACAAAGAGTTTTGTAAGTTCTTCTGAATACCTGTGTGAGTGTATAAGACCGCCAATGAAGCGAATCAGATCACTTTTGCAGAATCAGTCAGTGTGACAAGTGAAGACAAGGTTCAGCAAGTGACTGTCTCAGTGGTTTGAGGGTATGGAGAAGAGTGAGAAATACTAGGGAAACTGAGCAAAATGGGGCAGAGGATGGCTGATGAGTTCCCAGGGTTCCATTAAGCAACTGCCACGGTTGTGCTTTCAAGAAAATTCATAAAGAATGAATGTGCCAGCACTCCCTCAATGTACCTAACAGTGACCTTGTGATTCTATTGTTTTCTGAGTGCAGAACACTCCCATTTGGATTTAGAGTAGTCATAAAACCAAATGCAGTCAATTCTGTTCTTTAGTGTACTCACAACCCTTCATGATGAACGCTATTTCCCAACACAGTAGACATCAGTTACTGATATATCAATACAGACTTCCCACGTTCACCTCCATGACCTGGTCACAATTTCCCACTCTTCTGCTACTGGCACTCCATGGTCCAACCGTACAGACTTTCCTTATCTTGAAGATGCTGAGCTCATTAGTGCCTCCTGTTCTCACTTCAGTGTGACACATCGTGTACTAGGTCCTTTTCTGGAAGCTTCTTTCTCAATATTTAGGTCTGCTGACAAGTCTTCAGAGAGACTTCTCTGATCACCCTAGCTAACACAGATGCCTGTACCCTAAATGTTGCTTCGTTTTCTCTATGGAACATTTTGCTATCTATCTAAAACTATTTACTTTTTATTATTGATCTCCTTCCCACAGAATGTTAAGTTCTATGAGAACTGAGGTCTTCTGCCTTCTGGGGTGTCCCTACTAGAATCCAGAACATAGTAGATGCTCAATAAATATTTGTTGAATCTATGGATTATTCTGAACACCCTAAAATATATCCAATTCAGTAAAATTGTGATGGGCACAAATTACCCAGGGCTCTGCAGTGTCTAAGAGCTGCTGTTCTGCAAGACATTAATACTGCCATTTTAACAATAACATGTCTCCTAAAAAGTGCCAGGTTATGAAATGAAAGATACAAACCCAAACGAGACAGAGGTCCTGCTTTCCAGAGCTTACAAATAAGAAAGAGGCTTCTACAGATACCAAAAGGAAAAGGCAAAAAAGATGAAAATAAGGTTACTGTTATAATGTTGGTATAAACAAAGTGTGGTGGGAAACCAAGGTGAGGGGTGGGGAGACTGATTCTGACAGGGCACATCAGGAAGAGATCATGGGAAAGTGAGCTTTAGCGCTACAGGGCCCATGGGAGGAACTAGGTAGGCTGAAAGGAGGGTTATCACAGGTGGGGGTGCACCACGAATAAATGGATCAGATGCAGGGAAGGCTGTGCTGGGCAGCTAACATGGTGAATCCGCCATGGCTGGTGTGCAAACTGAAGCATGGAGCTGATGCTTGAGGGTGAAAAGACAGCCTGGGGTGAGCCTGGAGACAGGCTTCTGTCCCCTTCCATAAAGTTTGAATCCCATTCTTTTTTTTTCTTTGAGACAAGGTCTCACTCTGTTGCCCAGGCTAGAGTGCAGAGGTGTGACCACGGCTCACTGCAACCTTGATTTCCTGGCCTCAAGCGATCCTCCTACCTCAGCATCCTGAGTAGCTGGGACTACAGGCGTGTGCCATGATGGCTGGCTAATTGAATTCCATTCTGCAGACAACACAAGCCTTTGTAGGTTTACAGCAATGAACTGTTGGGGCCACCTTGGTACTTGTGAAAGAGAAGGCTTCCCCTGGAGGAGGAAACGGGCCAGGGTCCAGGTAAGGGAGATGTGGCTCTAGACTAGTGGGCTACCAGTGAGGACAAAAGGCCAGTGTGCTCAGGTGAAATCAGGGTGAGGGCTGGTGAACAACTGCAGGAGGTGGCAGCGTGCTGCACCCAGGTGATGTTTTGAGGAAGGTGATGTCATTAATTGAAACAGTAAGTTTTGGAAATGTTCTTGTCTGGTCGAAAGTTTTGACAAACAGGATGCCAGATAACAATTTACGATCTTCTTAATATCTCTGTAAGAATTCCACCATAAGGAATTCTGAAAATGGACAAGGCCTTCAAAAGCCCAATTAAAACATTCCAACGGAAATACCTATCTTTAATTAGTCTTTGGTTTTAAAATTACACATTCCAGTCCAGTCACAAGACCATAGGTCAATCATGGTTCATGTGCACATTAATGAAGTAAGGAACATACAACTTTGGATTATTAATGCTTCAGAAACCTGCCAGGCCTAGTGATGCTACTCCATTACCTTCCAACTAGTTTCAGAATGATCTGAGGCAAAAACTTGTATAACTGACCTGATCAGGGGGGTCAGAAGAGAAAGATAAGGAAAAATTAATAACTTAACAAGATAAACAGCAAGGAAAAAGCTTATCCACCAGGCCAGTAAAGCCTTCACAGGATGGTAGCCATCTGCTGCACTGCTGGGAGCCGCCTCCTCCCTTCCTGATCCCCAACATTGATAAGCACAGAAAAATCTCAGCAAACGCATTTTGCAGACCTGCCCCCACCCAAAATTCTCATGAATCCTAAGCCAGAAGGGAGAAAAGAGAATATACAGTTGTTCTTCAACCAGCTGCCTAATTTTCATCTACTCTGTGGCTTCTGTTTTATTAATTAGTTTCTGTCTGATTCCTTCTAGGGCTGGGCACTCAGACCTGCCTTTATAATGGCAAGTGCTTGAAGGTCCTTCCAAAATGTGGCTTTGTTCAGTAATTGCTCTCCCGTGGTGGGGAGGGTTACATCTGACCTGAGCAGTCATTTTAGTGGATACAGGTTAAAGTTAAGCACATGATCAAGAAATAAAAAAAAAAACAACTTAATTACGAACAGTAAAAAAAAAATTAAATTTAAAATCCACCTGACCTCTTGAGAATACTAAGGTAAAGCAAGGGTAATAATGTTGACATCTCAAGGGAAGTTATGAGAAAAAACTAATAAAAGATGACTGGGAGTACTTTACATTTTAAAAGACCTAATTAAATGCTAAAGATCAGAAATAAGAACCTTTGATTACGCACACAGTTCCTTCATCCCTATGAGTTCAAGATGACTGTGCTACTTGCCCTCTGGTATCATAATGCAATATAGAAATATGGGTGTCATTAGCATTTCACCAATAGAAAGTATGGAACAGCGAGAATTTAAGACTGTTACCATAAAAATAAAAAAACTGTATTTACTTTAAGAGAGATAAAAAATATCTCCAAGTACTATAACCCCATGATTACGTGTTTTAAATCACTGTACAAGTGCTGACCAGAGGTAAAAGGTACCTGTATTATTATTATATTGAGATCTGGCAAATATATTGATGCTAGAGGGCTTACGAAATGGTGCTGTTCAAATTCCATGCATGATCTGAAAATTATCTACTTGTGTTTAATACAAGGAAGTCAAAACAATAAAAATAAATATGCAGTTAGAGGGATAAGGAGAAGAATTCTGATACAGATAAAAGAGATGTGACATATAAAATTCAAAAGGGGCTGGGTGCAGTGGCTCACGCCTGTAATTCCAGCACTTTGGAAGGCTGAGGTGGGTGGATCACTTGAGGTAGGAGTTTGAGACCAGCTGGGCCAACATGGTGAAACCCTGTCTCTACTAAAAACAGAAAAAATTAGCCAGGCGTGGTGATGCACACCTGTAATCTCAGCTACTCAGAAGGTTGAGGCAGGAGAATTGCTTGAACCTGGGAGATGGAGGTTGCAGTGAGTGGAGACTGCACCACTATACTCCAGTCTAGGCGACAGAGGGAGATTCCATCTCAAAACAAAAACAAAAACAAAAACAAAAAACAAAAAACCAAAAGGCCAAACACACCTGGGAAGAAAATTACCTAAGGGCATAGAGTTAAGTGAAAACCAGTATACTCGTAATAGATATGGGTATTTATGCAGGATTTTGAATATAACTAGGTAGCAGGACAGCTGTCTGTAATTCAGGGTCATCACCTGAGGTGTTTCAAATCTTGTTCGGCTACCTAAACTTCTGCCTAGATACTTGTGGCACAAGTGCCTTGCAATTCCTCACAATGCTGATGACAAAGAAATGAAATAATTTTGTAACTGGTATTTCCCATCCGTTTCCCAAGCTACAGTATAAATGCCATGTGAGCACAGACTGGCAATATCTGTAGGGACAAGGAATATCTAGCAGATTGTAGACCCAGTAAATATAAATGGGGCGAACATTTTGCAAGCTCTTCAAATGCCTCTTTCTGTCCTATCTGCAAGGAGTACTACATTTGTACTTTCTTCTTCACTAGGTCAGCAGTTTGCCACGTCTATAAATTGAAGTAATACCAAGTAATTGAATTAATATCTAGTAATTGAAGTAATATCAACTGCCACTTATTAAGCACTTACTCTGTGCCAGGCATTGTGCAATACTCTGTCTGTGAATTATTTCACAACCCTCTCAGATGAGTACTAATTTGTTAATTCCATTTTACAGATGAGAAAACTGAAGCTCAGAGACACAAAGTGCCTAACTCCAAGTCCTACAGCTAGCAAATGGTAGAGCAGGGATCTGTACCAATAACCCAGGTGCATCTGACTCTACAGTTCATCTTAACGCAGCAGCACTTGAGGCTGTGCAGAGCCCCTACCTGAAGTGCTGGGTACTGACCTGAGTCCTGTGAGGGCTTTCACTGTTAACACATTCCGCAACCTCATTGTGGTTCCTGCAGTTCCCAGAGAAAATGAATGGAGGTGGCCCATCTTCTCCCATGTGGCACAGGTAGCACTGATGAAGGGTTAAGACTCCCAGTCTGGAAATCTGGGCATTAGACTTGGCTCTTCCACCAATTCCCTGTGTGACCTAGGCAATTCACTGAACCTCTGTTTCCTCCTCCCTAAAATAAAAACAGCAACAACCATGGCTACACTTATTATTTCTTATGGGTTAGGCAGTGATATGGTTTGGCCGTGTCTCCACCCAAGTCTCCTGTTGAATTGTAGCTCCCATAAATCCCACGTGTCCTGGAGGGACCCGGTAGGAGG
Source organism: Pan paniscus (assembly GCF_029289425.2). Taxonomy (NCBI): domain Eukaryota; kingdom Metazoa; phylum Chordata; class Mammalia; order Primates; family Hominidae; genus Pan; species Pan paniscus. The sequence goes on from NC_073267.2 coordinate 91,758,425, forward strand.
TAATTGAATCATGGTGGTGGGTCTTTCCTGTGCTATTCTCATGATAGTAAGTCCCGCAAGATCTGATGGTTTTATAAAAGAAAATTCCCCTACACAAACTCTCTTGCCAGCCACCATGTAAGACGTGACTTTGCTCTTCCTTTGCCTTCTGCCATGATTATGAGGCCTCCCCAGCCATGTGGAACTGTGAGTCCATTAAACTACTTTCCATTATAAATTACCCAGTCTTGGGAATGTCTTTATTAGCAGTATGAGAATGGACTAATACAGTAAATTGGTACTGGGTAGTGGGGTGCTACTGTAAAGATATCTGAAAATGTGGAAGTGACTTTGGAACTGGTTTACAGGCAAAGCCTGCAACAGTTTGGAGGGCTCAGAAGAAGACAGGAAGATGTGGGAAAGTTTGGAACTTCCTAGAGACTTGTTGAATGGCTTTGACCAAAATGCTGACAGTGATATAGACAATAAAGTCCAGGCTGAGGTGGTCTCAGAGATGAGGAACTTGTTGGGAACTGGAGCAAAAGTGACTCGTTATGTTTTAGCAAAGAGACTGATGGCATTTTGTCCTTGCCCTAGAGATCTGTGTAACTCAAAGCTTCAGAGAGATGATTTAGGGTATCTGGGGTAAGAAATTTCTAAGCTGCAAAGCATTCAAGAGGAAGCAGAGTGTAAGTTTGAAAAATTTGCAGCCTAATGATACAATAGAAAAGAAAAACCCATTTTCTGGGGAGAAATTCAAGCTGGCTGCAGAAATTTGCCTAAGTAACAAGGAGCCAAATGCGAATCATCAAGACAATGGGGAAAATGTCTCCAGGGCATGTCAGAGACCTTCTTGGCAGTCCCTCCTGTCACAGGCCCAGAAGTCTAGGAGGCAAAAATGGTTTCCTGGGCTGGGTCCAGGGTCCCCCTGCTCTATGCAGCCTAGGGACTTGGTGCTCTGCATCCCAGCTGCTCCAGCTGTGGCTAAAACGGGCCAAGGTACAGCTCAAACTGTGGCTTCAGAGGATGCAAGCCCCAAGCCTTGGAAACTTCCATGAGGTGTTAAGCCTGTGGGTACACAGAAGTGAAGAACTGAGTTTTGGAAACCTCTCCCTAAGTTTCAGATGTATGGAAACTCCTGGATGTCCAGGCAGAAGTTGGCTGCAGAGGTGGGGCCTTCATGGAGAACCATTGCTAGAGCAGCATGGAAGGGAAATGTGGGGTTGGAACCACCCCACAGAGTCCCCACTGGGACACTGCCTAGTGGAGCTGTGAGAAGAGAGCTACCATCCTCCAGACCCCAGAACGGTAGATCCACCAACAGCTTGCACCGTGCACCTAGAAAAGCAGCAGACACTAAATGCCAGCCCTGGAAGCAGCCAAAAATGGGGCTGTACCCTGCAAAACCACAGGGGTGGAGCTGCCCAAGACTATGGGAACCCACCTCTTGCATCAGTGTGACCTGGATATGGGACATGGAGTCAAAGGAGGTCATTTTGGAGCTTCAAGATTTGACTGCCCTGCTGGATTTTAGACTTGCATGGGGCCTGTAGCCCTTTCATTTTGGCCAATTTCTCCCTTTTGGAATGAGTGTATTTACCCAATACCTGTACCCCCATTGTATCTAGGAAGTAACTAACTTGCTTTTGATTTTACAGGCTTATAGGTGGAAGGGGCTTGCCTTGCCTCAGATGAGACTTTGGAGTGTGGACTTTTGAGTTAATGCTAAAATGAGTTAAGACTTTGTGGGACTGTTGGGAAGGCATGATTGGTTTTGAAATGTGAGGGCATGAGATTTGGGAGGGGCCAGGGGTGGAATGATATGGTTTGGCTGTGTCTCCACCCAAATCTCACCTTGAATTGTAGATCCCATAATTACCACATGTCATGGGAGAGACCCAGTGGGAGGTAATTGAATCACGGGGGTGGGTTTTTCCCATGCCGTTCTCTTGAAAGTGAATAAGTCTCACAAGATCTGATGGTTTTATAAAGGGGAGTTCCCCTACACAAGCTCTCTTGCCTGCCACCATATAAGACGTAAGATGTGACTTTGCTCCTCTTTTGCCTTCTGCCATGATTATGAGGCTTCCCCAGCCATGTGGAACTGTGAGTCTATCAAACCTCTTTCCTTTATAAATTACCCAGTCTTGGGTATGTCTTTATTAGCAGCATGAGAATGGATTAATACAGGCAGTTTAAAGGTTTAGCATTTAAGCCTCAGGACAATCTTCTGAAGTTGTTACTAGTATTATCATCAGCTTTCAGAAATGAGGAAAATAGATCAGAGGTTAAGAACCTTGCCCACGAATTATGCAGGTCATAAGGGGTTGGGCAGGGTTCAGGGCTTGAAGCCGGGTCTGTATGACTCTTAACCACTACATGTAATGCCGCACAGTAAGGCTGGGACAATACAGATTCACTTAGGTCATTATCTTATCACTGTGAAAGGAAAATAAATCTTGGGGTCCCAAGATCACTAAGCTAAAGGGAAAAGTCAAGCTGAGAACTGCTTAGGGCAAACCTGCCTCCCATTCTATTCATATATCTCTGCTCACTGAAATAAAGGCATATCTGATTGCTTCCTTTGGAGAGGCTAATCAAACTCAAAATAATGCAACCATTTGTCTCTTACCTACCTATGACCTGGAAGCTCCCCGTTTCGAGTTGTCCCGCCTTTCCAGGCCGAAAAAAATGTTCATCTTACATCTGTTCTTGTCTCATGTCTCCCTAAAATGTAGAAAACGAAACTGGGCTCTGACCACCTTAAGAATACATCGTCAGGACCGCCTGAGGCTGTGTCATGGGTACATGTCTTCAACCTTGGCAAAATAAACTTTCTAAATGAACTGAGACCCGTCTCAGATTTTCAGGGCTCACTCCACCTCCACAATTTCTGTCACATCTGATTCATCTGGTATTATGACTAGCCTATAAGGTTTTGTTTAAACCTACTTACCTTTTCCCAACAAATACATGCAGTTTAAATGGGAACCTGTCACTGCCACTTTTAAGTAGGAAACCAGAACCAAGTCATAAAGAGGAGGTAATCGTTCTCCCAAAGTGTGCAGAAAATCAAAGACAGGAATCAAGTATAGCCAGCCACCTGTGGAAAGTTCGGAGCTTGGGGCCCCGATGTCCTTAAAAACAAAAAATGCGGAGGGCCAGTGTTTGAGGCCTTGGCGACATTCTAGAAAGCCAAGCTGCGCCCGGTCCCCTGGGATCAGGAAGACATCTGAAAGGGGATACTCCTTCCCGCCACCCTGCTCAGTCATTCACCACCGTCCCCCACCCCCGGGACCGCCAGCTGTCGCGTTCCAGGCCGAGGCGGCCCAGGGTCCCCGCGGAAGGGCGGCGGCCCCCCAACCCCAGCCCAGGCCCACTCACAGCTGCAGGAACAAGGGCGCGGCAGACGGCTACAGCAGGCAGAGAGCCCCACGCCTCCTAGCTACCCATCGCCACAGCTGGGGCGCCGAAGCCGTCGGACCTGCCTCCTGGAGCCACTTCCGGGCCTCTCTAGGAAGCCTGGAGGTCTCGGCGTCTCTATGACGCGCAGGTGTCTCCTTCACCTTCACCGGCGTTGAGGTAGCAGGAGGTTCGCTTCATGAATTCCCCCACGTTCCCTGGCTGCGCGTTCCGCCGTGGCGGGAACCCTTTTAGGGTCACGTCTTCCCCCACGTCCCCTGTCTGTGCGTTCCGCCGTGGTGGGAACCCTGTTAGGGCCACGTCAACTGCTCTTCCCACCTCCAGTGTCTGCTTTTAGACTTTCACCTCCATCTTTGTTTATCCCCAAGGCCAAGACCAGTGCCTGATAAATAGGCACTCAGGTCAGCATTGCTTGGGTGGATGGATGACGGAAAAGGCTCTATAGGGAGGCAGAATATTCACTCTCCATCTATCTCTTTAAGTTTCTATTATCTCTGAGTTTCCATATCTATGTGTGCCCATAGGTTTTCCTGTGTCCCTAATTTTCCTTATTTCTCTTTGTTCTGGTCGCCAAGCAGGCAGTGATGCCAAGACTAATCTTTGTTACTGAAGGAACCAAGGAATGCAGAAAGGAAAGTTGGCATCCTCACTCAAAGGTCTCCTTTTGAGGCCCATCTTTTGTCTCCTCATCATGAGTGTGGTTCTGTGGATGGTTGCAGACTGTACACGTGTATGGACATGCGTCCTGGAATGGACCCCTGGCTGGGGAGGATTTCATTTTAGTGTCTTGGAGGATGGAAGTTTTGACTTCATGTGGTGCTCTTGCCGATAGATCTGGTACCAAAGGCAGACTCAGAAAGGTTCATATCAATTGCATGATTTACTGCTCAGTTTTCACTAAGCACACACAGTCACAAGGACAAAGCTCAAGTCCTAGGATATAAAAATTAATGAAGGCCAGGTGAAGAAATCAAGAAGTGCCAGTCCCTGGCACTGGCCTCTCTCATAGGATGCTCTGGCTTTCCTGCCTGTCTTGTCCTCACCTATTACGCAGGCATAAGTCACAGGAGACTTCTTGTGCTAAGCAGTCTTAAAGAACAGCTTTGCAGTGGCTGCTTAGGATACATAAAAATTAGAAGAGAAGAGGAAGGGTATTCAGGGGGCTGAGAGACCAGCTATATGCTCTTGAGGCCAGCAGCTAAGGAAGAAAAGACCCACCGAGGATGCAGTAAAGAAGATAGACTTCCTTTGGGGAATTACAGGATCCTCTGAGGGATACCCAGATTTAGAGTGTGTGGATAAACATGAGAAATGGTGAATTTAAATGTTAATATTCTTGTGCCACCAAGGACTCTTTTAAAATATAATCAGGCGTATTTTAAAGGAAAATTACAAACTCTATAATTGCTTCCTTAGCTTCCATCATAATTTAGTGAGTTGATTTTATAAAGGTCTGACCAAGAGATCTAAGATAGAAACGACTGGAGAAAGAAATTAACTTCAATGTGAGTTTGTATATCAATGTTTGTTTAGTATTGTCTTCCCCCAATAATATATCCAGGCAGTGGATGCATCTCAGAAAGATCAGTTTGCTGTCACAATTACTCACAGGTGTGCAGTATTTTATTTCTTACTCCTATCACAGTCCAATTCAGTCTGCAGGGAAGGGGAAGAGTGCTGTGCTCCACATAATCACTCAGGGACCCAGGCTTCCCCCATTTGTTATGCCATCATGTTCAACTCTTGGCTGCCAAGGTCACTACAGAAGAGGAAGTAAGAGCTTGGCTTTCCCCAACACTTTCACTTAAAATCTCCTGCATCCCCTTGAAATTCTTCAATCTCTTCACAGCACGTAGCTCATCTGAAATTATCTTGCATGTTACTATAATGAAAGCTCCGTGAGTGCAGAGACCTGCTTGATTGATTGGTGTATCTCCACTACCTACTATAGTGTCTGGCACAGAGACAGATTTTTTTTTTTTTTTTTTTTACTGGTGAATGAATCAGCAAATGAATATATGCCACATTTCTGGTTGTCCCTGTTCAAAATCCCAGGCTTGCAAACGAGACCTTCTTTTGGCCCAGCTTGGATCAGAAATCACCTCTACCATTGTCAGCTGTGGCAAAAGGACACAAGAACTGCTATAAACTGTGGTCATTTCTAAAGAACAGAAATTATTGTGAGCTTGGTAGGCACATGAGAACTTTGCTATCCAAAAGTGTGGATCAGTAACATCAACATCACCTGAGAGCTTATTAGAAATGTTGGGTCTTGGATCCCATTCTAGGCTTAATAAATACAAATGTGTATTCAGCAAAATCCCTAGGTAATTCCTATGTATAGTAGAGGCTGATAAGCACTGCCCTAAAAGTGCTATGACTTAGTAGTAGTAGCACTACAACTCTCTGAGGTGGGTAAGAGAAACCTTGTAATAGTTCCACACTGCATCTGGAAATCAGGTGAGTTTAAGTGACTTACCCAAGGTCACAGAACTAGTAAATGACAGAGCTGTGATTAACAGCCAAGGCTTCTGGCCGGGTGCGGTGGCTCACGCCTGTAATCCCAGCACTTTGGGAGGCTGAGGCAGGCGGATCATGAGGTCAGAAGATCAAGACCATCCTGGCTAACACAGTGAAACCCTGTCTCTACTAAACATACAAAAAATTAGCTGGGTGAGGTGGTGGGCACCTGTAGTCCCAGCTACCTGGGAGGCTGAGGCAGGAGAATGGCGTGAACCCTGGAGGCGGAGCTTGCAGTGAGCCGAGATCACGCCACTGCACTCCAGCCTGGGCGACAGAGTGAGACTCTGTCTCAAAAAAAAAAAAAAAGCCAAGGCTTCTGACTATATCCTCCACATTCCATCTATTTCACCATGCAGCTGTCTTTCCCAGGTAAACCTATTTTCTTTCACTAATAAAAAAAATATAAAGGGGAGTAGACAGAAAAAATTGAGCTATATTTAAACAGTGGTTAATGGCTTCAATAATTGATTTTAGAGAAGAAAACAAGCATTTATCACACGTGGTACATTTCATAAAATGGTTTTCCTCATTACATATTAAAGAACTCTCCAAGTAACATAATGTTTATATTTCATTTATTCAGCAATTAAGCAACTTAATATTCTTTTAGAAGCATTTATAGCACTTATTAAGAATTATCAAGCATACTATTTGGGTCAATGGTTTTTCTTTTTTCCCATTAAAAACTTTGGAAATAATTCATTATTGTTACCCTTGCCTCTCTCAGTACTGATTAAACTAAGTGTTTAAATAGTGCTGACTAAACCTACATGTTATTGTGAGTGTCCTGGCAAGGGCTCTGTGTTCAGTGCTGAAGCATTTGGGGCTCTCCTAGAAGGACACAAAGGACCCTTTGAGACAGTAAAGCTTATATTTGCCATTTTCATGTCTCACTGTTTTCAGGAATTGAGAAGTCAGGATACCCACTATGTTCATCAGGTCTCTTTGGGTTGCAAATCATAGAAATCCATCCCAATATAGATAAATCAAAAGTAGGGATGCTTGGCTCCTGTAACTGGAAGCTTAAAAGGTGGATCTAGTTGTCGAGCCTCAGACATCATAGAGTCCTGTCTCCTTATCTCTTGGCTATGGATAGAGAAAGGTTAGTATAGAACATGTCAGACATGGTTTTCCCCAAAGAAGGGATTTTTGGCACACACCAAATAACATCTCACTATGCCAATTAAAGAAATCAGTTTGTGCTTTGTGGAAGATTGCCAGTTGTTACTCAAAATATCTTTCCCTTCTTCCATAATAATAGTGTTTTACTTGCATATGGTCATCCAGAGTAAAAGCTCCACTTATCAGCTTCCCTTGCAGCTAGATGTGCCCATGTGGCTAAGTTTTTGCCAATATAATGTGAGTGGAAGTGATACATGCCATTTCTGGATCAAATGCTTAAGAGGAAATTCATTTCCCTCTTTTCTCCCCTCCTGTGGACTGACACTGACATTTGACTCAGCTCCAGCCCTGTAGGTGAAGATAGTACCCCTAGGAGATTTTGGAGCAACAAGATAGAAGGAACCTGGGTCTTTGAATGACCTTGTGGAGTACAACTGTTTCACTAGGCTCACCATTCTAGATTACCAGTACTGTTATGTATAATACTATACATTTTTAATAAAAATTTTTATTGAGATCATTGTAGATCCACATGCCATTGTAAGAAATAATACAGAGAGCTCCTGCATACTCTTTGCTCAGTTTCCCCAAATGATAACATTTTGTGAAACTGTAGTGTAATACCACAACCAAGATATTGACCTGGATGCAGTTGATAGATCTTATTCAGATTTCCCGTTTTACTTGTACTCACTTGCGTGTGTATGTGACTGTGTTTAGTTTTTTACAATTTTATTACATGTGTTGGTTTCTGTATTAAGCCACTATGTTTTGAGGGTTTTTTTTTTTTTATAGTAGTCTAGCCTTTATCCTAATACAAGATAGTAGAACAACATGTGCCAGGAAAGAAGGATGTATTCAAAGATGGAAGACTCTGAAGATGTATTCTTCTCACTGGTCTGTAAAGAATAACTTTATTAAATGATAGTCAGCATGTATTGGGCACCTGCTTTCTATCAAGCATCATGTTAAGTGCTGGGACAATGCAGTGAGAGTTAAGACAGACCTAGGTACTACAACTGCAGTGGTTATATTTATCATCCACTCTGTTGCATATACCCTATTGGTCTTCAGCAACCTGAATATAAAAGATACTTATTCCATAATGCCTGGATTCTCCAAGAGACATCTACTCCCAACCTGCTTCTTTTGAATCCTCTTCAAAAAATGATGCACAAACCTATTAATACTTCCTTCTTGGTTGTGGGACCTCCCCTTACGAGGGATTGATGTGTCTCAGAATAGTCTCTGCAAGGAATTCTGGTGTGATTCAACTGCGAGAAATAACCACCATGTCTTAGTTTCAGTTCTGCCAGAAACAGACCTTTAGACAAAGATTCAAGGACAAGTAGTTTATTTTGGAGGTGATCCCAGAAACTACCAGTAGGGGGGTGGAGATGTGAGACAGGGAAGGGAAGGAAATCAGTTATCACTGAGGACAACCAAGCTTAATCCTGCTGGGGGCTTAATCGTTCCATAAACTAAATCCTTCTGGAGAAACTCTGAAACGCAGTAAACACCCTTCTCAGTGTTTTTCTACGTGCTGGCTGAGGTTGTTCACTATTTATTCACTAACACTTATTAGTTATTGGTTGAAAGTATGCGTGGGGTGGATTTCTTCCCCATCACTTCCAGTTTCTCCATAACAAAAGCAACGCAAAACCATGCAGGTTCTAACATTTGGAGGTCCAGGAGGCATGCACAGATAAGTTTAGGGGAAAGGAAGTGGGGCACCACTGGAATAACTAATGTCATAACTACTGTCTTACTTGTAGGATAGTAATTCACTTGAAGTAATGAATGACTTCCCTTTTCTAATCTTTAGATTTAGAGGAAATAAAGTAAGGAGACTAGAAACATAGCCTTTAGAGACAGAGTGATGGAGATTTGGATCCTGGCTCTGCACGTTGGAGTACTGAGCTGATGAAACAAGACGGTGCCTGTATTCCCCATAGACACTTATTGGGCAATGTTAGCTGCTCTTGTTATAGCTCATATTCAAGATTACATGTGCAAAACTTGTACAGGAATGTTCAGAGCAACATTATTCATAATAGCCCCAAAGTGGAAACAACCCAAATATCCATCAACTGTTGAATGGATAAATAAAATGTGACATGTTCATGCAATAGAATATGATTCAGCCAGAAAAAGCAATGAAATCCTGATGCATGCTACAACATAGATGAACCATGAAAACATTCCACTCATGTTTTCCTTAGCCAGTTGCAGAAACAACTCATAAAAGGCCACATGTTGTATGATTTTACTTGCAGGCAATGTCCAGAATAGGCTAACCCACAGAGAAAGAAAGCTGAATGGTGGTTGCTGAAAACTAGGGGATTTGGAGTGAAATGGGGAGTGACTGCTAATGGGTTACTTTTTAAAGTGAAATGTAATGATGGTTGCACAAGTCTGGAAAAGCCACCGATTTGTTCCCTATTTTTTTTTTTTTTTAAAGATGGAGTCTCGCTCTTGTAGCCCAGGCTGGAGTACAGTAGCGCCATCTCAGCTCACTGCAACCTACGCTTCACAGGCTCGAGCGATTCTCCTGCCTCAGCCTCCCAAGTAGCTGGGATTACAGGTGCCTACCAGCACACCTGGCTAATTTTTGTATTTTTAGTAGAGACAAGGTTTCACCATGTTGCCCAGGGTGGTCTTGACCTCCCAACCTCAGGTGATCCACCCAACTCGGCCTCCCAAAGTGCTGGTATTACAGGTGTGAGCCACTGCACCTGGCCTGATTTGTACACTTTAAATTGGTAAATTGTATGATATGTGAATTATATATTAATAAGGCTATCCCAAAAGAGATTACACTTATGATAATGTCAATCTCATTCTAATTTCAATGCTGTTTGAATGGGAGAGGATGGCCTATCTCCTTGGACATGTCCATGGATGTGTGTCATAGGGGGCAACATCAATGTGACTAAAAATTGAGGAGCCACTGCATTAGAAAAATAAGCATAAGTCTCTTGTTTCACTATCTCAATATGACAACTTTTCCCCTGGGACCCTCCTCTTGCCTTCATTTCTCTCAGGGCAATGCAAAAAAGTACAAACCAGGAGGAATATGAGGTTTGAATAATAAGTGGTTTTCAATTAGCTGCATTGAAAATTGAGAGTCGCCTTGTATTAATTTTCACTATCAAATTACTTCATTTTGTCTCTCCCCTGACTGCTAGGGTAATTTTATGCCAGAATTATTTTAGTCATTCTAATTATGCATGCATCAATATTTAGTGGGTGTTTACCTAACCCACAGCACACCCAAATGTTTTTGCTCCCCCAGAGACCATGGGAGTGCAATACAATATTAAGAGGCGGTGCGTGGTATGGAGATGAGGTTCCCTTTATTTCTCCTCCTTGTTTGTAAGGAACGTTCAGGTGGTGTTTCTTGGAAAGCAACGTGTGTGCTATTCGGATGCATCTACAAAACTAAAAGCAGTACTGTGGATGCTATGGGTTCATTATCTGATACTAAATGCAATTCTAGCACAGATGTTTCATTAGGGATTCAGTTATGTAAGACAAATTAAAATTTACCGTTTCTTTAGAATTTCCTTTTTGCAAAAAAACCCTGTCTGTCATGTGTTTGAATTTTTCTGTCACTGGCAGTATTTATTCTCCCCTTTTCCTGTAGACTCTTTCCCCTTTAGTTACTTTATTTTATTTTTGAGATGGAGTCTCACTCTGTCACTCACGCTGGAATGCAGAGGTGCGATCTCAGCTCACTGCAGCCTCCACCTCCCAGGTTCAAGCAATTCTTCTTCCTCAGCTTCCCGAGTAACTGGGACTACAGGTGCACGCTACCACACCCGGCTAATTTTTTGTATTTTTAGTAGAGACGGGGTTTCACCATGTTGGCCAGGCTGGTCTCAAACTCCTGACCTCAAGTGATCTGCCCTCCTTGGCCTCCCCAGGAGCTGGGATTCTTTCTCCTTTAACTAACACTCTCCCACTTACTCTCAGCTGGCCATCTCCTTCTCTTACTCCTACTTAATTCTCCTCTCCCTCCTTCTCTGTTTTCTTTTTATTGACCCCTTTGTATATTCTTCCTAGCTCCCAACTGGGTAAAACCCAAGATTCAGCCTTCAACCTTTCTTTTAACATCTACATCATTTCCCTTCAATTCTCTTGGTTTCAACCCTGAATCTTGGGCTGACAACTCTACAATGTATATTAACTTGACACTGGAAAGTATTTAATGGGGATGGCTCAATTTATATTGCCCTAATGTCCAAAAGTGAATTCCTTATATCTGGGAATACTTGGCACTGGTGGTACTATTTTGACATGCCCTCTCTTTCCCTTCATGCTTAGGCGGGTTTAATTTCCCTTTGCAAAATCTCTTGGACCCACTCCCTCTTTCCATTCTTTCTGCCCCTTCCATTTTCCTGATGGCCTTCTAACTAGAGTGACACCCCAGAGGATCAGCATGTTAATCTGGACAGTCTGCGAGGTTTGAGAATCTCTCAGGGAATCATCCTGAGGACAGACCTCAGTGCTGCCTTCTCACTCCCTCTATCCTTTCCCAGGGTCCATAGCCACCTCTTACCTGCACCACTCCCCGAAGGCCCGTGGGATGAGATGATGCTAAGAGCAAGCCTTGGGTAAGAGAGCAGGACAAGAAATGGGACAATGCAGGGGAGGGCATGGGGACCAAGCACAGCATGGACCACAGGGCCTTGGGGATGTGGAAGGAGAGAGGGAGAGAGAAAATACCAGCAGAAAGGTTTCTTGCCTATCACTGTGGAATGGTTGACGACAACCAGGATGCTGCAGCCAGGCGAGATACAGGGGAGGAATGAGCTGAGGAGGGGAGGGAAGTTATTCCAGAATAGCTTCTGTGGATGCTAAGGCTTGGTGCATGGCACCCGACAGAGACTCTTTTGATTCCATACAAATGTTGGGCAGTTAATTGTATAATTGGGATTATAGACTGTGCCTCCGCCTGCCACAATAAGGTGAAAGGGGTTGCATTGCTCTTATTCTTGGACTAAGGGAGGTGGCCACATAAACTATGGCAGATAAGTGGAGTTTATAGGCTGTAGCAGGGTATTTAGGGCAAGAACTCTAAACCCTTTATGGCACACCAAGGACTCTGGACCCCGAAAGTGTGTGCCAACTAAAAATAATTGCTGATAAAGTAGAATTATTCATATTTTATATTATCAGAGATAAATGTAACTTCTGATTAATATGAGAAAACCCAAGTAACCCCAACGAATGAATATAAAGATCAGCTCCAACCAAGGAACGTGATGGCTTAGCTGACATGGGTTAATTAATGCAAGGCTTGAAACAGGAGACAGTGAAAATGGGAGTATTGGCTAATGAATTAATTCACCCGTTCCTGCATTCGACAAGCATTTATGGAGTGCCATTTACATACCAGGCAGTGTTCTAGCCACTATAGGCAGAGAAAATGGTGAATGAAACATTCTCTGCCTTCGAAAAGTTCAGAGGTGGCTGGGCACGGTGGCTCACGCCTGTAATCCCAGCACTTTAGGAGGCCGAGGCGGGTGGATCACGAGGTCAGGAGATCGACATCATCCTGGCTAACACGGTGAAACCCCGTCTCTACTAAAAAATATAAAAAATTAGCCTGGGGTGGTGGCGTGCACCTGTAGTCCCAGCTACTCTGGAGGCTGAGGCAAGAGAATGGCGTGAACCTGGGAGGAGTAGCTTGCAGTGAGCCGAGATCACCCCACTGCACTCCAGCCTGGGCAACAGGGCGAGGTACCGTCTCAAAAAAAAAAAAAAAAAAAAAAAGTTCAGAGGCTAGTGTGGTTCAGTCAAGTCAGAGAGCAATTGCATGACAACAGAATTTCTCAAAATGTGTTCTTCATACCACTTGCAACAGATCACCTGGGATGTGTGTTAAATGCGCAGCTTCCTGGACTCCACTCCCCAAATGTTCAAATAGACTTTCCTGCAGTGAGGCCAGGAATGAGCATTCCTAGCAGCCACCCCGGGTGAGCTGCTTTCCCATTACATTTTTGGAATTGCAGTCCCATAAGTTCAGTGTGCTATGATGGAGAGAACCTAGGGGACTATGGGAACTAAAATGGGACCCCTACCCCAACCTGGGGACTGCGGAGGGATCATAGAAGGCTTGCTTTTGGAAGTGGTACCTGAGTTGAGTCTTGGAGGACAAGGGGTGGTAGCAGAAGACAGGAAAGGTAGAAGGAACAGTGGGCCATGAAGCATGATGGAGCTGGGGTGTCAGGGACCCATGAGTGTTTCTATGAAGTTGGGGCACAGAGGAGTGTGACTTGTAGCAACAGAGGAGATGGCGCAGGTAAATAGGGACCCAGCCAGTCACGTACACTGAAGGATATTGGGAGACCCCAGCTGACATGGCCATTACCACATTTAGTTGGTACATGGGGTAAGTTTGATGTTCCCTGTAATCTCCCTGAAAGAGACTTTGAATGCTGAGCCAGGGCGCTGTTGGCCAGGATAACTCCAGGTGATTACTTAAAAAAATATTGTATTGAACTTTTCACTAATAGAGGGGATGTCTTGCCATAAGGTATTTGAAATCAGAGGTCTTCAGACATTTTTGCTTATTACCCCTAAAGGATTTTTTTAAAAAAATGTATGCTCTTCCTGGCACATTTTAAAGCTGATGTCTAAAATTTTTGTCTTATGTCTAAATGGTTGTAAATAATGGATACCTAACGTACATTATATTGACATTTTAAGATAAACTATGATATCATTCTTTTAAATATATCCAGATCAATCAAAATACCTTGGCAGTTCAATACTTCCAACATATTACAACATTTTCAAAACACGTAAACATGTTCTCTTGTTAGCAGTTGGAAATTTTACATATTTTTTTTTTGTTCTTACATCCACAGTTCTATTTTACTTCCTTCACAGAATTTTATTCACTATAATATATTTTACACTTGAATGTTTCTTATTGATTTCTCCTCCTGTTTCTCTATAATGAACGTACATTCATAAACATGTATAGAATATATATGTTTATACATATGAGGAAAAAACTAAACATGTATATATTTTACATATATATGTAACATAGTTACCATAGACTTCTGTATCAACTCTTTTCTGGATTGAGTTAACATTTTAATTATTAGTCATAGATAACAAATAAAATACTATTACAAAAATTTTAAATTATTAAATATAAAAAATAAAGTATTAATTCGATGGATGTGGGTTTTTTCCAATTTGTTCAGGTATCTTAATTTGAATGCTACTTATTAATAGAAAAATACAGGTTTCAGCATGAATTATATTGCTATTTTTTAAATTCTTATACATGTATCACTGAGAATTTTCATTCACAGAAGTGAGTAGATGGGGATGGAACTAGATATGAATAGCAACTTTACTCAATTAAAAAAATCCATCAATATATTTCTCAATATTGACATATTAAATAAGCTTAACCATATGATCATATCCATAGATGAAGAATAAACATTTGACAAAATTCAACATCCTGTTGTGATAAAATTCTCAGCGAGTTAGGAATAGATGGGACACTCAATTTTTAAACCTCCTTTTGAATTATATGCCCCTAATTAAATTTTATGATCAACTGGCAACTAGGTTAGGTTCTTCTTCAGTTTTGCTGGAAGCTGAGAATTGTAAACAAAATTACTTGCAAAATAATTATTCCACCTTCAGTGTCCAGAAATTAGACCAAAGTGGGTTTAAACCCATATCAAATGAATACTAATTATACTTGTTATTTTTTTTTCTCTGAGGCAATATGTTTCCCTAAGCATACTCAGAGTTGGGTAAATCACAACAGCGTTAATGTTAATTTCAATATAATACCATATTGTGAATGCAATATTTTTGATAAAATGCTTTTATCTTATGTGTCTTGAATATATTTTAGGACAATTTTGTAACTGAAGACAACTCATTCAAGTTCTGGAATATATTCATCATATAATTGGCAAAGCCATTTCACATTGTCAAGTCAAACAGCTAAATCAAAGTATTTACATTATTTTTGAGTTTTATGGTCACGTTATATTTAATGATCAGCTGTTAGAAAAAATAATTGACTTCATATTTCAGTTCAAGTAAACATGTTAACAGTATACTCATGACCACCATTTTGTTTTATTTTGTTTTTGATAGATAGACAGTGTCTTGTTCAGTTTGGGCTGCTATTCCAAAGTACCAGAGGTGGCTTAACAGCAACAGGAGGCTTATCAACAACATAAGGTGGCTTATCAACAGCATAATTTTTTTTTTTCACAGTTCTTGAGGCGGGAAGTCTGCGATCAGGGTGTCAGCATGATTGGGTTCTGGTGAGGTTGCAGAACTGCTGGCTCTGCAGGCTGCTGGCTTCCTTTATCCTCCCGGGGCCAAAAGAGGGCAAGAGAGCTCTCCAGGTTGTAAGGGCATTAATCCCGTTCATGAGGGCTCTACCACCATAGCCTAATTACCTCCTAAAGGCTCTACGTCCAAATACAATCACATTGGGGGTTAGGATTTCAACATATGAAGTTGGGGGTTGAGATGATACAAACATTCAGTCCATTGTCAGCAGACAGATACAGCATGAAGTTTGTTATTGTGGCTATGGTTTTATTATTTAGATCATTTCCATGGGAAAATTCAGAGCATGATGAGGGAGCCAGTTGCATTGAGCCAGAGACATACAAGAAAGGAATCACAGGAGTGGAGGGAATTAGGCAACTAGACAAGAACATTCTAGGCAGAGGAAACTGCTGGATCAAGGAGGGTGTCCCATGTGTTTGATAAGAAGTAAGCAGGTCCTTGGGACTAGAATAGAGTGAATGAGGGGGTAGAAGTCAGATGTGGTCTAAGAACTGCAGGGGCCAGATCATCCTTGTAGCCATTTCAGGATTTTGGCTTTTCTCTAGGTGAGACGGGAGGCTTTGCCAGGTTTTCAGTAGATGAGTGATAAGATTGGACTAAAGTTTTGAAAAGAATTTTTTTCTGGTGCTGGGTTGAAAATGGACTGTTGGGAGACAGAGGTGGAACCAGAGGTATCTACTGGAAGCAGTTGCAGTGCTGGCAGGGGGTGATGATGCCTTGGACTAGGCTAGCAGCAGTGGAGGGAGTCAGAAGTGGTCAGATAGTGGATACATTCTGAAGGTAGAGCTAGCAAGATTTCTTGGTGGATTGGATGTGGGTTGATTCCAACAGCAGAGTCAAGGGGAGTCCAGTGCTTGTATGCTGTGCTGCTGAAAGGATGAAGTTGCCCTCACTGAGATAGAGAAGGCTGTGAATAAAGTAAATTTGGCACATGTAACTTTGGGAGTAGGAGTTAGAGTAGGCTGTGAGATGACAAGTGAGATGACAACCCTGTAGGAAACAGGGAGAAGTTGAGTCTGTGGAACAATATGGGTGGGAGGAAGAGGAGGAGGTTAAAGAGAGAGTGAGAGAATTAAGAGAAGCTCAAGGAAGTATCTAGGAGGTGAGGGAAACTCCCTGGTGGTGGTGAGAGGAGACAAAGGATCCTTTAGTAAGTAGAGTTACATCACTGTTGTATGTCCTTTGGTGATTGTGGTAGTTTCCTAGGGCTGCCATAACAGATGACCATGACCTTGGTGGCTTGAATCAGCAGTCCACAACCTTTTTTGGTGCCAGCGACTGGTTTCATGGAAGACAATTTTTCCACAGATCTTTGTGGGGGTGGGGGAATGGTTTTGGGATGATTCAAGTATATTACATTTATTGTGCACTTTATTTCTATTATTATTTCATTGTAATCTATAATGAAATAATTATACAACTCACCATAATGTAGAGTCAGTGGGAGCCCTGAGCTTGTTTTCTTGCAACTAGACAGTCCCATATGGGGGTGATGGGAGACAGTGACAGATCACCAGGTGTTAGATTCTCATAAGGAGCACACAACCTAGATTACTCACATGTGCAGTTCACAGTAGGGTTTGTGCTTCTGTGAGAATCTAATGCCACCACTGATCTGACAGGAGGCAGAGCTCAAGAGGTAATGTGAACAATGGGGAGCGGCTGTGAATACAGATGAAGCTTCACTGGCTCACCCACTACTCACCTCCTGCTGTGCAGGCTGGTTCCTAACAGGCCACAGACTGGTACCAGTCTATGGCCCAGAGAATGGGGACCTCTGGCTTAAATAAAAGAAATCTAAATCTATTTGCTCATGGTACTGGAGGAGAGAATTCTAAAACCCATGTGTTGGTAGGGACATAGCCCCTCTAGAGGCTCCAAGGGAGGCTACTTCCTGCCTCTTTCAGCTTCTGGTGGCTCCACAGAGCTACAGTGCCACAGGCATCCCCTGGCTGTGGCACTGTAGCTGTAATCTCCGCCCTGTCTTCACGTGGCCTTTGTCCTGTGTCTACCTCTTTCGTCTTCTCTTCTTTCTCTTATAAAGATATGTGTCACTCAATTTAGAGCCTATGCTACTCCAAGATGATCTCATCTCCACATCCTTTACTTTGTTACAACTGTAAAGACCCTGTTTCTCCAAGGATCATATTCACAGGTTCCTGGAGTTAGAATATGGACATATCTTTTGAGGGGCCACTACTCATACCACTACAGAGTATGAATACTTCTACCCCCTCCATCTTTCCTACCTCAACATCAATGCCACTAAAAACAGCTTTACTGCTATAAATTTTGTTTTGCAAGCAGATAAGAGAGGTTGAGTTTCACACTGAAGTCAGAATGGCATAGCAAAGCAGTGGCTGACAAGAGGCAGAAGGACCTGTGAGAAGGTAGTTCCCTAGGAAATTGAAGAAGTCTTGGCAAGGCTTCTCAAGACCATAGAACTGGGCATTTGAGCCTATCTTATCTGGATCCTAAAGTTTAGAAGCGTTCAGCTGATATCTGTGTTATAATGACATAAAATATGACCATACTATACACTCTACTTTGTAACCTGCTCTCCTTGCTTAGAAAATATTGCAATCATTTTCTTGTCATTAAATATTTTTCAACAACATGATTTTTAATGGCTGTATAGCAGTCTATCAAATGAAAGTACCGTAATTTATATAACAAATCCTTTATGGTAAGCCATTGAGGATGTTTCTGCATTTTACATATGATAAATAACACTGAAATGAACAACTCTCTTTATAAATCATTGCGCACATCTTTGATTATTTTCAAATGGGCTCATTTTAATTAACCATGAACCATGAATTGCTATTTTGTGATAGCAATTCTGCTTATCGTTTCCTTTATGAACTAAAACTTTTCCTTCAGGCAAAAAACAAAAAAAAAAAAAAAACAAAAAAAAAAAAACAAAAAAACGAAGTTCCTGGAACATCTGGCTTATGATGTAATTTACTTTTGGTATTCAGCTGTGCTCCCAAATATTTAAATATCTTCTTTCTAATAGTCTCATCCTAGGTTTAATATCCCTTCTGGAGATACAGATACAAGTATGTTTCCTTCTGTGAACCTTGGCCTGACTATCTGTGCCAAAGTTGTATATTAGTTGCCTTCAGCTTCTATTTCTCAAATTGTAAGACCAAAGAAGAAAGGACAGAAACCATAAAGAATTAGACTGCAGGAATTTTTGTTGGGACCAAAAAGACGCTTGTGATAATTGCTGCCATGGAAAACTGTGACATGACAGACCATTTACACAGACTGTCCTTATAGCCAATAAAAGTTAGGTATTATTCTCTGCAGTATTGGCGAGCAGGTAGTGGCTCAGAGCAGAGAGAGCAGGGCTCATTGTCAATTAAGTAGCAGAGTTGGAATTCTAACCCAGGTCGTTCTAACTCAAAGCCACCATGTTGTACATCAGTGGGGCTCCCATATCTTTGAACTTTGAATGCTGGTTAAGATTTCTTACCAAAACTGTGGAAGTCATGTAGGCTTGCCAACTTTTAATTTTGCCAAATAAGGGCATCAAACAGCAACAACCATTAAGTGTGATCACCTACCACAGTGGTCTCATATACAAAAAGCTATTTTAATGCCTGAAAGAGGAGGAAGGCTATCATCTCTGAAGTCAGTCCCTTCAGTGAGGTGAATTTTCTTACGGAAATTCAATATGTTGTCCTTCCTGCTGATCGTCGTCTCACCATGGACCAGGGAAAGTGAGCACTCTCTCCAGACGCCATCGAAGAACCACTTCAGGAGGTCACGCTATCATCACTGCCCTGACAGAGGGTTGCTCTGGCTTGGCTGACCAATGTGGAAGGGGTTGCAAGGACTCCCCTCTGCTGTTGAAAGGGGCTGGAAAAACATTCAGCCTAGTAATAGAGGGGCATCCATTCTATGAGCTCCCCCTGTTCAGGGTAGAATTCTCACACTCTGTTCCTTTCCAAGAATGAGGAAAGGAAGGGGAGATGGTGGATGTAAAATTCAAGAAATTTAGGAGGGAGAATAAGAAAAGAGGGAGAGAGAGAGAGAGAGGGAGGGAGAGAGACACAGAGAGAGAGAGAGAAAGAGAGAGAGAAAAATACTGGGACACATGGGCAGAAATATTTTTATACATGTGGATCTCTTAAAGTATTTAGGAGAAGTAAAGTTGTGTAGACAGAGAATCCTTGTCAGTATCCAAGCGAGTAAATCGAGACAGAGTTCAGGGATCTTTCAATCTGTGTTTTACTAACAGAATTCGCTGATTCACTGTGTATGGAACACAAGGCATGCAGGAGCGTGCCTTACTCCTCACGCACACGCAAGCCTCAACGGCAAGGAGGGGTCTGTATCTCTAATTATTGGTCCGGAATAAACATTTAGCAAATAATTGATGAATCAGGGAGTGGACTAAAAGCCAATCATCAGGTAAATCTATTAATGTTTAATTTCAGTGGATTGCCTCACCCTACCCTTATTGCTTCATTTTTTGATTTATAGTCATAAGTGGCAGATAAAGGCAAAGTTGGCTTGGGAGCAGTCTCCACAAATAGAAACTCATAGGAAAAGTAAAGAACATGCAAGTCAGGGTAATTTCTGACCCATCAGTCGGGAGGAGGTTCCTGAAGTCAAGTGCTATTGAATGAGAAATCTGGACCAGACACTGTACTTGACATTTGACCAGCATTTATCTCACATGACCTTCCTAAGAACACAATGAGGGAGACACTATTAATACTATCCCCAGTTTACAGACTGCAGAGCCCAAGGAGATGCTTAGCAGCTGGGCTTGAGAGCTGTAATGGAGCAAGGAGGGAACCCACATCGGCCTTCAACAGCCTTCCTCTGGTCCAGCAGCTGTGAGCAGGCCTACTTGTTGGAAGTGGACTGACTGGTTGACTCGCTGGCAGTGCATGTGCACAAACACATACACACGTGCACACACAGACACCTACACACAGATACAGAGAGATACACATATACATCTACATATATACACACATGCAAACACACATATATACCTACACAGATACAGAGATACATGTATACATCTACATATATACACACAAGCACACACATACCTACACACAGATACAGAGAGATACACATACACATCTAGATATATACACACATGCACATACACACATATATCTACCCACAGATAAAAAGAGATGCATTTACACAGCTAAATATACACACACATGCACACACATACCCACACACAGATACGGAGAGATACACATTTATGTATATACACACATGCATACACACATATATACCTACACATAGATACAGAGAGAGATATATATATATACATTCACGTCTATATATATACACATGTACATACACACATATACCTACACACAGATACAGAGATGTACACATCTATATATATATACACACATGCACGTACACACATATACTTACACACAGATACAGAGATGTACCCATCTATATATATACACACATGCACATACACACATATACCTACACACAGATACAGAGATGTACCCATCTATATATATACACACATACACATATACACATATACCTACCCACAGATACAGAGATGTACACATCTATATATATATAGACACATGGACATACACACATGTACCTAAGCACAGAGAGATACATGTATACATCTACATGTATATGCACATACACACATATACCTACACACAGAGATATACACATCTACTTATGTACACATATGCACACCCATACATATACTGACACAGATACAGAGATAGACACATCTACTTATGCATACACACATGCACATACATACACATATATTCACTCAAAGACACACACGAATATACAGATATACCTGCGCACATGCACATCCACACACCTATGCATGTGAGCACTTGTACAACACCCTTACACATATCTACACATGCATGTGCACACACACATATACACACACATGAATGGAGACGCCCCCACACGCTTCCCACATCCGCCCCATACCCCACACGTACACTCACAGACACAGACACACAACTCTACACACATGTGTACATAAACATACATGTACGCATGTACACACATACACAAATACCCACATACCTACATATGTATATACATACATTCACTTACACACACACAGACACAGGCACACCTATACACATGTACACCTGTGCACAAGCACACACATACAGGTTTATACACATATACATGCTCCCAGACAGACAGATACACACACACACACACACACACACACACACACCACTCTGCAAATAGCCTGGTTACATACCAAGTTGTGATGTGAATTTCCATCTGACCTCACAGTGAGGCATTTGTCACAATTCATGAACCAATACTGATACGTTAGTATTTTTATTTTTTTATTTTATTTTATTATTTTTTGAGATGGAATGTCGCTCTGTCGCCCAGGCTGGAGTGCAGTGGTGCGATCTCGGCTCACTGCAAGCTCCGCCTCCCGGGTTCATGCCATTCTCCTGCCTCAGCTTCCCGAGTAGCTGGGACTATAGGCGCCCGCCACCATGCCTGCTAATTTTTTGTATCTTTAGTGGAGATGTGGTTTCACCGTGTTAGCTAGGATGATCTCGATCTCCTGATCTCGTGATATGCCCACCTCGGCCTCCCAAAGTGCTGGGATTACAGGCATGAGCCACTGTGCCCGGCCGATACATTATTATTAACTGAAGTCTTTATTGTATTCAGATTTCCTTAGTTTTTACCTCATGTCTCTTTTCTGTCTCAGGTTTCCACATTACATTTAGTCGTCACGTCTCCTTGGGCTTCTTTTGGCTGTGACTGTTTCTCAGAATTTCCTTGTTTTTTGATGTCCTTGACCCAATACTTGCTGGGTATTTCATAGAATGTTCTGCAATGATAAAGTTGCCTTTTTTTTTTTAAATCACATCATACTATCAACATGATTTGCCATTGTTGGTGCTGACCCTCACTACCTGGGTAGTGTTCGTCTGGTTTCTACATGGTAACGTTGCTCTGTTTCTCTGTTTTCATGCTACACTCTGGAAGAAAGTTACCATGTGTAGTTCACACTTAATGGGGAGTTACACTCCAAGTCCTTGAGGTAAGGAGTATTTATGTCCATTATTTATAATTTTTCAGCATGTGAGATTTGTCTCTTCTCATCCACCTAGCTGATAATGTATTTATATCACTATGGAGGAATGGGTATTTATTTATATTTTGGATAATTTCTCCTCATGTGTATGATATTTTACTATAAAAAGTTAAAAGTGACGCAGAAACTATAAAAACGAATTTTATTTGATAACAAACACCGTGGTAGTCAAGAATAGGGCACTTTTGTTAAAAGAGCAAATAAGTCTTTGGACACATAAGCAAAAATAAAGCTTCAAGGATAGGGGAGGTGATAATCTTACTCTATTCTATGTTCTTTGCACTGTACTGAAAATATTGTGCCCAGTTCTGGGCCTAATCTTCCAGGGGAGATGTAAGTAATTGGATGCCATTCTGAGAAGTGGCTGCAGATCCCTGAAACCCCATACAAAAAAAAAAAAAAAAAGAGATCTGACTTACTTGGAATTTATGATAATTGAGGAGTTTAGACATCTTTACCACATATTATTTCAAAAACAGAAAAAAGGCATGGTCCAGCCCCAAGTTCTGGCTATCTTCTCCTAGTCTCCCCACTCCTGCCCACTGTCTAAAATAGATAAATATGTAATACATGATATTTGCACAATCACAAACACTCAAAACATTAGTTATCACTCTAATGCTCAAAAAGCAACAAACGAACAAAAAACTCGTATTACCAACAAGATCTCTGTGATGTCCCTGAGATGATCTGTTATGGCTTGTACCACCCTGTCCATGTCCTGAACTTTGGGTCACTATGACATCAACACACAGTCATTCTCTGCTTGGCAAATCATGCCGTCATTATATTACCCTCATCATAGGAAAATGTTCTTCAATTATTGTAACAATGTGATTTTAAAAATGTTTGAGCTCTGAAATATCTTTCAAATATCTGAAAGAAATAGAACAAGACATCCTCTGACTCCATGTGGAGTGGGAAGACAAACGTCAAGATGAATTTGGCCTAGGAGAATGTTCTAATATCCTGAGCCATCTTGAATGGGAAAATCAGCCTTCAGAGGCAGTGAAGTGCCTGTTCTCAGAGATGTTCTGGCAATAGACAAGATGACCACTTGGTGGGGATGTTACAGAGAGAATTCCCATTTTAGATGGGAAGTTCCTTCTTCAAGTTCTCTTCTAAACTCAACATCCACCAATTCTAAGAAAGTGTACATTGGAGGATTCTCAGCATTTTTTTTTCCCCAGCATTTTTTGCCCAGCAATTTTTTGGGGGGGGGCGGCAATCCTTTCTTTTGTGTAGGATGTTTTGTTTTCAGAAGGCATTTTCCAAAAGGCCCCTCTGCTGGCAGGAGGAAATGACACATTGACCCACTGGCATCATTAGCAAGAATGAGTTGGTCCAATTGGCTCCTTTTCCCTGGAAGGCTGAGAGCAAGCTTGCAAGCAAGGGGACACTGGCCAAGCCATGATGGCCTCGAGAATAGCTTCACGACAAAATGGTGGGGACAAACAAGGGACATGATTTAGCTCAATAGGATGCAGGAAATCTTCATTCAATGGTAGCTCTGAGATGGACTGACCCTGAGGTCGGGATGAGGACATTCAGGGCTTAGAAAGGATTGGGCTAGTTCTCACCTGGGGATTCTGCAATTCCATATATTCCCCAACTGGTAAATAGCCTTCCTTTCCACCACCATGCACCCCCACTAGTCTCTGCTCCTGCAGCAGGCCTCCTGGAAGCACTGCGTCCTCAACTCTGCAAGGCCAGGAACCGGGTCTATATTATTCACTACTGAATTCCTCCATGGCTGGTGCAGAACTGGCCACCTAGAAGACTCTCAATAGAGATGTGATTCTTCCTATATTTTTCCAACAAATATTAATTATGTACATGTGATGTGCCAGGCACTGGACTGTGCACGTGGTGAACAGTAAAGGAAAAACAAGAAACAGATAAGGTTCCTGCCCTTGTGAAGTTTATGGTCTAGTAGGGGACACAGAAAACGTTCTTAAAATGGTCAAAGTAAATATATAATTGTGGATGGAGCTAAGTGCAACAAAGGCAATGAATAAAGCGTGCTGATAGGAGATACTCAGATTGGGTGACAGGAGGTGATGTTTAAGCAGATATCTGAAGGATGACAAAGGAAACAGCCGGGTGCTGAACTGAAAGAAGAAATAAATGAGTGAGGAGGTAGCTGTCAAGAACCTCTCTCTCTGCTCAGAGGAAAAAGGCTAAGAGGCAGTGGGTACTCCCAAAAATGAGAAAAGTGCCTACCATCCATGAGTGCCTGTAAGTGGCAGGGACGATGCAAGAATGGTGTCATTCACTTTTCAAAACAGCCCTTGGAAGAAGGACTCCTCCTACCGCCAATTTACAGAAGAGGAAACTGAGGCTTAGGAAGGGCAGGTAACTTGCCCAGTGCCTCACAGCTAAGCCAGGATTCGAACTCACTTTAGAAGTCTGTGAGATCCGAAAGCTCATGTTCTTAATACTGTTCAGCCCCTTCACCATCAAGGCTCAGGGAGTATCCTTCATGGGACTTCTGTGTGGCCTGAGGGTGGCCTTTGCTCATAGATTTTGCCCTCCCCTTGGGAGCCCCAGGACAGAGTAGGTCTGGGAACTCGCAAGGGCTGCCTCCAGGAGAAAAGCCACCTCTCTCAAGTGGGCGTGCACTTGGCAGGAAGCCTGCGCAGGTGTTTGGCCCAGCCCAAATGTGGGAGCCACTGACCAAATGCCAAGACTCTCAGTGAAGAGCCATAACTGGTCCTGTCTCCCCACCTGGAAGCTGTTTTTCGACCGGAGCAAACTGCCAGGATGCTCTGGGCTGGTGAGGCCACAAGGATTGTGAGAGGTGCCCCGTGGCTCAGATGGCACCCAGGAAGGAATTGGGGTCTGTGGAGGGAGGGAGAGTTCAGGGCTAGCCAAAGGCAATTCCAGATCCCTGCCCCTAAGCTTCCTGGCCTGGAGCTGGTAACGTCTCCTTGACTCAAATATCCATGTGGCTGGGAGGGCAGACAACAGTTGCCATCACTCCACGTAGACCCTCATAACTGCCTTGTTGTCCAACCCCACGGTCCCACAGCACAGTAATTGTTCACAAGACACTGCCTCCCACCCCTTCTCCCTTGGGTCTTGAGTTGGCTTTCAGCCCAGGTGGGCTCTGCCTCACCTCCCTTTACAGGGGATACGCTGCTGGGTCCCTTCCTTCCCGAATCCTGCCTCCCCAACATCATCCACAAAAGGCATCCTCTCCCTTCCTCCTCCTGCCCCTCATTTAACTCCAGCATGTGTTTTGAGACAAGTCTATATTCCACTGGACACTTTGTTTTACACGGCTTCCTCTTATTCTTCATTCTACTCCTGTTTAAAAAACATGAATCACTAGCATTTATGAGGTTCCTTCTACTGTTCCAGGCAGGATATGATATTATTTTATAGCCAAAGGGATGAAGATCTAGGGAGGTGAAGTGACCCTCCCAAGACTATGTAATTAATAAGTGGTGGAGCTAAGATTAGATTTGAATACAGGGAAACTGACCTCAAATAGAGAATGTTTCTCTCTAGCTATGCCAAAGTCCAGCCTTTATCACAACCTCGCCTCCCTCCAGCCAGGCATGTGGCCCACATTGGGCATGCCCTGAGCCCAGGTGCGGTGGCCCCTCTCTGGCTCAGCACGGTTAGGTGGTGCTGTAGTTGCAGAGTGCTGGCTTTTAAGCCACTTGTGAGTAAGGGATTTATTTTTTCCCAGCCTCAGTTTTTCTCTCTGTAAACTGACCATAATAATAACACCCACCTCAAACAGTTTTATAAGGTTGAAATGGGGTGAAAGTAGGAAAGATCTAGCACATAATGTACTAATTTATTATTATTTTTTTTTGCCTAAAGCAGGCAGTGGAATAGAATGCTTAGGGGCATAAAGCTCTGAGATCAGGCTGCAAGACTCCACTGCTGTGTGATCTTGACTAAGTCTCTTACCCTCTCTGTGCCCTGGTTTCCTCACCTGTAAAATTACTATAATACTAGAATCAACTTCATAAGGATATTGTATTCAAGGAGAATGAGAGGAGTCCCAGTGAACGGAGGCTGGCATAGAATAGGCTTACAATAAAGAGAAAGAACAAATAAGCAGCTATACACAGCCTCTGCCACAAAAACTACCAATAGATATTAGCCGCTATTAGTTAATTGTCATTATTATCTCTCCCTGGCATGTTTCCACTCAGGCAAGACCAAAGCACTTTCCTCTACCAAGGAATATCTTCCTCTACTTTCATATCCCTCTCCATCCAACCCTTCAGCCTGCCTCAGTTGGGATTTGTAGGAGTCCTGAAGCTATGGACCAGATCAGAGGTGCCTTCCCTTCCAGAATCTATTTTCCAAACTTCATCGATTGCCTATATTTATATGCATGCATGCACACACACGCACGCACACACACACACACTCTCACTCACTCCCGAGTCAGAAAAAGGACTTAGCACCCAGACACACTGCAGGCTCTTGAAGAAGACAGTATTTTCCTGTGAGCTAGAGGATCTTCCTGTTATTCTCCGTGCAGTTCAAATTCTGTCAATTATTATCCAATTAGTCATCGCTCCAGAGGTGGACTGTCATTAAAAAAAATAGAAGGTGTGTGTTTGTGGGTGAGTATGTGCATGTGTTGTGTATGCAGGGGGTGGGGAGGGGGGAGAGCGGTCAAATAGGAAGTGCGTTGGTATTTATGTTGACGCGTACACTGGTTTAAATTAGCCACTGGGAATATGATTATGCTTAATCTATGCTCAGTCGAAAGGGGCTGGGGCTGCTTTCTCCCCTCCCTTCTTGACTCTCTGTTCACAGAACTCAGGCTGCCTCCAGCCAGCCTTTGCCTGCTAGGCTCACTGGCCCTGAGCACTTGAAGGTGCAGCAAGTCACTGAGAATGAGCACTTTCTTCTCGGACACAGCATGGATCTGCCTGGCTGTCCCCACAGTACTATGTGGGACAGTATTTTGCAAATACAAGAAGAGCTCGGGGCAGCTGTGGAGCTGGATGGTCTGCCTGGCAGGCCTCTGTGCAGTCTGCCTGCTCATCCTGTCCCCTTTTTGGGGCTTGGTCCTCTTCTCGGTGTCATGTTTCCTCATGTATACTTACTTATCTGGCCAAGAATTGTTACCTGTGGATCAGAAGGCAGTCCTGGTGACAGGTAAGCAGACGGTGCTACAATTTTCACTGAGGGTATGATCTGAAACTTGCTTTGCCTTAGCAGGACTTTGTCAAATCTGGCTTAAAAATAAAATACTTGGCATGGAGTAAATGAAAGCCCTCACCCAAGTATTTTTCATGACACTGTTTTCATTCCGTTTTTTCCAGGAGGTGCATTTGAAGGGGCTGGTAGTGGGAGGGAAGGAGAGGATGAAGTGCACCCAGACAATGATTTTGTTAATTTCCCAGGAATAAATATTAATAGGCAAAATGGCAATATTTCATGTGTTCTATTGTACCTAGGAATGTCCCATAGATTGTTTTTTAGGCTTAAATGGACTTTTGTTCTGACATCAATGTTTGGCCAGGTTCTCCACCTGGACTCTTCTTCCCTAGGTGTGCAAGAATGCTTACAAGCCAAGTTCTACTTGTCCCTTGCTGTTTTGAAATATTGAAGGGATTCACTTACCTGGGCTGGAGACTTTGCAGTTTGCTTGGCTGCTGTCAAGAACCTTGTGTCCTGTCTGAACTGTTCCTCATTAGACCTCTAATGTTTCTTAATTGGACCAACTTGGCATCGTGTCCAACATTCAGTTGCCTGTTAGCTGAGCTGCCAGTTTTTCCCTTGTTTGTGTGTGTGTGTGTGTGTTTCCCCACTGCAAGTGTGAGGCCAAATTAAATTTCTTTGAGTTGTAAAATTTTTGTTTGGTTATGGAGTTTAAGCTTGGATAGGGCTGTAATTAGGATTATCCAGCGTTATCCTAACCCAGAAAGCCCTGCCAAATAAAAAAAAAAATCAGCTGTGGAATCATTTGGGGGAGATCATCACCCCTCTGACCATGATCCTCAGGGTGAAGGCAAGAATGGCAAGGGGATGTGGTTGGGAGAAAATCTGGGGCTTGACAATTTGCAGAGAAACAGACTTTGTTTTTGGGTTAAAGTAAAATGCTTTCTTGAAACAAAATGCAAATTGGTGCTTGTTGGGGTTAGACAAGCCACAGAAAACAAGCTTCTTTAAATTAATTTTTGAAAGTTTAGAGGGAGAAAATTCAGTCAATGGGATGTTTATCTGCAAGAATGTCTGATATCACCTGGAATCATGTATCTGGGAGTCTGGCTGGATTTTCCACTTTTTTATTAGAATTCTCAAATGGCTTATCGGTGAAATTTGTAAGAGAGTCTCAATTTTCCTGTTCTGTGTCCTGTTCTGTTATGAAACCTTAGGATGAGCTCAGGCAAACCACAGGGTAGCTGAGAAAATGGGACTCCCTTCTTGCTTGTTTATTTTGTCAACATTCTTTATCCTCTGCATTTCAAGATGCAGGTGTTAATTAATGCTCACAAAATATGCACCCAACTCAGTGAGCCCCCGTCAGCCACTGAAAGATGCCCTGCGTTTAGTGTTGAGTGAGGATGATTGAATCAATTAGGCAACTCAAGCTCAACGACTAATCCCTGCATGAAATGCTTATGGCAATGAAGAAAGCTTAGAATTAAGATGAGCACTACATATATTTAAGGATGACTGAAAGGTCACTTTCACGTTCTTTGTTATTTTCAAGTTCTCTGTCACTTTTATGAGGAATGCTATGTGCTCATATCATTCCAGACAAGGCTTCAAGGCCTTTGTATGAAATTGAGAAATTTAAAATGAATTCATTTTGTTAGACCAGAACTCTTTAAAGAATGAAGAAGCCATGCTGAGTTTGGAATAACCTTTGTTCCAGATTGGCTTATGATAACATAGATTAGCATGCATTTTGGTGGGGCAGGACCGAAGAAAAATGTGGCAGTGTACATCAAAACCATACATATGGTTTCTTTATCTGATAATTCAAGTCTTGGAAATTTATTTTAAAGACATAATCTGAAATATGAAAAAAGTAGAAGCAAAACCAAAATGGCACATTCAACACAATCTTATTATTTAAGATTAATATTAAATATCAAAAGCAACAAAAAGGGTGATAATATATGGTACATCCTCTGGGTATAACAATGTGCAACCATTAAAAATGACAGCCACAATGACTGTGTTACATGGAAAACTGTTTGGGCCAAAGGAAAACACACAGGAAACCCCAGGGTTGGAACAAGTCTACAGCCACGTCAAATGCATAGATTCCTGGGCTGGGCAAAAAGCTGTGATAACAGCTGGAAGAAATAGTTTGTATATGGTTGGATTAGTTTACTGGAAATAGTTTGTAAATGAAAGGAAATAGTTTATAAAGGAAATAGTTGGTTAATGGTTGGATTAGAGTATTTGCGTGTTATTTTCTCCCCTGGATTTCAAATATCTCTGGTGTGATTACATTACTCATACAATAAAAATACTTAAAAGAGAACACAAAACAGCTAAAGCTCCTTTTAGTTTGTATTTAATTTTGGACCCAGGTGAGAGGCAATTACAAAGACAAGTTTAAAAAAATAACTTTTTTCTCCCCTTTGAGCCCTTTATTTCATTTTGCTAAGATGTTCAAAAGCCTGTTGCCTCAGAGACAATATAATTATAGTAAGAAAAAGTAAGCAAGCATAGAGTGTTTGAATACATATTTGTCTTCAAGATACCTGAAACCACAGCGGCCATTCAAATTTTTAAAATGTATGTGTGATGCATTTTATTTTATTTTATTTTATTTTATTTTATTTTTTGAGATGGGGTCTCAATCTGTTGCCCAGGCTGGAGTGCAGTGGCATGATCTCAGCTCACTGCAACCTCTGCCTCCTGGGTTCAAGTGATTCTCCTGCCTCAGCCTCTCAAGTAGCTGGGATTACAGGCACGTGCTACCACGTTGGGCTAATTTTTGTATTTTTAGTAGAGACAGGGTTGTATGATGCATTTTAAATGTATAACTGTAAAATGAACAAAGAGCAGACCAACACGATTGTAATAACATCTCAACCACAACGTAGTGGGAAAAACTTTGAAGACACACAGGCTTGGGTTTGAATCCTGCATCTACCTTGCCTTAGGCTAGGTCCCCAGAGGCAGTGCTTTCTGTGAGGATTTGTGGGAAAGATTTATTAGGAGGGTTCCCAGAGAAGATGAGCAGGGAAAAGGAAGAAGCCAGGTAAGGGTGCGACATTGAGAAGTCCTCTGAAGATCACTTGGGCTTGATCACCCTGGGCGGACGTGGGGTGGTGTGGATCACTCATCAGAGCGGTGCCAATTGGAGACTAGAGAGTTGTAGTCTTTATGCCTTCACACCAGTCAATCATTAGTTAAGGGCAGTCACCCCTGTTCCCCCTTGGTTGTGGGCAGGAGGGGAGACTTAATTCCATGCACTTCTGGCACCATGTGGACACTGGCTGGCAAAGTGGGTTCTGGTCCTTTGGGGAAAGAATCGCAGGTGCTGGCTGCTGGGAGTCAAAGTGCACCATGGATTGATGCACACAACAGTGGGAGGGTTCTGGGGGAATAGGATCTTATTTGCTGCATCTTTATTACTAGCTGTGTGGACAGCTGTGTAAACTTTGGTGCTCGGTTTTGGATTTTGGGACTCTGTTTTCTCCTCTGTAAATGGAAAATAATACACACACACACACACACACGCACAAACACACACACACCCCTGCATATGTTATACTACTATAGATGGAGTTAGCAGATGAGAGAGAGAGAGAGAGAGAGGGAGAGAGAGAGGGAGAGAATGACTGTATTGGGGTGGTGAGGGGAAAGCTTGAGTAGTTAGGAAGAACATGAAGGAACAAAAAGAACAAAAGAAAACGTTGACAAACAGAGAGAAGAAGCATTCATGTATTCACTCAATAAATATTCATTGCGGGCTCAGTATGTGCCATGCATTTTCCAGAAGCAAAGGGGGAAGAAAATTTTAAGACCATGAAATTACTGTCAAGTGATGGGATCAAAATTCCTACTTTTCCTTCATCTTGGACACACATTCACTGGAGTTCCTTCCCCCTCTTCTGAGGTTACGCGTTGTCCTTCTCAGCCTACCCTCTAAGCTTGGCAGGAGATGCACAGGTAACTTTAAGTTTCTATCCTCTGGCCTTTCATCCTGCCCCCTCCAGTCATCTCAAATATTGAGTACTGATTCAGCATCTACTGTGTACAGAGCAGACACCTCAGGGCTTCATGGACCACTGGGGAAGACATGGCCACACCCAACTGTGGCTGTGTGATGGGGCACATAAGAAACCTCCAGGTTCATTCCCAAAGCGGATCCCAGGCAGACACAGGTCTTGTGTGTGGAGCTGGGGAAAGCTTGACAAAAAAAGAGGGACCTCGTTAAGAATCTAAAATTAGTTTTCTAGGGGGAAAGTGAGAAGGTATTCCAGCCTAACTGGTTAAGTAGCTACAACAAATACAGCTAGCACTCAATAAAGCTTGCTGCATTAGATAATTTTTAATTGAAAATTTCAAAACTGGATATATTGGAGAACGGATCCAGGAGGAGAAGTAAGATCTGTTTTCAGTGAAAATATTTTATGCTCACAAGAAAGTGTCTCACGTGAGTGATCATCCCTTCTTGCAATTACTGAACAGTCCAAATAAGGTTCTCAAGTTGAATACCATGGGTATCATCTTGGGGTTGGGACTCCTTTGGATTTCACGTCAGATTATTAAGATGGATAAACATTGACAGTGGACTAAGAGACTAAGAGAAATAACATCTCTGTGCTCTAACCTTTACATGCATTTTATATTTGATTCTCACAACCCTAATAATTTACATTTGTAAACAAGGAAATGCGTCCAAAGTCACTGAGCTACTAAGTAGCCAAGATTGGACTAAACCCAGATCAGATCCATCTCTCACCAAAAGCCGTCCTCTTAACCACTGTCATTAGAAGTGTTAGATCCATAGTTGGTATTAGACCACAAAGGTTACCCAGGATATAAAACGTGTCCATTCAATCAACAAGTAAATATTGAACGTCTGTTATGTGCCCATGACTCTGCCTAATACAGAGCTTGGCAATTGATTGGGTGTAGAAGATGCTTATGAGGGACGATGAAATAAGAGTACCATACACAGGGCTAGGAATGTTTGCAGAGGGTGATGATTTGAGAGATGCCATGTGCTAAGCTTGACTTCAGAACTGAGTCGGAGAGCAGTGAAGGGTAGTTCAAGTGAAGTGTCACTGGAAATTGGAAATAATGAAATAGAACTTGGTTAGATTTGTAGATAGATGCTGGAGAAGCATGAGCAACAAAGTGATGGTGGATGTTGAAAGGATGGCCCTTAGTGAGTCTATAATTCAGTCTACCAGACGATTTTTACATGAACACATGTCCCCACTTATCATGCGGTTTAAGTTTTACCTTTACCTACTACAGGGAAGCATTAAAAAGGTATTGATAACCCGAGTAATTTTGTGAAAGTTTGAACAATGATTGTATCAGGCATTATAGATGGAGTGTTTTGATTGGGGAGTATTCTGACTGCATGGAAATCCATGCCAACTATACTGCAAGCGGCTTGAAGGCAGGAACCAGGTCTCTTTTTATGACCATGTACCTCTTCTCAGTCTCTCAGCATGTTAGGCCTAACACGATGTTAATGAGCGAATGCACAGCGAGTGAACCAACCATGTGGGTGAAACGTCCTCTCCTTTTCATGGTCGTTAGTTGGATACAATAGGATTGTCCCAATCTGCCCACTCACTTAGGTACTTACCTTTGCTGTTCTTTTTGCTGGGGTCATTTGCATAAAAAGGGCAGAGTGACATGGCTGAGCTGTTGGAAGCGCCATTGTTCTGTAGTGACTTAATTGTTGGCTTGCCCTGGACAAGGCTTTGTGCTGATTTGGTTCTAAGCGTGCTCCTGCTTACCCAGGATGTGGCACAAATAGAACATCCACTGGCTTCCACCAGGCTGCTGAAACTGCTCTCTAAGTGTCACTGGTGTCCTTCTAATCACCAGAGCTTGACTTCTGCACCAGCACTGCTGACCATATTTTCTTTCTTTTCATGGCCTTGTTAGCCTTGCAGGAACTGCATTTCCATGCTTCTTTGTCCTTTGACTCTTCCGGGTTCTTCCTACACTTCCTCCAAGGTAATCTCTGACTCTGTCTTTACTCCACCTTCTTATATGGCTGCATTCTCTACCCAGCAGCAAAGTCATACCTGCTCCTGTGGTATCAATTATCTCCTCTGTGAGAGGATTGGCAAATTGTGGTTTTGTATACCTGACATTCTTATGAGCTCCTGACTCATATTTCCAGAATTTTAGCCTGAAACTTTAAATTTGGCATGTTTTAAAAAAATTTTATCATCTCCTCTTGTGATCCTTTTCCCTTTCTTTTCTTTTTTTTTTTTTTTTTAATTTTTTTTATGCACAGAGTCTCGCTCTGTCACCCAGGCTGGAGTGCAGTGGTGCGATCTTGGTTCACTGCAATCTCTGCCTTCCAGGTTCAAGCAATTCTCCTTGCCTCAGCCTCCCGAGTAGCTGGGATTACAGGGGCCCACAACCATGCCTAGCTAATTTTTGTATTTTTTAGTAGAGATGGGGTTATGCCATTTTGACCAGGCTGGGCTTGAACCCCTGACCTCAAGTGATCTTCCCGCCTCAGCCTCCCAAAGTGCTGGGATTACAGGCATGAGCCACCACGCCCAGCCTCCCACAGTGCTGGGATGACAGGCGTGAGCCACCACGCCCAGCCTCCCACAGTGCTGGGATGACAGGCGTGAGCCAGAACTATTGCACTTGGCCTCAGTGTCTAAAACTTGGTGGAGGGTGGTAAGTTCCATGCAAACTGGAGCACATACCTCGTGACTAGAGAAGGCAGCTGCTTCCTACTTCCAGTCAATTATTGCCACTTTGCCATTTTTGTGGTATTTAAGGGGAAATAGAAAATTGTGGATCTTTGTGTGTGAAATCTCCCATTTAAAACAAGTTGGCAATGATTTCTTTCTTATATTTTATTTTATTTGTTTATTATTTTTTGAGAAGGAGTTTTGGTCTTGTTACCCAGGCTGGAGTGCAATGGCACGATCTCGGCTCACTGCAACCTCCTTCTCCTGGGTTCAAGCAATTCTCCTGCCTC
Source organism: Pan paniscus (assembly GCF_029289425.2). Lineage (NCBI taxonomy): Eukaryota > Metazoa > Chordata > Mammalia > Primates > Hominidae > Pan > Pan paniscus. The sequence continues at coordinate 91,793,080 of NC_073267.2, forward strand.
AGCCTCCCAAGTAGCTGGGATTATAGGCACCCATCACCATGCTCAGCTAATTTTGTATTTTTAGTAGAGATGGGCTTTCACCATGTTGGCCAGGCTGGTCTCGAACTCCTGACCTCAGCTAATCCACCTGCCTCGGCCTCCCAAAGTGCTGGGATTACAGGTATAAGCCACTGCATCTGGTCTCTTTCTTATATTTTAAACAATCTCATAGATCAAACAGAACACATTCTTGGGGCCAAATGTTAGCTTTCAACTTCTGCTCTGGTTCCTGCAGAGAGGAGCAGGCAGAGAAGAAACTTTTCTCTTGCTCATGCAATTGCGTCTCTTGACATCATTTCTGTGGGTTACTTTGCTCTCAGGGCCTCTGTCTTCTTACTCAGGCTATCACAGACTCCTTCAAGGAAGGATGAGGGGAGAAAGAAGCTCGTCTTGGGCCAAGCTTTTCCCTAGTGGAGCACATAGAGCTTTGAGGCTTCCATGTTCCCTCCCATTAGCAAGTGCGATGTGGGGACTGGGGCTCCCCAGGCAGGATCTGGCCACATGCAAGGGGTCTCCTCTGGCCTGCCCTCCTTGTTTCAGGTCACTTGTGATATTGGGGGGAAAGGGGTGAGGAGCCAAGAACAGCTCATTCAGCCACTTTAGGGTTTATAAAAATCATATAGATAAACTTTATTTCAGACCCAACCATTTCCCAACACCTGAACACCATTTTCAGGATCATCGCATTTCATCCATTGGGGTTTTGAATAATCCCAGTGACAGGGAGTTGACCCCCTATTGGTGGAAGTTATTTCATTTTTATACAATGCTAATGGTTGTAAATATCTTCCTTATAATGAGCGAAATATTCTTCCCTTGAAGTTAACTCTGCTCTGGGAAGTCACATAATCTAATTAAAGTATTATTTTGCATGATTGCCCTTGAAACATGTGGACTGCATCATATCAGAATCAAATCTTCTTTGAACTAAATCTTCTCATTCCTTTTACCATTCCTCCCATGGCCTAGTTTCCAGAATGTTCATCATTCTATTTAGCCTCCTCTGAACCATTTCCAGTTTCTTTCTTGACATTCCTCTGAGCTGTTGACTCAGAGTTAATATCACATGCCATCTTGGTATGAGCAATACAAACCCAAGTGGAACTAAATGAGGTGAAATTAAATCAGAACAAATGCAGGGTTCTTCACCAGATGCTGTTGCTTTGTTTGGTGGGGTCAGTCCCTAAACAGAATTTCCCCTGAATTCTGACCCAATGGAGAAATGAGACAGGGGGCTTAAGACATCAGCTTTATTCCTGATAGATGCATTGGAGCACGGGTCTTAGGCATGTGGTAATAACGGTGCTCAGCCAAGGCAAGGTCGAAAAGTCTCAGGCCTCACCCACAGATGGGGCCTGGGCTGGGCAGCTGGGCTTAGCACAGGTGTTTATAGGCTGGGAGGTTGGAAGGAAGAGACAATAGGGTCCACGTGAGGGTCTGGCCTCTTGGATTTTCTCCTCTCCTTCTCAGTCCTGATCATTTCCTCCGAGTTGTCATTTGGTTCTCCTGCTAGAGAGAGAAAAGACCTTTGCACCAGGCAAAATGTTCATGTCCAATTCTTTCTGCCAAACTCACCAATCAGATACTTTGCTCTACCTCCCTGGGGGGAGGAGGGTAGAGGAGCCAGAGGGGCCAGGAACGTCACACTGAAAGCTATCCCTCCATATTGCAGACAGCATAGGAAGTGGGGAAGAAGTGTTCCCCTGTCACACTAGGTTCAGAAAACCAACACTTCTGACTGGGCATGGTGGCTCACGCTTGTAATCTCAGCACTTTGGGAGGCCAGGGTGGGCAGATCACCTGAGGTCAGGAGTTCGAGACCAGCCTGGCCAACAGGGCGAAACCCAATCTCTACCAAAAATGCAAAAATTATTAGGGCATGGTGGTGTGCACCTGTAATCCCGGCTACCCTACTCAGGAGGCTGAGACAGGAAAATCGCTTGAACATGAGAGGCAGAGGTTGCAGTGAGCTGAGATCACACCACTGCACTCCAGCTTGGGTGACAGAGTAAAACTCTGTCCAAAAAAAAAAGAGAGAAAAAAGAAAAGAAAATCAACTCTCTCTGAATAGCGGATGCTGTGTCTAAACTGCAAACTGCAGCTGGTATGAAAATGGTCCAGGGAGGTTTGACTGTGAACTTAAATGGGGTCAGCACTGGGCTGTTTACCCCCAGTGAGCCCCCCATCCATCTTAAGCTTCCCTCTTAAGATATACAGTATCTAAATGAAGATATTAGACTACTCACTAGTTCTGCACTCATGAGAAAGCTGCTTCACCTCTATGAGGTTAATTTTTCTCACATATAAAGTGGAATCATGATTGATATCTCTTCTAAGTATTAAGCAAGATTGTGAATATATATTGCTGCCTGATACATAGTAGCTGCTTTATAAAATATAATGATTTTTACCTATTTTCTATCTTTTCTAGTTCAGTAATCCCCTTGGCAAAGGACACAAAAGGAATATAGGCGATAAGAGTTCTGCCTTCTGGGCCATTCATTAATGTGCCTCATCAGCCTCATACAATAGTGCCCTGCTCCTTTGTTCTTTTGCACTCTGACTGTTTCTTGGCTAGCAAGCCCTCTTTTTGTAGCAGACTTGCTTTGCAGGTCTCAGCTTAATCCCAGTTTTCACTGACAGATGCTTCTCCAGTGTTGACACCCTTGGCTCTGTGCTGTCTAACTTTGGTTCATGCCCTTTTAAGCTCTGACCTCTTTGAGAGCTTCTGCTGGGACCACTCTAGCCTCTTGTGTTTTCTCTCCTGATTCTTCTCAGTCCTGTTAATTTACCCTGAGCTGTCTTTTTGTTTCTTCTGTTACGGAGAGTCTTTGGGAGGTGCTGGATTGTGAAGACCTTTGCTCTAGGCAAACTGTTCACCTGTTGCATTTCCTCCTGAGTCCCCATCTCTCTATGAGGCAGGGCATTACCTCTTAGGTGGGGAGCGAAGGGTGCTGACTGGGAGCAGGATGTGTGATTGATGTGAGCCGTGGCTGGGGCCGAAGCTGGTTGTTTTCACAGCTCATGTTTTCAGTACCAATTGCCTACTATGCACACTCGAGATACAGTGTGGAGCAAAAACAGAATAAGGCCCTGCCTCATGAAGCTTAATTCTAGCGGAGGAAGACATAACACAACAAACCAATGAATGGATAAGATGATCTCGGTGCCACAAAACCCTCATGGCCAGGATAGTGGTGTGACTGTGCTATTGAGAGCCACCTTGTATCAGAGGCTTCCTATGTGTCAGATACTGTAAGGAGCACTTTCCATGCCTAATTTCATTTAATTCTCACAAACACCTTATAAGATAATTTAAAAAAATATTATGGGCCAGGCACGGTGGCTCACGCCTGTAATCCCAGCACTTTGGGAGGCTGAGACAGGCAGATCGCTTGAGCCCGGGAGTTCAACACTAGACTGAGCAACATGGTAAAACCCCATATCTACCAAAAATACAAAAATTAGATGGGCATGGTGGTGGGCACCTGTAATCCCAGCTACTCGGGGAGGCTGAGCCAGGAGGATCGCTTGAACCTGGGAGTCAGATGTTGCAGTGAGGTGATATGGAAAAAAAAATCATGAAAATCTTTAAGTGTACACAAGAGGAGCCAATGTACACAGTATACTCAATACCCCTATTCTAGAGTGATCATGGTCCAGATACTGATGAAATGGTTTTTATTATTAACCCCACTCAACGATGAAGAAATTGAGGTTTTTCAAGAGTTTACATAACTAAGGCCAAGTGACAAATAAGTAATTGGCAGTGCTGGAATTCAAATGCAGGTCTTTTAGCTCAAGGAGATAATATAAGCAGTGCAGAAAGGTAGATGGCAAGTGTGCTCCCCTTGAGGGAAAGGGGCATTGGCTGCCATCTTTTTCAGACCTGCTCAGCTGACCCAAGCACCTTCCGCATTCAGACACAGAATCTTATGCAAAGCTGACTTTCATTCCTTAAGAAAGAGAACTCCTTACCCCATAGCACCAGAGAACATTAAAGACTGAACAGCCAGGAACTTCCTGATCTCCCTCCATTAGCAGGGGTGGCACTTCTCCAGTGAGCAATCATAAGTGCTCTGTGCTCATGAAGCTTGTCACTGTTTTCCAAATATTCCCAGTCATGCCCGGGGTTTGTTACCTGGCTACCTCTAGATTACTACTTTAGAACCTACCTGGCATGTTGTTAAAGAATGAAGTTTACGGAAGAGCTAGAGAAGAAGACAATGGCATAGGAGGGTTTTAAAAAAGAACTCTGATTAGCAGTGTGGAAAGGGGATTAGAATCCATTCATTCGTTATTTCACCAACACTTATTGAGCAACTCTGTGCCTGGTACTGGGAATACAGTGGCAAATAGTATGCGTTCATGACATTGAATCGACTTGCAGTATAGAGGAGCAGGTAGGCAAGAAGCCAGTATATTGCAGGACAGTATAATGTGTGAGAGTTCAGAGAAGTGGGCAGAAGTGAGAAGAGGCAAGAGCATGTAGGAGACTGGGGTAGAGGCCATGAGTTGGAAGAGCAAGCAGCCAACTGGAGGGACTTTATGAAGGAAGCCCTGTAGGACTTGCTGTCTTATTGGACCTAGGCAGAGAAGAAAAGGAGAGACCCACTGCACATTGGACTCTCCCTATCATGGCTCTCATCAATGCCCTTTCTGATTCTTCTTTTGACTGCCTGGATTTCCAGATGGACCATGAGCTCCATGCAGGGAGGCACTATGGCCCCAGTGAAAAACATGGTGTCCACAACAGGCTCAAGGAATGAATGCATAGGCAAAGGAGCGTAGAGAATGATTCTGAGGGTCTGAGGGTGATTTTTACAATGAAGAGAAACCATAGGTCTTGCGAGACTGAGGAAGAGGAGCTGACTTTGCGAAAAATATAATATCTTTTGTTTGAGACATGTTGAATTTGACATGCCAAGGTTGTATTCAGGTGGTGGTGTCCAAATTAAATTGGAGAAATGAGGCTAAAATCCAAGAAACAGCCCAAGATGGAAGATAAAATTAGATTAATCTTCCACATAGGTAGGACAAATGAAGCTCTGAAACCTAAGAAGATATCTGAGAGACGAGTGTAGACAGAGATTAGGACAGGGCACTGGGCGGTGGGGTCCACTCATACCTATAGGATAGGAGGTGGAAGGGAGACCTGGGTGGTGTAGGGTTCCAAGGAAAATAGTTACAAACAACATCCAGTATGGAGGAGAGAGTAAATGAGATGAGCTGATAGCTCCGCTTTCACTGCCTTGGGGATACCGATTAGAGAGAATTCTTTCAGGAAAGGGTACAGGAAGGAGTCCCAGTGCAAAGGCAGCAAGGAGATGATGTTAGTGAGCAACTCTGAAAATTTGAGAATTTTGGTGGAAAAGGGAAGGAGAAGATGGGGAATTAGCTCCAGGGAACATGAAGATCAAAAGAAAAAATTTGGTGGAAGAGAGAAATTTGGGGAGTGATTTGGAGACCCAGAAGGAAGGACTTGAAGAAGAGACATTAATAGTACAAAAAGGATTGTGATAACTGATGAACTAGGAGGCTGTTGCTTAAGAGATAAAGAAAAAGTGGACACTATAGACATCGCAGCTTTTGTTCTAGTTTGCAAGGCTAATATGACATGTTATTGGTTAGGAAGGCAATTTACTTATATAGGAAATCTTCAATTGTTTGTGGTGCCAGTGTTGGTTATAGGGTAGTTGTATAAGATGTGACAATGTACTGCTTGTAGTCAGTAGAATAGTTATGAGAATAAAATGAAATGAGCATGCCAAATGCTTAGTGTTGTGCCTGGCTGCATAGTACACAAACAGTGAATGCTGCTGTAGGAAATCAAAGAAGACAAAGGACAATAAAGTAACCAGAGAACGCATTATGATGAAAATAATCCTGGCTACTTTCTGGGCTAGAACAGGTAGTCCCATGTTGAGCTTATATGTTTCTGTTCAATTACATCTCTCCTGTTTATGACCCTTTCATATTCTTTATCAGCATTCTCTGTGACTATTTATTTAATATACTCTTCCCTCTCAAGCAATTGTTCTTTACTGGGAGCAATTTGGTTACCTAGGGGAATATTTGGCAATTCTGGAGATATTTTTGGTTGTCAAAACCTATAGGGTAGGGGGGAGTGACAACATGCTACAGGTATTGAGTGTTGAGGCCAGGATGCCACTGAACATTCTATAATGCAAAGGACAGCCCCTACCACAAAAAAATTACCTGACCTCAAATGTCAATAGCTCTGAAGTTGAGATACTTTGTCCTAGATGACGGGTCATCTCATTCATGTGCATCATGGTTTCCCCAAGTGCCAGGTACAAAGCAAGTCACATGATGGGTGCCCCATAATAATAAAGGGAATGGAGATTTAACTGCACCTTGAAGAATAGGCCAGGTCTGAATGTATCTCCTGCTTTGAGTACAAGGTGTCAGAAGATGCTGTGAGCATTTTGGAAAGAAAGTTCACAAAAGAGATTGCAAACATTCTGGCTCCCAAAGTATGAAAGAGAGGAAACAGCCCTGGGGCTTTATCAGGAGACTGACATTGCCATAAACAAGAGAGTCTTGGAACAAAAGGTCTGGAACTGCAGGTAATACAAGAACACCCAAGACTACAAGCAGTTCATTGTTTTGACAGATAGACTTCAGCCAACCACTGAAGCAGCAGAGATGGAATTTTTAAATAGACACAAACTAGAGACTGTTCCTTTGGTAAGGCACGAAGGTGAGGCTTCTCAGCCCCATAGTGGGGCTGCATGCAAACAGATAAGGTCTCCACCTCGGGACAGCTTCTTGAATCCGGTGGATATCAACTGTCACTGTGTGTCAGAATCACCTTGGGGCTTTTAAAAAATAATGATGCTTGGGCACCCACTCCCAGAGCTCAAGTTTACCTGATCTAAGGCATGTGCCTGGACATTGGTGTTTCTTTAGAGAGCCTCCGTCCCAGGTGAAGCTAATGGATAGCCAGCCCTACTTTACGAATGAACCACAGCTCAAAATCTTGTATAAACAATTTCTCTCTCCAACACCTTATGTACTCAGTTCCACTGGATGTCTTGGGCTTTATATGGTTAAACTGAGTTCTTGATTTGGGACCCTTCCCTACCTGGCCCTTGCTCAGGGTTCCTCATCTTGGTGAGCTGCACTACCCAGCATTCTGTAGAGACCAGAATCCCAAGAACTCCCCTTCATTCTCATTTCTCTGCCCATCTTCTCCCCTGCCCACCCATATACAATTCGTTCTCAGTGCTGAGGCTATTACTTTCCAAGTGCACCTAGATATGTCCACGGCTCGCCACCTCCCCTGCTTCTGATGTAGTCAAAGCTACCGTCACTTGTTCTAGGGCTACTCCCTGACCTCTGGGATTCCACTTTTGCCTCTTTAAGTTGTTCTCTGCAGAGTAGGTTGAGTGTCTTTTTCTGGCTTAAGACCCATCAAAGGCTTTCTGCTGTAGAGAATTCAAACCCAAACTTTTGCCCAAGACCAGAAGGCCCTGTGGAATCTGAGCCCCCAGATCCCACACCTCTCTCCCCTGCTAGTTAGCTTGAAGCACCAAGCTCTAAAGTCTTTCCATTTACTGTTCTTTTCACCTGGAATGCTTTTTCCTCCACCCTTTACAGGCTGGCTTCTTCTTCACCTTCATGTCTTCGTCTAAGACATGACAATTAACTGCTTGTAGTCATGCTTTTGTTTTGTTTTTGTTTTTGTTTTTAAATCTTGGCACTATTGACATTTGGGGCTGGAAAATTTCTTTGTCGTTGGAGCTTTTCTGTACATTATAGGATGTTTAGTCTCTACTCACTGGATGACACAATAATCTGCTCCCCAGTTGTGATAAGAAAAAATGTCTCTAGACAATGCCAAATGCCTCATGAGGACAAAATCCCTGCCAATTGATAACTACTAGCTTAAATATTAACTTCTTGAACAGGTATTCTCCGTTCTCCAGGCTTTAAGTCTCCAGGTGTATTTCTCAATCTTCATATCCTATTTGCTACTTTCATAGAACTTTTCTCACCTTGAAACTGAATATTTATCTAGTAAATATCTGTGTCATAGTCCCACTAGACTATCTTGACTATTTCATTCAATTCTGTAATGATAGCACTGCGTACGGCTCCTGGTATGCAGTAGATGCTTAATAAACTTCTGTTGAAGAAATGCGTGCATGCATGAATGAATGCATGAACAAACGAAGACTGCTAGGCAGGCAAGTGCCTTCCCGCCAGGGTTAGAGAGATTATCTAGCAGTGCAAAAAGACCATGGACTAAAAAGGAATGAGATAATGCCCCTTGCAGAGACATGGATGAAGCTGGAAGCCATCATCCTCAGCAAACTAACACAGGAACAGAAAACCAAGTATCGCATGTTCTCACTCATAAGTGGGAACTGAACTATGAGAACATATGGACACAGAGAGAGTAACAGCACACATCGGGGCCTATAGGGGTGGGGGTGAGGGTGAGGGGAGGGAAAGTATCAGGACAAATAGCTAATGCATGCAGGGCTTAACACTAGGGTGACGAGTTGATAGGTGCAGCAAACTACCATGCCACACATACAGCTATGTAACCAACCTGTAAGTTCTGCACATGTATCCCGGAACTTCAAGTAAAATAAAAAAAGAAAAAAAGAGCACGGACTTTGGAATCGTTAGTTGCAGCTTCTCAGCTCTGCCAGCTGCTTGCTGTGTGACCTGGGTCAGATAATTAACATCTCAGAGCCTCAGATTACTAATCTGTAAAATGGGGATACTACTTTTGAGAGTTTGCTTAACTATGTAATCTTCCCTGCTCTCTCCCAGACCCCATGGGCATTGGATGCTTCTTCATGTGCCCTTGGCACCCGGTGCAGGTCTCTATCGAGGGCTCACCATCACCAAGGATAGGATCACACTGTGCCGTCAGTGCCTTATACAGAGCCAACCACATCATAGGTGCTCAGGAAATAACGTCTGTGCGGTGTATGACCAGGAATCAAGTTGTATCCGAGATTTGATGACAGTCTTGCAGGTAGTTTGCTGAGACTATTCTTATAGGGGTTGGTCCCTGGAAAAATGAGCAATTCCAGGTCCTTCCTTGGTGGGCTGTGGGACTGGGGAGGCTGTGCCCCTCTCTGTTGTTCGGGTGGGCATTCTGGTTTGCCAAAAATTGAGAAGCTACGCCTGGATCCTCTTACCTCTTTTTCTGTTTTGGTCTTCTGCCCAGGCCTTTGCAAATAATGAATTTAACAAAGATGTTGTCTGACTGTCTCTTAGACCCAGGAAACTGAGTGTGGGCAGCTGTTCCTCCTTGGTCAGAGCAAGCGAACTGTCATGTATCCAAATGTTTCTAGTGAGAGGGTCCTGTGAATGCAATTGTCAGTGAGTTCTAGTTTGCTCATAGCATGAGTCTCCCTCAGGGAGCATCCCTTGAGGTTTTCTACCTGCTCAGAAACTCTCTAGAGAAGGCTAGACCCTGGGCATGCATTTCCCTTGAACTAGCTTTTCCTAGTCCCACTAGGAGAGTAAATGACAAAAGCTGGGCCCTGAATCTAGGTCTTGCCCATCTCTCTATTTTTTTATGCTCAAAACTCACAATCCAGGGAAAAATATCCTTTCTCTTAGCTTGGGCAGTGTTGGGCGGTCTACTGAAGATCACATGTAGTAGGAGAGGGGTAGTTCACTTTATTGGTCTCCTGGAACTGCTGTAAAAAAGTATAACAGACTGGGTGCCTTAAAACAGCAGAAATTTATTCACTCACATTTCTGGAGGCTGAAAAACTGAAGAGCATGGTACTGGCATTGCTCTTTCTTTCTGCATCATAACATGGTGGAGGGCATCATATAGCAAGAGGGCAAGAGCATGCCAGCTTAGGTCTCTCTTCCTCTTCTTATAAAGCCACCAGCCCCCTCTTGGGGGCCCCATTACGACCTTATCTAGTCCTAATTACCTCCCAAAGGCTCCATCTCTCAATGCCATCAACATATGAATTTGGGGATTAAGTTTACTACACATGAAATTTGGGGAACACATTCCAACTATAGCACTTATTAGCTAAAAGTTGCTAAGAACTTTTTTTTCTGGTAGCACAGGCTTTGGCTGCATGGCAAATGCAGAAGTCAACAGAAGGAGCCCACGTACATCAGGGAATTGGTGATCAGAGTCACCTAGACTGCAGGGGAAAAAGCCAAACCAAAAGTCTTACAGGTAGAGAAGATTTGGAAGAGGCGCACATCCCAAGCAAACTACAATTGATACACCCCTGCAGAGTCTACAGAAATGAAAAGAGAAGATTGAAATATCATCATTTTTCATTCTCCCGAGTTTTAATTTTTATTTATTTTTTATTATTTATTTATTTTTAAAGTAGCAGAGATTGAAAACTAAGATAAAAAATACCAACATAACCAATGATAAGTTTAGCAGGACTGGGGAAAGTTCATAGCGCTAGCCATGGACTCTGAGTTCTCCACTAGACTGTAAGACCTTGAGGCCAAGAACTGTGTCCATCTTGGTCACCATTGTACCTGTAGCACCCAGCCCAGCATGGGGGAGCAGAGAGAAGCTGAGTGAATTGATTAAATTCTTTGGTTGTGGTTGACCTCTAAAGATGTTCTATCAACTCTGAGACTGTGCACAGAGAAGACTTTGTGTGCTGCTGTCCGTAGAAAGAAAGCTTCATCTTGTGTTGCTGCTGGGGAGCTCAAACAACACTGGACATGGATGGTACTGGACTGGTAGAGCATCTCCCTCTTGTATTATGTAAAGAAGTTCTAACATAGAACGCATAACCATAAATAGAAGTTCATTATCAGTTTTATTTAATAAGCAGTTGTTCCTGATAATCAAAGTGATTCAGATATCACTTAAGGTCACCATGCTCATTAAGTCAAGAGATCATATGCTGGAGTCCTTACATGATGACCTAAGGCAGGTCTATCCATGCCTTCAACAGCATGTTTACAAATTCCCAAGCTTGTCTTTCTCCAAGTCACCTCTGGCTGTGATTTCTAGTGAAGATGAACTCTCATCTCTCATTCTTTACTCTGCTATCAGTCCAAACATGTAAGAGCCCTTTCTCCTTAATCACTTAACCTTAACCCACATATCGAAAAAAAAAAAAAAAAAAGAAAAAAAGAAAGAAAAGCCACGCACATAGATCAGATGAAAGTAATATGCTTTCCAGAAAATTCAGGGCTCCTCTGTCATCACAGACATTGTAAATATTAGACTGCCCCATTCTTTTTTAAATGTAACTTTTTTTTTTGAGAGAGTCTCGCTGTGTCACCCAGGCTGGAGTGTAGTGGTGTGATCTTGGCTCACTGCAACTTCCGCCTCCCAGGTTCAAGCGATTCTCCTGCTTCAGCCTCCCAAGTAGCTGGGACTACAGGTGTGTGCCACCACAGCTGGCTAATTTTTGCATTTTTAGTAGACATGAGGTTTCACCATGTTGCCCAGGCTGGCCTCAAACTCCTGACCTCAAGTTATCCACCTGCCTCAGCCTCCCAAAGTGCTGGGATTACATGCATGAGCCACCGGGCTCAGCCCTGCCCTATTCTTAACATACCACTTAGCCATTTCCACAAACTTGATTTCCCAGCCTCCAGAAATTTTGCTTTCTCTCCCCACTCCCACTTCATCTCTTTGAGATGTCATTTTTTCCTCTTTCCCCACTAGTGTCTTTAGCAGAAAGGAAAGGGTGCTGTCCAATAGAAATCTTTCTATTTTTTTTAAAACCTAAGTCAACTCAAGTCACACCTTGGTTCAAAACTTTCTGATGATATCTCTCGTCACATTTTACAATAAAACTCATGGTCTTCCCCATGGCTGAAAGCAGAGTTTCTCAACCTCGGCTGTCTTAACATTTGAGGCCAGATGGTTCTTTTTGGTGGGGTCTGTTCTATGCATTTTGGGATGTTTAGCAGCTCCCTGGCCTCACCAGATGTCAGTAGCCCATCCCCATTTTTACAATCAAAAATGTCTCCAGACATTGTCAAATGTTCCCTGGGGGGGAACAGAAATCACTGACTTAAAGGCCACATGGACTGGCCTTGAACTACTGCTGTAATTTAGCTCCTTTTATTCTCTTTGCTTGTTCTGCTCTGGTTAAAATGGCCTCTCTGTTGTTTGACTGAGAATTATGTTCCTGTCTGAGAGCCTTTGCACCTGCTCTGCCCTGTGCCTGGTGCACCCTTCCTGGGATAGCTGTTCAGCTGCTACCCACTCAGAGTTGCTGTCCCTGAACATGGCATCCTGGCACCCACTCACTATTCTGTTGCAAACACCCATTCCCACCTGACGCCAACACATTTGCTTATTGAATGTCTCCCATGACCCCCTACAAGCTAAGCTCCATGGGATGGGGACTTGGATGGTTTTATATGTTGCCGTGTCCCCATGATGTAGAACAGTACATGGCACATGCTCAACAAAGAGCTATTAAAAGAATGAGGTAATGAATAGGCAGGAACACACAGGATGGAGTAAGCAGCACATATGTGAGAGGATTAAGAAATCAGCCCAAGTAGAATAGAAGGTATGTCCTAAGGTTGGGAAATGTAGAAAACTCCCCCACAGTGGGCAAATGATAGAAGTTATTGACATCCAGACCGCGTACTGTATCCATTAGCTATCAGACAAGTGGGTGTCAGAGCAGGTTCATGAGCTGGGGAGAGATGTGCTAAGAATGGAGCAGAAATGAGAAGCCTGGATTCAACTGGAAAACCATGCAATAGAAGCGTGGATCCAACTAGAAAATAACACAATGCTCTGGTGTGAGTGAGGGTGGCAAATTGGTTTCCTCTGTGGTTGGTGAGGAGTACTGGAGTGAGTAGATTCTAAGGGAGAGGTGATTTGATTGAACAGTGTCCATGGTGGAATGAGAAGTGTAAGCTGGCCCAGGTACCAAGGGTTTGTCATCTCTGTTGTAAAGAACTAGGTCAATGGTGGTAATTAGCAATGAAACAGAAAATAGAAAACTGTAAATCACAGACATCTTGGATTTTATTCAAGTTTGGCAAGTTGCATCTTATACCATTATATTTTGGAAGCGGCTGAGTGAGTTTTTGGTCATGTGTTGGCAAGAATGACATCCTGTCAGCCAGGAAGCATCTTTCCCATGAAAAAAAGGGACATTAGTAAGGCTGCCCTACTTAGATAAAACCTTAGATAATGATAAAAGGGACCTTGGGATAGTGGGGAAATTTAGTTGTATCTCTGGTTAGTTTTCTCTTTTTTGTGTTATGCTAATCTTAAGTAAATTTACTTTTTATGTAGTTGCTTAACGTGTTTTTACAAGTGTTACTTTACTTGTAGCAATTCTTGTGAAATACATGGTTGGAACATTTACAAAAAATTTCTATTAACCAAGCCACAGGAAAACATAGGAGAATGAACAAAAGAAGCCAGCCACAAAGAGGACCGATACCTATTTCCATCTCTTTAAAACAAAAATCAGGTAAAACGGATCTATGCTGTTTTAAGTCAGGATTGTGGTAACCTGTGAGGGGTGGGGACAACTGGAAGGAGATACAAGGGACATCTCTGGTGAGCTGGTGATGTTGTTTCTTAACCTTGGTGCTGATTAAGTTTCTCTATAATGTATAATACATAGCAGATTGGTAACCTCAAAAATGCTATTGCCTATTCACAACGATAGGTGAAATATACACTAGTCATTGATTCACGGAAGTTGACTATATTCAGAGAGAATGTGTTAGACAGGAAATACAAACAAACAAAAACAACCAACCAAACAAAAAAACAGGTGCCTTAGAATCTTATGGACGTAGGGTTCAAATGGCACCTCTGCTTTTTTACTTGAGTGAGGCTGGAAACTTTTTATATTCTTTCTGAAGCTTGGTTTCCTCACCTGTAAAATGGGAAAAAATGTACACTTTTATGGGAGCCAACTGGAAGCTCTAAATAGCCAAAGCTACAAGAGTTAGAGCAACACAATAAAGTAGTAAGCCATAATCCAAACTATAAAATCAATATTCATGAGTCCAAACTGATATAAATAAGTGATTGAACTAATTAATAAGCGAGGGAGAAGAGATAAAACTCCTGTGCAGAATTCCAAATAATTTATAGAGCTATTCCACCCTAAAGAAGGAAGAGCATAACTCCCCACTTTCTCTTTTCTTTTTTTTTCTTTTTTTTGAGAGAGAGTCCCCCTCCGTCACCAGGCTAGAGTGCAGTGGCGCAATCTCGGCTCACTGCAAGCTCCGCCTCCTGGGTTCAAGCGATTCTCCTGCCTCAGCCTCCTGAATAGCTGGGACTACAGGCGCGCACCAACATGCCCGGCTACTTTTTGTATTTTTAGTAGAGACGGGGTTTCACCATGTTGGCCAGGATGCTCTCGATCTCCTGACGTGGTGATCCACCCGCTTCGGCCTCCCAAAGTGCTGGGATTACCGGCGTGAGCCACCGCGCCCAGCCTAACTCCCTAGTTTTTAAGTGTGGCCTGTGCACAACGGCTTCCTTTCAAAGCGTACAGCTTGGGAAGGGGAAAAAGCAACTGTGCAGTGGAGAAAACTGATGAACACTACTTCAACCAGGTCAACATCTTCCAGGTCAACATCAGCAGCAGTCTTAAGTCACATGGGTGCTATGTACCCTTAATGTGATGTGATGTGATGAAATGGCATTTTACCTCTGTGATCTTCTTCCCCCAAACCTATAATCCCAGTCTAATCAGGAGAAAAGCATCAGACAAATTCAAATAGAGAGGCATTCTACTAAATCCCTGATGAGCACTCCGTCAAACTATCAATTATGTCAACTATGTCAGGTCTGAGAACCTGTCATAGCCCACAGGAGTCTAAGCAGACAGGATCAATAAATGTAACACAATGTCCTGAACAGGATCCTACAGCAGAAAAAGGACATTAGGTAAAAGTAACGCAACGTGAATAAAGTATACAATTTAGTTAATAATAATGTATCAATATTGGGTCATTAATTGTAGAAGATGTAACTACATCATACTAATGTAAGATTGTTGTTGTTGTTAATTTTTTTTTTTTTTTTTTGAGATAGGGTTTTGCTCTGTCGCCTAGGCTGGAGTGCAGCAGTATGAGCATGCTCACTGCAGCCTCAACCTCCTGGGCTCAAGTGATTCTCCCACCTCAGCCTCCTGAGTAGCTGGGGCCAGGGGCGTATGCCAGCACACCTGGCTAATTTTTAAATTATTTGTAGAGGCAGGGTCTCCCTTTGTTACCCAGGCTAGTCTCAAACTCCTGGGCTCAAGCGATTCTCCTGCCTCAGCCTCCCAAACTTCTCGAATTACAGGTGTGAGCTACCGCACCCAGCCATAAGATGTTAATAATAGGGAAACTGTATGCGAAATATTTGGGAACTCTCGGTACTAGCTTTCCGATTTTTTTGTAAATCTAAATTTGCTCTAAAAAATAAAATCTGTTTTTTTAAAAAATGTGCATCTTACCTTAGGTTGCAAGCATAAAGTGAGATAACATATATAAACATAAGGCTCTCAAACTTTTTGGACTTAGTCCCCTTACATGGGCAAAAGTCATTAGGGCTCACCTACCCCACCCATTCCCACATCAGCTTTGTGTTGGTTCACATGTGCCCTAAGGGTAATGTGAATTTTCACGGTGACCAGGTCTTAGTTGAATGCTGAATTACAGTCATCTGTACAGTTCAGTTTCCTTTGTGAATACAGAATCGAGAAACCTTTCCTAAGTTATGTTCCTATTAAAAAATGAAGGTCATTTAAAAGAAAAAATCTGATTTTTAGGCACTGTGGATGGATGGCGGGGCTCAGGGAGGGTGATGAATGGGTCCAGGGAGCGAGTACAGGGCAAGAACATGAAACTGTGAGAAGGTGATGGGTTGTGCCTGGACTGTGATACTTCTTCATTTACTCAATTGTTCATTCTGTCATTCGGTAAGTATTTACTACAGTCGCTCAGTGGGTGTGGGGTCTGGCACAGTGAACCAGACAGCCCAAGAGAGTCCGTACCCTGATGGAGATCACCTAGTTTCTTCTCTTTCCTGCCTGTATTATTTTCCAATGAGTGTTCCTTAAGGAGGAAACTGGAGTTCTCTATAAAAGTAAACTATGACTTATATTCCTAGAACTTTCCTATTAATAACATTCACCAATATTGTAATTATTTATCCAATGAGCATCTTCTCTCTAGACCAGGGTTTTTCAGCCTTGGCACTGTTGATATTTGAGGATGGATGTTGGCTGGCAGATGTTGAGAAGCATCCCTGGCCTCAATAGTAGTCTGTGTTGTGACAACCAAAAATGTTTCCAGACATTGCCAGATATTCCCCAGGGGACAAAATTATCTGTGGTTGAGAATCGCTTTCCTGCATTGGTGGCTCTCAATCCTGGCTGAAGTTTGGAATCTCCTGAAGAGATCTCAGAAACTGTTGCCAGTGGATACCGACCCCATCCAGGCCAATTAAATGGGAGTCTCTGGGGATGGGCCCAGAGACTGTTTTTTTAGATTGTAGTGGGACTGAGGAGTGAGAACCTCTTTCCTAATCAGTATGCGTCATGAAGCCAGGGAGTATTTGTCTTTTGTGGGTGGGTGTTTTTAGGACCTAACACAATGATATCTGAATGAATGAGGGAACAAAAGAATGAAGGTGAAGACAGGTAGGAAGATGTGTCAGAAGTTAAAAGTGGCACCGGGACAGTACAGGAATGTGTTTTGCAAAGAGCAAACCTGGGTTTCACGGCTGACTCTACCACATTCCCGTTGTGTAGCTTTGGGCAAGTATTTAATTTCCCGGGCATTTCAGTTGCTCATCTTAACACAGGAATCACAAGAATATGGGAGAATTCTTCATAAAGGTTATGTTCCAAGAAAAATGCATTTGTTTCCATTAAAAAAAATTGACATGAAAAATCTAGCTATTTCCCAAGGCCTCCTCACCCGACAACTGTTATCCTTTAAGAATGCTGAGGGCAAAGGAGGAGGGAGGTCAAGTATTTGCTCTTCCTAGATTAAGAGTTGAGCTTTTATTTTGACCTCAGGGCAGTCCTAAGTATGCTAGAGATTTGTTGTATTTATCTAATATTTTATTATACCTTAATCCATTTTATGGGGAACAGGCAATGTCAACATGAGGGTGGCAATCTGATGGATTGCCTAAGTCTTAAACAAAAGGGTGGGGAAAGTCCACTTCCCACTAGTTTCCCACAGGCTTTCTACCAGATAAACAGCTTTGATTCAGATGACCTTTGTAAGTGGGAAACTGTATGTCAGGGATCTCCAACTCAAAAGGCTATGGGGTCAGGGTAGGCTGCATTACTGAGGGAAGCTGGTGACGGGAATGTGTGTGTGTGAGAGAGCTCTTGATCAGTGAACCTTGTTCCTTCGAGTGCATACCCCATCAGAGGGGGAGCCCCGGAGGTCCTCAGCCTCAGCTGATGGGTCCCTTGTGGGAATGCCGACTCATCTCCTGGTTAATCAAGAGAAACCATTGATCTGGGTTTTCAGGTACAATCTCCCGATTCTGAGTCTTTGTTCAAATTTTTGCAAAATTCATTGTGTGGGACAAATGAAATGCCTATTCAGATCACATCCTTTTACTGATACATAGTAGATCTTCAATTTGTGTTTGTCCGTTCTACCATAAGAAGTGAGATTCCACTATGAGAAAGGGTCTTGGTGCCTCTGAAGATACCAACCCCGTAAGCACCTCCACCTTAAGCTGCTGGTGGTTGAAGACATCATTGGCAAAGGGAGCACTCGGAGGAGCTTTAGGGGCAAGGACGCATAAAGCAGAGCTGTGATCTTTGGCTGATTCATCGCTGTGGCTAGAACAGCAGTGAAGACCTTCTGAGAGAACTGAACTGAAAACCTTTTTGGTTCCAGAAACTGGAGGGAGCCAATGAAAGGAGTAGTGTAGTGTCGGTTTTTAAAAAAAAGTTTCCATTTATGGGCCAGGCGTGGTGACTCACACCTGTAATCCCAGCACTTCGGAAGACTGAGGCAGGTAGATCATGAGATCAGGAGTTCAAGACCAGCCTGGCCAAGATGGTGAAACCCCGTCTCTATTAAAAATACAAAAATGAGCTGGGCATGGCGGCAGGTGCATGTAATCCCAGCTACTTGGGAGGCTGAGGCAAAGAATTGCTTGAACCCAGGAGGCAGAGGTTGCAGTAAGCCAAGATTGTGCCACTGCACTCAAGCCTGGGTGACAGAGTGAGACTCTGTCAAAAAAAAAAAAAGTTACCATTTATTTAATAAACATCTGGAGAGCAGTGGCTTTGTGCCAGACCTTGTTCCAATTACTTTAATATATCAAATTATTTAATCCTTCTAACAACTCTATGACCCAGGTCCTACTGTCACTCCATTTTAAAGATGGGGAAACTGGGGCACAGAGAGGTTAAGTGACAGCCAAAGTCACACAGCTGTTAAGTGACAGAGCTGGGATTTGAACCCAGGTCTCCCAGCTCCAGAATCCAGGTTATCATCATTTCTCTTGGCTGTATTTGAATAGGGACGATTTTATCTATAGTAATGAAAAATTATGGCTTTGAAGACTATGTAGAAATATGTAAAACTGGTCTATATAATAGTAATTTAAAAATCAGCTGTCAAATTGTATGTGTGCTATAACTGTTAAAGAACGATATGTAGGAAAAAAGACTAGAAGAAAAAGAACATGAACATTATGAGAGTTATGCAATATGGTGAGATTATGGAGAATACCTTCTTTTATTGATCTCAGTATTGACTGTGAGCTTTTATTTCTTGTATGATGTTTTATTAATGACTAAAAAACATTTACAGGTTTGTAAATTTATCCCCCATCTTCCTTCTTTCTGAATGTAGCTTCCAAAGGACAGTGCTTGTGTTCCAGGGCACATGCATCCCAGCACTCAGTCCTGTATTTACAGGGTGGATGCGTTTTATTCAAGAGGCCTGGCCTGAAGAACTCCCAAACACGCGTTATTCACAACGTGCCCAATTTAAGACTTGAACCAACAAATGATGGGGTGTTTCCGTTCACCAGTTAATATGGTGCCCCCGTGTGGCGGTAGCATAAATACACTTTGCAACTACATTATACAATTCCTAATACTCTCAAATTCAAGGTGATTCACATTATTTCCAATTTGCACATAAACTGAGTCTTTATTAACATTTTTAGAATTAACTGCTATTTCAAATTCACTCCAATCTTGTACAAATGGGTCTCTAGTAGTCATTGCCTGTTCCAAGTTGATGGGTTTCCAGGCTGCTAGAGATAGAATGATCCCAAATGACATAGTTTAACACCAACCTCAGCATTTTCTCTGCCCTGTTGAGCACTTACTATGAGTCAGGTGCCCTCAGCACTAGTGACAAAGGACCCTCTCTCAGTTTGTAAGGCACAAATATTCTAGTGCCCTCTTCAATGCTTATTCATCCAGCATGTGCTTTTTATGGAGCATCCACTATGGGCTAAGCCTTGTGCTTTGGAGGATTTGAATATTTTATAACCCAGTTGTTTATATCCTAATCTGTGCCTGGCTCCAAACTACCTCTGCTGTGTCTTAGCTGAATGACTTAATCCTTCTGTGCCTCAGTTTCCTCCTCTGTAAATGGGTGATGGTAACATTACTTACCCCCCAGGGTGATTGAGAGGATTCAATGAGTAAATGCATGTGAACTAGCTGGAAGTTGGTAAACATGCAATCCATACTTGGTGTGCTTATTTTCAAACACCACTGTTGGGTAACTCTTATGAAACACTTCCAACTTCTCACGAAAGCCCTGGCTTTGTTGCCAGGTTTCCCCTCTCCTCAAGGAGTGATTCCTTAGCCACAGACTTTTTCAAGGCCCTCTGACCCCTGAGCTGCCTCAAGACTTCATAGACACCAGGCCTAGCACAGCCTGATCTCTAACATCATAAGTCAGAAATGACGTCATGGTTACAGCCACGATACTGATGACAGCCATTCACAACACGCTGGGCCAGTGCGAAATCCTGTCTTGCTGACTGCCCATGCCAGTCTAGGAGGGGGTGTTATGATAATCCTACCTTCCATGTGAGGAAGTGGAGGTTCCACATGGTGATATGTGACTTTCCCAAGGCTCGTAAGTGGAAGAGGAGAATCAGGCAGTCTGAGTCTTAACCAAGATGTTCAGCTGACAGTCAGTAGAGGCAAACTCTACATTTACCAATATTGCGAGTGGAAACATCTGAAAATTAAAATAAAGACACAGTTTTATTTTTTAAAAAGACTGATGTAGTAATTGTTTGGAATAGGCTCTATTAGGCACTTCACAAATATTAACTGACACAGGTACCATTATTTAGCCCATTTTACAGGTAAAGAAGCAGAGGCAGAGAGTAATTAGAAAGGCTCTCTAGGGTTACACAGACAGGAATAGCAGGGCTAGACTCGCACCCATTCGCCTATGCCACACTGCCTCATGGGTAAACACAAGCAGATGGTCTCCCGTGATCTTTGGCTTCATTAATTTACTGCCAAATAAAAAAAAAACTCAGATTTAGTTAGGAGAGACTTTATTCAAAAGGATTATTGCAGTAGAGGGAATGTTCTGACCACTTAATCTGCAAGTGTCTCAAGATGAGGCAGTAAATGTTTTGCTTTGCTAAAGAGGCATAAACAAGGTTAGAAAGAAGTGGGTGTTGGGGGCTGGGATGATCAGAGTGACACAATCAGACAGTGGTTGAGGGCTGATCAGGAAGGTCTGTAAAGAGGAGTTGTCTGCTGGCTCAGGCTGAGGGTGGGCCAGGACCTGGGGAAAGGAGAGACTCTACACCAAAGTTAGGTTAACGAACACTTTGTTCCGACCGACCAGTGGAAACAGGCAGTTCAACTAACCACAAAAACAAAGAAAGGGAGTTTGGAGGCTCTGGGTCTGGCCTTGTCATAGGTAAACAAGTGGGGGCACCTGTGAGTCTCATCGAAGTCATATGGGGAAGGGAGTTCTTTGCAGTGAGCTGTTTCCCAGAACACGAAAGGGTGGGGACATTTCTTAACCTTTGCAATTTTCCAGTATCACAGGGCTTGCCTAAAGTTCAACACTGTTGTCACCTGTAGGCTCTTCCAAGGAACTTTCCTAAGAGAGTCAGATCCTAGGCTCATGAAGCTGCTCAAAGGCACTGCCTTCCAAAATGTGACAAATTATTCTCTACTCAAAGGAAAAGGAGTCAAGATCACAATGTCTCCTCCTTGCTCTCATCCCTTTACCTGCCACGCTGGCTTCTTTCACTCAGTGTAATGGTTTCAATGTTCATGCTGTAGCAAGCATAGAAACTTCATTTCTTTCTATGGCTTAATAATATCTCACTGTTGGGTATACCATATTTTTTATCCATTCATTAGTTGATGGATGTTTGGTTAGTTTCTTTTTTTCTGTTGTTATGAATAATGCTGCTATGAACATTTGTGCACAGGTTTTTGTGTAAATATATATTTTCATTTATCTTGGGTACACACCTAGGAGCAGAATTGCTAGGTCGTCTGGTGACATTATGTTTAACCTTTTGAGGACTGTTTTCCAAAGCAAAGATAACTAGTTTTAGTGTCTGCAGTAAGTGAAAAAGATGTTCAGGAAAGACACTAAAACTAACTCGAGAAAGAAGAGGGATTATTACGAGGATGTGGAATTTCTTAAAGCATACATGCGGAAGAGATCACTTGAGGTTTACCAGAGACTGGAAAGCTATCATGAGCCAAGAAGATGCTCGTCTATGTCTGTGGACAACATCTGACCTCAGACTCTGCTCTTATTTGCAGCTTTGCCTCTTGTTACTCTTCAAGAGGACTTAGCCCATATCTCCATGCGCATGAAGGAAGACAGCCACCCAGTCCCCCCATTTGCTATTGAGTTTAATGACCTCTTTGGTCAGACAGTATCGGACACTGCTTTGGATCTTGCAGCCACAATTCCACATTTCTGAAAGAGAAAAGCTGGTTGACTCTGGTCCAATCGGCCCCAGACAAGAGGTGGAGTTACACAGGACAATTATAACCTTGTGGACCCCTGTGGGGAAGGGGAAGCTCTCAGCATCTTGTATGGAGGCACACAGTGTTGAACACATCAAAGTGTTTGTGGGATGCAAGGCCAAAGGAAGGATTGGAAAGTGCAAAGTTCATGATTCTCAGGTGGATTTGGGGAGCAGATGATGGACTTCAGGTTTGGATACAGGTGACAGTTTGCATGCCTTCATGGTCAGCAGCTCTAAGTGGGTGGATGACCCCTTTCCCCCTCTCTTAGCTCTCTAGAGAGCAGCAGATACCCTGATTGACTGTTTATGTGCTCCGTAGAGTCAAGGTCATGGTGTTCGTCTCTGTACTGCAGAACAGTTTTCTTCTCTGTGCAGAAGGAACATGCTGGGCATGCTGATATCACACAAGCCTCTAGGGGGAACTGGGGGCTTTAAAATCCATGGCCCCCATATATCTAGCTGTGCCAATAATAAGGCAGAAGCATAAGGTATGGTACATCACAAAATGGGAAAGGCTGTCCACGAAACACTTGGCCTTACCCAGCAGGGTGTGTATAACCAGGCTCTAGATACTTTTAACTCCAACCTGGTTCAAAGTTAGTTATTTTCAGGTTAATTCATACCCTTTCTTACGGACCACAAGAGGATCATCCTGGGATTCGCTTGCCCAAACCTCCCTTCTCTGCTGACACAGATGAAGGAGAAGGTGGCTGGTCCAGTACGACAGTGACTCATGAACTTGGATTTAGGATCCAATAGAGTCCAGGTCGATCCCTACCATCTGTGTGATCTTGGCATCTCTTGTTTTCAGTTTCCTCATCTGTAAGATAGGAAGGATAATTTCTACTGTAGACATTTGGGGAATAATTTGATAAGACAGACTTGACCACTACTGGTATTTAGGGGATTCCAGGGAGAGCACACACAGCATTGGTCTGCAGTCTGGTGAACTTGCCAGTGTCCAGCATCTGGCCTCAGCACTGGGGATCCAGAAGTTGGATTTCCCCAGCAACAGGTCCATTTCTTCAGAACTGGGCTCACAAAATGGTTATACACATATATTATATATTAGTACCAGAATTCTAATGCATTAATTTACACTAAGACAGGTGTCTATCACATGGTCCAGACACTTGCATGTGTTTCAGTTGGTACCATCTCCTCCTCTGGCCAGCCCCAGGGAGGAAACCACTTACACTCAAGAGCTATTTGCTGGGCAATGACATACATGGAGACATAAGAAGGAAGGAGATGGAGCAAACGTTAAATGCAATCAGTGATGGCAACCAGAGGCGTTCATCTCATAATGGTGGTGTCAGAAGGACAGGAGTACACACACCTTTTGCCATGACTATCATTCTGTCTCTGGCAGTGTTCGCACATGCCAACCATGCTAGGATCTCTCTCTCTTCCACCTTTTTCTACACTTAGAGGACTGATCAGTCTCCATTCTAATTAGCATAGCCTTTAAAAAAAGAAATTACAGAAGAAAAATAAGTACTTTTTTGTTGCAAAAATGGTAAACATTACAAGATAAGGTCCACCCTCCATTCTGCCTGTCCTCCTAAGGAAAACTTAGGGAATCTCTCCTTCCAAATTCTTTTTTATTTTATTTTATTTTTTTACATTTCCACACCTCGCTATTTATAGCATCAACTCTCCTTTTTTGCATTAAATTGGATTTTATTAATTATTATTATACTGCAAATTATTTTATTTCACTTAACAAAGCATCTTGGAGCAATAGCCATGTCACTGTCAATAGTTCTATTCCATCTTTAAAACTGCTTTGTCGTATTCCATTTTGTGTACAGTAATTTAGGTACCCATTCTCCTATTCATGGACATTTAAGTTAATTCCTTCTTTGGCTTTTATACAGTGTTGTAAAGAACATCATTTATGTGCCTGCAAGTATTTCTCTAGGATAAATACTGAGACTTTTTGGGTCAAAAGATAGGCCAATTCACACTGGTGGATTTTAGTCCTGCACATGTTTATCAGTAGTGTATGTGAACACCTGCCCTCTTTTTGCAGACAGTAGATTTCAGGCCCCTGTGGTTAGCTTGGAAGCGAGACCTCTTTCCTGCCCACTCACATACTGATCTTTGAGTTGATTCTCTGCATGTACTCTGATTTTCCTTATTTCCCAATTCTTGGCGGGCATGTCTGACTACCAACAAGAGATCCCTGCAGGAGTCCAAGGAAGATCACATGACACAGGCAATGTGAAATACTTTCTTATTAAAACGAGAGAGACGTTAACTGTTATATGTTTATTATGGTGTATGTAGCTCAAAGGGTGATTTAATGTTCATGTTATCTTCAACTTATGAATTTCAGACATCAACGTTTTGCACTTGTGGGTATAAAACACTTTTTCCTGGGTCCCTAAAACCCTCTTGGCTGGGTTGGGTATACTCCCATCTCAAATTCTGAGAAGCTTAAGTCATACTTTGTGTATTACATTAGTCTCTGTTTTCACAGAGCAATGCAATTAGGGCTTTCTATCTGGTTTCTGCTGTAACTTTCTTTTTAGGCTTGACGTCTATTCCATGGCTCAGGGCAGACCATGGATAGGGAAAAAGGCCCAGGAGGGTGAGAAACACAGGTGGCCATGAACTTTTTATAATCCAGCATGAACTGGCCCCCATGGGCAGCCTCTGTTATTGCCCTGTGTCTCCACAAGGCAAAACCGAGTCCAAAGTATGAGTTTGTAATGAATGTTTGACTGAAGGTTTTACAGAGTGAGTGAAGTTACATCAAACACTACACATTATAGATTACTGAAACCACTTCCATTGGATGCCTTCGTTTTCCTTCCCAATTACTTTGGCCACCAGCCACTCCTGGACTACCCTTCCCCCATGCCTTTCTCTTTCCACCTATGCCCACTCACAACCCCTAATTCTATATTATGCCCCTTTCTTTATATGGGGAAATGTATCTGTCTGGCTTGGCTTCTCCTCCCACCTCCCCACTTAGCACATAAAGAAACTTCCTCAGGAACCCCTCTCTTCAGAGAGCATGGAGAATCGTAAACAACGTAATATGTTTTCCTTGTTAAATATTTTCTCCTGTCACTCTGGTTTGACCTCACTCCCTACTCCCCTGACCCTATGCAGGTGGTGATTGCGGGCTTGGCCATGCTTTGTGCAAGTACCTGGATGAGCTGGGCTTCACGGTATTTGCCGGAGTTTTGAATGAAAATGGCCCAGGAGCTGAGGAATTGCGAAGAACCTGCTCTCCGCGCCTCTCGGTGCTCCAAATGGACATCACGAAGCCAGTGCAGATAAAAGATGCTTACAGCAAGGTTGCAGCAATGCTGCAGGACAGAGGTACTGCCGCCAGCACCCTCAGTGCCTTTACCCTCCTCCTGAATGCCCAGCTCTTGTTCCGGCTTAGGCTGAACATGCCCCCCACTCCACTCTGGGCACTGTTTGCCCTGGAGCACACCTGTGCTGAACCCCTACCATGTGTGGGGGCCTCTATCAACATGAAGACCTTCGGAGTAACTCAGACATGGGCCCATCCACACAGAACTTACAGAAACCTCAATCTCATTCTCTCCAACTTCTCAGTCACGCTCCCATGAATAATTCCTCCAGCCCCAGCTCATTGCTTTTCTGTCCGCAATAGCAACATGCATTAGAGTCCCCAGCTTCGAAAAAAAATACCTTCATGGTCACTGTCCTTCTTTACCCATTACCCTTCCTCTTCTCTTTCCTTCATGGCTAAGCTCCACGGAACCCTGTAGCTCTCTGATTCTCTTCCTCACCTTCAATTTGACGTTGGCTCTCACTCTGCCTCCCTAACTGATCTGGCAAAGCTAATCAGAACTAGCCTGAAGACCCAGTTTTTTTTTGTTTTCAACTTTTATTTTAAATTCTGGGTTACACGTGCAGGATGTGCTGGTTTGTTACATAGGTAAGCATGTGCCATGGTGGTTTGCTGCACAGATCCAGCCATCCTGTAAGTACTGAGCCCAGGATTCATTAGCTATTATTCCTGATGCTCTACCTCCCCTCCCTCCACCAGGCCCAAGTGTGGGTTGTTCCCCACTATGCGTCCATGTGTTCTCACTGTTCAGCCCCCACTTAGAAGTGAGAACGTGTGGTGTTTAGTTTTCTGTTCCTGCTTTAGTTTGCTGAGGATAATGGCTTCCAGCTCCACCCATGTCCCTGCAAAGGATATGATCTCATTCTTTTTAATGGCTGCATAGTATTCCATGGTGTATATGTACCACATTTTCTTTATCCAGTCTATCATTGATGGGCATTTGGGTTGATTCCATGTCTTTGCTTTTGTGACTAGGGCTGCAACGAATCTATGTGTGAATGTATCTTTGTAATAGAATGGTTTATATTCCTTTGGATGTATACCCGGTAATGGGATTGCTGGAAGACCCAGTTTTTAACTTCCCTGCAGTATTTAAGCATGTTGTTTATACTCTCCTCCTTGGCTTTGGAGTCCCCAGCCCCCATTGCTCTCCTAGCTCTCCAGTCTTTCTTTCCACTTCTCCTGGATGAAACTTTGCCTCTGTCTCCCCACAAATACAAATGCTTCTGAGGGTTGCATCCGCAGACTTCACACTCCATGAGTCCTGGGCCATGCTGTTTTCTCCGTATACCGAGAGTTCTCAATCCAACTGCACATTAGAATCATTTGAAAATTACCCAGGCTGGGGTCCAGGATGGGCTATGTAACTTGGCAGACCCAATGCAAAATGAAAACATGGGGCCCCTAGCTTGATTTCGGGAAATTATTAGGAATGTTAGATGGTGACAGCAGATACTGAAACCATGTGCAGGACCCTTCAGAAGCACCAGGCCCTGTGTGACTGAACAGATCCCCCAAACCCAATTAAATCAGTCCCTAGGATGGGATCCCAGGTATCATTAGTTTATAAAGCTCCCAATGTGATGCTAATGTTAGCGCAGGGCCAAGAAACACTGGTTTATGCCAATAACTCCCAAATCGATTACTATATTACCAACCTAATCCTTCTTCTCCACGTATACAAAGTTATCTATCAGACATCTTCCCTTGTACTCCAGAGGCTTCAACTTCAACATGTCAAATGTTGTTTTCTTTCCCCCTGCTGCCATTCTGCAAATCGGTTTGCTCTCCTGCATCCCACAGCTCAGACACTGGCTCTACCACCTAACCAGTCATTCAAGCCAGCAACCTGCGGGTCACTGAGACCCTCAGCTTATCCTCAATGCCTGTATCCTACTGATCCAAGTCCTGTCAATTCCACCCCCTGGATAGTTTCCTTCCAGCCCCTTCCTACCACTGCATAGCACTACGACTTACCACAGACCCTCTCCTTCTTCCACCTCGGCTATCCCAATGCCCTCCTTGCAACCCATCTTTCCTTCCCCATTACTTTCCAGAGACTAATCTTCACAGCATTCACATTCTACAGTGCCATCCATCTCCTAAAAACCTTTAGACATACAGAGCCTCCACGTGTTGGGGTCCTCCCATGTGGCATGCCTGTGATGGGGAATTTATCAGTGGTTTGTTGGTTCCCTATCAGGTTCCCTATCCAAGCACCTTAAGAAGGATTAGAGGTCCTTTCAGGATAATGGCTCCTGCCAAACCCTTAATTTGCAATACCTGCTGGTTCACTTAGCAAATTCTGAAGAGTTTCTGGAACAGAATATTCTACTTTACATCTCTGCACATCTAGCTTCCTGTTACAGGAATTCCCCTCCCACTCCCACTCCCTTTCCCTAAGGCTCTTGCCTTTGTCCAGTGGCAGACTCTAATCCCCCAGGAGACCTGGCTCACACGTAACACCTCTTGCATGGTCTTCCAGGTATTGCAGGTTGTGTTATTCACTTCCTCTTCCAGACACTCACTCATTATGGTTTTCTGTCTCCAGGACTGTGGGCTGTGATCAACAATGCTGGGGTGCTTGGCTTTCCAACTGATGGGGAGCTTCTTCTTATGACTGACTACAAACAATGCATGGCCGTGAACTTCTTTGGAACTGTGGAGGTCACAAAAACATTTTTGCCTCTTCTTAGAAAATCCAAAGGGAGGCTGGTGAATGTCAGCAGCATGGGAGGTGAGTCAGCATTTTCACACATGGTCATGGGGTGCCCATCACAAGACATGGCTCATGGCATTCTATGTGGGCGAACAAAAATGCAGGGCATGCAAAGGCACGGTTGGGTCAGGATTAGTCAAATTGTATATACCCTGTTGATCTTAACACAATAAAACCTTTCTCTTCTTTCAAATTCTTTCATGTAGAAACTCTTATCTACCTTCTAACTCATCCATTTGTTACTGGGGATTTAGGGTTCTTATATGTCTTTATAATGTGACTGCCAACACACATGGTTGGTAGATTTGTACAGGAAATCTCACATTACAAATAATGTCAGCATTTCAGGCAACCTGTTTTCAACACTTCGTCAATTTAACACACTGTGTTCAGTTCCCTGTAAGCTGAGCAGGCAATACCTTCCCTCTGTTCGTGCCATCAAACAAAAGCTGCCTGCTATTGTTAACCCGAAGATTGTCCCCAGTGTTGAGCAGCCTCAATCCAGCTAGGTCAGGATGTGATGACACTGGATAGTTTGTCTCTCTCTGTTTCCAAGAACAAATAGTACACAACTTGAGTCAAGGGCTGAACAGTCTTGCCTTTTCATAAAAAATGCCCATGCGTGTCATAGCACGCCCTCTTTTCTGGGACAGACATTTTCAAGCTGGGGTTCCTTGGGCTCTTGTTCAGTTTAGGGAAGATCCATCGACCTGACTTTTGGGTCACTGGGTCACTGCAGAGGTGAGAGGGAAGCCAAAGGGATGGGCTCTGGATTCTAGGATCCTGCCTTCAAATAGAGGAGTACCACTCTTCACTGTTGGATGTATGACTATGCTGTTTTTGTTTGTTTGCTTGACTTTTGTGTTTCGTGCTTTTTTTGGTAATGTGAATATCAGTTCTAGAATGATTTGGTCAGGGAGGGGGTTCTTCGCATTTCCTAGACAAATATTGTTGTCCATCACATTCCCTTTCCTGGCTTTAACTCAGTAACTTTCTTAAAACTAACTGCTATGTGTCTTTGACTAGAGTCTTGGTTGGCCTGAGGCATAAACAAAGAAGAAGGTAGGGAGAGAGAGAGAGAGAGAGAGAGTTGGGGGAGACGAAGTGTCCTCTAGGATGGTTAGGAGCAATGAGTATTTTATTTTAGCTGTGTAAGAACCCTAAAGTAGTTCCAATTTCCTGCTACCTTGCCAAAGCAAATGAATCCTGAGAAAACACACAGCAATATTTTGCTAATCTTTGTTCTGAACTTAGCCTTTACAATTTTAGCCTGTGTGGAAGCCTCACCTTTCTCATTTCCCTGGAATAGTCTGGTACTTCTGGGAAAGTCTCACAGACTCTTTGCCTCACTTATATAATAAATATTTACTGAAATAACAGAGTACTGCCTCCTCCTTGGCACATTGACAAGGAGGTTTCTCTTTTTTTTCCTCTGTTCTCAACTTTGAGCAACACCTTCACTCATATGAGTTCACTTTAGTTATTGCCAAAATGTGGAGTATGTGCTGTAGGCCCAGTGTCTGGCATGTACCAGCAGCTCAGTTAATCAATGAAGAAATGCAAGTGTATGAACGAGTGAAAAATGGAAAGTGGATTAATGAATGGGTAAGTGAAGAGCTTACAGTACAAGGCCAGGTGCGGTGGCTCAAGGATGTAACTCCAGCACTTCAGAAGGCCAAGGCAGGAGGATTACTTGAGCCCAGGAGTTTGATACCAGCCTGG
Source organism: Pan paniscus (assembly GCF_029289425.2). Taxonomy (NCBI): domain Eukaryota; kingdom Metazoa; phylum Chordata; class Mammalia; order Primates; family Hominidae; genus Pan; species Pan paniscus. The sequence goes on from NC_073267.2 coordinate 91,822,840, forward strand.
GCAACATAGTGAGACCTCGTCTGTACAAAAAAATTAAGAAAAAACCAAACAAACCAGGCATTGTGGCATGTGCCTGTAGTCCCAGCTACTCAGGAGGCTGAGGTGAATCTGTTGAGCCTGGGAGGTTAAGACTGCAGTAAGCTGTGTTCATGTCACTGTACTCTAGCCTGGGTGAGAGAGTGAGACGCTCTCTCAAAAAATAACTCACAATACAGAGCATAACCTTTCACATATCTTCAACTTGGCCTCTAAAGCTCTTTCCAAGCCAGAACTTCTTACTCTGTTGTCATGTATTTTCATTGAAGGGAAACTCTGAATGTTAAAATAAATAACATATCTCACTCTTTTTTTATTATTATTATTATTAATTTTTTTTTTTTTGAGAGGGAGTCTCACTCTGTCGCCCAGGCTGGAGTGCAGTGGCGCGATCTCGGCTCACTGCAAGCTCCGCCTCCCGGGTTCACGCCATTCTCCTGCCTCAGCCTCCCTAGTAGCTGGGAATACAGACGCCTCCACCACACCCAGCTAATTTTTTTGTATTTTTAGTATAGACGGGGTTTCACCGTGTTAGCCAGGAAGATCTCGATCTCCCAACCTCGTGATCTGCCCGCCTCGGCCTCCCAAAGTTCTGGGCATATCTCACTCTTATTCTCACCCTCTGGTTGTGCAAATTCATTACACCCAGCTATGTCCATCTATTTTCTTAACATCATCACCAAGTTAACCCATCTGAAACAAAACTTGCTGTCAGCCCTCCAGAATGCCTAGGAATACAGCTAACTAGGGAGGTGAAAGATCTCTACAAGGAAGACTACAAAACACTGCTCAAAGAAATTGGAGATGACACAAACAAATGGAAAAAATCTCATGTTCATGGATAAGAAGAATCAATATAGTTAAAATGGCCACTCTGCCCAAAGCAATTTATAGATTCGATGCTATTCCTATTAAACTACCATTGAGGTTCTTCACAGAACTAGAAAAAAAGATTTAAAAATTAATATGGAACCAAAAAAGAACATGAATAGTCAAGGCACCACTAATCAAAAAGAACAAAGCTGGAGGCATCACACTACCTGAATTCAAACTATACTACAGGGCTACCTGTAAGCAAAACAGCATGGTCCTGTACAAAAGCAGATACAAAGGTCAATGGAACAGAATAGAGAACCCAGAAATAAAACAATACACCTACAACTATCTAATCTTCGACAAACCTGAAAAAAACAAGCAATGGGGGTAAAGATTCCCTATTCAATAAATGATGCTGGGGTAACTGGCTAGCCATAGGCAGAACATTGTAACTGGACCCTGACTTCTTTCTGCCCTAGTCTTTTGAGTTTCAGATCTTTGAGTCATCTTGGATTTGTTTTTCCCCATGCCTCTCTCTTCTTTCTCCCACCCACTCACCAAGATGTATGAAGTTTTCGTTCATCACATCCAGTTTTGAATCTTCATGTCCCGGAGAAACTCTAGAAATGAGTTTATTTGTAGGACTCAGAAACAACACAAGGTACTTTATAAAGCTACTAAAACAGTAACAAGAGATCAAGTAACAATATCAGAAGAGATGGGAGGCATATGTACTCAACAGGGCCGGGAGTTTGTGTAAAGACAGAAACAAAGTGCTCTCAAGATAGGAAAAAGATATTTCATGCAAATGGGAAACAAAAAGATCAGGAGTAGCTATACTTACATCAGGCAAAATAGATTTCAAGATCAAAACCGTAAAAAGAGACGAAGAAGGTCATTATACAGTCATAAAGGTGTTCATTCAGCATGAGGATATAACCATTGTAAATATACATGCACCCGACACCAGAGCACACAGATGTATAAAGGAAATATTATTAGAACTAAACAGAGAGATAGACCTCAATACATTAGTAGCTGGAGGCTTCAATAATCCACTTTCAGCTTTGGATAGATCATCCAGGCAGAAAATCAATAAAGAAACATCAAATTTAATCTGCACTATAGACCAAATGGACCTAATTGTTATTTACAGAACACTTCATCCAAAGGCTGCAGAATATGCATTCTTCTCCTGAGCGCATGGATCGTTCTCAAGGATAGACCATATGTTAGGCCACAAAACAAGTCTTAAAACATTTTAAAAAATGAAATAATATCAAGTATCTTCTCTGACCACAATGGACCAAAACTAGAAATAAAAGATAAGAGGAATTTTGGAAACTATACAAGCACATGGAAATTAAACAATATATTCCTGAGTGACCAGTAGGTCAATGAAAAAAATTAAGAAGGAAATTTAAAAATTTCTCAAATGATAAAGGAAATCAAACATACCAAAACCCATGGGATGTGGTAAAAGTAGTACTAAGAGGGAAGCTGGCTACCAGCTATAAGTGCCTACATTAAAAAAGTAGAAACACTTCAAGTGAAAAACCTAGTGATGCATCTCAAAAAACTAGAAAAGCAAGAGCAAACCAACCTCAAAATTAGTAGAAGAAAAGAAATCATAAATATTAGAGCAGAAATAAATAAAATTGAAAAGAAGAAGACAACACAAAAGATCAACAAAATGAAAAGTTGGTTTCTGGAAAAGATAAACAAAATTGACAAACTTTTAATGAGACTAAGAACAAGACTAAGAACAAGACTAAGAACAAGAGAGAAGACCCAGTAAAAATCAGAGATGACAAAGGAGACATTACAACCAATACCACAGAAACTCAAAAGATCATTAGAGGCTACTATGAGTAACTAAGTATATACCAATAGATTGGAGAACCTAGAAGAGATGGATAAATTCTTAGAGAGAGCCTACCAAGATTGAACCATGAAGGAATCCAAAACCTGAACGGATCAATAACAAGTAACAAGTTCAAAGCAGTAGTAAAAAGTCTGCAAGCAAAGAAAAGGCTGGGACCTCATGGCTTCACTGCTGAATTTTACCAAACTTTTAAAGAAGAACTAATACCGATTCTACTCGAGTGTTCTGAAAAATAATGGTGGAGGGAATACTTCCAAACTCATCCTATGAGGCCTATATCATTCTGATAGCAAAACCAGAAAATACATGTTAAAAAAAAAAAAGAAAAGAAAACTACAGGCCAATATACCTCATGAACATTGATGTAAAAATCCTTAACAAAATACTAGTAAACTGAATTCAACAGTGCATTAAAAAGATCATTTATCATGACTAAGTGGGATTTATCCTATGGATGCAGGGATTGTTCAACATTTACACAAATCAATCAGTGTGATACATAATCTCAACAAAATGAAGGACAAAACCATATGATCATTTCAATTGATGCTAAGAAAAGCATCTGATAAAATTCAACATCCCTTTATGATAAAAACTCTCAATTAAAAAAAAACTGTGTATAGAAGGAACACATCTCAACGTAACAAAAGCCATATACAACAGACCTATAGCTAGTGTCATGCTGAATGGGAACAAACTGAAATCCTTTCCTCTAAGATCTAGAACACGACAAGGATGCCCACTTTCACCACTGTTATTCCACATAATACTGGAAATCCTGGCTAGTGCAAGCAGACAAAAGAAAGAAATAAAGAGCATTCAAGTTGGAAAGGAAGAAGTTGAATTATCCTTGTTTGCAGATGATAGGATCTTATATTTGGAATAAACTAAAGACTCCATCAAAAACAATTAAAACTGATAAACAAATTCAGTCAAGTTGCAGGATATGAAATCAACATACAAAAATCAGTAGCATGTATTTCTTTTTATTTTAGACAGAGTCTCGCTCTGTTGCCAGGCTGGAGTGCAGTGGCGTGATCTCGGCTCACTGCAGTCTCCACCTCCTGGATTCAGGTGATTCTTCTGCCTCAGCCTCCCGAGTAGCTGGGACTACAGCTGTGCGCCACCATGCCCAGCTATTTTTTTGTGTGTGTTTTTAGTAGAGACAGGGTTTCATAATGTTGGCCAGGATGGTTTCGATCTCTTGACTTTGTGATCTGCCTGCCTCAGCCTCCCAAAAGGCTGGGATTACAGGCATTAGTATGCCAATAGCAAACAATCAGAAAAAGAAGTCAAGAAAGTAATCTCATTTACAATAGCTACAAATAAAATGAAATACCTGGGAATTAACCTAACCAGAGAAGTGAAAGATCTCTACAATGAAAATTATATAATATTGATGAAAGAAATTGAAGAGGACACAAAAGATTGAAAGATATTCCATGCCCATAGGTTGGAAAAATCAATATTGTTAAAACATCCATACTATTCAAGGAAATCTATAGATTCAATGCAATCCATATCCAGATACCAATGACATTCTTCACAGAAATAGAAAAAGAAATCCTGAAATTTATATGGAACCACAAAAGACTCAGAAGAGCCAAAGATATCCTGAGCAGAAACAACAAAACTGGAGGAATCACATTACCTGACTTCAGATTATACTACAGAGCCATAGTAACCAAAACAGCATGGTACCAGCATGAAAACAGACATATAGACCAACAGAACAGGATAGAGAACCCAGAAATAAATCTACACATCTATGGTGAACTCATTTTCAACAAATGCAATAACATACACCAGGGAAAGGACAGTCTATTCAATAAATGGTGCTGAGAAAACTCAGCCAGGTGCTGTGGCTCATGCCTGTAATCCCAGCACACAGGGAGGTCAGGTGGATTGCTTGAGTCCAGGAGTTCAAAACCAGCCTGGGCAACATGGCAAAACCATGTCTCTACAAAAAATACAAAAAATTAGCCAGGCATGGTGGCATGTGCCTGTAGTCCTAGCTACTCAGGAGGCTGAAGTGGGTGGATCACTTGAGCTCAGGGAGATAGAGGCTGCAGCGAACTGTGATCACACCATTGCACTCCAGCCTGGATGACAGAGTGAGACCCTGTTTCAAAAGAAAGAAAGAAAGAAGAAAGAAAGAAAAGAAAGAAAGAAAGGAAGGAAGGAAGAAAGGAAGAAAGGAAAAGAAAAGAAAAGAAAGAAAAAACAAACTGGATATCAATATGCAGAAGAATGAAACTAGATCCCTGTCTCTTACCATATAAAAAAATCAAATCAAAATGGATTCGATACTTAAATCTAAGACCTCAAACTGTTAAACTATTGTACTATAAGAAAACATTAGGGAAACTCTCCAGGACATTGGAATTGGCAAAGATTTCTTGAGTAACACCCAACAAGCACAGGCAAATGAGATCACATCAAGTTAAAAAGCTTCTGCACAGCAAAGGATACAATCAACAAAGTGAAGAGACAACCCACAGAATGGGAGAAAATATCTGCAAACTAGCCATTTGACAAAGACTTAATAACCAGAAAATATAAGGAGCTCAAACAACTCTACAGGAAAAAATCAAATAATCTCATTTAAAATGTACAAAAGATCTGAATAGGCATTTCTCAAAAGAAGATAAGACATACAAATAGCAAACAAGCATATGAAAATGTGCTCAATATCATTGATCATCAGAGAAATGCAAATCAAAACTACAGTGAGATATGATCTCACCCCAGGTAAAATGGCTTTCATCCAAAAGTCAGGCAATAACAAATCCTGGTAAGGATGTGGAGAAAGAGAACCCTTGTACACTGTTCATGGGGATGTAAATTGGTACAATTGCTATGGAGAATAGCTCTAAAAATAGAGCCACCATATTATCCAGCAATTCCACCGCTAGATATGTACCCAAAAGAAGGGAAATCAGTATATCGAAGAGATATCTGCAGTCCTATGTGTGTTGCAGCACTGTTCACTATAGCCAAGATTTGGAAGTAACCTAAGTGTCCAACAACAGATGAGTGGATAAAGAAAATGTGGTACATATACACACAATGGAGTACTATTCAGCCATGTAAAAGAATGAGATATTGTCATCTGCAATAACATGGATGGAATTGGAAGTCATTATGTTAAGTGAAATAACATAATGAGCATAAAGACAAACTTCACGTGTTCTCACTTATTTGTGGGAGCTAAAAATTAAAACAATTGAACTCATGGAGATAGAGTAGAAGGATGGTTACCAGAGGCTGGGAAGAGTAGTGGAGAGGACTAAGGAGGGGGAAGTAGGAATGGTTAATGGGTACAAAAAATAGAACGAATGAATAAGATGTAGTATTTGATAGCACAACAGAATGACAATAGTCAATAGTAATTTAATTGTACATTTAAAAATAACTAAAAGAGCATAACTGGATTGTGTGCAACACAAAGGATAAATGCTTAAGGTGATGGAGACTCCATTTTCCCTGATGTGATTATTAGGTTTTGCATGCTTCTATCAAAACATCTCACGTAGCACATAAATATATACACCAAGTATGTTCCCACAAAATATTAAAAATTAAAAAAAAAGAAACAAACCTCTGAAATGATCGATTTTCCTCTGTGTTAGTTTGCTAGGGCTACCATAAGAAAATACCACAGACAAGGTGTCTTCAGAAAACAGAAATTTCTTTTCTCACAGTTCTGGAGGCTGGAAGTCGAAGACCAAGGTGTCGGCAGGGTTGGTTTCTCCTGAGCTCTCTCTCCTCGGCTTTCAGATGACCACCTTTTTGCTGTGTCCTCACATGGTCATCTCTCTGTCTGTTGCACCCCTGGTGTCTCTTCCTCTTCTTATAAGAATGGCAGTCATACTGAATTAGGGCACCACTCTTACAATCCCGTTTAACCATAATCATCTTTTTAAAGGTTCTATCTTCAAATGCAGTCACGTTCCAAGATACTGGAGGTTAGTACTGCCACATATAAACTTTTCTGGGTGGTGGGGGGAGCAATTCAGTCCATAACACTGTAATTGATAAGGGACAGGGGAATTCAGCAGAGAACACAGTGAGGGGCTCTCTAGCACTTACTGGAGAGTTTTGTGAAAAAATAGAAAAGATTTTGAGCCGGAAAAGAAAAAGCTAGAATGTAACACAAGGATTAGAAAAGTCAAAGTATGTGTAAAAGGCAATATATAACCAACAAATCCACAGAAATTAACATCCAATGTGATGCTGACTTGTTGATATATCTTTGGCAAAATTAATGTAATAGTAACTTTGGAAACATGCTTATCTGGGAGTTCATTGCTGTTATTTTCATTTTGAAGCAAGGTGCATGGAGGGAGAGAAGCAGTCAGTCACTAATAAGAGCTCCAGAAGAAGCACGTGGTTGCCCTGACCCACCAGATTGTCTTGAGTCTGGCACCTCTGTCACCTTCTGAGTGACAAGAATTTTGGTGGCATAGATTTATCATGGAACTTTGCACCAGCCAGGAAAAACTGAGCTGGAATTGATGACTCTGCTCCAGTTATTCATTGCTGCAGAGTAAATAACCCTGAAGAAACTATCTCAGGCTGCTGTGAGTAGGCAGCTGGTCTGGGAGGCAGAATAATGGGTCCCCGGAAACATACACGTCCCATTGTCTGCAACCTGTGAGCCTGTTACCTCACGTGGCAGATGGTACTGTGCACATGGGATTGAGTGAAGGATCTTGAGATGAGGAGGTTATCTGGATATTCTGGATGAATCTGATGCAATCACAAGGGTCCTTATAAGAAAGAGGCATGAGGGTCAGAGTCAGAGAGAAACTGGAAGATGGTACCTAGCTGGCTTTGAAGATAGAGGAAGGGGCCAGAAACCAAGGAATGCAGGTGGCTTCTAGAAGCTGGAAAAGTCAAGGGAACTAGTTCTCCCCTAGAGCCTCCAGAAGGAGCATGACCCTGCTGACTCCTTGATTTTATCATAAGATAATACATTTGTAACGTTTAAGCCACTAGGTTTGTAGTAATTTGTTACAGCAGCTGTGGGAAAATAATGCGTCTGGTTTGACTTTAAACGAGCTCCAATTAATAACAAATCACATGCACCTAATTACCGATTCCAAACATTTTTCTTTTTTCTCCTCAAATTTAAACTTCATTCCTCCCAATCTCATGTAATTCAGGTCTCCATGAACACTTTCTCCTCATTCTTTACACCATGTTGAAGGAACGCTTAGCACTTTATTGCATTCCAAAAAGGCAGAGCCAATCAAACAGATTTTACTAGAGATTCCATATATCACAAAGCACTATTTAATGCAAATTCCCTTCAGATTTTTGTGGTTGTTGTTGTTTTTGTTTTGTTTTGTTTTGTTTTTTTTTCCTCCTTCCGAAGGTCTTCAGTTGCCAGCCACCTCACCTCTGGTTACTTCCCCCTCCCTGTCCTTCCTGGCTCCCAAATCTCCCTGGTTTCTTTCCTCATCTTTCCCTCTCCTTCCCTCCCCCATAACCAGCACGTTCATATCACATCCACCTACTCTTAGCTGCTCAATAAACTAAACACTTCCATTAGATCTGCCCTCCTTGGAAGGCAAGAGGTGTGCAGAATAGAAGAAAAAATTATTGCAAATTGTGTTTGCTGTTTATTTGTCTGCTCTATTCCCTCCCTCTCTGAAACTCTCAGAAGCAAACTGAAGCTGTCCCGCATGAACTTCCCTAACTTCTCCTCTCTCCTTCTGTTGTCACTCATTCTCCTCTTCAACCTTTCCTCCTTCCTCCTCCCCACTAACTCCTTCTCTCTCCCTGGGCCTTTCATTCTACCCCAGGCTATGCTCTAAGGATGATTCCTCCCCAGACTCTCAATACTTTTCTCTTTCAGCTGGGCTGGCAGCCAGGAGGGTGGGGCTCTCCTCTTCACTGCCTGGTTGGGTGACACTCCTGGAAAACCCGAGGTCCTATAGCCTCTCTAAGCTCCACTTTTGTCCCTGTAAAGTGGAGGCAACAAGAGTGGACAAATAAGCAGAGGAAATATGACCACATAGGAGAGTTCTGAGGCTTAAATAAAATAATTCTCACAAAGTTCTTAGCATAGCTGCTTATGTGTAGTATGTCTTCCCTGAAGGTTATGAGTTATTACTATTTTTATTAATGGACACTGCCCCACACTTCTTTTTTTTTAAAATTAATTTTAGCTTTTATTTTAAGTTCTGGGGTACATGTGTGTTCCATTGCAGCTCTATTCACAATAGCAAAGACACGGAATCAACCCAATTGCCCATCGATGATAGATTAGATAAAGAAAATGTGGTACATGTGCAGCACGGAATACTACATAGGCACAAAAAGGAATGAGATCATATCCTTTGCAGGGACACGGATGGAGCTGGAAGCCATTATCCTCAGCGACCTAACGCAGGAACAGAAAACCAAATACCGCATGTCCTCACTTGTAAGTGGGAGCTGAACAATAAGAGCTTCTTTATCCCTTTTTCCCCAAGCTCCTTCAAAAGTTAGGTGACTTGCAGCCTCTACTTCTTGGCAACCTCATTAACCCATTAAAGTTTGGTTCCTTTGTTTTCCGTTAAAGACTGCTCAGTTCCCTGTGCCCACTGGCCACTTCTTATCCTCCTTGCTGTCTCTATCCGGCAGAATTTCCAAACCTTCTCCTGACCTTCTTCTACCTGCTTGTCCAGCCTCAGTGAGAAGTTCCATGTGCCTCTCATTTGGGCAGAGGTAGCCAGAGTTCGAACGTACACAGTGCTTAAAAGGATGTTTGTCTGAAAGTTCAAACTCCCAAAATGTCCTCTTCAATAGGTTTCTTTGCAGCTTTTTGAATATGTGTATGAATATAACCACATTTTAAAAATCCGTTCATCAGTTGATGGACATTTAGGTTCTTTCCAACTTTTGACTATTATGAATAATGCTTCCCTGAATATTTTTTGTACAAGCTTTTGTGTGGACACTATAAATTTTATGTAAGCGTTAGCTATTATTTCTATCACTTTCTGTGTCCTTGGGAAAGTCACTTAAACCCTCTACACTTTAGTGTTTTCATTTTTAAAAATGAGATTCCTGAGGATAATACTAGAATCTACCTCCTATGACAGTTGTGACCATTAAATACATTTAGAGCTGATGTTAAAACACTCAGAACAGTGCTTGGCATATAGTAGACACCTAATAAACATTAAGAGTTATTATGAAGGATCCATTACATTTCAGGCATTTGTTGAATGCTCTCAGGTATATGACCCCAATAACCTATGTAATGTTGCTATTCTCATTTTGCAGTTATAAAAACCAAGGTCAGAAGGGTTCAGTGACTGGCCTGTAAGCTAGAACTTGAACTTGAACTTTAGTTTCATGTTCTGACTCACCAAGCCACCTCCTTCCCTGGTGACTCAGTGTAAACATATGTTACCACCACATCAAACACTAAGTCAAAAGGTCTCAGATGCTCTTCCCAGTGGTACCTTATTGACCATTTTTTGCTTTCTACTAGCTCCACTGTTAGATGCTTTTTCCAGCCTAACTCCCATTCTTGTGTGGAAATAAAGTCAACATATCCCATGTCTTCTAAATACACTCCTACGTGTGGGAAGTTCCAGGAGTGGGATGGGGAGAAACATTACTTCTTTAAGTTCTTCTCTAAGCAATGCAATCTAGAGTCAACCATGTCCTTCCCTCCGGTGTCCTTCCCTCCTACATCTTCCATCCCTGAAGAAAGGAACATGAAAGGGAAAGAGTAAGAGACATCATGTAGGAATACAGGTAAGAATCTTCTAGGATGCCAGGCAAGCAGAATGAAGACAGCCTGCCCGGGTTTTAATCCGGTCTCTACCAATGACGACTGCGTGACCTTGGGAACAGTTCTGAACCTCTGAGTTGCAGCCTCCTCATTTTAAGATAAGGATAATAGTAATTGCTTCTTCTGGGGTCCATGGAGAGATGAGATGAAATAACACATGTTTAAGCATCAGTCTTGTGCTTGGCATGCAGTGAATGGTCCAGTAGCATTAGCGACCCAAAAACCATCCCATCATGAGGATCTGGGGCAGCAGCTGACAGTCTGTATGCTTGCAGCTTCTTAATCTGCCAGCTGCTGGTATCACGGCCTCTGATTGTGACACCGAATTACCCTTCATCCTCTGCCCCGTCACTTACTAGCTCCTAAGGAGATGACCCCAACAGGTAATTCCTTCCAGATTTGACCATGTCTACTACAGGAGACTTTTCCCCATTGTAATAACATGTTGATTATCCCTCCCACATAAATAGCATAGCTCTTTAACCCAAATCCCAGCAAGGCAGTTGGATAAATATTTGACCAAGGATCAGAGGCATGGGAGGCAACTCTGATGGTACAAAGAGCAGTTGGAAAATCTTTCTCTTTGAGGCCTAAAGTCGCCAGTTTTCCTCTTCAGAAATGTTCGCATAAACACTTGTGTGCAATTGCATGCTATGCTCGAAAACAAGCCCTTCTAAAATGACCCAGGCCTCAGAGATTTTGTGTCATTGTGGCTTAAATCTTGCTCTTCGGTTACTAGCTGGGTGACCTGGGTCAGGTCACCTTACTTGTCATGTCTCTATCTTCAAATGAGGGTCATGTAGCACCTGAGTCCAGGGCAATATTTCTCAACCTTGGCACTACTGGCATTTTGGTGGGGAGAATTCTTTCTGTAAGGGCACTGTCCTGTGCATTATGGGGTGTTTAACAGCATATGTGTCCTTGACCCACTAGATAATAGTAGCACCCACCCCTAATTGTGACACGTCTTCAGATATTTCCCATGATCTTTGGGGTGCAAAATCACCCCCAGTTGAAAACCTCTGATCTTGGCTGCAGATTTAAATGAACCATGGGTTTTGAGTGCTTAGCACAGTTACTGGTATATAGGAAGTATCCAAGTAAAAGGGACCTCTCCACGGAGAGAGAGTAATCACAGTTGCCTGCCACATCAAACTGTTCTTTTTATTATTATTATTATTTATTTTTTTTACCTAGAATTAGAGGAAGTGGGAAACAATTATACTTGTACAAAGGACAGTTGGAAAATTGTTCTGTTTGAGGCCCAAAATCTTTTTCGGGCCAGTTTTCCTCCAGAAATCGCAGAGTAAACACCTGTGTATAATTGCATGCTATGCTTGAATAAGAAGAGTTGAAGATAAACCCCTCTAAAACAGGTCTCCCTCTGTTGCCCAGGTTGAAGTGCAGTGGCACGATTGTAGCTCTCTATAACCTTGAACTCTTGGGCTCAAGCAATCCTCCCACTTCAGTCTCCTGAGTAGCTGGGAATACAGGCACATGCCATCACATCTGCTAATTTATTTTTGCCATGGGGTCTCACTTTGTTGCCTAGGACGGTCTTGAACTCCTGGCCTCAAACAATCCTCTTGTCTTGGCCTCCCAATGTATTGGGATCATAGGCATGAGCTACTGAGGCCGTCCCAAGCTATTTAAAATACTTCAGAATTACTTTATACCAAAGCAAGCAACCTTAGGGATTCTTACAAGTCTACAAATTAAAAGATCTAGAAGAGTTCACAGTTTCAGCCTTGAGTTCTGTCTCAGTCCAGACTGTGGGTTCATTCCTGGACTTTTCCTTGCTGAGCCAGCTGCCTTAAAAGAATCATTTGGCAAGTCATTCAGCCAGTCTCTCAGCTGCTCAGTGGCAAGATGGGAAGCCTAGGCTGAGATTTTCTTCCCTGACACTCTGTAGGGAGATTGTGGGACAAGGGGGAAAGTGGGTAGAGCAAGACTGAGTGAACCTCCTCATGCTGGGTTGTGTGAGAGATTTACATGCCTATAGTCAATTCATTCTAACATCCACAGAATGCAGATATTAATTAATTTTCTAGATCAAGCACTCTGTAACCCAAGTTTGTGTAACTGGTAAGTGATAAAGTCAGGATATGAACCGGGGTCTGTTTTACTCCAAGTACTATGTGCTTTCTACTTTTCCAGGCTGTTAAGCAAGAACATGTCAGACAAGGAGGGGCATTAAAAAAAAAAACCTAACTCTGGTCTGTTTAAATGGTAATCCGGAAGTGTTGGCAATTTAGGGCTGTCTCTTACTCCATTGCTTCTCAACACTGACATATGTGGGTATCACTTGGAGATCTTGCTAAAAGGCAGAATCTGACTGGGTTGGTCTGGGTGGAGCCTAAGGTTCTGCATGTCTATAACCAGTTCCTGAGTGATGTTGGCGGTACTAATCCCCGGACCACATTTTCAAGCTTTAGCTGCATCAGAATCACCGGAGGGCTTCTAAATACACAATTGCTGGAAATCAAAACCTCAATAAGATAACATACCCCCTAAAATGGCTGTAATGAAAAACCACGATAATATAATATACACCCTAAGATGGCTATAATTAAAAAAAACACACACACAGAAAAAACACATGTTGGTGAGAATGTGGAGAAATTGGAACCCTCTTATACTACTGGTAGAAATATAAAATGGTTCAGCAGATGTGGAAAACATTTGGCAGTTCCTCAGTAAGTTAAACTTAGAATTACTGTGTGACCTAGCAATTCTACTCCTGGGTGTATATGTAAGAGATAGAAAAGAGGTGTTCAAACAAAAACTCACTCATACATAGATGGGCATAGCAACATTATTCACAATAGCCAAAGGTAGAAACAACTTAAGAATACATAAAGGGATCACTGGATAAATAAAACGTGGCATATCCATATAAAGGAATATTTTTCAGCTTTACAAAGAGTGAAGTACTGATACACGCTACAACATGAATGAACCTTGAAAACATGATGCTAAGTACACATATGGTGGGGAGAGAGAGGGTCTCCACAATTCTTTTGTAAGCTTCAGAATGGTAACTTCAAGTCCCTTATTTTTAGCCTACTGTCAACAATATATCACAATGTAAAGGAAATAAAATGACCACCAGAATAATCAACAAAGTGAATGCTGAATTTATTCCCCTGCCAGGTAAGGGAACACAGCCCAGGGAACAAATTGACCGAATAGTTCACAGAGGCATTCGGGGGAATATGACTTAGAAGAGGGGATGATTTTTCGTGCCTATGCTAAGTAAGGACAGAAAGGGTGCAGTCTAGGTCTAGGAAGAGTGGAAAGAGTCCATAGTTCTGTACATTATTGATTAAGGCAGGTCTTGTTGTTGACTACGTATGTCAGTCTGCTCAGACTGCCACAATAAAATATCACAAATCGTGTGGCCTAAACAACACAAATTTATTTTCTCCCAGTTATGCAGTTTAGACGTCCCAGATCAGCATGCCAGCATGGTTGGTCTTCTGGTGAGGGCTCTCTTCCTGGTTTACAGACAACTACCTTCTTGCTGTGTCCTCACATAGCCCTTCCTTGGTGCATGTTCAAGGAGAGAGTGTGAGGTGTCTGGTGTTTCTTCTTATAAGGACACTAATTCTGTTGGATCAAGGGCCTCATCTTTCTGATCTCATTTAACTTTACTTTTTTAGAGTCCTCATTTCCAAATACAGCTATCCTGAGGATTAGGGCTTTGAGATAGGAATTTTTGGGAAACACAAACATTAAGTCCGTAACAAGGTGTGTTCTCTTAAGTTACCTAATATTAGGTTATTCAAAGTGTCTGAGTAATGCAAGAGGAATAAGTTACATAGATCTGCTATACAACATTGTGCCAATAGTTAACAAAGCTGTATAGCACACTTAAAAAAGTCTGTTAAAAAAGTAGAATTCATATTAAGTGTTTTTTACCTTGAGAAAACTAAAAGTTAAATTAAAAAATTAGAGGCTGTAACTGGACAGACAATGAAGGGGTACATAACGTCAAAAAGCCTTAAGACACAGCGGCTCTTAATCAGCAACTTTGGATACCTATATTTATCTCATCTTACGTCATCTTAAACATTAACAGCAAGATTGGATCGATGAGGTTGAACCATACAATACTGCCATTTCATAGGTAAGACATGGTCTAATATTGGCAGTTCTTGCAGGGTTCAAATTAATGCAAAAGACAAATGAGTCTTAAATGTTTGATTCAAAGCATGCTTTTTGTTTAGATTGTCAATGCGGTATATGATCTACTCTCAACAAACTTCATATGTCATGTCTTAGTCTGTTTTGTGTTGCTATAACAGAATACTGCAGACTGGGTAATTTATAATGAACAGATTTTGATTGGCTCTTGGTTCTAGAGGCTGGAAGTCCAAGATCAAAGGGGTGGCATCTTGTGAGGGTCTTCTTGCTGTGTTGTTCCACAGCAGAAGGTGGAAGGGCAAGAGAGAGGGAGAAAGAGAAAGAGAGCGAAAGGGGGCCAAACTCCCCTTTTTATGATGACCCCACTCTCAAGATCATGGCATTAATCCATTCACCCCATCCTCAAGGCCTAATCACCTCTTGGTACACCCCACCTCCTAACACTGTTGCATTGGGGATTAAGTTTCAACATATGCTTTTGGAGGGACACATTCAAACCATAGCGCTTACCCATAAGGCAGTGCATTATCACAAAAGCTCATGTGCACAAATATGTGACAAAACTCTAATGTTCAAGGTTTAATATTCAAAAGATTACTTGAATAAGTATTAAGTGCAGATTCTGATTCAGTGGGTCCAGGGTGGCTCTTAGTAATCTACATAATAAACAATGGCTGCTGGAGATTCTGAAGCAGGTGCACTTATTACTCTAAGAAACCGTGAACATATGGAGCCTTTTGGGCTATTGAGATATTATTTTGAAAAGCCTGAGTAGCACTAATGGTAGAAAGCCCTTATATGGAGCTACTTTGTGCCAGGCACTATTCTAATATATTATTAATTTAACTTTCACAACGATCCTATGATGCATGTACTATCATTATTAATTTACAGATAAAAAGGCAGAGACCAAATATAAAGTGACTATCCTGCTAACAGGTGGCTAATCAATGGTAGAGCTAGGATTTGAATGCAGTCAGTGTTGGCTCCTCTGCCAACCTGTTTGTCTTCTATCTGACCAACCTTCAACATCTATAAAGGTCATGGAGAAGTGAGAACTCTGGCTAACCCCACGAACTGGGATTGCCACACAGCCCACACTGTGATTTTGAACAAGTTGCTGTAACTTCTTTGGCCTCCCTTATTAGTAATAGAAAGGAGTTGGATTTCAAACACTAAGATTTCATGAAACTATAAATCACTTACATAAAAATCCGCTGGCCATCTGCGGCAAGATTAACCAGTTTAATGAGAGTCTGCTTGATGCCAGACATCGTGTTAAAATTATATCAGTTAAGCCTTGGGACCTTTTGTTTTAAGTGACAGGGCCAAACCCCAAGTTAGCTTAAACCAAAAATGGAAGAGGCATTTACTAGCTCTTCAATTATCTGAGAGACAATAAATTACTAGCTCACCAATTGTCTGAGAGAAAGAATAAATAAGCTGACTGGTGTCTCTTCTTAAAAGGGCACTATCCCTCTCATCATGAGGGCTCCACCCTCAGGACTTAATTACCTTCCAAAGGCCCCATCTCCAAATACCATCACACTAGGGGTTAGGGCTTCAAAATACGAATTTTGATGGGGGTGGGCACAATGTTCATAGCACCCCCACCCTTCAGGTAACCACTGATCTGTTTTACTAGACATTAATTTGCATTTGTTGAACTTTACATGAAGGGAATTATACCAAAGAGTACATACCCTTTTGTGTTTGGCTCTCTCACTGCCCATAATTGTTTTGAGACATCCATATTGTTACATGTATCAAGTTCATTCCCTTTTATGGCTGAGTTGTGTTCCATCATATGGCTGGACCACAGTTTGCTTATCCATTCACCCAGTGGATGCTTCTTTGACTTGGGAAATATTTGCCAAGCCTGGGAGCCCTGTTGTTATGGGTCTAGTCTTCGTATGAGACTTCATGAGGCACTGTGAGCCCTACTGTCTTTGCTCCTTCATAATATCAGTGTCTTCCTGCTGAAGACCACCAGGAATGCACCTCAATTCATATTCTGGGGCTGCTGTCACAAATCGCCACGAACGGAGTGGCTTAAAACATCAGAAATTTTTTCTTTCGTAGTTCTGGAGGCCAGATGTCTAAACCAAGTGTTAGCAGGGCTGTGCTCCTTCTCGAGGCTCTGGGAAAGAATCTGTCCTTGCCTCTTTCAGCTATTGGTGGCCCTAGGTGTGCCTTGGCTTGGGCAACATAACCGAAATCTCTGCTTCCATCTTCATGTGGCCTTCTCCCTTGTGCCTTCTCTTTTTCTGTCTCTGATAAGGACACCCATCATTAATTAGATTTAGGGCCCATCCTAATCCAGGATGGCCTTTCCTAGGGATCCTTGCCTCAGTGACATCTTCAGAGACTCTTATTCCAAGTGGATCACTCCCTTTCTTGGCTTCCTTTGATCTTGCCTTCCATTACTTCCTTACAGCTGGTCCTGTGACAAACTCAGTTTAAGGCTCAATCTCACCAGCTTCTAAGCTAAATATGATTTAGGTGGGATACAGAGCATCTGCTCTAGCCCTAGAATAAGTCCTTTCTCACACCCTCTTAAAGAGATGCCCCACCATTTCCCAGGATGTATGTTATTCCTCGTTGCAACAAGCATTGAGCACAATCTGTTCGATTATAGGTGCTGTAGTGGGTTGAATAGTGGACCCTCCTCCCCACAAAAAGATATGTTTACCAGGAAACTCAGAAGGTAGGTTGGTCAGGCTAGAAGATCAGGGCCTGGTTGGTAGGTGCTCTTCATCTTACCTAAACTACATTGTTTTTTTTGTTTTTTTGTTTTTTTTTTTTTTGAGACGGAGTTTCACTCTTTCGAAAGGCTGGAGTGCAGTGGCGTGATCCCAGCTCACTGCAACCTCTGTCCCCTGGGGTCCAAGCGATTCTTATGTCTCAGCCTCATGAGTAGCTGGGATTACAGGCATGCACCACCACGCCTGGCTAATTTTTGTGTTTTTAGTAGAGACGGAGCTTCACCATGTTGGCCAGGTTGATCTCAAACTCCTGACCTCAGGTGATCTGCCCACCTTGGCTTCCCACAGTGTTGGGATTACAGGCATGAGCCACCGTGGCCAGCCCTAAATTACATTTTGCTTAGGAGTTGGACAAGATTGAGCCTTCAACTTGGTTTGTCATCATACCAGCTGCAATAGGGGAGCCAAAGAAGGCAGAAGCAAATGAAGCTACACTGTGGGAATGAGCAAGAACATTGCTCACCTGGGCTCAGGGGGCCTTGCCTGCCTTTGTCTGCCCAAGTCACTGATACCAGTTCCTACATACAGTAGACACTGATTAAATATTTATTGGATGAACAAATGAACATTTCTAACTTTGCTTCTTTTTCTCCCATTATTCCCATAGGAGGGGCCCCAATGGAAAGGCTGGCATCTTATGGCTCATCAAAGGCGGCTGTGACCATGTTCTCATCAGTTATGAGACTGGAGCTTTCCAAGTGGGGAATTAAAGTTGCTTCCATCCAACCTGGAGGCTTCCTAACAAGTAGGTTTCTGAGCCCAAGAACCTGTGATGTTCATCCTGGAAGGAACCCCGAAGGTCCTCTTGGTCTGACAGAGCACACATTGAACCCCTCATTGTTGTCAAAGATGAGCACAGCCAGAGATCAGTTAAAGTGGTTAAAACAGGTTTGATTCAGTAACTGCTGACAGTAGGGGAAAGAGCTAAGCTCCATTCTGATTTGTGCAAAGGTGTTTTAAACATTTTAAAAGGAAAATGAGGGAGAGGGGAAATCACGGCTCAGTAAGTCAGATTAGTGAAAAAGTACAAGGGTCCATCAGTGTCCATGCAGAGGGGCCAGCTGTGTCTGCCAGCTGGCAATTAAAGAAGTCCAGATTCTGTCTTCCCACAGAGACAGAGAAACAGAGGTCTGATCCTTCTTGATGATTCAGTTCCAAAGGAATGGCTCTCAGATCCTGGAGAGAAATGCTTCTGCATTGCAAGAGCTATATATTTACAATTTAAAGTTCTTTTCTAGTAAGTATTTCAGGAAAGGGAAGTCAGGGACCTCTCAGGGATGTCTTGGATAGAACAAATAGTAAAATTTTCTGGCAAGGTTGAGCCTTCTTAGGCAGGCATTTTAGGGAGGGGCTGGTGTTATCCAAGGGACAGGGCATTATGCTGCTAGAAACTGTGCTGGAGTTTCGTTAAGTCTCTTAGTGCAGGGGGTTGGGAAGGGGTTGTCATGCATCCAGAGTTCTCCAGCTCTCAGTGTCCACCCAGCAGGGCTTGGGTTGCATGGGCCTCTTCTAAGTGCCATGCTCTCCATGTATGGCTTCACCCCTGCTTCCTTTCACAAAGGAATTGCGTTGGCTCATAAGTCATCAGCAAGCAGAGGCCACACTGGGTTAGAACCCTGGTCCCCTGGTGCCTGCTCTGAGCGGGACCTTTCTAGGACACACACTCCCTCCCTTGATGGTAGAGTTGTATTTGGTCTGTGGGAACGCAGCTCAAAAACGGTCCCTAACTGACTCTCACCAATTTTGATTATTTTCATTGCCCCACCCAAACCTGTTTAACAATGTATAATCCATTAGTTTCATACTAGGTTTCTTTATTTAGCTTGAGAGCTTATTTTCATCTAAAAGTTTGAGCAGATACTCAGAGTAACATTTATTAGTCTTTTGTTGCCATTGGCCAAGAAGGTTTCCTTCCCCAGCTTCTTTATATTTCAGAAACAATATTTTTCTCCTTCCCTCTGAAGAATATGACCCACCTCCCCTCCACCCCAAGAGGAGACGGCCATTCTCTCCACTCCCCTCCCTGCATATCTGAACTCTGGGAAGAGGCAGCCTACCCCAAGGCTCAGTCTTCAGTTCTGGGCCATCAAACATTTAATCGATGATTCAAGTGAAGATGTAAAAAGTATGTCTAATAAAAGACCACAGACTGGGAGGTATTGCTAAACGCATGAAAGAACAAACCCTAAAGGTTTGAATGTTATCCCAAATGCAAAAGATAAAATCTATACAGAAATATTGAAATTTTGGCTTGAAACACTTGATAGCTGAGAACCTCCTAAGGTTGCGGAGGGGGTGCAAGACTCAGAGAAAGGGACAGAGACCCAGAGAAAGGAATATGGGTCACCACGATGACAGGCAGGACCAGGGTGATAGAAATGCAGAGAAGATGAAGTCTTGAGATGGGTTTCCAACTTGGGGACTCCCTGGGTTGGGAGAAGAATTGAGGAGAGGAGATGGAGAAGAGACATGGGTCAGAGGTGAAGCCAAATGTGCTGGTTGGACTGAGAGACTGGGATACAAAGAGAGGGAAGCTGCTTGAGAGCTGGTAGAAGAGGGAAATGGTGAATTTGATTTTGAATCTGGCAGGAGGATTGAGGGTTTGGTGACACAGCCCAAAGAGAATTCCAACACACAGATGTAAAATTCCATTTAGACGAGAGAGCAATCCTGCAGTTAGGTTATGATTTTGGAGATTCAGTATAATTGCTATGCATAATAGTTCTGGAGAGCTGTTCTCACCCACTTACCATACATTCTTTACTGATGTTGATCTTATTTTTTAAAATCGAGAAATATATAAACAGAAAAAAGCATTATACTCACATGGTTCAACAAATTATTATAAACACTCTTGTACTTAACACCCAGATCAAAAAATAAAACATTACCAACACCCAGAAGCCCCTATATGATCCTCTACCATCACAGCCCTCTCCAACCTCCCAATAGGTAATCACCTCTTACTTTTTGTAATGATCATTTATTTGCTTTTCTTTGTAGAGTCACAACCAGCCCAATTAATAGCATTTGACTTTAACTGCTTTTGCACTTTGAATGGAATCAATATGTATGTATCCTTTTGTGTCTGGCTTCTTTCACTCAATATTCTGATTAGACAATTTATCTGCACTGTGTGTAGCTGTAGTCCACTCATTTCATTGCTGTGCAGTATTCTGTGAATATGCCATGATTTTCTACTGTTGTTGGGATGTTTGAGTCCCTTCTAGTTAGAACAAGTATGAACAATGCAGCTATGAACTTTCTGGTACATGTACTTTGGTTTTTGTGTGCTTGAATTTTCCCATGACACATGCTACAGAGTGAAATTGTTACCAAAAAGGGCTCCTGATCCAGATTCCAAGAGAGGGTTTTTGGATCTTGTGTGAGAAAGAATTTGGGGTGAATCTGTAGAGTAAAGTGAAAGCAAGTTTATTAAGAAAGTAAAGCAATAAAAGAATGCCTACTTCTTAGGCAGAGCAGCAGCATGGACTGCTTGACTGAGTATACTTATAGTTACTTCTTGATTATATTCTAGACAAGGAGTGGATTATTCATGAGTTTTCTAGGAAAGTGGGAGGGATGGCCTGGAACTGTGGGTTCCTCCCCCTTTTAGACCATACAGAGCAACTTCTGGACATTGCCATGGCATTTATAAACTGTCCTGGTGCTGGTGGAAGTGTCTTTTAGCATGCTAATGCATTATAAGTAGCATATAATGAGCAGTGAGGATGACCAGAGGTCACTGTTGTTGCCATCTTGATTTTGGTGGGTTTTGGCTGGCTGCTTTACCACATCCTGTTTTATCAGCAGAGTTACTATGACTTGTATCTTGTGATACCAATCCTGCCAACCTCCTATCTAATCCTGTGATTAAGAATGCTTAACCTCCAGGGAATGCAGCCCAGCAGGTCTCATTCTCATTTTACCCAGCCCCTATTCAAGATGGAGTTACTCTTGTTCAAATGCCTCTGAAAGAATGACTAGATCATAGAGTTTTCCTGTCTTCAGCTTTACTGAATCATACCAACCTATTTTCTAAAATATTGCTCCAATTTATACCTCCACCCTTTCTATGTATACTCCAATCACCACAACTCTGAGGAGCAGGTTTCATTGACATTATTCTCCAGGTGATGGTGCTGAGCTGGGGTGGATAACATGCCCTTGGGTGGGGATCTGGTATCCCACGTACACCGTGATGGTGGAAAATTTGAGATCAGATCCTGAGATGCAGTGCCTGGGTTCTTCCTTTTATATCAGGCTGCCCCCCAGTTTAAAGCTATTTGATGAGCTCTCTGAAGGCAAGAAGCCCAAGAGCAGAAGGCTGAGAACTCATGTTTGGAGAATGACACTTCATACTTATATTTATTTGAAGGTAGGGGCAAGAAAAGGAATCTTTAGGGACACAGACAAGGAGCTTCTGAAGACACTCTAAGAGACATTCCAGATTTTTCTGGTGCCCTGAAATAAAGATAGCTAAATCCTACTGCATGCTAGATTAGCAGATTTTAAGTGCTTTATGTGCATTATCTCCCTTAATCCTCACCTGTGAAGTAGGCATCATAATAGCCCCATCTTGCAGTGAGAAGATGGAGGCTCAGAGAAGTCAAGGAAGTTCCAAAGCCATAGAGCTGATAGGAGGCAGAGATGGGATTTTGATACAGGTCATATCAATAACTTCATTGTGTGCAGCACCAAAGTGGCATGGGAGGGATGGGTATGGAGAGTTTGTCAAAAGTGGGAGATGATGACAGACTGATGGCAAAAGGCTGATGGCTTTGTCACTCACAGAGACAGCTTTGGGGACTCTGGATAGGATACCCACAAGAGTGGCCAGAAATTCCATGAGGTGTTTAAAGAAGAATGAGGTGGAAAGAAAAAGGAACCCTCAGCCTACGAAGACAGGGACAGGGGAGAGGTAGGAGGAGGAATAGTAGCTCACGAAAACATGTTTTTCAGGACCTAGAAACCTCCAGAGTAATTGTCATGATAATCATTTCTTTAAGCACGGTGTGTGCCTTCCTGAAAAGAAAGGAGGAATTGAAACTCCGTTTGCATTTCCATAAGTATAATTGGATTTCACTGGCCTACATTTCCAAGTGAGCATCCCTCCTTCTCCGCAGTCCTGATATCCAGGAGTCACCCAAGCTAGCAAGGCCTCATCCCCACAGCTATCTGAACAACCAAGCACTTTGCAGGAGGCAGCGTGGGAGACCGCAAGCTTTTTGGAAAGTAATCTGGCAGTAGCTATTAAAATTCAAAATTAATGTGCCTTCGACCAGGCTGTACTTTGAGGACTCTTGCCTACAGAAATAAAGCCAAAGTAAAAACGAATAGGTGGTGAAAGTTGATTTACTGCAGCAGTGCCTGAAATGCTGAAACCTATAGGAACAACTGGAAGGTCATTGGATAGGGAAGTGATTGGCTAAAAGCTGTTCAATGGGAAATTCTGTTGCTCTGGTTTAATCCATAGACATTGACAAGAAGGGAGGTCTGATTTATTACTAAGCCAAAACAAATTCATGGAAAATATAAATACCATAGTATGATCCTTTTTGTTTTTGTTATTTCCTGGTAAAAAAAATTAAACCAAATTCTTCTATGTGTATGTATGTTTGTATGAACAAGGAAGGAATGTAGAAGGGCACACAAAACTGTTAGTTACCTTAGAGGAGATTAATTTTAAAAATACGCACGTCTCCTTATTATTCACTTTATATAATGAGGAGGCAGAGCTGCTACATTTTAAAGTAAATAAATTATTTAATTTTATATGATAAGCAGGTATTGTATTTATTTTAAAAATATATTTATACTTAATTGCATGTAGTTTGTGTATTAAAATTTAAATATATGTGTGAATTATATTAAAATTACACTTCACATATTTTTAAAAACATAAATGAAAATTATATCTATTAAGTAGATTAAATATTTAAAATCCTGTATTTATTTATTTATTTATTTATTGAGATGGAGTCTCACTCTCTCACCCAGGCTGGAGCGCAGTGGTGCGATCTCAGCTCACTGTAACCTCTGCCTCCCGGGTTCAAGCAATTCTCCCTGCTTCAGCCTCCCAAATAGCTGGGATTCCAGGCACCCACCACCATGCCCAGCTAATTTTTGTATTTTTTAGTAGAGACAGGGTTTCATCATGTTGGCTATGCTGGTCTTGAACTCCTGACCTCAGGTGATCCACCTACCTGGGCCTCCCAAAGTGCTGGGATTGCAGGCATGAGCCACCATGCCCAGCCTAAAATCCTACATTTAATTGGTAGGCATTACTTCTATATCTTAAAAAGTTATACGTGTGTATGCTTATATGAGTGTATATATACTATATTATATACAGTATATATTATATTGTAGACATTACATGATATATTATATATGTAATAGTCACCAAAAGATGAGTGTCTGTGGCAGCAGCATTTGTAAAGGCCCAGTTGAAAATAAGCACAGTGCCCATCACAGTATAGTGGATAAATAATTCATGGCATTTTTATGCAACGGAATACTATGCTGAAAGGAGAATCAACACACAGTGCATGGATGAATATCACAAATATACTGTTGAATAAAGAAGCTGATGCTAAACAATGAGTGCTATTCATATGATTCCATTTATATAAATGTTCAAAACCAGCCAGGATGAATCTGTCCTGTTAATCAGGAAAATGGTTACTGAGAAGTGGGCTGAAAGGAGAGATTTTAAGGCTGGTCCTGTTCTGTTTTGTTTTTTTTTCTTTTTTTCCCTTTTTCTTTTCTTAAAATTGGAGTGTAGCTCTGTTGCCCAGGCTACAGTGCAGTGGTGCAGTCATATAATAGCTCACTGCATCCTCCAACTCGTGGGCTCCAGGGGTCCTCCCACTTCAGTCTCCCGAATAGCTGGGACTATAGATAAGCACCACTGTGCCCAGCTAAATTTCTGTGTATATGTCTATGTCTATGTCTATGTCTATGTATATGTGTGTGTATGTGTGTGTGTGTGTATATATATACACATATATGTGTGTGTGTATATATATGTGTATTATACACATATATAATGATAATGTGTATACACACACACACACACACACACACACATATATATATATATATTTTAGAGATGGGATCTCACTATATTGCCCAGGCTGATCTTGAACTCCTAGGCTCAAGCGATTCCCCTTCCTGGGCCTCCCAAAGTGCTGAGATTACAGGTATGAGCCACGGTGCCCAGGCTTGTTTTGTTCTTGATCTGTTTGCTAGTTACATGGGCTATCAGTTTGGAAAAATCCAATTACGTGTGCACTTTTCTGTATGTAGGTTTAGAAATGATAATAAATGCCATTATGAAGCACACATTTTAAAAGGCATTTGCAGGCCAGGCGTGGTGGCTCACGCCTGAAATCTCAGCACTTTGGGAGGCCGAGGCAGGTGGATCACTTGAGGTCAGGAGTTCAAGACCAGCCTGGCCAACATGGCAAAACCCTGTGTCTACTAAAAATACAAAAATTAGCCGG
The DNA here is from genome assembly GCF_029289425.2 of Pan paniscus. Lineage (NCBI taxonomy): Eukaryota > Metazoa > Chordata > Mammalia > Primates > Hominidae > Pan > Pan paniscus. Next base: position 91,847,791 of record NC_073267.2, read on the forward strand.
GCATGTTGGTGATGCCTGTAATCCCAGCTACTCGGGAGGCTGAGGCAAGAGAATCACTTCAACTCTGGAGGCAGAGGTTGCAGTGAGCTGAGATCACACCACTGCACTTAAGCCTGAGAGACAGAGAAAGACTCTGTATCCCAAAAATAAATAAATAAATAAATAAATAAATAAATAAATAAATAAATAAAAGTCATTTGCAAAGGGCCATCCTTCCCAACAGAGACAAGCGCCTGCTCCCTGACTTCCTTGGCCTTCCCAGGATCTGACTCTTCCCTTTCCTTTCACCCCAGATATCGCAGGCACCAGTGACAAGTGGGAAAAGCTGGAGAAGGACATTCTGGACCACCTCCCCGCTGAGGTACAGGAAGACTACGGCCAGGACTACATCTTAGCACAGCGGAATTTCCTCCTATTGATCAACTCGTTAGCCAGCAAGGACTTCTCTCCGGTGCTGCGGGACATCCAGCATGCTATCTCGGCGAAGAGCCCTTTTGCCTATTACACGCCAGGGAAAGGCGCTTACTTGTGGATCTGCCTTGCTCACTATTTGCCTATTGGCATATATGATTACTTTGCTAAAAGACATTTTGGCCAAGACAAGCCCATGCCCAGAGCTCTAAGAATGCCTAACTATAAGAAAAAGGCCACCTAGGCAATGGAAGCCCTCAAAGAAGTGGGAATGTCATAGTCTTGAAATGAAAGGGAAACTGGATTTCTCATTAAAGTGGTTTCCCACTCTGTATTCTCTGTGAAATTCATTGATTGAATAGTACTTTGTAGTGAGAAGGCTGGAGAATAGCAACAGCCTCATGGAGAATGTTAATTGAGTTCCTACTATGCACCAGATACATTACAGGTATTCTTTCATCTAGTTCTCATCAGAGAATTGAGGTGGGTATCTTTGCCCCTACTTAATATAATCAGAGAGATTTCTTGTCACACTCTAGCAAAAGGCAGGGCCAGAATTCAAATCCTGAGTTGGACTCCACTGCCTGTCAAGAGAAGAGGAAGAGAAAGAGAGAGACAAGGAGAAAGAGAGAGGGAAGGAAAGGAGGAGGCAGAAATGGCAAGGGCAACAGTCCAATGGATCCTGCAAGTCTTCCTCACTGTGCATTGATATTCCGTGACTACTGCACCCAAGGTATTGGACTCACGGTAAATCATCAGGGCTTCGTTCTCTTCCTTCCTCTTTTTTTTCTCTACCAGGAGCACTGGAGACAATAGGATAAGGTGTCCTATCTCAAACAGAACCCTGGAGACCTCTTGGCAGATCTAGGGAATGTGGCTGACTGGTTTAGTGCCCATAGTAACCAGCACTGTTACTATGTTACCCCCATCTGAGCATACTGGGATGGAAAAGCCAGTATCATTACCCGGAAGAGCTTAGTGGAAGGGAGCAATGTCAGATAATTATAGAGGTATGGCCAAGGTCAGTTGGGTATGGCAAAAGGGGAGGAGCTGGTGAGCAGAGCGTACATAAAGGGAAGCAGAATATCTTGCTCATTGCAAACCTCTCTGTTCCATTTCCTTTCTAGAACATGGAGGCTCTTTTTCTATTTTCCTTGGCGATTTCATGAAAGTATATACTATGACAGTGCTCTGCAATTTTCTCCCAGAGAAAATAATAAATAACCATATAGCAAGATAAACATTTATAAAATACTAACACGATATATTTTTAATGGCTAGTCAAACTGACAGCCCAGTGGCTCTCCACCATTGCTTCAGAGCAGAATGGAAAGAAAAAAAAATCAGTCTAAGTGTTGATTTCCCAAGTAGGCACTTTCTGGGGATAAGTGTTGTTGAAGCCAACACTTCTATTTGCACGATTCCAGTGTTGTTGAGAGAACAAGCGATTTATTTAGCTTATAGTCCAAAGTTTGGAAGAGCACTGAGGATGGTGTGCTTCCCTAAAAGCCAACAGTCCTCAAAGAGTGATCCCTGGACCTGAAGCGTTAGCATCACCTGAGACTCTATTAGAAATGCAGATTCTCAGGAGCCACCCCAATTCTGTATTACATACCTATGGCTGCTGTAACAAATTACCATGTATGTAGTAGTTTAAAGCAGCATAAAGGCATGACCTTTCAGTTCTGGAGGTCAGAATTCTGAAATGGGTCTTGCAATGCTAAAATCAAGTGGTCAGCAGACCTGTGTTCATTCTGGAGACTCCAGGGAAGACTCCATCTGTTGCCTTTTGCAGCATCCAAAGGCCTGCATTCCTTTGTTTATGGCAGCACCACTCCAATCTCCTCTTCCATTGTCACATCTTTTCTGATAGACTCTCCTGCCTCCCGCTCATAAGGCCCTCCTGATTATATTGGGCTTCCCCAGATAGTCCAGTGGAATCTCCCAATGTCAAGATCCTCAATTTAATCACAACTGCAAAGTCCTTTTTGCCACATAAGATAACGGATTCACAGGCTTTGAGGACTCGTGCACTATTATTGTTAAGGACTATATTAGTCCATTTGTTCACTGCTATAAAGAAATACCTGAGACCGGGTAACTTATAAAGAAAAGAGGTTTCATTGCCTCACAGTTCCAAAGGCTGTACAGGAAGCATGGATAGGGAGGCCTCAGGAAACTTACAATTATGGCAGAAGGTGAAGGGGAAGCGGGCACATCTTCACATGGCCAGAGCAGGAGGAAGAGAGAGTGGGGGGGAGGTACTACACACTTTTAAACAACCACACCTCACAATAACTCACTCACTATCACTAAAACAGCACCAAAGGGGACATCTATCCCCATAATCAAATCACCTTCCACTAGCCCCCACCTCCAACATTGGAGATTACAATTTGACATAAAATTTGGGTGGGGACATAGGCCCCAATCATATCGAAGACCATTGTCCTACTGACCACAGCTACTGAATCAGAAACAGGATTGGAGCCAGCAACCTGTGTTGTAAGGAGATCTCCAGGTGATGCACACCCACATTTGAGAACCACTCCTCCAAGCCATGGAGTGAGCAGGCTGTTGGGTATGTGCTCAGGCTACAGAAGAAGCAGGGAAGACTCTTGTGAGAGACATCAAGAGAGCTGACATGAGAGCGTGGCATCTATTCTCTTCTGCAGCTTCCCAAGAGTTGAAAACTCTGTAAGCCATCAGGAGAAGATGCTGAATAGACACCCCCATGGGTCTGAGAACCCCAGATCAGAGAAGCTCATATTGGGTTCCCTGAAGAAGGGCTTCCACATGATTTTGGGGTTACCTGGGAGCAAAATAAACCACATGGTGGTCTATTTAACAAGAGAAAGATTGACAGCCTCTCATGCCACCCCCATTGTCAGAGTCCATTTGGGCTGCTGTAACAAAACACCATAGACAGGATAGCTTCTAAACAGCAGAGATTTATTTCTCACCGTTCTCCGGGAGTCCAAGATCAAGACGCTGGCAGATCTGGTAAGGGCCTGCTTCCTGATTCATAGACTTTCATCTTCTCCTTGTGTCCTCAGATGGTGGAACAGGTGAAGGATATCTCTGGGATCTCTTTGATAAGGGCACTAATCTCTTTCATGAAGGCAGAACCTCCCAAAGGGCCCATCTCTTAAGGGGATTAGGTTTTAACATATTAATTTTTTTGGGACACAAACATTCATACCTTAGCCCCCATCATGACTCCTTTGGCTTTGGGTGGGAGTGAGGAGATCTGGGAAAAGTCAACTGGAGCTCCTTAGGAGAGTAGGGAACAGAGCTTGGAAGAATCAGGGTGCCAGCATGTGGGTCGGGGAACACGATAGCAGAGGCTGCTGGGTTGGCAGCCTTGAACCTGGGCCAAAGTGAGGATGAGAAATCTCAACTGGAAGATAAGACAAATGCTGTTTCCCCAAATGCCAGGAGAATACACCAGCCCCGACAAATCTAGACCCTGAGGAAAAGAGCAAGGGGAAGAGAAGGCGGAGGGAAGAGAATCTTGAATTTAGCTTCAAATGTATCTGTTTTAAAGCAGAAGAGACAAGGATGCCTGAATGCATTAATAAAGGTTCAAGTATACTTCACTTTAGAGCAATACATACAATTTATCAGAAAACAAAAGAGACAAGTGTTACATACAAAATACCTTCATGCCTTGACCATGTCTACACAGTAATTGATATCCCTGATTTACTGTAAGAAACCAGTAAGAGCCAAGGGCAGAGCGAAGCCCTCCGTGCATCAACAATGCATTGTATTCCTGGGGGAAAGCATGATGAAACGGTGGTTCAAAAACAGGACTCCTGACTAAAAGAATTTCCCCTTCCCCAGTCCTGCCGTTCTGCTCATGGGTAGGATGCAAGGTGCCTTTAATATCTGGCTATACAGCATCACGGGCAAAAACCATCTACCCTCTTTTTCTCTTCCCTTTCTCTGTTTTCCCAGTGCTGCCAGCAGGAAAATGGACCATCCTCACAGCAGACCCAGGATAAGTTAGGAAAAGCATCCAGTGAAAATCTGATTTCTTTTATTACACAGGGAGCTGATAAAAGGCCTACAAATAAATTCTATTATAGTATCGGAATAGAACATTAAATTTCATCAGTTTCATTATACTAGTGATAAAGACCACGTTCTGGAATGACATTCTGGATGTCTGGATGGTATAATTCGGAGAAAGAGAAATTCCATGCAAACAGCTCTGATGGGGTGGTTGTAACTCCTGCCCAGTAAAAGTCTCTAGTCCAGCCTACACATAATGCTCCAAGCAGGGGTTTAGAACTCCTGAACACACCTGCTCTGGAGGGCCTCAAAATAAAGTGTTTCTCTACTGATTTGTCTTGCAGGCCAATATCTCCTTCTGAGATCTCCAAGATCATTGGTGGACATGGCAGAACTGGATGGGTGTTTCTGAATCCCAGTACAATAGCCAGCTCAGAATTCCACATCAAGAAATAGAAGCAAAAGGAAGAGAGAAATTGGGGACAGATGTGAAGGCTCAAGATAGGGAGACCTCAATATGTTTGTAGGGTAAAGTTGCTTACTCTTTTGCCTGTACTGCCTTCCTTCCTTTTGGGATTTTGGTGAGACTGTCATTCAAGGGACCCCCACCCCAGCGACCACAGGCTGTAACCCAGGCTGACCAACCAACCTATATCCTTGGCTCCAGTGATTAGTTCATGGTGGGCATGTGATACAGGAAGGGCCAATCAAAGATTTTTGGTCGGAAGATTATTAATGGGAACTGGGAGAAATGAGCAGCTGCTGTACTGTACTTTCCATGGTAACAAGTGAAGCTTCTAGAGCCCACCAAGGAGAGAGAATCTGTTAGAGAATTAAGCCAGGAGAAAGGAAAATGGAGCAGAACAATGAAGAAAAACCCAGATCTAATGACGTAGTTTGAGCCCCTTGATGTAGCCATACCTGCAGACCTACCGTTTGGATTGATTTCCAAATTGTGTGAATGAATACATTTTCTTTGAACTATTTCTAGCTGAACTTCTATTTTTTGCAACAAAGTTAATTTCTGACAAATATACAGTCTTGAAATAGATTTAGTAAAGAATGAGGAATAAAATAATGCTTAACAGAAAAAATGGGCAATGTTTCAATGTCCTAGGGGAAAACAAAAGTGATGAGACTAAACATGAAAAGAGAAAGTGGTTAGGGTAAGTGATATTACCGTTTAGTGACCCTCTCCCATAGAAAAGCAACTTTTCTGTTAAAATTTATTGTGGGATCTCATCCCCAAAGTCTATGAACACAGTCCCTCTGGAACAAGATGAATTAAAATCCTTACCAAGAAGCCTCAAGGTGGAAATCAAAGATTTTAGCTGACCACTGACAATCCTAGATTATTGGACTCATGCTCGGCTAGGATAACAGCATAATGTACATTGTGTCTAGCACAGTAAGGCAGTAAAACTCATCTACCATATCGCAAAATATAGAGATGACTAAAGTGAGACTCCCAAACTACCATGGGAATCAGGAAGATCAAGGAAACTCCAGGCATTTGTTGCAAATTATTTGTTCCTCTCAGGTAATTCCATCTGTGTGAAGATGTTCTCGCCACCAGGTAACTGCCCAGAGAATTTTATTATAGAGAGATTTTTGTTTAGCTCCATTTTCTGTTCTTTCTCCGATTTTGATTACAGGTAATGATTCATTGCTGGACACAACATCATCCCTCTCTTTAGCATTGCCCTGTGCTCTGTCTCCTGACTGTCAGAGGTGAACTAATTCCACATAGAGAAGGTTCTAAATAGAAACATGCCGTTCTTGGCCTGGGTAGGGTTTTTTGGTAAGGCTTAAATGTTCAGGCAAGAAATTTTCACTGACGAACAAAAAGCACACACTTCCATGTTGAATATCTAAGATGAGTTGCAAAACAGGCCTGAAAATTATGTGAGAGCTAGGCCAGTACACGCCATTGCCATTATGAGGCTGGCTATTTTGGAGGGGGTGTGGCTGTGCAGTATCCACTTACTTTCCTACTTGGGGGTCATTGCCCAGATGTGAGATCTTGATGGGAAGCAGCTATTTTCTTCTAACCATAGAAGACATAAGGTCTACATCCTGCCTCTGCCAGCATTTTAGCTCCAGGACTTGGACATATGAAGAAACATATGACCCTCTTAGGGAACGGAATGTCAACATGAAGGGTGAGGCTGACAATCTCCCACAAATGGAAGGTGTGTCTCCCATTTTTTGGTCCTTTATAAACATTCGGCTCCCCCCAATCCAACATTTTAAGCTCAGTCCTCCAAGCTTGGCTTGATTATGTGAATAATATATACATTCAAAAATACTCTCCTTTTGGTAAAAGACAGTCAGAATTCAGTTTACGTTACTTGCAAGCACCGCATTCTAATTTATACCATCATCATCATTATCATCAATATCATTGCCAAAGTGTTTTCAAAGGCTTATGGCTAACACTCGGGCCCACATCTTCATGGGTCCTCAGGATGAATGGCTCCAAGAAGAACTCACTCTCTAAAAGGCCCTACATGTGAAAATGATGGGATGTGAGTTTCCCCTAGTGCACCATTCCAGGTTCCCATCCCTCCCCTCTCTCTGGCTAGGACTCTGCCTCACCTGCTGGGATGAAGAGGGATGGGGCAATGTGCAAACAGGACTTGTGGGAACCCAAGGTGGCTCTCCTTATTTTCAGGTCAAAGAACTGCTCACCCTTCCCCAAAACCCCAGCATGCCAGATGCATTTTGTTTTTGTTTTTGTGGTTTCAGTCCTGGTTAATATTGCTCCAAATGTCACATTCTTGGTGGCAGATCAACAAGGCAGTATGTCATGGGCATTTTGGAGTCACCTGGTGTTATGGTCTGAATGCATGCCCCCTAAATCCATGTGTCAAAATCCTCACCCTCAATGGGATGATATTCGGAGGTGGGACCTTTGGGGGGTGATTAGGTTGTGAGGATGCAGTCCTTGTGATGAGGTTAGTGCTATCACAAGAGGAGACAAGGGAGACAAGGGAGAGCTTGCTTTTCTCCCTTCACCATGTGAGGACACGACAAGAAGACGGCCGTCTGCAAACCAAGAAGTAGGTGCTCAACACACACCGGGTCTGCCGGCACCTTGATCTCAGACTTCCAGCCTCCAGAACTGTAAGAAACAAATGTTTGTCATTCAAGCCACCCGGTCTATGGTAATTTATTACAGAAGCACCAACTGAATAAGACACAAAGACTTAGGTTCAAATCTCGGGCTTGCTGTTCAACAGCTGGGTGACCTTAAGTAAGCTGCTCAACTTCTCTGCATCTTAAGGTTTCTTTTTTGCTTTTTACTCTAAAAACAGGTGCAGTGGTAACGATAATCTCATAAAGTGTTTGTGAGGATTAACTGTGATGATAATGCCAAGGGTTCAGCCAGTGCCTGGCATTTAATAAGGGCTCCATGAATGTGGTAGTAATAGTCATACTTTTCTTCTCTTGTATCTAAATGAAGACGAGATCAAGAGGTCACTTTGGTCTGTCCTTTCTAGCTTGAGGCCAGATAGTGAGAAGGTCACCATGGCTCTGAATTTGTACCCAGGACATCAGGAACAGCCTAATCCAAATGGGGCCTTTCACTGTTGGTTGGCTAATGCTTCTCCCTCCCACTAGGTCACAGGAGAATCTTTTATTAGGTTGGTGCAAAAGTAATTGTAGTTTTGGCCATTACATTTTTTTTTTAAATGGCAAAACCACAATTGCTTTTTCACCAACCTAATATGAACAAACAATGAGGCTTATACCTCCTATTCCTCCTGATAAAAATCCCTACTGCCTGTTTTGTTTTTCTTTTATTTTAAGATAACAATCATTGATGACTTTCTACATGCCAGGGACTGTGTTGAGCAACTTCGCAGTCATCCCCCCTTATCCATAGGGGGTATGTTCCAAGACCCCCCGTGAATGCCTGAAACAGGGGGTAGTACAGACCTATATATACTTTTTCAAGTTTGAGGTGCAACAGCAAAACTAGCATAAGTTTCTTTTGCCTTCTTCACCATTTCACAAACAGAAGAGTTGTTCTTACTGTGGCTTTTAGCCACCTCAGCGTACAATTTTTTTCTTTCCTTATGAAGTTGAGAACTTTCATTTTTTTTTACACAAAGGAAGCACTTTACAGCTTCTCTGTGGCATGTCCATATTGCCAGCAACACTACTCTTGCATGTTGGGGCCATTATTAATAAAATAAGAGTTGTTTGAACACAAGCTCTGCAATACAGCAAGTGTTGATCTGATCACTGAGATACCTCCTAAGTGACTAATGGGTGGGGAGCGCTGGCAGGGTGAAAACACTAGACAGAGGAATGAATCCCCCCTGTGCAGGGCAGGGTGGAAGGGAGCAGGATGGAGTGAGATTTTATTATGCTCCTCAGAACAGAGTGCAATTTAAAACTTATACATTGTTTGTTTCTGGAATGTTCCACTTAATATTTTCAGACCATGGTAGACTTCAGATACCTGAAACCACTGAAAGTGAAACTGTGAATAACGGGGACAACTGTACTTGGATATACCAATCCAATCCTTATAATGATTCCATGAAGTAGGTGTATTCTCATCGCAATTTTTAGATAACATAACAGACTTACAAAGTTAACTTGTCCAAAGTCACACACCTAGGACATAGTGTAGTTGAGCAAAATTTTTAATCTGAACTTGTTCAACTTCAGTTTTTAAAAAGTAGCAATTATGCAGTGGTTAATTTCTTTTTGAAGTCAGCTTTCTGGGTTCAAGTCACAGTTCTGCCACTGATGAGCTATGAGATCTTGGGGATTTTACTTGATTTTTTCCTAGTGCCTTAGAACCGTCATTTGTAAAGTGGAGAGGATAATGATTTTTTTTTTTTTTTTTTGAGATGGAATCTTGCTCTGTCACCCAGGCTGGAGTGCAGTGGCACAATCTCGGCTCATTGCAGTCTTCTCCTTTCAGGTTCAAGCGATTCTCCCACCTCAGCCTCCCGAGTAGCTGGGATTACAGGTGCCTGCCACCACTCCCAGCTAATTTTTGTATTTTTAATAGAGATGGAGTTTCACCATTTTGGCCAGTGTGGTCTCGAAATCCTGACCTTAAGGGATCTGCCTGTCTCGGCCCCTCAAAGTGCTGGGATTACAGGTATAAGCCACCACACCCGGCTGAGAGGATGATGATGAATAGCAGCTGTCTCATGGAGCGGTTACAATATTAAATAAGTTAATCTATATTAAGTACTTAGAGTTTACTTGGCTCTAGAAGGCACACAATAAGTTGTTATTCATATGGCTAATTATAGGGTGCTATAGTAATGATGGAAGAAAAACCAAAACATGAGCAGAAAGCATTAGGAAAGATGTTGTGATGCGGAGAAGGCTTTGGACTATGTAAAGTTTTATTTAAGCTTACTTCTTTCAGCTGGGCTTGAAGCAATACATCATTTCCTTATACAATGGTGGTAAAGTTTCAGCAGGTCACTAAATGATTTTGAAAGGCAACATGATCTTCCTGATCAGTAGATAACTGGGTGGTCCAAGCAGGCACTGATCACACACGTGCATTTCTTTCTACAGGGTTGGCTCCCTAGCATGGAGGGCCTGGGAAGAGGTCCACAGTGCAAGCCTGTGTAGGCCACATCCTCAGGCCCCTCTCCTCCACTGGTCCCCAGGCCAGGAAGGGAAAACTCATGACTTTCATGCTACCTCCCTCCTCTTTCCACAGGGTCAAGAAATAATTTTCAGAAAATGTTAAAATCTCATACAAACATACAATGAGCAGACATCAAAGTTTTATTTAACTCATTAATGAGATAACCAGCAGGATGGCAAAGCTGGTCTCAGAGAGGAGACGAGAAGCTGTTATATAAAATAGAGTGTCCTTTAAAAAATGATGGTAGAATTAGATTGCTAAATCAGATATAAAACTAAAGAACAGATTATGGTTCTATGGAGCAATGTACTTATCATCTGGGTTTAGGCTCTATCCTGGTCAGAAATTATTTGCATCTCTATGGGATAAAAGTAACAGGCACTCCATCACCCTCAGCAAACTAACAGAGGAACAGATAACAAAACACCACATGTTCTCACTTATGAGTGGGAGCTGAACGATGAGAACACATGGACACAGGGAGGTAATGACACACACTGGGGCCTGCCGGGAGGCAGGGTTGTGGGAGAGAGAGGATTAGGAAAAATAGTTAATGCATGCTGGGCTTAATACCTAGGTGATGGGTTGATAGGTGCAGCAAACCACCATGGCACACTTTTACCTATGTAACAAACCCACACATCCTGCACATGTACCCTGGAACTTAAATATAAAAATTAAAAAAAATTGAAAAGTAATTGGCACTCTATTAGTTTTCTCCAAGTTAATATCTACCTTTAAAGAACTGGGCCAATATATAAGTTGCACAGCAAGCAAAGTCACATTTTCTCGAGAGTCAGGTTTTCCTTATGTGGGCTTTTAGACAATGTTCTGGCATTGTTTACACTATACTAAAAACACTACACATGTATTTTTTGCCTTGGTTCCAAATTTTGGTTAATTTTTTCATAACAATTACCAGGGTAGAGATTGCTAAGTGACCAGGAAACTCTTTTCCACCAAGCCTAGATATGGCCTCCGACTCTTTCAGCATTGTGCACCACCCAGCCACCAGCAGTTGATGACAATTTGTGTGAGAAAGGAAACTGATTTGCCATCCAGCTCTTGATGACAACAGGGTTTAGATGTTCCAGACAGCTTCTTTCATGGCTGGCCGAGGCTATTTCTGATGACTCGCTCAGAGCTCCAACTTAGCCACCAGGAAAGACCAAGAGAAGCATCAGTTCTCACTGAAGAGTGGTGACAGGTCAAAGGAAGCTCTCTCTTTTCTATCCTAGATGGAAGTTCACTTTCTCTTTCTAAGTCAGGATTTCATAAATAAACTGCATGGTTTCAGAGCCCTTTATCTCACATGCTGATGGGTTAATTAAGGTGTAGAGGGTTGACGTTAAATGGGTGAGGAGCTTGGAAGATGTATTGGTCATGCTGCTAATAAAAACATACCTGAGACTGAGTAATTCATAAAGTAAAAAGGGTTAATGAACTCACAGTTCCACATGGCTGGGGAGGCCTCACAGTCATGGCAGAAGATGAAGGAAGAGCAAAGGGATGTCTTACATGGCGACAGGCAAGAAGAGAGAATGAAATCCAAGCAAAAGGGGAAACCCCTGATAAAACCATCAGATCTTGTGAAACTTATTCACTACCATGAGAACAGTATGAGGGAAACTACCACTATGATTCAATTATGCCCCACTGGGTCCCTCCCACAACACGTGGGAATTATGGGAGCTACAATTCAAGATGAGATTTGGGTGGAGACACAGCCAAACCATATCAGGAGATGCAAGATTTATTCTTAGTTACATTGGGTGCTGCTAGTGACCTTGTAGAGATGTATGGTTTATTTACCCAGTAAATGGGACTGTTATTGAAGAAAAATGGGAAGATTGGGACTCAGGAGGAGAAGAAATCATCCTCCATTCATTCCAAGGCATCTATTTGCACCTACTATGTACCAAGCTTTACTGAAATCTACTGGGAGGTGTCAGAAAGTCTTTCCTCCTGAGAAGGATCATGAAACCTCCTGGTACTAAGTGTAACAAATTTCCAAAGTCTGTGTGCCCCTTCCAATAAAGGCATGTTCATCTGCAGGAAGGGAGAAGATATAAGTGGTGTGTAAATGCCTTTTGTGGAGATGTTATTTCTTATAATAATGCATTGTTGAAATTGTCAAATTTTCCTGTTTGAAAATTACTGTCGGCATTTATATGTTTTGAAAAATTGGAGAAAAGATGCCTCATCAGTGTTTCAAATAAGGTAAAAGTACACTAATTCAGTGTCATCATGAATCTTTTCTTTCTATCCTGATTGAAATGATAAAAGGGACAGAACATTCTCCCTCTCAGGACAGCTGTGAAAGGGCGGTTGAAGAAAAGCACAAGAAAAACGCAAGGAAGCAGAGCCAGTAACACCTGGCATCATAATTGCTGTGTGGTAAAAGGAGAGTGCAACATCCTGACCCATCTCTATATCGTTGTGTCCTGTGACTTCTGCTTCATTGTAATTGAGAGTGAGATTCCTGGCTTGGTGAAAGATGGGAGGCAGCCCCACTTTGGTAAATCATAAAGCAGCAGCACTGGGTGAGAAGCTGGAGAAGGTCAGAACAGAGACAACACCACCCCCCTTCCCAGAACTCACTTTGTACTGAACAGGAATGCACTTTCCTCAAACTTCTGAGGGTCAATGTCCACCACGAAAGTGAAAACAAGCGAGGGTCCCCAAGAGAAACATCCCAAGATTGCAGGTAAAAATATTTTTAAAAAGATATACCGTGCTAAAACTAATTTTTTAAAAAGTTGGTGTAGCTAGACTCATACCAGCCAAAACAGACGCTAAGGGATGAAGCTTTTCATAACTTCACTGTTTCGTACATGATACATCCCACTTACCCCAGCGGGAGCTCTAGTGTTTCTGCCCTGCGACTCCTGGCTGCTCAGCCAAAGGCCGAGCCAAGTCCTAGTCATCCCCTCTACCCACCTGGCCCACACTGTTATAAAAGAAGGGAGTTCTGCTTTAACCCCAAGCATTCATATACATTTTTAAAAAAGAAAAACCTAATTCATGTTCACACCTGTAATCCCAGCACTTTGGGAGGCCAAGGTGGGTGGATCACCTGAGGTCAGGAGTTTGAAGCCAGCCTGACGAACATGGTGAAACCCCATCTCTACTAAAAATACTAAAATTAGCCAGGCGTGGTGGTAGGCGCCTGTAATCCCAGCTACATGGGAGGCTGAGGCAGGAGAATTGCTTGAACTCAGGAGGTGGAGGTTGCAGTGAGCCGAGATTGAGCCACTGAACTCCAGCCTGGGTGACAGAGCGAGACTCCATCTCAAATAAATAAATAAATAAATGTCAGGATAGTAGTTACTTTGGGTGGAGGGGAATCTTCACTAGATGCGGACTTGAGGGGGCCTCAGGAAGGCTGGCCATGTTCTGTTTTTGTTTTAAGTGCAGACGTTGGTTACACAAGCATGCTCGCTTTGTGAAAATTCATTGAGGCTTACACTATGATTTGTACTTCAATAAAAAGTTTATAAAGGAGGGAATCATTGAGCATAGAATTTCATGGAATTTAAAACTTCCAGGTCGCTGTGCTGACATGATAGCAATAGTATAAGGTCTGTGTCTCCAATGGAGATTTTGACTTAGTTCTCTAATATAAACAAGTGCTGAGTTCAGATAACACCAGCCCCCTCGGGTTTGGCCACCCAGTAACATGGGTACTCCTAAATTATAAAGACTTTTCAGACACTGGGGTTGGGAATGGGGAGGGGAAGAGAGAAGAGTGGACGGAAAATGAATGTCTCAAACTACAACTGTGTTTCCAACTTTGGAAGGCTGCCTTAAGTACTCCTAATACCATTTACAGGGCACGTGCCATGTGCTGCCTGCAAAGCTCTGTGCTCAGTAATTCCATGGGCTGCTCTGGGAAATAGGCAGTGTCCTCCAAAAAGTTATTGAGCATTTTACATGCTTCTTTATTTTTGTACTAACTCAACCAAATCTAGGGTATATTTTACCCTTTACAGCATATGTCATTCAGCACCAGCCACATTTGAAATGTCTCATGGCTACATGCAGCTGATGGTTACTTTATAATCCCTGAGAGTATTCTACAATCCCTGATTATAATGCTATAATCCCTGAGAGTAAAGGACTGCATCTCACACCAAGAGAACCAAGTGTGCTCAGACCCATGCTGACATGCCTTTGACTGGTTGCTGCAAGCATCCACACACAGCTGCTGGATTCCTCACTGTGTGGAAAGCACCTTCTTTCCAGAGTTGCATGGATGAAACGATACTCAAAAGGCTCTGGGCCCTGTAGACAATTGTCATAACCTGTGACTCACCTGTATGAATGGCCATCTACTCAGATTGCCTCATGGCAATGAGAAAGTAGAGACTGAGTCCAGGTGTCACACGCACAGGTACATTTCAAGATGCAAGACTGAAAAAGGTTCTGAAACAGGATGTGGTACTGAAAAATAACTGATAATGATAAAGACCCATGAGCACTTCTGCTGGGCCCTGTCCAACCTGTTTTTCATGTATTAACTCATTCACTCATCAGGATACAAACTAACACAAATTATAAAGTGAATACTCTTATTAGCTCCATTTCTAAAAGTTAACATATTTATTTTGAAATCAGTGCAGATTGCATGCAGTTATGAAATGTAATACAGAGAGATCCCTTGTGCCCATGACGCAGTTTCCCCTGATGGTAATATCTTGCAAAACTCTAGCACAGTCTCACATCCAGGAAATTGCCACTGATAAAGTCAAGATGCAGAACTTTTCCATCACTACAAGCATCCCTCATGGTGCCCTTTTATAGTCATACCAACCACATTTCTGTGTCCCCAACCCTGGCAACCACTAATCTGTCCTCCAGTTTTCAAATTGTGTCAATTCTGGAATATTATATTAATGGAATCGATTGAGCACGTAAGCTTATGGGACTGGCAGTTCTCACTCAGCATGATTCCTTCGAGATTCATCCAATTTGTTGCATCAGTCCCATTTTATGGAGAGGAAAATTGAGGCACAAAGAGATTGTGTATCTTGCCTTAGATCACATAATTAGCAAGTGGGGAAGTTGAAATTTGAGCCTAAGAGATCTCCGGAGCCGGAACCATGCTCTTAGCAACTCTGTTATTCTGCCTCTTTGCAACGATTTCTATTTCTTACCATTGGTAACTGTCAAAAACAAAACAAAACAAAACAAAAAAACAAACAAACAAAAAACAAATACAAAAACAAAAGCAAAAGAAGTGTTAAAGCTACTAGTTTTGAAGACACTCTGTTAATGTCCCGGGGCTGCTGTAATAAAGCACCACAGACCTGGTGGTTTAAAACAACAGAAATTTATTTTTGAAGGTTAGAAGTCTGAAATCAAGGTGTCTGCAGGGCCATGCCATCTAAAGTCTCTAGGGCGGGATCCTTGCTTGCCATCCAGCTGCAGTGGACGCTGGCCATCCTTGATGTTCCCGGACTTGTGGTAGCATCACTCCAATCTCCACCTCCCTTTCCTTCCTTCCTTCCTTCCTTCCTTCCTTCCTTCCTTCCTTCCTTCCTTCCTTCCTTCCTTCCTTCGTTCCCTCCCTCCCTCCCTCCCTCCCTCCTTCCTTCCTTCCTTCCTTCCTTCCTTCCTTCCCTCCCTCCCTCCCTTCCTCTCTCTCTCTCTTTCTTTCCTTTCTCTCTTTCTTTCTCTCTTTCTTTCTGATGGAGTCTCACTCTGTCTCATAGGCTGGAGTGCAGTGGCGCAATCTCAGCCCACTGCAGCCTCCGCCTCCCGGGTTCAAGTGATTCTCTGCCTCAGACTACTGAGTAGCTGGGGTTACAGCCATGTGTGATGATGCCTGGCTAATTTTTGTATTTTTAGTAGAGATGGGGTTTTGTCATGTTTGCCAGGATCATCTTGAACTCTTGGCCTCAGGTGATCAGCTGGCCTCAGCTTCCCAAAGACCTGGGATCACAGGTGTGGGCCTCTGCACTAGGCCTCCACCTCTGATTTCACTTCATATCCTTCCCTCTGTGTCTGTGTGTCTTCATGTCCAGATTTCCCCTTTCTGTGTCCAGTCACTGGATTAACACCCACCCTACTCCTGTATGCCCTTGTTTTAACTTAATTACATCTGCAAAGACGCTATTTCCAAATAAGGTCACACCCACAGGATCTGGGTCCATGTGCATTTGTGTGGGGACTCTTCCTCAAACGCCAAACAGCTTTGTCTTAAGAGAGCACTTCTGACCAGTACTCAGCAGATCTTCCTAAATAGAGAAAAAAGTCTGGCCTTTGGTGATAGATTTAGGTCCAGATCTGGCTGAGCTATGTATTAATTGTGGGTTGTAGGCAAATAATGTTTGCAAAACCTTTTCATCTACAATAGATAAAGGATTGAGTGAGAAAATATATTGAAAGCACCCATTCAGAGTGCCTAGTACGTAACAGGCACTTAATCAATGTAATTTTCTTTTCCTCCTGACTAGGTTGTCAACGGACACACCATTACTTCCTAACAAACACATAACAAGAAGCCCCGTCTGCTCACAGGTCTGTGGGGTTATGTGGCTAGGTGGCTCTGTTGATCTTGACTGGGCTCACTCGCATATAGGGGGTAGACTGGTTGTTGACTGAGGCAGGTTGGCCTCAGCAGGACCAACTGGGATGGCTCAGTTCTGCTTCTAATAGCTCTTACTCTCCAGAAGTCCAGCCTGGGCATTAGGTCATGGTAATGACAGAGGCATGAGGGACAACCAGTGGATGCACACAAGGCCCTGTGGGGTCTGGGCTCAGAGCTGGCACCCCGCTATGATCAACATATTCTATTGTCCAAAGCAAGTCAAGAGACACTCTGCCTCTTCAGTGACAGGAGCTGCAAAGTCACATGGCAAAGGGCATGTATGCAGTGAAAGATATATAACTGGGGCCACTAACGCAGTCAGTCTACCATGCCTGCAGATTCTTTAGTAGGTTGACATTCCTACGGCTGAGAGGATGAAATTTCTGAATGGGCACTTTGCCGAGTGAGTGACCACATCGTCCCATAGCTTCCCAACATTATGACAGTAACCTCCTTGGAGATAGTACCTAGGTTTAGGGAATCAAGACTATTTCTGTAAGCCCTTCCATGTTTCCCAAGGCCCACCTAGTTTGGGAGGTCATCCTACCTGTGGCCCCAGGCTAAGTTTACTTGGCCTGAATGAGAATGAAATAAAGGAAAGTGAAGACTTGATGGTATTGTAGAGTTGAAGGTGTGGAGATTAGTTAGTAGTCCAAGCATCTGCCAGTGAGAAGGCCCACATGACCAATAAGTTGATTTGAAATTTTATTTTATTATATTTTTTATTTGGATAGTTTTTGGGGAACAGGTGGTGTTTGGTTATAAGGATAAGTTCTCCAGGGGTGATTTCTGAGATTTCGGCGCACCCATTATTCAACGTGTAATATTTTATTCCTCTCCCCCCTCCCACCTTTTCCCCTGAGTCCCTAAAGTCCAGGGGAAAGGTGAGAGGAGGGTGAGGAATAAAATATTACACATTGGGTAATGGGTGTATCATTCTTATGCCTTTGTGTCCTCATAGCTTAGCTCCCACTTATAAGTGAGAACATACAATGTTTGGTTTTCCCTTCCTGAGTTACTTCATTTAGAATAATGGTCTCCAGCTCCATCCAGGTTGCTGCAAATGCCATTATTTTGTTTCTTTTTATGGCTGAGTAGTATTCCATAGTGTGTGTGTATATATATGTATATGTATGTATATATACACATATTATGTGATATATATACACACACACTATATATACACATATATATACACACACTATATATATACACACAGTATGTGATATGCATATACACACACTACATATACATATATACACATTATATGTCATATATATGATATGTACACACTATGTAATTTATATATACACACATACTGTGTGACATATATACATATATGTGTGTATATATACGTATATACACACATATACGTATATATACACACATATATATGCATCTAGTTAATTGCTGTGACCATCCCCCCGACCTTCCCAGCATAGCAACTAGCACATAGTAGGTTCTGTAAAATTTCAAATCAAATAAGTCGTTGTATGAAAAAGACACTTGCACACGCATGTTTATAGCAGCACAATTCACAATTACAAAAATATAGAACCAGCCCAAATGCCCATTGATCGAGTGGATAAAGAAAATGTGATATATATATATATATGCATATATATGTGTATATATGTATTTACATATATGTATACATATATATATCACATTTGGCTATATGTTTTTAAACTTGAGAAGTACTCTGCACTTTTTTAGTTCTCCATTGTGAGCAGGCATTTTTAGAATTAGAAACAACGCTATCCAGGCCTGTAATACAAGTGCACAATGTGATCAAAGGTTTAGAGAGAAGGCCATGTGACTGTAGTGTAGTGAGGGAGAGGGAGAGCTTGTAGATGGGGAGACAGGCCAGGATCACACAGGGTTGGGATAAGGAGTTTGGAGCATCTTTTCAATGTAATGGAAACCCACAGAAATATTTTAAGCAGGGAAATGGCATGATCAATTTCCAGATTTATAAAGCACAGTAATTTGGCATTTACTGCTGGCTTTCTCATTCTCTTTAATTATCCAGCTTCTGAGAATTCCTAATTTTACTTTCATATACATATGTCTGTTTCCACAGCCTCCAAGCATTTACATTTCAAGAATGCTTTCCACAATATAAATAACAGTTTCCACTATTAGTCTTCAGACAGTAAGAAATAAAGTCAAAGCACTGGCTTCACCCTGGGTTATAAATTGCATGACTCATAGGAAGCAAAAATGTAATTTGCATTCGATTTGGCCAAGTTTTTGTGAAATTAAAATGTATCAAGTAATTATTCAAGAAATGCATTACAAGAAAAAAAAGAGAGATGGAGCAGAGATACACAGATTAAAAGAGAATTAAAAGAAACATCAACCAGCCACAATGTAGAGAACTTGTTTGGATCATGATTTTTAAAAACTGTAAATAAAAAAAATAGATAAATAAATTGGATAATTTGAAAATTGGATACTTATTGGATATTTTATGATATTAAGAAATTGTTAATTACTTGAGATGTGATAATAATACTGCGATTTTTATTTAAGAGTCCTTATCTTTTATACATATATGGTGAAATATTTTCAGATAAAACTGTATGACATCTGTGATTTTATTTAAAATAATATAGAGTGGGATATGTGGGTGGAGGTAGAAATGTAACAAGATGACTATGAGTAGATAATTTTTGAAGCCTAGAAGATGGATATATGGAAATTTATGATACTAGTAGTTTTTCTACTATTGTATAGGGTTAAAATTTTCAAAGATAATTTTAAAAAAAGCAATTTTAAAGCATTCGGTAAGAAAACATGAATTTACTTAATATGAACTTCCAGATAAAAATGTCTGTAATATTTCTCCTTTGCAAAGATTCTCTTCTTGATTTATACATTAATAATCTATCCCCATTTATCCATCCATTTATTTCATCCATCTGTCCATGCTATTATCAATCTATTAATCTGCCTGTCTATCCATTATTACATTACCAATAACTATTATTCAAATGTCTGGCTCAGAGTTGCTGTCTTGATTTGAGATCCCCCAGTAGACCTTGAGATGAGGATTCATGTGACAGCAGTTCCTCTGGTGGTGTAGGAGAAATTTGGAAGGGAGTAAAGAGAAGAGAAAGCAGTCTTACAAGCTGTCTTATCAAGCAGGCCAGCACTGAGGGCAACTGCAGCTTAATCACTAGGAAAATCCTATGAAAGGGTGTTAAACACACATCTCCGAATTTCTCCACCTGATGGGATGTTTTGATATCAGTTGGGTTGGTAATTGCTTGAGGGCTATTCCCAGAAAAAGTTAAGTCTCTGGCCACCTATGAGTTGGTGGATCAGGTATTCAGAGAAGGTACAACAGGGATGAGAACCTCTTTGCTCCTTCTGATGGCTCTTTCCTCCTTTCTTTCTTTCTTTCTGCTTCTTTCTGTTATTACCTCTCTCCCCCTCCCTTTCTTCTTTTCTTTCTTCCTGTCTTCTTCCCTTTGCATTCATTTCTTTATTTTTCTGTTTGGTCTTCAGTAAGAAAATAAAGAGTAAACTAGGCAACATTGGATTCTTTAAGAGTAATTGAAGATAGATAAATTAGAATTTTACAGCAAAGATAGCACTGTTGAAGTTGTCAGTATAAAAATAAAGTCACATGGCCAGGTGCTGCCGCTCACGCCTGTAATCCTAGCACTTTGGGAGGGTGAGGCAGGAGGATTGCTTGAACTCAGGGTTTCTAGGCCAGCCTGGTCAATATGGTGAAAACCTATCTCTACTAAAAATACAAAACTTATCTGGGCGTGGTGGTGTGCACCTGTAATTCTAACTACTCTGGAGGCTAAGATGGGAGAATCACTTGAACCGGTGAAGCGGACGGTTGCAGTGAGCCAAGACTGGGCCACTGAACTCAAGCCTGAGTGACAGAGCAACACCCTGTCTCAAAAAATGAAACAAAATAAAATAAATTAATAAACATAAAGTCACTTGTGCTAAGAAACAAAAAAACTGACAAATGGAGCCTTAAAAGGCCATGAAGGGAGGTTCTCATGGATAAATGCCTGATAAAAACAATCACAAAACACTGTGCAAAGCCACAATCTTTCACAAAGGCCATTGCAACCTTACAACAACAAAAACAACAACAACAAAACCAAAACAACAACAACAACAAAAAAACCCAAAACCTGCTGTGAGGACATCTGCCCAGCAACTACCTGTCCAGTCCTGAACTGGCACCACCCTTGTTATTGATCCTTTTAGCCAAGGATTATTATCTCAAAAGAATTATGTAATCCTCTTGATTTTTCCTTTAAAAACGTCTGTCTTCCTTTTCCTCCCTGAATATGCACATATTAGGTTGGTGCAAAAGTAATTGCAGTTTTTGCCACTGCTTTTCATTAGTTTTGCACCAACTTAATAGTTTACTATGGCATATACGTTCCCATTGCAATTCCCTGTTTCCAAATAAATATAATTTTATTTTAGAGAGACTCTCTCTGTTAGTGATTTAGGTTGACATAAATGGTGTTGGAAGGGGAACCTGAAGAAATATCGCTATCAGGAGGAATTGGCAATTCGTGGAGTTAGTGTTCAGTAGTCACTTGAGTCCTTGGAGCTCCACTTCCATGGTTTGCCTTTTATGGCTGGCCTTTCTTGCCCTGGTGAGTCTTCTTTCATACCAAGCCTCCCTCTTTTTGGTAGAGGTGTTTGGCTTCATTTTGGATTTGCTTTGGTGATAAGACTGCCTTAATAAAGGACCTTAAAACACTCCTGGGATGATAAAAGACTTTTTGTCTTTTCTGGCATAAAGATAAGTGCCCTTCTGGTTTGAGTACTCTGGTTTCTATAGAATTTACATCTGTCTGCAAGGCATGTCTTCTGTGGTAAATTTACTTTTGGTTATTTTTATGTTCCTAAAGAGTGCTTGGGCCTTGAGTGAACATCAGCCGTAGCCAGTAAGTACTTGCTGCAGGCCTGGGGTAGTGCTGGCAATGGGGAGGCACTCCCTCTGCTTAAAGAAAGGGGAGGGAGGAGTGGGAAGCGCTTTGTCTTGAGGCTTGGGTGACAGCTCAGCTACACTAGAACAGAGCACCAGGTAGATTCCTAAGGTTCTTGACTTCAGGCCCTGGCTCTTGTACAGAATTTCTGGATCTACCCAGGACTAGGGGAACAGCTTCTACAATTGATTCGGCAGGAATCAAATCTGAGTTTGTCTACAGCGGATTCGGAGGAGACAAGGCCTTCCGTGATGCTGAGTGATAGCATCTCCCAAAGTTAAAAATACCAAATGCATGACAGTGCTCCTGTGATTGGTTAACAGGGTGGTAGTCACTAATCCATTGAAACGTCTTATTTAAGGGGAACATGTGGGCAATCTTAATGTTATGGCTCTGAAATAAGAACCACGTGCCAGCTATAGTTTCAGAACAGTCACCCCCCAAGTGTTATAGGCCTGGAGCAAGGAGTAGTACTCCTGAGCGGGATGATGATTTCTCGGAGGTTGGTAGATAAAGTGACCAAAATTTGGTAAGGGATATCCATGTTGGTGAGGGATTTCTTGACTGAGTTGTGCTATCTCTGATGAATGAATGTATGTACTATGTAATATTAAGGATTTTTAGTATGGGTCAATATTCGTATGGATTAGGTTTTGTTGTACGGTTCAAAATAGTAGATGTGCAATAATTGGCTAAGGGATTGTTAACATGTGCTTATATGTATGTGGACTAGATTTATAATGTACTCTCATATATGAATGTACTATGTACAAATAAGCCATTATAGTACTATATATTATCCATGGGGACTAACAGTAATGCATGAAGTACATAAAAGCACTAACGTATTAGTGCTAGTTGATTAGGACTGGCATGGTAGTTGAAGTGTGTGCTGAGAAAAGTTCAGGGAATAGTTTAATTAGAATTTCAGCTTTGGGTGTGGACAGTGAAACGGGAATGCTTTTTCCCTGAGTGTCCTGGGGAGGGAATTCTCCATTTCTGGTTTACAAGACCAGAGTATTGAATTATACTACAAGGGCATTTTCATTTAAGTAGTTTATTTTCAGTTAAGGTAGTGAGTGGTATGAGTGTGAGGATGGTAGAGAAGTACATAATAGATGCTGTGTTTCCAATGGCAATAAAAGGGCATTCGACTGGCTGCCCTCCGATTCACGTGAGTGTAAACAGGCCAGCGACTAACATTCAGAAGTGGCATTAACTGAATGGCTGAATACTATGCTTGGATGTTTAGACATGTGAAGAATGGGAATAACTGCTAGAATGAGAATGGAGAATACAAGGGCCAGTACGTCTCCCAGTTTGTTAGGTATGGATCATAAGATTGCGTATGCAAACACAAAGTATCACTCTGGCTTAATGTGTGGTGGGGTGTTGAGGGGGTTGGCTAAAGTGTAATTATCTGGGTCGTTCAGAAGGTCAGGCAAAAATAGTGCTAGAGTTATTAGAAAGAGGAAGAGAAAAATGAAAACTAGATTATCTTTGGTTGTATAGTAGGGATGGAAAGTCATTTTGTCAGGGTCTGATGAAACCCCTGAAGGATTATTAGATCCTGTTTTATGAAAAAATAAAAGGCGAATAGTTGCTAGAGCTGTAATGATGAAGGGTAAGATGAAATAGAAGGCAAAAATCGTGTAAGGGTGGCTTGGTCAACTGAGAATCTGCCTCAGATTCATTGTATAAAGTCAGTTCCAATATATGGGATGGCTGATGGTAGATTTGTAATTACTGCAGCGCCTCAGAATAATATTTGGCCTCATGGGAGAACACAGCCTATAAATGCTGTTGCTATAGTTGTGAATAGGAGGATAATGCCAATATTTCAGGTTCCTAGGAATATAAATGATCCGTAGTATAAGCCTCGGCCAATGTGTAAGAAGAGGCAGATGAAAAATATTGAAGGGCCATTAGCATGAAAATAGCAGACCATCCAGCAGGAGTTTACATCTCGGCTGATATGGGCAACTGAAGAGAAGGCAGTTGAGGTGTCTGATGTATAGTGCGTGGCCAAAAGTAATCCCGTAATGATCTGGAGAATTAGGCAGGTACCAAGAAGTGAGCCAAAGTTTCATCATGTAGAAATGTTAGAGAGTGTGGGAAGATCAATAAATGAGTAATTAATAATTTTTGTTAACGGGTGTGTTTTGCTGGTGTTGGTCATTAGTGTTCTTATAGTTGAAGTACAACGATGAGTTTTCATGTCATTAGTCACGGTTATAGTCCATATAGGAATAATGGCATATGCATTATTTTTATTGAGTGTACTTTTGATTACAGGGTTTGTAGGTTTTTCTTCAAAACCTTCTCCTGTTTATGGAGGTCTAGGGTTAATTATTAGTGGTGCTGTGGGTTGTGGTATTGTGTTGAATTTTGGCGGAGATTTCGTGGGGTTAATAGTTTTTATTTATTTATTTATTTGGGCAGTATGATGGTTGTTTTTGGTTATACTGCGGCGATGGCTATTGGCGAATACCCTGAAATATGAGAGTCAAATATTGACATTTGAGGGGCCTTATTATTAGGGTTATTAATAGAGTTGGTGTTGGTTCGGTGAATAGTTGAGTATGATGGGGTGGTAATTATGACTGATTTTAATAGCATAGAGAGTTGAATGATTTTTGAGGGTGAGGGAGTGGGGTTATTGTATGAGGATTCTGTGGGTGTGGCTGCCTTGTACAGTTATGGATGTTGATTGGTGGTAGTTGCTGGTTGATCATTATTTGTTAGTATTTATGTTGCAATTGAAATTACTTGGGGTAATAGATTAATTAAGAGTCGGTTAGAAGGGATGGGATAAAAAAAGAGAGAAAGAGTTTAATTAGGACTTTTTGAGTAGATATGGTAATGGAGGCTGAAACTTGGGTTTGTGAAATGGTCTTTGGCATAGACTTTTCTAGTAAAATTAGGTCTAGAAGAAGTGAGCCCATATTTTGGCTTGTGAATAGGCTTGAGTGGGTGAATTGTACGGTGAATTGTGATTGAATAAAAACCTAGTATATTGGGCCGGGCGTGGTGGCTCCCGCCTGTAATCCCAGCACTTTGGGAGGCTGAGGTGGGCGGATCATGAGGTCAGGAGATCAAGAACATCCTGGCTAACACGGTGAAACACTGTCTCTACTAAAAATACAAAAAAAGTAGCCAGGCGTGGTGGCCGGTGCCTGTCATCCCAGCTACTCGGGAGGCTGAGGCAGGAGAATGGCGTGAACCTGGGAGGCGGAGCTTGCAGTGAGCCGAGATCCCACTACTGCACTCCAGCCTGGGCACAGAGCCAGACTCTGTCTCAAAAAAAACGAACGAACGAACAAACAAACAAACAAACAAAAACCTAGTATATTGGAGAAGTTGAATGTCTGTAGTGGGTACTTTAATTTAACGTTATTGGTTTTAAGGATTGAGTTCCATTGCTAGTAAGAGGCCTAAGGTGAAACAAATTAAAATGGAAACACAACATGCCAAAACCTATCGGATACAGTGAAAGCAGTACTAAGTGGGAAGGTGATAGCTTCTTTTGATAAGTGGCTACATCAAAAAACTAGAAAAACTTCAAATAAACAACCTTTTAAAGAATTAGAAAAGCAAGAGCAAATTAAACCCAAAATTGGTAGAAAAAAGAAATAATAAAGATCAGAGTAGAAATAAACAAAATTGAAACAGGAAAAAAAACTATGAAAGATCAATGAAATAAAAAGTTGGTTTTTGGAGAAGATAAAATAGACAAAACTTTATCCTGATTACCTAAGGAAAAAGAGAGAAGATCCAAATAAATAAAATGGGAGATGAAAATGGAGATGTTACAACTGATATCACAGAAATTCAAAGCAACATTAAAGGCTACTATGAGCAATTGTATGTCAATAAATTAGAAAATCTAGAAGAAATGGATAAATTCCTCGACACATACAACCTACTGAGATTGAACCATGAAGAACTCCTTAACCTAAACAAACCAATAACAACTAATGAGATTGAAGATGTAATAAAAAGTCTACCAGCAAAAAAAAAAAAAAAAAAAAGCCCAGAAACCGATGGTTTCACTGCAGAATTTTACCAAATATTTAAAGAAGAACTATTACCAATCCTACTCAAATTATTGTGAAAAATAGAGGAGCAGGGAATGCTTCCAAACTCCTTCTGTGAGGTCAGTATTACCGTAATACCAAAACCAGACAAAGACATATCAAAAAAAAAAAAAAAAAAAAAGATCATTTATCATGACCAAGTATCATGACCAAGTGGGATTTATCCCACGGAAGCAAGGATTGTTTAACATATGCAAATCAATCAATATGATACATTATATCAACAGAATGAAGGACAAAAACCATATGACTATTACAATTGATGCTGAAAAACTACTTGATAAAATTCAACATCCTTTTTGATAAAAACCCTCAAAAAAACTGGGTACAGAAGAAACATACCTCAACTCAATAAAAACCATATATCACAGATCCATAGCTGGTATCATACTGAATGGGGAAAAACTGAAAGCCTTTCCTCAGATCTGGAACAAGGCAACGATGCCCACTTTCATCACTGTTGTTCAACATAATACTGGAAATTTCAGCTGGAGCAATCAGACAGGAGAAAGAAATAAAGGGGATCCAAATTGGAAAAAAAATTATTCTTGTTTACAGATGATATAATCTTATGTTTGGAAAAACCTAAAGATTCCACACAAAAACTATTGGAAGCAATAAATTCAGTAGAAGTACAGGATGCAAAATCCGCATAAAAAATTAGTAGTATTTCTGTATGCGAAGAACAAATGATCTGAAAAGGAAATCAAGAAAGTAATCTCATTTATAATAGCTACATATAAAATTAAATACCTAGGAATAAATTTAATCAAAGAAGTGAAACATATCTACAATTAAAATTATAAAACATCAATGAAAGAAATCAAAGAGGATAAAAAAAGAAAGTTATTCCATGTTCATGGGTTGCAAGAATAAATGTTGTTAAAAAGTCCATAGTACACAAAGCAATCTACAGATTCAATGCAATCTCTATCTAAATACCAATGACATTCTTTATAGAAACCGAAAAAAATCCTACAATGTATATGGAACCACAAGACTCAGAATAGCCAAAGCTATCCTGAGTAAAAAGAACCAAACTGGAGTAATCATATTATCTCTCTTCAAATTATACTACAGAGCTACAGTAACCAAAACAACATAGTACTGGCATAAAAACAGACACATAGACCGGTGGAACAGGTTAGAGAACCCAGAAATAAATCTGTACATCTACAGTGAGCTCATTTTTGACAAAGATGCCAATAACGTACATTGGGGAAAAAACAATCTCTTCAATAAACGGTGCCAGGAAAACTGGATATCTATATGCAGAAGAATGAAACTAGACTCCTGTCTCCCACATATACAAAAATCAAATAAAAATGGATTAAATACTTAAAACCATGAACTCATCATTTTTTATGGCTGCATAGTATTCCATGGTGTATATATGCCACTAATCCAGGCACAGTGTGCACATGTACCCTAAAACTTAAAGTATAATAAAAAATTAAGAAAAAAAAAAAAACAAAAAACCATGACCTCAGACTATAAAACTACTACAAGAAAACTTTACAAAAACCTTTCAAGACATTGGACTGGGCAAACATTTCTTGAGCAATACCCCATAAGCACAGGAAATCAAAGAAAAATGGACAAATCACATCAAGTGAAAAAGCTTCTGCACAGCAAAGAATACAATGAACAAGTGAAAAGACAACCAACAGAATGAAAAAAAATTTGCAAACTACGCATTTGACAGGGAATTAATAACCAGAATTTTTAAGGAGCTCAAACAACTCAATAGAAAAAAATCTGATAATTTGATTAAAAATGGGGAGAAGATCTGAATAGAAATTTCTCAAAAGAAGTTATAGAAATGGCAAACAGACATATAAAGAGGCACTCAACCTCATTGATCATCAGAGAAGTGCAAATCAAAACTACATTGAGGTATCATTTCATCCCAGTTAAAATTATTTTTATCCGAAAGACAGGCAATAACAAATGTTGGTGAGGATTTAGAGAAAAGGGAACCATTGTACACTGTTGGTGGGAATGTAAATTAGTACAACCGCTATGGAGAACAGTTTGGAGATTCCTCAAAAAAACTAAAAATAGAGCTACTAGGTATATATGCAAAAGAAATGAAATCAGTATATCAAAGAGATATCTGCAATCCCATATCTATTGAAGCACGAGTCAGAATAGCCAAGATTTGGAAGCAACCTAAGCGTCCATCAACACACAAATGGGTAAAGAAAATATGATACATGTACACAATGGAGTACTATTCAGCCATAGAAAAGAATCAGAATAGAAAAGAATCGGATTCTGTCATTTGCAACAACATGGATGGAATTGGAAGGTCATTATGTTAGGTGAAATAAGCCAGGCACAGAAAGGCAAACTTTACATGTTCTCACTTATTTGCGGCTGCTAAACAAAACAATTAAACTCATGGAGATAGAGAGTACGATGATGGTTATCGAGTCTGGTAAGTGTAATGTGGTGGTGGGAAGGGGATAGTCAATGCCAGCAAGAATATAGTTTGAGTGAATGAGATCTAGTATTTGATGGTACAACAGGATATCTATAGTCAAGAATAATTTATTGTACATTTAAAAATAACTAAAAGAGTATATTCGGATTGTTTGTAACACAAAGAAAGGATAAATATTTGAGGTGTTGGATAGTCTATTTACCCTGATGTGATTACCATGCATTGTATGTCTGTATCAAAATATCTAATGTAGCCTATACATATATATGCCTATTATGTAACCCCCCTGACACACAAATCAGAAACTCTGAGGAAAAAGAAACTGACTTTACATTTAACATGTAGAACGTTCTAAGTTTTTGTTTGTTTGGTTGTTTTTGTATTTTTGAGACAAGGTCTCACTTTGTCACCCAGGTTGGAGTACAGTGGTGTGATGAACATATATCACTGCAGCCTTGACCTCCCAGGCTCAAGCAATCCTCCCACCTCAGTCTCCCCAGTAGAGAGGACTACAGGTGTGTGCAGCCATACCTGGCTAACTTTTGCATTTTTTGTGGAGATGGGATTTCACCCTATTCCCTGTCTTGTCTCAAACTCCTGAGCTCAAACCATCCGCTTGCCTCAGCCTTCCAAGTTCTTTCTTTTTTTCCCCCCTCCTACTTTGAAACTGTTGACTTTTCTGCTGGTGTTGAGATAAAACTCACTGCTTATGGCACTTCAGCCACGATTTTTGTTAAAAAGTCTTAAAGGGATTCCATATTAATGTATTTGCAAATTCTAACAGCTCCATGGCAACCAACAACCTAGATACCTTTTGGAAATGTAAATGTGGGTTTGCCTCACTAACAATTGCTTAGGGTGATGGAACTGTTAATTGAAGGATTGATAGTCTAAGAGAAAAAGAACCGGATAAATGTTCTTAAAAGGCTCTCAGATCAGACTGGTCAAAATCTTGAGCTTGGAGTAATAATACATGGTATTGCTGTTTGATATAAAAGTTGCTTTGTGTGCTGTACAGGAGCCAAAAAAGCAAAACATCCTGTTTAATTGCATCCTCACCTGCACTGATTATTCAAAAACAACCAGAGGAGCAAACGAGATAGATTTGTTACTAAAAATTCAAGGCCACAGGGAAATTTTATTTTTTATAGAATTCAGGCAGTCCTACTTAAAATATTAATACAAACATTAATAATTTAACTATAAACTCATTTGAAACTGAGAAGAAGGAATAAAAGGGTAAAAAAGATGTCTTTTTAAGAAGTCAACCTGCTATGCAAGCTGCTTTACTCAAAAATTTGGTACACAGCCTTCATCAGATTACCTATCAGGGCAATGAAAATTTGGCCATATGAACTTGTCCCATTTTGTCAGAAATATAATTTTGATTCAATTATCTTTTACAAACTAGTGTGTTTATATTACTATTTCATGACTAAAATGATAAAATTAAAGAGCTCTAAGATCCTTGTGTGTGTGTATGTGTACCTACATACACTTAGGTGTGTTTATGCATATGTACATTTATTATGTTGTATGTGTGTTTACACGGTAAAATCTGGTGTAGTTGGCCAGAAATCCCTTAAGGAATTCTATTCAGATAGGTTCAAACAAATGAGTGTTCCTAAAAATTTTAAAAATATATAGTAATTAACCCAAATAGCTTTCAGTTCATGTGGCTGAAGCAAATCTTTAACGAATAAGCTGATTTTAAAATTATTGATTAAAAAAATAGAAATGTCTTTAAAATTGTCCACATACATTTTTGCCTGGATTTACTGGTCAGATAGTTTTATATTTGTCCCTGCTAGGTGACTTAAGGTTATAAAACTATAAGCCCCTGGCTGGATGCGGTGGCTCATGCCTGTAATCCCAGCACTTTGGGAGGCTGAGGTGGGCAGATCACTTGAGGTCAGGAGTTTGAAACCAGCCTGGCCAACATGGTGAAATCTTGTCTCTACTGAAAATACAAAAATTAGCTGGGTATGGTAGTGTATGCCTGTAATCCCAGGTATTCAGGAGGCTGAGGCAGGAGAATCACTTAAATCCAGGAGGCGGAGGCTGCAGTGAGCCAAGATCATGCCACTGCACTCCAGCCTGGGTGACAGAGAGAGACCCCATCTCAAAAAATAAAATAAAATAATAAAAAAATAAAATAAAATAAACCTATAAGCCCCTCTGAAAGATAGAAGGGTATTTTTTTGTGTAACTCATACATATGGCTAATTTAATATTGTTGATTGAATAAATCTTCTGAGTTATTGATAAAATACCCATATATTTAATTTTAAGGTGTTTACTTAGGTGAATACCTGATGTTGTCATTAATTTGGGAGACAGTTTGTTATGCAGCAATACATAACCAAAATACCAACTTTTAAATGTTTGCCAATTTTATGTGTGCAAGGTATGGGATCTCAATGTTACTTCATTTGCTTTTATCTGACTGCTAATGCATTTAAGAAGCTTTCCATGAATCCCTGTGAATTCCCCTCACCTCCTATAACTGAATGACAAAGTTTGGAGGGGAAAAATGTTTCTCTGAATTAGCCAGGATAATCCAGGGAAATAATAGGAAATCAGCAACAGGGGATAAACTATAGTGCAGACACTGCTGGAAAGAAATATCAAAGGAAGAAAATAATCCCACAATGTTAGGTTGCCTGCTGGCACTGGTGAACCTTACACAAGATAGTGGCAACATTGTACCTGCTTTCAGGAGAAGACTTGTTCAACAGATTATGGCCTCTATCCCCTTGATTCTAGAAAATGTGGCCTCTGGATTTTTTGAAAGTACAGCTCAAAATGGCCAAATGCACAAGTCTGAGGTTGCTTCTGTCACCACCAGCAAAAGTGGCAGCAGTATCTGAGAGTACCCAGCAGGAATCTAACAGGAAACCACTGGATCTTAAGTCTTGCTGGTGAAAGAAAGTGAGGTTGAAATCTTCTAGCCTCATGATGAGGCAGAGAAAGCTGGGGTATTAAGGCTGGGGATGGCAGAGGGCTTAAAAACACTCTTCTCCAGCCTGGATAACACGGTGAAACCCTGTCTCTACAAAAAATACAAAAAAGTTAGCTGGGCCTGGTGGTGTTCACCTGTAGTCCCAACTACCTGGAAGGCTGAGGTGAGCCCGCAAAGGTGGAGGCTGCAGTGAGCTGTGATTGTGCCACCACACTCCAACATGTACATATTACTGTTAATTTTGTATTTTCTCTTTTTAAACTTTGCATTTGTTACATGTTAAACTTTTGCGTAAGTACACCTCCTTAAAAAAATACTGCTGGCCCAGCACTTTGAGGTGATTGCAAAAGACTGTGGAACAGAGAAAATTAAACTTAATAGTGGGCTCCAGATAGACTTAGCCTGAGAACCACTTCCTTCAAACCTTTCTTGTTGCTGAAATGTGGCTAAAGGGTTTTGACACTGAGCCCTAACTGCCAGTCACTCCCTCCAATGTGGGATCATATCAAAAACCCAGGAAAGGTCCATCCCAACACCAAGAGAAAATCAAAATCTAACCACAGGATGATCAATCAGCGATTCTTTTAAAGAAATATCTTGATAAAAAGGGGGGAATGTGAAAGTTGTCAGAATCATTGGAGTCACTTGTGTTAAGAAAATCCTGCCGAGCGTGGTGGCTCACGCTGTATTCCCAGAACTTTGGGAGGCTGAGGCAGGTGGATCATGAGGTCAGGAGTTCGAGACCAGCCTGACCAACATGGTGAAACCCCATCTCTACTAAAAACACAAAAATTAGCTGGGCCTGGTGGTGAGCACCTGTAATCCCAGCTACTGTGGAGGCTGAGGCAGGAGAATTGCTTGAACCCAGGAGGCGGAGGTTGCAGTGAGCCACGATCATGCCACTACACTCCAGTCTGGGCAACAGAGCAAGACTCTGTCTCAAAAAATAAAAAAAAAAAAAAGAAAATCCTGACAGAACTGGGAAAGGTCATGAAGGGAGGGTTTTCATTGACTAAGTGCCTGATAAAACTATCACAAACACTCTGCAAAAACCACGACCTTGCACAAAGGCCATCACAACCTTACACAAAAATACTTCTGTGAGGACATCTGCGCAGCAACTGACTATCCAATCCCAGACTAGTACCATTCTTGTTATTGATCCCTGGGGCCTCCACCACCACCGCAGATTTCAACCTCACTTCTAATCAACAATGCTTCTGATTTCAGTGCCAAAGATTCTCAGGTGCCAGGGTCACATTAGATAAAAATAATCTTGTAAATTCATTAATTTCTAAAAATCTAGGTGTCAATTTCCCTGAATCAAGGGAAAAAAGCCATACTCCACTGATTAACACTTTTCTGGATCCCAGCCACTGATATAGTTTGGATATTTGTCCCCTCCAATTCTCATGTTGACGTGTAATTTCCAGTGTTTGAGATTGGGCCTGGTGGGGGATGTTTGGGTCATGGAGGTGGATTCTGTCATGAATAGCTTGGTGCTGTCCTTGTGATAATGAGAAGTTATCACTCTGTGTATATATATGTGTATATATACACGCGTGTATATATGTGTGTATATATACACGCGTGTATATATGTGTGTATATATACACGCGTGTATATATGTGTGTATATATACACGCGTGTATATATGTGTGTATACACGCGTGTATATATGTGTGTATATATACACGCGTGTATATATGTGTGTATATATACACGCGTGTATATATGTGTGTATATATACACGCGTGTGTATATGTGTGTATATATACACGCGTGTGTATATGTGTGTATATATACACGCGTGTGTATATGTGTGTATATATACACGCGTGTGTATATGTGTGTATATATACACGCGTGTATATGTGTGTATATATACACGCGTGTATATGTGTGTATATATACACGCGTGTATATGTGTGTATATATACACGCGTGTATATGTGTGTATATATACACGCGTGTATATGTGTGTATATATACACGCGTGTATATATGTGTGTATATATACACGCGTGTATATGTGTGTATATATACACGCGTGTATATATGTGTGTATATATACACGCGTGTATATGTGTGTATATATACACGCGTGTATATGTGTATATATACACGCGTGTATATGTGTGTATATATACACGCGTGTATATGTGTGTATATATACACGCGTGTATATGTGTGTATATATACACGCGTGTATATGTGTGTGTATATGTGTATATATACACACGTGTATATACATACACACACGTGTGTATATATATGTGTGCGTATATACACATACACACACACATATATGAAATTGTAAATTACCTAGAGCACTCAAAACAATTTTGAAAAGAAAGGACAAAGTTGGATAAATACACTACTGTAGTTCAAGACTTAGTAGAAAGCTGCAGTCATCAAGATAGGTAAATATTAGTGTAAGAATGGACATATGGATAAATGGAGCAGAATAGAGTGTCCAGAAATAAATCCACAGCAGCGTAATCAGTACCAAGGATAATCTGTAGGGAAAAGTGTGGTGTTTTAACCAGTAGCACTACAGCAACTGAACATTTGTATGAAAACAAAACAAAACAAAACCAGGAATCTCAGCCCTTTACTTACACCATAAACAAAAATAAACTCTAAGTAAAGTATAGACATAAATGTAAAAGTTAAACCTATACACTTTTTAGAAGAAAATTGTCATAACCTTCAGGTGGGCAAAGATAAGAAACAAAATATGCATCATAAAAAATCCTGACAAATCAGGCTTCATCAAATTAAAACTTTCTGCCTTTGGAGAGATAGCATTGCAATTATGAAAAGGCAAGCCATGATCTAGGGAAAACATTTTTGGAAATACATGTCTGAAAAGACTTAACTATCCAAAATATTTAAACAATACTTGAAAATTAACAAGAAGGCAGACAATTGGATTTTTTAAAATTGGCAAATATTTGAACAGACACTTTACAGTAGAAGATACAGAATAGTCAATGAGTGTAGGATAAGATGTTCATTCAACAGTATTGTTCACCAGGGAAATGCAAATTAAACCACTATGAAGTACAACTGGAATAGCTAATATCAAATATAACTGACAACACCAATTGCTGATGAGGATGAGGAGCAAGCAGAACTCTCATATATTGAGGATGGGAGTCTAGGAGGGCATACTTTCTTTGGAAAAGTTTGTTTCTTATACAAATAAGTACACATCGTAAGATCCAAGAATTGCACTTCTAGATCCTAATCCAAGATAAATGAAAATATATTTTCACAAGCGCTTATATACAGATGTCTATACCATTTTATTTATAATAGAAGGAAACTGGGAACAACCAAATGACCATCAACAGATAAAGGGACAAAATACATTTTGTACAGTGGTGGTATAGAATACTAATCAGCAATAAAAAGAGTAAAATTCCAGAAACATGCAACAACATGGATAAATAGGAAAACATCATGCTGAGTAAAAGAAGACAGGTAGAAAAACTACATACTGTAAGATTTCATTTATATGAAATTTTAGAATAGGCAAAGCTAACATAATATAATAGAAGCGGATCAGTGGGTGCCTAGGATAGAGGCTCTGGAATTGGCAACAGAGGGGCAAGAGGGAAATCCAGGGATTGTGGAAACATTCTATGTCTTGATTATGGGAATAGCTACAGAGGTGAATGCATTTGTCAAAACTCATAAAACCTGGGACTTAAAATGGGTGCATCTTATTGCATGCAAAATAAATACTTCAATGCTGACTAAAAACAACATAATTTGTTTTGCCAGTTGACAGAGCTTTAAGATAAAAGAGACCTATAAGGTAAAGATTTGGTCCCGATATTTTTATTTTATTTATTTATTTTTATTTTTTTTTTGAGACAGAGTTTTGCTCTTGTTGCCCAGGCTGCAGTGCAATGGCGTGATCTCAGCTCACCACAACCTCCGCCTCCCAGGTTCAAGCGATTCTCCTGACTCAGCCTCCGGAGTAGCTGGGATTACAGGCATGCGCCACCATGCCCGGCTAATTTTTGTATTTTTAGTAGAGATGGGGTTTCACCATGTTGCTCAGGCTGGTCTCAAACTCCCAAACTCAGGCGATCCACCTGCCTCGGCCTCCCAAAGTTCTGGGATTACAGGTGTGAGCCACCTCCCCCGGCTTCTGATATTTTCAAAAGGGTTACTGTTAAAATCTTCAACTTGAAGCCCATTTCTTCCTCGGCTCCTTTTCAATGAAGTAAAATGTTTCCATACTTCCTCCTCTTTTCCTTTTCTTTCTCTTCTTTTTCTTTTTAAGAATAAAAATACTCTTCATCAAGGAAATGGAAAATGAGTTAGTTTGTATTTGAATTTTTTTTCTAAGAATTAATTTAATATGAATTAGAATTTTTGGAATAAGACTATTAATTCTGGCACTTTATGTATTAAAACCAATGAGTTTCCAATATACATAATTCATATTCGAGAGACAGCTCTTACTAGTTTCATAATTATCACTTCCTCCCACATTTGAAATTATTGGTATATATGTAGTGGCTTTCTCTTTTTTTTTTTTTTTTTTTTGTAATCTGTTTATCTGGGAAGCGAAGTAAGCACAGGCATTTCTTTCTTTCTTCCTCTTTTTTTTTTTTTTTGAGACAGAGTCTCGCTCTGTCGCCCAGGCTGGAGTGCAGTGGCACAATCTCGACTCACTGCAAGCTCCGCCTGCCGGGTTCACGCCATTCTCCTGCTTCAGCCTCCCCGGTAGCTGGGACTACAGGCGCCCACCACGCCCGGCTAATTTTTTGTATATTTAGTAGAGACAGGGTTTCACCGTGTTAGCCACGATGATCTCGATCTCCTGAGCTTATGATCCACCCGCCTCGGCCTCCCAAAGTGCTGGGATTACAGGCATGAGCCACCGCGCCAGGCCCCAGCACGGGCATTTCTTAGTTTAGCTCTACTGCTCCAAGGTATAAATATTGGAAATATCCAATTTCAGATTTAAAAATGATTAGCTGCTAATCCATGAGTGCTGGAGGATGTTTTTTGTTTGTTTGTTATGTTCTGTTTTGTTTGGTTTTTTGTTTTGACACAGGGTCTCACTCTTGTCCAGGTTGGAGTGCAGTGGCTCAATCACGGCTCACTGCAGCCTGACCTTCCCAGGCTCACCTCAGCCTCCTGGGTAGCTGGGACTACAGGTGTGCACCACCATGCCTAGCTAACTTTTTGGTATTTTTTGTAGAGATGGGGTTTCACCATGTTGCCCAGGCCGGAGAAAGGTGTTTTAAGCCCTCTGCCGTCCCCAGCCTTAATACCCCAGCTTTCGCTCCCTCATCATGAGGCTAGATTTCAACCTCACTTCCTTTCACCAAGGAAACTTAAGATCCTGTGGTTTCCTGTTAGATTTCTGTAGGAGGCTCTCAGGTACTGCTGCCACTTTTGCTGGTGGTGACAGAAGCAACCTCAGACTTGTGCGTTTGGCCATTTTGAGCTGTACTTTCAAACAATCCAAAGACCAATTTTCCTAGAATCAAGGAGATAGAGGCCATAATCCGTTGAACAAGTGTTCTTTTGAAAGCAGGTACAACGTTACCACTATCTTGTATAAGGTGCACCAGTGCCAGAGGGCAACCTAACATTCTGGAATTATTTTTTTCCCTTGAAATTTCTCTCCAGCAGTAACTGCACTATAGTTTATCCCGTTGTTGATTTATTGTTATTTCTCTGAATTATCTTAGCTAATTCAGAGAAACTTTTTTCCCCTCCAAACTTTGTCATTCAATTCTGGCGGTGGGGGAGTTCACAGGGATTCATGTAAAGCTTCTCAAGCTTATTAGTGTCAGATAAATGCAAATGAAGTAACATTGAGACGCTACACCTTATACACATAAGATTGGCAAACGTTTAAAAGTTGGTGTTTTAGTTATGTATTGCTGCATAACAAACTATCCCTCAAATTAATGACAATGCCCTTAAGATTCATGAAATCTCCTTTACATAGCAAGGAGGGTCTAGGAGGCACATTCTTAAATCTTTCTGACATCTCAAAAAATGGTTTAACAGCTGCATCTTCATTTGAGGATTTACCTCGATATTTATCCTTAGATCAAATTTTGCTGACAACATGCTGGATTTGATCTTTGAATTTTCTGCCTTTGAGAACTTTCTGATTGCTAGTATAGAAAGACCACCGTGGGGCCTCAATGTTTCTTGAAATTCTGCTAAAAAATGAAACAATTCCTTTCTATCTTGTATTTTACCATAGGAAGCCAGAGAAAGCAATCTGTCATGTTTAACATTCTGCCTGGAAATTTCCCTAGCTAGATCTTATCAGATCAAATGAACTGTAGAGTTAATTTCTGGGAAGAAACAACCTCAACTGCCTCGCGCCTTCTGCGTGTCAGAAGGGAATCGAGTCTGGTGCCAGGATTCAACGAGAAGGGAGCGGTACATCCCAAACCACGAGTTTCATAACGCTGGTCTCCGGGGAAAATACTGACATTCTACTCCATTACTCTTGAGCCTTGAGCAACTGAAGAGGTTGAGTTTGTGAATACATGCTGTCAGACAGGATTACCTTGGGAAACAGTGAAACATGCAAAACCTCTGAGGAGTCCAATATTTGTTAAATGAATTTACAGAAGAGACTCACTGGAAACATTTAACATTTATATGAGGTTGGGTAAATAGAATGATATTTTCATTCAGTTCACTATTATCTGTTAAACACATACTTTTTTTTTTTTGCGATGGAATTTTCTTGCTCTGGCTAATTTTCGTATTTTTAGTAGAGACAGGGTTTCGCCATGTTGGCCATTCTGATCTCGAACTCCTGATCTCAAGTGATCTGCCTGCCTTGGCCTCCCAAAGTGTTGGGATTACAGGCGCTGCGCCCAGCCAACACCTCTTTTTTACGAAGTAATGCATGAGTAACTTGGGGTTGCAACCAAAGGGTGTCCTTGCTTTCAAATAGGATATTTCATAGAATATGACTTAAATAAATACATGATGACATACAGTTATATTCCAAGTGAGCTCCCACTAAATTATTGCTTTTCAAATTCTTTTTGGTTACCATTGGTTCACATGTACTATCTTTCTTAATACAGGATCACTAATATTGAGGAGATCCTATTTATAAAAACAATCACTTGTGTCTAAGATTGATTGTTAATGTCAATATAATGCATATCATCTGTAAAAAGGAAATTTGTAAGAAGGAAATATTAAAAAATACCTGCCAGAACAATAGGATTCTGAAAGAGTCTGTTTGGAAAAAACAAACAAACGAACAAAAAAACGTTTTATGGGGCTAGGTTTTATACCTGTTTCCCAGTTATTTTCTTTTGCTTTCTTCACCACGTTGTGGCAGGCCAGGTTTCACTAACGCAGGCTTCCATAACAACGGTTTCAGCACTGACCGAGTGGTTCCATCAAATATTAAAAGCTGAGAGAGTCAGTGCCCTTCTGCAAAGGCTGGAATGTCACAAAAGCCCATCAAGAGCTTTGCCTGGGCCTTTCCTGGGCCTTAAATCATGACAGGATAATGAAGGAATTCTTAACGGGACCCGTTTAGGAGTAAATAAGTTTTATTGGGGGGTCCAAAGAAACTCCCCAGGCCTCCACAAACAAGCCTTATTGGGTACTAAAGAAACTCCCCAAACCTCCATGATTTAGCAGGAGACAAGACAAAGGTATTGACCCCAGCACCTGGACCCATTTAGGTTAAGTAAATTTACTGAGGTTCCAGGGGAAGAGCTTCAAGACTCAGACCTTAGTTATAGATGAAAAGAAGTTAATCACTTATGTCTTTAGATGAATGCACAAATGCACACTTACATGTAGACATATAGCTTAGAAGGTATACAAGCTCTGGAAAACTTTGTAGTTTTGAGTTGGTCTGGGGATAATTTCAAGGCCTTCTCCCTGTAACTGGTTACAGAAATAAAAACTTGATTCTCTCCCAGTTCATCTGCATCTCGTTATTGGGCTGTAAGAATAAGTAGCCCGACCCTTGGCTTGGTCGGGAACAGCATGACATAAGAGACAGAGCACTGGCTTTGTAATCAGTTGATCTGGGTTCAAATCCTGATTCTATCACTTAAAAGCTGTGTGACATTGGGTGTACCAAATGTCTCTGTGCCTCTGTTTCTTCATGGGTAAAATGATGGTAATACTTTACATCGCCCGCCCGTAATTCGGTGCCTGGCCCAGTGTCAAAACTCAGTATTTATTATTGAGTTGTTATTATCGTTACGGTGAATGACGTCGCAAATGTTCCTGGCATTTACAGACAAGTCTCCACTGCATGGTTGTCACAATGGTTACTCTTTTGGGGAGCACCCATCGGAGCAGCTGCTTCCACCTTGCTTTATTTTCCTGCAGATAATGTCCTGTTCCCGTCATTATCTGCTAACTTCTTGACTGAATGCCTGATAGGAGCTCAGATAGCCAAGTGTGGCTTTGTGCCTCACCCTCCTGACATAGCTCGTTTTCTGTTCCTATGGACTACAGAATCTGCTCTAGGGTTTGAACTGCAGACCTGTTCCTGCGTCATTCTCTATGTTCGACTTGTGGCCATCCTAGTGAGGTTAAATGAAGCTCTGAGGTGAAAGCAGGAAGGATTCAGTTCAGGGAGAGCGTTTGTTTGATACAGGTGTTATACATGATGAACTATCCATCAGGGACAGGGATCAGAGCAGAGGTCAGAGAAGAGTGGTGGAGGTGAGAACCTGCCATGATCGGGAGAGGAGGGAGGGATGTCACAGTAACATGCAGTCTGCTAATATTTGGCAGATTGTCATCTTCATGACCTCAATGGTCTTGTTAGTTCCTGCAGCAATTTTGCAGTTATGTAGGGTCACCCCTGCTCTCCCCATCCAGACAATGCTGATGAAAGAGATATTAGCAAGAGATACCATCCAGATCAAATATATCTTACAGAGATCAGTGCAACTTTGCATGAATGAGTCCAACTTTGCACGAAGTAAGAGTCCAGGACTCTTACTTCCTGAGTATCCTGAAACCCAAGGTATCTTTTCCCTGGGGAAAATGAAAACACAAAGCCATCCAGAAAAAACAAGCAAAATATATTGGAAGGAAACTCTGGTATATAACATTGAGCTGCTGGTTTGAAAAGCAGTGACCTCTCTGTGCAAATGATTTTTTTTTCCAAACAGGGCTGAACAAGGTAAGATTCTGGGTTAATGGCTTCCATAACGATTAAAATTAAAATGTAAACCTTCTGTAGTAGAGCTTACAGCCCTGCAGGAACTTACAGAACAATCAAATAATTTTAATAAACTGCTTATGCAAGCCTATTTCTATGGGAGGTCAGACTCCAGTCTCTCTTTAAGAGGCTGCCAAGACACCCTGGACTCAGATGATACGGCATCTGCGTATTCTCTGAGGCCAAGACTGGGAAAATGTGTCTCAGCAGGCAAGGGGGGAAAACTGATACCTTTATAAAAGACATATTAAAAACTGAGAGGTCTCCAGGGATTTTCTTGAAACTACCATTAAAGCTACATCATCTCTCTTTCCCCAGAAAGCCCACTTGGATTAAGCTCATCAACCAATGGGAATGTCAGTGATTGGATGGTTGTATGTCGGCGTGAAACAATGGTTATCTGTTAAACTGAATTTTATATCCGTGTGGTGTTCAGTTTTTTCCCTCAGGATCTGGGATAGTGAAAGTTCCCTTGATCTGTGGGCTTTGTCTTTGTGGTGCTAACTGCTGAAGTACTTGCCTCCAGAATAGGCACGTCTGCTCACGGCTAGAGCCACAAACATTCCTGATCCCACTGGTGGCGTTTTCCTATTAAGTTGGGTGCACATTTCCATACAGACACGATCAAACATTGCATGTTATGATTAGAAATAAACCTGAGGACTGAGAAACTGAATATACAATGACCAGACCATATATAAAAACAGAATGTTGACCCGTCACCTGCAGCAACCTGCCCAAGAAACCAACTCCTATTTACAGTAAGCAACCCAGGAATCCAGCCTGCTATATAAACCACACTTGCAGGAAGCCAGATTGCTATCTTGGAAGGTAAATAATTTCTGTAACGATCGGCCCCAGATGGCCAGGACTTAATAACTGAAGCTTTCCTAATTTTGCCCTTGCTTTCAACTTAGGACCAACTAAAGAAAGTCAAACATGTACCTCTTACCTATCACACAGAGTGCCCTGCACGTAGTTAGCTTACCTCCAGCTTCTTCACGCCAACAGTCCAATCAGAGCACACCTGAGCCTTCTCTTCCGCGGGTCTTAAAGCTTTTGCATTCCTCTGCCTGCCTTTGAGTCTCTGCGCAAACGCTAGTGATGGTGGCCGACTCCTTTGCTATAGCAAGCTCAGAATCGATAGCCTTTGCTTTTCTCCTTTGGTCTTTGTTCAGTACTATAGTTTAAATAGACTTTGTGAGCCAGTTGGTTTCTAAATCATTCTAACTGCTATTCACTCACTTACTGAAGAAATATTTACTAAAAGCTTCAATACAGGCCATATTCCTTGCTAGACACAGGAGCAAATGAAATAAGATACGGACCCTACCCTAGAGGACAGTAACTTGGCAACTAAGGGGATGAACGGGATGACTTGGCAACCAAGTCAAAGGGCATTAAAATACAGAGGCGGACTCAAACGAAGATGGCCGAATAGGAACAGCTCCGGTCTACAGCTCCCAGCATGAGCAAAGCAGAAGACGGGTGATTTCTGCATTTCCATCTGAGGTACCGGGTTCATCTCACTAGGGAGTGCCAGACAGTGGGCGCAGGCCAGTGGGTGCCCGCACCGTGCACGAGCCAAAGCAGGGCGAGGCATTGCCTCACTTGGGAAGCGCAAGGGGTCAGGGAGTTCCCTTTCCCAGTCAAAGAAAGGGGTGACGGACGCACCTGGAAAATCGGGTCACTCCCACCCGAATATTAAGCTTTTCGGACCGGCTTAAAAAACGGCGCACCACGAGATTATATCACACACCTGGCTCGGAGGGTCCTACGCCCACGGAGTCTCGCTGATTGCCAGCACAGCAGTCTGAGATCAAACTGCAAGGCGGCAGCGAGGCTGCTGGAGGGGCGCCCGCCATTGCCCAGGCTTGCTTAGGTAAACAAAGCAGCCAGGAAGCTCGAACTGGGTGGAGCCCACCACAGCTCAAGGAGGCCTGCCTGCCTCTGTAGGCTCCACCTCTGGGGGCAGGGCACAGACAAACAAAAAGACAGCAGTAACCTCTGCAGACTTCAATGTCCCTGTCTGACAGCTTTGAAGAGAGCAGTGGTTCTCCCAGTACGCAGCTGGAGATCTGAGAACGGGCAGACTGCCTCCTCAAGTGGGTCCCTGACCCCTGACCCCCGAGCAGCCTAACTGGGAGGCACCCCCCAGCAGGGGCACACTGACACCTCACACGGCAGGGTACTCCAACAGACCTGCAGCTGAGGGTCCTGTCTGTTAGAAGGAAAACTAACAAACAGAAAGGACATCCACACCAAAAACCCATCTGTACATCACCATCATCAAAGACCAAAAGTAGATAAAACCACAAAGATGGGGAAAAAACAGAACAGAAAAACTGGAAACTCTAAAACGCAGAGCGCCTCTCCTCCTCCAAAGGAATGCAGTTCCTCACCAGCAATGGAACAAAGCTGGATGGAGAATGACTTTGACGAGCTGAGAGAAGGCTTCAGACGATCAAATTACTCTGAGCTACGGGAGGACATTCAAACCAAAGGCAAAGAAGTTGAAAACTTTGAAAAAAATTTAGAAGAATGTATAACTAGAATAATCAATACAGAGAAGTGCTTAAAGGAGCTGATGGAGCTGAAAACCAAGGCTCGAGAACTACGTGAAGAATGCAGAAGCCTCAGGAGCTGATGCGATCAACTGGAAGAAAGGGTATCAGCGATGGAAGATGAAATGAATGAAATGAAGTGAGAAGGGAAGTTTAGAGAAAAAAGAATAAAAAGAAATGAGCAAAGCCTCCAAGAAATATGGGACTATGTGAAAAGACCAAATCTACGACTGATTGGTGTACCTGAAAGTGATGGGGAGAATGGAACCAAGTTGGAAAACACT
The DNA here is from genome assembly GCF_029289425.2 of Pan paniscus. Classification (NCBI taxonomy): domain Eukaryota; kingdom Metazoa; phylum Chordata; class Mammalia; order Primates; family Hominidae; genus Pan; species Pan paniscus. Next base: position 91,890,986 of record NC_073267.2, read on the forward strand.
CTGCAGGATATTATCCAGGAGAACTTCCCCAATCTAGCAAGGCAGGCCAATGTTCAGATTCAGGAAATACAGAGAATACCACAAAGATACTCCTCAAGAAGAGCAACTCCAAGACACATAATTGTCGATTCACCAAAGTTGAAATGAAGGAAAAAATGTTAAGGGCAGCCAGAGAGAAAGGTCGGATTACCCTCAAAGGGAAGCCCATCAGACTAACAGCGGATCTCTCGGCAGAAACCCTACAAGCCAGAAGAGAGTGGGGGCCAATATTCAACATTCTTAAAGAAAAGAATTTTCAACGCAGAATTTCATATCCAGCCAAAGTAAGCTTCATAAGTGAAGGAGAAATAAAATACTTTACAGACGAGCAAATGCTGAGAGATTTTGTCACCACCAGGCCTGCCCTAAAAGAGCTCCTGAAGGAAGCGCTAAACATGGAAAGGAACAACTGTTACCAGCCACTGCAAAATCAAGCCAAAATGTAAAGACCATCGAGACTAGGAAGAAACTGCATCAACTAACGAGCAAAATCACCAGTTAACATCATAATGACAGGATCAAATTCACACATAACAATATTAACTTTAAATGTAAATGGACTCAATGCTCCAATTAAAAGACACAGACTGGCAAATTGGATAAAGAGTCAAGACCCATCAGTGTGCTGTATTCAGGAAACCCATCTCATGTGCAGAGACACACATAGGCTCAAAATAAAAGGATGGAGGAAGATCTACCAAGCAAATGGAAAACAAAAAAAGGCAGGGGTTGCCATCCTAGTCTCTGATAAAACAGACTTTAAACCAACAAAGATCAAAAGAGACAAAGAAGGCCATTACATAATGGTAAAGGGATTAATTCAACAAGAAGAGCTAACTATCCTAAATATGTATGCACCCAATACAGGAGCACCCAGATTCATAAAGCAAGTCCTGAGTGACCTACAAAGAGACTTAGACTCCCACACATGAATAATGGGAGACTTTAACACCCCACTGTCAACATTAGACAGATCAACGAGACAGAAAGTCAACAAGGATACCCAGGAATTGAACTCAGCTCTGTACCAAGCGGACCTAATAGACATCTACAGAACTCTCCACCCCAAATCAACAGAATATACATTTTTTTCAGCACCACACCACACCTATTCCAAAATTGACCACATACTTGGAAGTAAAGCTCTCCTCAGCAAATGTAAAAGAACAGAGATTATAACAAACTATCTCTCAGACCACAGTGCAATCAAACTAGAACTCAGGATTAAGAATCTCACTCAAAACCGCTCAACTACATGGAAACTGGACATCCTGCTCCTGAATGACTACTGGATACATAATGAAATGAAGGCAGAAATAAAGATGTTCTTTGAAACCAATGAGAACAAAGACACAACATACCAGAATCTCTGGGACGCATTCAAAGCAGTGTGTAGAGAGAAATTTATAGCACTAAATGCCCACAAGAGAAAGCAGGAAAGATCCAAAATTGACACCCTAACGTCACAATTAAAAGAACTAGAAAAGCAAGAGCAAACACATTCAAAAGCTAGCAGAAGGCAAGAAACAACTAAAATCAGAGCAGAATTGAAGGAAATAGAGACAGAAAAAACCCTTCAAAAAATTAATGAATCCAGGAGCTGGTTTTTTGAAAGGATCAACAAAATTGATAGACCGCTAGCAAGACTAATAAAGAAAAAAAGAGAGAAGAATCAAATAGACACAATAAAAAATGATAAAGGGGATATCACCACCGATCCCACAGAAATACAAACTACCATCAGAGAATACTACAAACACCTCTACGCAAATAAACTAGAAAATCTAGAAGAAATGGATAAATTCCTGGACACATACACTCTCCCAAGACTAAACCAGGAAGAAGTTGAATCTCTGAATAGACCAGTAACAGGAGCTGAAATTGTGGCAATCATCAATAGTTTACCAACCAAAAAGAGTCCAGGACCAGATGGATTCACAGCCGAATTCTACCAGAGGTACAAGGAGGAACTGGTACCATTCCTTCTGAAACTATTCCAATCAATAGAAAAAGAGGGAATCCTCCCTAACTCATTTTATGAGGCCAGCATCATCCTGATACCAAAGCCACGCAGAGACACAACCAAAAAAGAGAATTTTAGACCAATATCCTTGATGAACATTGATGCAAAAATCCTCAATAAAATACTGGCAAAACGAATCCAGCAGCACATCAAAAAGCTTATCCACCATGATCAAGTGGGCTTCATCCCTGGGATGCAAGGCTGGTTCAATATACGCAAATCAATAAATGTAATCCAGCATATAAACAGAGCCAAAGACAAAAACCACATGATTATCTCAACAGATGCAGAAAAAGCCTGTGACAAAATTCAACAACCCTTCATGCTAAAAACTCTCAATAAATTAGGTATTGATGGGACGTATTTCAAAATAATAAGAGCTATCTATGACAAACCCACAGCCAATATCATACTGAATGGGCAAAAACTGGAAGCATTCCCTTTGAAAACTGGCACAAGACAGGGATGCCCTCTCTCACCACTCCTATTCAACATAGTGTTGGAAGTTCTGGCCAGGGCAATTAGGCAGGGGAAGGAAATAAAGGGTATTCAATTAGGAAAAGAGGAAGTCAAATTGTCCCTGTTTGCAGATGACATGATTGTATATCTAGAAAACCCCATTGTCTCAGCCCCAAATCTCCTTAAGCTGATAAGCAACTTCAGCAAAGTCTCAGGATACAAAATCAATGTACAAGAATCACAAGCATTCTTATACACCAACAACAGACAAACAGAGAGCCAAATTGTGAGTGAACTCCCATTCACAATTGCTTCAAAGAGAATAAAATACCTAGGAATCCAACTTACAAGGGATGTGAAGGACCTCTTCAAGGAGAACTACAAACCACTGCTCAAGGAAATAAAAGAGGATACAAACAAATGGAAGAACACTCCATGCTCATGGGTAGGAAGAATCAATATCGTGAAAATGGCCATACTGCCCAAGGTAATTTACAGATTCAATGCCATCCCCATCAAGCTACCAATGACTTTCTTCACAGAATTGGAAAAAACTACTTTAAAGTTCATATGGAACCAAAAAAGAGCCTGCATCACCAAGGCAATCCTAAGCCAAAAGAACAAAGCTGGAGGCATCACACTACCTGACTTCAAACTATACTACAAGGCTACAGTAACCAAAACAGCATGGTACTGGTACCAAAACAGAGACATAGATCAATGGAACAGAACAGAGCCCTCAGAAATAACGCCGCATATCTACAACTATCTGATCTTTGACAAACCTGAGAAAAACAAGCAATGGGGAAAGGATTCCCTATTTAATAAATGGTGCTGGGAAAACTGGCTAGCCATATGTAGAAAGCTGAAACTGGATCCCTTCCTTACACCTTATACAAAAATCAATTCAAGATGGATTAAAGACTTAAATGTTAGACCTAAAACCATAAAAACCCTAGAAGAAAACCTAGGCATTACCATTCAGGACATAGGCATGGGCAAGGACTTCATGTCTAAAACACCAAAAGCAATGGCAAGAAAAGCCAAAATTGACAAATGGGATCTAATTAAACGAAAGAGCTTCTGCACAGCAAAAGAAACTACCATCAGAGTGAATAGGCAACCTACAGAATGGGAAAAAATTTTCACAACCTACTCATCTGACAAAGGGCTAATATCCAGAATCTACAATGAACTCAAACAAATTTACAAGAAAAAAACAAACAACCCCATCAAAAAGTGGGTGAAGGACATGAACAGACACTTCTCAAAAGAAGACATTTATGCAGCCAAAAAACACATGAAAAAATGCTCGTCATCACTGGCCATCAGAGAAATGCAAATCAAAACCACAATGAGATACCATCTCACATCAGTTAGAATGGCAATCATTAAAAAGTCAGGAAACAACAGGTGCTGGAGAGGATGTGGAGAAATAGGAACACTTTTACACTGTTGGTGGGACTGTAAACTAGTTCAACCATTGTGGAAGTCAGTGTGGCGATTCCTCAGGGATCTAGAACTAGAAATACCATTTGACCCAGCCATCCCATTACTGGGTATATACCCAAAGGACTATAAATCATGCTGCTATAAAGACACATGCACACGTATGTTTATTGCGGCATTATTCACAATAGCAAAGACTTGGAACCAACCGAAATGTCCAACAATGATAGACTGGATTAAGAAAATGTGGCACATATACACCATGGAATACTATGCAGCCATAAAAAATGATGAGTTCATGTCCTTTGTAGGGACATGGATGAAACTGGAAATCATCATTCTCAGTAAACTATCGCAAGAACAAAAAACCAAACACCACATATTCTCACTCATAGGTGGGAACTGAACAATGAGATCACATGGACACAGGAAGGGGAACATCACACTCTGGGGACTGTGGTGGGGTGGGGGGAGGGGGGAGGGATAGCATTGGGAGATATACCTAATGCTAGATGACGATTTAGTGGGTGCAGCGCACCAGCATGGCATATGTATACATATGTAACTAACCTGCACAATGTGCACATGTACCCTAAAACTTAAAGTATAATAATAAAAAAAAAATAAAAAAAATAAAAAAAATAAAAAAATAAAGTTGACTCAAACTTAAAAAAAAAAATACAGAGGCAGTGTTTTTTAAAAAGTGCATACTAATTCCTGGATTCATGAGATAACTTCCAGGAAGTTGTAGATAGATAAACATTTCAACTTTAATCATTATACGCTTGAATGCAGATTAGAAAAATAAGCATTTTAAGCTTACCAAACCCATGATTTCAGATATTATTGCTTTAGGATGTCGGTAACAGTTAAAATCTAGTCAGGAGATTAAAAGCCACCCTTATTTTAACAGAGGAAATTAAATATTAAGAATTATTAATTGGGTATTAAAGAACTAAACGAGGCAAAAGGAAAACACTGAGGTATCATGCAGGAAGCTGCCACTCCTAGGGAAGAGAGGGAAATTGTTCAATTTTTGAAACTTGGGAGGGGCCCCAAAGAGCCAAAACTCAGACCTCTGACATTAAGTTGTTATTCTGTTAATATCAGTGTCTCTGGGTTGGGTGGGGGAGCCCTGTGGCCAAGGCGCTGGACAGATGTTGGAATGAATACAGGGTGGTTGGTGCTGGTGATGTCTCTGAGGAGTTGCTATGAGGCTGTTGCAGCAAGTGTTGGGAAGACTAAACTCATATTAACAACTCTTCCTGGAATACCAGCCTCTGCTGGGGTGCAGGTGTTTTGAGGGTGACAAAGAATAGGAAAAGAAGAGGAAGCAGAGAGAAGGGACACATCCTGTCTTCTTCCTCTAGCCTCGCCATCTCCAGCTGGGCCTCCACTGGCTGATCCTAATTAAGTCAGCTGCATAGGAGACATGGGGTTTGCTCAGTCCCAGCCCGGCACTAAAAGCTGAATACAGAGGGTGAGTTTGATTCTGTGAAGCAACAGCTTTGAATCTGCCACAACCTGCCCTTTCGGCCATTTAGCATCCACACACTTCTAACCTAAACTTCCTGCAACAAGGAAAACAACTGTTTCTACCGAATACACTGCAAACATCCTTTGTACAAGATACCCTCACCCTTTCTCCAAAATGAGGAGACACAAAGTCCCAGCAGACATTCTATCAGTTAATTACACCTAAAATTAATCACAAACCCACCTAATATTCGTACCCTACGACTAAATAGCGAAATTAACTCCCTAAGAAAACAAAATAAGGAGGTGAGAGAAGAAATTAGTACACACACATACACACATACACATACACACACACACACACACACACACACACACACACACACACACACACGCAGAAGAAAACAGTCATCCCTGGGTATCCAAGGACTGGTTCCAGGACCTCCTGCAGATACCAAAATCCACAGATGCTCAAACCCCTTACCTTAGACAGCATGTTTGCATATAACTTACGTGCATCCTCCTGTATCCCTTACACTACCTCTAGATGATTTATGATGCCTAATACAATGTCAATGCTATGTAGTTGTCATACTGTATTGTACTTTATATTATTTTTTATTGTATTTTTATTTTTTGAGTACTTTCTGTGGTTAGTCAAGTCCATACCTGGAACTCACTGATATGGAGTGCCAACCCTCCACGTAACAGTTGCAGTAACTTGTTTCTGTAACTGGCTAGTCATAAGGCTGAAATAATAAATTTCCTTCTTTCCTTACACATCCCATGGTTCCTCTTCCCTCAGCCAGTAGCTCAGCTTCTCAGGATTTATACGGGGTGGGGTGCACCAAAACATCATTCCCTAAAGGACCTCAATCATTCCCCTCTTTGAGACTGTTATAGCTGTCCCTTAGAAGTTAGTGGCATACATGGGAAGTGCTAAAAATGCCCTAGAGAATCCTTGGGTTCCAGATGCCTTTCTCACCATCCACTGTGTAGGAACGACATAAATGCCCCTTTGTTGCCAGGATCACTTGCACCAGCCAAAACAGTAACCTCCAGCCTGTTGGTTCAGTGCTGAAATGACTGGATAGTCTCAATTCCTGTCTCAATGGAGCCATTGTTGTGTCCCCTAGCGGGAGCACTCCTCCCTTGGGAACTCAAGAGAAGCAGGAAACAAATCACCCATGAGTGGGACCACTCCATCTACCTCTGCTTGATTCCAGACCGTGCATTCTGACCAAGAACAGTCCCATGGAGTGGTCACTCAATCAAAGCACACGTTACATTTGTCAGATGGAGTTGTATTCCACCTAGGGCCATAACTGAGTCTTCAGCAGACCATTCTATCGTCCTATTATGCCCGCTATTCCTGGATGATGGGGGATATGCTAAGACCAGTGCACTCGAGAGGCATAAGCCCCCATTACCCCACTTCTTTTATGGTGAAATGAGTTTGTCAATCAGAAGTCGTACTGTGCAGACAGGTACATAAGACACGTAGTAAGTCCATGGATTGTGGTGCTGGTAAGGCACTGGGAAGAACTTCTCATTACTTCCCAGAGTTGGGAGGTGCATCATTCTCATACTCACAATGAAAAAAAAAAAAGGCCAGATTAACTTCAAATTCCTATCTTTTCTCATAACTCACCAGAGAACTGAGGTCACAGAGCAATAAAACCTTCCTTACAGAGATTCGAGGAGAGAGGAGACATGTACCTCATTCATTTCCTGGGAGCAAAATTAAATCAGTAGTTCTCAGAAGTCCTAGGTACTTATCTCCAGACAGACAGACACACATACACACACTTAATTCTATGTGCTTCTTTCTGTACTTAGCATTTAGAATAGAGTTCAGACTAGGAGATGGTACCAGTGGTCAGTGGTAAATTCTATTGGGTTATACTGTAAGAAACTAAAGGTTATTTTTGACCTGTAAAAGGCAATTTCTTATGGTTCAACCTAATACATCACTATATTCCGATCAATGGCTGTTTTTTAAAGTTACTATTTGGAAAAAAAGTTATATTACTGAATTAGACTAAAATTGTTATTTGAAAGTACAAGAAAATATAAAAAGTATGTGAAAGTAGATTTTTATTACAGAGCAATTTTTTCTATTTATTCAATGCTTTAAATAAAACAACATAATACCATGAACTGACAATGACCTGGGAGCATGTAAATACTTAAGGCTGGAGAGGCATTTTTATTCTTGATAAATTTATATAATGAATTCTTATGACATTTGATTCCAAATTGTATGTACGAATTGGCTTGACATAATAAATATAAACATAAGGGCAATTTAAACATTGGCAGTAATTTATATGAGTCAATTCAAGGTCAGTGACTGGAGAACTATATTAAGAGAAACCTGAGGTAAAAAAAATCTTTAGGAAGCAGCCCTGTAACAACGTACATTTGTAGATCAGGGGCTAAAAATCCACTCTGAATGAATACCAAGAAGCAAAGGATGTACAACATCCATCACACATCTGTTTCAAAAACAGCATGTTTCTAAAATGATAATCTCTTTACAAGTAAACGTTACAGTATTAATAACTATAGAGACACCATTGGGATGAGCTCCAGATGCGCTGCTGACTTCCACCAAGCACCCCTGGGCCATCGCTTAAGGCATCCATCTTAATCCTGGGGCATTAAGAACATCTTCTTTGCTTTAATCGGTGTTATGTCTCCATTTTCATCTTCTTCATAATTGGCATGGTCTCTCTTTCTGGCAAACTTTTTCCCAATTGTCCCCACCAAGGTCTCATATCTGTCAAGAGGACAGGCAGCACACGTTTAATTTCAAATAAAAAGGTAGGGATCAAGCCTCGTCAAGAATATCAGACCAAATATGCAATAAAAAAGATTAAGAAAAAGAAAACTATCATTAAAAGAAACCATCTGATTTAACAATTTATGAACTTCTCTAAGAGTGATTAACTTCCTTGCCATTTTGGTGTTTGCACCTAAATAAATAGAGATGTACATTTTAAAATACACATTTCCAGCAGCTCTGGAAATGGGCCCTCAACTGGCAGCCTGAGACAGGTCTGCGGCCCCCGTAGGCCATTAAGAGAAGGCCGATCACAGTCATCGTCCTACTGGGGGACTCCCTTGAAAGCTGCCGTGGACTGTGGTGTAAGAGGAGCATTCCTGGGAGAGCCAATGAATGCTAGGTCCAGATTAGAAAGCTGCTGTGCAGCACGGTTACCTTCTAGCCATCTCTTCATCTGACACATCAAGCTCTACTGTTTCATCTTCAACTTCTTCTGCTTTGTGCTTAGCATTCATCTGAAGCATCAGTTTCTGAAAAATACACCAGTGCTGACCTTCAGGCTAGAAAACGCTTGTGAAAGGAACTGATGTCAAACTTACCTGAAGGCAGAGAAACTGAAGTCAAATAACCTAGAGAACTAGTCAAAACTGATAAGGGACTCTCTGTAATACTTGATACCACAATGGTGTAAGAGAAGTAAGCTCTGAGTCAAAAAAATAGTAAGGCAAAGCCCCACTGAATTATACTTAGTGTGAATTTAAAGTGTATTTAAGATCATAAATCTTAGTATTAGTTACTCATATTTAAAGCAGGCATACTGCTGACACATTCCAGTGAGTGGGGGAAGAAATAATAAACTTTCAGATTTTCTCTGAACTTCCCCCACCCCATCTTTAAGCCAAATGGAAGAAATACTAGTCGTCAATAATAATTTTAAATGCATCTCTTGGTGGTGGTGGTGGTGGGTGGAGGAGGTGGGAGAAGTGGAAGGCTGGCCCTGTATAATGGAGGGAATCTGCACCTCAGCCTTACCCTCCTAAACTTTAGAGTGGATAATGCATCCCATGTAACATCCATGCACCACGGGGTCTCTCCTCCAACTCTTTCACATAAACCTTTTTATGATAATTATCCTCTGACCTTTTTTTTTTTTTTAAATGTGTAATCTCTTCTGTTTAGCAAGAGGAGAAGGAATAAAAGATGAGAAATCAGTCTCAACTAGTTTTTCTAAGGATTAAAAGAGTGATAATAGTTCAAAACCTTTTCCTAGGGGGAGTGTATTCAGTGTTTCAGAATCCAGTAATTAGGGCCATTTTCTAACACCCGTCCCTGCCCCCCATCAATTTCTGCGGGCAGTGGCACCTCTCCTTTCCCATTGCAGCAGACGTACTTTGGAATGCTCGCCTATCCAAACCCTACTCTTTGAACACCACATCTTCATAATCCCTGCCTTTTTCTTCCCTCTTCACCCCACTGCCCAGCCCCTCTCCTTCTCAATCTGAAGCTTAATTAAAGCAAGTCAAAGCGAGACCAGCATATATTAAAAACAAACACTTCTAACATAACACCTTAATTATCACACATGCCTCCTCCCACTCCGCCAAAAAAGAAAAGGAAAACTAACCTAGAATCTTTCAATAAACTCTGGCAATTGGCTTAGTTAACTGTGGCTCCTAGAGAAGTGGTTCTTAACTGGGGATGATTTTCCCCACCAGGGAACCTGTGGCAATGCCTGGAAACATTTTTGGTTGTCACAACTGGGTTGGAGGATGGGGTGTGTGTGTGCTACAGATATTTAGTTGGTAGAGAACAGAGGACAGGGATGTGGTTCATCATTCTCTTAGGAAAGCCACCACCACAAAGAATTATCTGGCCCCAAATGTTAACACTGCCAAGGGCAAGAAACACTGGCTTCAAGTAATATTTACCAAACAGAAGATTTATATCTCAAGTGTCCATTTGGTTCATCAAGTACTTGATAGGATGGCTTTTAACATATGAGCCAGAGTTCTAATGAATATTTGTTAAATAAAGGTCTGCTTCTCTATCCTGGAGCAGGAAAATTCAAATGAATAGCTCAGTTATAAGGCAAATATTCATTTTTCAAACAAACTGTCGAAAGGATTCATTTAAAAATCTACTTACAAGCTTGGATTAAAACAGTCCATTAAAAAGTCAAATTACACAATTCTAAAGTAACATTTTTCCATTAGAAAAAATACATGTATAGGTGCCAGAAAATAACTTTTCATAATAGCATGATATGAATAAAATCTTGACGTTCCTGTAAAAGACACAACTTGAAATTTTAATATTTACAGTGGCTCTGTCAAGGGCTGTATACTGCTATACGAAATTATCTACTCACCTCTACCATAAAACTAGACTGCAATGCCTCCAATTTCTTTAAATAGCTATGGCGATATTTCAAGATTTGTTATTTTCTATATAATGAGTAGAAATGGTACCTGGTGGAGAAACACCTAAGCCCAATTATTAGCAGAAAAAAATTCAATTGGAAAAATTTTTAATTTGAAGCAATTATATTTAATACCTCAACCTCAGGATTAAATCCTCTGAATGACATTCTTCCATAGAGAAGATCTTCACATAGTAAGAAACTCTGCTCTTCTATTATGAAACTCCTAAATGGGAAAATAAAAATAGCATTTCTCCATATATAAAGCACAGCAAACAAAAGGCAACACTTTGAATAAAAAAAAAAAATCAACCTATGGTTCTCAGTAGAATGAAGTAAAAATACAGTAAGATTTCTAACTTAGAGTTAAAAATAAAATCTGATTAATTTGGTCAGCAAAGGCATTAGGAGACAAGAGCAGCAGGCTGGAGGCACAGCCTCTCTTAAACACCACATTTAATTTGCATAAATATCTACATAATATAAAGATCTAAAGTATTGACAATAAACTTGAATTTGCCAAAGTTGAAGCAAAGTTTCTTTTGTGTTTACATCCCCTCACCATATTTTTTTTCCAATTCTTTTTCAGAAAGGAAATAATATGTATGTAAAAATACACATACAGTATACAATGACACACTACTCCAAATCATTTTACTAAAGTTTCTGGCATATTTTGTCTTTCGTTCTCAGGGATTTCAAAAATTCCATTCTCTAATTATCAAAGCAGCACATTTTAAGGAACGTAATTTGGAAAGCAGAATAAAGTATGAGTTTACAAACTGCCTGTAAGTTCCTTACCAAGAGGTTAAAAAGGACTGTTAGTATATTTGAATATTTCCTTCCAGTCTTTTTTGTACTTGCATTTACGTTGATTCCTGAACACAGGTCTGAGCTGTGTGGTGCACTTATACACAGATTTTTTTCAAAAAATTTCAATAGTTTTTGGGGAACAGGTGGTTTTTTGGTTACATGGATAAGTTCTTTAGTGGTGACTTCTGAGATTTTGGCCCCCACCAAATTCTTATTACAAATCCAGGAGAAGTAGTGGGAAATCAGAGGCTTGGGCAGCTTTAACAGTGTTATCAGTCAGAGCTCTTAGCTATAAACACCAAAGGCTGACCCTGGATGACTTCAGCAGAGAAGGAATTTACTGTAAGAACACTGTTGGCTCTTCATTTCCAAGGGGGACTGGTTCCAGGACCCCTTGTGGATATCAAAATCTGTGATACAAAGAGCCAGCTGTACTGGGCATCTCAGAATCACCGGGAAGGCTGAAGGGGCAGAATTGGAAGATGGGCAGAAATAACGGTCGCTAGGTGGTTGCACCAGAACCAAAATCATGCTAGAGAATGACCCTAGGAAAACCAGTGTTGCTGCTGACGGGGCTGAGCACGACACCACTGATGGCACTGGGGCAGGTTGCGTTCCCTGGACCAGGATGTTTCTGTCTCCAGCAGAATTTCTCTGCTGAGTCACCACCACATGACCGTAAATCCAAGGTGACATATCTATCTCCAGCCTGGCCATAAACCCTAAAGCATGGCAGGAAAGCAAACATGTGGCTTTTAAGGCTTGTTTGCCGGAGTAGGCTCTGATTCTCATAAAGATTCCCTCATGCAACAAACACTTATTAAACCAAACTGTGTGTATTAAATCAAACTGCGGAAACAGCCACCAATAAAAGAGCCTCAGCTGGGCATAGTGGCGGATGCCTGTAGTCCCAGTTACTCAGGTGGCTGAGGCAGAAGAACTGCTCGCATCCCAGAAGTGGAAGTTGCAATGAGTCAAGATTGTGCCACTGCACTCCAGCCTGGGTGACAGTGTGAAAACACTCACCTCCAAAAAAAAAAAGAAAAAAAAGGAGCCTCTGCTCTCCTGGAGGTTACAGTCTATAGAAAGAGGGGCCAAATAATGAATGAAACATGAAACATTTATATCACACAATGGATGAAAATAAAGCAGGTTATTCCATCCCTAGCTGTAGGGGAGTAATTGGTATGGAACTAGCTTTCCCGCACCATAACTATATAAAACAGGACAAAATATAAAATGACCATTTTCAGAAAATGAACAAATCCAAGCATATGACTGTGATGCCTCAGAGAAGAAAATCAAATGAAGTGGGCCCCATGAATGCGGAGCTTTCTGCCTGGAGGCAATTTCCAGATTGTGGAGCAGGGAGTGGGGGACTCACACAAAACCCTGTCTTGCTGAGCTTAAGAGACAAACTGTTTCATTGGGGCTTTAGTTGAAAAAAATAAAGGCACAAACTGAAGTTTGGAGTTATGGCAGTGGCTGGAATATCGGGGTGAGGATACCACTGAAAGGGAGCTACACCATGGAATTCAGGACCTGCATACTGGGTTCCCTTGAATCTTTGGCTGACCACGAAGCTGCACATGTGCAGGATGAGTCTTTAGACTTAGGGAAAAAGTAACTGCTGGAGAGATGATTTCTGGGAGAACACCTGCTGCATTAGCTTCCTGTGGCTGCTGTAACAAATTTAAGCTGACAAAATTGGTGGCTTAGAGCAACAGAATTTATGCTCCTACAGTTCTGTACAAAATCCAGATGTTGGTAGGCCTGGGATCCCTCCAGAAGCTTCCACAGTTACAAGGCCTTCTGTGTGTCAAATCTCCCTCACCTCCTCCTTATAAGGAAAAGTGATTACATTTAGGGCCCACCCAGATAATCCAGGATAATCTCTCATCTAAAGATTTGTAATTTACTCATATACCAGCAAGGTAAATTTTGCCACATAAGGTAACACTCACAGGTTTCAGAGATGAAAACCTAGATATTATCTGGGGGACCATTTTCCAGCCTACCATACCTGGGGAAAAAAAATTTACCCTGCAATTGTATGTTGAAGGAATAACAGAGCTTGCACAGAGCAAGGAAATGTTTGAGTTCTGCCTAGCCAGAGAGGAGAGAACAAGCTAAACACTCTGTGATATTTAGTAGAAAGGCCACACCTTAGGAGTAGAGACAATTTAGCTACAAAACACACCCTAACAAAATCAAGCTGATTGGCATGTAAGTCAACTGCCTAATGAAACAAAATTCAACACTCTATTAAGAAAAATAAAATCCAGGTAGTCAGCAATGTAATACATATAAATGTACAGCACACAATAAAAAATTCCTAGACATGCAAGGAAGCAAAAAAATGTAATCCCCTCATAGAAAGAAAGAAAACAATTGAAAATGAAATTAGTAGAAATGAACTTTAGAACAGTTACTATAAATTTATTCAAGGATTTAAATGAAAACATGAATGCAATGAAGAAAGAAACAGAAAGCCTGAATTAAGAAATAGAGACTGCAAAAAAACACCAATAGAACTTATGTAATTAAGGGAAAAAACAATTAAAAAAAATAAATTATATAACTGAAAAAAAAAAAACTGCAGTGAAAAACTGGATTAGTCCTATATCTATCAAATAAATGGAATTCATTACTAAAAATCTTTTCACAGAGAAAGCTTCAGATACAGATGGCTTCACTGGTGAATTTCACCAAGCATTTAAGGAAGAAATAAGTTCAATTTTACACAAACCAAGAACTGAGAAGAGGAGGTAGGAACACTTTCCAACTCATTTTATGGCCAAAACCAAAGACATTACAATAACTCTACAGTCTAATATCTTTTTTAAATATAGATGTGAAAATCATCAATAAAATGTCAGCAAATTGAATTTAAAAATTTTAAATGTTACATATGAAGACCAAGTAGAGTGTATGTCAGAAATACAAGGCTGTTCTGATATTCAAAAGTCAATAGTTTTCAACACATTAACAAAATAAAAATCATGATCTTCTCATAAGAAATTATTTGACAAAATTCAACATCATTTATGATGAAAACCCTCAGCAAACTAGGAAAATAAAGGAGTATCTCTGATCATTGATCAGGGGCATTGACGAAAACAGCACTTCATGTGTAATAGAGAGAAAGTAAATGCTTTCCCAACTGTGATCAGAAACAATTCAAGGACTACTCTTGTCGTTTCTATTCAATACTGTATTGGGTCCTTAGCCATGAAATAAATCAACAAGAGGAGATAAAATGTATAACTGTCTTTTTTTGCAGATGACATAATTATGCATGTAAACAATCTTAAGGAATCCACAAAAAAACTACTTGTCAGTGAGTCAATTTAGCATTACAGAATACAAAGTCAACGTACAACCTTCAATTTCTACACACCCCTCCACCCCATACATACACACAACAAATAAGTTTGAAAAAACTCTATTTATGATATATACAACTATGACAGACTTAGAGATAAACAATGCAATAAGCAAAGAAAATTTTTTCAATAAATGTTAATAGGTGCAGTGGCTCATGCCTGTAATCCCAGCACTTTGGTAGGCCAAGGTGGGCAGATCACTTGAGGTCAGGAGTTCAAGATCAGCCTGGCCAACACGGAGAAACACTGTCTCTACTAAAAATACAAAAATTAGCTGGGTGTGGTGGGGCAGCGCCTGTAATCTCAGCTACTCAGGAGGCTGGGGCAGGAGAATCGCCTGAACCCGGGAGGTGGAGGTTGCGGTGAGCCAAGATTGCGCCACTGCACTCCAGCCTGGGTGACAGAGTGACACTCTGTCTCAAAAAAAAAAAAAAGTTAATAGGATCACAGGTTATCTATGAAAGACATGTCCATTGATTTCTACCTCATGCTGTACACAAAAAGTTAAGAGGCAAACCATGGATAAAAATGTCAGCACTAAAACTACAAAATTTCTAGAAGAAAACAGAAAATATCTTACCATCTTGGCATAGCCAATGATTCATTAGACAAGAGTCATAAGGAATTAACCATAAAAGAAAAAATTGATAAAATTAATTGAAACTCATCAAAAGACAACATTAACAGGCTAGAAGAAAATATTCACTATATATACATGTGGCAAAGAACTTGTATTCAGAACATAAATAACTCCTACATGCACAGATGTATGTAAGTTTTGTCTCAAAAAAACCCTAGAAACACTGAGCTTGAGTTAATGATGTGCATGCTGTAATATTTCAGAAAGAAATATACTGATGTCTGCAACTTACTGCATCAAAAATACAATAAACCGATGGCTGGATGGGGGATGAACAAATATGTGATATAAAATATTTTAAAAAACAAAACAAAAACAAAACTTTCTCAATTTTTAAAATGGCCAAAATATTTGAAAAGGCACTTCACAAAGGTAGATATGGAAATGGCCAAAAAGGAAGAAGTTCTTCAACATTATGTCATCAGGAAAATGCAAATTAAAAACCATAATAAGATGCCACTAAAATAGTTAAAAGTAAAAAGATACATAAATCCAAATGTTGGACTCTCACATTTCCTTAGCGAAAGTGTAAAATCATAGAACAAACTGGTCTGAAAATTTCTGTTAAAGTACAATTCCACAGTTACAAAAGAAATGAAAACATAACAAAACAAAACTTGAGCATGAATGTCATACCAGCTTTATCCATAAGCGTAAAAAAACAGGCTGGGTGTGGTGCCTCATACCTGTAATCCCAGCACTTTGGGTGTCCGAGGCCAGCGATCACCTGAGATCAGGAGTTCAAGACCAGCCTGGCCAACATGGTCTCTATTAAAAATAAAATTAGCCGGGCATGGTGGTGCACGCCTGTAATCCCAGCTACTCGGGAGGCTGAGGCAGGAGAACTGCTTGAACCTGGGAAGCAGGCTGCAGTGAGCCGCGGTTGCGCCAGTGCACTGTAGCTTGGGCAACAGAGCGAGACTCCATTTCAAAAAAAAAAATAAATAAAAAATAAAAAAATAAAAAACTGGAAACAACCCAATCATGAGTTCTTTAACATTATTAGTCATCAGGAAAATGCTAATTAAAAACCACAATGAGATGCCACTAGAATAAAATTAAAAAGATATCTAACTCCAAATGTTGAACTCTCATACTTCCTTAGTGAAAGTGTTACAACACTTCTCTATTAATGTCCATTAATAGAAGAATGAATAGATATACCGTGGTGTATCTGTAAAATGAAATACCACTTAGCAACAGAAACAAATTACTGATGTTCCAAAACAAGGATGAATATCCAAAACATTTTGCTGACACAGTTAAGCACATATTGCACAATTCCCTTTTTATGAAGTTCAAGAACAGACAAAATTAATCTATGGTTTAAGAAATCAGAACAGTGCTTGCGTCAGAGCAGGAGTGAGACTGACTAGAAAGAGGGATGAAGATCTTTACGTGATGATGGAAATGTTTCCTTGATAGGAGTATGGTTTACAAAGATGCATGCACTATCAAAACACATACAGCTGTAGACTTAAGTACATTCCACTGAATGCAACCACCACCCACACAGCCACACCCGCACACAGTTTAAGGGGAGATACTGAGGGCAGACTAGAGGAGAGGCGTCTTTTAAAAGAGTGGTCTGGATAGGCCTCTTGTCGGGGGTGACATCTGAGCAAGGACCAGGAGGCAGTGAGGAAGCAACAAGATATGAGGATGCCCAGGTGAAGAACACCTGAAGTCCCCGTCATTAGTGGGGGCCCTGAGAAGGGAATCTACCCGGCCTGAGAAACATAAAGCCCCTGCAGCTGGAATGGAGACAATGCAGAGTAGTAGCAGGAGGTCAGAGTTACTTGCGTGATAACATTAAGATGTCATCTTTTACTGTGTTGACATTTGCAGACTGTGCAAAAGCAACTCTGGGTAAAACGAATCTTAGCATGAGTGAAAGCAGCAGTGATACCAGACTACCCTGGTAGTTACATTCTTCACTGCCAGGCCCTCACAGTTCAAAGAAAAATGCCAGTTTCACATTAGAGTATTCTTGATGACACAGCACAAATTTATTTCTGTTAATCTTAGCCCTCAATTACTGTAAAAAATATTTGGTATACAAAATTGAAACTACATATATAAGATACTTCTTGGCCAGGTGCAGTGGCTCATGCCTGTAATCCCAGCACTTTGGGAGGCCGAAGCAGGAGGATCACGAGGTCAGGAAATTGAGACCATCCTGGCTAATACGGTGAAACCCTGTCTCTACTAAAAAAATACAAAAAAAAAAAAAATTGGCTGGGCATAGTGGCGGGCGCCTGTAGTTCCAGCTACTTTGGAGGCTGAGGCAGGAGAATGGTGTGAACCCGGGAGGTGAAGTTTGCAGTGAGCGGAGATCTCGCCACTGCACTCCAGCCTGGGTGACAGAGCGAGACTCCGTCTCAAAAAAAAAAGATACTTCATCATAGTCAAATAATCTAACTGCACTTGTATGACTGAACTGAGAGATGAATTAGACACTTTTTTTCAATGTCACACCGTAACTATGGTTTTGCGGGTTTGGGTTCTTTGGCAGACATTTTCTTGAAAATAAATAAAGTGAACCTGACACTTCAAGGGGAACAACTGACACTATTTATTGCCAATAACAAAATTCAAGCTTTCAGGCAAAAGTTAGAATTCCGAATAGCTTTTATCTGTCATCTTGGGCTTGATAGCTTCCCAACACTTAAACGACTTTTCTGTTGAAACCCACGGTGATACTAATGAATGTGATTTTTGATATTGTATAACAAGATGAGTTAACACTGGGAAAATCTATACAACTCATTTTCCAAATGACAGATGCAGGATGTTAAGAAATCATATACAGGTAAAAGATCTATTTGGAATACAAGACAGACCAAGACATGAAAAATTCACTGGTGTTTTCAGATTCCACGTTGCAATTTACTCTGAAGAAACTACTACTGATTGAGTTTTGGAGTTGTACCAAAGAATTATCTGAAAAGGCCAATGAGATACTCTTCTCTTTTCAACTGTATCACCTGTGTGAGGGGGATTTTCTTTATATACTTCAACCAATACAACATGCTTTAACAGGCTGACTGCATGCGTTCAGAGTCTAGCTGTCTTCTATTATGCCACAATGTTAAAGAGATTTGCAAAAACAGAAAACAGTGCGACTCTTCTCATTAAATTTTTTGTCTTGAAAAAGTTATTTTTCATTAAAAATGTGTTAGGTAATGAGTTTGTTATTTAAATAATTTTTAAAATTTCTTACATAGTAAATATTACCAAATATAAATCACACAATACACTCTTTAGGTGTTCTAAATAAATTTTTTTTTTTTTGAGATGGAGTCTCGTTCTGTTGCCCAGGCTGGAGTGCGGTAGCGCGATCTCAGCTCAATGCAACCTCCGTCTCCTGGATTCCAGTGATTCTCCTGCCTCAGCCTCCTGAGAAGCTGGGACTACAGGCGCACGCCATCATGCCTACCTAATTTTTTTTGTATTTTTAGTAGAGACGGGGTTTCACCATGTTAACCATGATGGTCTCAATCTCCTGACGTCGTGATGCGCCTGCCTCGGCCTCCCAAAGTGCTGGGATTACAGGTGTGAGCCACTGTGCCCGGCCTAGGAGTTCTAAATAATTTTTATAAATGCAAATAGCTTCTGAGTTCCAAAACTCTGAGAACCACTGTGATTTTGGTTCCTCTCTCACTGGCCCTCTAGTCTGGCCAGAAACTCACTTACTTCAGAACCGCCTCTCCCTGAGGGAATCTAAATTTGGGCACAGAACTTGCTGTTCAGCTTTTTCTACGAACTTGGGATTCCCTCTCAATTGCCCAATCTTATTCCTTATAGAGGGAGCAGCTGATGAGACCTCCTCAATTCCAAAGTAAATCATCTCTCTCAGGAAAGCACCATACATCAAAGCTTTCACTTAAGGCAAAGGAGGGACCCAGAGAAAGACAACCTCCAGAGGTCAGGACTGGATTCACAGGACTACTGGTCCCTCAGAGGTTTTTCCCACGGGTTTGCATTGACACCGTAACTT
Source organism: Pan paniscus (assembly GCF_029289425.2). Classification (NCBI taxonomy): domain Eukaryota; kingdom Metazoa; phylum Chordata; class Mammalia; order Primates; family Hominidae; genus Pan; species Pan paniscus. The sequence continues at coordinate 91,910,478 of NC_073267.2, forward strand.
TAATATAAAAAGGAGCACAGGTGTTTTGTATCTACATGCATGGTTTTAAGAATTAGAAAAATTACAGAGTTGGCAAGCAAGTGAAATATTTCAAAACTTATCTGTTTTTGTATTTTAATTATCCAATTTTCATTAATGAGGTTCTATAATTTTCAGGCTAAAACACACCCACAAAATTATTTCATAAATTTCGCAGATGAGAAACTACTGCTCAGAAAAAGCTGGACTTGCCTAAAGCCACAAATACCATGGCAAAACTCCAGTTAGAAAACCCTTCTCAGTGGGTCTCACATTCCTGAGCATTTTTTGAGTGAGGCACTAACTGCCTGGTTGCTCTGGACTATCTTTGCAAGGATATCTGCATAGCAAGCAGCCTTGAAAAACAGTCTTCCTCTAAAGCGAAGGGCAGATTTGCTTACTGTCCAGCATAATACAGATGCCTCTCTTGGGGCGAAGGCAAGTCTGCTTGTGGTCCGTTATCCAAGGTTCCAGTTTTCTAAGCTCAGGAGATCTCAGCTATGATGCAAATCCACTGGGTGCACAGCATCCACCTGGGCCACTTCACGCCATCCCTCATAGGAGTTGGGGACAAAAGAGAAATGATGCAAACTTGAAGCTTGTGCTGCTTGCTGTGCAGTAAGTCCTTTGTTTCTGATGGTGTTCAGGACACACTACTCCCAAAATATGGCATCTTGGCATACTGAAAATTTTACACTGGAGGAATCTGAAGAATGATGTGCAGGTAGGATTTTCTGACCGTCCCCTGAAGCAGGTCATAAAACCCTCACATAAGAGGTGCCCTCCCTACATTCAGAGGAAAGCAACATCCTTATCTCAGAAGAAGGGACAGAGAGAGGAATCTGAACAAAAGACTTGCTAAGTTTCTCCTGGCTTATTACTCTTCGTTCATACCCCTTGGTCCTATCATATTTCTTCACAACTTTCCACTCTTCATCAAAGCTAACATAAAAACACTCAGGTTCAACCAGTTCTTCGGTATTCATTTTCTTATGAAGGCCCCTGTGTCACCTAAAACTTTTGTGAAATAAAAGTGTATACCTTTCTCTTGTTAATCTGTCTTTTGTTACAGGGACCCCAACTAATGAATTTCAAATGGGTGGAAGGAAAGGCTATTGTCCCTCCCCTACATCTCAGACCCAGAAGGTTCCTATCTTCCACCAGCATCAGTGAAAGTGTGGCAGGCTAACTTGTTAGTTTCAGGTCCCTATACCTTCTGACTCCAAATAGACCACAAAACACAAGCATAAGACGCACAATAGCCAAAAATACTTCTTAACCAACATGCTACGGCAAAGGAGTAATTAAACTGCCTATACTTGCACACTCTTTCTGGACCATATCCTTGGGGAAAAAAACAATAAGGCAATACATAGCAAAATCTTTGATCTGGTAAATTTCACTCCTAGGAATTCACACTATATCGGGTTCCCTGGAAACAGACTCTGAGACAGACATATATGCAGAAAACTTAGCAGGCAGTGTTGTTCAGCAGATGCCCTTCTAGGAAAACAGAGAAAGAAGGATTGGGCAGAGGGAGAAGATAAGGGGCAATGTGGCTACACTAAGGCCTCAGCCACATATGAGAGCTCTGGAGTCAGGAAAGCCCTTCAGTTGTTCCAAGTTGAGGCACAGCAGCTAGATCATCATTCCCCTACATGGTCTAGCCACTGGCTAAAAGTGTCCCCTGTGAGGCAGTGTTAACACTGAATAGCCCTAATTATCTTCACTGAATTACAGACTGATACGGCTGACATTAAAAATGGGAAAGTCGAGACTTTCAGAGCACAGACACATGCAATCTCCAACTGTGAAGTTAAGACAACACTAGCAAAAAAGGATACACAAACATAAGTGAGTAGAAAGGAATGGGTGTACTTCATATATTCAGATATAAGGAAATACACACAGTGGTGACAATCACTGTGCTTTATGCCTGGTGCTATGGTGACTGTTTTACATATATTACCTCATCTACTTCTCGGAATGCACTGGACAGGTACTATCATCATACCCAATACACAAATGACACAAAACAGGTTAAGTAACTCACCCAAGGTGACAAATAAACAACTGGCGGAGCTGGGCATCAAACCCAGGTCTGCCTGACTTCAGAGCCCATGTGCTTAATCAACCAATCCATTCCATGATCTCCCTATTTAGAGTGTTAAAAACAACAACTCAATACAACACGTATACCAAGGACATGTCATCCATTCACCCCTCCAGACCTACTTCCCGTCTTCACCTGTTTCTCTGGCCTGGGAGGCTGACTTGAACGTAATGCACGGAAGGGCTCCTTTGCTGCCAGGTACCTGGCTCCCTTGCTAGGATGACCTTGGGCTGGCCGTACCCGTGAATGGAGGTAGCAGCTCCTGTAAGGTGCTCTCTCTACACAACTTATCTCCAGATTCGGTAGCAGCTATTCCCCACCTACCTCTTGACTCTGCAAGCTCAGGTGGTAATCACTCCCACTACACATGCTAGGAGGTGCTGCACTGCCCCGAGGGGCTCCCCTATGCCCCACCCACACCTTGATAGTCTCTCCTCAGTCTGAGAGTGTCATCTTCTCCTGCCAACATCCCGAGCTGATATACACACCTATACATAAACAGGATGCTGAGTAATGGCAAAAAGGTATTATTTACCTTCCCAGAAAGAAACGTAAAGGTCATTTTCTGGGAATAATATGCTGTATTAGGGGAAAAATACTGGAAACAAGATAGAAACAGTCCTGCTCTTTAATAAACAACTGGAAGGAACATTTTGGCAAGTTTAGTTAAGGCATAAAAGTAAATTATAGCTCCTCAGCAGCAAAGGTCCCTTCCTCCCTGTGACCCTGCCCCTGGCATTATCTTCTCCCTCCTCACCAACATCTTGCTTCCTCTGAGAAGCAGAGGAAAAAAGTACCTTCCCCCGATCCCTCCTGGTGGGACATACTTTCTATCTTTAGAGAAGGGTATCTAACTTTCAAACAATGTCCAGAGGTCAGCCAAATGAACAGGGGAATATAACATTCCAAATCAAAGCCCAAACATCAGGTACAGAATGGAAAGACATAAATGTGCCTCAAGACAGTAAGCAGCATCTTCAGTCATTTGATCAAAGTTTAAGTAAAACTACCATACAACAGAACTTACTAAGGTGAGGAAAGTATCAGGGAAAAATGAAAAATAGCTTCCAGAAGGATTCAGCTAAATTAATGGATGAAATAAATCCAACACTCCTTCATTCAAAATTGTTGATCAGGCACCAGCCAAGCTTAGGGGTGGGCCAGAAACTGTCTACCCCAGCTTCAGCACTGACTAGCTGGGTGAAACTGGGCAAGTTACCCTCCCTTAAGCTCAGTTCCTCAACTACAAAGTGACAGAATCATAGGAGGCAGTTCCTAAGTTTGCTACGAAGATTCAATTACTACAGATGTAAAGTGTTTAGCCCAGTTCCTAGTACACACTATAGATTCAGTAAATGTTAGCTAAAATGGATGCTATTACAAGTAGTTAACAATTTAAAAGAAGAAACAAAAACTCCTGACCTGCCTTAAAATGCTCAACCTAATGAACTCTGTAACCGAAACACAACTGGAGAGACCTGAAGTACACACCTAATCTTTAGAACTTAAGGTGATAGAGAGAACATTACAGCTTCCCCAAAGGTCTGCTGTTACTATCAGAGATATGTGGGCTAAGTTCCTTCATTCAATGTAAAAAAGGACAATGTGATAAATAGTGGCTGGGAGGGGGAGTAGTAAAAATGTATAAATCCATGTACAACTTCTATAGGTTTAATATTTTTTAGTTGTGCTACTAAATCAATAAACTGAACAGAAACTATTTCATGGGCTTTATGTCACTGGAATGATGAGTTAAATTTACCAGGAGTTTCCTTCTGAATGCCACAAGCATCATCAGTATCAATTTTAATAAACCTACTCTTTCTCTTTAAGCTCTGGCAAATCCAAGTACCAGTGCTCTTCACTAATGATTTTCTTTTCTTCTTCTTCTAGTTGTTTCTTGGTTTCTGAGTCCAGTCCCCTTTGCATAAACTGTGAAAACAAACAAAATCAATGTCAGAAACTTTTCCCATTTTAGAACTGAGGAAACCCCAAATAATTTTCTTCTTCTACTTGTTCTCCTTCATTTATCTATGGAACCCATCTCAAGATTGAGGGTTGGAGCAAGTGATCAAACGGTTTAGCTCTACCCTTCCAACTTTACACTAGACGATGAGGGGTTGTGTCAGGGCATGAGAAAATGCACAATGTATATTTCCTTCGGAAAACTTAAGGTCTAAGACACCACATTCGAAGGTCTTGTGCTCATCCACAGAGCCTACTGGCTTTGGCACCTGCTGATCTGGGGTTGAAATGCTCTTCTTATCCTCTTCCACCTGGCCAACTCCTCGCCCGTCTGACATAGGTAAAGCTACTACACTTCTGTGAGTGCCAGTAAAATCATTGCCTCTGTCCTAAATGCTTCCATGGCTCCCTCCAATAGACTCACCACATCTTAACTTTTTGAGCATCTATCTTTTCTGGAGACCTTAAGGACTGGGTGTCTGGGTCATCTCCTTCATCTGTCCCAATATGATGACTGAAGCACAGTAAGAGCCCAATAAATGTAGGCAGAAGCAAAGGTACATCTATAAGTCTGCTCTTCGTTTTTATTTTTCCTCTGAAATGCTGCTAAACTCTTGAGCTGCTCTTATCAAATCTGCAGAAAGTTGACTCAAAATATGGCAGTAAGTAACAGTCCTGCTGCCAGTCTCTCACTAGCACGAATACCTGTATTTCTTCAGGGAACAAGTGAACAAACTTAAGAGGCTAACCATAGCAACATGATAAAATATCAACACTGGAGAAAATATAATCAGAAAATACCCAGAAGCCTCCTAGCAGTTAGGTTTCAGGTTCCACTGGTTTCTATGTATCCCCCATTTCTTTCCCTTATTCAGGTCCGATATTTCTTTTTTTTTTTTTTTTCTTTGAGACAGAGTCTTACTCTGTCGCCCAGGCTGGAGTGTAGTGGCACGATCTCAGCTCACTGCAACCTCTGCCTCCTAGGTTCAAGTGGTTCTCCTGCCTCAGCTTCTCGAGTAGCTGAGATTACGCGCCCGCCACCAGACCCAGCTAATTTTTCTATTTTTAGTAGAGATGGGGGTTCACCATTTTGGCCAGGCTGGTCTCAAACTCCTGACCTTGTGATCCACCCGCCTCGGCCTCCCAAAGTGCTGGGATTACAGGTGTGAGCCACTGCGCTCGGCCCAGGTCCCATATTTCTCCTCCTTCTATTCCAGCTTTTCCAAACATAAGCCTTTTTAGGCATAAGCGCTTTAACAATGACTACTAAGTTAAATGAAAAAATCTTAACGTTCACGAATAAAATAGTCATGCGCTGCAAAATGACGTTTGGTTGACGATGGAACCCATATACGACAGTGGTCCCATAAGATTACAATGCTGCATTTTTATTGTACCTTTTCTATATCTAGATATGTTTAGATACACAGATACCACTGTGTTACAACTGCCTACAGTATTCAGTACAGTAGCATGCTGTATAGGTTTGCAGCCTACGAACCACAGGCTGTACCATATAGCCTAAGTACGTGGTAGGCTATACCATCCAGGTTTGCGTAGATGAACCCTATGATGCTCTCACAATGATGAAATCACCTAACAATGAATGTTTCAGAATGTATCCCTGTTGTTAAATCATGTGTTAAGTAACACATGACGGTGATAACATCAAGTGCTGATGAGAATGTGAAGAAACTGATCACTCAAACATAGCTGGTGGGAAAGTAAATGGTACAGCCACTGTGGAAAACAGCGTGGCAGTTTCTTAGCAAACTAAACATACACTTACCATATGACCCAGCAATCGTCCACGCCAAGTGAGTGCATGTAAAATGGTGAAATCTGCGTCAGCTCACTGTCAATGTCCTGGCTCTTTATTGTATCCTAGTGTTGTAAAATGTTGCCGCTAGGGGAGGTGGCATGAAGGACGCACGGGATATCCCTGTACACTTTTTGCAACTTCCTGTGAATCTATCACTATTTTAAATAAAAAGTAAAAGAAAACAAGTTTGCAGACTAGTGTTTTGCAGTCCTCATCCATTTTACCTGTGTGTACATCCTCACCCCAGGAAAGAACTGCAGTTTCTGGAATGTGCACGCTATACTTCCCAGTCCTTTTGCCTTTGTGACTTAACATGTTTCCATTTTCTGCCTGGCAAAATATTTACTCTTTTAAGCCTACAGTGTGTGTCCTTTGGTAAGACTTCCTGGTTGGCATTTGGCTTGGCTCTTCCTAGGCCTGCTCCTATAAAGAAGCACCTTCTCAAGACAGCCTCATCAACACTGGAATATTGTTCACCATCGTGCTGCTTTGGTGTCTCCTAAGACTACGATTCTGAATAGACCATGACTCTTGTTCATCTTGTATCATTGGTACCCCTGGTACACAAAAGAGCTCACTCAATGAAAGTTCTCTGAATGTAAATGAACCTAGACCTATCTTATTTTTCCAGACTCTCTTTCTGGGATGGTTTTCTTTAAATGCAGATGCCTCATTTCATCACTAATATTCCTCGTGGTAAAACTCATCAATACTGCCCAACTGCCCTTTTTTCTCCCATTTAGTCATGTACCTATTCTTTTGGTATACAACAGCCATATACATATGTTCTGTACACAGAGAAAGGACAGAACTCCCCGTGAATATGAATCAAGCACCTCCAGACTTAGGTACAAGTTCGATTCTCCTACTCTAGAGCATTTCAGAACACATTCCAAAACTAGTGAGGACTCAGAGCAGGCATCAGCACAATACAGTCCTCAGGCTAGATGTCTGTTGTCGTCGATAAAGTTTTACTGGTACACAGCCATGGTCATTCGGTCTTGAACAACACTGGCAGAGCTGAGTAGTTGTAACAGAGACTGTCAGGCTCATAAGACCAAAATATTTATTATATGGTCCTTTACAGAAAGTTTGCGAAGCCCTGTTCTGAGAGTCTAACAGTGCCAAAATCACAAATAAGCACCCTCTACAACCATTCCATACTGGAAGACCTTCCATCCACATCCTTCTTTTTCTGCTTCCCATTAGGATCACCCTGCAATGGCTGACCAAGTCAGAGGCATTGAAGTGAGTCAGGATTAAATCCTCAACCCTCTTATACTTGCCTAAAAAGTGGTCCCCAACCTTTTTGGCACCAGGGATGGGCTTCCTGGAAGACAATTTTTCCACGGGTGGTGGAGAGGGGAAGGGTAGATGGTTTAGGGATGATTCAAGCACATTACATTTATTGTGCACTTTGTTTCTATTATTATATTATAATATGTCATGAAATAATTATACAACTCACCACAATGCAGAATCAGTGGAAGACCTGAGCTTGTTTTCCTGAAACTAGACAGTCCCATCTGGGTGTGATGGGAGACAATGACAGATCATCAGGCATTAGATTCTTGTAAGTAGAGCGCAAGGTAGATCCCTCATATGCACAGTTCACAGTAGGATTTTTGATCCTAGGAGAATCTAGGATTCTGCCACTGATCTGACAGGAGGCGGAGCTCAGGTGGTAATGCAAGCTATGGGGAACAGCTGTAAATACAGATGAAGTTTCGCTCGCTTGCCTGCCCGCTGCTCACTTCCTGCTGTGCAGCCTGTTCCTTACAGGTCATGGACTGGTGCTGGTCCGTGGCCTGGCGGTTGGGGACCCATGCTATGTAGGACTTAGCTCTGGTTAAGGCACCCTAAGTGCAGCTGCTCCATGCCTTCTCACAGTATACTCTATCAGTATAGACAGTGTCTCCTGCTATCTTGCCAGTAAGTTTTTTCTTATCAATGACCAAAGCTGCTAAACCAAATAGAGAATCTGGGTGATCTTCTTCCTTCTCCTTTGCTTCCAACGTCCAGTTGAGTCTCCCCATTTGGTAGGGGTGGACATTTGTTTTAAGTTAATTTCTTCCTTCTTAGTTGCAACTCAGATATTTAGTTTGAGCCTGAGTCACCCAGTACACCATCTGGCTTATTCCAAGAGCTAAAACAACTGCTAAAATCTTTCCAATAGCTGCTTGGCCAATTCCCTCCACTTCTCTGAAATTAATGTTATTACAAATCATAAAATCAAACTCTGTTCAGTAAAGATTCAAATTTTGCTAATATGCATGAAAGTGCTTGACAAACTCTAAGTTATGCTGCAATTTGTCCTCCACCCTCATTCACCCATTCATCCCTAACTCCATCCTAGCTCAACTCCATTCAAATCTTGCCCATATAATGTTTACCCTCTTTTTTTTTTTTTTTTTTTGAGACAGGGTCTCCCTGTGTCACCAAGGCTGGAGTGCAGTGGCACCATCTCAGCTCACTGCAGCCTTGATCTCCCAAGCTCAAGTGATCCTCCCACCTCAGCCTCCAAAGTAGCTGGGACTAAAGGTGCGTGCCACTAGGCCTGGCTAATATTTTGTATTTTTTGTAGAGATGGGGTTTCACCATGTTGCCCAGGATGGTCTCAAACACCTGGGCTTAAGCGATTTGTCTACCTCAGCCTCTCAAAGTGCTGGGATTACAGGCATGAGCCACTGCGAATGGCCTATCTTTCAAAACATTATGAATGCTTTCTTCCTTCTTTTGGAAATTCCACCTCTTTAAACATGACATGTAACAGTTTGCTACTCTCTAGAAGTAGTGCTTACTGACAGGCATCACAGAGTACAGAGTAGTAATAAAGAGCCAGGGTTCTGGAGCCAGACTGCCTGAATTCCCGTCCTGTCTACACTACTTATTAGCTGTGTAACTTTGGGTAAGTTACTTATTTCTGTTTCAGTTGCCTTAGCTGTAAAAAGAGAGTTACTGCCTGTAGTCACCTCAAAGTGTCATTATGTGAATTGCATAGGTTAATATACGCAAACCACTTCAACCATTGTCTAGTACTATAAATACGTGCCATTTTTTTGATACTGTTCCCCGTGTCAATAGCTTTCCATTGCTCACAAAATAAAGGAAAATATCTTTAATCTGGCCTCAAATTCCCTGCACGTTGTGATCATTGCCTACTCTGCAACCCCATTTCTTAGTACTTGCCTTCCAGACATACTGAATTGTCTCTAATTCTTGGAAATTTCCATGGTTTTCTTTTTCTTTCTTGCCTCTCAGACTTCTGAACTCTGTTTCTCCTAGTTTAGGACGCTGTGCCTTCCACCCTCCCGGTAACCTAGAGACCACTACCCTGCGAGAAGCTCGGTGAGTCCCCAAGGCCCCCAGCGCTTCTACCCTCACTGCACTGGGTAAGCTGTACCCTGACTGCTTCTATGTACGCAAGCTCCCATCCGCCCGCGGGCCTCCTGAGACAGTCGGCCTAATTCGTAAGCTGGTTCCCAGTAAACAGTGCAGAGCAGGCGCTAAGTGAATGAATGAGCACGAGAGCTGGAAGCCCTCTGAGGCCTCTCTGGTGTCCCTTGTCCGCCCGCCGCCTCGGCCCTGGCCAGGTTGGAAGGACCGGGTGCCCCTACCGCCCGGCGTGGCTCTCTCAGCGTCCCCGCACCTTCATGCGCAGCAGATTCTTGGACAACTTTGTCTTTCGCTCGGCCGCCATGGTAGCTTCCGCCCAGCGCCGCACTCCGGCCGCGAGCCTCACCGCACATGCGCGGAGCCGCGTGCGCAGCTGCGTCCCTCGCGTAGTGCGCGCCGCCCCGCCCCGCCCCGCCCCGCCCCGCCCCTCCCCTGTGTCTTGCGCGCGGGCGCGGCCACTCAGCGGGCGCTCTGCTGACGGAGAGGCTCGGGTAAGCTCGCGGGGTGGCGGCGCGGGGATGAGCGCGGCAGACCGCAAAAAAGCCGAAGTCAGAGGACGACCCAGAACTTGGCTTCCCCGAGCCGCGGGCCGCCTTCCCGGGACGTCGGCCTGGCCCCCTCGGAGGCCCATCCTCCCTCGGGAACTCCCTTCCTCAGGGACCGCCTCCAGACTCAGTAGTCCTCGCCAGCCTCAGAGAGGTTTCCGCCACGCCTGCCACCCGCCTGGGCCGTGTTACCCACGTGTTCTGTCTTCATAACGTGGGTGGCGGGCTCCCTTTGTTCTGGGTCGCTTTGCAGGGTCCAGGTCGTTTTCTCTTCACCAGGACCCCACGAGTTGCTGCTTTCCTCACAGCAGCCCGGAGTCCCGGGGGAGCGCGGCGTGGGCCGCCCCACGCAGGCTGGCTTCATTCCCAGGCTGCTGCCGATGCGTGTCTGGCCGAGTGATCTCTGCTAAACAGAAGAATCTCAAGAAATGGCAAGGGATGGAGGCAGGGATGGGTGCCAAAGACACATGAATGAGAACAAAGCCTGGTTTTGATCTAAAGAATTGAAAAGACCATAGCGAGGGGCAACATAGGGAGACCCCACCTCTACAAAAAAAAAAAATATATATATATATATATATACAAAAAATATACAAAATATACATACAAAAAATATATACAAAATATACAAAAAATGTACAAAAGATACAAAAAAAACTAGCTGGGTGTGGTGGCATGGATCTGTGGTCTCCACTACTTGGGAGGCTGAGGCTGGAGAATCACTGGAACCCGGGACATCGAGGCTGCAGTGAGCTGAGATCCCGCCACTGGACTCCAGTCTGGGCTACAGAGTGAGGCTTTGTCTCAAAAACAAAACAACAAAACAAAAAAGAATTTAAAAAACCACTGAAAATAGGGTAGCGTTCCTACCCTGGTGTTCAATGCTCTGGGTACCACCTAAACACATTTTCGAAAACCATTCCCAGGTCCGACGCTTTGGAACACCCTCAAGCTAATAGCATCTCGGCTGATACCATGAGTTCTACGTCAGATTGTTGACCTGGTCACCTTAGGGCTAATTAGTTCACTTAATCCCCATAAGAACCGGAAAGAAGGTATTGTCATCGTGTTGTTAAGGATTCTGAGACACAGAGTGGGTAAGGCACTTGGTGTTCACACAGCTAATCCATGTTAGAGCTGAAATTCAAACACCGATTTGGATGTTAAAAGCCCTTTAGGTTTTCCCAGGGGTAAATAAAATCATTGTAATGTACCAAGTGGCTACAGAATCTCATTCACTTGTGACTGTGTGTGAGATGCCGGGGGTATAATAGCGTGTAAAAACACGTATCCCCACCTTTCCTGAAGCTGATATTCTGGACGTAAGTAAGTGGCGACTGCTGTGAAAGAGAGAAAACAGTGATGTGACAGAGTAACGCTTAGGGTTACTTTAGACAAGGTGGTTTGGAACGGCCCTTGTCAGATGATGGTGCTAAGGCTTGAAAGTTGAGAAAAACGTGTTGTATGAAGAGTTGGAGGTAGAGTGTGCTCAGAAGACAGCAGCAACTGTAAAGGTCCTCAAATATGAACAAGACAAAGTCCGTGTTAAAAGTTTTACAAGTGGAAACAGTAGAGGTTAATCATAAGCCACATTGCATCCCCCAAAATTCATATGCTGAAGTTCCAACTCCCAGTGCCTCAGAATGTGAATGTATTTGGAGACAGTGCTTTTTAAAGAGGTGATTAAAACAAGACCCTTAGGATGAGCCCTAATCCAGTCTGACTGATGTCGTCATAAGAAGAGGAAATTTGGACACAGACACCAAGGTTGTGTTTGCATAAAGGAAAGACTATCTGAAAGCCAAAAAAATAAAAAAAATTTAAAAAATCTCTCAGGAGAAACCAAACCTGCCAACACCTTGATCTTAGACCTCTAGCCTCCAGCACTGTGAGAAAATCACAACCAGTCTGTATAGGGCACCCAGTGTGTAGTGTTTTCTTATAGTAACCGTAGCGGACTAATATACCATACAATTAGTTGTAGATGACAGTTGTGATGAGAGCCCGGTAAGGAAAGTTTGAGGGTCATGAAAGGGTACAACGAGGGTACCTAAACCATTCTGGCCTGGAAATGAGGACTCTCCTAAACGTAGAGAGGAGTTAATCAGGGAAAAGGCCCACCAATCATTCACATTGTTATGCTGCTTTTACCACCATAGGACTCTTCATCTTGCAAAATGAAAACTCTTGTTCCCATTAAACAATAATTCCTCAGCTCCTCAAGACTACTTTCTGTCTCTATAAATTTGGTTTTTCTGTGGGATTCTCAAAGAACTGCTGTGAGAGTAGAGGTGAAGGGAGAAGTGACTCAGTCAGCCATCTGCACTTGGGAAACTAAGGGGCGACTGAACTAGGATGAACACATGTCTTGTCAGCTTCAGAAGAGGAAAACAGCATTCCCGGCGAAATAAGAGCATATATCTATCATGTAAGGATGCTGGAAGCGCCACACCTTCTCTATGGACCCCTGTTGTACCAGTCTGGGTTCTGATTTGTTTTTCTGAAACATTGACATTATTATGTTATTCTTTCACTCTAAAATTTACAATATCTGTTATTGTCTGAGAGATAAAGCTCACCTTCTTCAACCTGCCACTCAAAATTCTATTTTTCTATTTGATGGCGAAAATCCTTATAATTAAAACGAATCCCCCAAGTCTCTTCCCACCCCTCAACATGTTATAAATGAGAAGTGATTTAAGAGTAATAGTGTAATTTTAACTTTGAAAACTACCTGACAAGATAATTCCATGATCTTTCTATGCACCTGAATTGCAGAGCACAGAGGATAGATCTCACAATCAATGATGTGTTAACCTGTTGTAGTTACCCAGCCAAAGAAACATCATTTTGAGGGAAGAAATGTTTCAAATAGGTCTTCACACAGTTTTGAGTCCTGTCATAATGGAATTTGTTGGAAGTGTGAAAGCCTCCAATTCCTGCCAACTACTATATCCATCAAGAGAAGGTTCCCTGTGACTCTTCACTCCCATAGCAGATCTAAGGCTGTGGTGCCTAGTACATAGATGCTTGTCATATGTGACTAGTGAGCACTTGAAATGGGGCTAGCGCAACTGAGGAACTGAATATTTTAATTTAAATTAAATTTTATTATATTATTATTATTATTATTATTATTTTGAGACAGAGTCTTGCTCTATCACCCAGGCTGGAGTGTCATGGTGCAATCTTGGCTCACTGCAACCTCGCCTCCTGGGTTCAAGCAATTCTCATGCTTCAGCCTCCTGAGTAGCTGGGATTACAGGCGCCCACCACCACACCCAGCTAATTTTTGAATTTTTGGCAGAGATGGAGTTTCACCATGTTGACCAGGCTGGTCTCGAACTCCTGGCCTCAAGCAATCTGCCTGCCTTGGGCTCCCAACATGCTGGGATTATAGGCTTGAGCCACCATGCCCAGCAATTTAAATGTTAAAAGTAACAGTGTGAGTTATTTTTCTGTATATGAGGCTATATTGTTTTGGAAGGAACATATATCACTTTAACCTTTCAAAATTTAGCATCTGCATTGAGATGTGCTGTAAGTGTAAAAGACATACCACACTTCAAAAGACTTACTCTAAAAAAAGTCTCAATATTTTTTCATATTATATATTAATAATAAAGATATATTTGTTTAAATAAAATATAGCCTTAAAACTAATTTCATCTGTTTCTGTTTACTTTTTAAAATGTGGCTGCTAGAAAATATAAAATTACATGTGTGGCTTGCATTTTTTTCTTTTCTTTTTTTTTTTTTTTTAAATACTGCAATGGCTATGCATACCTTCCTAGTGCAGAAACTGGAGGAGAATCTGGGGTGAGCACAGGAAGGAACTCTTTTATGCAATGAGACAATGAAGGTGGTATATTAAGTATTAGTTTTTGTTCATTTGTCTGTTTGTAGGTACCAGATATTGAAAAGACTTGTTAAACAAAATGGTGATTTAGAAGGATACTGGGTAGTTCATAGGTGTTGAGAAGGCTTGATAACAAGGCTAAGTTAAAAGAACAGAAACCAGGGCATTCCAAGGAATTTAATGACACAGCAAGAATGGTGAGCACCAATTGATTTCTCTGCTCTTTGGACACTTTACTCAAGTTTTCAGAATCAAGGAGAGAGTTTTGTTATGTCTCAGCTAAGGGAGGGCAGGACCTGATTTACAATTTCAAGAAGACTATGCACAATGGGGGAGGGTAATTCTTTAAAGAGAAATTGGGTGCTGTTCCTCAGAGATAATCACTATACTACCCACAACAGCAATGCCAAGGACATATCCACTTAAAGCAGGATGAGAGTTCTGTTGAGACAGCCGGAAGGACACACAAATGGTTGAGTGTGAGTTCCGAACTCATGTCCAACATCAAATCCATCTCGCAAAATGTGCTCCCTCTTTCTGCTTCCCTGATTTGTTCATCAAGTATTTTTTTTTTTGGCTACCTGTTACATGCAAATTGTTACTCCAGGTTAACCAGCCTAACAATGTAGTAGTATAAGGCATTCCTTCTGCTCTTACCTTCAGTTACTTATTACCTTTTCATGGATGTCTTGGTTAAATCAGAACATTAGTACTGGAAATGGCCTTATATGACATCTAGGTAATTCCTAAACATCAGTAAGTTGTTATGAGAAAGATCATGAAAAAATAAAACACATCAAAACCAAAAACATTCCTGATTCTCTGGATGATTCTGATGATCAGCCAGTATTTGGAAATTATATAGAGTTAGCTGGACCTTTTAATTATGTATACCAAATTATGTCAGCTCAGTCAGAATTGAGGTTTGTTAGCATTCCACCTAGCTTTTTTTTTTTTTACTGTGCTTCCATCCATCCCTTCTTTTCTGTTGCTGCAAGCCTATCCCAGAATTTATGCCTAAATCTTACTATGTTATGACTGTCTGATTGCCATAGGCTCCTATTTTTTCTTCCGCCTTCTTCATTTTTTATTCTTTTATTTACCAAAAATTTTAAGGCATCTCTTATGTTTCTGGTGCTTTGTTAGGTACTAGGGAAACCACCACCCCCATGGGTATGCCCAAGACAACGATATGGATCCTAAGTACTGTCATAGAGATGGAAGATGTGGAAGGCAGCATAATCTGGATTTAAAGCGCTCTGAGATCCATCCTTGGGAAAGTGACAGCTAAGCCGAAACCTCAAGATGAGTTACACGTTTGTGAGACAAAAAAATGGAAAGGGGCATGGAGGAGTGAAGTCCAATAGAAAAGGGTTAAAGTGATGCTTGTTGTATAGGTGACAAGTCTGGGGAGGCAAGTTACGGCCAGATCTTAAAGGCCATGTATTAAATTGGTAGGATTTTATCTGAAAGTTTCTGCAAGGCTATTGAACTGTTTTAAGCAGTAGAGTGACACCGTTTAAACATTGCACAATAGAATTGTGTGATTCTTAAGATCACTGGCTAAAGTGGAGAAGGGAAATGGAGGAAGGAAGAACAAAGCAGAAGACAAGGAGAAAGCCTGACCCTCAAGCCATTTTAAAGATTCTTTTAGATTACACTTCGTAATTTCCTGTAGATTAATCTCCCATTTTGTCTAGTTAATCCTATCACCTTTGAGATAAAATCCAAACCCAGGTCGAGACTTGATGGGTAAGACTTTCTACACCTGCCTTCTAGCCTTATCTTCTAGCTTTTCATCTGTCTTATATGTCTCAACGTACTCTCCTCTAGCCAAGTTGATGTACTTACTGTCCCTCCAAACATTCCATATTTATCCTTCATATAAATTTCATACTGCCTTCTATTCTGGAATGATGCCTGGAATAATGTTTTTGGTGTTCTTTCAACTTTTCAAATCCTACTCCTCAGGGCCCAATTCAAATTTCACCTTCTTCTTACATCAACTGAAAATGATGATAGGGCTGTTTTATAGTTTCAGTGTTTAATTACACACTACGTTTCATTGTTAACTAAAACGATTTCAGGTGCAGGAGGACAATTCTGGGTTTTATACTCACCTTAAATGTTTCACAGCTTTAAACACAGTTCTTAAGATACTAAAAAAACACTTATTGAATGAATAAGTGAAAAACTGCCTGCTCTGTAAAATGGGTGAGACAGCATTTAAAAAAATTATATACATCCTTTAATAACTTACAGGCCCCACAATACCCAACAAATTCCATCCAGCTGAGTTGACAGGTTTTTAAAAAAATTTTTAATTTTACCAAAGAAAATTAAAGAAATGAAAAGTCAAGGACGAGGTAAAAAAACAGCTTATTTTCCTGTACTAATTCTATTTAAAATGTTATTTTCAGTTAAAAGGTATGATATCTTTGGCCTGTGAGGAAATTTCTAAAGAAGCCAGTTGCTATGGGGATTATGAAGAGAAACAATTTAAAAAACATAATCAATTCATGCAAATGAAGCCAAAAGGTCTAAACCTGGAAGACATTTGGGAGGGATGGAGGAGGTTCTCAGAAAGAGGAAGCACATGGAAATGAAGTGTTAGGGGAATATGTTATAACTGGAAACCTGGCCACAGCTGACATAGGGTTGTTACTTTCCCAAGGAAAGGGAGTAATTTTTATATTTACTAATGAGAAGGAACAAAAGAAAGGTCTTAAATCAGAGGACTGGAGAGGCCAAACAGTCTTCTCTTTACCTACAACGGATCCTTACTCCTAGAAGAGGAGAGAGCAGGTTATAGAAGCCGATGCCAGCCGAAAAGAAGGCTGCTGGGCCTATGGACTGAGTCAAGGGCTCTTGCTCTCACCTTCCTATATCCCTCTACTACTCTAAGAATATGCCTCCCACCATTAAAAAACAGAAAGCCAATATTTTTCTTATAAGGACAGTTACATGTCTTTAAGTTTTGTTATTTTATTTATTATTTATAGTAAGTTTTTTTTAAATTCTTCTTTTATTAGTTGTGCTGGGAAGGCTTGTTTGTTCTGTGGCTACTGGAGAGCTCCACATAAGCCGAATTCAAGCCATGCAGGTGCTCACAGCTTTTGGAGAAGGATACCATCACATATACCTGGACACAAATCATCCCGGCACATTCCGGTGGTACCCAGGCACTGCTGACCCTAACAATGAGACATTTTCTCTGTTTTACACAGCAGCAGGGGCTGAAAAAAACTCTGCAAATCCAATGTACTGTTTTAAAGAAAACTAAATTTATGAAAATGATCTCTAGGGGAAGTTGTACGGTGGAGCGGAAAGAACATAATCTTTAGAAATAGAAAGACTTGAATTTGAATCTTGGTTCTAGGATTTCTAGCCATGAAAGCCTGTAGTAAGTTTCGCAGACTTAAAAATGCATTTTGTCTTTCGGAGAATTTTTTTTCTGTTACAACTTTAAAATAGAAACAAAAAACTGTTCTCCTGGATTACGACTTGTATGCTGAGAATATGCCTGAAAAACCTTGCATACTCACCAGATGGCGTAGGTTGATGGAAAGTGAATTCTTAATCCTGATGCTGATGTTGAAGACTCCTTTATCCCACTGGTGTTCTTACCATAGTTAGAAATTGCTGGCCTAAAGAGCATGGACAAACCAGGGCAAGGGTTTTCGTGACAAAAGTGAATAATTAGGAATCAAAGTTCTCTTTTTAAAGCCCTGTAAGTTATTAAGGAATTCTTACGTTTGTAGATATTTTGTTAGCAATGATGTGATAAAGTGGAAAAGAATCCAATTAGATATTAGATTCATTTGATTAAAAAAGATTAGTTTCCAAACTATGATATATATGTGTGTGTGTGTGTATATATATATATATATAAAGAAATGTACAAATTAGAAAAATGAAAGTCTCACCTACTTCATTCCCCCAACTCCCATTCCTTAGAGGCAACTTCCATTAAATCTTCTGGCTTCAAAAATTTACACTAAAAGAATGCTCTTTAAGTGAACTTTTTTTTCTGTTGAATTGTTTTAAGAAAAGTATCTGTTTCTTACAGTAAGAAGGCGCTGCAAAGTGCTATAATTGTTTTTCCTTCTTAAATATACCTACAAACAATTGTTTTGTTATATTAATATTTCTCTGCTGAGTAACATTTCGCCAAGACTTAACTACCACCATTGGATGGCAGCCTAAATTGTGACCCCTGAGGAAGTGAATTCATCCTTGACAATAGGTTCCATAAAATCCATCTTACAAGTGACAGTTTTGCACAGATGTTTTTAAATGAAGTGTTGAATAAATGGTTCCTCTTGTTTCTAGCAAGCATGAGAGTGAGAGAGCGAGTGAGCAAAAGAAATGACTAGTGACCAGTTGAGAAAGTCCTGTCTTCCATTGAGCCGTTTCACTCCTGCCCATCTACTCTCAACTGCTCAAGAGCCGCTGAACCCTCTGAACACTGTGAGGATCAGATGAGACAACGTGTGTGAAAACACCTTACAAATACAAAGCTGTGAAGATGTAAAGGATGGTTATTACAGAATGGAGGTAGATTGCTTCTATAGTCTCTTTTATTGGCATGGTGGATTTTTAATGGAGTAGCCTGTATGAATTAACTACCACAAACTAAGATCTGTACTATTGGACATTTTTATTTTCTTTAAATCCACTTAAAGTTAAATCTAACATCTAATTATACTTATGGGCTGGCAGAAATTAAATTTAAATATTTATTAGTGATGTCCTGCCCCAAGCATAGTCCAAGGGTTCAGGGTCTTAAATGATGCCAAATCATAGGTGAAGATCTCCTTGTCATTGATCATGAATTATGTCCTTATCTCACTGATAATGCAGAGATATCCATTTTCCATTCATCTTAATCTTTTTAGATTCTGCTTCTCCCTTGCTTCCAGTCCACGTTCGGTGTCACAAATCTTCGAGAGGACTGGAAGTCTAGCATCCAACATTACTGGGTGCACAATACAGACACTGTTTGCCTTGTAAGATTCTTTGTCTCACTGGATCTTCCGAACTCTGACCTCTACCCATTATTGAAAAAACTTATTCTTCCCTTTTGCTGCCCTAGAAAGTACTGTCTCTCCTGTCTGCCTCTGGGCATCAGGGACATACCTCTTCAGTGTGTGTAGACTTTTACAAAAGCCAAGAGGAGCTATAGGATTCAGGCAGTTCCCCTCTATGTCCTAGAAACCTCCTCTCCTGCCCCAGAGATAAGACGTACAAAGTGCCTGGCCACCTTCCTGGAAGTGTTGAGGTGTGCATAGAGTAAAACATGAAACTCAAAACATTATTCTTCTCCAGTGGCATAACAAAGAACTTCTCTTGGCTTCAGCATGGCAAAATTTTGGTGAGCACACTCCAGGTTGTATGTGTCCTCCTACCTGGGTGAACAGAACACTCCATGTGATCTTCTTGATTTCTTGACCGTACCTAGACTAAACAACTGTTTTTGTTTTTTCATCTAGCTGCAATAATTCCAGTGTAAGAGGAAAAGGAAAATACTTCATTAACTCTAAAAAAATAATTATAATAGTTTATAATTTGCATTTGTCGATAAATAGCTCCCTTAACATTGGTGAAATACAATAACCAGCTTCTATGGTTTCGCTATTGCATTTGAATTTTTATAGCATCATTCAAACTATAAGAAAGCTGAGTTGTATTTGGTTTGTGCTGCTTAGGGGATGTGTGTTAGCAATGATTAGTCTTGTAGATTAAATTATTATCTAACCAGTCAGGAGGAATTAATTGCTGTGGTTTAAAGATATGGCTATTTGGCATTTAGTAGATCAGTTTTAAGGAGTGAAACTGTTAAATCTTTTTGCTATGGAAAATTTCAAAAATATTCAAAAGTACAAAGAAGAGAATAGTTTAATCCCTACATGGTCATCAGCCAGCTTAATTATCGATTTATGGCCAATCTTGTTTTATTTATGTTTCCAAGTTTTCCTCTTTCCATCCCTCTTTCAGTTTGAAGCTAATCCTAGGCATCGTGTAATTTATCTGTAAATATTCCAATAGATATCTCTAAAAGGTAAGGGCTTAAAACAAAACATAATCCCAATGCCATCATCACACTTAAAAGCTAAGCAACAATGAAAGAACACTTTTTAATGATCCTTCTGTTTTCATCATTTATCTTACCATTTATCTCCTTATCATTTAAAATTTAATATTAGATTATGTCAACAGCAGAAATCTACACCTACTAACATATTATGAAAGATATGCAGGATACGTTAAGTGAAAGAGGAAGTAGCAATAAATTCTATAACATGGTTTATTTCTTTTTTAAAAATTATAAAAATGAGGCTGGGCACGGTGGCTCACGCCTGTAATCCCAGCACTTTGGGAGGCCGAGGCGGGTGGATCATGAGGTCAGGAGATCGAGACCATCCTGGCTAACACAGTGAAACCCTGTCTCTACTAAAAATACAGAAAATTAGCTGGGCGTGGTGGCGGGCGCCTGTAGTCCCAGCTACTCTGGTGGCTGAGGCAGGAGAATTATGTGAATCTGGGAGGCAGAACTTGCAGTGAGTGGAGATTGGGCCACTGCACTCCAGCCTGGGCGACAGAGTGAGACTCTGTCTGAAAAAAAAAAAAATTATAAAAATGATATCTATATTTGTTTAAACTTGTAAAAGGTTGGAAGCATATATCGCAAATCAAGAACTCTGGTATTTAAAGTAATGATTACAATTGATATTGTGAGTAGGGAAGAGACTCTCACTTTAAAACCTGCATTAACAAAATCTTTTTCTAAATATATATATATATATATTTTTTTTTTTGAAATATATTACTTGTTTTTTTTTTGAGACAGAATCTCACTCTGTTGCCCAGGCTAGAGTGCAGTGATGCAATCTTAGCCCACTGCTATAAAAACTCAAATGCAATAATGAAACCATAGAAGCTATGGAAGTATTTCACTCACTGCAACCTCTGCCTCCCGGGTTCAAGCAATTCTTGTGCTTCAGCCTCTGAGTAGCTGGGATTATAGGCCTGCACCATCACACCTGACTAATTTTTTGTATTTTTAGTAGAGATGGGGTTTCGCCACGTTGGCCAGGCTGGTCTCAAACTCCTGGCCTCCAGTGATCCGCCGAACTCATCATCCGGGATTACAGGCATGGGCCACTGTGCCTGGCTGAAAATGTATATTACTTTCCCAATTAAATTTTCAAAGGAGAATTCATGAAAGGAAGAACTTGCATACATTTTGTTAAAATGTGAAATGAGAGACATTCTCAGGGCAGGGTGTGCTATCCAAATATTGTCCCTCAGTTGGATGATCTTACTCTTGGGTTAATAGGAGTAGCAGCTGGCATGTATAGCTTGCTGGCCATGTGCCAGGCACTGGGATAAGTGCTTTCAAGCTGGTGATTTATTTGTCACCACAACCCTTTGAAGTAGGTATTGTTATTATTCCCATTTCACAGATTAAGAAACATGATCTACTGAAATCCCAGTGCTTGGCTTGGAAGGCTAAGATAGGAGGATTGCTTGAGGCCAGGAATTCAAGACCAGCCCAGGTAACACAGTGAGAACTCATCACTACAATAAAAAAATAAAAAATAATAATAAAAAAATAGCAGGTGTGGTGGTGCATGCCAGTAGTCCCAGCTGCTTGGAGGTTGAAATGGGAGGATTATTTGAGCCCAGGAATTTGAGGCTGCAGTGAGCTATGATTGAGTCACTGCACTACATCCTGGGGTGACAGAATAAGACCCTGTATCTAAAACGAAAAAAGAAAAGAAAAGGAAATAAAAGAAACATGATCTAGAGCAGAGAAATTACTTGCCAGAGGTTTGGAAGAGTCTGACCCAGGATTGGTCCTGAGCTGGTGGGACTCCCTGGCCATTGCTCCACTCACTTCATTGATCATTCTGCTTCCCTGGGTTCTGAAGTCTCAATATTACCAAATGAATTTTGTTATTTCAATTCATACTTGTTTGCCTCTTTTGTTGCTGAATTGCCATATTATCCTTATTTTATTATGAACTCAATGGCTCAGACAAGACAGAGTAGCAATTCCTCCCATTTTATCCCTTTTCCATAGTATCTGATTGGCCTGAAAGATGAAAGGGAGAAACAACACAAAAGGAACTTCATGCCTTTTCTGATTTAGGAAACATTTACATGACAAGCAGATGGTTCTTGTCATCAATGGCTTTTTGTATTGTGCCTCAGCTGCCTAAAGTTTTTTGTCAGTGGAAAATGTCATAAACTTCCTTTTAATTTATCTATTCCATAAACCTAGGACAAAGACATAGCAAGTATATGGGAATAGAAGTGCACAGCACTTTTATTTGGAATACATTTCACATTATAGATGTAAACAAGCTGTTGCTATCTTTTTAAGCAAGTTGTTATGGATTAGCCCTTGCATACTGTAGCAAATTTATTTTTCACAACTTGACCTTAGCGTCCACAATGCTTTGGAACCTTTTGGTCATCTTTTGTTCAGGAATAACAAATTAACTTTATTATGTAATATAAGAAGAATGGGATTGCAAAACAAAATCCACAAAACGATATGTCCACGTACACACAAACACATATTATGAGACATGAGTTATTTGCATAGTCACACTATTATTTCCCTTATCTATTGGAGATAATTGAGATATTACTGTACACCCAAAAGGGAACTGTCTATACCCCAAAGAAGATTGATCGTTAACAGAAAGTTTGCTGATTTTTATATTCCAGTGATTGTTTCAGAATAAAATGTTTCTATCTTTTGCACTTCTGTGCCATAGCCATTCCACCAGGGGCCACAGGGACTGGGTTGAGAAAACACCTCTGACCAGGACACTTTCCAGAACTTAGACCACTCAATGACGCTCTTGACACATAGTGAGAAAGTACATCAAGGATGAACTTCTTCACAGACTGTAGGAAGATATTGCACAATCCTGCTTGTATCCTTAACATAAGATTAGATACTTTAGTCATTTAGATTACAAATTTCACTCTTCAGATAAGCTGAATGGCGGGCCCTTCTAGTGAGTAGTTAGTTCACAGTGTTTGGAGAAAAAAATTTAATATTAATTCTTCTGCAAATGTACAGATCTCTATGCCTCAGTTTGGGTATAGCCAAAGAGGATATTTTGAGAAATCCTATGGATACTCATAATTATGTTTGGTGAGATTTTTCAAAATACCTTAATTCTGACTTTTTAGGAGGCTCAGAGAGATGAAAGAATTTTTGCTCTGAGAGGAAAGAATTTTCCATTGTTTATTGTCATGAAACATTATGGTGTGCTTTAAAAAATATTTGGTTAATTCAGGAGCCATAGTGTAGGAAATTCAGTTCTGTAGCCTACCTTCTAGGTGGGTCTCCCGCCAGTGTCTGGGATACCTTATGAATTTAGGTCTCATAAACTAATATTTTCCCTCCAAGGGGATGTATTTTTTCTGTGACTTATATGTCATGGTTGGCTTTTTCGTTCTTCCTTCTGATGAATTACCTTGCAGTTGTTGTTACTTAGAAAGTCTAGAGGTGGGTGTTCAGTTGTGTCATAAATGTAATCTTTTTTTTTTTTTTTCTTTTGAGACGGAGTTTCAGTCTTGTTGCCCAAGCTGGAGTGCGATGGCATGATCTCGGCTCACCGCAACCTCTGCCTCCCAGGTTCAAGCGATTCTCCTGCCACAGCCTCCCTAGTAGCTGGGATTACAGGCATGTGCCACCACGCCTGGCTAATTTTGTATTTTTAGTAGAGACGAGGTTTCTCCATGTTGGTCAGGCTGGTCTCGCACTCCCGACCTCAGGTGATCCGCCCGCCTCAGCCTCCCAAAGTGCTGGGATTACGGGCGTGAGCCACCGTGCCTGGCTCATAAATGTAATCTTAATATAAACCATATGGCAGAGGAGATTGTCTGTAAGGTCATGGCTTTCATGACATTTTTAGTGTTAGGGCTGGAAATGTTCTCCAATATCTTAAATTCTTAATTCATTAGAAAACTGTAACCACCCCCACCCCCCACCAATTTAAGCAGCTAGTGCCAATTCCAGAACTAGAGAGGTGGTATTGTACCACAATTACGTGCTTTGGCTCTGAAGTCATGTGGTCTGGGTTTGAATCTTGCCTCTGCCACTTACTAACTGTGTAAGCCTGTGCAACTGACCCTGTGCCCCAGTTTTGTGCTTCAGTCTGAAAATGGGATAATCATAGTACCTCGTTTACAGAGTTATTGGGAGAATTAAAGAAACGAATACGGGTTAAACACTTAGCACAGTGCCTGGTACATAGTGAGTACTCTATAAATGCTATCAGAATTAGAATTCCGTTTCCTGCCTCTCAGTTGATTGCTTTATTGTTACGCCACATTGTCTTTCCCGACTTCCCTTAAACGGAGTAAAATATTTCAATAGTATTATTTCTCATTGGAATTGATTAAATATTTTAGAAAAGAGCACACAGTTAACAAATATCATTGTAGCCATTTTTTCTATATGGGAGATGGTGATATGATAAATGAAAATTTAGAATGAAATGAAAAATGAAACAATGTATATCTGAATATATTTAGGTA
Source organism: Pan paniscus (assembly GCF_029289425.2). Classification (NCBI taxonomy): domain Eukaryota; kingdom Metazoa; phylum Chordata; class Mammalia; order Primates; family Hominidae; genus Pan; species Pan paniscus. Next base: position 91,934,762 of record NC_073267.2, read on the forward strand.
ATGTTATACAATACATTACTTTTTAATACAGCCATGTTCCCTAATTTGCATAACAATTGACCACTTTAGTAGCCCATTAGATAAATTGAGCCCAATTAACCAATTTAAGCTTATTACAAATGCACGTCTGTAATGTGAAACTGTTACTGGAAACTCATTGGAAGTCAAATTTCCAGTAAAAGGAACCCTTGATTTTTCAATAAAAGAGGAAATATCTATTTTGGGTCCATGTAGATGATATGGATTTAGCAATGATTTGTGCTTCAATTATAATCACTTACTGCCTTTTAAAGAGAGATTCATGTCTTTCCAGCTCTCTATGAAGATATATTGCTATAACAACAATGACTAATCTTAGATCATGATACTGTCCACCTGTTAAACTGTGTCAACTCTATGAATTGAGCCATAGCATAGTGAGTTAAGCTCTGATCTATTTCTATTAGGTATATGTGGTTGATACTTCAGGCTGTCTACCCCATTGTCATTCTCACCAGCCTTATTTGTTACTGGTAGAATTCTAAATTTTCTCAAATATTGTGTAGTAATGTGTTTTAGGGGAAGTTAGGGTTTCCATCAGCCTTGAGAGGAGGTGAATATTGAATAGTCTAAATCAGACATTCTAATTCTAATTATTACCCTTCTGCTGATTGATTTAGACATGGGTTTGTGATATAATTTTGTCCAAAAAGTATTGAGGGGGAGTCTTTGGCTTATGCGTATGGTGCTTCTGTGTAAAATTTACACTTAGAAGCAAATGTTTCGGCCTCTGACGATTGTCATCCTTATATGATGCCTGGAATTGCAGAAGCCATCTTAAGGATCTTGAAGAAAACCAGTCTCAGAGGGCAAGTCAACATGCTTAGGTTGGAAGAGTAGTAACTTGTAAAGAGGGTTTCTTTTGACATCAGTGAATTACCAAGTGAACTCACCATGGAGCCACTCTAGCTCTGGACTTCCTGCTTTGTGATATCATAAAAGTCATTATTTAAGCTAATTCTAGTTTGTCTTCTTTTATTTCCAACAGAAAACACACTAACCAAAACCATGTAAAATCACTTCATTATAATTCTGGTTTTTCTTTGTTCTTTGATCATAGTTGTCAGAATGAGCTGGTGATGCTGATAGGATCAGGCATAGCATCGCCCTTGTCTCTCGTGTTTTCACTTGACATTTCCCACTATTTCAATATTTGTAAATATTTAAACTTATGTTAACCGGTGACATTTCTTTATTCTTGAGTTAGCATTTTAGGTACAATCTTATAAATATTAAATAATAAAATTAATCTTGTAGGATTCCTTTTGTGTTGCAGTTTCCTTTGCCCCTACTAAGCTCCTTGGATACAATCATTTTTTAGCACAGCTCACTTAAGGGTCTCAACTTGAATGAGGGTTACCTCAGTGAGCACAAGGAATGAGGTAAACCTTTTGTTACATTGACACAACCATCTCCTTTGAGCTGACGTACTGTTTTTCTAACATGAATGCTTAATTTAGATTTCTTAAAATTAAGTTTTCTGTTTTTTTTAAGGTGATGAGCACAGAATCATGCAATAGCAGCTGTGGATTAAGAAGCGTGAACAGGGCCGGGTGCGGTGGCTCACGCCTGTAATCCCAGCAGTTTAGGAGGCCAAGGCGGGCAGATCACCTGGTCAGGAGATCGAGACTATCCTGGCTAACACGGTGAAATCCTGTCTCTACTAAAAATACAAAAAATTAGCCAGGTGTGGTGGCGGGCGCCTGTAGTCCCAGCTAATCGGGAGGCTGAGGCAGGAGAATGGTGTGAACCCAGGGGGCAGAGCTTGCAGTGAGCCGAGATCGCACCACTGCACTCCAGCCTGGGCGACAGAGCGAGACTCCGTCTCAAAAAAAAAAAAAAAAGAAGAAGAAGAGTGAACATACGTGAATTGAGATTGGTGTTGTGTTAAATGAAACAAAGAAACAATTTGACATATATGTAATATATTTTTTCGGCTGGATGAATGATTACTATACATAGATGTTAATTGATTCATGTAAATCACCAGGGTTACAGTTTATGGGAGCCTTTTAAAAATAAGTGCAATTACATAATGACCAAGTCTGTAGGGAGGTCTTACCGCCTTTAGAAAATCATCCTCCCTTTCATTCCTGAATAAGTCACTGCATTTTGGCTACTATTATTTTACCTGTCCGTACCATGTATAGTTACTGATATGGTTTGGGTCTGTGTCCCTGCCCAAATCTCATGTCAAATTATAATTCCCAGAGTTGGAAGTGGGGCCTGGTGGGAGGTGATTGGATCGTTGGGGCAGATTTCCCCTTTGGTGCTGTTCCCATGATAGTGAGAGAGTTATCATGAGATTTGATCATTTAAAAGAGTGTAGCACCTCCCTCCTGTCTCTCTTCCTTCTGCTCCAACCATATAAGATGTATTTGCTTCCCCTTCATCTTTGCCATGATTGTAAGTTTCCTGAGGCCTCCCCAGCCATGCTTCTTGTATAGCCTGCTTAACTGTGAGCCAATGAAACTTCTTTTCTTTGTGAATTATTTAGTTTCAGGTGTTTCTTTATAGTGATTTGAGAAAAGACTAATACAGTTACTGACAGAATAGTATCCCCTTTCACTATGTGAGTAACTCTTCTTTAAATGTTGTGGTTTCATCAAGAGATTTATCTTCTGACCCACTAAGGACCAAACCATGAATGTAGGGAATGGGGTTTCATTTAAAGGCGGCACTGTGAAGTCAGGTATTTCTGTCAGTCCTTCTGTCAGCACTTTAGGCAAAGCAAATTGGAAGTGAACTGAACAGATGGGGCCTGTTAAGAGAGACCCTTAGGAAGGTCTCCAGGTGGGGCCGCAATCCTTAACATTGCCATATAGCAAATTCTTCTTCTCTTGGTAATAAATAGACTAGCAGACCATGATTATTTTTCTTAATCAAAGAACCAAACTCCTAAGCCTTTTTTTAATAGACAGCCTGCTTTATATCTACACTGATGAAGAAAATAAGAAATATCTAATAAAGCTTAAGATGTATCTGCTTATGCTTAAAGCCTGTTTATTTAGAATACCTCTGCCTGCTAGCACTTTTTAGTAGGTATGTCTGGAGAGAGATTGGTGAGAAACTCACTCCTTCCTGTCCAATATAAGGCAGAACAAAGGTGTGACTGGGTGTCAGTGTCATTGTGGGTTTTCAATTTCTGCTGATAGAAATGTAAAACTTTCTCAGGACTCTTGGTTTTACATGCTGGGAAACCCCCTTCCAACTCGGTCCTCATAGAAACTTACCGGTAGGGGTGAAACTTTTTTCCAAACTCCATTTCACTCCCTAACTGAGCAATACCAGGTTTACATGATTAGAAATTCCCATCTTTAGGCAAAAATACTGGAAGCAGTAGAATAATACTGAGATATTGTTTTGCATTGCATTTGACAGGAAATAAGAGACATGTGAGGTCCTTTTATGAGTCTCTATCTTTTGACATCCTGAAATTTCTTCCTCATCATGATATTAAGAATTAAAGAACAGTTTCTGCTGAAGATGAGAGATAGATTCCTAATTTTGTAATATCGTAGAACTAGCACTAATGCCAGCAGTCTCAGATTAGTCTTAAATCACTAACTCCTTTGGGGGAATAAGAATGGGAATATTCTTATTGTATAAGAATCTTGGGGGTGAGGGGGTTTATGTAGCTATTGTGCTGGACTCTATAAGCTTGACTGCTTTTACGCATCTTGCACAAAGTGAAATAATAAAATAATTTTGAAAATTTTTGTCTATCTCATTTATGTTAAGGACTGCAAAGAAAAGTGGGGTGTGTGTGTGTGTGTGTGTGTGTGTGTACCTGAGGGCATTGGGGGTGGGGTAGAGAGAGAGACAGAGAAATTCCACAGAGTGGAGCTGTGCTGAAATGGCCAGCCCCTGTATCCTCTTGGAGAAGCTCCTTCAAGTGCTGAAAATTCTGCATTTCATTTTAATAAAGGAGGTGAAATTCCCAATGTAGTGGCACACACAACCCCATTTAATTATATAATACATCATGTTATTTTTCACACTTGAGTATTTTTACATGTTTTGCAAGCATTTTTCCAAATCCAGTTTCTACTACAGATTGTAACCCCTTTTGAGGAGGCAGATTTGTATTCTAATTCTTTTTGTATTCTTGCACAGAACGCATATTGCAAACTGCAGGGATTCAGTAAATCCTGATAACTAGCCAGTTTTAAATTGTAGATGAGACAGTTCTTTAAAGGTTACGAAAAACTTCAGCAAGTAGCAGCAGGAGCAGTCGTAAGCTTTTTTCTTAAGGAATACATTCAGGGAAGGATGTGAAAACATTTCAGTTGTCTTGGTAGCATTATTCCTATGATTTCTAGTTCTTAAAGAAGGTAACAACAGATGTAATTTAAGCGCTTTAGCTGCTGTCGTCATCTAATCTATTAAGCACATAATTGTCCAGTATACACTTTCTTTTTTTACATCCCTTGTGGATCATACCTGCTTCTTGTTTGGTTGTTCAGCATATTTTCATTGTTAGTTCAAATGCCAGTTTTCCTGCCCAGTCAAGTAAGGTGTAAAGCACAGAGGGAGCTGCATCTTTCAGGTGTCAAGACTTCTCTTTCTCTTTGGCTCTTTTGCTCCATTCTTTTTGGCCTCCGTTTCTAGAGTGCACACCTGCCCTACAATTAGCATTTAATGGCAGCTGTGAGGCTCATAGTCTCAGACATTTGCAAGGACTCAAGACTGCAGCTGAAAGAAGCAGCAAGCATGCCAAAATTGATAGATTTCTCTTGCCTTAATGAAGATTACAGATGGAAATACTTTTTTGCGTGTGTGTGAACATGCTGGGATTTCAGGACTAATGCTATTAATCAATGTGTACTAAAACAGAAACAGTTGCAAATATGTAATATAGAGTATCAATGGAATAGAAAACAAACCTTTAACTAAGCCTGATTTTTTTTTAAAGTTGGAAAATGTTGCCAGCCTGTTTTGATGTAATTGAAAATGTTTAGAAGCTTTCCTGAAGAGTTGATTAATATATCAAAATCAGAAAAGGCAATTTTGAGTCTAATTTTGTTTGTTTACATTGTAATACGGGATTCTTGGCTTTGAAATTCTGCGGGGTGAAAAATGACTGTCAGTGTGAAACAAAGTAGTCTATTGTAAAGAACACTGTGTCTAAGTCTAATAGGGAACAGCTGATACCAGCCCAATGCATGATATCCAGAATTACAATATCTTAATCAGTCTGAATAGTTCCTTACTGGTAAAGTAGAGTCCAGATTTGGCCAAGGGGGAGTCTTTGGCCCCTCACCTCTTAGTACAAGAACCCAAAATAGGGAGTTGGTGGGGAGTCACTCTGGTCCAGGGTGGAGGAAGAAGGATAGTTTGGCCTCTTGATGAACTGCAGACTAGAACATCTGCTGTGTGCACAAAGGTGGAAGCAAAGTCATGAAGGAAGGGCTGGCATGGCTCCTGTGGTAGGGCCTGGAAATCTTGATGATGCTCCAAGAAGCTTTTCCAATGACTTCTTGACTTTCTTAATGTGAATGAGCTAGATTATAATTATATTTGTAATTATATTTTGGCACTCAGCCTGTGGAGGAAGAAGTCTTAGTTCCAGAAAACTTCCTGTGCAAGAAAAAAAAAAAAGGAAATGTTACTCAGAGTTTCTGCCTTCTTGGTTGAAACGTGAGTATTCAAAGAGAAGTAAATGCCTGCTGTAGTGTGATTTCACTTCTTCCTCTTTCCAGGAAAGTTCCAATTTCATATATTTTCCCCATTATTTCATCACTGATAACTCCTAGAAATGACGATATTTTGGTGGTTGTACCTGCTAGACTGTCTTTCAAATCTGGAAGCAACACAAAAAGTCTTTTATAGGATCATAGGTCTTGGTTTGGGGTTCAGAAACTAAGGTCACCACATGTAGGAGATAGAACTGAAAAAAAAAACCCTAAAATCAACCTAATCTTCTACCCCTTTGGGTAGATACTAGAGTTTCCAGGCCAGATTGTGACACAGCCTCTGCTTGAATATCTCCCCTAATAGATTGGAAACTCACTCAAACCGGGGAAGGCATCTAATTATTAGTAAGCTTTGTATTTTTAATCAAACCTCTTTCCTATAGTCTCACTCATCAGGAACAACAGAGTATGTTTTCTTATTTTTTTTGACAGCTCTTCAGATATGAAGATAGATATCTTCATATCTCTGAGTCTTCTCTCTCCCAGGCCAAGGTTTACCAAGCCCTTTAATCATTTCATTCATAATGAGATTTTCACCATTCCAGGGGTCTTAACACTATTTTAACTTTCATTTTCCTGGTCTAGCTTTTGTAGAATAAAACTGGAACTCCCTTCCCTTAAAAAAATTCATGATAATGCAGTTTAAGATTGTTTTAGTTCATTTTACAGCCACATATTACTATTGGTTTAGACTAATCTTGTGGTCAATTGATGCCTCTTGGTCTATTTCAAATAAATGACTATCGTCACCCCCTTCTCCCCCCTTCCCCCCAATCCGTGCATATGATGCTTAGAATTGGTATATGGAACTTCATCTTCATACCTAATATATATATATTTTTGAATTCTGGCCTGCCATTCAAATCTCAAACTCTCATAAAATCTTGATTTTTTTTCATCTAATGTACTAGTTTTTCCAGTCAGCTGCAAATTAAGGTAGGTTTCTCATGTTTTTATAAGTGTTATCATCATCTTGTAAAAAAAAGGACACAATTTTTAGTGAGACAGATCTCGAATTTTAATCCCAGCTTCATCATGTAACTGCTGTCTGATGTTAGCCACTTGTTTAAACTCCCTGAACACAGTTTTGCTCATCTCAAAGTGAAGATGATAATTTCTACCTCTTAGTTTTGTTGTGAGTATCTCCAATAGTGTTAGAGCAGAATACAGTGCCTATCACATGGTAGGTAATGGTGATGATAGTAATAACAATAATAAAGATAAATGTTTTCTTGACTGGGAATCAGAATCAATTTTCTTGTTATCTTTCTTCTTTTCTGTCAGAGTTAATATTTTGGATAAGGCCAAGGACAGAACACTGTAGCCACTAGAGACCATTCTTCAGGTTGACATTCACTGATTGACAAATGTTATTGAGCAAAAAATATTTATTGAGCACATCTATGTTTTAGTACTCTTGTAGTGACTAGGAACTCAGTGGTAAAAAAGACAGCAAAGTCCCTGGCCTCATGGAGTTCACATTCAAAAGGCCAGGGCTACTGAATAACATAGGGACATAATTCACACAGAATTTGTTGGTTCTTCAAGAGGAGGAGAGAGACAAATTATGTGTATATGTACATATATACATAATATATATAATATTGTATATAATACAATGTCAGATAGTGAGAAGAGCTAGAATATATAATATGATGTCAGATAATGACATGAACTATACAGAAAAAGAAAACAAGGTATTCAGTGTATTTAGAGGGCAAATGCTATCTTATATCATATGGTTAAAGACCTCTTTAAGGAGGTGAAACTCAGGTAGACTCCTAATGGAGGGGGGCCATGAGCTGCGCAACTCTCTGAAGGAAAAGTGTTCTAATCAGAAGGACACTGATTCATAAATGTAAGCTTTTTTGGTATGAATGGTCAACCAGGTATTTGTTCTCTTAAAAGCACTGTCTTATCCATCAGATCTCCAAGAATAGTAAGAGGCTTTGTAAATATGCTTACCCTAACTAGTCTAAACCACAGATGGATCTGAGCTTCTCTGGGGATTCTGGGGAGGCACAGGGTTTGTATTCCCTTGCCCATGTGAAGGCCTTTCTCTCTCTGGTGTTTCTCCTTGAGCAAGTGTGCAACTTCATGGAACATAAAGTAAAGGAGGGGACCCATCACCCAGCCAGATCGAATAAATCAACCCTTGTGTCTCTTGGGGTGATAGGAGCCCCATCAAGGTTGCTCTCCCACCACTTACTGTACACATGACATCCTCACTGTCACCAGTCCTTAAAGCTACACACACAAGAAGGCATGTAGAATCTGTTACTTTTCTTTAGTGAATACATCCTGGTTCCTCGTGATCACCACTTCCTTTTTAAGGACTGACACAGCATCTAGTCCTACCCTGTTTCAAAATCAAGCGTGCAGATCTGTAGGTCACAGAATACACTTTCCTCCACCTCATTTTGAAAAATTAGATTACTAATTTCCTAGCTCTACACGTCTCTAGTACATGTCTCTAATACCTTGCCCCAGCACCTTTTCAACTCTCTACGACCCTGTAAAGATTACTGACAGTGACTCTTAGATTTCATCTGCAAAGGCTCTTCATACTCCAGGACGTAATTTGTTTAGGCCTGGAGACAAAAACTCATTTAAAACAGCAAGATGGTCTCCTGCTATCACCCTACCTATCTCATACTTCAGTTCCTTCTAAACTACATTTATTCAACTCTCCTGGGTTTAAAGATCATTATCCCCGATAAAGAAGGTGGAAATACAACAGGAGTGGAGATATATGACTTTCTCTTTGTTATTTGTTAATGTTATATCTTCTGCCCCAAGCAGTGAGTCTGTGTTTTTTAGGTTTATCTTTTTACTTTGATTGTAGCTGATAAGAGGGATGTGTGTTTGTGTGTGTGTGCATGCGTATGTTTCTGAGTTTGCGGATGAAGGCTTAAGCATATTTCACTTCAACTTACTGAGGGATGAATTCTCCCATCTTGTTGATTCAGTTCAATACATATTTTCCCTTGCTTCAGTTTGTGGTTTTACATGAAGGCTCTATAACCACACCATCCATGGTCAAATCCTGGTGGTTCACTTCCTATAGCATGGGCAACTTAGTTCACTTCCATGAAGCTGAGTTGGCCTTATCTATAAAATGGAGGTAATAATACTTAAGGACTTGAGGCCAGGCACGATTGCTCACACCTGTAATCCCAGCACTCTGGGAGGCTGAGGCAGGTGGATCACCTGAGGTCAGTAGCTCAAGGCCAGCCTGGCCAACATGGCGAAATGTGGTCTGTAGTAAAAATACAAAAATTAGCCAAGTTTGGTGCCGTGCGCCTGTAGTCCCAGCTAGTCAGGAGGCTGAGACATAAGAATCGTTTGAACCCGGGAGGCAGAAGTTGCAGTGAGCCGAGATCGTGCCACTGCACTCTAGCCCGGATGACAAAAGGAGACTCTGACTCCAAAAAAAAAAAAAATTTAAGAGTAAATGATTGAATGTACATAAAGGGCTTAGAAGAGTGTCTGGCACATAGTAAGTGCTAATCACCACCACCATCATCATTTTTTAATGTATTCCTATCATCTTTCATATATATATTTCAGAGGTCTTCCTGGTCAGCCACATTTTGTCTTAGGGTTAGGACACACTTAATCCAATTGTTTGTATATTCTATCTCTGTGTATTTAGGCCCAAACAGTGAGCATTGATGTAAATGATGATGTGAGGCTCTCAAAGAGCATAAATCATCAAAGAAATATGAAATTGCATTTAATGTACTCATGGCGGGAGCAAAGTGAATGGATGCATTTTACAAAGGCTCTCAGCCAAGTCTGGTTTGAAACAGAATAGAGACTTTACAATATTCTTGCTCTAACTAATAGAAGCCATAGATAGATCCGAGCTTGTCTGGGGGGCTCTGGAAGGCATAGATGAAAGAATTGTCTTCTTAATCAGAGAACCCAAATAAGCAACATACCCATTTTCAAGCGTTCTGGCTTAGTTCAAGTGCTTAAGGAAAAACTTACCTTTGTCCCACATAAGGCCAAACAAATCTATAAAACCTCATGGGAATCCTAAAATTTTGTTTCATATCTGTATTACAAGGTAAATTTGAATCACTTAGGGAATCCTCAGCTTATCGACCTTTGGACCATATGATAGCTGTTGGTGGGACATTTGATAGAATTTAATTGGTTGCTGTATGGAGTGCCTGTGTACTTACGTTTTCGTAGTGAATTGCCTTTGGTGTAACAGCCATCGTCACATTCCTGGCCTTCTTTGTTTGTTTGTTTGTTTTTGGTGTTGTTTGTTTGTTTGAGACTGAGTTTTCCTCTGTCGCCCAGGCTGGAGTGCAGTGGCACAATCTCAGCTCACTGCAACCTCTGCCTCCTGGGTTCAAGCCATTCTCCTGCCTCAGCTTCTCGAGTGGCTGGGACTACAGGCACACACCAGCTGCGAATACAGGCACACACCAGCTGGGAATACAGGCACGCGCCACCATGCCTGGCTAATTTTGTATTTTTAGTAGAGATGGGGTTTCACCATGTTGGCCAGGCTTGTCTTGAACTCCTGACCTCAGGTGATCTGCCCACCTTGGCTTCCCAAAGTGTTGGGATTACAGACATGAGCCATGGTGCCCGACCCTCCTGGCCTTTGATTGAAGAAGGAAGTAAATCTACTTAACTGTCTTTCTTGGACCTCTCCTATTTCCAGGACACTGACATATGTCAGAAACTTACAGAAGCAGCCACAGCCTGTGTAGGGAGGGCCCTAGAGTACTGGAGGGATGCCTTGGACTGGTGGGTAAATGTGACTAATTAAGGAGTATTAGCAAGTCCATTTGTTCTCAATTCTCCAGCGAAATTCTCTTAGTCTTATCAGTTATAATAATAAAGCTGATACTTTGATCTCTATGTGTCTGTCTTCTGTGTCTTGTTTCTCGATAGGTTCTTAACTTGAGAAGGGAAGAGAGAGCTATTATTTATTGATCTGCTCGTACCTCAAATGGTGCAAACAAGAAGAGTGAAGGTAAGCAATAGTCATTAGCTCCTTTCTTTACATGTAACCAAGATGTGAACCAAGACAGTCTGGATCAGTTGAACAATTTATCCCTATGAGTCAATCAAAATCAAACATCACTGAGGCCATGCTCTGGAGAGGAAAATATGGATTTTTAGTGTCATAGATATTAACCATCAATCAGCTATTGGTTATTTGGAAATTGTTGGTGTCTGTCTTTGTCCAGACTTTGCTGCCTATTTTGTAATGTAAGTAGTTCATGCTTGTTCTAGTTTTACCATTCACTCCAATTTATGGGTTGTGTATAATAACATTCTGCTGATCCTTGGTTTCCAACATGCTCAGGTTAACCATAATGATTCCAACTTCTGTTTCATGTCACTTCTTGGTGTGTTTACCCAAAACACACAGAGTTCTATTGGAAAGAATGTAAAGCAAAGAGTAAAATCATGAGAGGAGTTCATTGCACTATGCTGGACTAATGTTTGGCCAAATTTATGTCTTGGGTGTTGATTTGGAAACAATGCTTTCAATTCCCTTTTACCATATACGTCAGAAGAATTTCCTGTTAGATAATATGATGTTTTGACTTGGTTTCAATATGTTCTAGTACAAATACACAGGGACAAATTCTTCAGCTGAATACATCTGAGAGATGAATTGTTTAATTGATCTGACAGTCTTTAGGTAACCTGTGAAAAAAGGATCAGATTGACTTCCCTCTGGGAAAACCTGCCCTTTTTCCACCTTTCATCATAGTTAAGCAAACAAACGGACAAACAAACAAAACATAAATCTAGGAAGCTGTGATGAAAAAGGAGCTGTTGGCAGCATGCAGGCAGAGGCAAAAGCTAAACAGAGCTGATTGGAAAATGACTTTCTTTCTGTGGATAGAGTGTGAGGCTTTTTTATTAGTTGGAAGATAGAGGAATCTCATTGCCTTGGGGAAAAGAGAAAGTTTGAGCAGGATCAAGAGCAGAGGTCATATAGATGCAAAGAAACGAAGGTAGGAAATGTCTAAAGTTTTGTCTGTGCAACAACCATCTAGTAGCTGGAGACATCCTTTGTCTCCTCTTAAGGAGTATAAACCAGGCTTAAATCCTTTTTAAGCCAGAGAGAACTAGAGTAGACTGGAGGGTGGAAAGATAAAAGATGGCCTGGATGTACAGGAGATGGGATATCGATGCAAAGGACCCAAAAAATAGGGCCAGATTTAATAACTAGTTAATGAGCATAATTCAAACAAATTGACCAGAAGAGAAGACCCTGGATGCACTAGGCAGGACCTTCCAAGGGTAGAAGGAAATGAGCAGAGGAGACATTAGTTCTCAAGATGAAGAACCAGAGAGAACTCTGGTGGTGAGCCACAGAGTTAATGCCAGGAAAGCCTGAAGATAGTATTCTTTGGGATGCAGATTAGGGATTGTTTTTTCCAGGGGACAGATATCAGAGTTGAATCTAAATCAAAAATGAATGAAACATGTATTGATCAATTGCTTTGTGCCCATCACTGTGCTGGGTATTGAAGATAGAGTGGGGGCGGGGGGCAAGACAACCTAACTCCCGCCCTCCTGGGGCTTACAATTCAGAAGGAGGTGGAGCAAATTAAAAAGTTGTAGGCCAGGTGCAGTGGCTCATGCTTGTAATCTTAGTGCCTTAGGAGGCTGAGGAAGGAGGATCACTCGAGGCCAGGAATTTGAGACCAGCCTGGGCAACAGAGCAAGACATTGTCTGTACAAAAAATAAATACATAACATAAAAAATTAGCTGGGTATGATAGCGAGGGCCTGTAGTCCCAGCAACCTGGGAGGCTGAGGCCAGAAGATTGCTTAAGCCCAGGGATTTGAGGCTGCAGCGAGCTATGATTACATCACTGAACTCCAGCCTGGGCAACAGAGTGAGAGACCATCTCTAAGATTAATAATAATAATAATAATAATAGTAATAATAATAATAAATAAAAAGTTGCAAGTGCTAAGTGGTACAGGGTATCATGGCAACCCATAGGCCATACCTGACCCAGTAGCTGGGAGTGAGGTTAGGGGAATCTTTCTGGAGGAAATTACGTCTAAGCAGAGAGCTGAAGGACAAGTTGGAGTTAGGCAATCAAGGAACCAGGAAGAACATTCCAGGCCAAGTGAGCAGGATGTGGGAAAGCCTGGGGGATAGGCGAGAAAGAGCTTCAGAGTTAAGGATTCAGAAATCTGAAAGTAGGTTAACACCACACTCCAGGCACTTTTTGCAGGTAGTGAGTTTGCATGAGTTTGAGTCTGTAGAAAAAAGTTCGAGTCTTGACAAAGTCACCAGGTGAACATGAGTTTGAGTCTGTAGAAAAAAGTTCGAGTCTTGACAAAGTCACCAGGTGAACATGAGTTTGAGTCTGTAGAAAAAAGTTCGAGTCTTGACAAAGTCACCAGGTGAACATGAGTTTGAGTCTGTAGAAAAAAGTTCGAGTCTTGACAAAGTCACCAGGTGAACATGAGTTTGAGTCTGTAGAAAAAAGTTCGAGTCTTGACAAAGTCACCAGGTGAACATTTCTTGATGTTTTTTCCTTGGGATGCAAGGGGTGGGGCAATACAATGGCACTGAGGGGTCCCCAGGACTTTGGTGGGGAATCCAGCAAGCCTGTCGGCAGGGAGGTCAGCGGGACCGTGGAGCAGGTTTTGTGCGATTCTCTGGATGCTTGGGCCATGGCCGGTAGACAACATGCTGCCCAGTTCAGAAGAAAAGAATCATACTGCATAGGAAAGTGAATCTTGCACGTGGCCAGAAAAAGGAAAGACAATTTAGTTTTATATGTTACATTTTAATAATAGTCATTTGGAACTTCATAATGAAATTTGTGAAAAAAAGTTCATTTCCAGAAGAATAATCTCTAACTGATATGCAATGCCGCAGTAGGATTTGTCCAGGTTTTAATTTTAGTTTGAATAAATAATGTAAGATACTAGCCTGGGTGAGATAAAAGGAAATCTCTCTGCTTTCATCTCTCCATGATGGAAATAATAACTACTTTATTTCAAAACAAGTTTCCAATTAGTTTCTGTGAAATATTATTATCCCCCTTTCCCAGATACTGTAGCTCATTTTGAAACTTAATTTTGATAATATATAAACATTTCTGAAACTTACCCTACAGGAATGACAGTTATATTTGAAGGGAAGGATGCTGCTGGGCTGTAACTGTATTATTTGGGATGGTTCTAAATAATAGTAAAAATAATAAAAGGGAATCAGTCAAAGTGCAATCTCATTTCGTGGCTATTTATGACCTAGCAAGGACTTATCTTCACCAAGAGCACAGATGAAGCGAGGCCACTTTCTCCAAAGTTATTCAGTGGAATTTTTTCCTTTCAGCACTAGTTATGGGCTTTACTTAAGAATGTATATCATCTTGTTCCTATTTACAGAGATGGTATTGTTTAAATAATTAATGAATTAAGCATAATAGAACACCTACTGTGTGCCAGACACGGCCTGGGGTTTGTGTGCTGAGATTGGCATGGTGAATTAGGTAGATGTGACCTCTGCCTTTGGGGGACTTATAATCTAGAGGAGAGGGGCAGGAGTTAAAAATTTTCTCTGTCTCTGTCTCTCTTTCTCCCCTCCTCTCCCCACACACACAGTGATAGAAATAAGAGGTCTATGGTGGCTTGAGAACACATAATAGGAAGAGTCAGACTGATCAGACTGATTACACTGGACAGGGAAAGGCTTTGATATGATTCGGTGGAGGTAAGGTATAGATTAGTTATGATACAAGCTAAGCTCTGTCACAAAGATGCTACATTGTCATGGCTTCAATAAGATGTAAATTTCTTTCTCTTTTATATGACAGAGGTGAGCAGTTCAGGGTTGGTAGGCAGCTCTGCCATCTTCAACATCTGGCTTCCAATCCTACCTGTTTGGATACCATTTTGAGCCAGAAGGAGGGGAGAAAGAAATGGCTTTCAAGAGGTGACTTGGCAGCTGTACACATCATTGTTGCTTGGCCAGAATTTAGTCACATGACCACACCTAGCTACAAAGTAGGCCAGAAGATGTTGTTAGTGGTGATAGCTAGCTGCGTGGGAGTTCTATTTAAAAGGAAGATAAGAATGGATGCTGGTGGGCAGAGGGGACGGTCTTTGGCACAGAAACGAAGGATGAGTAAGAGTTAATTAGGCTGAAGTGAAGGGAGACAGAGGGGTAGCACATGGAAAGGCCGCATCACTGGAGGAAGTGTGGTGACCTTCGCTGAAAGTAGGTCACGGGCCTGGGTCATAGAGGTGGGCAGATTCAAGGTGAGCTGGGCAGGAGCCAGATTACACTTAGCTTATGGCTCAGGGCAAAACGTTGGTCTTCATTCTAGAGCAAGTGAAGCCATTAGGGTTGAAAATGGAAGGAAGGGGACCCAAGAAAATTCTCTCTTTGAAGAGATCACCTATTACAGTGCGGAGAATGGATCAGAGGGCACAGTAGACATACACCACATCAGGCACCATGCTAGGTGCTGGGAAATGGCAGCTGAGCAGGATAGACCCAATTTCTGACCTCCCAGAGTTTACATTCTGTGGGAGGGAGGGAGAAAGCTAAGGAAGATCTAGGAGTCACAAGGGATAACTTTCCTACGACAGAGCCAGGCAGGGACTGTCAGTGACATTTTGGCTGTAAGCTGGGAGAGGCCCTGGTTCTGCTTTAACTGCAGCTTCTCTCTCCATAAAATGGAGGAAGCCTCCAACAATGGGTTAATTCAAGGGGAAGGTATTTTCTACCAGCTTCTTTTTTTTTTTTTTTTTCTTTTTTTGAGACAGAATCTCACTCCATCGTCCAGGCTGGAGTACAGTGGCATAATCTCGGCTCACTGCAACTTCTGCCTTCCAGGTTCAAGCGATTATTCTGCCCCAGCCTCTGGAGTAGTTGGGATTACAGGTGTGCTCCACCACACCTGGCTCATTTTTGTATATTTTTGGAGAGACGAGGTTTCACCATGTTGGCCAGGCTGTTCTCAAACTCCTGGCATCAAGTGATTCTATCACCTTGGCCTCCGAAAGTGCTGGGACTGCAGGCGTGAACCACTGCACCTGGCCCAGCTTATTTTTCTTAATTGAAGTAAAATACACATAACATAAAATTAACCATTAACCACTTTAAAGTGTACAATTCAGTGGCATTAAGTGCATTCATATATTGTATAACCACCATCTCTATCTAGTTCCGAGACATTTCGTCACCCAGAAAGGAAAGCTCATACCCATTATGCTCCATCATACTCCTACTCCCTGTCGCTCAAACCCCTGGAAACCCATTAGCCTGCTTTCTGTGTCCATGAACTTACATATTCTGGAGCTTTCATTTAAATGGAATTATGCAATACGTAACCCTTAGTGACTTGCTTCTTTCACGCAGCATGAGGTTTTTGTGGTTCATCTATGTTATAGCATGTATCGGTATTTTATCCTTTTTTATGGCTGAACAATATTCCATTGTATAGATAGACCATATTTTGTTTATCCATTCATTCATTGATGGACATTTGTACTGTTTCTGCCTTTTGGCTGCTGTGAATAGTGCTGTTGTAAACCTTTGAGTCCACTAGCTTATTTTTTTCCCAAGGTAGGTTTTTTCATCCTATGCGTAAAAAACCAACAGGAGAGGAAACAAAAGATGAACTGAATTCTTCTATCCTCAGTTGTGTACCGCCACCCCCATCACCCTGACCCAAGTGCATCTACAGGCTCCAGGGTCCTGCCCTACTCCACTCAGGCTCTCACAGTTCTCTCCTGTTGCCTGCCCCACTTCTATTCTCCATGCCAGCTCTTCTGTTCTCCCAGTGGGATTTCCGTGGTCTCTGCAGGAAACTCCACACCTCTGCTTTTGCTTCCTGTCCTCTCACTCCTCTTCCCATCACCCACACCTGGAAACCCCACCCCCATTCCTGGCTTTCCAGACTCCGTCATTCTTCATGATTGCCTTTCTTCAAAGTCAGCACAGTGTCATCATTCGAGGAAGGTGGGAACAGCATGAGGAAGTGAGGAGAGGGCTGTTGATGTGCGAGGAGGTCAGTTGGTTCACTCTTTCCTGTTCATTCATTCACTCATTGTTTTATTCATTTTTCCAATGAAGATTTATTGAGCACTCACTCTAGATAAGAAACTAGTGCTAAAGCTTCAGACATGGACGCATGGCCTGGCTCTTTTGGAGTTCATAAGTAAGTCACATGTCTAAACAAATAAGCCACAAGACAATACAGACTTTTAATAGGGATACAAACAAGGTATTGTTGGAGCTTGGACAAAGCAGGTGGGCAAGGGGTATTTGAGAAATTCCAAGGGCACTTTGTGGGAGAGGTTTTTCTACGCAAGTTTTCCCCTAGATCCTACCGAAATAAAGCCATACCTTTACCTTGTATTTTAAGCCAGGACATGACCATTATCTGTGAATCATTCCAGATGGATAAACTGAGGCACAGAATACTCAGGTTCAAACCTTTAGTAATAAAGTGGTGATTTGACTGAAAAGTTGATTCCCTGATGTGTTCTTCATTTCCCGGCCCCCATAAGATCACTTTTCTGTAATTGCAGGGTGCAATTCTCTGTTTTTCTTCCCTCAGTGCAAAAAGGCAAACTGGTGATGCTATTTTTCACATGAAGAAAACAAGGCAGGGGGAGTTTACTCAAGGCCACTTATCACTTTATGGAGGAGCTAGAATCACAGCTCCTACCCTTTGAGTTTCCAGCTTGTTGCCTAGCTACCAAACCTCCCTGCCCCTTCCACCGCACAGCAGCTGAGCAGGCACTTAATAATAATAATTGATGGTGTTGGCTAACAGGGAAAGTTCAGAGTGGTTCTGGGGAGTTTGTTTTCACATACCAATAAATTTTATTCTTCTATGGTCAATAACCTATATTAATTTGCTTTAGATAGCACCCCTGTCTTACTTTACAATGAAGCTTTCTTAGCTACATTGATGATTTCTCTTATTTTCTTTATCTCAGCTATTCTTTCTTGGGGACTACAGTTGCTGTTTACAGTTATTACACATTTTAAAAAGGGGAAATTGATATAGTGTCTGTTCTAGGGCTTCCAAGATAAGAGCCTCATTATAACAATTTTAAGAAACAGAATGAAATTCAGTGAAAGTTAAATACAGTTCTCCAGAAAGTAACACTTCTGCTTCTTAAAGTATTAGATTCATTTATTAATTGATTAAGTTAAAAATATTTGCACAACTAGATGTTCCAGACACTAACAGGAGTAAAAAGATAAATCTGTTTATCCTTTCAACTATGATATACCATATTAATGCTGGGGATGCTGTGGTTTTCCTCATGTTGCGCACAGTCCAGCAGAAGTTGGATGACCTCACATGATCACACAAGTGGGCAATTGCAGCCTTCATATGCGTCTCACAGAAGAAGCACACAGAGCTGTGAGTGCCCCTGATTGGTGGATATGACACAGTCAGGGAAGTCTTCCCAGAGGAAATGTTGCTCAAGTTGAGTTCTGATGAATGAGCAGGGGGAACCAGAAGAAGAGGGAAGGAAAAAGTATTCCAGGCAGAGGAAACACCTTCAAAGACCTGGTGGTAGGTGAGAACATGTGGAGTCCAGGAGCTATAAGACTAGCATGGTTTGAATGAAGTTAGAGGTCGAGGGGAAGCTGGAGAGGTAGGTAGAGGCCATACCTACAGGTGCATCAGGCACCTGTGCTACGCCGCATCACTCCCACTCTAATTCCAGCCAAGGCTACGGTGAACAGTGCCACACCAGCTCCCATCAGCTTTATACTGACCTTGTCCTGGAGCTTCTCTGGTTCCAGGCCTAGGCCTTTGCAGACCTGGCAGCCATATGTGAGCAACCCACACATACCGGGGTGTTAGTGTCCATGGAGCAACTCTCAACCATTGGTGGATGAAAGGCAGTGGGTGAATGCTTCTACCCTTTGTCTCTGGTGGACATTTCTGAGACACATTCCCCATGGTACCTCAGAAATTCCTCACAGAATTGGTCATAGTTGCTCACACTGGTAATCAACTTATTCTTTCTTTCATTTCCTCCTTCTCTGTTCTACCCAGTTTTCATGATGCATGAACTCCTGCTCCCTGGAGTCATGTCCCAAATAAAACTATGAGCAGGCACACTTTTGTGACCTGCTGTTTTGGGGTAAACCAGATAGAGATACAATGTTAAAGATTTTTGTCTTTGTCTTAAGAGCAATGGAAAATGATTGCATGTTTGGACAGGTGAAGTTCCTTCCTTCCTTCCTTCCTTCCTTCCTTCCTTCCTTCCTTCCTTCCTTCCTTCCTTCCTTCCTTCTTTCCTTCCTCCCTTCCTTCCTTTCTTCATTCCTTCCTTCCTTCTGTCTTTCTTTCTTTTTCTTTTTTTTTTTGAAGATTTCTTTTTTTTTAAATTACACTTTAAGTTCTAGGATACATGTGCACAATGTGCAAGTTTGTTACCTATGTATATATGTGCCATGTTGGTGTGCTACACCCATTAACTCGTCATTTACATTAGGTATATCTCCTAATGCTTTCCCTCCCCCATCCCCCCACCCCGCAACAGACCCTGGTGTGTGATGTTCCCCTTCCTGTGTCCAAGTGTTCTTGTTGTTCAATTCTCACCTATGAGTGAGAACATGCGGTGTTTGGTTTTTTGTTCTTGCGATAGTTTGCTGAGAATAATGGTTTCCAGCTTCATCCATGTCCCTACAGAGGACATGAACTCATCCTTTTTTATGGCTGCATAGTATTCTGTGGTGTATATGTGCCACATTTCTTAATCCAGTCTATCATTGATGGACATTTGGATTGGTTCCAAGTCTTTGCTGTTGTGAATAATGCCGCAATAAACATATCTGTGCATGTGCCTTTATAGCAGCATGATTTATAATCCTTTGGGTATATACCCAGTAATGGGATGGCTGGGTCAAATGGTATTTCTAGTTCTAGATCCCTGAGGAATTGCCACACTGTCTTCCACAATGGTTGAACTAGTTTACAGTCCCACCAACAGTGTAAAAGTCTTCCTATTTCCCCACATCCTCTCCAGCACCTGTTGTTTCCTGACTTTTTAATGATCACCATTCTAACTGGTGTGAGATGGTATCTCATTGTGGTTTTGATTTGCATTTCTCTGATGGCCAGTGTTGATGAGCATTTTTTCATGTGTTTGTTGACTGTATAAATGTCTTCTTTTGAGAAGTGTCTGTTCATATCCTTTGCCCACTTTTTGATGGGGTTATTTGTTTTTTTCTTGTAAATTTGTTTGAGTTCTTTGTAGATTCTAGATATTAGCCCTTGTCAGATGAGTAGATTGCAAAAATTTTCTCCCATTCTGTAGGTTGCCTGTTCACTCTGATGGTAGTTTCTTTTGCTGTGCAGAAGCTCTTTAGTATAATTAGATCCCATTTGTCAATTTTGGCTTTTGTTGCCGTTGCTTTTGGTGTTGTAGACATGAAGTCCTTGCCCATGCCTATGTCCTGAATGGTAATGCCTAGGTTTTCTTCTAGGGTTTTTATGGTTTTAGGTCTAACATGTAAATCTTTAATCTGTCTTGAATTGATTTTTGTATAAGGTGTAAGGAAGGGATCCAGTTTCAGCTTTCTACATATGGCTAGCCGGTTTTCCCAGCACCATTTATCAAATAGGGAATCCTTTCCCTATTTCTTGTTTTTGTCAGGTTTGTCAAAGATCAGATGGTTGTAGATGTGCGGTATTATTTCTGAGGGCTCTGTTCTGTTCCATTTGTCTATGTCTCTGTTTTGGTACCAGTACCGTGTTGTTTTGGTTACTGTAGCCTTGTAGTATAGTTTGAAGTCAGGTAGTGTGATGCCTCCAGCTTTGTTCTTTTGGCTTAGGATTGCCTTGGTGATGCAGGCTCTTTTTTAGTTCCGTATGAACTTCAAAGTAGTTTTTTCCAATTCTGTGAAGAAAGTCATTGGTAGGTTGATGGAGATGGCATTGAATCTATAAATTACCTTGGGCAGTATGGCCATTTTCACGATATTGATTCTTCCTACCCATGAGCATGGAATGTTCTTCCATTTGTTTGTGTCCTCTTTTATTTCCTTGAGCAGTGGTTTCTAGTTCTCCTTGAAGAGGTCCTTCACATCCCTTGTAAGTTGGATTCCTAGGTATTTTATTCTCTTTGAAGCAATTGTGAATGGGAGTTCACTCATGATTTCGCTCTCTGTCTGTTATTGATGTATAAGAATGCTTGTGATTTTTGCACATTGATTTTGTATCCTGAGACTTTGCTGAAGTTGCTTATCAGCTTAAGGAGATTTTGGGCTGAGACAATGGGGTTTTCTAGATATACAATCATGTCATCTGCAAACAGGGACAATTTGACTTCCTCTTTTCCTAATTGAATACCCTTTATTTCTTTCTCCTGCCTGATTGCCCTGGCCAGAACTTCCAACACTACGTTGAATAGGAGTGGTGAGAGAGGGCATCCCTGTCTTTTGCCAGTTTTCAAAGGGAATGCTTCCAGTTTTTGCCCATTCAGTATGATATTGGCTGAGGGTTTGTCATAAATAGCTCTTATTATTTTGAGATACGTCCCATCAATACCTAATTTATTGAGAGTTTTTAGCATGAAGCGCTGTTGAATTTTGTCAAATGTCTTTCCTGCATCTATTGAGATGACCATGTGGTTTTTGTCGTTGGTTCTGTTTATATGCTGGATTATGTTTATTGATTTGCGTATGTTGAACCAGACTTGCGTCCCAGGGATGAAGCCCACTTGATCATGGTGGATAAGCTTTTTGATGTGCTGCTGGATTCAGTTTGCCAGTATTTTATTGAGGATTTTTGCATTGATGTTCATCAAGGATATTGGTCTAAAATTCTCTTTTTTTGTTGTGTCTCTGTCAGGCTTTGGTATCAGGATAATGCTGGCCTCATAAAATGAGTTAGGGAGGATTCCCTCTTTTTCTATTGATTGGAATAGTTTCAGAAGGAATGGTACCAGCTCCTCCGTGTACCTCTGGCAGAATTCAGCGGTGAATCCATCTGGTCCTGGAGTTTTTTGGTTGGTAGGCTATTAATTATTGCCTCAATTTCAGAGCCTGTTATTGGTCTATTCAGGGATTCAACTTCTTCCTGGTTTAGTCTTGGGAGGTATCCAGGAATTTATCCATTTCTTCTAGATTTTCTAGTTTATTTGCGTAGAGATGTTTACAGTATTCTCTGATGGTAGTTTGTATTTCTGTGGGATCGGAGGTGATTTCCCCTTTATCATTTTTTATTGCGTCTATTTGATTCTTCTCTCTTTTCTTCTTTATTAGTCTTGCTAATGGTCTATCAATTTTGTTGATCCTTTCAAAAAACCAGCTCCTGGATTCATTGATTTTTTGAAGGGTTTTTTGTGTCTCTATCTCCTTCCGTTCTTCTCTGATCTTAGTTATTTCTTGCCTTCTGCTGGTTTTTGAATGTGTTTGCTCTTGCTTCTCTAGTTCTTTTAATTGTGATGTTAGGGTGTCAATTTTAGATCTTTCCTGCTTTCTCTTGTGGGCATTTAATGCTATAAATTTCCCTCTACATACTGCTTTAAATGTGTCCTAGAGGTTCTGGTATGTTGTGTCTTTGTTCTCATTGGTTTCAAAGAACATCTTTATTTCTGCCTTCATTTTGTTATGTACCCAGTAGTCATTCAGGAGCAGGTTGTTCAGTTTCCATGTAATTGAGCAGCTTGGAGTGAGTTTCTCAATCCTGAGTTCTAGTTTGATTGCACTGTGGTCTGAGAGACAATTGGTTATAATTTCTGTTGTTTTACATTTGCTGAGAAGTGCTTTACTTCCAACTATGTGGTCAATTTTGGAATTAGTGTGATGTGGTGCTGAGAAGAATGTATATTCTGTTGATTTGGGGTGGAGAGTTCTGTAGATGTCTGTTAGGTCTGCTTGGTGCAGAGCTGAGTTCAATACCTTGGTATCCTTGTTAACTTTCTGTCTCGTTGATCTGTCTAATGTTGACAGTGGGGTGTTAAAGTCTCCCATTATTATTGTGTGGGAGTCTACGTCTTTTTGTAGATCTCTAAGGACTTGCTTTATGAATCTTGGTGCTCCTGTATTGGGTGCATATATATTTAGGATAGTTAGCTCTTCTTGTTGAATTGATCCCTTTACCATTGTGTAATGGCCTTGTCTCTTTTGATCTTTGTTGATTTAAATTCTGTTTTATCACAGACTAGAATTGCAACCCCTGCCTTTTTTTGTTTTCCATTTGCTTGGTAGATCTTCCTCCATCCCATTATTTTGAGCCTGTATGTGTCTCTGCATGTGAAATGGGTCTCCTGAATACAGCACACTGATGAATCTTGACTCTTTAGCCAATTTGCCAGTCTGTGTCTTTTAATGGGAGCATTTAGCCCATTTACATGTAAGGTTAATATTGTTATGTGTGAATTTCATCCGGTCATTATGATGTTAGCTGGTGATTTTGCTCGTTACTTGATCAGTTTCTTCCTAGTTTTGATGGTCTTTACAATTTGTCATGTTTTTGCAGTGGCTGGTACTGGTTTTTCCTTTCTCTGTTTAGTACTTCCTTCAGGAGCTCTTGTAGGGCAGGCCTGGTGGTGACAAAATCTGTCAGCATTTGCTTGTCTGTAAAGGATTTTATTTCTCCCTCACTTATGAAGCTTAGTTTGGCTGGATATGAAATTCTGGGTTGAAAATTCTTTGCTTTAAGAATGTTGAATATTGGCCCCCACTCTCTTCTGGCTTGTAGAGTTTCTGCTGAGAGATCAGCTGTTAGTCTGATGGGTTTCCCTTTGTGGGTAACCCGACCTTTCTCTCTGGCTGCCCTTAACAGTTTTTCCTTCATTTCAACTTCGGTGAATCTGACAATTATGTGTCTTGGAGTTGCTCTTCTCGAGGAGAATCTTTGTGGTGTTCTCTGTATTTCCTGAATTTGAATGTTGGCCTGCCTTGCTAGGTTGGGGAAGTTCTCCTGGATAATATCCTGCAGAGTGTTTCCCAACTTGGTTCCATTCTCCCCATCACTTTCAGGTATACCAATCAGATGTAGATTTGGTCTTTTCACATAGTCCCATATTTCTTGGAGGCTTTGTTTGTTTCTTTTTACCCTTTTTTCTCTAAACTTCTCTTCTTGCTTCATTTCATTCATTTGATCTTCAATCTCTGATACCCTTTCTTCCAGTTGATCGAATCGGCTACTGAAGCTTGTGCATTTGTCACTTAGTTCTCATGCCATGGTTTTCAGCTCCATCAGGTCATTTAAGACTTTTCTACACTGTTTATTCTAGGTAGCCATTTGTCTAATCTTTTCTCAAGGTTTTTAGCTTCTTTGTGTTGGGTTCGAACTTCCTCCTTTAGCTTGGAGATGTTTGATTGTCTGAAGCCTTCTTCTCTCAACTCGTCAAAGTTATTCTCCGTCCAGCTTTGTTCCATTGCTGGCAAGGAGCTGCGTTCCTTTGGAGTGGGGAGGTGCTCTGATTTTTAGAATTTTCAGCTTTTCTGCTCTGTTTTTTTCCCCATCTTTGTGGTTTTATCTACGTTTGGTCTTTGATGATGGTGACGTACAGATGGGGTTTTGGTGTGGATGTACTTTCTGTTTGTTAGTTTTCCTTCTAAAGGTCAGGACTCTCAGCTGCAGGTCTGTTGGAATTTGCTGGAGGTCCACCCCAGA
The DNA here is from genome assembly GCF_029289425.2 of Pan paniscus. Taxonomy (NCBI): domain Eukaryota; kingdom Metazoa; phylum Chordata; class Mammalia; order Primates; family Hominidae; genus Pan; species Pan paniscus. Next base: position 91,959,117 of record NC_073267.2, read on the forward strand.
CCCTGTTTGCCTGGGTATTAGCAGCAGAGGCTGCAGAACAGCGAATATTGCTGAACAGCACATGTTGCTGCCTGATCGTTCCACTGGAAGCTTTGTCTCAGAGGGGTACCCAGCCATGTGAGGTGTCAGTCTGCCCCTACTGGGGGGTGCCTCCAAGTTAGGCTACTCGGGGATCAGTGACCCACTTGAGGAGGCAGTCTGTCTGTTCTCAGATCTCAAACTCCATGCTGGGAGAACCACTACTCTCTTCAAAGCTGTCAGACAGGGACATTTTAGTCTGCAGAGGTTTCTGCTGCCTTTTGTTTGGCTATGCCCTGTCCCCAGAGGTGGAGTCTACAGAGGCAGGCAGGCCTCCTTGAGCTGTGGTGGGCTCTACCCAGTTCAAGCTTCCTGGCTGCTTGGTTTACCTACTCAAGCCTCAGCAACGGCAGGCACCCCTCCCCCAGCCTTGCTGCCACCTTGCAGTTTGATCTCAGACTGCTGTGCTAGCAATGAGTGAGGCTCCGTGGGCATGGGACCCTCTGAGCCATGCACGGGATATAATCTCCTGGTGTGCCATTTGCTAAGACCGTTGGAAAAGTGTAGTATTAGGGTGGGAATGACCTGATTTCCCAGGTGCCATCTGTCACCGCTTCCCTTGGCTAGGAAAGGGAATTCCCTGACTCCTTGTGCTTCCTGGGTGAGGCGATGCCTCACCCTGCTTTGGCTCACACTTGGTGGGCTGCACCCACTGTCCGATGAGCCCCAGTGAGATGAAGCCGGTACCTCAGTTGGAAATGCAGAAATCACTCGTCTTCTGTGTCGCTCACTCTGGGAGCTGTAGACTGGAGCTGTTCCTATTCGGTCATCTTGGAACCCTGTTCCTTCCTTCCTTCCTTCCTTCCTTCCTTCCTTCCTTCCTTCCCTTCCTTCCTTCCTTCCTTCCTTCCCTTCTTTCCTTCCTTCCTTTCCTTTCTTTCTCTTTCTTTCTTTCTTTCTTTCTTTCTTTCTCTCTCTCCTTCCTTCCTTCCTCTTTCTTTCCTTCTTTCTTTCTTTTTTCCCTTCATTCCCTTCCTTCCTTTCCTTCCCTCCCTTCCCTCTCTCTTCCCCTTCCTCTTCCCCCTTCCCTTTTTCTTTCTTTCTTTCTTTCTTTCTTTCTTTCTTTCTTTCTTTCTTTCTTTCTTTCTTTCCTTCTCTCTCTCTGTCTCTCTCTCTCTTTCTTTCTTTCTTCCCTTCTTCCTTCCTTCCTTTTTTCACAGAGTCTCACTCTGTTGCCCAGGCTGGAGTGCAGTAGCGTGATCTCAACTCACTGCAACCTCCATCTCCTGGGTTCAAGCCATTCTCATGCATTAGCCTCCAGAGTAGCTGAGACTACAGGAGTGTGCCTCCATGCCCAGCTAGTTTTTTTTTTTCTTTATATTTTTAGTAGAGACAGGGTTTCGCTATGTTGGCCAGGCTGGTCTCAAACTTCTCACCTCAGGTCATCTGCCCACCTTGGCCTCCCAAAGTGCTGGGATTACAAGCATGAGCCACCATGCCTAGCCTGAAGTTAATACTTCAGCACTTCAAAGAGATCATTTTGGTTGTAGTGTGGAGAATTAATTGGAGGAAGACAAGAGTAGGTGAAGGTAGAGTAATTAGTGGGCATTAGTAGTCCCGGCAAACATTAAGATAGTTGGGATGGAGTGGGGACAATAAAAGTGGAAAGAAATAGACAGATCTGAGAATATTTAAGGCCTCTAATCAACAGGACCTAGTGACCGATTGGATATGGAAGGCAAGGGAGAAGGAGGAATTTGAAATGACTCCTAAGTGTCTGATTTCCTTAGCTGGATGGATGATGATATAGTTTACTGAATTGGAGACTCTGGAAGATCAGGTGTAGAACAGAGGGTATCAGTTAAAGTTCTTTATGATCCAAGTGATAGAAAATCTAACACAAATTAGCTTATACAGAAAGGGAATTAGTTGACTAAACTGGAAAAAGGTTATATTGGCATTAGGCATGGCATGTGGTCAAAGAATGTGACAGGAATCAGTCTCTTGGCTCTGTTTCCCTTGGGTACTTTGTCCACTTATGGAAACAAGATGACCATATACTCTACTCACTCCAACAAGTACAGAGAAAGGGCAAGGTCTTCTCTTTCTAGCAGCCCCAGCTAAGGCATCACTGTGACTTGCTTGGTTTGATTGGATTATATACTCACAGCCCAAGAGTCACCCTGGCCAGAGTAGTGGGTGAGAGTGGAGGAACCTCATAGAGACCAGGTTGGCCAAGAGTTGGAGGAATAAAGTCCTTAAAGGAAATTAGGATACTGCTGCTGTAAGAAACAGAAAAATTGATGCTGGGAAGGTGTATTAGTCTTTTCTCACACTGCTATGAAGAAATACCTAAGACTGGCTAATTTATAAAGAAAAGAGGTTTCATTGGCCCATGGTTCTGCAGGCTGTACAGGAAGCAAACACCTTCTGCTTCTGGGGAGGCCTCAGTAAACTCACAATCATGGTGGAAGGTGAAGGGGAAGTAGGGAAGTCTTACACAGCCAGAGCAGGAGAAAGGGGTGGGGGGAGGTGCCACCCACTTTTAAACAACTAGGTCTTGTGATAACTCATTTACTAACATGAAAACGGTACCAATACAGAAATCTGTCCCCATGATCCAATCACCTTCCACCTGGCCCCACCTCCAACATTGGGGATTGCAATTTGACATGAGATTTGGGCAGGGACAGAGATCTAAACCCTATCAGAAGGTAGCCACAAGTTCTCATGACTAGTTCCTTAGTTGTGTTTTGAACATGATGTATTTGAGGTGCCTTTAAGATATTCAAAAGATGTTGGGCACTTGGGTTTAATCTCACTGGTGAGTTCTGGGCTAGAAATACACTTTGAGTGTAATTTGCATAAAGGTAGTAGTTGAAACCGATGGAATGAATGAAATCAACTAGGGAGATGAATATACACTGAGAAGATGAAAGAACCAAGGAAAAATTGTGGAGGAATTCCAATATTGAATTGAAATTGAATTCTCCTTTACTTGAATTTTCAGGTAGCCAGAGACGTAGGAAGAAATCCAGGAGGACTCATTTAACAAACACAGTAGCTGCCTTCTTGGAATTTATTGACTAATAACCAGAGTTGAAATAAAAAAACTGATAGTAATATAGACAATTATAACACCATAAGTTAAGGTTGTGTTAGAGGTATGAACTCCCACAGTATCCCACAGGAGCAGAGAGAAGAGGCTGACTAATTGTTCCTGGGGGAGAGAAAAGCATCATGTGGGAAGTCTTGAAAGATGAATGAAATTTTGCCAGTTGGAGAAGAAAAAGCTGCAGATCCAAGATGAACTTATATAAGAGACTCATCAAGGATTTGAGTCAGATCTATGAGAACTTTAGGAAATAGGCCAGGATGAATGTTGACTAAGGGGGAAAAGTTGGAGTTATCACATAGGTCACCTTTGTGGGTGGCTGTTTATCTTAGGGCTTGTCTATGTCACTCCATCATTTCAAAAGCCATCTTGAGGTCAGGCATGGTGGCTCACACCTGTAATCCCAGCATTTTGGGAGGCCAAGGCGGGTGGATCACCTGAGGTCAGGAGTTCAAGACCAGCCTGGCCAACATGGCAAAACCCCGTCGCTACTAAAAGTTCAGAAATTAGCCGGGCATGGTGGCGGGCATCTGTAATCCCAGCTACCCGGAGGCTGAGGCAGGAGAATCACTTGTACCTGGGAGGCGGAGGTTACAGTGAGCTGAGATCATGCCAGACTCTGTCTCAAAACAAAACAAAACAAAAACAAACAAACAAAAAGTCATCTTGAAGTTGACGTTTTATCCTGGATTTATGTTTATCCTGGATTGGCTAGTTGGTTGAAATATTGATGGGCATTTTTGGCATTAGAAAGAGTAAATTTAAAAGGTTTCTATATGGTGAATATTGACTAGTTATTTTCTGTTACTGCCAAAGCGAAGACAAGAAAAAATATGATTACATTTCAACAAAGATATTTTAAGATAAACATTAAGATGAGTTTTCTTTTCAGCAACATTTATTTTACTTGTCTTCATCAGCCTTCGAATTTATAGGCTTAGCCAGACAATAATAACAGCAGTCAAAGATAGAAAGATTATACATTAAACAAGCAAACAAGCAAAAACAGAAATAAATAAAGTCAATAAGCTTATTGGGAATGGGTGAGCTAAGGAAGTCACAACTGAGGCAATTACCATAACATTTCCAACTAGTTAGTATCAAGTTTCTGGAATTTATGACTTAGGGACCTGATTAGCCAGAGGGCTTGGGTAGAGGCACACGTTCCAGGCATTCCTGGCAAAGGGTAGCTGTGATAGGCAGAATAATGTTTCCCAAAGTTGTCCACATCCTAATCCTGGGAAGCTGTGAGTGTGTTGGGCTATATGACAAAGAAGGATTAGGTTGCAGATGGAATTAAGGTTGCCTGTCAGCTGACCTTAGAGGGGGATTTTCCTTGTGGGGCTAATTTAATCATAAGTGTTTTTTAAAGTAGAAGAGGGAGGCAGAAGAGAAAGTCAGAGTCAGAGAAATATTTGAAGATGCTACGCTGCTGGCTTCAAAGATGGAGGAGGGGGCCATGAGCCAAAGAATGCAGGCAGCCTCTAGAAGGTGGAAAAGGCAAGGAAGCAGGCTCTCCCCTAGTGCCCCCAGAAAGGGAGGCTCACCTCTGCTGACACCTGGATTTTAGCTCAGTAAGACTTTTGGACTTACCTTCAGAATCACAAGACGATACACTTATGTTGTTTTAAGCCACTAAGTTTGTGGTAACACGGTACAGCACCAACAGGAAACTAAACAGTGGCCAAGATGGTCTAACAAATGATAGACTCATGCAGTAGGTTAGCTTATGGGATAGACAGAAGCTAGGTGGTAATAGGGGAGGCCAGGGACTCAAGTTGTTATCATTACCTCTATTTTGTTAATTAAAAACAAAATGTTTTATTTTGGAGTAAATTTAGACTTTTAGAAAAGTTGCAAAAATAGTGCAAAGAATTCATATGTACCCTTTGCATAGGTGGAAATAGGGGAGTTCTTTATTAATACATACAATGTCATAATAATCTATGAGGCTCTTATTTCTTTTTTTTAGTTTATTACATTGACTGGGATGCGTCCAGTATGATACATCCAGTATGATGTTGAACAGGACTGATAAGAGAGGACATCCTTGTCTTGAGCTTAATGGGACAGCATTCAGTCTTTCATGACTACATATGATATTTCTTCTTTTTTTTTTAATGTTCACATTGTGAATTGTATTGATTGACTTTCAAATGTCGAATCAGCATCCCTGGGATAAATCCCACTTGATTGTGATTGATATGTTTGGCTGTGTCTCTACCCAAATCTCATCTTGAATTGTAGTTCCCATAATCCCTATGTGTCATTTGGAGGGACCCGGTGGGAGGTAATTAAATCATGGGGGTTGTTACACCCATACCGCTGTTCTTGTGATAGTGAGTGAGTTCTCACGAGATCTGATGGTTTTTTGAGGGGTTTTCCCCCTCCTTCACTCTGCACTTCTTGCTGCCACCACGTGAAGAAGGACATGATTGCTTCCGCTTCTGCTATGATTTTAAGTTTCCTGAGGCCTCCTCATCCATGCAGAACCATGAGTCAATTAAACTTCTTTCCTTTATAAATTACCCAGGCTTGAGTATGTCTTCATTAGCAGCCTGAGAAGGGACTAATACCGTGATATATGATTCTTTTTATATAGTGCTAGATTTGATTTGCTAGTATTATTTTGACTATTCTAGCTGACCGCTTTTCCCCAGTGTCCATCCAGTTCCATCTACCCCAGGCAAGCTAGTAGTCACTTCTCCGCTCTCCTTGAAGATATCTGTCTGACCTTGTATTTTGGACCAACTGATTGCCTTGAGACCTCAATTCTCCAATGGGTTTGAAAAAAGTAATGAATTTGCAATTGTCTTGTCATGTTGTTTTGTTGCTGTTCTACGGGAGAGGGCAATGCTCTGTCCAAGTATTTATATCCATAAGTGGAAACTAGAGGCTCTGCAATTGTTTTTTCCACCACTGTTTGTCTGAGATAAGATCCAAATTAGATTTATACAACCTAACGGTTGATATGTCCCTGAAGTCTCTTTTGTTCTATAGTTTCTCCCTGTTTTTCTCTCTTTTTGTCCCTCACCTTCTTTTTTCTGTATTGTTGTTGGAGACACCAGCATTTTCTATCTTAAAGTTTGCCACAGTCTGAATTTTACTGACTGTGTCCCTGTGGTGTGGTTTAAAATGGTTCTCTGTCCCCTGTGTTTCCTGTAAATTGGTAGTTAGATCTTGAGACTTTATCAGAATCAGGTTCATTTTTTGATAATTCGTGATATAGATATTTCTTTAAGTGTGTGTGATGTTATCAGCCATTGATGTTCAATGCCTAGCTCTATTAATTCATTAGGATGTGTTCATTCGCTGTCTTTGATGGATGAAGAAAATGAGGCTCAGAGAGGTTGAATTCCATTCTTTAAATTCCTTTCTTTTTTTTTTTTGGAGATAGAATCTCGCTTTGTTGCCCAGGCTGGAGTACAGTGGCACGATCTCGGCTCCCTGCAACCTCTGCCTCCCGGGTTCAAGTGACTCTCCTCCCTCAGCCTTCTGAGTATCTGAGATTACAGGCATGCACCACCACACCCAGCTTTATTTTTTTTATTTTTTTTTTATTTTTAGTGGAGGCGAGGTGTCATTTTGTTGGCCAGGCTGGCCTCGAATTCCTGGCCTCAAGTGATCTGCCCATCTCGGCCTCCCAAAGTGCTGGGATTGCAGGTGTAAGCCACCGTACCCAGCCTGAATTACTTTCCTAAGACAATACGGACAGTAAGGTTGTACCCAGACCTGGAATCTGTGTCTTATAAATGCAAGCTCTATATCCATTTATAAGCCTATTGACTTTCCAGACTTAGCATTATTACGTCACAGCAAGATCAATGTTTCATCCCTAAGGACATGGGACACTCTCATCTCTTTTAGGAAGAGATGAATCTCTATGAATTCAGTTTTGCTTGGAGTGATTATACCTTACCTTACCATACCATACCATACAATACCATACCATACCATACCATACCATACCATACCATACCATACCATGTTATTATTCAAAATATTTTCCCCTCAAATTCTGCATTATATTTGTTCTTATGGATACAATTAAAGAATTATCCATTGCTAATTGTAGTGCCTGGAGTGGTATCCAAACTCAACTCAGAATCCTGAGCACATTTGGGTTTCTGCTTGCCTCTTCAGTTCAGCAGAAGAAAAAACAACAAAACAAACAGATGTAGAATAAATACTACAAAGCAATTTTTTTTATATTGCATTCAAGACTTGCTGCTAAAATTTCTCTTCTGAGAGAAGAAGAAAGAGGGAGAGAGAGAGAGAGTGAGAGAGAGAGAGAATGTTGCAACTGTTTTTTATCTACTACCTAAATTTTTCATGAATTTGTATCTAAGATGACATAGTATCTCTCTTGGGGGCAAGAAATTTCATAAATCATTGGTTAGAGTTAGTGTAAACAATTCAAGAGAAATGCATTTTTAACTCTATAAAAAATAAATTTCTTATGTTCAAATAGGCCAAGGACAGACATCTCTCTTGACCTGAGCTTTTATTTTTCAACACAAGTGGATGTACTTAGGTTCCCTTCCTGTATCATCTGACCTAAGAGTGTGACATTCCTGAGCTTATTTTCCAAAAGAGGTCAAGAACTTCCCACCCTGCGAATATTTTCTTGTAAGCTTGGAGTTCATGAAATCAGTAATATAAAGATTATTATTGAAACACCTTCTAATCTATTTCAAACACAACTTATACAGTGAGGGAGGATGAATATGGCTTTACCTTTTAAACACAGAGCTCTGGGATTCCCAAGCAGAGAAAAGGCCCTGCTTCTCTACTTCCTCCTATGAAGATTCAGGAACTCTTAGGTGAGATTGGAACTTTTTGACCTGAATGGAACTTTTTGGTTCTGTTGGACACTAAGAGAAAATCAGGCAGAAATCTAAAAATCCTATCAAACTTTGGAAACAGTCTCAAAGGGCCAGGACGAGGACCAGGGTTGACAGACATAGATTAGGAATTATATTTGGAGTATTAAGGTAGTGTGGAGTCTCAGCGATTATCTGGTCCAACACATTTTGAATGGTGACTTATACAAAGTTGCAAAATTGTCAATGGCCAAGCAGAGATTGGAGTCTGTTCTGCTAAGCTGTTCCTTGAACTTCTCTCCCCCTGGCATCTGAATTCAGAAGAACTGGGCATGGTTTCTGGCTCTAAAGTTCACTGTATTGGTGACCTTGGGTAAATCACACTGACTGTCACTGGACCTCATTTCCCCCATCTGAAGAATGCAGATGATTGCGATTCAGGTTGTAGTGGATTAAATGGGGGTAATGTGTGTGGAAGCCTTCATAAACTAGAAAGCACATGGAAAAGTTATTAGAGCTATGCAATTGGACTGACTCTGGTTAGATCCACTGACATTCCCCAGGAAATTTTACACTAGATCAAGACTTCTTCTCTTCCCAAAAAGCTTGGGTGTGAATGCAAAGCCCATTAATATCTTGGGAATAAGGAGCAGCAGGTTGGTCAGTTCAGTAAGATCATCCTAACAGGCTCATGTGTAGTCTGGAAGTAGCCTGACTCTTGGGAGTCACCAGTAGGACTGTGTGGGTGTCTTTCAGTATTCTCTTTCAACTTCTGCTGCAGCTGCAAAAACATGCAGTTCATAAATTTCTCTAATGCCTATAGGAGCACTCACTAGGGATCTTTGGAAAGAGTAATCTTCACATTTAGAAGTATTTTCTCATTATGGATAATGGGATGATGAGGTGAAAAATGATCTTAGCTACTTATGATTCTAAAAAGCCTTCAGATGGAATAACCTATGGAGAATTAGACATAATGGCAGCAAAGAAATAACTCATTTACTACAAGGTCCACTTACTTATTTAATCACTGTTACTGTCATACAAATATGTATTCCGTACAAAGTGATGAAAAGTTAGTAGTGGCATAAAATGCAGTTGTGGAAGGACAACTTAGCAAATGCAGACATAAACACACATATATATTTACATGTATATATCATTTTTGTTTTGGAATACGTTTTGATTTACATTTAAGTTGCAAAGATAGTGCAGAGAGTTCCTGTGTACCCTTCTCCCAGGTTCTCCTAATGTTAACATGTTACATAACCAAAAGACAAAGTTATCTGATGACCTAAAGAAAAAAAAAATTAAGAACATTGAAGACCAATTAACAAAGTTTGTGCTGAAATTAAGATCATTCTAAGTGGAGAGACTGGGATAAATATTTTCAACATAAGTAACAGAAAACGTATTAATACCCAATAATGAAACTTCTATGAATTAGTTGCTGTAAATGGCAAACACCTAAATAAAAATGTGCAGAAAAAGAAAGATTGGGTAATTCGCAAAGGAATGAAAAAAGCAATGTCCAAAATATTTAAGGAAATAAGGTCATCTGAAGTTGTAATTAGTAACATAAAAAATAATCATTCCTTAGAATGTCAAAAATCAAAAAGCTTGATAATACCAGATCTTCACAACAATGCAGTGAAATACACATTCTCATATGTTGTTGGTGGAAGCATGAGTTGTTCAAGCCTGTTGGGAAGGCACTTCGTTAATATAAATCAGATTTTAAGGTTCACATACTTTTCGACTTAACAATCCATTTCTAGGAGATTTTTTAACCAAAAACCCGCAAGCACATGTTTTATAAAAATCTATGTACAAGGAAGTTCATGTTAGCATTAGTTATAAAAGTAAAAAACTGGAGGCAACATGCACGTCAATAACTGAGAGTGTAGTGAATACATTATCGTATACATTTTCTGTGCAATGCTAGTCATTATAAAGAATGAGGTATAGCTGTGTGTTCAGATGTGCGATGATCTCTGAGATGTGTCACTATAAAGCGGAGAAAACAAGTCACAGAGCTGAAAGGAGAGCCGGATTCCTTTTGTGTTTAAAAAAAAGAAAGTGTGTGTTCATATATGTAAAGATCCATGTATAAATCCATGCAGCAATTGAGAGTACCCACCAAAGAACAGGGAAAGGGCCCACTCATGTTTTAAATTGTGTATTTTTGGATGTTTGAATCTTTTACAATCTGAATATTATCTATATGCTATTTATACAATTCAAATTTAAATAAGAAAAAGAGTAAGAATTTTCTCTGTTATTGTCCTTTTACTCTTAAGAATATAAAACAATACTTATGTATTTGCAATGAAAAATGGGGATTTAGAGAGAGTGAAGTCGCCCGAATATGTCTCCTGACAAAAGGCATCTCTCGATACTGGCTCATATGTCCAGATAGGTCAAGCTACCTTTTGGAAGCACAGTTCTCTGCAGCAATTTCTTCCATTTTGGGGGGTACTTTCTAACGCGCTTCCCAACCCTGGGCCAGAGCTAAGGGCCCTTCTGTTTCCCCGCACAGCCTGGCTGTTGGCAGCCTTTGCTCAAAGGCAGACTGACGTCCTAATCAGAGTGCTTTGCCGGTAGCACTGGCATTTCAGAAACACTGACAACCGCGGCGGAAGCAGCAGATAAACAGCATATCACCCGCTAGAGTGGGCCTTGCTGTTTCTCAGATTAAATGGAAACATATGCCCAATTGTGAATTTTAAACAGCGTTATCAGACTGTTTGACAGCTCATCCAGTAATATAATAAGGTTCCACTGAGAAGGTGGAAGCTGTAATTCAAATTTCAGAATTTCCTTTTATATATCGGTAGATGACAGGGTTGTGGGTATGGTTTCCATGTACCTGGGGCTGGTGTGTGTATGCACGCATTCAGATGCTTACGTATGTCCGTATGTGACCGTCCTAATTTAAAATATTTTATGCTGTTTTCTTTGTCAACCACCAACATATTCCCCAACGATAAAATTCTTATGTCTAAGCCACATTTCCAAGGGGTCAGAGGGTGGGTGGGTATACAGCAGTGGGGATGGAAAACAAATTCTGGCTGGGGTTATGCTGTTTAACGATTTATAATTTCTATTTTAACTGTGTACCATCCATTCGTCCATCCATCCGCACAATAAGTATATTTTCTTTGTTAAGAAAAACTCAGAAAGAAGTACAGCAGATTACCAAATATAGAAAGCAACTTAAGTATTCATCTTTCATAAAACTTGTTTTGGTAAATGGTTTCATTCTGAGAATCTTTTATATTTTAATTTTAAAACAATTGAAAATAATTGATGTGTTTATGGCCTTCGTTTGTATTCTTGAAAGGAATATCTCGGATCATCAAAATGTTGCCAACTTCTACATCATGTGCCAGATGTGTGGGGCTGAGACAACTGTAAAGAAGTAGTGTGTGGTGTGTGAGGTGTATGAATGTGGTTTGTGTGTGTGATGTGTGTGTGTGGTGTGTGTGATGTGGTGTGTGGGGTGTGTGGCGTGGTGTGTGTGCTGTGTGTATGGTGTGGTGTGTGTGCTGTGTGATTCGTGGTGTGTGTGCTGTGGTTCATAGTGTTTGTGTGTGGGTATGTGATTGTGTGTGGTGTGTGAATGTGTGGTGTGTGTGTACGATGTGTGCTGTGTGGTGTGTGTGTGGTGTGGTGTGTGGTGTGTGTGTGGTGTGGTGTGTGTGGTGTGTGTATGGTGTGTGTGTGCTGTGCATGGTGTGTGTGTGGTGTGTGTGGTGTGTGGCATATGTGTATGATGTGTGTGGTGTGAGTGTATGATGTGTATGTGGTGTGTGTGGTGTGTGTGGCGTGTGCATGGTGTGTGTGGTGTGTGAGTGTGTGGTGTGGCATGTGTGGTTTGTGTATGTGGTGTGGGGTGTGTGTGGTGTGTGTGTGATGTGGTGTGTGTGTATGATGTGTGTGTGTGTTGTATGGTGTGTGTATGATGTGTGTGTGGTATGGTGTGTGTGCTGTGTGTGCGGTGTGTGTGGTATGTGTGTGTGGTGTGTGGTGTGTATATGATGTATGTGTGTATGGTGTGAGTGTGTGACATGAGCATGGCAAAAGGCAGGATTACACCAAAAGCCAAAGTGAGAACCTTCTTTTTTTCCATCTTTCCTTTCTTTTCTTTTCTTTTCTTTCCTTTTCCCCTTTCTTTTCTCTTCTGATTACTTCAGTCTTCTCTTCCTCATTTTCCCTTTTATTCTATACCTCCCTTTAAAAATTTTTCATAACTTTAAAAAAATTGACATATCATAGTTCGTACTTGGGGGGTACACGTGATGTTTTGATACCTATATACAATGTGTAGTGATCAAATCATGGCAATTGGGTTACCTATCACCTCAAACATTTTTCTTTCCCCTGTGTTGGGAACATTACAATTCTTTCTCTTCTAGCTATTTCTAAATCTACAATAAATTATTGTTAACTATAATTTCCCTACTGAACTATCAAATACTAAAACTTATTCTTCCATGTAACTGTATTTTTGTACCCATTAACCAACTTCTCTTTCCCCCTTTTCCTCCTTCCCTCCCCAGCCTCTGGTAAGCACTATTCTACTCTCTACCTCCATGAGATCTATTTTTTTTTAGCTACCACATAGGCATGAGAACATGTGATATTTGTTTTTGTGTGCCTGGCTTATTTCACTTAACATAATGACCTCCAGTTCCATCCACGTTTCTGCAAATGACAGGGCTTCACTCTTTTTATTGCTGAATAATATTCCATTGTGTATACAAACTACATATTCTTTATCCATTGATGCACACTTAGGTAGAGTCCGTATCTTGACTGTTGTGAATAGTGCTCTAATAAACATGGGAGTGCAGTGTATCTTCAATATAATGATTTCCTTTCTTTTGGATAACCCAGCAGCGGTATTTTTGGATCATATGGCAGTTCTATTTTTAGTTTTTTGAGGATCTCCATAATATTTTTTGTATGGCTGTACTACTTTGCATTTCTACAACAGTATACAAGAATTCCCCTTTCTCTGCATTCTTTCCAGGATTTGTTTTATTTTATTTTATTTATTTTATTTTTGAGATGGAGTCTCGTTCTGTCACCCAGGCTGGAGTGCAATGGCATGGTCTTGGCTCACTGCAACCTCCACCTCCTGTGTTCAAGCAATTCTCATGCCTCAGCCTCCTGAGTAGCTGGGATTACAGGTGTGTGCCATCATGCCCAGCTAATTTTTGTATTTTTACTAGAGATAGGGTTTCGCCATATTGGGCAGGCTGGTCTGGAACTCCTGACCTCAAGTGATCAGTCCGCCTCAGCCTCCCCAAGTGCTGGGATTACAGGTGTGAGCCACTGTGCCCTCCGGGATTTGTTATTTTGTATCTTCTTGATAATAATCAATCTAACTGGAGTGAGATGATATCTCATTGTGGTTTTGATTTGCATTTCCCTGAAGATTAGTGATGTTGAGTTTTTTTTTTTTTTTTTTTTGCTTAACTTTCGGCCATTTGTATATTTTCTTTTGAGAACTGGCTATTCAGGTTTTTTGCCCATTAAAAAAAACTAGGAATGGGGTCAACTGGGGTGTTGCCCAGGCCAGCTTCAAACTCCTGGGCTCAATCCTCTTGCCTCAGCCACCTGAGTAGTTGGGACTATAGGCATGTGCCTCTGTGCCTGGCTCTGTCCGTTTTAAAATCAGATTATTTGCTGTTGTTTGTTTTATTGCTCTTGAGTTGTTTGAGTTCCTTATATATTCTGGTTGTTAATTCCTTGTTGGTTGGTGCTATAGTTCGGATATCTGACCTTCCAAACCTATTGAAATTTGATCCCCAACAATGGAGGTGGGGCCTAATGGGAGGTGTTTGGGTCATGAGGGCAGATCCCTCATGAATGACTTGGTGCCATCCTTGTGGTAATGAGCGAGTTCTCCCTCTATTAGTTCCAAAGAGCTGATTGTTTAGAGTCTGGTGGTACCTTTCACCCCTCTCTCTTCCCTGCTGTCACACCGTGTGGTCTGTGTACACACCTGCTCTCCTTCACCTTCCACCATGAGTGGCAGCAGCCTGAAGCCCTCACCAGAAGCAGAAGCTGGTGCCAGGATTCTTGGACAGCCTGCAGAACAGTGAGCTAAATAAACCTCTTTTCTTTATAAGTCACCTAGTCTCAGGTATTCCTTTAAAGCAACACAAACTGAGACAGATGGATAGTTCGCAAATATTTTCTCCCATGCTGTGGGTGGTCTTTTCACTTCATTAATTGTTCTCTTTGCTGTGCAGAAGTTTTTGGCTTGATACAATCACATTTGTCTGTTTTTGCTTTTGTTACTGATGCTTTTGAAGTCTAACCCCCAAAAATCTTTCCCCAGATCAAAGTTTTTTTTTTTTTTCTAGTAGTTTCATAGTATCAGGTCTTACCTCTAAGTCCTTAATCCATTTGGAGTTGACTTTTGTATAGGGTGAAAGATGGGGATTTATCTCACTTTTTCACATCCACTATACTTATCTTCCCTCCTATCTTTTTTGTATACATGGTTATAGGATTTTCACCAGTGTTTTATTATGTTTTTAGAAAACATGTTTTGCAGAAGAGAAACCTATGAATTTTCTGTTGTGCTTCAAATCGTAATCATTCAAGGAATATATCCCAAATAGCTCTGATAGGAAACACTATTGAACAATTAGCGATATGTTGATAAGAATCATTATGAGGAATAAAAACAACTAAGTTTCTTAAAAAGAAAAAAATACTTCCAACTGTAAAAATATCATTTTTTATTAGAATGATCTTCATTTACTTCAACACAAATAAATTTAAAGCAGCATTAGAAAATGTAGCATTTAATAAAGTCTTTATACATCCTGTTCTCAACTGACATTTTTTCCTCAAGAAATACCTGAATTTGGTTGTGACATTAAATTCGCAAAGTTTGGCTCTGTATTTTTAGTGCCTTATTTGTGATTTTGTTGTTTTAAAATAAAAGCTATTCAGTGTGAATAAATTTGAATTGGCCTGCAGAATGGCCTACTACCAAACATTCAGTAACCAGATTCAATAACCACATGCCAAGCCAGAACATTGGAAGAATCCTCAAGTTAATTAAAACAAAGGCTTTAATATTTCTTAGCATTTGCAGGTGTTCTATCCAGAGAGGGCAGGCGCCTGCTGGGTTGTGTTAGCCTGGGACTGGTAGTTCAGGAAAAAGCAAAAGCAAAGTGAGCTCAAGTTTATTAAGTTTTCTGATGTTCAGTTTCTTCTGTGAAATGGGTATAATAGTAATAGTACTTACCTTGTAGGTATTCATATTATTATAAAATAAGAAATTGGGTTATGAAAAATTGAGTATGGTATATATTAGTTATTATTCAGTGCTCAGAGGGACAGAGGTCATTGTTCTCAAAGGTTTTGCTCTCAGTTTCATTTTTGCTTTTCATTTATGGTTTGACTGCAGCAGACATCTGTATCCATTGTTTTGATGAAGTCTTAATACCTTCATTGAAAATTTTATGAGAGGATAATAATAAGCTCATTTAAAAGTTTAAACGTCCATGGTCATTACATTAAAGTTCTCCAGAGAAATAAAACCAGTAGAATATGTAAAGAGAGATATGAGAAGTGATTTATTATGAGGACTGGCTCACTTGGTGAGGCAAGAGAAGACCCTTGATATGCCATTTGTAGCTGGTGGGGTAATTCAGTTCAAGTCCAAAGGCCTGAGAACCTGGAGGGTGGGGAGGTGGGTGGTTGGTGCGGACATAAGTCCTGGAGTCTGAAGGCCCAAGAACCAGGAGCTCCATTGTCAAATGCCAGGAGAAGATGGATGTCCCAGCTCAAGAAGAGAGAAAGAGGGAGAATTCACCCTTCCTCCATCATTTTGTTCATTCGTGCCCTCAATGGATTGGATAGTGCCTTCCCACATTGGTGAAGATTGATCTTCTTTGTTGAGTTTACTGATTCAAATGCTAATCTCTCCTAGACTCACCCGGGAATAATATTTTACTAACTATCTGGGCATGCATTAGCTCAGTCATGTTGACACATAAAATTAACCATCATAGTCATTATCTTCAAAAAGTCCCTGGGACTGTGAGTTTCTTAAGGAAAGGCCATGTATTATTATTCATGTCACTGCCTGGTTCTTGGTTGATGATAAGGCAATGCTTGTAGCATGATCCAATCTACGACCCTGTTTATAGGAGGCAATGGTGATCCAGTCCATTATTAAGCAATTAGCATTTGGGAATCAAGCACATGCAGTTGAAGAGAATACCCTAAATGATCCTCTATTCTCAAGTTGAACTGAGTCCATAGGTAGAATAAGATTTTGGAGTAGCCCCCTTTTGTCTTCAGCTTCAGACCTGTTTATTCTTCTTGGCCTCTGCAGCAGCTTCTCAACCATCCAGTTCCATTTGGCTCCACTCTAGAATGAGTGGTGGTTGTGGTAGGTTTTGATCCTGACAACTGGACCTTTTGTATTGCCAACATTGATCCCATGGCAGTTTCTGTTTGTTATGATGCTAATAGAGTCTTCGTCTCTTTTTCTTCTACATTGAATTTTATCACTAAATTCTCCTTCTGGTACAAAGCTTTGTATGTGCCATACCCTAGGAAGACGATAAGGTGGATGGGGCCAGGGTGAAGAAAAAGAAAGTTCATCTCATCACAAATAAATGAACATACAGCACAGAGGATATTCAATTAAGAGCTAAATTTTTGTTTCCCCTACACAAACCACCACAGCTTTTTCAGTAGAAAAAATATTTTTAGTGGAAGCTGAAGTTACCAACATCATTGAGGTTGGAAGAAGAATCTTTTCTGGCAGCTGAAAGTAAACAAAAAGAGTCGTAGCCACTGACAGTGAGTTGTGTGTGAGAGCAGCAACCCCAGGCTCACTGGCAAGGAATTAAGATGTCAGAGAGCACTGCCTGATTGAAGAAACCGAGGGGAGAGACCAGTCTGAGATGCTGCGGATGGCCAGTAGCTGGACTGCTTGATAAATGGGGTCCTGGCTGTACCACTTCATAGCTGTAATCTATGCAAGTCCCTTGATCTTTCTTAATCTGAGGTTATCACCATAAAACGGAGGAACAAATAGTTGAAATCTGCTCTACTTCATAGGATTGCTGTCATTGTAAAAAAATGACACAAATAAACAGTCAGTCAAATGCTTCTGTTAGATGAGCAAATGGGTCCCATACAGGAAAGGAATTATGGGCCAAAAGCCAGAATTAATGGCCATTTGTAGGTTCCTGCACCAGAATTGATTTTTTTCTATGTTGAAAACTGAAACAATGTGTTTTAAAATAACATTCATTGTAGGGCCTTTCAATTCAGAATTGAGCCAGTGTTTTGTAATATATAGGTACACAGCAAAACTGGATCTTCAAAGCCTTCAAATAGACTTTATTGAATTGATATTGTGTTTGATTCTGGTCTCAGCCCTTGGCTTGTGTTGAGACCTCCTTTGAGACCCTCACTGTCATCTGTGTCAGTATTTTTAAGGATCCCTTACAAGTGTAGCCAGGTGGAAGCCCGTCTGCTTTCTTCAATGTGGTCGCTGGTCACGAGTGTTCAGGAAGGATGGAGGTGACACGGGTGAGCCACAGAGAGCTGGCGTCTCCCCAGCCACTGCTGCCTTTGCCTGTCAGCATTCTGACATGGACGGTTTGTCATTTTACCAGCTGACTCCTTGACTTTGACATTTAACTACAGCATCTTACACAAGACTCCAGACACCTTGTATCTGGCTTAATTAGCAAGGCTATGCCCCATCCTTCCTCCCCAGGTGCTTCTCCCAGTGGCCAACTTTAGAGTGAATTTAGCAGTAGATTTGTAGGTTGCAAGCCTGGACTTTTATTCTGGCCCCTTGTTATGCAGGGAGGGTTTCTGCCTCAGCATTAAAGAGATGAAAACAAATGTCTCACAGGGAAGAGGAGATTCAGAGTCTGGTGGGGTCAGAGAGCCAGATGTAGGCAGGAGACCCATCAGGAGGAACTAGCTAGGAAGGGGAGGAGGTAGAGGTAGCAATGGCTATGACAGTGTTTAGGTAGCAGGAGAAGCAGATAAACACAGTTATCTGTGGCCTCATACATGTGGATATTCCAGAATCTGCAAATGGAGGGGTGATTGAGGCACTGCACAGTGAACTAGTTTCTTCAGTAATTTCAGGAACATGTGACTTGTTAAGGCTCCTTAGAGGAAAGCTCAATGGATCGATAGGTGAAGTATGATCTTATTAGCACTACAGGGACCTGGTTGTTACTGAGATGTATTCATAGTGATTAGTTAAACCTTATCATGATGTATTTAACTGTGATGTATGAGAAATGTTACTCTGCAGAGTATGAAAGAATGACTGTATGAATGTATCGAATTGTTTACTTTTCCACTTTCAGTGTTGTGTGTAAGAGGATGTTGCCCCCAATTTAAAGAGAATGCCACTGAGTTCGTGTTGTTAAAAAGAAGGGGCTATTTTCTAAATATGGTGTTGGATAGAATCTCTATCCTCAAGTAGAAGGACAACTAATGAAGTTCACAACCTAAAAGATACTGTCAATAACAGATGTCAACTCTGTGTGTGGCTTACATTTTTGTAAGTTAAATTGTGTCTAATGAATAGTCTCTCATGGCTGTTACATATATGCACAGGATGGAAAGCAAAGTTCTTGCAAAATTAGATTAAACCAAATGCAGATGATCCAAAATCTACAATGAAAAGGATTAGCTACTAATTACTCCATTCTTCATTCAACAAATATTAAAGAGCACCTACTATGTATCATGCACTAGAGATACAGGGTGAACAGAACATACAAACTCCCTGCTTTCATAGAACAGACACTCCAGTGGAGTGCGGATGACACTACAGAAAAGAGTGATGAGGAAAATATCATCAGGTAGTGAGACAGTACCGATGATTCTCAAAGAGTGATCCCAGATTAACAGTGTCAGCATCACCTGGAACTTGTTAGAAATGCAAATTCTCAGGTTCTGCCCTAGACTTGCTGAATCAGAAACTCTAGGGGTGGACGCAGGAATCTGGGTTGTAACAGTTCTCTGGGTGAATCTGACGAATGTTCAAGGCAAACAACCAGGCGCTATGCATGGAAGTCAAATTGCAGAACGTAGGTGAGACTGCTCAAGCATTTCATTTGTATTGGGTATGGAGAGAAGGCCTCTGTGCAGAGCTGATCTGAAAATAAAGATTTGAATGTCAAGAAAACCCATCCATGGTTCTGGAGAGAGGGAACAGAGAGGACAGAGATCCTAAGTTGGGAATGAGCATGATTTTTTTTTTTTTTAAGACAGGGTCTTGCTGTGTGGCCCAGGCTGGAGTGCAGTGGTGCCATCTTGGCTCACTGCAAACTCTGCCTCCTGGGCTCAAGCAATTCTCCTACCTTAGCCTCCCAAATAGCTGGGACTACAGGTGTGCACCACCATACGTGGCTAATTATTGTATTTTTTGGTAGAGATGGGGTTTCACTGTGTTAGCCAGGCTGGTCTTGAACTTCCGGCCTCAAGTGATCCACTTGCCTCAGGCTCCCAAAGTTTTGGGATTACAGTAGTGAGCCATCATGCCTGCCCTGAGTATGGCATATTTGAGGGACGGAAAGAAGGTTGGTATGGCTGGAACATTGTTGTCAGGATGGAAGGTGCCTCCGGTTCCAGTCGGAGGTGCAGGCAGGGATCAGGTGGTGGTGAATAGTGCTTCTCCAATTTAACGGGCACACACACCATCTGGAGATTTTGTTAAAATGCAGATTACGTATGATTCAGTACGTCTGGGGTGGGGACTGACATTTTGCATTTCAACAACCTCCTTGGTAATGATGTTGTTTCTGCTCCACAGACCATACTGTCAGCAGTAAAAGTCCCGGGCTTTGGAATTATAAAATGCAACCCAGTACTAAAGCTCTGTGAGGGCGTGTGTGTGTGGGTTTGGGTTTGTTTTTTACCCTGGCTAATTGAACTTTGGCTTACACTGGGACCTTGTTCATGACAGGCGGTTGATTGGATTAGATGGGGCTTGAGACAGTTGAGAGGTGTTTGCAATTAATGTAAAAGGCGAGCCATGTTGTTTAGTGTCAACTGGCAGAATGTGGCCAGGTGTGGCTTGTCTGGGCCTCAGGAGGGACAAGGGAGAGGCTTTCTGATTTCTCTTTTTTTTTGTTTGTTTTTTTGAGATGGAGTCTTGCTCTGTCTCCCAGGCTGGAGTGCGGTGGTGCCATCTCGGCTCACTGCAAGCTCCGCCTCCCGAGTTCACGCCATTCTCCTGCCTCAGCCTCCTGAGTAGCTGGAACTGCAGGCACCTGCCACCACGCCCAGCTAATTTTTTGTATTTTTAGTAGAGACGGGGGTTTCACCATGTTATCCAGGATGGTCTCTATCTCCTGACCTCGTGATCTGCCTGCTTCGGCCTCCCAAAATGCTGGGATTACAGGTATGAGCCACCGCGCCGGGCCAGCTTTGTGACTTCAAAACACAACTGTTTCCAGACTCCTTCTCTCAGGTCCTGTGCCCTTGGTATTTCTGAGCTGAGCAGCAGAACCTTCTCTTTGTCACTGGCTTTTGTTCAAAGTTTGTCTCCCTGCTCAGATCCTGCCTCATAGGCTGTCTAGTATTTAAGTCTCTTTAAAATTCTGGCTACCCATTAGTGACCCATTCTGTGTTGATGTTTAGGTTTGCTCTCTATTCTTCCTCTTCCTCATGAATACCAAGACGTTGAGATCAGTTGTAGCTCATTCCCTGCTGGGACCCCAATTCCCAGGGCTGTGGACTTTCAGATGAGGCCCGGTTCCACAACACACAATTCACCCAGTTATATTGGACTCACTTTTGTTTCTTAGTGTCCTTATACACTTCTGCCAGGTTTGATGTCCTAGCTGAGCACCCCGTGACATCTGACAATGAATGATGTGTCCCTGATGTTTAGTGTCACTGGGTTTGTCCTCTCCACCCTGAAGTTCTGTATGTGTATGTGTGAGTTTGGGTTTGTTTTTTACCCTGGCTAATTGAACTTTGGCTCACACTGGGATCTTGTTCATGAGGGGCAGTTGATTAGATTAGATTGGATTGGATTAGCCTCTCCCTTGTCCCTCCTGAGGCCCAGACAAGCCACACCTGGACAGATTTTGCCTGTTGACACTAAAGTACATGGCTCCCCTTTTAAATTAATTGCAAACACCTCTCAACTATCTCAATTACCACCTAATCCAATCAGCTGCCTCTCTTGGTGGTACTTGGCCTTTCCCACCCATAATTCTGGGAAAACCCTCTTCCTGGGAGTTAATCACCCTGCAGGGAGTTTCTGCTCCTAAGCTCTCTGCTGCCCTCTGCTGGGAGGCAGAGACCTTTTCCCTTGCTGCACCATGGAGCTCTAGTTCTTTGAGTAGCAAGCACCCGCCAAGATGCTCCACCCTTCCCACATTCATTCTTTCCTTTCCCATTCAGCAAATACTTATTGAGGATATCCTGTATACCAAGCACTATAGGCCCTGGGATACAAGGTGAATAAACTTGGCTCCTATCTCTTAGGACCTCACTAAGGCGAAAGACAGAAGGGTTAACAACAATTAGAATATGGCTTGAGAAAGGCCAGACGAGAGAAAGCAGAAGATAAAGGGAGACTAGGAGAAAAGAAACGTTAGCAATGCTCACAGGAGAGAGGAAGCCTTCACTAGGGTTTTGGCAGCTGAGCTGAGTTTTAAGGGATGGGCAGGAGTAGGCAGATTGCTGGAGTCTTGGATTTATAGACTAGGAGGGATGGTAAGGATACTGGAAATTACATTTTCGTTGACTTAATAATGAACCATCTGGTGTCCTAGAGGACAATGTCATAGATCACTCAAATTTATATCTTTTCCTTGAGGGTTCATCACTGGGGTTTTCTTATAGTCCTGCTGCCTTGTATTTAAGCATACAAATATCTAAGAAGAAAAATAAGCATCAGGATTTTTCTGTTTAAAATCAGACCAAAAAAAAAAAAAAGATATAGGGTCCCATGATCTCTGTATTTTTTGGAACTTGAGAGATTATATGTCCTACCTCTCCTAAAAGCTAAGGAATTGGATATTTTTCACTCTTGTATTATTTGGAATTTACGTGCTATGAACCAAATAATAAGAGTAAATACATTATCCCCAGAAAGATGTTTTGTTACTGTTGCTGGTGAAAAAAATGAGCTCACTAACATTTTACCACCCCCCACCCCAATTATGCTGTTCTTTCACCGGAGCAGTGCTCATGAAGATAACTGACAGTTTCAATAGTTATTTGTAAAAAGTTGACATCCAGGCTGGGCATCCTGCCTGCAGAATAGCATAGGCTGAGGATGAATGGTAAGTTAATGAGCTTATCTACCCCCAACCCCCAGCATGAGGTACCGTAAACAGCATCTGGCTTAGTCATACAGACGGAGAAACACCACAATACAGGAAGATGAAGTTATTACATTCCTACCTGGATAAAAATGAAAATGGAGAATTCTCAGCTGATTGGTCAAAGGAGCATATGTCTCACCATACAGTGTGATCTCCCTGCGGCTATGACCCTTGTCCCTTTTTATGTCCCTGGCTCCTCTCATACAACCTGGCCCTTAGTAGCTGCTTCCAAAAAGTTAGTTTAATTAAGTTGAAGTTTATTGCCCTTTAAATGGAAGCATGCTCTTTATATCTTCCTGGTTGGTAGAGTTCCTGGAAAAAAATTTGCTTAGCTGCATATTTCATGGCACATGTGTGGACTTGTCACAGGAATATTGGAGAGGACCTTCCTGGAGTTTAGTTCCCTTTCTGAAGTCTTCAGGCTGTCCGCGGCTCTTAACAGTCTTTCTAATTTGATTCAGAAAAAATCAATAATAAACCACTAACAACCTTTGCCATTCCTTCCCTAGGATTTTTCTCTTTCCTGAAATAGTTCATTGGTAACTGAGAGGTGACACCAAACATGAGGCAGATAGAAAGCGATATCATGACACACCATAGATAAAAGTCCACTTTTCCCCGAGGCGTGAACACCCACTGAAAGAAATGTGGGGGAAATCAGAGAGAAGATTCCTATGGAAGCTCTGTGCTCTGTCTAGTAGAGTAAAGTAAGTAGGTCTGAGGGATCAGGCTTTCCACTGAAAGAACCTCTTAGCCTTTTATAATCATAGAATGTGGGACTGGAGTCTTGAGGTATTGGTATTATCTTTTCAAATGATGTGTTTTTATGAGTGATGTATTTGTGTTTGGCTATAAGAAAACAGATCTACTGACTTATGAAGGCTGACAGAGAACAGGGCTTTATTTTTCTTATACGAAGGACACAGGCAATGTTTGTTCAGTGGCTCAAAAATGTCAGGAACACATTGTTGCTGCCATTATTTCTCTGCTTATTGCTTTTACCTCCAGGCCACCCTCCCTTCCATTAAGGCCTGAACCCAGCCATTCTCTGTTGCTTATGGCTTTGTGGTTGCAAGAAGGCTGCTATAGCTTTAGTCCTCATGGCCAAGTTCAAGGTAGAAAGTCAGGGGCAATGGTTTAGGCCACATCGTCACTTTCATAGGAAAGCGAAAATTTTCTGGTAGTTTCCCAGATGGCTTCCTCTTACATCTCTTTAGCCAGAACTGGCTTCATAGGGCCACCCCTAGACATTAGGGGAGTAGATAAAGTAGATACTGGATCTACTACTGTCATGGACAACAATGAGGGGCTGTGAGTAAGAAAGAGGTGGAGGATGGGCATTGGCAGGCACCGAACGGTATCTACCACAGGTGAGGAAGCATACCACTACTCAACACTGGTGGACAGAATATTTTTAAAAACACCTCAATGTTTATATGATGCAAACAAGTAAGTGCTAGATTATTACGCCAATTATTACCCAATGCCCTGATAGAATGTAAAACAGAGGTGGGTTATCTGGTTTTGACCACTCTTGACACCTGCAATTGGCTCCAGTGGTCAGGTAGGGTCATCCCCAATGAGATCTATCTGCATTTTTACATATACAATTCTAACAGCTAATTGTATTGAACTGTGTAGTTGACTAGTAGTATATTTGTCTTGAAACTTTCCAGAATCCCCCAGATTCATCAACAATGAGCAACAAACTAGCATCAAGATGCAGGTATTGGCTCATTGATCACCTAAATGACTAATTCCCCACACACTAGCTCACAGTGGAGGTGATTCAAATTAGTGCCTTAGCAAAATTACAAATTGCTACATGTCATGCTCCTCCAGGATCTCTCACAGATTGTCAAAATCATGCATGTTAAATTTGCAAATGAAAAAATGCCTACTGTGTATTATTTGAAATGCTTTCATGTCATCAGCAAAATTGGTGCACAATGACAATTTTTTGTATTTATTTATGAAAGTATTGAAATGGCTGCAATATTTGTAGTATTTTGTTTAAAAGAGGTAATAAGAGGCCTCCTCCACCCCTTATCCTCAGATATTGTTCCACTTCAAAGACTGAATTTCCTTCGTCTTACAGGCTTGAATCTATCCTGTAGAGTGGTTGTGAAACAGAGTCCTGTTTAGAATAAATCATTATAAGGTAGCTGGATTCAGGCCTTAATAATAGAAATGGTGCCCTGGAAATGAAAGAGGAGCAGAGTAAGGTGATTGATCTAGTTCTGAAGAAAGGGAGGTGGTCAACCTCAGGGGATGGGCTGGGAATTGGGCCTATAAGTCTCCCTTCCGCCTTTCTCTCTTCTCTACCCCATTGTCCCTTCCATATTTTCCTCTTAAAAAAAAAACACTATGGGCCACATTCCAGAAATGGGAGTATGCTAAGGTGCCTAGGCATGTACATCTGTATCCATACCTATACCCATAAGTACACCTATACCTATACCCACACCTATCTATTTGTACTGATTGGTATTAGGCCAACAAAATTGCCAATACATTTGTACTTACAAAATAGCAAGGTTTATATAAATATGACAGACTAAAAACCAGTATTGCAGTCACACATTTTATTGTCTACTGGGTAATATACAACTCTGTAAGAGTGGAAGGCCGTGCATTAGTTGAGCCATCCCCCTGATTTTGTACATAATGTTCTTTCAAAAACTTGTGCAAAAGTCAGGTACGAAACTTCAATGAGATTACATGTGGGTTCTGTTACTAGAGAGCTGAAAAACATTCTAACATCCCTAATTACACCTTAGCTTTTAGGCATCATTCTCGATGATTTATACATTCCATACAAGTTCTTTCATTTTATTATTTCCTTTCAAAATAGAGCACAAGTTTGACCAGGTTGAAGTCAATGAGCATCTGATTGAGGCTAATGACTTACCACTTTCCACAGGCCTAATGATTTCTATCTTTGTCTCTATTGTATTGAGTTAATGAGACCTATGCTTATGCCAGGAATCAACATTTATTTTTCTTTCTCCGCTCATTTTTGTAAACTAATAAGAACAAATGCAATAAAATAGTCGTATAATTGCACAAACATTGCTTTACCTTCAAATATGGAGATACTACTAAAATGGAAATATTAGTTGGCTAATAATGCTACTGTGAAACAGTCAAACATCTACAAATATGAAAAAGCTGATGAAATGTTTGTAAGCTGAATGCATGGAAATGAAACAGTCCATATGTAGTTTTATAGTTGGCTCTCAATTGTATACTATGTGTACAAAAACTAGGGTCAGGATCTAGAACTTCTAATTCCGAATGTGCTCATTAATTTACTTAGCAAATATTTATTGAATTTGTTCAATAAAATTGAACTAATACCAGATAGGCCTGGAGCATCTTCTGTGCCAGAATATAAAAGAGTTCTCAAAAAAGTCCCACAAAAATTAGCATATACTCTTATATGTGATATACTGTACTAGGTGGTAGCACTCTGTTTCATCTGATCCTGAACTAAAACCCTTAGTGACAATCCTCTGATTGACTCTGACTTGTGTTTTGTCTTTTTTGACGCTTCTGATGAGCTCTTTTGCTTTGTGTCTGGTGGTTTTTGCATCGGTCCTGCTTTTGGAAGAGGCTTTCTGGTTGTGACGTCTGCCTACTTGAATTCCTTTGTCTAGGGGTAGGAGCCAGGCCATTTTAGAGTCCAAGCATTTCTGCTAATGTGGCTGCATTACTCTGCAAAGTGGACAAGGAGAATTAAGAGAATCTGTATTGAGTGACAATGGCAAATGGATACAGACCCTACAGCCAAGCATCAAAATTTAGCACTCTTAAGTGATAACCAAATGGTGAGGGAAATGTTTTTTTCTCCCTCTACTCGTGTGTGTGTGTGTGTGTGTGTAGCTGATGGTCTGGTAGGAAAAAAAAGCCACTCTGTCATTTGTGAAGTGGCATGGAAAATAAGTTTTCTCTATAGGGAGAGCTTGGGTGTTTGGAAGTCAGCACTGAGGTAGAGTTTGGTGCACAGGATGTTTATCAGATATCAGCACCTGTTGAATGGAGGAGAAAGAAGCCTGGTTGGGTAGAGGGAAAAGTTGAACTGTAATGTAGGCCTGGCAAAGCTTTGGCTGACTCCAGGGAGAGCTCTGAGCATATGTTCTTCATCGCAGTTGACCCTGATGTACTAAAATGGTCGGGCCTTTACAACACCCCTCTATCAGTCACTGAATGTGAGTTGCCCTAGGAAGAATATGCCCTTGGGAAAGGTAGCTCTGTGGCTGAGGCAGACCCTGAAAGAACTGATAACTAGGGTAACGAGTCTTTCCTTGATGGGAGATCTGGTGGGGACACATGTTGATATGACAAAAGTTCTTAGTAAACTGAGAATAGAGGAGAACTTCTTCAGCTTGATAGAGAACATCTAAAAAACCTACCACTAACATTATATTTAATAATGAGAACTGGGTGTTTTCTCTAAGTTTGGGAACAAAGCAAGGATTTTTTTTCTCACCACCCCTAATCAACATTGTACTGGAAGTCTTTTGTAGTGCAGTAAGACAAGAAAAGGAAACAAAAAGTATACTGATTGAGAAGGAAGAAATACACCTATCTCTGTTCTGTATATTGTCTATATAGAAAATCACAAAGAATCTACTAATAAATAATTATGGCAAGATCACAAAATACAAGGTATTATATAGATGTCAATTGCTTTCCTATACCAGGAATGAATGATTAGAATTTGGAATAAAAAGATAACAGATATTAATAGTGCCCCCAAAATGAAATACTTAGGTATATATCTAACAAATATGTATAGAATCTATATGTGGAAAACTATAAAACTCTGACATGAGAAATAAAAGATCAAACTGAATAGATAGTCCGTGTTCATGGATTGAAAGACTCACTATTATTAAGATGTCAATTCTTCCCTACTTGATGTACAGATTCAATGTAATTCCTATCAAAATTCCAGAAAGCTATTTTTTAGATATTGACACACTGATCTAAAATTTATGTGGAAAGGCAAATGACCCCCAAAAACCAACACAATGTTGAAAGAGAAGAACAATGTCTTACTGCAAGACTTGCTAGAAAGCTATA
The DNA here is from genome assembly GCF_029289425.2 of Pan paniscus. Lineage (NCBI taxonomy): Eukaryota > Metazoa > Chordata > Mammalia > Primates > Hominidae > Pan > Pan paniscus. The sequence continues at coordinate 91,986,524 of NC_073267.2, forward strand.
GTAATCCAGACAGTGTGATATTGGTGGAGGAACAGACAAACAGGTCAATGGGACAGAATAGAGAGTCTAGAAGTAGACCCACACAAATATAGCCTAATGATTTTTGACAAAGGAATAAAGGCAGTTTAAGAGAAAAAGGATAGTCTTTTTAAGAAATGGTGCTGAACCTGTTGGATGTCCATATGCAAATCAAAACCAAACCAAAACAAAAAAACCCCACCTAGACACAGACCTTACACCTTTCACAAAAATTGACTCAAAATGAATCATAGACCTAAATATAAACCACACACTTGTAAAGCTTCTAGAAGATAATACAGGAGAAAATCTACGTGACCTTTTATTTACCAATGGGTTTTTAGATACAATACCAAAAACATGATTTATGAAAGAAAAATTGACAAGTTGGACCTTATTAAATGAACAAAGTCTGAAAAAGCGGACTTTTAAGAGCCACTGTTAAGAGAATGAAAAGAAAAACCACAGATTGGGAGAAAATATGTATAAAGCTTATGTCTGAAAAAGGGCTTGTATCCAAAATATACAGAGAATACTTAGAACTCAGCAATAAGAGAACAAAAAAGTCAATTTAAAAAGGGACAAAAGATCTGACTGATCACCTCACCAAAGAAGATATACAGATGGTAAATAAGCATATGAAAGAATGCAAACCATCATTTGTCATTAGGGAACTGAAAATTAAAATAATGAGATATCACTACACCTCCTAGAATGACTAAAACTAAACAAAGAAAACCACCCGATAGTACCAATTGCTGGCAAGGATGTGGAGCGACAAGAATGCTCGTTCATTTCTGGTGGGAACGTAAAATGGTACCGTAGCTTTGGAAGACAATTTGGCAGTTTCTCGTAAAGCTAAACACAGTGTTACCACACAATCTAGCAGTACACTCCTAGTTATTTCTCCAGCTGATCTGAAAACTTATGTTTACACAAAAGCCTGCCTAGAAATGTTTATAGCAGCTTTATTTATAACCACCAATAACTGGAAGCAACCAAGATGTGCTTCAGTAGATGAGTGGGTAAACTGTAGTCCACTCATTCTATGGCATATTATGCAGAGAGGTGAAACTTAAATGCATATTTCTAGGTGGAGAAAGCCAGCCTGAAAAGGCTACATATTGTTTGATTTCAATGATATGACGTTTTGGAAAAGGCAAAACTATAAAGACGACACAAAAATAAATGATTGCCAGGGGCTTGGGTGAGGGGAAGGGAGGGTTGAATAGGTGAAGCATAGAGTTTTCTTTTTAGGGCAGTGATATTATTCTGTATAATACTATAATTGTGACAAATAAGATTATGTATCTATCAAAATCCATTGACCTTTAACACACAAACAGTGAACCTTAATGTACACAAGTTTAGAAAAGCATTTAGGAAGTCATGGAAATTTAGGATGGAACGTAGACTGTGACACAACAGTCTAACTGTATCACAGTATGTGAAACAATTTCACTGAAAGGAGTTGGGGAACAGGTACTGACCTAAGTAACTTTGGAAAAGAGTGGAATTTGTAAAACTAGAGGCAAAAGAATTATTGTATTTTAGTTGATAAATTTGTATCTCATGGGAGTGTGGGTTAGCAATTCAGATGCTTTTACACATCTGTATTGGAATTGAACTGATGTCAGCTTAATAGATATGGATGGTTACATGAAGAAATATTTGTAGGTATGTGTATGTACTTGAGTTGGTATACACACATATATTTCCTTGCTTGTTCAGCTGGGTGGGCCTAGTGTCAACAATGTCCCAGTAGCAACCAGTGCACCTGGTACCCAGATTATGGGTAACAGGAAGCTAGGTCTTCCTGGATTTAAAGACTTGGAGCAGGAAATACACCAGATAAGCCTGGAACATCTTATGTGCCAGAAAGTTCTAAAAAAAAAAAAAAAGAAAACCCACATTTAGTTCTTTTTTTTTTTTTTTTTTTTCTTTTTTATTGATTATTCTTGGGTGTTTCTCGCAGAGGGGGATTTGGCAGGGTCACAGGACAATAGTGGAGGGAAGGTCAGCAGATAAACAAGTGAACAAAGTTCTCTGGTTTTCCTAGGCAGAGGACCCTGCGGCCTTCCGCAGTGTTTGTGTCCCTGGGTACTTGAGATTAAGGAGTGGTGATGACTCTTAACGAACATGCTGCCTTCAAGCATCTGTTTAACAAAGCACATCTTGCACCGCCCTTAATCCATTCAACCCTGAGTGGATACAGCACATGTTTCAGAGAGCACAGGGTTGGGGGTAAGGTCACAGATCAACAGGATCCCAAGGCAGAAGAATTTTTCTTAGTACAGAACAAAATGAAAAGTCTCCCATGTCTACCTCTTTCTACACAGACACAGCAACCATCCGATTTCTCAATCTTTTCCCCACCTTTCCCCCCTTTCTATTCCACAAAACCGCCATTGTCTTCATGGCCCGTTCTCAATGAGCTGTTGAGTACACCTCCCAGATGGGGTGGTGGCCGGGCAGAGGAGCTCCTCACTTCCCAGTAGGGGCGGCCGGGCAGAAGCGCCCCTCACCTCCCGGACAGGGCGGCTGGCCGGGCGGGGGGCTGACCCCCCCACCTCCCTCCCGGACGGGGCGGCTGGCTGGGCGGGGGGCTGACCCCCCACCTCCCTCCCGGACAGGGCGGCTGGCCGGGCAGAGGGGCTCCTCACTTCCCAGTAGGGGCGGCCGGGCAGAGGCGCCCCTCACTTCCCCGACGGGGCGGCTGGCCGGGCGGGGGGCTGACCCCCCCACCTCCCTCCCGGAGGGGGCGGCTGGCCGGGCAGAAGGGCTCCTCCCTTCCCGGTAGGGGCAGCCGGGCAGAGGCGCCCCTCACCTCCCGGACAGGGCGGCTGGCCGGGCGGGGGGCTGATCCCCCCACCTCCCTCCCGGACGGGGCGGCTGGCCGGGCGGGGGGCTGACCCCCCACCTCCCTCCCGGACGGGGCGGCTGGCCAGGCAGAGGGGCTCCTCACTTCCCAGAGGGGGCGGCCGGGCAGAGGCGCCCCTCACCTCCTGGATGGGGTGGCTGGCCAGGCGGGGGGCTAACCCCCCCACCTCCCTCCCACACATTTAGTTCTTTAAGGAATTTCCATAATGGGTGTAGTAGTTTACATTCTCACCAGCATTGCAAAAGTGTTCCCTTTCACCACATCCACACCAATATCTACTATTTTTTGATTTTAAAATTATGGCCGTTCTTGCAGGAGTAAAGTGGTATTGCACTGTGGTTTTGATTTGCATTTCCATGATAATTAGTGATGTTGGGCTTTTTAAATATGTTTATTGGCCATTTCTGTATCTTGCTTTGAGAATTGTCTATTCATGTCCTTAGCCCACTTTTTGATACGATTATTTATAATTTTCTTGCTGATTTGTTTGAGTTCCTTGTAGATTCTGGATATTAGTCCTTTCTCAGATGCATAGTTTGAGAATATTTTCTCCCAGTCTGTGGGTTATCTGTTTACTCTGCTTTTTATTTCTTTTACCATGCAGATGTTTTGGGTGGGAGTGCGTGATGGATAAAAGACTGCACATTGGGTACAGCATACACTGCTCGGGTGATGGGTACACCAAAATCTCGGAAATATCTTCTTTAGTGAGGTGATCGTTCAGATCTTTTGCCCATTTATAAATTGGGTTTTTTATTCTCTTATTGCTGAGTTCTAAGAATCCCCTGTATATTTCGGGTACAAGCCCTTTTTCAGAAAATTGGAAATAATCACTAAATAACTTATCCATGTACCCAGACACCACTTGTTCCCCAAAAGCCGATGGAAATAAATAAAAATCCCACAAAAACAATCCCCACCCCAAAACTCTCCCCCTCAAAACAAAACAAAACAAAACAAAAAACTCCACAACAATTGGGTGTGTCAAAGAGACATAGAAGACAACTGCAAGAGCTCCCAATGGCCAACTGGGGACAATATGCTCTATAAAATAGAGTAGTATTGGATTATAGCCCAAGGTATAAAATCAATATCCATGCATTCATACTGATGTAAATAAATGATTAAATAAACAAATAGATGGGGGGGATACACAAATATCCTATGCAGAAGAAATGCAAGTAATTTATATAGATACTCTTTGCTCCAAGGAGTTGGAGCATGGCTCCCATTTCTTTAGTGTGGGCTGTGCATTGTGACTTCTTCGAAAGAGTGAAGTCTGGAAAGGAGAGGAAGGGGAGTGTAACTTTGCATTGACAAACCTGGCAAACACGTCTTCAGTTGGAAGATTAAGGTCAAAATTAACAGTGACAAATCATGTTGATAGCATGCACCTTTGATATGATGTGATGAGAATGTCACTTTACCTCTGTGGTCTTCCTCTTTGCAACCTTGGTTTAATCATGAAAAAAAGATCAGACAAATTCCAATTGTTTCACATCGTACAAAATACTTGGCCACAACTTAAAAACTGTCTAAGTCTTGAAAAACAAGGAAATTCTATGAAACTGTCATGGCAAAGAGGAGCATGGAGAGACATGTCTGGGTGGGATCCTGAAATAGTGAAAGAACAATGGATGAAAACAAAGGTAATCTGAATAAAGTGTGGACTTTAGTTAATAATAATGCTTGAATGTTGATTCATTAATGATGTCAAATGTACAATGCTAATGGAAAATGTTTATAATAGGGGATACCTGGTGTGAGGTTTAGGGGAACTTTCTATACTGTCTTTGCAATTTTTTTCTGTAAATTTTAAGACACTCTAAAATATAAAGTTTATAATTAATTAAAAATGCATGCCAGACATTGTTCTAGGCACTAGTATGGGTAAGACATGCCCCTGTCCTCAAAGAGCTCAAGTTTGTGAGTCCACAAGGTATGTGAAAATACAGTCTAGTATTCAGGTCAGAGACATGGGCAAAGGGTTTTGGAAACCTAAAGTTTAAAATGAATTGTCTTTAAACCTAAAGTTTAAAATGACTTCTAACCCACATTTTGTGAAAAAGTCAATGTTCTTCCGAAAATATGAAAAGCTGATTGGGGGTGGTGGTGATCTTATTTCTAGGACCAGGTTTCTCTTGCTGATGAGCTCATTCCCATCTCATCTCCCACCGTGTATTCTTTGCTCACATTCATGCACACCAGACAGGGTACTTATCCTGTTTCCTTCTTTTTTGCCCATGCACATGTATTGTCAGACTTTATTGAAGATGGAAGATATAAAAGATGTTTATGAGTCTTAAATACGAAAATCTTAAAAGTATAGATTTGAGGCTCTGTTCTTTAAATTTCCTTGACCATTCCACCACAAAGAACCTCTCACCAGCACTCCAGTCTGCAGGCTCCTGCTTCCTGCCAAGAGTCTGGTCCCATCTCACATCCCTTGCCAACCTCCAATATTCTGGATGACTTCTTTTGCAGCTAAGTTTACTGTTCTCTTTATTTCTTTTTTCCCTTACAAGGCAGGTTTGGGATCTCACCTTCTTCACTCAAAGCAATCTAGCAAAGTTGTTTCTTAATAAAGATGAGTTCTTCTAAAAAAAAATACCCAAACAAATAAAATAAATACATAGGTGCCAACTGTTAAAATAGTAGTTTCTTCGTTCGGCTACACTAGATCAGTAAACAAATGATGTGTTTTATTAGGGAGAGTTGTTAAGAAGAAGGAAGTGCCTGTTTTTTTTTCTTCTCTCCTGGTAGTTCTCAGACAACTTTACTTTCATTTGGTCTGTTGCAACACCCCAAGATGGCAGCCTCATACTTCAGTTCTGTGTGATGTTTTGGATCAGCTCTTTCTATTTGACTCAATTTAATCAAAGTTTTGTCCACTTCTCATCATCCAGTTTGACCAGGGAGATAGGGGCAAGTTCTCCATGGGCATGGCCAGCAATGCCTCAGAATATTAGTTGTCCCTGTTGTTGGGTTATTACTTACTTTATTATTCAGGACAGATTCCCTCAGCTAGATATAGCCATACCCTACAGCGGTTATGTAAGAGTCTGTAGTTTTACACATTCTTCTTTCTTTTCACTTGTGTTTTACCTTGAAATGATTAAGAGGGGTGTGTATTTCTTCAAGGGTCTATCCCAGTTAGAAAGAAGTTCAAGGAGAATATTAGTCGTGACTCCTTTTTTTGTGAGCTACAAAAACATAGTGTCAACTAGTTTAAGCAAAAGAGGAAATGGACAGTGGAATAGCTTCCAAGATCAAGGGAAGAACTACAGGATTCAGAACCTTGGCAGTGAGATGTATAAATGTCTTCCCATTTCTCATCTCTCTTCTTTTTTCTTTGTTTGGCTTCTCTCTGCAGGCAGGTCCTTGCTTTCAGCCCTGGATTCCCATCCTCCTAGCTCAGTGACCCCTCGCAGAAGGAAAGTGCCTGCTTTCATGTGATGTCTGTGCATTAGTTCCGGGGAAGAGCTCTGGGCAGCCCACCTTGAGTAACATGCTCTCTTCTCGGACTAGCCACCAGGGGCATGGTGGATTATGATTGGCCTGATCTGGGACCCTTGCCATCACCAAGGGGAGTGGCTTAGGGGGCTATGACTGACAGCCTCAGAATGACAAGTGGTGGATGTAGGGCAGGCAAATCAGCCGATGTCCATTACTGAAAGGATGCTGTATTTTCCTGCTGGGATAACAAGTATAAATATTAGGTTGGTGCAAAAGTAATTGCGGTTCTTGACATTACTTTCAATGGCAAGAGAGACACTGGGAGTAGAGAGTGAGGTTGGTGAACCTTGCAAGTTGAAGCTTTCTCTCCTCAGAATCACTTAGCCTGTGCCTTTTTCTCAGAAAGAGGAGAAAACAACCGCTAGGCATGAAGGATTATGTGATTTGGCCAGCATGAGGTCTAGATAAACTGTGGGAACAGCTTCAAGGACCACTGGAGACTCTCATTGGGATATGGGGCCTCAGCTGGACCTGAAATCTCCATGGGGATGAGTGTAGTATCTTTTGTGCACTTGGGCTTTTATCTGCGAAAGCCCCCTCTGCAGTAGGTTTCTTATTCTGAGCTGGCCTGGAATCTCGCAGCTGGCTACGATTTGTCGTACTCACACCCTGGGCTTCCACAAGTCTGGGCAAAGAGTATGAAAAGGTTATTATTTCTCTCCTGCCTGAGAGGTTGGAGGCCTCACCTCCTGGGGCCGTTCCTAGCTCTGAATAAGAAAGTGTCTAAAGTAGTAGCGTATAAGCGTCTTTTTTTCGTATTAATGGTTGCAGTGGATTATAAAGGGGAACCCAGCAGGCATGGAAGGGCTTGCATCCATTTCAAAAGCTCCAGTACATTCAGAGGCCAAAGAAAGTCCTTTGAGAGTGCCCTGTAAAAAGTGTTGCCAGTAGTTTTTGTAACCGTAAGCCCTGGCAGGGATTCTGGACCAAACTGATGTCATTTCATTTTCCATTCCGATCACAGTCTAGTAGAGTCAAGTGGAAGTCCAGCTGGGGTCTCGTTTTTAGCTTTATGAGAAAGCCATACAGGACTCATTCAAAAAACTTTTGTGGAGGGCTATCCATTGGCAGGACCTGGGGCCAGGATTGGGGAGCTGCATGTCCCTATCCTCAGGGAGCTCACAGTTTAAACCATAGAAGTTCGTAAGTCGTACATAACTATAGCATAAAACTGCATAGGAACAGAACTCTGAGAGAGGTAGAAGACAATGACTCAGTTTGGAGGGGAGATACTTTTTTTTTTTTTAACCAGGCAAGGTCATGGGGTATGAAGTAGAGAAGGGGGATGGATCACAATTTTATCACTGGCATGTATCCATGACCTCCTTGGAGTCCAAAGAGAAACAGCAGAAAGAAACATCAAGAAATTGTCTCTTTTGCCAAATCTAAGAATATATTAGCGATGTCATGATATTTCCTGAACAACGAGATATCTCAGAATTGCTATAAGGGAGGGTGTTTTAAAAGAGCTATGTACAAATTAAAAAAACATTTTTTCTTGTTATAGTATTTCCCAATACTTTCCGAATTTAGACTTCCCTCTCCCTTTTCTACCATAAGCCCCATCCATGTAAGAGATGGGAAGAGTGGTAGAAGGGGTAAATCTGCCAATAATAATATATGTTCTAATTAGGAGAGAATAATAGGGGGTCTTGTCCTGTGATCTTACCTTCTTGTGACATTGAAATCCCACTCATGAGCATTGAAAATATTCCTGATAGAGCCAGGCTAGAGTTGCCAGATAAAATACAAGACAGCAGCTAAATTTTAATTTCAGATCAACAAAGAATAACTTTTTATGGTAGTGTAAATATATCCTGGGAACCCTAATCCAGAATCTTTTGGCATATTGGCACTAGATGCATGGCTTCATTGGATCAAATGATTATCCATGTCACATGTCTGGCCAAAAAAGTCTCACCAGTCCTGTTCCTATCCTCGCTCCCCAGAATATAATAGAAGGGGGATCTTTGTTATGCTTAGGGCAGAGCAGGGGAAAAGACACTGGCTGAGGACATATACCAACAAGAGGTTAATCTTGGGTGTGTTAAAAGTCTGATTGCCTTTTGAAACTCCATTCTAGGGCCAGACCTTAGTGAGGGTTTCTTACCCTGCTCCCCTCCACCACCCTTAGGAATCAAAGGATCTCCTTCTATCTCAGACCTATGCAACTGGGGAGAGTGGGATGATTGACAACTCATGCTTGAGGCAGAGCACATGGAAAATGGAATCCAGGAGAGGGTAAGTAAAGAGGTTGAAAGGATGAGAGTTAAAATGAGACAGGGCACAAGTCAATGAGTCTCCTCAGCTGGTCATGAATGGCTGGTCCTATGGGGGCTGTCCTGAAAGTCTACAATTAGGGCTCCACACATATTGAAGGAGCTGAGGCCATGTTGAAAAAAGCAGTGCTTCTTAATTTTTAATATCCACAAAAATTACCTGGGGATCTTGTTAAAGTGGAGATTCTGATTCAGCAATTCTGGGGTGGGCTCTAAGGTTCTGCATTTCTGATGAGTGTCTAAGTGATGCTGATGCTGCTGGAATGTGGCCCACATTTTGAGCAGTGTTAAAGAGAAATTGCACCAAATACTTGTGAAAAATGTCAAGGAAGACTTTATTCAAGACTATTGCAATTGGGGAGAGAGATTGAACTCAACTTCAAATATAAAAGGGACAGCTGGGGACTTAAAGCCAACAGGCAGGGTGAGGGAGAGGATAGAAAAGTATTAAGAAGATCTTAGTTAGGTATCCAGGGTTAGGGAAGAGGAATTGGATTAGATGTCAAGGGTGGGAGAATTGTTGCTAAATGGCTTAGCAGGATTCTTGGTAAAACTGGGTCCAAAGGCCAAGGGCAAGGCTCAGTCAAGAAGAGGGTTCTGTGAGGGGCCTGGCTAAAGTTTGGTCAAGGAGGCAGTACTTGTTAGTAGCAAGGGACCAGAGTAGAGAAGTTTCTAACAAACTTCTCTACTCTGGTGGATGGTCTCCCCCATGATGTTCTCATGATAACGGGTGAGTTCTCGTGAGATCTTATGGTTTTATGAGTGTTTGGAAGTTCCTCCTTTGTTCTTCTCTCTCCTTGCTTCCCCTTTATCTTCCACCATGATTATAATTTTCCTGAGGCCTCCCCAGCCATTCAGAATTGTGAGTCAATTAAACCTCCTTCCTTTATAAATTACCTGGTCTCAGGCAGTTCTTTACAGCAGTGTGAGAACTGACTAATACAACATGTTGATAATAACTTTTGTTAAAAGATAAACTTAAAGGTCAGGCATGGTGGCTTATGTTTGTAATCTTAACCACTTTAAGAGGCTGAGGCAGGTAGATTGCTTGATGCCAGGAGCTTGAGACCAGCCTGGGCAACATGGTAAAAATCTGTCTCTACAAAAAAATTAGCCAGGCATAGTCGCACATGCCTATAGTCCCAGCTACCTGGGCTGAGGTGGGAGTATCACTTGGGGTGATGAAGGCTGCAGTGAGCCGTGATTGTGCCACTGCACTCCAGCCTGGGCAACAGAGTGAGACAGAGTGAGATTCTGTCTCAAAAAAAAAAAAAGATAAATTTTAAAATCAATATTGATTCATGAGTCAGGCAGCTCCAGACTGCAACTGGTTTGGGGATTCACTGGAGGGGCACAAGGGTAAGGCTTTGATAGGAAACAAAAACAAACAAACAAAAAGATTTGTTAAAGTGGAGCAGTAGCTCTATTTGGATCATTCCAGAGGAAACTCCCAGTTAGGAGATAGCAGTTTTTGATTGGCCTAAAATATGACCATTTATACTGAGTTGGGTTTTGGTTTGCTTATGTAGAAACCCAATGCACTGGAGCTGCCTCAGTCTTATGGCTTCTCAATTAATCATTTCAGCATTGTAGAGGCCAACCAGGAGAAGGCTATCAGCAACATAATCTAGTTGAAAAGAAATCTGGATTACCATCAGGTTACCCTGTTTAATGGAAATGGCAGTTAGAAATGTTAGACGCCTGTTAACAGACCATAATCCTGGAGAACCAAGGGGGAAGAAATGCTGGTCATGGTGGTTGTAACTCTGGACCCCTGACCTCAAGTATATAGCATTCTTATACCCTAACTCCAATGGAATGATCTCTTAAGCTTCCTTCATTGTATTTATGGTCTTTATTTTAAAAAATATATACTTAAAAAAAAATATATATATATATATACTTTTTCTGCCCGGTCGTGGTGGCTCACACCTGTAATCCCAGCACTTTGAGAGGCCAAGGCAGAAAGATCGCTTGAGGTCAGGAGTTTGAGACTAGCCCGGCCTGCATGGCAAAATCCCATCTCTACTAAAAATACAAAAATTAGCCGGGTGTGGTGGCAGGCTCCTGTAATTCCAGCTACTCGGGAGGCTGAAGCATGAGATTTGCTTGAAGCCAGGGGGCGAAGGTTGCAGTGAGCCCAGGCTGGGTGAGGGAGTGAGACTCTGCCTCAAAAATATATATGTATGTGTGTACATGTACATATATATATATCTTTTTATTATATATAAATATATATATCTTTATAATATATATTATATATACATATGTATATTTTCTGAATGTAAAAATAATATAGCATATTACAGAAAACTGGAAAATCTGGAAAATACTAAAAAACACAAATCGTTGTAAAAGTCAATTTGAATACTCCGAGAAGACCACTGATAACATGTATCCTATATATATGTAATGAATATGCATGCCTGTGTGTGAATGTGTGTCTCATTACATACTCTTATAATTTCCTTCTTACTTAACAATAAATTGTTAAATTGTGAACATTCCCCTGAGGATCGTGCATTGTTGATGTGTTACAGATACTGAGACAAGATTCAATATCTCAATCTTTCCAAGGAAAGAAGCTGAATGCATGCAGCGATTTGCCCATTCAACAGCAGGAAGGTCTCAAGCCAAGGTTGTCTCATCTCAGGAGCTCAGCCACAGCATTTCTTTAAGGCCCCGCAGGGCAGAGATCCTTCTATTTTAACCACATTGATAACCCTCTCCATTATTTTCCTCCACATTCCATCCCTGGTGGAAAAACAGCCCCTGGAATCTCTCTTCTGATTTCCCAGGGAATCCCTACTGGCTCTTTGGGGTAGAGAGAAAGGAATGAGTTCAAAGACTTCAGCAGAGAATGCAGAATGAAGGAGGATTGTCCCCACATGATCTGGGCTCATTCTTCCATTCCAGGCCACCTTCTCTAGCCTGAAAGTCCCCTGTGACTCTTTCTTTTTCTGCATTTGCCAAACATTTATTTTGTCCCTTTATTTAAAACTTCAGTGTTGCTTTGTTGCTTTTTAAATTAGAAGACAATGATTTGCTTCTTTGCGAGGCAGAGAGAGAAGATGTGGAAAGAAAAGCTCCCAGGATTTAGAGCATGGATATTAGGATACTTCTTCATCACGTCTTTCTTGAAGATGTGGGTATGAGCCATGGTAAAATTAACAGTGGCCCCTTCCAGATGACCTCTCCAGTGACCTTGGGCACTTCAAGCACTCTCTTTGGCTCCAGCGTTTTTATTTGAGAAACAGGGGTAGAAATCATTTCTGTCTGCTCACATCAGAGAAATAGGTGGGAAATGCTGAATGGAATATAAAGTGCTAATCACAGGTTGGTGGTTGTTATTATTGATGTTGTTTTTACTTCTGCTCCCATGAGCAGTGTTATAGGGAGAAAACATATGTTTTTAACAAGTTTTTTATTTTTCAAATAAGACAAAGAAATGGTAAAAATATAGTATAAAGGTTATACAGTGAAAACTGTCTCCTTCCTGCTATCAGTCCCTTCTCAGAACAGTAGATACCTTCAATCAGTTTTTCTGTTTTCTTCCAAAAATGTTGTCTGCATATACAAGCATATGCATATATGTGTATGTTGTATTTTTTTAAGTAGTAACCCATCCTGTATCTTTCTATTTGTTGTTCTCTTGTTATTATTCCATATTAGCACATTCCATTGCATATCATTATTGCATATTCCCTGCAATTTATTTAAACTTTCTTCTCATGGTAGACATTGAGTCTGTTTCCAGGGACTGGCTATTTCAAATTCTGTGGCAATGATCACCCTGTGCACTCATGTATCTGTGCAAATTGATCTGTATCATGAAGTCTTAGAAGTGGGATGGCTAAGTCCAAGTGTATAAACACTTTATATTTTAGTAGAAGTTGCTAAATTTTCCTCTGGAGAAATGTGCACAATTTACATTTGCATGAATACATTGTTTCTATACACCCTCACCAATATTGCATGTTGATCTCTACTAATTTGAATTTATAATGGTAATCTTATTATTATTGTTTAATTTTGTGTTTCTGCAAGACTGAGAGAGCTTGACTATCTCTCTTTTCATATACTTAAAAGCCATATATTTGTGCACTGCTTGCATATGCTCTTTTTCCATTCAAAAGAGCACATATTAAGAGATCGGGCTCAAATCGGCCGGCTCAGCAGGGCCACTCTTCCCAGGCTTATCTGGGGCTCCTTCCCAGCTCCCCAGCTGCTTGTCTCTCTGGTCTCTTGTGTCTATGCTGCTCTGGCAGTCACAGAAGCCCCAGGCCATGTATCTGCACCAGTGCACCCATCCATTTTCCCTGATAAGTGAAAGCTGACTGCACAATTCTGTGTTATTTATGGCTTTTCTTCCAGCTACAAAAAGTATTTTATTCCTCCTCACCCTGGGAGCTGATGTGAGGCAAGTGTCTTCTAAATTTTATAGTACAGCAAATGGAGATGCGAAGACATGTAATTGGCCATCTGAGCACCTAGTGAGACAACTGCTGAGTCTGAGTGTCTAAGATGTTTGACTGTGGTGATCACATCAGCCACAAGCCGGCTCACTGGGGTGCAGAAGCAGCAAGATGTGGGTGGAACACTGTACTTTAGAGCTTGAAGATATGTGGGTTCTGTTTCTAGCTCGAACATGGATCTGTTGAGAAAGATCGGGCAGGTATGCTCTGTCTCTGGGGCTCAGTTTCATCATCTGAAGGCCTTCGGATCACAGTGAAGATCTGACAGCTGTGGAAAGAGAGGGGAAGGGAGGAGGTTTTGTTAAAAAGAGCCTCAGCCTGTAGAGTAAATCTGAGAAGGTCTCACTGTACTGATGTGTAGCTCCAAAGTAGAGATCACCCATTAGAGCAGTGTATGCCAGACAGAAACTGTCTGGCCCTAGTACCCCTGTTGTGTCCAGTCATTGGCCGGGAGCTGCCCAGGGAGACCTTGGCCTTGGCTTGACCACTGGGGAACACCCCTAATGCTCTGCAGCTAGAGGTGCCAGCTGCCTGCACTGCTCTTGGCAAACTCACTTGAGATCTGGGCAGTGTACCTTGGTGCCTGGCACAAGAAATTTGTTTGTATAGTTTAAGGGAATTTTTCTGGATCCCTCCAAAAGCATTGCAGATCTGAAGACATAATTACTACAGGGTCAAACAATATTATATTACCCCTCTCCTCCCAATATTTTCTCATCTATTAAATTATTAGAATACTTGCTGGAGGTAATCAGCTCTTTCTTACTGTGGAATATTAAACATATATTTCCTCTATTGTACATAAAATCTGTATAAATTGATACTTATCTGAACATAGGGGTGAGTCCAAGTATGAAAACAATGAGAAAAATATTCTTAGGTGTTTATGGGAAGGGGGGTGCAATAAGCACAGATTTCACAAGAGAAAATAGGCACATGGACTTTTCAGCACAGCCCATGTTCGTCTAGGTCCTCTGAGAAGCAGATAAGACTGGATTAAATAGGCAAGAATTTCATTAGAGGAAAAGTCTGTGAGAGAAAAATGTAGACGGAGTCAGGAAACACCATGAGAGCTGCCAGATTGCCATACACGTGTGCCCTTGAAGTGAAGGAGAAGAGGAAGGCAGGCTGGGTAGAGTCTAAGGATGGGGTAGTCTACTAAAGGTTCTGCAAGGCCATAGGGAAGTTCATGAGCCACACTCCTCATCAGAAGAGTTCTGCATCTCCCAGGACTGGACCTGCCTTAGAATCCCTGCTGCACCCAGTAAGCAGCAGGGAGCAACCTACGGAAGTATGGCCTTGGCACCAATATAGCCATGGATTTGAGCTCACAGCATCTGGAGCTGTTGGTCAGTTGTGATTCCTTTAGGCAGAGGGCTAGGAGGGGCATTCTCATGGCTGCCACATGCCTTGTGACATCTGACAACATTCTCCATGACTTTGTCCGATTATGAGTGGTCATGTCACTTTGCTGTAAGTAGCTGCATTTGAGACAGTTGTGTAATATTGTCCTTGTGGAAGAAGTTTTTTGGGATTTGCAAGTTCTTAGGATCTCAATAATATATATTTTTGAGATAGGCTTAAAGTGCCTATTAAAAAACCTTGTCACTTCTCCAGCTCTGTTGCTTTATGGGAATAATAAAATGTCACAAGTCACCATACATTGCAAGTATCTCGGTCTTCCTTAAATTATCCTAGGACCCCAAAGGTCCACGTAGAGACACTTTTGGTGCCCCATATCTCATGCCTATGTCTGATTTAGCCATGGTTGTGGGGGACACTTCTGTGAAAGCTCAGATTCATTTGGTAGCATCCTACCAGTAGCACAGAAGTGTGGAGTTCCTTTCTGCTTTCTGCCCTCGGAGTCTATCTGAGCTACCAGGGTCTGCTTGGCTCATGAAAAGGCTTCCTGGAAATGTCAGGGAGTGAATGCCCTTAAGGTCAATCCTTAACCAACAGAGGATGGGAGTTTGTGGAAGAAGGCTCCAGCCCTTTGTCTTTCAGATGGGTAGTTTTGGGAGGCATTCTGTACTCATCTCTGGAGTTCCAGTTCAGAAATTGAGCCCCTTTGGCCAACAGCTCTAACCCCAGGTGTGCATCCTGACTTGGTCTTCCAGTCCTCCCTGTCTTACTTTCCCTGGTTTCTCACTTCTTTTGTTTAATAATCTGTGATCACCTCCAAGTGAAGCACATGCACCCAAGTCCTTGTCTCAAGTTCTGATTTCACGGGAGCCCAAACAGGCCTTATAGGCCACAAAACCCTGCAGAGTGTGTCCTAATAACTTAGATAGCACTTTGGGACCTTTCCATGGATCATGAATGAAGAGAGGGGAACTTTTCTCCTTTCTGCTCATGCTTTCTCCACACTTCTGTGAAATGATATGGTGCCTTGCTGGGAGCGGCCTGAAATTGCCAATCTTAAAGTCATTGGTACAAAGAGATAAAAGGTGAGTTGAGCGAAACCCCATGATTCTCAGGTGACTACTCTATAAAAAGTGGCCTAGATATTGTTACTTCCCTGCATCTAAACTGATATCCTCTTCATTTTTCTTCAGCAAGGCCCAGCCTGGGACCATTTCCTCCTAAATAGATTCCACATAAAATTCACAGCCTGAACTATGGAGCTCTTGCAGGCATCAAGGTTGCGGTGCTCTCAGTAATCCCTGGCTACCCTCAGATCCTTGCTTCTTGACTATTTCTTTAGGCTTGTGATCATTCTTAATTCTGACTTTTATTTATGTCTCCTTGGTGCTGTGTTTGAAAAGTCTACAAGAGACTTGATCACTAAAGCTCACTTTAAAAAAAATTTACAAAATTGTGGTAAGATACACGTAACATAAAATTAAGCATTTTAACTATTTTTAAGTGTACAGTTTAGGAGTATTAAGTGCATTTACATTCTTGTGCTACCATCCATCTGTGGAATTCTTTTCATCTTGCGAAACTGAAACGCTATGCCCAGTGAACATGAACTCCCCATCCCCCTTATCCCCAGGCCCTGGAAACTACCCTTCTACTTTCTGTCTCTATGAATTTGACTATTCTAGGTGCCTCATATAAGTAGAATCACAGTGTTTGTCTTTTTTGTGTGTGTGACTGGCTTATTTCAGTTGGCTTAATGTCCTCAAGGTTTAGCAATGTTGTGGTATGTATCAGAAGTTTCTTCCTCTTTATGGCTGAATAATATCCCATTGTATGGATATACCACATTTTGTTTATCCATGCATCTGCTGGTGGATATTTGGTTTGCTTTCACCTTTTGGCTATTGCAAATAATGCTACCATGCGCATGGGTATGTAAGACTCACTTTTGATGACGTTTTCTCCAGGAAGTCTTCCCTTGTACACATTCTGTCTTTGTAAGATGATGAGCAGTGGTGTTACAGTGTCTCATTCATCTTTATATCCCATTGACCAGAGGACTGCATATTGGACACTTAAATCAGTGGCTGTTGAATTCTTTGATTCCACACCTATTGTTTTCCCCAGAGCTGAAGGGATACTGAATTCCCAAAGCAGTTTACCTATAGCATTCCAATGAACTTTATGTAGTAGACAGCTGTAATATTCTCTGTCCAACCCTAAACTCCTTGAGTTGGGAGATGTTCTGTAAATCTTTGCTGTGAAAAGGAATGTTTTTCCCTGTCCATGCTTCTTGGCCATATGGTAGTAACTCCAGCTTGCTCCCCAGCTCTCACCCTTCTCTGACATCTCTACATGTTCTGAGCATCTGGTGAATTGACAAGTCCTCCTAGACTTAGTGTCTCTTGCTGGAGTCTCAACCAATTTCTGCCCAAAGTCCTGGCTTGACCTTGGAAATTCTGACTCAGACCTGCAATTAGGCCCTGTTAACGAATCATCCTCATCTACTGACAATAAGAAACAGGTTTGTGAAGGAATTAACTGAGATGGGGTATATAAAATACCTACTAGAGAGGCTGGCTCATGCAAGTGCATAGTAAATGGTTATTTTTTATTAAGTATAATATTGTTTATTACATACAATTATATATTGTATACACAAATGTATATTTGTGTATACACATATAATCTTTTTATTCCTTATTCTCTTGTTACCTCAAAAAATCATTTAAGGTGTATGACCCTGAAAGTTACATATTAAAAGAATTATTGAAGTAAGAACAAAACATTAGAGTAGTGTTTTAGAGATAGGAAGATTGTAGTGTCCTAGAATTAGGACATGATTAGGACATAATTCTAGAACATTACAATCCTAATTCTAGGATGTTATAATCTAGGCTAAGGATAGTTGTGGTACTTAAGCATTAAATTTAGCTCTGAGCCAAAAAAAAAAAAAGGAAACAAAAAAAACCCCATTTCTATTATCTCTCATATTTCAAGGAACAGAAGGAAGAAGACAGCCGCCTTCACGTCTGAGTAATGAGTCATAGTGGGGGCCCTGATCACTTCTCTTGATATTTGCTGATGAGAATGAAGTGACAGCCAGGGTGAAAGGGATGGCAGAGGGATGCTTGCTTCTCTGTTTTATCCTTGTTGGAAAGAAGTTAAGTTAGAATGAGAAAAATAATATCTTTTTTTGGGTCAGAGTATAACTGTTCTCTTTGCAGTGGTCATGGGCTTAGAAGACCAATGATACTTCCCAGATGAAAGAGTTATGAGGCTGATAAAAATGATGTGTGCATGAGCAGATGGTACCGTATTGGTGAGACCTTAGAACTGTTGCGTGTTTCTTGGCCTAATTGGCTGGATCACTCTTCTTGGTTACTACTATTAATACTTCGTCCAGGCATCTTCCCAATATGATTTCCTTTGAAGTGTTGCTTAGGTTTGAAGTTGTGTCTGGTATGATCAGATTAAGTAGTTTGTCTTATTGAGGATGTCAGAATACCTCCCTTAGACGTACCCAATCAATATTACTAGAAGCACTCCATGGGGCCCTTCTTCACTATGTCACCAACCCAGGGATTGGGAGAATGACACCATCAACTCCCAGATTACCATGTGATGTCAGTCTTACATATTCTGCTTCCATTGTGATCAATGCCTGAGATTTCACTGTCAGAACGTGACACCCTTAGCATAATTCAGGAGTCTGCAAACATTTTCTATCGAGGCTCGATAATAAGTATTTTAGGCTTTGCAGGTCACACAATCTCTTTTGAAATTACTCAACTCTGCTTTGTGGGACAGAAGCAGCTGTAGACATGTCAATGAATGGGCATGATTACGTCCCAATACAACTTTATGTATGGACACTGAAATTTGAATTTTATATAATTTTCATGTGTCACAAAATATTATTTTTTCTTTGATGTTTTCCAACCTTTAAAAAATGTAAAAAAGCAGTCTTAGTTTGTGGGTCATACAAAAACAGGTGGTGGGCGAGATATGGCCCATAAGCCATGGCTTGCCTACTCCTTGCTTAGTTGAAATATGAATCTCTCTAAGTAGAATCAGGCTTTAAACTATTATCTGTCGTTGGAATCTTCTTGTGAAAGAAAGGACTGTATGGTTGAGAGATAGCAAGAGTAAGGAGACATTTTTAAGTGTGAGGAATCTTTGAGGCCACTGGAGCCCTGAGTTCCAAAAATCCCAGGAGAGAATTGAAGTTAAGGTATAACAGAAAGAATGTTGGTCTTGGAGTGAAAGACCTTTATTTAAATCCCAACTCAGTCACTTCCTTGCTGTATTTCTGGGGCTACTTATTTGATCTCTCTGAGTTTGTTTCCTCACCTGAGGGTGACATTCTTACAAGACAGCAGTGGGGATTGGAAAAAATCAACTGTCTAGTCAAGGCTTAACCTGTTGTTGGTGCCCCCCATAACTTAGGGCTGATTATCACCTTGACTTAATTTTGCTTAAAACACTAAAGGAGTGTGCTCCATGGATGGGGAAGGAAGCTCTAAAAACTCCTAGGGCACCTTTAAGGAGCAAGGGAGTCCATCTGTGATTAGTGAGCATGGCCAGAAGAGCAGGGAAAGGCCAGGGAGGGGGATGAAAACTGAGGTAGGGCCTGTCCCAGGAAGGTCAGGGGAGCAGAGCTATAGGACTGGGAGCTTGGAAGGAGCAAAGCAGGAGCTAGGTCAGCCATAGGAGAGGCAGAAGCAGGTTCAGGGCAGTTCAGGAGGCAAGAGGCTTCAAATGGATTTGGGGGGCTTAGAAGCAGGATTCCAGGATCACCAGCATTCCCACCTGAAAGCCCAGTTAGCAGCAGGCAGTGTGCAAAACCCATCATTTTCTCATCTTCCCAAGGCTCCAGCCAGGGCCTCCCTGCCCAGTTTCATTCAGGGGTAGGAGCTCACTAATGCATCCCTGTCACTCAGAAGATCAGATGTTACTAGCACTTTGTACATCAATACAACTTTGATGTTAAATGAATGACGGGCTGCATCATGCAATGGTGTTCTGGTTGGAATCCTTCGGAGACTTTTTTGGAGTCTCTACAAGGAGCAGAGACTCTTACACTGTACTTACATTGGTCAAGGTAAGTGAGCTCTACTGTAAAGATGCAGGATAGTGTTGTCCAATGGAGCTTTTTACAACGATGGAAAGTTCTTCACCTGCATTGTTTAATATGGTAGTTTAGCCTCACATGACTGTTGAACACTTGAAATGTGGTTAGTGTGACTCTGAATTTTTAATTTTAATTAATTTAAATTTATATTTAAATAGTTAATGGTTACTTTATTGAACAGTACAGATGTAGATTTCGAAGAACATTTTGAACAAATGTTCTTTGTCTAGTATCCACCACCAACTGGCAACTTCCTTCTGTGTGTCTTATTTTCAATTCCTGAAACAGAGGGAAAAAATCTGAAGGTCTAGTTCACCTTTGCACAGCCTCTAGATCAACCACCTTTGGGTCAGGTTCTTCAGTCTGCTTGTGGCTTGGGATGGGGTAAGACCTTGCGTTATGAATACAGCCCCATAGGGAGCTGGACTGTGGGTGAGCAGACCCTCTTACAAAAGGATGGGGGGAGTCTGTGGCCAGGGCAAGCAGTGATTGGCATTGCTGGTAAAGACAGAGCTCTTGTGAGTCTTCAGAGGGCAAAGGAGTTTATAAGGAGGTAGATTGCATCTCATTCATTCATTTAACCATAATTTTATTCAACAACCACTATAGGCCAAACAGAGTGCTAGACCCTGGGGATACCGTGACATGTGAGGCAGATGAGATCCCTTAATTACCAAGCTCATGGATTAGCAATAGGAGCAGAAAATCAAATGAGTGATAATAAATACAATGTGTTGAATGCTATGATGGTAGAGTGGGGAATGTTTAGGGAATGTAAAGCAAGAGATCCTAAGTCAGTTTGTAGAGGTCAGGGAAGACTTCTGGAAGGAATGAGACAAAGTGTTTGGCAGGTAATAAGTAGGGAAGGAAAAAGTAGGCGAAGTCCCAAAAAGGAGAAAATACACATTTGTAAAAACTAAAACGAGTTCAGTGAGGCCAAATTCTCTGTTATGAGAATGTGGTTCCTGATCCTGTAGGTGAACGTTGCCATCTCTTGTAGCCTCTTGAAGATTCTCCATGCGTTTTAGCTAAGTAGAGGCTCTGACAAGTCCTCAGTTAAAAAGAAATCTTAATCCAGTTTTATCAAGCATTTATGAAGTTTGTATAAACATGCAACTCTTTTCTGTCAACCCAACCTCCTCTTAGCAACAGGCAGAAATAGTATTCCATGGAACACTAGTTGGGAAACTATGATTTAGACATTTCAGTTGTGTCCAGTAGAAAGAGACTGTATTTAAGACAGTTCTTGCTGCCCAGTCAAATTTGTTCTGGGCCTGAAAATAAATATGGAGCTTTCTGCCCGAATGCTTCTTGGCACACTAGGAACCAGATTCATCAACTTGTGCAGTTGGCAAAGTGCTTGATTTCCACTTGCAGCATTTCCCTTGAGGGTCTACTCACAGTCTGAATGAACTTCACTTTTCCTGATGCTATTTGTCCAGCGCCCAGAGATACAGGAACTCACTTTCCCTTTCCAATTGTCCAAATGTATTAGTCCGATCTCACGTTGCTAATAAAGACATACTTAAGACTTGGGAATTTATAAAGGAAAGAGGTTTAATTGATGCACAGTTCAGCATGGCTGGAGAGGCCTCAGGAAACTTACAATCATGGGAGAAGGGGAAACAAACATGTCCTTCTTCACATTGTGGCAGCAAGGAAAAATGCAGACTGAAGGAGGGGGGAAAGCCCCTTATAAAACCATCAGATCTCGTGAGGACTCACTATCACAAGAACAGCAGTATGGGGGTAACCACTCCCATGATTCAATTACCTCCTACTGGGTCCCTCCCATGACATGTGGGGATTATGGGAATTGCAATTCAAGGTAAGATTTGGGTGAGGACACAGTCAAACCATATCACCAAGTGTCTGGAAATTCCCTTTGCACTAAGTCTTTCAAGGCCCTCTCTGCAGAAGCACTTTTCCTTCGGGGAGCTGTGAGGACATTGGCTGTCCCTGCCATTTTCTTGATCCACATATTATGCTCCTCATGTTTTCATATTGGTGCATCTTGTCTACCCAGCTGAGCACTGGACTTTGGAGTTACTCCGCTTCTAGGTAGTGATTGTGGACAAGCAATTTCACTTCTCTGTACTTCAATTTTCTCATCTATAAACTAGAAATTATTTTACTGCACAGGGTCCTTGAGACTTTAGTGATTTAGATGATATTATCTCATTTTAAATGTTCTAAATGTTCCAGATCATTGAGAACAGTACTGTCACCTAATGAGCATTATTACCTTTTCAAGAAAAGACGGAGTCTGTAGTTGTCCTGGATTTGATGCAAACCTTCTCCCTACAATTGCTTTGTGTTGTTGATATTGGCTTTGAATCTTCCATAGGACAGTATGTTTCTCTAGGATATATTCATTCCTGATCTTTTTGAGGTTGTAATCCCTTCTTCCATTGTTTCTTTTCATATTCCTCCTTTTTTTATTGATAACAGTGTTTTTTTTTACATATAAGTCACCCAATATACAATTCACCCATTTAAATTGCAAAATTCAACGACTTTCAGTATATTCTCAGGGTTATGCATTTATCACTACAATGAATTTCAGAACGTTTTTGTCACCACATAAAGAAGCCTTATACCCATTAGCAGTCACTTCATGTTATGGACTGCATGTTAATATCCCCCCCAAATTTATATGTTGAAACCCTTACCCTCAATAGGATGGTATTAGGAGGTGGGGCCTTTGGGTGCTAATTCGGCTTGGATGAGGTCATGAGGGTGGAGCCCCCAGGATGGGATTATTGTTCTTATAAGAAAAGAAGAGGCTGGGAGCAGTGGCTCACACCTGTAATCCCAGCACTTTGGGAAGCCGAGGCGGGCAGATGTCGAGGTCAGGAGATTGAGACCATCCTCGCTACCACAGTGAAACCCCATCTCTACTAAAAATACAAAAAATTAGCCGGGTGTGGTGGCACATGCCTGTAGAACCGGCTACTCAGGAGGCCGAGGCAGGAGAACGCTTGAACCCAGGAGGCGGAGGTTGCAGTGAGCCAAGATCGAGACTGCATCACTGCACTCCAGCCTGGGAGACACAGCGATATTCCGTCTCCAAAAGAAAAAAAAGAAAAGAAAAGAAAAGAAGGACTACAGCCTGCTCTTTCTCTGCATGCATGCACCAAGGAAAGCCATGTGAGGACACAACGAAGCAGAGGCCCTCACCAAGAGAACAGGCATGCTGGCGCCTTGATCTCTGGCTTCCACCTTCCGTAACTGTGATAAATGAATGTTTGCCATTTCAACCACTCGGTCTATGGTGTTTCTGTGATAGCAGCCTGAGCTGACTGAGAAACTCCATTGCCTCTCAACGTCTCTACCCTCATTTCCCCTAACCCCTGGCAACTGTTAGTCAGTCTCTTTGAATTTGCCTAGACTGGACATTTCATCCAAATGGAATCACACAGTGCGTGGGCATTGCGACTGGCTTCCTTCACCCACATGGTGTTTTTGATTGTCATCCATGCTGTTCCCGTGTGTCAGTGCTCCATTCCTTTTTGTGGCTAGAGAGTAGTCCATTGTATGGATGGACCGCATTTTGTTTATCCATTCATCAGTGGATGGACATTTGCGTTGCAGATGGACCTTTTGGCTGTAACAAATATTGCTGCTATGAATATTTTAATACCTGCTTCTAATTTCTTTGGTTATATACCTAGGAGTGGAATTGCTGGATCCTGTGGTAACTTTCTGTTCAACATTTTGAGGATGGTTTGCCACAGCAGCTATCCTATTTTGCATTTCCAGCAGCAGTGCCGCATTGCTTGACTTATCATTACCTCTACTTGCCAGCTCACTTGTAAATAGGTAATAGACCTTCCGGCTTATTATTGATATATATTTATTTTAAAAACAAAGGAAAGGGAAACTTTTGAAAAAATTTTTTAGTGGCACGTGTGGAAGTAATTGTGCTTTATCAAAAACCAAGACCAAAACCAAAACAGATTTGGTGGCGAGGCAGCAAATGTTAGCAGTTATTATTATTAGACTAACCTAGATTATAAACCCCTTTGCAGCCAAGGACTAAACCTTATTTACCTAGGTTTTATTCAGGGAGCTTGTCAAGAGGCTTGGAGTGAATACACATTTATCATTCTTCCATTTGTTCACTTAACACTTTATGCAGGGTTATGGTGTATGCCTGTTTTTAGTAATGTGCAATTAAAACAGAGAAAGACAAGTTTAATGCCACAGCAAGTCTACCATTCTACTCAGTGAAGTTGGACTCACAGGCAATAGATGCACTCAAGCCTGAAACAGTGAATGGAGGCTTAAAACCAATGGAAATTACTTATGAATAATTTTAAGGGCTTGTCACCCTTTGACAAAAGAGGGAGATACATGATTCATCTGGCTGGCTAAGTGGGTGGTGATGGCATTGTTGGCAAAGAAATGCAGGAATTAACTGAGGATCAAGGGAAGCTTTGAGCAAGGGGGCAAGAGGGGGGAACTTATAGGCTTGTCCTCAGAAGACATTTGTGGTCGTTTTGGGGATTTTAAAGATCAAGTTAGACTCTTGGTCATTTTTGCTCTTTACCTGCTGACAGCCTTGTGAACCATTCAAGGAAGTGCTGGAACATGGCAGAAAACACAGAAGATAAAATCTTTGCCTTCTGGGCACAGGGTCTGGTGTGGAAGGCAACAAAATCAAATAGCAATCACAAAACCATACAAAAAAGACAGAGATAGGAGTGTGCGCAGGGTTGGGGTAGCACAGAACAGGGAGCTTCTGAAGGTAAGGTCGAGTGTATTAGTCTCCCAGAACTGTAGTAACAAATTCCTACACATTTGCTGGCTTAAAACAACAGAAATTTATTCTCTCACAGTTCTGGAGGCCAGAAGTCTGAAGTCAAGGTGTCAGTAGGGCCACGCTTCCTCCAAAGCCTCTGGGTGAAGACCCTTCCTTTTCTCTTCCAGCTTCTGGTGGTTCCTGGCATCATTCCTTGACTTGTGGCTGCATCACTTTAGTCTCATGGCTCCTTTCCTCCTTCTCCCTGTGCCGCTCCTCTGTGTGTCTCTTACAAGGGCACTTGCCATTGAATTTAGGGCCCACTCAGATTAGGATGATCATATCTCAAGATCTTTAACTTAACTACATTTGCAAGCCTGCCTGCCTGCCTGCCTGCCTGCCTGCCTTCCTGCCTGCCTGCCTTCCTTCCTTCCTGCCTGCCTGCCTTCCTTCCTTCTTTCCTGCCTTCCTTCCTTCCTTCTTTCCTTCCTTCCTTCCTTCCTTCTTTCCTTCCTTCCTTCTTTCCTTCCTTCCTACCTTCCTTCCTTCCTTCCTTCTTTCCTTCCTTCCTTCTTTCCTTCCTTCCTTCCTTCTTTCCTTCCTTCCTGCCTGCCTGCCTTCTTTCCTTCCTTCCTTCCTTGCTTCCTTCCTTCCTTGACAGGATCTCACTGTGTCACCCAGGCTGGAGTGCAGTGGTGTGATCTCAGCTCACTGCAACATCTGCCACCCAGGCTCAAGCAATCCTCTTACCTCAGCCTCCGGAGTAGCTGAGACCACAGACATGTGCCACCATGCCTGCCTAACTTTTCTGTATTTTTGTGGAGCTGGGGTTTCACCATTGATGTGGTTTGGTTGTGTTCCCACCCAAATCTCATCTTGAATTGTACCTCCCATAATTACAACATGTTGTGGGAGGGACTGGTGGGATATAATTTAATCATGACGGTGGTTTCCTCCATACTGTTCTCTTGGTAGTGAATAAGCCTCATGAGAAGCCGTGGTTTTACATGGGGAAACCCCTTTTGCTTGGCTCTCACTTCTCTCTTGTCTGCCACCATGTGAGACGTGCCTTTTGCCTTCTGCCATGACTGTGAGGCCTCTCCAGCCACATGGAACTGTAAATCCATTAAACCTCTTTTTCTTTATAAATGACCTAGTCTCAAGTATGTCTTTATCAGCAGCATGAAAATGGACTAATACAACCATGTTTCCCAGGCTGGTCTTGAACTCCTGGGCTCAAGTGATCCACCCACCTCGGCCTCCCAAAGTGGGTGGATTATAGGTATGATCTATCACACCAGGCCCTACAGGCCCTTTTTATTTTCACATTCACAGGTTCTGGGGTTTAGGATGTAGACATATCTTTTTAGAGACCACCATTTAACCCCATTACATTAGGGAAGTCTCCTTGGATGCAATAAACAGTTTGTCTAAATCCTGAAGCAATTAGCTAGGTGAAAGGGTAGAGGAAATTATTCCAAAAGGAGGGAGGAGCATGTGCAAAGGTCCTGTTGAAAGAGACTCTGCAGCCATTCATGCATACCATGAGACTTCTGGAGTACAGGGGGAGTGTGTGTAGCATACCGTGGAGTGAGGAAAGGGAGATGTTTTGGGCTAGGGAGGTATGCAAGGTCCATATTCCAGAGGGCCTGGGATGACACGATAAAGAGATTGGAGAAACTACTGAAGAATTTTAAACAGGGAGGCAATATGAGCCAATTGGCATTTAGAAAGATCACTTTGGACAATTTGTGGAGGATGGGGTGCAGCAAGTCCAGTGGTGGCAAAGCTAGTTAGCAAAACTTTTGCTCAGTAAATGTGCACTGGCTTGAATCCTCCCTCTCCTTATTTCACAGATTCTATTTTCTTACATTAGCTTGTGATTTTTGCTGGGCTGTTGGATGCAATTTAACATGCTAAGCCAATCTACTTACTTGTAATGCTCATCACTAATAGGAAACGATGCTGGCCTCACAAGGGAAGCTGGCCTCGCTCAGTTGACAAAGTCCCTTGCATTGATGATGAAAGATTGTAAATGGATTGAACAGGTTGATGGTGTCAGTTCCAATTTTTTGAGCTACCAAATCATCTTGTCAACAATTAGCATCTACAAAATATAAACACGCATATATCACTGTTTCAGAAAAGACTGAGGAACTCTGGGTGTTGCTCTGGATATGACACAGATTTCTCCCTTACCACTGCTTTGTAGTGGCTGCTGAAGTTAAGGCTTGAATGCTTTAAGAATACCTATTGAACCTTCTCTAGGTGTCAAGGATATCCAGGATGTAGCAGAGAACCAAACAGCCTGTGCCTTCGAAGAGCTCACAGTCTAGAAAGGGGTGGTGGCAATTCTGTGCTAGAGAAGAGAGGGGGGTTCTGTGTATTCCCTAAATGCCCCACCAGAGGGGCTGAAAGGGGAAGGTTGCAGAGTCCTCTGTTTTGGCTTCATGCTGCAGTGCCTGACTCTGCCTTGAAGGTGTCTTGTTCAGTGGTGGGATCACTCTGCTTGTTGGTGACAACCTGGGTATCAAGATGCCTTCTGAGTAAATTCCTTACATGTCCTCCCTGTGCTCCCACCCCCCTGTCCGCTCTTTGGGGGTTAGCATCATCAGTGTCCATGCCCTCCAATGGGATTAGCTCCCTTCCTGACCCCAGGGATCTCTTGCAGCATGGAAGTGCATTTCTCCAGGTCCATTTATTCATCTGTTCATCCTGCAAACATGTACTGGCCGCTGACTGCTTATAATGTCCTGTGCCAGTGCTTGGGATTAATATAGACACAAATTAGATATGAGTCTTGCCTTTAAGATGCTTACATTCATGTCACCCACTTAAAGCAAGGATGGACTGTGGGAGGGCTAGTGATAAGCAGGGTGAGATTTCACTGGCAAGAGGCACTGATGCCATTGGAAGGGGCTGGGTTTGTGGGTGTGACAGTGGTGGGAAATGTAGGGCAGGAAGAGAAAATGTTGAAGCTGCCCTTTGAAGGGTTTGACTAGGTGAGGATGGGTCAGATTCACCCTGACACACCTGGCCAGGGCTGATCCTAGTCTGGAATTAGATGTCTGGGTTCAGAACCCATGCTATCTGTGAGACCATGTGCAAAGGTCCTCACCAGCTAGGCCCCATTACCTCATCTGTGACATGGGATACACATAGTTCTTCCTTCCTGGTGATTCCCTGGAGATTTGGCCAGCTGCGTATGATGCTTTGGGCACAACCCCCAGCATGGCATCAACTCTTGATCAGTACCAGCTGGCTGCCATTGCTGTTAGCCAATCCGGGGAGAGAAGGGACTTTTCTGACACTGCGAGCTTGGAACAGGCGTCTAGTACCATATATTTAGGAGACTGGAAGGGAAAACTTGACCATTTCTTTGAGTTGTAAACTTGCCTGGTAGCAAGGAGGAGAAAAAGGTGAGCAAGTCCCATGTCTAAAACCCTATTAAAGGCTCTTTATTTTTTCCTGGCTCTAGGGCTGCGTTTTCTACCTGTTGTTATGAAAACATGGTCTAAAATATCTCTAGCCAAGCAGTCTAGAGCCCATGGGAACTGTCAAAACTGGGATTGAAGCATAAATATGAAATGACAGGAAGCTTCATGTTCTGTTATTAAACTTCACAGCTGGAATTTTTGAAAGCAAATTATCTTGTAGAAATATTCTTGTTACGTTAAACTGGAAATGAAAATAACTTATTTATTTGCTTAGATCAAATTGTTGCATGCAAAGTTAGGCTGTGTTGTTTTTCCACTGCCAAATGCTTTGACGCATTCCTTTAACCAAACAGTTTAAATGTGAATATTAGTTAAGATGCATCAACCACAGTGGGTTGTCAGCCTCCTAAGGATTGTATCCTTTCAAATGGGTCAATGAATAGAGATTTAAAGTAGAAGTCAGAGACTTTAATGTTTTTCGCATTCAACCAAGAGAACAATTTGCTTGCAGATAGTAGGGGTATGTTATATGTGATTGATAAATGGGCTTATTTACGGCAATTTGGGCATCCCCTGTATGTGTCGTAGTTTTCAGAAGCACGAGCAGGTGTTATCAGGGCTTGGGATGCACCTTCATGGCCACCAGATGTCACTGTTGAGTCACAGAAGCACAGCCATAGGGGCTGAGAATCCTTGGTGGGGAGGACGTTTGGGAAAACTTTACCTGGCCGAACAGCTCATTCTTTATTTTAAATATCTGCCAAGCCCAGGATCCCAGGGCAAGCTTAGCTGAAGTCAGGAGAGTGCTTTAGAGTATGGAACAAAATTAGGGAAATAGGAAAAAAATGCAGTATTTGCTCTTTCTGTCTTTTGGAGATTCTCCTTGTCGCTCAATCACACTTGTACGCCTGCTCTCTCCCCATTCCCGGCCCAGAGCTAAGCAGTAAATGCACTGAATTGGTTAGACCCTTGCAAAATCGCAGAACACCAGAGCTGGCAGGGCTCACAGGCGTCAGCTAGCACAATGTCTCAACTCAAGTGCAGGGGCGCCAATAGGAGGCGGAGTTGTTCAAAGTCTCTCTTAGCTTTAGGCTGAGGATCTCTCATAAGGATATTAAATAAAGGTATAGCACAGCGGTTCTTAAAAGTGTGGTCCCTGGACCAGCAGAACTAGTATCACATGGGAACTTGTTAGAAATGCACATTCTTGGCCTGCACCCCAGATCTACTGAATCAGAAAGGCTGGGTTGGGGTTTAGCAATCTGTCCTTTAACAAGCCCTCCAGAGGATTCTGATTTGACAGAGGGAAAAGCTCTACTGATAATACGGGTAGGAGAGCTTCAGTTCCTACTTCCGGGTGCCATCAGCATCTCTCCAGGCTCTGGGCTCTGAAGATTATGGTTAATTCACAGCTTCTCATTGGAGCTTGACCTCATCTACACATTCCCTGGGAAAAGTGTCTCCCTTCTAGACATGACTATATTGGGTTGAGGTATCAAGATACTTCTCTTCTATGCTCCCCATTTTTTCCCGGCCCCACCTTCCAGCCATGGAATACAGTTGACTTAGGATGCTCCCTGGTAGCTCCCTTTTGGGCAGGAGCAGCTGGAGCCCTAGTCATCCCTTTCCCCTCCTCTGCTCCCTTATCCCCCTTATACTTCTTCCCCTGTGTCTCGCACTTTTCTATTTCAGGAGGGAGAGCTTAGTGCTATTGAGAATCTACCATGTGACATGTGTTTCCACATGTTCTTGGAGCTCTCACAACAAACCATGGAAAAGAGAGTTTGACCATCGCCACTTTTTTTTTTTTCTTTTCCATGCCGGGAAACGGCCAGGGTCGCACTGGCAAGGACTTGTGTGCACAGGGAAATTTCAATGGTCCTACTTCAAGTTAATGGGGCTTTACTTTCCTCCCAGGCTCTCTTTGCATTTTTAATGAGGCTTCAAGTCCCAAGAGGGAAGCCAAGTAAGCACTTCAGATTCCTCTGCCTGGATCTGAGGGCAGAGACTTCCAGGGGGTTGGGAGGTAGAAGAAGGGAATCCCTGTGATTCCCCACAAGGTGCGTTCCCAAGAAAGAGTGCCTCTTCTGTGCTTGGAAAATGGTTAGATCCTGAGCGTGGTCTCCCACAGAAAGAAGTATTCCTTAGCTTTCGACATCACTTATGTTGTCATTTTCCAGCTACTTTTAGGACTGCCCATTTCCTATATTATGTGTTCTTCTAAGGTTTAACCTCAAGTTAGTGTAATCAAAGATTTTTTCCGCTACATCAGGTTAGATTGGCTTTGCAAATTCTGGCATCCTCCTGTTTCCTCTTGTTTGAATATATGTTAAAAAAAACATAAAAACAACAAAACAAAATAACAAAAAAACCTATTTATCTTATTTTGGTACTCTAGTTTTTAGGAAAGGCCTGATCCAAATCATGTTTGGATGTATACTAGGAAAATACTACTTAACCTTTTTCTTGCCTTTTTAATATCTGCTGTTCCTTTTCTTGTAGCAAGTGATACAGAGGGATTGCAGTGAAGTTACCATGAAGATAAAGGTAAACACACACAAATGACCTCCAGCATCTTCAGTCTTTAGCTTTTCCTTCCTAGCCGACACATCTTTTGAGTTTTAGAACATTTACGTTGTTTTATACTCCATCTCATTTTGAGGCTTTCCTCTTTCTTTCCAGGCTAGTTCTTTGTGATATAAGACTTAATTCTGCTTTTTTGTTTCTGATTGAGAATTTCATTTCCTTTTATGCTTAGGCGTTTGCTCAGCCTAACTTACCAGTGTGGTTTATTCTGCTGAGAAAAACTGAGAACTCATGAGAATGCTGTTCTTCTTTCCTTTTCTTTCTCAGTATTCAAGTGTGGGCTTGGGAGTCAGGCATTCCTGGGTTCAGATCTTGGCTTTTCTTCTTACTAGGTTGTGTAAACTTAGATGAGTAACTTCATCTCTGTCAGTCTCAGACAAACTGAGCCAGGCTCAGACATGCAGATTCAGATCACTGGGCCACCAGGTCCTAGTGATGCCCCAGAGAGGCTGCTGGGCTTTGTTGTGGGTGACCTAAAGAGGTGCAAACCCAAAAGTATCTGAGACAGGTCTCGATCCACTTAGAATGTTTATTTTGCCAAGATTAAGGACACATCCATGACACGGCCACAGGAGGTCTTGCTGACATGTGGCCAAGGTGGTCAGGACACAGCTTGGTTTTATACATTTTATGGAGACATGAGACATCAATCAAATACATTTAAGATATACATTGGTTCGATCTAGAAGGGTGGGACACCTTGAAGTGGGGGTGGAGGAGAGGGTTCCAGGTTATAGGTAGATTTTAAAATTTCCAGATTGACAATTGGTTGGAAGAGTTATTATCAATAGAAAAGGAATGTCTGGGTTACATAAGAGGTTGTGGAGAGCAAAGTTTTCTCATGCACATGAAGCCTCCAGGTAGCAGGCTTCAGAGAGAACAGATTGTAAATGTTTCTTATCAGACTTAAGGTCTATGTTGATGTTAAATAATGGTCAGTTTTTCCTGAATTCCAAAAGGGAGGAGGGCATCATGAGGCCTGCCCCATCCCCACTACCCGCACTTGCCGTCATTGCCTGGACCAGTTTTTCAGGTTAACTTTGGAGCACCCTGGCCTAGAGGAGGGTGTCAATTCAGATGGTTGAGGGGGGCTTAGAATTTTATTTTTGGTTTACAGAGGGTGGGCTCAGCCCTTCCCCAGGAAGCTGGCATCTGAGAGGTTGAGGGCCATGGCCCTAGGGTGCATTTGAAGGGATGGTAACCACATGCAGAAACACTGCCTCTTTAGTGTCAGATTCTTCCTGGACCTAGCCATTTTCTTCCTTTCTAGTTCTCCATCATGGATCCCATTAAGTCCCCATCCTCCCCAGCCCCCTCTCTATCTATTTCTCCCCCCAGAAGTTGCTTAAATATGGTTCCCTGATGGGCAGGAAAGCAATTGATTAGACTTGAGGTGCCTTGAGTTGTGTTCAGCAAAAATCCTCACTCTTTTGACTGACTTCAAGTGGCGTCATGACAAAATCAACCTGATAAGACATAATTAATACCCTTTTATTCCAAGTTCCTTTCAGTTGGAAAGTACTGCCAGCTAAAATCACTGTGGTGAGTCTTGCCATTCTTCTCACCAGCCTGTACATTTGAATGGAGTTAGGGACTGTAGAGTGTTTATCTCTCTATTATTCCCCATTCTGAGTATAGTGATAGATGCTCAATAAATATTGATTGATTGGCTGATTAATGGAAAGACTTGGGCTCTAGACTCAGCTTATATGATCTTGGACAAGTCACTTAACTTCCTCTGCGTCCAGTTTTCCATTTGTAAGAGGTTGATAATTAATTACCCCTGAGTCTTAGGCCACACTCTGCAGGAGTAGCTATTACATGTGGCTTCAGGTTTGAGTGGCTTATTAAGGAAGTGGTGGAATGGGGATAGTAAGGGAAGGGGAGGAAGCAGAGCAAGGGTGTGATCTCAGGAAAAGTCCTGCAGCGGCCAGCTCCAGCCCTCCAGCCTGATCCCACAGGGGAACTCTGGAGGCAGCTCTAGAGTTGTTTTCTTCTCCTTCTCCTTCTCCCTCTCCCTCCTCTTCCTCTTCTTCTTCCTCTTCCTCCTCTTCCTCTTCTTCTTATTCTTCTTCTTCCTCTTCCTCCTCTTCCTCTTCTTCTTCCTCTTCCTCCTCTTCTTTTTTGTTTAGAGATAGCATCTTGCTCTGTTGCTCAGGCTGGAGTGCAGTGACATGATCACAGTTCACTGCAACCTCAAACTCCTGGGCTCAAAGGATTCTCCTGCCTCAGCCTCCTGAGTAGCTAGGACTACAGGTGTGTGCCATCACACTGGCTAATTTTTAAAAAAATTTTTTGTGGAGATGGAGTCTTGTTATGTTGCCAAGGCTAGTTTTGAACTCCTGTCCTCAAGTGATTCTCTGGCCTCTGCCTATCAAAATGCTGGGATTACAGGCATGAGCCACCCACATCTGGCCAACCTTTCATGCTCCTGCATTTCAGTCACTGGCTAGGACTGAGGGCAGGATAAGGGAATGTAAATTCCCAGAAACTTCTAGTGCTTTACCCAGTTGGGCAAAGTGTTCTCTAATAGCCCAAGGGAAGTTCTCCAAAATAGAGCTGCAGTTTGGAAATGAAAGCACACCAAAGTCTGAGTGTAAAAGTAAAAAAGGAATTGGGTGGGACACTGACATTATCCTCAACATCCTACTCATCTACATTTCTGAAGAGTTACTGGAATCAGACAAGAAATACGTGGAAACACTTGTAAACTCTCATGTTCCATTCCAAAGTAAATGGTGGTTTTTTTTTTTTTTGTTATTTGTTTATTTTTTGAGACAGGGTCTCACTCCTATTACCCAGGCTGGAGTGACTGGTGTGATCACAGCTTCCGGGGCTCAGATGATTCTCCCACTTCAGTCTCTGGAGTAGCTGGGACTACAGGCACATGCCCATCACACCTGGCTATTTTTTTTTATACTTTTACTAAAGACGGGATCTTGCTATGTTGTCCAGGCTGGTTTCAAAGTCCTGGGCTCAAGCAATCCTCCTGCCTTAGCCTCCCAAATTGCTGGAATTACAGGCATGAGCCACCACACCCAGCCAAATGGTAGTTTTTATATTCAATAAATTGTTTTCTAAAAAAAGTCTTGTGCATCTAGAAAGACTCAAAAAAAAAGAGAAGAATGTTCATGTTAATCATACATTCTGGTTCATACAGAGTCACCCTTAGATAAAATTTCATGTCTTTTGAGTAGTGGTAATCCAATACCAGTTTTCAAAGAATTCTAATTTAAATTAACGCTGTAACTACAGGCAAGACAATTTAATCTCTGTTTGATGCTTCAGAAGGCATTTCTCAATCTTTAGGGCCTCAGGGTCATGATTACCATTGCACTGTCAACATGCAGAACTGCAGTTAACAGACTGGGTTACTGGAATGGGGAAAATGGCATCTATCTCTATTTTGTTATGAGAGAGGTGTTGGCTGTTGCTGTATTTGCAAATGGCTAAGCATTGGAGTGCTGACAATTTTTCAGGCTCAAAGCTTTGATTTTCCTTTAATTATTTGGCTGAAGTGGAAGACGGGGACTCTTACCTGATTTAATTAGATAATCTCAACTATAAAGACATGGGCTCTGTGACATGGTTAAATAGAATTTTGCTTGGCAGTTTTTCACAGCATCCCAAACAAAAGCCTTGAGGTAGCCATACCTCAACATACACACTGCCTCTTATATCACACAATGATTATATTTTGATTGCCATTTGAGTTGTCATTTGACATCATATAGGGAGCAATACATTTTCCGTGGAGTAGGATGGCCAAGGTAATTTCTCTCCTATGAACTTATCCATTGCCAACTCTGGAATGGTCATTCAAAATAGTCTCTCTCTCCCACCACCACTCACTTTGAACTCATTATTGATGCATTTTGACATCCTGCCACATCTCCTGTATTTTGATAGGCATATATGGGGATTCAGGAAAACTGTAAGATCTCCAAAGCTGGGAAAATTATGAAGGGGAGAAGAGAAGTCTTACCTGGAACCATTTAATAATGGAAGGCAGAAAAGTGACAAGGGGAGTGAAGATCCAATCTTGGGCTCATTTATGGTTTCATGAAGACCAGGGACACTACAGCAGAATCTTCTTAATAATTCTTGAGGTTTTGTAATTGCCCCATCTGTGTTGTGTTCATTATTTTCTGTCCTTTTCCTTTCGTTATCATCAGGGCTGACAGTGAAAGCAATGCATTCATTCAATTATTCATGTAACATTTGTCACACACTTTCTGTGGGCCAGGACTGTGTTGGGTCTGAGGCCACAAAAGTAACTCAGACATGGCCCCATCTTTAAGGCTCTGGCACAGTCTGAGTTGAGAGGAAGAGATGAATATATTCATACCCAAGAATAATAGGCATTACACATCAGAAGGAAGAGCCAAGGGCCATAAGAAAACAGAGCAGGAGGGCAGAACGAAAGAGAGTGAGGGATTATTTTGTTATAGAGCAATCCTGGTGAGCACAGACCCCAGCACGGAGAAAGGAAGAGCGACTGGGAGGAAGAGGCAGAGACTGCTGACTCTTAAAGGCATCTGGAAATGTCCTAAGGACAGAAACATAGGTCTTGCTATTGCCCGTGAAAGAAGAAATGCTCTTGCAGAAAGCCCTGGTGTTATCATGGAATTTAAAGAGGTAGTGCCATTCTAATGAGAGGCTGAATATACAAGCAGAAAATGACAATCGCCAGACTTATAGAGAAGTAGAACTCTGACCCACAACCTCTGCAGCAATTGGCCCCAAACACCCAGGATTTGATCAATTATTGCCAGTTTTCCCAAGTTGGTCCTTGTTTCCAACTTAAGACAAACCAGAGAAAGTCAAATTTGCCCCTCTAGACAACTGCATGGGATGCTCCTCTTCCACCCTTCTAGCTCACCTATCCTTCCCTGTGTCAACAGCCTCCAAACAGGGCACACTTGAAGCCTTCCCTTTTCCCAGTATGAAGCGTTCCCTCTCCTTTGCCTGCCCTGGAGTCTGCCAAATGCAAGTGATGGTGGCTGATTGCCTTGCAGTTGCAAGCTCTGAATCAATAGCCTCTGCTTGTTCTCTGTATTAGGTTCGTTTTCACACCGCTGATAAAGACATACCCGAAACTGGGTAATTTATAAAGAAAAAGAGGTTTAGTTGACTCACAGTTCCACATGGCTGGAGAGGCCCTCACAATCATGGTGGAGGTGAAAGGCACTTCTTACACGGTGGTGGTAAGAGAGAAAATGACAACCAATTTAAAGGGGTTTCCCCTTATAAAATCATCAGATCCTGTGAGACTTATTCACCACCATGAGAGCAGTACGGGGGAAACTGCCCTCATGATTCAGTGATCTCCCAACAAGACATGGGAATTATGGGAGCCACAATTCAAGATGAGATTTGGATGGGGACACAGCCAAAATTATCATTCTCCTTTCAGTCCTTTTTGATTATTTCCAGTTTTTGATAAGGGATATTTTGAAGCATGAGCTCAAGAGCTAACACACACCAACCACTCAGTAAATGCTATTCTTTCCTGTGGAGCGCCCGCTACATTCCCTACAACATGCCTGGGGAGTGCCCTCTTCTCTCCCAAGTTACCAACCACCCTGGCATAAGGTGGACTGGACCTTTATAAAATCTTACACTCATGCCAGGGAAGGGTACCTGAGTGGTCCAAAGAGTTTGATGGGTAGCAGAGGCCGGGGCAGGAACACACTCCAGTCCCAAGCCAGCAACTCAAGGACGCCTTTGAAAGCTGTGCAGAGACGGAGTGGAAAAGATGCCTTTCAAAGGAAGAAATCTTGTTCCAAGGCAACAGTGTTTCTATCCCCTCCAAGTGTGCTTCATAATAATAAAGTTCCTGATAAGCTGTGTGCAAATCGTACTTCTGTAAATTGGGTCCTACTTCCCCCATGATTTACACTTTCCTTTAAGTGCTGATTTATCATCATTTCTTCCCTTGGCAACCATCCTTATGACTTGCCTCTTAGTTCTAGCCTCCCTGGCAGATAATTAATGAGCTCTTAATACAGCTTATGGGCACCAGAGGGAACACACACTATTTAAAGATGTCTTTCAGGGGATATTTTTTTATGTGTGTGTAAAGTGAAGAATCCCATTGTCATGCAAAAAAATCACATACATTTGGCAAATGTTGCCCTTTTGAACTTGTGGACTATTCAAAGGCAGATGAAGAAGTTTGCTTAAATCATTATTCGTCAATATACATCGGTCTAGGGTTTAGGTACCCAGTGGTTCTTGAAAGTACTGGGGGTGGAAAACCGTGTTATTAAAACTTTTGATTAATTAATTGCTTTTCTTGTTTGCTCACTTGTTCAACAAATACTTACTGAATACTTATTATGTGCCAGGCCCCATGGAAATATAATATTAAACAGTATAGACATGGTCATCCTCGTGGCATCACAGCCTTTTGGGGAGACAGGTAATGAGCATGTAATTATGCAGATAATGAGTTCACTACACATTTGATAAATGCTAACGAGGGACCAATGAGGGGGGCTAATGAGGCCTGAGCTAGGTATGGGGAGGGAAAGTGGTCAGGAAAGCTGAGCTCCAAGGTTGAGTTAGAAGTTACCAGGGAAAGGGCACTTCAGGAAGGGAACAGAATGTGCAAAGTTACCAAGGACAGGAATAGCTCAGCTCTTTTGAGAAGTGGGAGAAAGACACTGGGTGGAAGATAAGCCAGTGAGATTAATGGGGGTACCATGGCCGTAGCGCCTATATGCTAAGTGTTTTGAATTGTATCCTAAGAACAATGAATAAATTATTGATGCATTCTAGGCGGTGAAGTGACATGCTCAGATACACCCTGTAGAGAGAGAATATTGTCTGCATTGTGGTAAGGAAGGGATAGGGGGACCTGTTGGAACCCATAGCTTTTGTCCAGGATAAAAGAGGTGGTATTCAGTAGTGATTTTCATCAGTGATATCCTCCAGGAGAAATGGGTTGAGGGTGTTAGGATTCACCTTAGTCCATTTCACAGAAGAGGAAGAAGAGGTCTAGTAGGATAAGAAGAGTTATAGGACTGTCTCTTAGTGGAAGAGGGGCACCCTCCTGACAATGCAGCATCTTCACTGTGGCCCTGAGCTTCACACCAGGGAACGACTGACTTCCCCAAGAAGGGCACACATGCAGGCCATAGCCTGCCAGCCTGCTTTGAAGTTCCTTCAGCAGGCTTTGGAGAAAGAGCTTTCTTCTTGATTTCTGACTTGGAAATAGGGATCAGAAATGACGGTCTCTGCAAGTGGGTTTGATATGGAGAAACTTCTGGACACAGGCCCCAGTCTTCAGTGGAGTGTCTAAGTATCTCAGGTCCCCAAAACTGGTCTTGATGGCCCCTCCATCAGACACCAGCCAGGAGTTGACAAATGTCAATGGGCAAAGGTGTCCCTGGGGGAGAAGCTTCTTCAGAAAGCAGATTCCTGGGCCCTGCTCTCAGGGATTCTGTTTCAGGATCTTTGGCTCATGGCCTGGGAATCTGAATTGCATAACAGGCCCTATACCCCTCATTCATTTTCTCTCCTTGTTTCTAATATGGATGGTCTTTAAATCATTTAAAAACTCTGGGAACTGTTGCTCTAGTGATTTAGGCCTCCAGGAGACTGGCTTGCCTGAGCTCAGCAAAACATAATACCTGGTTCTGGGCAATCACTACTAGTTAGGAAGGTCAGGAGAATGGGTGGGATCTTGAATTGGGGAACAGCTTTGGGCCAAGACTTAACCCCCTTGCTTCCCCATATTGCCAGAGAATCATCCAGAGCATTTATAAACATGTCCATTTTTCTCCAGAGATTCTGATTCTGTTGTGGTTTTTAGCAAGCGCCCCAGGTGATTCTTAGGATTAGGTAGGTTGGGGGGCCTTTGCCCTAGAGGTTTCAGGCAGCTCTTGCCCTTAAGGGGCCATACGGGGCCTCAGGGATCCTGGGTGTCCTCAGAGGACTGCAGGGAGCTCTGGGAGTGTTCTCTAACGTGCTCTCCAACTCTCCATATCTGCTCTGGGTCTTGGATTCTTTTTTTTTTTTATTTATTATACTTTAAGTTTTAGGGTACATGTGCACATTGTGCAGGTTAGTTACATACGTATACATGTGCCATGCTGGTGTGCTGCACCCACCTACTCGTCATCTAGCATTAGGTATATCTCCCAATGCTATCCCTCCCCCCTCCCCCAACCCCACAACAGTCCCCAGAGTGTGATGTTCCCCTTCCTGTGTCCATGTGATCTCATTGTTCAATTCCTACCTATGAGTGAGAATATGCGGTGTTTGGTTTTTTGTTCTTGCGATAGTTTACTGAGACTGAGGTCTTGGATTCTTCATCAGGGCATCTGGGGACAGTCCTTCATGTAGGTGGCAATAATCTCTGCTGGGGATCGTTCTTGAGCTTCTTAGGAAGAGAATTCTGTTAGATTCTGGATGGGGCCTGATGTGTCTGCCCAGCTTTGCGGCCAGGCCAGGGGAAAAACCTGTGGAGGCAGGATACCCAGCTGAAATGCATCACTCACTGCCAAAGGTGAACCCGACGCTAGCTTCAGCAAACCTGGGTGGTGAATGGTTTTAAAACTTTGCTAAAACCAGAAGAGCTGTGTCCACTCAGCATCAGGTGAAACTGGCCAAATCGGGGCAGGTGGATGGGCTTCCTGGGGACAAGGGAGAAAACTCCATCTTATTTCTGAGCTCCTGAAAAGCAAGGGCAAGGGAGGTCTTGAGTCAGACTTGTTCTAGAGGCGTCTATGAGTTTGCTCCCCACTTCCCAGGCCCACCTTCGGTGGTCAAAGAGGGCCCCTGGAACTATGTGGGAAAGGTTTGCGGAACTGGAAAGCTCCTCAAGTTCAAAGGAGTTGGAGTTTGTATGTGAAGTTTAAATTACACTCGAAGGCAGTGGCTGCAGGTAAAAAAACGAAAATGAAAACCCAATGAAAACATAAAAAGATTTTAAAAAATGCCTGCTGGTCCCACTGGCTCAGAATCTTTGTTGCGGGCAGGGAGTGGGGAGCTGGTCTAAATATGTTTAAAAGCTCCCCGTTGAGTGTCATGTGCAGGCTCTAGGGGGTCTGTGGGCCTGGACGTTGAGCACACCTGTGGTTCCAGGGGGGATGGAGGCCATCTTGGATGCCTGAGTGTTGGGGGTTTCAGTTCAAAGAAGGCAGGTACAGTATTCTGGGACTCAGGGATGGGCAAACAAGCTTAAATAGGATGGGGCTTGGACCTGTGGGTTTTGATTATGGCCAGAACTGGCACTGGTCATCCACTCCATCTGCCATGCCAGGCACACAGCTGTGGAGCCATTGGCAGACCTGCTCCTTGGAGAAAAGGATGATGGCCATGTCTTGGCATTGATGTGCCACAGGATTCCTGTCAAGAACTTTTTTTAGGGAAGGCCTCTGTCTTTAGCTGTTCTCCTTGACTTTCTGCAGCCTCTGATCTAGCCTTCGGTGGGGAGTTTGGAGTTCACAGGATAACTGGGCCAAGGGGGTTGCAGCTCCCAATGCTGCTGGAGTTTCTTAGCTGGGGAGAGCATTCTTACATTCTTGAGGGTCCTGCCAATGGGGTAGGTGGAGAGCTGCTGTGTGGCTCTAGGAGGAAGTAAAGTGACAGATCCCTGCTGGCTCAAGAAAGGTAGGCCGGGCGTGGTGGCTCACGCCTGTAATCCCAGGGAGACTGAGGTGGGTGGATCACCTGAGGTCAGGAGTTTGAGAGCAGCCTGGACAACATGGTGAAACCCCGTCTCTACTAAAAATACAAAAATTATCCGGGCGTAGTGGTACATGCCAGTAGCTGGTGTAGTAATCCCAGCTACTTGGGAGGCTGAGGTAGGAGAATTGCTTGAGCCTGGGAGACAGAGGTTGCAGTGAGCCGAGATCATGCCACTGCACTCCAGCCTGGCCAACGGAGCGAGACTCTGTCTCAAAAAAAAAAAAAAAAAGAAAGAAAGAAATGTGTCCAGAGCTCAAGTGTGAGCACCAGTCAGGAGATAATAATGGACCAAGAGAGGAGGGGCATGGCAGGGTTGGGAAGGGCTGGAGGGCAGTAGAGGGGAAGAGGGCAGATGTGGACAGCATTTGGGTGCTGGGAGAAGTGAACCTGTCTGCTTCTGGGATTGACTGACTGTTTTTATGATTGCTGCAGCAGTGGGAAGGGGATGTTGACCAGTGATTTGGGGGTCCACTTTGCTGCAAAGACAGATGGAGCTTTGGGCTCAGTCCCAGGTTTTGCTAGAACAGAGGTTTAGGACTAGGTGGGAGATTGAAGAATCTTGAATCCTTTATCTATCTGGATCTGGTGGCTGTCTTGGGCCCCAGAGTTAGATGAGTTGAACAAAATATCTTTGTTCATTAGACTAACATTTGTTAGGTACTTACATAGTGCCCAGCATTGTTTTTGGTGTGGAGATTGATCAGTGAATATGCAGACAAGAATCTGCTCTCATGGCAAACAGATAATACTCATAAACCAATCAGGTAAACAAGTATAAGGACTGTGAAGAAATACAGGACTGGGCAGTGGGATAGGGTGTGCTTGGGGAAGGGCTATTTTAGAATTTGTGGTCAGAGGAGGCCTTTCTGAGAAGGGGACTTTGGAGTCCTGAAGGTGAATAGGAGCCAGCCCTGGGAATATCTGGGGGAAACATTTCCAGGCAGAAGGAGCAGTCAGTCTGAAGATCCTCAGGAAGGCATGGGTTTGGTGCATTTGGGAACAGAAAGATCACTGGTGTGGCTAGGGTGAACCGATCAGGGGCGTGAGGATGGAGGATGTCACAAGTAAGGGGGGAAGGCAAGACCAGACTCTCTTGGGCCTGGCGGGCCTGAGTAAAGAGTTTGAATTCTACTCGAGTGTAATAGGATGTCACTGGAGGGTTTTCCACAGGAAAATGACACGATCTGATTTATGTGTTTAAAGCATCACTTTGACCACTGTATTAGTTTCCTGGGGTTGCCGGAACAAAAAAATACCTTAATCCACACATTGACTAGGTGGCTGAAACAATAGCAATTCTTTTTCCACAGTTCTGGAGGTCAGAAGTCTAAAATCAAAAGGTCAGCAGAGTTGGTTCCTTCTGGAGCCTCTGAGGGAGAAGCTGTTTTATGCTTCTCTTCTC
Organism: Pan paniscus; assembly: GCF_029289425.2. Classification (NCBI taxonomy): domain Eukaryota; kingdom Metazoa; phylum Chordata; class Mammalia; order Primates; family Hominidae; genus Pan; species Pan paniscus. The sequence goes on from NC_073267.2 coordinate 92,028,057, forward strand.
GTTTCTGGCAGTTGTTGGAAATTCTTAGCATCTCCTGGCTTGTAGTTGTACCACTGTAGTCTCTGCCTTCATCTTCACATGGCCTTTTCCTCTTTGTACCTTGCCCCTTCTCTTGTGAGCACAATTATGACCAGATTTAGGGCCCACTCTAATTAAGGATATTATCTCGAGGTTCTTAATTATGTCTGCCAAGATATTTTTTCGAAACACGGTCACATTCACAAGTTTCAGGTGGACATATCTCTTAGGAGGTCAACATTCAGCTCTACTATCACTACTATGTAGAACATGGATTTAGGGTAAAACTGGAAGCAAGAAACAGCTTAAGCCAGAGGCCCCAGAAACTGGGACTGGGAAGTTGCTGGAGCAGGTGTGAATACCAGCTCCACCTTTTAGTAGCCAGGGGACCTTAAGTCACCTCCATGAAGGTGCTGCTAAGTCTTGATTCTTTCTTTGGATAAATAGGAATAATAATAATTCCTAACATATAGGATGGCAGGAGGATTAAATGAATTCATACATGGTGATTAGCATCATCTCATGCCACAGGAATGGCTCAGGAAAATGTTATTGGCTTTTGATATTGTTAAATGTTAACAGGACAGTCAGCCTGGTAAAGTGACCTTGTGACTAGGAGCTGGGTGGTTTTGCTGTGAATTGTGGGAGCAATGAGATCAGATTTTGGCCATTTTGGTTTGATCTGCTGGCTGTGTGGGCAGTGGTAGTGGCAGGGGTTTCTGGGCAGGAAGGATGCTAACAGAGAAGAGAACCAGTAATGGATTAATACACACACACATACACACACACACACACATACACATACACATACATACACACACACACATACACACACACACATACACATACACACACACACACATTCATGTTGTGGGGGCTGGTAAGTCTAAAATCCACAGGGCAGGGCCTCAGGCTGTGTACTCTCCAGCGGGAGATGATTTTGCAGTCCACAGATGGGATTTCTTCTTCTTCTGGGAAACCTCAATTTTGTTCTTAAGGCCTTTCAACCAATTGGATGAAGTTCACCAAGATTATCAAGAATAATCTCTTTTACTTAAAGTCAACTGGTTGCAGATCTTAACCAAGTCTTCATATCACCTTCCCATCAACATCTGGACTAGTGTTCAATTGAGTAACTGGGTCCTATAGCCTGACCAAGTTAACACATAAAACTATCACAAACGGTAACCCTGCAATGAAGTCCATATCCTGGGGTGAGGCTGGTGCTTTGAGGGAGAGTGGGCCAGAAGGAATGCAGACAAATGACGGGCAGAGCCTTAGCAGACCCTCTGGGTGTTCCTGAAAGAAGTGGAGCTTCCCTTAAGTGGGTGGGAGCCCCGGGAATAGATCATAGGGTGAGTGGAAGGCCATCAGCTGGCCAGCTTAGGTGGCAGAGTAGGCAGTGAGGGTAGTGGGTATTGGTGGCACTCTTCTCATTCCTAGGAGACCCATCCTGGAGAAACTGGAGTGTTCTGGCAGGAGTTGGACCTGGGACCAAGACTGGAGATGCCTCTTGATGATATCTGGGACTTGGAAGAAGGAAAGAGTCCAGGCTGGGAAGCAGGCAGGCTTTGGCAATGGTGATTTCAGAATCCTTCCTCAACATTCATAATTGTAAGGCTAGGTTAGTGTTGGTGTAGCTTCCTACTGTCCAGAGTTGCAAAGTCCAGTCTTGATCAATGTCCTGTAGAGTGATTTTAATAAAGACCAAAAGGGAAAATGTTGACAGGTCATCTGATATTTGCTTGTAGAGCTTTCTGAAAAGCCACGATACCAAAAGGCCCTATAAGCAGCAGAAGAAAATGACAAAGGATTAAAAAAAAAATCCCACTTATCCTCCAACTCAAAAGAATAGGCCCCAGCTTAAAGAATTATGCTGGCTGTTGGGTATTGGAGACCTATTATGTGTCAGGATAGTGCTGAACAGTTTGCTTCCATTTTCTCATTTAATATTCACAACAACCCTGTGACATGGGTATGACAATCTTTCCCATTCATACAAAGAAAAATTAAGTCCTGAGAGGCTAGCAAACTTACCCAAGACCATGCAGTTCCTATGTGGCAGAGCTAGGAGCTATTGGGAGCCAAAGCCATGTCAGTCTGACTCTAGAGCCTGTGCTCTTCACCATGTCACTCCAACCAAAACCCAGAAGAGTCAGCACTTTGAGAAACACACTGAAGCCAACTAAAAGGGGCTCTTCACTTGCATTTGGGGAAAAAAGTGGATGAACAAAGAGAGGACTGCTTGCGCAAAGTTTTAACAGTTGAGAGAGAAAGCAGCGCTCCTTAATTGCTGGTTTTTGTTTTGTTTTGTTTTGTTTTTTTGTTTTTTGAGCCAGAGTCTCACTGTCACTCAGGCTGGAGTGCAATGGTGCAACCTCAGCTTACTGTGGCCTCTACCTCCCAGGCTTAAGCGATTCTGCTGCCTCGGCCCCTGAGTAGCTGAGCCCACCACAATGCCTAGCTAATTTTTGTATTTTTAGTAGAGATGGGGTTTCACCATGTTGGCCAGGCTGGTCTTGAACTCAGACCTCAAGTGATCCACCCGCCTTAGCCTCCCAAAGTGCTGGGATTACAGGCATGAGCCACCATGCCTGGCCTTGATTGCTGTTTAAATTCTGATTTTTCTATCAGGGAGAATGATCTTCCTGTGGGGAAAAATAGAGAAAAGGGGAGGGAATCTGGGTCCATCATAGGTGTGAAGGCAGGAGGCCATCACCAGTTCATAGAAACAAGCTTGGGTCTCCAGAATTAGATGAAATTTATCTTGCGGGTCTGTTGGAAATTTTAAATGTAAAATCTATAGTGCTGGTTGCTATACAGGATACAGAGAGGCTACTTTTGAACCTTCTCCTTCCCTTCTGTCTCATATCCGCTCCTTCTCAAGAAATTTATGACAATCAGGAAGGCAGATTTTTTTTTTTCCTTTTCCAAATCTATTCCTTTGGCACAGGAAGAATACGTCAAACATGAAGAGTAGATATCACATATGTGGCAAATTTATAATAAGCTCAGCATTGAAATGTCCCCTTTCCTCCCTCTTCTCTTTGTCCTTCTTATATCTGAGAACTGTTAATACCACCAACGCAATGGTGCATACCAAAAATAATGCTGTGTAACAAACAAGAACAAATAAGCTTCTGTTGCTTGTGTGTCCTGAGTCAAGTGTGGGCAGTCCAGTGGCTCTGCTGATCTTGGCTAGGCTCACTCACAGGTCAGGGGTCGAGTGGGCATCGTTCATTTACAGTCTGGCTTACACAAGGGGAAACCAAGACAACATGGCTGTTCTCGTCCTAGAAGAGGATGATTGGTTTTTCATCCTAGCTTGCTAGTCCAGGCATATTCTCATAGCAGAGGCAGAGGTGCAGGAGGATAAGCAGAAAGAACAAGAATGTGAAGCTGATATTCATATCCAGCACATAGCACTTCCACAGAATTCTGTTGGCCAAAGCAAGTCACAAGTTCAGCACAGAGAAGAGGTAGGGAGGTAGGCTCCACCTCTGTAATAAGAGGAACTGAAAGTCACATGGGGCCAAAGGCACAAAGGGGTCATGAATGTAGCTGATCTTCCATAAGTACCTGCTGTGTTCCAAGCATTGCTTTGGGATTGTGACGATACATAGTCATGTCTCTGCACTTGAGGGTTTTCTAGTTTGGTGAGGCCATTTGGTGAGGCCATTTGCTGGGCTTGAATATGAAGTTTTGGTTAATGCATGAATTTCTGGCATGTTATTGCTTTATACTGGACATACCCTTCTTCCCATGTGCTGCTCAGTTTTATCTCTGTGGCTGGCTGTAGCAAACAGTTTTCCAAAGTAGAGAGCAAAAACCCTCTGAGACTTCTCCCAGTAAACATTACAGCTCAGCAACCGCCAGCCATTTGTCTCATTATTTTTCTTAGAACTGCCAGAGCAGAGAGGAATTCCTTGGTATATCTGAGTGGAGTTGCAGAGGTGAGAGAGTCGTAGGAAGAATGCCAGCAAGATGCAGCCAAAGTCACTAACTCAGATCTATTTCCCCCAGAGATAGACCTGGTGAAGCACAACAGGAGATTCTCCCGTGTTGTGTTTGCTTGATTCTCCCATGTTATGGGAGAATTTCATGGGAGATTCTCATGTTATGCTTGCTTGATTGAAATGCTATTGTTGGCAATGGTCATTGGAATTCTCTAAGAATAGCAACCCTGTCTGCTTACTCCTCTCTATTTGCCAAATGCCTAACACAGAGCCACATGGTTAGGCATTCTTTAAATATTTATTTGTTGAATAGAAAAAGGAGAGGTGACTGAAGACTGATAATAGACAGATTTTGAACTTTCCCAAAGAGAAGGAAGGTTCTTTTAGAAGTTATCGGCCAGTGAATTTGACACTAGTGAACGGTGCAGTCCCAGACTCAATTATCAAACAGATGGCTTGTGAGGCAGTGGAAATGGGAGCTGGGATCACTGGGAGCCAGAATGGGTTCACCAAGAACTGGTCGTGTCAAACCAAATTTAATTCTTATGTGATCAGATTCTTGTACTCTTATAACAGCCTGGAGGCAGGACATCCAGCAGGGCATCTGACAGCATCTTTCATAAAACCCCCATAGTTGGCAGGTGGAAATGTGGGCCCAGTTATTTAGCAGGTTGATTTATAACTGGATGTTTAACTATCTATGAAGATCTTCTACTAATGTCATTTTTTTTTTCTGGAGGAAGGAAGGGAGTTTTCTCTACCTGTATATCGTGGGACCATCTTCTCCTTATCTTGCCTGTATTTACCAATAGTTATAATACAGATATATCAGTTAAGCCTGTTAAATTTTTAAATGATTCAGAGTTGAAAGGAAGAAACTTAAATGTTGGATGATGGAGTCAGGATTCCGCATCATGTTGACAGACCAAGATGATGGGCTGGGGCTAAAAGATGAATTTTCATAGCAATAAATTCATAGCAGAGACTAGACATTGAAGAGTAATTTGCAAGGGTATGGGATAGCAGAGCCCCAGTTTAACAGCACACAGTCAATTAGTGGATAAGAAGTCATATGCATAAAGGGAATGAATAGAAGTATTATGTGAAGATCAAGGGAGAATATAGTCCTCCTGTCTCCTGAATTTATCAGATCACACTATTCAATAAAACATTTATTAAGTACCTCTGTGTATCAAAGTCTTAGCCAGGCACTTTCCTTGTTAGATAAATTAGTGTGAGTTCCAAGGAATTCCTCCCTCTCAGTTGCTACACAAAGCATATCAAAAAGCCCCTGGTTTAGAGCTGGGCACTCAGCAGGTGCTATATAAATGCCAAGATCACAGTATGACCCACAGCTTTATTTATAGCCTGTGGGGTCAACTTCCCTTTCACTCTTTCACCATTTCTAACCTCAAACCTCTTATTACAAGTGAGTGGATTTGTTTTGAATTTCTTCATTTATTAAACAGCATTCTTTTAATGGCTCATTTGATAGCATGTGGGCTCTGTGTCTATTCCTGTTTATCCTTTCATCTCTTTCCTTGGATGGTGGTTCCATTCTCTCCTACTACAGACAACTTTCCCCATATTTTTGCAGGAAATGACCAGAAGTAGCTCGAGATGATATTATCCTCGTGACTCCTAGTCTTAAAGGAAGAGAGAGACCTTCTGGTGTTCATATATCAGAGGAAGCTCTGATGGGCCTGACTTAGGTCATAGGTCGTATGGTCACTCTTGGACTGGCCACTTCTGGGTATTGGTGTTCACTACTACGGTGGTAGTGTGTGTGTGTGTGTGTGTGTGTGCATGCATGTGTGTTGGGCAGGGGCTGTCTGTGAATAGCAAGTTTAGCCCCATGTAAACCACATGGAATAATTTCCCACAGAGAAGAAAAGGGTTTATAAGCAAAGAATTGCGGAAAGTACACTAGAGAAGCATGTAATAGATATTTATAAACTCCCTTTTTCCTGAAGAAATGGCTAGAGTATAGGGAGGAAGAGGGAGAAGAAAGATGGCTGTGGGGCCCCTTCATCTCCCAGTACATTAACCAGCTCCTGAATTAAGGGAGGAGAGGTGGCTGTGATCCCTTTTGATCAATCATTATTTTAAAATCAAAGCAGAGGACTGCTTTGGTTTCAGGCTGAGATAGGCTGCTGCCTTTGCTCCCCATTGGAGTTTGGGGTTTGTGCTTTCTGCTTATCTTTTCCTATTGCTTGAATGTATGAAGGAATGTCCTGGGGAAGCTTGGAGTCCTCAGGTGAAAAGGCTTAATGAGGAACACAGTGACTGTGCCCTGGCAATTTGTGAGGGAGTTTCTGTATCTGTCCTGCGGATGGTCCAGAGAGAGTTAGGAAAAGACACACTCATTTTCAGCTCACCTCTATTTCTGTCTCTGTTGGCTGAGGCTGCTCATTTCTGAGGCTCCCATGGATCTGGGAAATGGGAACCTCCAGCCTCTCTTCCCCTCTGCTGATCAAGCAGCCGGAGGACCTGTCATGAGGGTTACATACTCCCTGTGAACAGAGGGACAGGATAAATTCCTGGTTCTAGAGAATCTGATGCTCAGACTAATTTGCACACTGGGATCCCGGAGGCCCTTCCATACTATCACATATTCTGCCTCTTGATTATCTGGGTTGACAAGGGAACGCTGGTATGGGCACCCAACTAAGTCATTAATCTTGATGTCACCTGTTCGGCTGTGGACTTCACTCTGGGACTCAAGAGTTGTTTTCCAGAAGATTTTCAGCCCTAATTATGTTTATTGGGACTTGTATTAGAAGAGGTAAGTTCTGTGAATGCTGTCAAGCCAGCTGGACTATGGTCAGAATTTATTCTGATATCAGAAAATTGGCCTTCAGTGAAAAGGTCACCACAGATTACACACAAAATAAGCGAGCCACAGGTGGTTTGGAGCAGTTATTTGTACTCAAGCTTACATCCACAAATCCCGTCTTTTAATTTATTTTTTTCCTGCCTCCTTGAAAAACTTTACATCATTTGCCTTTGCATTTATCTATGAAATGTTAGGAGTGGAAATAAACAACAATCTACTATAAATCCTAAGAACCCATCACACCCCACTGCCCCCAACCCTGGGGAGAAAACTATAGGGTTCGACATTTTAATTTATTTTACCTAATGTAGATGTTACATATAGATATATAATATTCATAAATTCATGTAAGTGCATAAAACATTCAGTCAATATATTACTATGTATGTGCATTTTAAAATATACTTCATATATGCAATATGTATATTTTAAATATATGGCATATATTTTATCTCTTTGTAACCCTGTGAAATAGATATTATTATTCTCATTTTCATAGATGAAGAAACAGAAGAAATTAGGTAACTTTCCCAAGATTACCAGGTCAGTCAGGTTCTCAGATGCAACTAATAGAAACCAACCCTGACCAAGCAGAAAATCAATTTGTCAATATGTTGTTGGGAAGTTTGAAGGATCTACGGGAGGGCTGAAACTACAGGTCTAGAAGCCGTACAGCCAAGAACACCACCACCAAAGACCCTACCACTGATGTCCCAGGTATAGACCCTGAAGTGTGTCCTGCTCACAGCAAACAAGACAGAGCAAGCCTGGGTCACAGCAGCCTTGGGAAGATGGTGAAGCTGAGGCTGCCACCTTTGCCAGAATGGCTGCCGCAAGTGCTGCTGCTTTGGCTTACCTGCTCCCATTGCTTCGTGGCAAGTGGGTGATGGGAGGAGTCTCGGCCATGTGCTGGACCCTCACTGCAAGAGAGACTGGGAGGATTTTCACTTCCTGATGTGTTAGGGGGCCCTCCAACACTGGACAGCCAAATAAGAATGATAGATGTCCTGTGTGTCTCACAACCAGGGTAGGTGGAACCGGGCTTTGGTGCCGGCTTTGTTTAGCCACAAAGATTTGTTTTACTACCCCTTACAGCAGGTTCTTGGAGGAACCCAGCAGCCAGCTTGGCATCTGAGAGTGATTTCAGGCTTCTAGCTGATCCTAGCCGGGCCCAGCCTCCCCAAAACACATGTCTGAGCAGTTTTTATTTTGAAAGAAAGACAGCTTTATAAATGGAAATAAAAATGGGCCTGAAACACCAATTTTGAAACTTAGGGAAAGTTCAAGGTTATAGTATAGTCAGTTGTTAGAGAGTCACTATGATATAATCAACAACAACAACAAAAATGGGCAAATAATGCTGGGGTGAGAACTATGAGATTTTCTGGCTTGTGAGAAAGTGGAACATCACAGATGTCCTTGATGAAAACAGATCCGTGAAATCATCTAAGTGTTTTAAATTTTGTCAACCACACAGGTACGGCATGAGCATGTTTTTTCAAAGATTCCTAGTAAGTCTCCAGTTACCTTGAGCATCACCAGCCATCTCCAGAGAATTCTTCCATATAAGAAGCTGCCACTCTTTTGAGTTTAGTCTAGATCCCTTTAAACTAGAAACATCTGTGTGTTTTTAACCCATAGAATTGTATCATACAAAATGAGTAGTCGTATTTACTGTCTGTGCATTTTCTTCAGCACTGTGTCTTAGAGACTTTCCGTGTTGGGACCAACAAACCTACCTTACTGGTTTATGTACTGCATAGAATTTCATTATACAATCGCATAGGACACCTTGCTCCAACAGTTCCCTATTGATATAGGATTTTTTTTTTGCCTTGAAAACAATGTTCCATTGAACATACTTGAATATGTCTTTTTTGTACTATGAGTGTTTTCTCCAAAGTGGCTACAAAGAAGTGGAGTCACTGATTCACAGGGGATGCACATTTAAACATTAATGGCACCAGCAAATTGCCCTTGAAAGGGCCTGAGCCAAATTATGATACCACTTGTAGTTCAGAGAGAAGCCATTTTCCCACATCAACATTAGCACACTTCTTAATTTTTGCGCATGTGAAGTGCTTTTTAATTTGTATGTCCCTGAGTGCTGGTGATGATGAACATCTTTGTGTTTATTTGTTGGCCGTTTGTATTTTTAATTTCATGTATGCCCTATTCTTATTCTTCCTCATCAGTATCCTCTTGCATTGCATTTCTGAACTCCTGAGCACAGGAACAGTCTGTCTTGTTCCTTATTGCATCTCTTGTGCCCAGTCCAATATGTGTCATGAAATAACTGCACAAACAATTGTGAAATGATGCAAGTTATCACCACCTCTAACCTAAGCACGGTTTTTCAGTCTTCAGTCAAGACACAATCTGAAATCTCCTTCCTGGGAGTGAGCCTTAAAGCAAAGTATTAGACCTTTTAAAGAAAAATCAGACCCCAGTCACTTTGGCTAACAGGTGGTTGGTTGTCCTAGAATGCTAGGTCAAAGCCCTCCAGGCACCCTAGAATTCACCCAAGCTGTATTCTAGTAAATCAGGGCCTGCAGAAGTTATTACTTTGACTATGTCTTTTGTCTGACCAATACCAGCCATGCATTCAACAAAATGTGTCCACCTAATATGTGCTTCTGGGGGGTAGTTATTAGCATTTGAAAACTAAAAGATTTCACATAAATATCCAGATTTCTGACTTTCCATGACAAACTATAGACCCAGAGACACCAGGGTTTTTAGAAGAGGGAGATTCTCTCCAGTCTATCATCATCCCTGACTATGTGGGTTCTGGAGACATTTGAATTTGCACCCTCTGGTTTACAGTACAGTTAGAGATAAAAGTAAACCTGTGAAAAAAAAAGAAGAGAAATCCTGCAATACAAAGCAGTGTGTGGTAATATACCAAGTAGGTGATATCATATGGATTTCCAGAAGAATTCTGAGAAAGGGAAGGGCCTTGAAGGCTGAGGTAGTCACAGTAGATATGTTGTGTATTAGCTGGGCCTTAACGGATGGGCAGACATTGCTGGGTGAGCGTAGGGTAAGAATGAAAGAAGGTCAAAGAGAACATTCCTACTGCTCATGAATGGTCTTGAAACCTGAAAAGCCAAGTGAAAATTTTGTTTGCATTTTCCCTCTGAAGACAGGATTCAGTGCTTCCAGCAGATTCTTAAAAGAATTAATGACACCCTCACCTCCACAAATGGGGAAAATCACTAGTAGAGGGAGACATTGCGAGGTAAAGTTAGTGATGTGATCTGGGAACTGGCAAAGAGGGGCTTGGCTGCCCAGCTGAAGAGTTTTGGCTACATTTGACCCACCTGCAGCTGCAGAAGCCTGTAGCTGACAAGGAGTCTTTGAATGCAACCCAGAGGGAGATTTAAGCTTCACTGGGGATGTCATAATGGCTACCATTTACTGCCCACTTTGTATGTTCCTCACACTATGCTGAACTTTTTAAAAAATTGAGATGAAATTCATACAACATAAAATTAATCACTGTAAACTGTGAAATTTAGTGGCATGTAGTAAATTCACAATGTTGCACAACAATCACACCTATCTAGCTTCAGATGTTTTTATTACCCAAATGGAAACCCTATGCCCATGAAGCAGTCACTCCCCACTCCTTTTTATGGCTGAATGATATTCCAGTGTTATGATAGGCTACAGTTTATCCATTCATCAGCTGACGGGCATTTGGACCGTTTTCACTTTTGGGTTACTGTGAATAGTGTTGCTGTGAAGATTCATGTACAAGTGACTGAATCGTTGTTTTCAGTTATTTTGGATACATACTGAGAAGTAGAATTGCTGACTCATATGGTAATTTTATATTTAATTATTCTGAGGCTATGCTGAGCTTTCTCTGTGTTCTCTTCTTTAATCTTCTTAAAAAATTCAGTGAGAAAGGATTATAATTACCTTACAGATAAGAATGTACAGGTAAGAAAACAGGCCCAGAAAGTGAAGTAGTCTTTCTAAGGTGGTTAAGTGGCCTTTTTAAGGTTGTGTGTAGCCAGTAAGTGGTAGAGTTGAGATTTAATCCCAGGACTGACTGATCGCAGAACCTCAACTCTTAACCACTATACTACCCTGCCTTTCTATAGCCCCAAGGAGGATGGCACCTCCAAATGTGGCAAGAAATGAGTTAGTTTCCTTGCTCAAAGAACTATTAATGAAAAGAAAAATGTTAATTGGAGAAATGTTACCCAATGGCAATTATCTGTTAAACTGAGTGGGAGTTTTGCCATGAAAGAAAAGTGAACAAAGCCTCTGTATTAGTCCATTTTCACACTGCTAATAAAGACATACCCAAGACTGGGTAATTTATAAAGAAAAAGAGATTTAATGGAGTCTCAGTTCCACATGACTGGGGAGTCCTCACAATCATGGCAGAAGATGAAGGAAGAGCAAAGGAATGTCTTACATGGCAGCAGGCAAAAGAGAGCTTGTGCAGGGGAACTACCATTTGTAAAACCATCAAATCTTGTGAAACTTATTCACTACCATGAGAACAGCATGGGAAAGACCCACCCTTATGATTCAATGACCTCCCACCAGGTCCCTCTTGTGACACATGGGAATTACGGGAGCTACAATTCAAGATGAGCTTTGGGTGGGCACACAGTCAAACCATATCACTCTCTATGGGTGCTTTTCTGCTCACCTGTGGAGGCAGGCATCACTGCCACCTGGAAGAAATCGGGACACTCACTCTCCCAGCCTCCCCTCCTTTTCCTGCTCTTGTGGCCACCCCTTCAGCCTGCACTGCCTCTAAGCTCTTTACCCTGGAGGACAGTAACTTCAATTTTAGAGAAACTCTAAAGTGGCATATATGCACAGGAAGCTGCAAAAACATCTGAGCCTCCACTTCACGCAGGAATTCCCTACCACTTGTGAGGGAGAGCCCATAATAAGCAGTGTTCATTAGGATTAATGCCTGTTGACTGTGAAAACATGAAATTGATCAGAAAGCCAATTTTTGAAACAAGACCCCAAGGTGACTGAGGACTAAGGCAGGAAGGAGGGTGTCTGCTGGGTTCATCAGAACTGAGTCCTGGTAAGTGCATAAAAGTGAAATTGATAATACAAGAGACATGATTGCTAGAAAGTGCAAACACTGCCGTGGGGGGTGACAGGCAGCAAAATCTGTTTTATTTGCTACCCCAGAGAAGTACTGAAGGGCCTAGTTCTATCCCCAGACACTCCCGTCCTGTTCTAATGTGGCATCTTTTATCTACCTACTAGGGGGAGAGGGCCACTTCAGACACCTGAGCATGTTAATAACTGGCTGCCTACCAAGGTATGTGCTATGAAAGTGTAAAGTTGCATCTTAACATAAGTTTTAAAATTTTCTTGGCATCAGTTTTCTATTTCATAGAAACTAAAATGATTGGGATATACTTTGAATTATATTTATAAGTTTATATGTCTTGACTTGTACTTAGCTGTTAATCCGGGATCCTTCATGTGCATCCCTAGACCTGTGCGTGAGTTGCCTTTCCTCTGGTTTCTCACTGGGTTTGGTCCATGGTGGCAGCAGCAGGAGATTGGAGGGAAAGAAGTGGAGGAAAGCCTATTTGAATTCCTACTTCACGTCCTGATGGGACACAAGTTGGCATTGTTGCAGTTCTCTGTTGTGGGCCGTCGCTCCTGTAAGGTGGCCCTCTCCCAGAGCTGTAGGTCTTGTTGAGTTCTGGTAACTCTCCCTCCTTCTGTCCTTTCAGTCTTGGGGGTGGTCTCAGCTTCCCACCATTGCTAGACCCGGGGAGCTTTATTCCCTGTTCGTTTCCCTCACTTTGCCCACATTTTTCTAAAGAGTCCTTTTAACCTTTCACCCCTTCAACATGCCATCTGTTTCCTACCATGACCCTGACTAGTCAGCCACCCAACTCCTCTGTCCCCATGCAGATATCTATGAGATGGCAGGGTGGGGCAAGAATCCCAGGGTTGGGACAGAGCACGGGTTGACTAAGCATCAGACTGTGGTACCATCATCTTATGCCTAATAAGACTGGACCAGAGATCAGGGGAACTGAGGGCTGAGGACCCTGGTCAGGGAATGGGACCCAAGGAAACTGGAAGAAAAGTTGTCTAGGATGGAGCACTGGGAATAGAGAAGAGAAAAATAACATTCCAACCAGAAAAATAATACAGCAACTTGAGAATCAATTGGTGAGATGATTCGTAGGTTCCACCCTGCACACAGAGCTTGCTTTCATAGATGCCCCTACCCCTGGAGTAGACTTTCCCTTTTCCTTGGTAAACTTTGAGGGAGGGCAGCTTCCCTGTGCACCTGACTAGGCCATCTCTCTGCCCCTTCAGTCCAGAATTTGAGCTCCTTGCAGGTTCTTGGAATGACCTCAGCCATTTTTTACTCCTGTCCCTTTTCACTCAAATGGTCCTCTTTGCCAGGTTTTACACCGTGATAATTCTTAGTCTTTCTTTAAGACCTGGTCAACTATGATAATGCTTAGTCTTTCTTTTTTTTTTCTTTTTTCTTTTTTTTGAGACAGGGTCTCACTCTGTTGCCCAGGTTGCAGTGCAGTAGTGCAATCTCAGCTCACTTCAGCCTCAACCTCCCAGGGTCAGGCAATCCTCCTACCTCAGCCTCCCATGTAGCTGGGACTATAGACATGCACCACCCCTCCCAGCTTATTTTTTTGTATTTGTAAAGATACGGTCTCACTATGTTGTTGTGATGGTTAATATTAGGTGTTAACTTGATTGGATTGAAGGATGCCTAGATAGCTGGTAAATTATTGTTTCTGGGTGTAGCTGTGAGGGTGTTGCCAGAGGAGACTGACATTCAAATCAGTGGACTGGGAGAGGAAGACCCACCCTCAATGTGAGTGGGAACAATCTAATCAGCTGCCAGCAGGGCTAGAACGAAGCAGACGGAGGAAGGTGGGATACCCTGGCTTGATGAGCCTTCTGGCTTTCACCTTTCTCCCATGCTGGATGCTTCCTCCTGTTCCTTCTGCCCTTGGACATCAGACTCCAGATTCTTCAGCTTTGGACTCTTGGACTTACACCAGTGGTTTTCTGGGGGTGCTTGGGCCTTTGACCACAGATTGAAGGTTGTACTGTTGGCTTCCCTGATTTTGAGGCTTTTAGGTTGAGACTGAGCCCCTACTGGCTTCTTTCTTCCCCAGCTTGCAGATGGCCTATTGTGGGGCTTCGCCTTGTGATCATGTGAGCCAATTCTCCCTAATAAACTCCCTTTCATATATACATGTATCCTATTAGTTCTGTCCCTCTGGAGAACTCTAACACAGTTGCCCAGGCTGTTCTGGAACTCCTGAACTCAAGCCATCTGCCCGCCTCACCCTCCCAAAATGTTGGGATTACAGGCATGAGCCACCTCACCAGGCCTCTTAGTGTTTCTTAAGATCAACTGGGATTCTCAGAAAACCTTATCTATTCCTTAGTCTGACAGAAATGCTCTTCTAGGCTCCCAGGCATTACCTGAGTCTTCTCTCCCATCCCTTCACTGCCAGAACATGAAATCTGTCCAACAGGGCTTTGGTTCCATTTATTAGTGAAAGGGGTAGTTTAGAAAATGTGGTCTGAGGAATAAACATTAACATTTTGAACATTTTAGAGATCTCTGGGGCAGTGGAATAAAAAAATTCTGTATCTATGCTTTTGGAGTGGGAAAGGAGCCTCCCCAAGAAATTCTAAAAAGTTATATTTTGTAAGGCAAGAACACAAACCTCTAAGTATGAAACCAGAGTCCTTACACATTAAAGAAGACGGAACACGTCAACAGTGGGTACAAAGGGAAGCAAAATCCCTTTGGATAGAAGGAAACGAACACCTTAACTTTTGAACTCTTAAGGGAAGAGTGTATTTTCTTCATGATCCACTAAGCTTCTTGCCCTCAGGAATGTTTAGAAAAATATGTATGAAAAGAACTATGTTTATCTGGTTGTCGTAGTATATGATGGAGGTCCTCGGGACCACTCCCAGGTTTGATGAATTGCTAGAAGAACTCATGGATTCAGTATACAGCCATATTGAAAGCTATGATTTATGACAGTGAAATGATACACAGCAAAATCAACAAAGGGAAAAGGCACAGCGGGTGAAGTCTGTGGAAGCCAGGCACAAGCTTCCCACTATCCTCTCCCCATGGAGTCATGCAGGACAAGTGTAATTCCTCCAGCAACATACTGTGATAACCTGTATGCATGTTGCCAAGCAGGACAGCTCACGAGAGACTCAGGACCCTGGGTTTTTAAATTGGAGGCTCGTCATGTAGGCAGCCTTTTCCTGGCATGTACCAAAATTCCAGACCTCAATAAGGAGAGCAGGCGTTTAGCATGAATGATATTGTTTGCATGAACAGTGTAGATGCAGTGAGCCCACTTTCCAGTTCTGAGAATGGAGGGAACCCTCTCCAAATCCAAGTATCCAGGTGTCAGCCAAGGTCCGACCTTGCAGGCAGAGCTTTCTAAGAGCAGCATTCCTCAGGTCTGCTGGTTGCTCTTTTTTCCTCAGGGGGTGTCATATTGATCACTCCTAGTAAAAGGAGGCAGCGATGCCATTTTCCAACAAGGGGAGTTTTCTTTCCCTCAGATCCCACAAAGAACTGGGGCTTCCTGGAATGTCAGCTCAGATTTCTTTTTCCAGATACCTTGGCAATGACTTCCACACCTCAAAGTCACTGTAACAGTTGACTTTAATTAAATTATTACCCACATCCCCCTTCTCCTTTGCCTTCCATCTTGAGGGGCTTAAACCCAAGCTCCCAAGAGCCATCCTTGCTGCATGGAAGGCTCATCACTCAGAGATTTGCCAGGTGTTAAAGCCTATATTTGATGGTTACCCATCAAATAAACTCTTTTTTATCCCAAATGCTTTATATTCTGCACCCATGGGCCCAGCACCCTTGCAGTTACTCCCACACTCTCCTGGTTCTTGCCCACCCATGTTAGCTAGTTAACATGGACAGGCTATGTTGGCCCAAGTTAGCCATGTGAGCCCGTTCATGTTAGCCAGTTGGAGCCCCTGTGGTATAGAAACCTTCTCTCCCTGGAAGGCTCAACACTTTCCCAGTCAGGTCAGGCTGAGAGTCAATTCTTGGTGTTGGTCTGGTAGCCAGCAGACGATGTGGGGGCATTGTTTTCTTGGGCACCTACCTCATTAGAGGCTTTGCTCATTCTTCAAGGGAAGGGGCTCTGTCTTCCAGTGAGAGGGAGGAGGAGACTTCTGCAGGCCTAAAGGGTTCAGGGGGATCATAGGGTTGAAGGAGCTCAAATGCATATTTTCAAGTATCTCCACCCCAGGTCTCAGAGTCCCACTTCTTCCCATAAGGATTTTGACTTTGGTGGAAGAGATGTGCCTAGGCTAAGAATCTAAGAACTCTGAACTTCAGCTTCTCTTACAATTAGGTTCTGTGTCTATTCTTCAGCTCTGTCTTTATGCTGAAGAAGATCAGCGTTTCTTTAAATAATGCCAGGGATGCTCTCTGACACTGTTTGCTCTAAATTATTGAGTGACTGCCCTGAGGCTGCCACTTTTTCTCTTGGAGGCATTCATGGTATTCAGCGACAGCCACCTAATTTCATGGTCCTTAGAATTACTGTATCTCTCACTCCTCTCCAACACCAGAGACACTGCATAAGCCAGTATATGCCCTTCTGCCCTTTTCTGGTCCCGGTTCTCCACAGGTGAAAGTCTTAGCAATCATGCTGTGCCCACAGATGATGATGCTCCACCTCCCACTAGTGATAAACTCCATGTTGCCTGGCAGCTAATCAGTGATCCAACTCCAGAATCCTTCCTTTGATTCTGGTTCTTAGGACCACTCTCTTAGGTCAGTGTGGGGGGACAGAATAATGGTCCCTAAGTCATTCATATCCAAATCCCTGGAACCAGTGAGTATGTTACCTTACATGGCAAAGGGGACTTTGTGAATGTTATGAATCTTGACATGGGGAGGTTATACTGGATTATCCAGATGAGTCTAGTGTAATCACAAACAGGTGATTTTTGACTGGTCCTGGGCACCCAAGGGAGCAGTCCTGGCCACTGGAGGAAGGTTAGAGTCAGAGAAGGGGAATCTATTTCAGCACCCTTGTACAGGGCAGAAATTGTACACTCCAATGAGGCCACCTTAATATGCCCAGCCAGAGAAATAAGAACTATTTAAGGAATGGTGGCTTTTTTTTTTTTTTTTTTTTTGAGACGGAGTCTCGCTCTGTCCCCCATGCTGGAGTGCAGTCATGCGATCTTGGCTCACTGCAAGCTCCGCCTCCCGGGTTCATGCCATTCTCCTGCCTCAGCCTCCCGAGCAGCTGGGACTGCAGGCGCCTGCCACCACGCCCGGCTAATTTTTTAAAATATTTTTAGTAGAGACGGGGTTTCACCATGTTAGCAAGGATGGTCTCGATCTCCTGACCTCGTGATCCACCCGCCTCAGCCTCCCAAAGTGCTGGGATTACAGGCATGAGTCACTGCCCCTGGCCAGGAATGGTGGCTTTTCTAGCCTAGTTGCTTTGACCTCCACATGCAGGCTTAGTCTGACTTGCATAAAATAAACTAGGTGCATTCAGCAGCCTGGTAAACAGTCACTTGGTAGTTTTGCAGAATTTAGCTGCTTTATCGCATTCTGCCAGCTTCTGTTTTAGTTTATTCAAGCAACCTTGGCTGGCCCTAGTTGACTGGTGATCTTGCTGTTAATAACAGACCACTGACATGACTGCATTTGAGTGAGAAGCCCCTTGGACTTGCCACTTTGCCTGGTCTGGGGCCTCGAAGGGGGCAGCGCTTGTCTCTGAATACTAATCGTTGCTCTGTCATCTGACTCAATCAACACAGGAAGTGGGACACCAGCAGACAGTCGCCAATGGAGATACGATTTCAGCCTTAATTATTTTACCCCTTGACAGTACGACAAATGCATCTAAACTGGTGGAAAATGGGATGCTTCACTGAGCTGCATTGTGCCCCAGATCTGTAATTTGATACAAAAGCTTCACACAAATGGAAATTAAAATGCGTTTTAGATGCTTCCTCCCATCAAAGCAGTTTGCACCAGCAGACTTCTCTCTTTCGGGAGTTCGCTATAGAAATAGGAGAAACCGGGCAGCTTTGCTGTTGGCGGCTGTGGAAGTAACAATCTCCCTGTGTGTCAACTGTAGGCAAGAAAACGAAATAAAATGAAAACCAAGTGGAGGCCTAATTATCCTTTTCAAGATGACTTCATCCTGTAGAGTGGCCCATTGAATACTACAAGGCACTTTCCTTTCCCTTCTTTACCCCTTGAGTGTTTGGGGCCACATTAACAGAGGGGGGTCACATTGGGATTCAGAAGATGGGGTGCTTACCATTTGAGTCCAATTTATTTGCCTAACAACACTTACAGAGGGAGTGACTATCCGCCAAGCTCTGTTTAAAAGCTCTCCTTAGATAGTAACACATTTGTTTCTCAGAATGACTCTGTGAAGCAAGTACTGATGTTATTGCTATTTTAGGAAAATTAAGAAACAGAGAGATGAAGTGACCTGCCCTATGTCACACCTAGTAAGTGGCACCAGAATTGGGATTTGAACCTGGTCATCTGACTCCAAGTTCAAGGTCTTAATTGATTTGCTATGTTCTTCCTTTCTGTGGTGAAGAATCTGGGTGGAATTTGGCTTTCACAGAGAAAAGAAATCTTCCCATTGCTCCGGATTCCAGCCCTAACCCTGATATCTTTGTGGTGGGGCAGGCCTTGGCTGCAGCAGGGCCAGAGGTGCAGACCCAGCTATGCTTATAGCACATATTGTTCTGCGGTAGTTTTTTTTTTTTTTTTCTTAATGTGATAGTTTGGCACACGCTCTTGCCAGCCAGGTAGTTACTTCATTTACATCTGCCTAATGTTTACCATATACATTACCCATAATTTAATCACTGTTCTACTTTTAGACATCAACTTGTTCCCAATTTTCGGTTATTAAGAGCAGTAATGTAATAATGCATATCCTTTTATAGCCAGGTTTTTAAAAAATACCTGGCTATATAAGGATATGCATTATTCCTTTATTTTTTTTTTAATTTATTTTTTATTTCATTAGGTTTTTGTGGAACAGCTGCTGTTTGGTTACATGAATAAGTGCTTTAGTGGTGATTTCTGAGATTTTAATGCACCTATCACCCAACAATCGTATACTGTACCCAATGTGTAGTCTATTACCCCTCCTCCCACCCTTTCCCCTGAGTCCCCAAAGTCCACTATATTATTCTTATGCTTTTATGTCCTCATAGCTTAGTTTCCACTTATTAGTGAGAACATACAATGTTTGGTTTTCTATTCCTGAGTTACTTCACTTAGAATAATGGTCTCCAATTCCATCCAGGTTGCTGCGAATGCCATTATTTTGTTCCTTTTTAAGGCTGAGTAGTCTATATATATGCGCCACATTTTCTTTATCCACTCATTGACTGATGGACATTTGGGCTGGTTCCTTATTTTTGCAATTGCAAATTGTGCCGCTGTAAACATGAGTGTGCATGTCTTTTTCATATAATGACTTCTTTTTCTCTAGGTAGATACCTGGTTGTGGGATTGCTGGGTCAAATGGTAGATTTACTTTTAGTTCTGCAAAGAATCTTTACATTGTTTCCCACATTATTACATTATTTAATAGAGACACGGTTTCACCATTTTGCCCAGGCTGGTCTCAAACTCCTGGCCTCAAGTGATCTGGCTGCTTCGGCTTTCCAAAGTGCTGGGATTCCAAGCATGAGCCACTGTGCCCAGCCTAGCCAGGTGTGTTTTCTTGTGAGTTTATTCATAGGGTAAATTTTCAACTGTGGGATTGCTGGGTCAAAGGGTATATATATTTTTAATTGTGATAGCTCTTGCCCAGTTGCTCTCCAGAGAGGTTACCCCAATCCATAGTGTCCCTAAAAGTGCATGAAGAGTACCTGTTTCTTCACACTCTTCATGCACTGTGTATTAGAAAACTAAAAAAGTGCCTGCATGAAAAATAAGAGATGGTAATTCATTATTATTTGATTAATTATGGTGTCTCGTCATTGCTTATTGGCTAGTTGTATTTATTTTTCTATGAACTGCCTACTTGAATCCTTTGCCCACTGCTTCCCCCAGTTGAGTTCTTTATCATTTTTTTACTGACTCATAGGCACCCACTTCATTTTTTTAAGCCTTGGGGAGCGCTAGCTTTTTAGTTTATGGCTGGCCTTGTACTCTGGCCTCCTGGAAAGACTTTGGTTAAACTAACTTTCCTCCTTCTTTTCCTTTGCTTTTCTCCCCTTTAATCTTTATTTCTGAGTACAGTGCTGTGCACCCTGTGGACCCAATAAACACGTGCTGATTGACTGTTTTATTTATCTGATTTTTATGGCTTCTTTCCTCTGAAGAGCTCCATAGACTTTATAGTCATTAACTCGATAACCCTCAAAGTACTCTAGTGTGGCAGCAGTAATCACTGTCAGGGTTTTTGAGATGGTGAAACAGAGGAGCCCAGATTCTCCAGAATTATTCTTTGAGGGCCTCAGGAGGGAGCCTGGTGGGGAAGTTTAGCCTGTTGCAAGCTCTGGACCAAAAGAGTCCTTAGAAAGGTTCTAGTCAGAATGACTGCAGGACGGTGAATGGGTGGTCATTGGGTCTACAAAGATTTCTTCAGACACCCACCCAAAAGGGAGGCTCCCTCTTGAACTGTTCTCAGATGGAAGTAAGACTGAATAGTAGTTGTGCGTGCCTGAGTTCAAATCTTAGTCACTCTGCATTACAGCTGTGTGCTGGGGGGCTCTGACTATGCGCAGACCACGTGCCTTGCTTAGCCCTCAGAAAAATCCTGTGACATGTCAGATGGTTAAGGAACTGGTCCGAGGTGGCATGGAACTAAGTAGTGATGTTTGTAGTGAGCTAGATGGCAGTCCCTGAAAGCTCTGTGTATGTCTTCATCTCTGGAACCTAGAATGTGGCCTTGTTTGGAAAAGAGTCTTTGCAGATGTAATTAAGGATCTTGAGTTGAGATCATCCTAAAATAGGTGGACCCTAAATCCAATAGCAAATGTCCTTATATGAGACAAAAGAGGAGAGACAGAGAAGAGAAGGCCATGTGAAGCCAGAGGCAGAGATGGGTACCGCATCCCATCTCTGCAGCCACAAGCCAAGGGATGCCTGGACCACCAGAAGGTGGAAGAGGCAAGAAAGGATCCTCCTCTGGAGCCCACCGAGGGAGCCTGGTCCTGCTGACACCTTGATTTCGACTTCTGGCCTCAAGAATTATGAAAAATTAATTTCTGTCATTTTAAGCCTCCTAATTTGTGGCAATTTGTTATGGCAGCCACAGTGCTGACATGAGAACCCAGGCAGTCTGGATTCCAAGTCCGTACCCTTACCTGTGACACTGTCTGGTGGGCACATAGCTGCACCTCTCTGCGCTTGTTTTCTCGTCTATATACAAGGATAGTGACTGTGCCTACTCCAGAGCGATGTTTTGAGGCTTAAATGAGATAATGTACATCAAAGGTAGAGAAGAGAGCTCAATAAATGTTAGCTCTTGTGGCTCCTAGGATTGCTGTTTTTACTGAGTGACCTTAGGAATGGCCACTTGTGTGCAGCAGGGACAGACACATTCCCTGGGGCCAATACTTGTCCTATAGGGAGGGTAATTCCAAAATCTTAGGCTAATAACTCACCATTCTGGGTGGTTGGTAGTTGAGGAAGTACCTTGGGGACATCAGTTGGTCTCCAGGTGTTTTTCCTTTGTATTTATCTATGAATTAGTTATTTTCATTTCTTTTGGTGTGTCTTTCTTTCTTTTATTTTTAATACTAACAGTCTTTATACTTACTGTTAACTTATAACAATAGTTGTAAGTATACATGAAAGTATATAATTTATATACTTATATATACTTAATGTAAGTATATATACTTAAAGTATACATTAAAGTATATTAATAAGTATATTTTAATAAGTATGCATTAAAGTTATTGCATAAGTATACATTGAAATATATTAATATATTATAACTTTAATACTTTAAAATTATAATATAAATATATACTTATAACATTAATATTTTTAAAACTTTTAATATATGAAATTAATATATAGTTTATAACTTTAAAATATTAAAGTTATAAATTAATACTAACAATCTTTATACTTAACTTATATTAATAAGTTTAATTTGTGTATACTGTAATATATATTTAACTGTGTATGGTAACATATGGATAAGTTAATATATTAAATTTAATATATAATACATTATTATAATATAAATTTATAACAATATATCATAATACATAATTCATATTATAAATTTAATATATAATACATAATATATATTATATATAATTATATAATTTAATAATAACTTATATTAAAAAGCTAATTTAATATATTACATTAATACTAATAATCTTTATACTTATTGTTAACTTACATTAAATTAATTAATATATTTAATTTATTAATCTGGTTAACTATTATCTATAGTTAACCATATTAAAATATATAAATATATAAATAATACATGGTATATTATATATATAATTTGCATTTTATTATTATATATTATATATTTAATATATAATATTTATATATAATATATATTATATATAATATATAATATATTAAATATATAATATATATTATATATTTAATATAGAATATATTATATATTTAATATATATTATATATATTATATATTTAATATATAATATATTTTAATATATAATATTTATATATTATATATTAATATATTATATATTTAATATATAATATATAAATATTATATATTAATATATATTATATATAAATATATAATATATAATATTTATATATTATATATATTTAATATATATTTATATATTATATATTTAATATATATTTATATATTATATATAATATTTATTTATATATTATATATTTAATATATAAGATTTATATATTATATATTTAATATATAAGATTTATATATTATATATTTAATATATAAGATTTATATATTATATATTTAATATATAAGATTTATATATTATATATTTAATATATAAGATTTATATATTATATATTTAATATATAAGATTTATATATTATATATTTAATATATAAGATTTATATATTATATATTTAATATATAAGATTTATATATTATATATTTATATATTATATATTTAATATATAATATTTATATATTATATATTTAATATATAATATTTATATATTATATATTTAATATATAATATTTTTATATATAATATATAATATTTATATATTAAATATATAATATTATATATTAAATATATAATATTTATATATTATATATATTTAATATATAATATTTATATATTAAATATATAATATTTATATATTATATATATTTAATATATAATATATATTATATAATTGATTATATCATACATAATTATTATATCAATATATTCATATATTAATATTAATATATGAATACTATTAATATATGAATATATTGCTATTCTTATATTAATATATAAGAATTATTATATTATATTATATATACTATATTATGTATTTAATAAATATCATTTGTATATTATGTAATTGATTTTATTATGTTATATAATAATGTAATGCAAATTATATATAATATATTATATAATATATAATTTATATTATTTATATATTTATATATTTTAATATGTTTAACTATATATAATAGTTAACCATATTAATAAGTTAATTTACTATATTAATTAATTTAATATAAGTTAACAGTAAGTATAAAGATTGTTAATATTAACGTAATATATTAAATTAGCTTTTTAATATGTTATTATTAAATTAATTAACCCGCAGGTCTGGTGATGCTTGTGGAGGACTCGCAGTACTCAGGATATAGTCAGATTCATGTGTAAGTTACATTCCAGTGACAAGATACAAAGCGAAATCAGCAAAGGGCACAGGTGCATAGGTGAAGCCTGGAGGAAGCCAGGCACAGGTTTCCCAGAGGCATCACACAGGCCATGCTTAATTACCGCAGCAATGAGTTGTGAAAACGTGTGGAATGTTGCCAACCAGAGATGCTCACTGGAGGCTCAATGCCCTGGGTTTTTTGTTGGGGGCTGATCATGTAGGCACCTTCTGCTAATAACATACCAAAATTCCAGACTCCCATGAGGAATGCAAGTGCAGTATACATGATATTGTTTGCACAAACAGTTTAGTTAGAGTAGCCCCCTTAATCACTTAGGGAATAGTGGGAACCCTCCTGAAATCCAGGTTCCCAGAAACTAGCTAAGGGCCAACCTTGCAAGCAAGCCTTTCTAAGGATTGCAGTGTCAGGCCTGCTATGTTAACTCTTTTCTGCATAGAGTGCAGTAAAGGTTAATAATTTCTCAATAGTATTGTATATAATTTATGCAAAACCCTTAAAGAGAGGATAGTATTATTTTTCACAATTTAGAGGTGAAAAAAATGGAGACTCAGAGAGTTTAAGAATCTCACCCAAGACCGTCACTGGTAGACTGCAACCCAGACTTGCTGGACTGTAACCACTGTCCATGACAGCCTGCGCATGATAGGGTGGAGGATGACCGAGAGAGAAGGAATTGTTCACAACGGCTCTAACAGCACATGGGCTGGGCTATACTGTGGCAATCCCCATCATCTCCATGATTTAAAACAACTAACTGTATTTCCCACATAAGCTCCACATCTGTTGCAGGTCAGCTGGGGTGTTCTGCATGTTGTCCTCGCTCTGTGACCTAGCTACTGCCAGTCATCGGGGCAGGAAGAAAGTGCAAGTGACACATGGTGCATTGGCTCTTAAGGCTTCTGTCCTGAAGTGTGATGTGTATCGCTCCTTGGGCCAATGCAGGTCACATGACCTCACCTAGCTTGTGGGGATGCAGGAGGAGTGCAGTCCCAATGGGAATATTCATGAAAAGCATGAACAACTGCACAGCAGCCAGACAGGGTTGGCTTGTGGTTATTGCATCTTCCCTCTGGATCCTCCAAGGAGCCCCGTATGTCCTTTTCTGATACAGGTACCATGAGGTTCTTGGCTTCATTGGTCTACAGCTTGTCACTGGAGCCTAGGGGCAGTGTCATGTGTCTGTTCTCTTTGCCTCACACTTGACCCCACACTAGAATTTACAAAGATTAATATCTTTGGGGCCCCTCCTTTACTAAGTCCCTGCCTTGCCTGTTCTGCCTACAGTCCAAAGTCACATGAAAACTAGAGCTGGAGAAAAACCTCCTGGCTCCATCAGGCTTTTTGAATCCCTGGCAAATATTGCCTAGACATCTGAAATGATGCGTTCTTTAAAAAAGAATTCCAGGGGTATATTTATTAGCAAGCATGGATTTAGACAGATTTTTCGTGTTCCTCTTTCTTGGCAGGGCGTGCAAGGATCTCCTGCCAGTTTCTGACAGCCTCGTCGCTAGGTGTTAAGTGAAAAACATCATCAGCTTGGTCTATTGATAGGTTCAAGTGACAGTGTATGTTGCCAATCTCAGCCAAGAATCACTTCTGACAATTCTCCTCTCCACCACCGTGCTTGGGCGGGAACATCGCTTCTCCCCCTTTCCTTGGGAGTTTAAGACGCTGTAACCATATTAAGGCTGCATATGTCTGTGTGGCTGCAAGCAGTGGGTTTGTGGAGGAATTAAGCAGTGCATATGGCTTCCGGCAGGCTGCCTGTATCACGGCAGCCTCGCCCAGCCCCGTGCCAAGTGAGGCTGTTGAAGCCGCTGTGCCTGGTCCTCCTGAGGAAAGGGGCTTCGGCCAAACTTGTTGATTAGTGCTCGCTGAGGCTGCCAAAATGGTCTGCCTTCTTGGCAAGGCTGGTGCTCTTACAGAGGCCACCTGACTGACAGACCTCACCCTGCCCTCTCCCCGCACCCTGGGAGAGCAGTCACTGCTTGTCCTTCAGTTTGCAGCCTGCAGGTCAAGCAAGTTCCTCCTCCCCTCCCCACTGGCACACACAGGCCAAGTCTAGTCCCTCCTGCTCCCTCCAATCTGTTCTGCATCAGGGAGTCAGAATCTTCTCATAATGCAAAGCTGATTGTGGCCAAGAAATGGTAATAAAAATAAAAATTAAAAAAATCTCCACTTGATTCCCATTGATGTTAAAATAAAAAAACAAAATTTTGAGCACAGCCTTTGTGATATTTCCTGGCCCGCACCCTCCTCCCTGCCTCATCCCTGATCAGGCTTCGTCTCCGTGTTCAAGCCGCACCTGCCTTCTTCAGGCTCCACCAGTGGCCATGTCCTTCTCCTTCATGGGACTTTGCACGTGGCCTTCCCTATGTCCCCAGTCTCTTCTTCCTAGTTCATTGGCTCCCAACCTTGGCAACACATGATAATCAACTAGAGTGCAGGGGAAGGGATCCTGAAAATATAAATGCTTGGTCCTACCACAACAGATTTTAATTTATTTGGTCTGGTGAGAGGTGTGGGAATCAGCGTTTTAAGAGCTATGCAGGTGATTCCAATTTACCTCCAGGGGTGGGAACCCCTGATCTTGTTAATTCCTATACATTCTTTGCATCTCAGCTCAGTAGTCCCTTCCTGAAGGAAGTCTTCCCTGATAACCCCTAAAAGGTCAGAATATTCCAACTTAATACCACTGAAGAATCAGCCTGCCTTCCCTCACAGGTTGGCACAAAAGTAATCGTAGTTTTTGCCATTACTTTATTATTATTATTATACTTTAAGTTCTGGGATACATGTGCAGAACGTGCAGGTTTGTTACATAGGTACACACGTGCCATGGTGGTTTGCTGCACGCATCAACCTGTCATCTACATTAGGTATTTCTTCTAATGCTATCCCTCCCCTAGCCCCCCACCCCCTGACAGGCCCTGGCGTGTGATGTTCCCCTCCCTGTTTCCATGTGTTCTCATTGTTCAATCCCACTTGAGAGTGAAAACATGTGGTGTTTGGTTTTCTGTTTCTGTGTTAGTTTGGTAAGAATGATGGTTTCCAGCTTTGTCTGTGTCCCTGCAAAGGACGTGAACTCATCCTTTTTTATGACTCAATAGGATTCCATGGTGTATATGTGCCACATTTTCTTTATCCAGTCTATCATTGATGGGCAATTGGGTTGGTTCTAAGTCTTTGCTACTGTAAATAGTGCTGCAATAAACATACGAGTGCATGTATCTTTATAGTAGAATGATTTATAATCATTTGGGTATATACCCAGTAATAGGATTGCTGAGTCAAATGATATTTCTAGTTCTAGATCCTTGAGGAATCGCCACACTGTCTTCCGCAATGGTTGAACTAATTTACCCTCCCACCAACCATGTAAAAGCATTCCTATTTGTTCACATCCTCTCCAGCACCTGTTGTTTCCAGACTTTTTAATGATCGCCATTCTAACTGGCCTGAGATGGTATCTCATTGTGGTTTTGATCTGCATTTTTCTAATGACCAGTGATGATGAGCCTTTTTTCATATGTTTTTTGGCTGCATAAATGTCTTCTTTTGAGAAGCGTCTGTTCATATCTTTTGCCTACTTTTTGATGGGGTGGTTTATTTTTTTCTTGTAAATTTGTTTAAGTTCCTTGTAGATTCTGGATATTAGCCCTTTGTCAGATGGATAGATTGCAAAAATTTTCTCCCATTCTGCAGGTTGCCTGTTCACTCTGATGATAGTTTCTTTTGCTGTGCAGAAGCTCCTTAGTTTAATTAGATCCCATTTATCAATTTTTGCTTTTGTTGCCATTGCTTTTGGTGTTTTAGTTAAGAAGTCCTTTCCCATGCCTATGTCTTGAATGGTATTGCCTAGGTTTTCTTCTAGGGTTTTTATGGTTTTAGGTCTTATGTTTAAGTCTTTAATCCATCTTGAGTTAATATTTGTATAAGGTGTAAGGAAGGGATCCAATTTTGGTTTTCTGCATATGGCTAGCCAGTTTTCCCAACACCATTTATTAAATAGGGAATCCTCTCCCTATTGCTTGTTTTTGTCAGGTTTGTCAAAGATCAGATGGTTGTAGATGTGTGGCATTCTTTCTGAGGCCTCTATTCTGGTCCATTGGTCTATATATCTGTTTTGGTACCAGTACCGTGACGTTTTGTTTACTATAGCCTTGTAATATAGGTTGAAGTCAGGTAGCGTGATGCCTCTAGCTTTGTTCTTTTTGCTTAGAATTGTCTTGGCTATACAGGATCTTTTTTGGTTCCATATGGAAATTAAGGTAGTTTTTTTCTAATTCTGTGAAGAAAGTCAGTGGTAGCTTGATGGGGATAGCACTGAATCTATCAGTTACTTTGGACAGTATGGCCATTTTCACTATATTGATTCTTCCTATCCATGAGCATGGAGTGTTTTTCCATTTGTTTGTGTCCTCTCTTGTTTCTTTGAGCAGTGGTTTGTAGTTCTCCTTGAAGAGGCCCTTCACATCCCTTGTAAGTTGGATTCCTAGGTATTTTATTCTCTTTGTAGCAATTGCAAACAGGAGTTCACTCAGGATTTGGCTCTCTGTCTATTATTGGTGTATAGGAATGCGTGCGATTTTTGCACATTGATTTTGTATCCTGAGACTTTGGAGAAGTTGTTTATCAGCTTAAGGAGATTTTGAGCTGAGATGATAGGGTTTTCTAGATATATAATCAGGTCATCTGCAAACAGAGACAATTTGACTTCCTCTCTTCCTATTTGAATACCCTTTATTTCTTTCTCTTGCCTGATTACCCTGGCCAGAACTTCCAATACTGTGTTGAATATGAGTGGTGAGAGAGCGCATCCTTGTCTTGTGCTGGTTTTTAAGGGAATGCTTCTAGCTTTTGCCCATTCAGTATGATATTGGCTGGGGGTTTGTCATAAATAGCTCTTACTATTTTGAGATACATTCCATAAATACCTAGTTTATCAAGCATATTTAGCATGAAGGGGTGTTGAATTTTACTGAAGGCCTTTTCTGCATCTATTGAGATAGTCATGTGGTTTTTGTCACTGGTTCTGTTTATGTGATGGGTTATGTTTATTGATTTGTATATATTGAACCAGCCTTGCATTCCAGGGATGAAGCCAACTTGATGATGGTGGATAAGCTTTTTGATGTGCTGCTGGATTTGTTTTGCCAGTATTTTATTGAGGATTTTTGCATCGATGTTCATCAAGGATATTGGCCTGAAATTTTCTTTTTTGTGTGTGTCTCTGCCAGGTTTTGGTATCAGGATGATGCTGGCCTCATAAAATGAGTTAGGGAAGAGTCCATCTTTTTCTGTTTTTTGGAATAATTTCAGAAGGAATGGTACCAGCTCCTCTTTGTACCTCTGGTAGAATTCGGCTATGAATCCATCTGGCCTGAGCCTTTTTTGGTTGGTAGGCTATTAATTACTGCCTCAATTTCAGAACTTGTTATTGGTTTATTCAGGGATTCAACTTCTTCCTGGTTTAGTCTCGGGAGGGTGTATGTGTCCAGGAATTTTTCTGTTTCTTCTAAATTTTCTAGTTTATTTGCATAGAGTTGTTTGCAGTATTCTCTGATGGTAGTTTGTGTTTCTGTGGGATCAGTGGTGATCTCTCCTTTGTCATTTTTTATTGTGTGTATTTGATTCTTCTCTCTTTTCTTCATTAGTCTTGCTAGTGGTCTATTTTGTTAATCTTTTCAAAAAAACCAGCTCCTGGATTCATTGACTTTTTGAAGGGTTTTTCATGTCTCTATCTCCTTCAGTTGTGCTCTGATCTTAGTTATCTCTTGTCTTCTGCTAGTTTTTGAATTTGTTTGCTCTTGCTTCTCTAGTTCTTTTAATTGTGATGTTAGAGTGTTGATTTTAGATCTTTCCCACTTTCTCCCGTGTGCATTTAGTGCTATAAATTTCCATCTAAACACTGCTTTAGCTGTTTCCCAGAGATTCTGGTACGTTCTGTTTTTGTTCTCATTAGTTTGAAAGAACTTCTTTATTCTGCCTTAATTTCATTTTTACCCAGTAGTCATTCAGGAGCAGGTTGTTCAGTTTCCATGTAGTTGTGTGGTTTTGAGTGAATTTCTTAATCCTGAGTTCTAATTTGATTGCACTGTGGTCTGAGAGACTGTTTGTTATGATTTCTGTTCTTTTGCATTTGCTGAGGTGTGTTTTACTTTCAATTATGTGGTCAATTTTAGAATAAGAGCGATGTGGTGCTGACAAGAATGTATATTCTGTTGATTTGGGGTGGAGAGTTCTGTAGATGTCTATTAGGTCCACTTGGCCCAGAGATGATTTCAAGTCCTGAATGTTTTTGTTAATTTTCTGTCTCATTGATTTGTCTAATATTGACATTGGGCTGTTAAAGTCTCCCACTATTATTGTGTGGGAGTCTAAGTCTTTTTGTAGGTCTCTAAGAACTTGCTTTATGAATCTGGGTGCTCCTGTATTGGGTGCATATATATTTAGGTTAGTTAGCTCTTCTTGTTGCATTGATCTTTTTACCATTATATAATGCCTGTCTTTATCTTCTTTGATCTTTGTTGGTTTAAAGTCTGTTTTATCAGAGACTAGGATTACAGCCCCTTCTTTTTTTTGCTTTCCATTTACTTTGTAAATATTCCTACATCCCTTTATTTTGAGCCTTTGTGTGTCTTTGCACGTGAGATGGGTCTTCTGAATACAGCACGCGGTTGGGTCTCGACTCTTTATCCAATTTGTCAGTCTGTGCCTTTTAATTGGGACATTTATCCCATTTATGTTTAAGGTTAATATTGTTATGTGTGAATTTTTTCCTGTCATTATGATGCTAGCTGGTTATTTTGCCCGTTAGTTGATGCAGTTTCTTTATAGTGTCGATGGTGTTTACAATTTGTTATGTTTTTGCAGTGGCTGGTCAGTTTTTCCTTTCCATATTTAGTGCTTCCTTCAGGAGCTCTTGTAAGGCAGGCCTGGTGGTGACAAAATCTCTCAGTATTTGCTTGTCTGTAATGGATTTTATTTCTGATTTGCTTATGAAGCTTAATTTGGCTGGCTATGAAATTCTGGGTTGAAAATCATTTTCTTTAAGAGTGTTGAATATTGGCCCACACTCTCTTCTGGCTTGGAGGGTTTCTGCTGAAAGATCTGCTGTTAGTCTGATGGGCTTCCTTTTGTGGGTAACCCGACCTTTCTTTCTGGATGCCCTTAACATTTTTTCCTTCATTTCAACCTTGGTGAATCTGACAATTACGTGTCTTGGGATTGCTCTTCTCAAGGAGTATCTTTTTGGTGTTCTCTGTATTTCCTGAATTTGAATGTTGGTCTGTCTTTCTAGGTTGGGGAAGTTCTTTTGGATAATATCCTGAAGAGTGTTTTCCAACTTGGTTCCATTCTCCCTGTCACTTTCAGGTACACCAATCAAATGTAGGTTTGGTCTTTTCACATAGTCCCATATTTCTTGGAGGCTTTGTTCATTCCTTTTTGTTCATTTTTCTCTAATCTTGTCTTCATGCTTTATTTCATTAAGTTGATTTTTGATCTCTGATATGCTTTCTTCTGCTTGATCAATTCAGCTATTGATACTTCCGTGTGCTTCACCAAGTTCTCGTGCTGTGTTTTTCAGCTCCATCAGGTCATTTGTGTTTTTCTCTAAACCAGTTATTCTAGTTAGCAATTCCTCTAACCTTTTTTCAAGGTTCTTAGCTTCCTTTCATTGGGTCAGAACATGCTCCTTTAGCTTGGAGGAGTTTGTTATTTCCCACCTTCTGAGGCCAACTTCTGTCAGTTTGTCAAACTCATTCTCCATCCAGTTTTGCTCCCTTGCTGGTGAGGAGTTGTGATCCTTTGGAGGAGAAGAGGCATTCTGGCTTTTGGAATTTGCAGGCTTTTTGCGCTGGTTTTTCCTTGTCTTCATGGATTTGTCTACCTTTGGTCTTTGATGTTGGTGACCTTGGATGGAGTTTTTGTGTGGACGTCCTTTTTGTTGATATTGATGCTATTCCTTTCTGTTTGTTATTTTCCTTCTAACAGGCCCCTCTGCTGCATGTCTCCTGGAGTTTGCTGGAGGTGCACCCCAGACCCTGTTTGCCTGGGTACTACCAGTGGAGGCTGCAGAATAGCAAAGATTGCTCCTGCCTGTTCCTTCCTCTGGAAGCTTCGTCCCAGAGGGGCACCCACCAAATGCCAGCTGGAGCTCTCCTGTATGAGGTATCTGTTGATCCCTGCTGGGAGCTGTCTCTCAGTCAGGAGGCACATGGGTCAGGGACCCACTTCAGGAGGCAGTCTGTCCCTTAGCAGAGCTCGAGCACTGTGCTGGGAGATCTGCTGCTCTCTTCAGAGCCAGCAGGCAGGAATGTTTAAGTCTGCTGAAGC
Organism: Pan paniscus; assembly: GCF_029289425.2. NCBI lineage: Eukaryota > Metazoa > Chordata > Mammalia > Primates > Hominidae > Pan > Pan paniscus. Next base: position 92,060,099 of record NC_073267.2, read on the forward strand.
TGTGCCCACCATCAGCCCTTCTCTCAGGTTCTGTGTCCCAGGGAGTTGGGAGTTTTATCTGTAAGCCCCTGACTGAGGCTGCTGCCTTTCTTTCAGAGATGGCCTGCTCAGAGAGGAGGAATCTAGAGAGGCAGTCCAGCTGCAGAGGCTTTGCCAAGCTGTGGTGGGTCCCACCCAGTTCAAACTTCCCAGCGGCTTTGTTTACACTGTGAGGGGAAAACTGCCTACTCAAGCCTCAGTAATGGTGGATACCCCTCTCCCCACCAAGCTCGAGCATCCCAGGTCAACTTCAGACTGCTGTGCTGGCAGCGAGAATTTTAAGCCAGTGGATCTTAGCTTGCTGGGCTCTGTGGGGCTGGGATCCACTGAGCTAGACCACTTGGCTCCCTGGCTTCAACCCCCTTTCCAGGAGAGTGAAAAGTTCTGTCTCACTGGTGTTCCAGGTGCCACTGGGAGATATATATATATATATATATATATATATATATATATATATATATATCTCCTGCAGCTAGCTCGGTGTGTGCCCAAATGGCTGCCCAGTTTTGTGCTTGAAACCCAGGGACCTGGTAGTGTAGGCATCCAAGAGAATCTCCTGGTCTGTGGGTTGCAAAGACCATGGGAAAAGCGTAGTATGCGGGTCCAAATGCACTGTTCCTCACAGCAGTCCCTCACAGCTTCCCTTGAGTAGGGGAGGGAGTTCTCTGATCCCTTGCATTTCCTGGGTGAGGTGACACCCCACCCTGCTTTGGCTCACTATCTGTAGGCTGCATCCACTGTCTAACCAGTCCCAATGAGATGAGCTGGGTACCTCAGTTGGAAATGCAGAAATCACCTGCTTCCTGCATTGATCTCACTGGAAGCTGCAGACCTGAGCTCTTCCTATTTGGCCTGCTTTGCCATTACTTTTAATGGCAAAAATGTGATTACTTTTGCACCATTCTAAGAGCACAATACTTAAGAGCCTGAGTTTTACCCTTAATTTTGTAAGAACTGGATTAATATCTCTCTTCCTGGTTGGACTTTAAGCTTCATGAGGGCCATGGTTATATATAATTTTACTCAACATTTTAATGCCAATGGTGACAAGCACCCAATAGGAGGTCAGAAAATAATAAAATAAATGAGTCAATTCTAGAGACCTCCCAAGTTCTTCAGGTAGCCCATCTAATCCTATTTAGATGTTGGGACTATTAAATAGGTTTTAATACTGCTTTTTGGCCAAGCAATTCTCATGAATAACCAGTGAAGAAGAAGAAGGAAGCCAAGGGTGTCTCCTTCTTCAGTCAGTCCTGAGAATCTGAAACCAGTATCTTCAGTGTCCAAGAGCAGTCTTGGGTGGGGTGGATTAGAGTGTGTGAAGTTGTATGGAGTAGAAGTAGGTGGGCCTGTATGAGTGGTGGTCATATCCTATAGGGCAGGTGTGGAGATGAAGCAGGTGCATGTGGAAGAACTGTTCTAAGTGTAAAGATACAGCTTTCCACGAACAAATAGCCAATGAATTGGGTGTCCAGTAAACTCAATATTCTGACCCAGAACAGTATGTTCCCACTATCTGTGGAAAGGAAACTGTTTTTCAAACTGGAAAGATTAGTAAAATTGTGACTTAGGAGGCATCAGCCCTTGAAAACAGGCAAGGCTGAAAATATTAAATGGAAAATTTCAGAAATAAACGATTCATAAGTTTTAAATTGCATGTGTTCTGAGTAGCATGGTGAAATCTCAAGCCATCCGGCTTAATCCTGATCATGATGTGAATCATCCCTTTGTATAGTGTATCTGTGCTGTATGCACTATCCACTTATTAGCCATTGACTGACTGCTTCTGATATTCCACCCTCCACATTGTCATGGCTCTGTGATCCAGGATCACCCAAAGCAGGTGACCCTCCTTCTGGCATATTGTTAGAAGGTTAACAGTAGCCTAATGCTAAGTCACAATGCCTATCCCATTCATTTCACTTCATCTTATCACATCACATAGGAACTGTGTCATCTTGCATTATCACAAGAAGCAAGATGAGTACAGTACGTAAGATATTTTGGGAGAGAGAAAAAGAGAAAGTACATTGACATAACTTTTATTAGAGTATATTGTTAAAAGTTTTCTATTTCATTATTAGTTCTTATTGTTAATCTCTTTCTGTGACTAATTTATAAATTAAACTTTATCATGTATCTATATTATATATGTGAAAAAACATAGTGAATATAGTGCTCAGTACTATCCAAGGTTTCAGGCATCCACTGGGGGTTTTGAAATGTATCCCCAACAGACAAATGGGAACTACTGTGTTATCTTCTCTCTCTTCTTTGTTCTCTACAGATTTTTCCTGGACATTGCTTGTGCCTTCTCAGTATGTGTGACTGATTCTTAAATCCTTATTTCCTACTTTCATCTTTCTCCATAGCTGCAGAACCACCCTTTCAGCTGGAAATTCTGTTTATTTCAAATGTATTAGCCAAAGTGGAACTCACTGTGTCTTCTCTGCCTCAGCCCAAATCATAGTCTTTTGTATTATTTGGGGATTGTGAAAAGAATAATTTACTTGGCAGCCAGGCTTCAGGGTCTCTGTTGCTTGCCTTTGGGTTGCAGTTTCTTTTAGTCTTTTTTTTCCACGTAGACTAGGAAAAGATTAAACATCACCACCTCATTATCACTGCATCTCCATTGCCAGTACCAGTACCACCGCCACCTCTGCTACCACAGCATTCAGCACCATCTCCACCACTGCCACCTTCAGCGCCATCTCCAACACTGCCACCTTCAACACCATCACCACTACCACCACCACCACCTCCACCACCATGACCTTCAACACCATCTTCACCACCACCACCTCCACCACCACTACCACCACATCCACCAAAACCGCATTTAACACCGTCACCACTACCACCACCACCACCATTACCAACACCAACAACAATAACAAAACAACTTTTGAAGTGCCCAGAGTAGAAAAACACATAGATAACACACAGATTATAACTCTGAGCCATACCTGGCAACCAATTTATTCTCTCATTGAATCCTCACAACCTAATTAGGTAGGTACTACCCTTATCACTATTTTACAAATGACAAAGCCAAGTCCCAGAGAAGGTAAGTCCGCTGTGCAAGGGCATACAGTTAGCAAACTGAAAGCCAGGATACTGTTCACCTGCAGAGCCCATGCTCTGAACCATACCTTCCCATGAAGGACCTCATAGATGAAATTTACCCACGCTCCTCAAAGGGTTTATACTTCTAGGTTTGTGGTACTAAATATGTTGTGTCACCACTGATTGTGTAGTTCATTGTTACCATGGTTAGACTTAGTTTTTGAAGGGTGGTGGTTCTCCTCTTATTTATCTTCCCTCTCTGGTGCTAAGCCCTGGGCTTAGTACACAGTAGACTCTAAGTCAGTATCTTAATTTAAAGTGAATGCTAGCAAGACTATGCCTTTATTGTTACGTGGTGTGGATTTTGTGAGGTTTCCTCAATGTACAATCTGTGTGCTATTTGTGGCAGAATTGCTGGAGGGAATTTAAATATTATTTTAAACATGTTTTAAGGTCTCACGCAGACCACCTGAATCAGAGTCTGGGTGTGTAACAAAGTCATCTTCATTTAAAGCAGCTTCCCACGTAATTTTTAGGTTCTTTAGTTGGTGATGTGGTTTGGCTGTGTGTCCCCACCCAAATCTCATCCTGAATTGTAATCCCCACATGTCAGAGGAGGTGCCTGGTGGGACATGATTGAATCACAGGGGCGGCTTCCCCCTTGCTGTCTTATGATAGTGGGTGAGTTTTCACAAAATCTGGTTGTTTAAAAGTGTGTGGCACTTCCCCCTTTGCTCTCTCTCTCTCCTCTGCTCCACTGTGGTAAGATGTGCTTGCTTCCCCTCCTCCTTCCACCATGATTGTAAGTTTCCTGAGGCCTCCCAGTCATGCTTCCTGTTAAGCCCACAGAACTGCGAGTCAATTAAACCTCTTTTCTTCATAAATTACCTAGTCTCAGGTAGTTCTTTATAGCAGTGTGAGAACAGACTAATACAGCTGGAGACCCACTTTGGCCTCTTTCAGGGCTGAGATTCTGTGATGATGATTTCTTATTTTGTCCACACAGAACAGTAAAAGATGCCATGGAAAAAGTAGTTCTGGGAATACATTTCTACCAGCATTTGATCTCCGGGATTGTACAAAACTGTATTGTTTTTATTGTAAGTTTCCTCAAATCCTTTGTGGAATGAGCCAAGATATATAAATCAATATGAATTAATAAAATTAAGCTCTACTGTTTTGCTAAGTAATCAGACAATATAAGCCTCAATAACACAGCTGCCCTCATGGCTACTAAAACTCTAACCCTGCATTGACCAGAAGGCATTTCTGGCAGAGGCAAGAAAGAGGCCTAACAAGGCAGGGCTGAGAGTGTTCTTAAGTATCAAGGGGTCAAACCATGGAAAGTTAATTACTTCCCCACTTTGTGTTCTCTTCCTGGAATGTTCAGATGTGAGTTTGGCATCATGGACAAAGCCCTCACTTGGAAATCAGCAGACCTGAGCTTGCATTCTGCCACCTCTGCTTGGGCAAGTTAGATAGCTTTTCATAGCTTATCTCCAATCAGGGAAATGATTGAAAAAGACCTATTTGGGGTTTGTGAGGATTAGGAGCAATGTATACATAAGGCCTTGTCCCCATGGTTGGCATGTAGTTGGTACTGTTTGATGAATATTGCTTTCCTCTTCTTTTACTATTATTAAAAGTTATGATCATCATAATTCTAGTTATTTTTACTCTCTTCCACCATTAGGAAGAATCAAATAAATGAACTCTTACTACTGATGTTCTTAGAACCTGTTAGCCAGTATGATGACAAATTAAGTCTTACATTAACTCTGAGAGTTAGAAACCTATCTTCATGAGGTATCTCTCAAGGGACCTCCAGCAATGCCTATGTGCCACGTAACCTATATTTTTAGCTACCAATTTAAAAATAAACCTGTGAGGTAGACTGCAAAAATGGCTACAGTACACTTGGCAGTTCCTTGTTTTGTGAATTTGCAATTCCCCCTCACCAATTAGACATGGAGTCTGTTTTCCCATCACTGGGAAATCTGGAAATCTGGGCTGGACTGTGATTGCTGTGATGGTGGACATGATGGTGTGTCAGCTCTGAGCCTAGGTCTTGCACTTTTGGAGACTTGCCACTGCCATGTGAACAGAGTCAGGCTGGCTAGATGGATGATAAGAGACCTGGGATCCAGCTACCCCTGAAATCTCAGTGATAAGCTAGCCAACCACCCACTATGTGAATGAGGCCATGCTAGACCAGTTAGCCACCAGCCAACCTGCCAAATACGTGAGCTGGCCCTGCTGAGCTCAGTCAAGCCTGGATCAGATAATTGGACCCCTCAGCTGACCTGGAGACAATGAACAATGATAAATGCTTATGGATTTAGGCTACTATGTTTGAGAGTGTTCTGAGGAGCGTGATGAACTACTGGTTGGTTATATAGCAATTGCTAACTGATACTCCTGAATTTGCAGCAATTCAGTCATTTTGGCATCACATAGTAGATCATCAACAGATTTATTTATTTATTTATTATTTATCTATTTATTTATTTTTTGAGACAAAGTCTCACTCTGTCTCCCAAGCTGGAATGCAGTGGTATGATTTTGGCTCACTGCAACCTCCACTTCCTGGATTCAAGTGATTCTCCTGCCTCAGTCTCCCGAGTAGCTGGAATTACAGGTGTGTGCCATCACACCCAGCTAATTTTTGTATTTTTCGTAGAGATGGGGTTTTGCCATATTGGCCAGGCTGGTCTCAAACTCCTGGTCTTAGGTGATCTGCCCACCTCAGCCTCCCAAAGTTCTGGGATTACAGGTGTGAGTCACTGCACCCGGCCAACAAATATTTTAGTGCCTACCATAGTTCTCTGGGCATATCGTGGTGAGCATGGAAGATGCCAGACCTCAGGGAGCTTACATTAGAGAACTAGGGTAACAGAAATAGAAACATAAAGCAATCTGTGACTCCACTTGAGTATCACTGGAACTAGGAGTTGTGTTTCCAGTCCCTTTGATCATGATTTTGTGCAGTTTTACTTCTATCACCTTAAAAAGAACTCCATGTAGCCCAGAAGTTTATTTAAGGGCACATTCCTCTCTGGCAGGATGACTTCCCAGGGCCCATAGTGGCCTCTTTGTCCTCCTGTACCCTTGAGTCAGGACACCCCTGAAGGCTACAGGCAGAATGGGCTTGCAATGTCTTTCTCAGCTCATTCCCCTGGCTAGGACACCAAGTCAAAACAGTTGATGAAGAGCTGTCATCTCTTAAAATGGGAAACCTATTGACTTGTTTTCTGAGACAGCAGCTGTGTTTCTAGCACTTTGCAGTCACCACAGCCTATTCCGTACGGTCCTGGCCTTCACACTCAAATGTCAAGTCTCTATTTATTCAGAGTAAGTATCTCCAAGGGAATGGGAAGGTTTCCCTAGAGATGGCACTGAGTCACATGAAGTTGGGCACTTCCCAGATATAGTGATTCTCTTTTTCCTGTGGTCTCTTGAGACTGAGCATTTTTCCAACTAAGCGACAGATTATAAAATGAACTCTATGAGTTGGTCAGAAGGTGTGCAGTAGTGTTGCTCATAGGTACACCAAACTCATCCCCCCCTTTTCAATGTTTCAGAGCACCTACCTGTGCCAGGTAGATGCGGAGATGAACATCATAGCCCTTACCATCAGAGCTCACAGTTTAAAGTGGAGACAGATGGGTATGTAATTTCAGCACCAAGTGATAAGTACTACAGTGTGTGTTTGCATATATGGTGATTATAGAGAGTGGGAAGGAGTCAGAACAACCCAAGATTGAACTTTATAGCAGTGTAGCATGATGGTTGGGAATCTGGTTAGTCTAGGTTTAAACTCTGGCTCTGCCACTTGCTAGCTGTGTGACCCTGGGAAAATTACCTTACCTCTCTGAGCCTTGATTTGCTCATTTGGGAAATGAGAATAATGACAGCACTTATCTCCTAGGGTAATTGTAAGAATTAACTCAATTAATATGTATATACTGCTTAAAATAGTACTGGTACAGAGTGAGGACTGGAAAAAATTATAAATGAAAAATAATAAAACTTCATCTTGAAGCATAAGCAGGAGGACAAGCATCAGGGCATTCTGGATAGAGGAGAGAGTTAGAAAGGTAGGTTCAAGGGCAGCCTGGAAAGGCTTTGAACATGACTATGAAGTATTTGCAATAATCTTAATCAGTGATTCTCAAACTATAGCTTGTGTCAAATCCTCTTGAGGGTGCGTTAAAACAGAGATTGCTGGACCCTATCCCCAGAGTCTCTGATTCAGCTGGTCTGGGCAGGGCCCAAGAATTTGCATTTCTAGCAATATTCTGGATAGTACTGATACAGTTGGTTATTCAGGGACCACAGTCTCTTGCCTCTAGTATGCTCTTTTTATTTTATTTTATGTTTTTTTGAGACAGAGTCACACTCTGTCACTCAGGCTGGAGCTCAGTGGTGCCATCTTGGCTCACTGCAACCTCCACCTACTTGGTTCAAGCAATCCTTCTACCTCAGCCCCTGAGTAGCTGGGATTGCAAGCATAGTTGGGATTGCAAGAGTGCACTACCACACCAGGCTAATTTTTGTATTTTTAGTTGAAACAGGGTTTCACCATGTTGGCCAGCTGGTCTCGAACTTCTGACCTCAGGTGATCCGCCCACCTCGGCCTCCCAAAGTGCTGGATTACAGGCGTGAGCCACCACGTCCGGCCTCTAGTATGTTCTTAATGGCTCAACTTCCCACCCCCATTTGGTGAACTTGATACTTGGTCCTTGTCTTCAGGTCTCTACTCAAACAGCATTTTCCCCAGGAAGGCATCTTTTCAGGTCTTCACCTCCTGATTGGATTAGGTACTCTTCCTGGACAGTCTCTTTTACAAAAATGTTTACATTTCCACCCTGTGTCAATCTCTACCTCCCAATACACATATATACTTTTCCCAGGGCAGGAAATAATCTGCTGATTCTTCCCCAGGCGCACTCTCTGATATTAAGGCAGAATAGGCTGGGTAAGGGCCAAAGGAACCACACATGTTCTTGATAGGCCCAACTGCAGACCCCAGGCTGCTGCATGACAGCTCTGTCCACCTTCTTGCCTGTCTATGCCCAACATGTGCTTAAAACTTGCTTCTTCTACCTTTCCTGTCTAGCCAGGCCCAGCTCAAGCCACTCATTCATCGCACAATAACTTGTACGGAGTTTTCTTTTGCGGTGATAAAAATGTTTTGGAGCTAGATAGTGGTGGTAGTTGCACAAAATTGTGAATGTACTAATCGCCACTGAATTTTTCACCTTACAATGGTTAATTTTATGTTACATGACTTTTATCTCAGTTCAAAAAACCCACTCCCTAAAATGTGGAATATTTTTAAAAACCCCTAATTTTCATGAATTCATTCTTCCCCATCTCCCTAAAGCCAACCTCTATTTTAAAGACAATTTTTTGTCTTCTTGACACTGACCCCCAAAAGGCTTCTTTGTTAGTGGCAAGAGCTGACGTGAAGACTTGATCATAGTAGTTGGATCCACTCTAGGACCTTCTCTGTGCACCGAGCCTGCTGTGTTCTCATCAGTTCATAGTCTCATTCTGTCCCAGGCATAGGCTCTTGCTGTTTGTTCTCTCATCCCTTCTGATAATCAGAAGGACTCATCCCTTCTGATAATTCAGTCCTCCCAGCTACATTTTACCTTTTCAAAGCATGACTTTTGTACCAGTTTCTCTCACTTGAAGCTATTTTAATGCGTTAATCAGTGTTGGCAGTGATCTTGCTTTCTGTTTACTTGGATTTTTGTCTGTTCTGCCAAGTCCCCCTGGAATGCAAGCTCTGCGGCTATAAGGAACTTGCCTGTTGTATTCACTCCTGCATCCCCAGTGCCTGGAATGTAGCCTGGCACATAGTAGGTGCTAGAAAGTTCTTGGTGAATGAATGACTGCAACAGATTAAGGAAGACATGCCAAAGTGGGAGGTGCTGGGCTATTTGCAGGGCCAGAGTTTTGGTGCTATGCCTTGAACGCCAGAGTCCTGGAGAGTTGCAGGCTTTGGCAAAGTTCATGTTGCTTGATGTAAGCAGAGGTCTGCTTACTGATGACCTTCATGCTGTTGTTTTTCCAACCAGAGGATAAGTTGTCTCAGGGCATGTCCACATTTCTTCTCCTCTGGCATCTTTCTCACTCGGGTTGTGTAGTAAAGGATTAAACTTGCTCAAAGGAAGATTTAGTCCTTGCCCAGTTCCTGGGAAGTAACCAGTAAGCTCTTGGGATGTCCTTCCTGATATCATGTCTTTGTTTATCTGGGGGCCTTGGTTCATTCCAGTTAGCTTATGATGATAATGTGATTTATGGGAGAGATCTTGGGCTACAAAGTGTCAGCTTGACTTCTGCAGGGGCTGGAGACTATGGTCAGCTACACAGCGTGTCCACCCTATCTATGTGACTGACCTCCCATAAAAACACCAAGACTTGGGTGAGCTTTTCTGGTTGTCAAATACTCGGGTGTGTATTATCACACATCATTTCTGGGAGACATAGACACTGTCTGCACAACTCCCGTGGGAGAATTGTCATGCCTCTTCTCTCCTGGACCTTTCCCACGTGACTCTCTCCTTTGCTGATTTTAATCTGTATCATTTTGCTGCAATAAACCATAACTGTGAGTACAATGACTGTTCTGAGTTTTGTGAGTACTTCTAGTGAATCATTAAACCTGGGGATGATCTTGAGGACCCCCTAGCTACAGTGGTTGGTACACAGTTGGTACCCAATAGATGTTGATTGAGTGCTTACGAGACTCACTTCTTGAAGTCTTTCCTATGAGGCCTGGAAGAAAGAACAGTTGCTTAGTGTGTGGTTCCTCCTGTAGTCATGGACAAAGGGAACAATTTCTACCAAAGGGGAGAAAATAATTTCTTTTTTTTTTTTACCCAGATAAATTCTTTAGTTGAGACACTTTCCTGAAAACAAAAGTCAGATTAATAAGATAAACACCAGCAGAAGTTTATGGATGTGTGCTATACCCATCATGTGAGACAGACCTCAGTTCAAAAGTATCTCTCTCAAGGCCGTAGCTTAGGGTCCTTGCTTAAATAGTATTTTAACAAAGGGCAATAAATCTTAGCATAGTGACAAGACAAAGGAGAGAGCAGTTCCAGTCTTTTAGAAGGCAGGGAAAACATGGAAAGGTAGTAAAATCTGTTCCCAGATTCCTCTGGTAATTGCTGGTGCCTTCCGTCGGGCAATAAGCAAGTGCTGTCTCCAGTAAGAAAGGATTTATGTCCTGTCATCAGGCAAATAAAAGCTGAGGCAATGTGTTCCCCTGCATTTTCAGTGTCTTTAATATAATAATCCTCAACATTTTTGGGAGAAACATTTTGGTTTTCTTTACTACAAAGCAGCCAGCATCTTTGGAGGGCCCACCCATGGTCTCTTCCACCTCTGTAATGTCCTGACTGAGGTGCTTACAAGGCTCAAGAGAAATTACTCAGAGTTCCTTGGGTTTTTGCATAGATAAACACAAAGGTCTTTCTGTAATCTTCACTCCAGGGACACCTCTGAAGACTGTTTGTTGCACATAAGTTACAAAGTCAGTACCTTGGTCCTTGAGGGGTGGTCAGTGGGCTGCTATGCTAGTTCAGGGAACAAGATATGACCTGAAAGAACTCTTTAACGTTCTTGAAAGTCTTTTAACTTTCCAGTGTATGGGGATGGATTTATATTGATCTATTGTGTATATATGCCATATTTTCTTATCGGTCCACCTGTTGATGGACACTTAGATTGGTTCTATATTTTGGGTATGGTGTATAGGGCTGCAGTGCACATGCAAGTGCAGATATTTCTTCAACATACGGATTTTCTTTCCTTTGGTTGTGTACCCAGTAGCGGAATCACTGGGTCATATGGTAGTTCTATTTTTAAATTTTTGAGGAAACGCCATACTGTTTTCCATAATGACTATACTAAATTCCGTTTCCACCAACAGTGGAAAAGGCAAGTTCCTTTTCTCCACATCCTTGTCAGATTTGTTACTTTTTTGTCTTTTTGATAATAGCCATTCTAACTGGAGTGAGATGATATTTCATTGTAGCTTTGATTTGCATTTTCCTGGTGATTAATGATGTTCAGCATTTTTCAGTATGCTATTGGCTATTTCTATGTATTTTTTGAGAAATATCTATCTGCGTAGATAGATATTTAAATTGCCCATTTAAAAATCTGGTTATTATTGTTATTTGCTATTGAGTTACTTTAGTAACTTGTATAATCTGGATATTAATCCCTTGTTGAATGATCAGCTTGCAAATATTTTTTCCTCTTCTTCAGGTTGTCTCTTTACCCTGTTGATTTTTTCCTTTGCTGTGCAGAAGCTTTTTATTTTGATATAATCCCACTTATCTATTTTTGCTTTTGTTGCCTCAGCTTTTGAGGTCTTATCTATGAAATCTTCATCCAGATAAATGTTCTGAGGCATTTCTTCTATGTTTTCTTCTAGTAGTTTCATAGTTTCAGGTCATACATTTAAATCTTTAATCCATTTGTGTTGATTTTTCTATATGGTGAGAGATAGGGGTGTGGCTTTATTCTTCTGTATATGGATATCCGGTTTTCCCAGCACCATTCATTGAAGAGACAGTCTTTTCCTCAATGTATGTTCTTGATGCTTTTGTCAAAAATCAGTTGGCTGTAAATAAATGGATTTATTTCTAGGCTCTCTATTCTCTTCCATTGGTCTATTTAGAGCCATAGTAGTATTATGCCTCCAGGTTTGTTCTTTTTGCTTAGGGTTGCTTTGGCTATTTGGGGTCTTGTGTGGTTTCATACAAATTTTAGGATTTTTCTATTTCTTTGAAGATTGACATTGTTTATTTGATGGGGATTGCACTGAATCTGTAGATCACTTTGGATAGCATGGTCATTTTCATATTATTTCTTCGAATCTATGAACATGAGATGTCTTTCCATTTTTATATCCTCTTCAATCTCTTTCATCATTGTTATATAGTTTTTATTGTAGAATCTTTCACCTCCTTGGTTATTGTGTATATATGCCATTTTTGGTAGCTGTTGTAAATGGATTGTTTTCTTGATTTCTTTATTAGCTAGTTATTGGTGTATAGAAATATGACTGATTTTTGTATGTTGATTTTGTATCCTGTAACTTTGCCGAATTTTTTGATCAGTTCTAAGATTTTTTGGTGGAGTCTTTAGGGTTTTCTATATATAAAATCATTTTGTCTGCAAACAGACAATTTGATTTCTTCCTTTTCAGTTTGTATGCCCTTTATTTCTTTCTCTTGCCTAATTTCTCAGGCTAAGACTTCCAGTAATATGTTGACTAAGAGTGATGAAAATGGGCATCTTTGTCTTGTTCCAGTTCTTATGATGCTGGCTCTGGGTTTGTCTTAGATGCTCTTTATTGTGTTGAGGTGCCTTCCTTTTAAACCTAATTTGTTGAGAGATTTTATTTTTTTTTAATCATGAAAGGATGCTGAGTTTTAACAGTGCTTTTCTGCAGCTATCGAGATGATCGTATGGTTTTTGCTCTTCATTCTGTTGGTGTGATGATTTATATTTTCTGATTTGTATATGTTGAATCATCCTTGCATCCCTGGGATGAATCCCACTTGATCATGCTGTGTAAGCTTTTTGATGTGCTGTTGGATTTGGTTTGCTAGTATTTTGTTGAGGATTTTTGCATTTATATTTATAAGGCTATTGGCCTGTAGTTTTCTTTTTGTTGTGTCCTTGTCTGGTTTTGACATCAGGGTAATGACAGCCTCGTAGAATGAGTATGGAAGAATTCCCTCCCCTTTAATTTCCTGGAATAGTTTGAGAATTGGTGTCAGTTCTCTAAATGTTTGGTAGAATTCAGCAGTAAAGCTCATTAGTCCTGGGCTCTTCTTTGTTGGGAGACTTTATTACTAATTCAATGTCATTACTTGTTATTGTTCTGTCCAGGTTTTCTATTTCTTTCTGGTTTAATCTTAGTAGATTTCATGTGTCCAGGAATATATCCAGTTTCTCTAGGTTTTCCAATTTGTTGGCATGTAGTTGTTCACAATAGTCTCTAATGATCCTTTGTATTTCTGTGGCACTATTTTTAACGGCTTATTTTTCATTTCTGATTTTCTTTATTTGGGTCTTGTTGATTTTTGTTTTTTCAGATAAAAGAAGTTTCATTTTGTTGGTCTTTTGCATTTTTTAGTCTCAATTTCACTTACTTTATTATTTATTTCCTCCTACCAATTTGGGTTTGGCTTTTCATGCTTTTCCAGTTCCTTGAGATGAATCATTAGGTTGTTTATTTGAAATCTTTCTACTTTATTGATATAGGCATTTATTGCTATAAACTACTCCCTTAGTACTGTTTTTCCTGTATCTCATAGGTTTTATTTTGTTGTGTCTCTATTTTCATTTGTTTGAAGACATTTGAAATTTTTTTATTGACCCATTGGTCATTTAGGAGCATGTTATTTTTTTGATATATGTGTGCAATTTCCAAAGTTCCTCTTGTTACTAATTTCTATTTTTGTTCCACTGTGGTCTCTCCCTTTACATCTAATAATATTGGCTTTATATATGCATGTGCTCTGGATGGAGTGCCTGTGTGTTTACAATATCCTGTTGCTAAACTGATCCCTATATCAATATATAGCAACTTTCTTTGTCTCTTTTTAGAGTTTTTGACTTAAAGTCTATTTTATCTGATACAAGTGTAGCGGTTCCTGCTTGTTTTTGGTTTCTATTTGTGTTAAATCTTTTTCCATCCCTTTCCTTTCATTCTGTGTGTCTTTACAGGTGAAGTGAATTTCTTGTAGGCTGCATATTGTTGATTTTTTTTCTCCATTTTGCCCGTATATATATTTTAATTGGATAATTTAATTCATTTACATTCAAGGTTATTATTGATAGGTGAAGACTTACTCCTGTCATTTTGTCAATTGTTTTCTGGTTGTTTTGTATATCTTCTGTTACTTTCCTCCTCTCGTATTGTTTTCTTTTGTAGTTTGGAGAGTTTTTTAGTGATGAGATTTGATTACTTTCTCTTTCTTATTCGTATATATAGTTTATCAGTGAGTTCTATACTTTTACATGTTTTTATGATGGTAGTTATCATCCCTTCACTTCCAGATGTAGGACTCCCTTGTGCATTTCTTATAAGGTTGGTCTAGTGATAATAAATTCCCTCTGTTTTTGCTCATTTAGGAAAGTCTTTATTTCTCTTTCATTTCTGATGGCTAGTTTTGCTGGGTATAGTATTCTTATCTGATAGTTTTTTTTTTTCCTTTTAACATTTTGGATATATTGTTTCATTCTCTTCTGGCCTGTAAGATTTCTGCTGATAAATCTGCGGTTAGTCAAATGGGGACTTTGCTTATATGTGACTTGATGCTTTTCTCTTTCTATTTTTAGAATTATCTCTTCATCTTTGACTTTTGAAAGTTTGTCTATAACATACCCTGGAGAGAATTTTTTTGGGTCAAATCTATTTAGGAGTCATTAAGCCTCTTGATTCTGGATTTTACATTTCTCCCAAGGTTTGGGAAATTTTCAGCTATTATTTCACTAAATAAGGTTTTTATTTTTATTTTTTTTGAGACAATGTCTTATTTTGTTGCCCAGGCTGGAGTGCGGTGGTACAGTTGTAGCTCACTGAAGCCTTGACCTTCTGGGCTCAAGCAATTCTCCCACCCCATTCTCCTGAGCAGTTGAGACTACCAGTTCATGCCACCATACCTGACTGAGTTTTTGTAGAGATGAGGTCTCACTATGTTGCCCAGGCTGGCCTTGAACTCCTGAGCTCAAGTAATCCTCCCATCTTGACCTCCCAGATTGCTGGGGTTACAGGTGTGAGCCATTGCACCAGCCTAAATAGGGTTCTTATACCTTATCTTGTTTCTTCTCCTTCTAGAATTCCCACAACACAAATATTTGTTTGCTTCTTGGTGTCCTATAGGTCCCATAGGCTTTCTTTATTCTTTTTTATTTTTTTTTCCTTCCTGGGTTAATTCCAAAGATCTGTCTTCTAGAAAATCTTTCCTTTGCTCAATCTAGTATATTGTTGATGCTTTCAATTGCCTATTTTATTTTGTCATTAAGTTATTCAGGCTCAAGGTTTATGTTTGTCTTTTTCTTATGATACCATGTTTTTTGAATTTCTCATTCAGATCCTGAATTGCTTTCCTACTTTCATTGAATTGTCTATCTATATTCTCTTGTACCTCACTGCATTTCCTATAGGTAATTATCTTGAATTCTTTTCCAGGCATTCTATAGATTTTCTTTTCTTTGGAGTCTGTTATTGGATAATATTGTGTTCTTTTGGAGCTGTCATATGTCCTTGCTTTTAAATGTTTCTTGTGTCCCTATTTTGACATTTGTATATCTGGTAGAACAGTTATCTCTTCCAAATTTATGGAGTATTTGTCATAGGTAGATGTGGCCTATAGTGTCATTTGGGTAGGATGCTTCACCTTTTGTTCTGGGTGGACACAGGAGTGTAGTCTTCATGTGATTTCTTTGACTTTAATCAAATCAGTGACATATTTGAGTTCCTCAGTGATGTAGACTGTGGGCATTTATGGAGGTAGTGGCACAGTTTTGCTAGGCATTTGGTTAACTGGTCCTCAGTCCTTGGAGAAGTGTATGCTCTGCCAGTTGTATGGGTGGGGTTACCATGGGTGGTAGTACCTAGCAGGCTTGTCCTTGGTCCCTTGGGGAGAGCAAGTGCATGCATCATAAATTTATGTTTATTATAAATTACCCAGTCTGTGATACTCTGTTATAGATGCATAAAACTGACTAAGAGAAAGGGTGAGCAAACTTTTTGTAAAGAACCAGATAGTAAATATTTTTTACTTCATGGAACATAAAATCTGTGTTTAAATGATCTAGCTCTGCCATTGTAGCATGAATGCAGAGATCATTTGTAAACAAATGGGCATGATGCTGTTCCAGTAAAATTTTATTAATAAAAATAGGCAGCAGGACAGATCTGGCCCATGGGCTATAGTTTTCCCGTACTTTCCCTCCATTATGTCCTCAAGTATCTTCTGCCAACTAATAACAGACTCTGTGCCTCTTTAATGAGATTCCCAATGGAGGAACACACTGGCTCAACTCAATCTATGAAGGACTATTCTTGGATCAGGTAGCATCTTCAGCCTCTTTAGCTGTGACTAAAAGGTGATGGGATCATACTCTATAAACAAGGTCAATTGGCCCAGATGCAGGGAATGCAAATATATTATTATATATGTCTGTTATTTCCACAAACATTTGTATTCAGTTCCATTTGATTTCTTGAGGTTATATGGAAATCTGGGTCATGAATGAATTCAGCTAATTCTGTAACCTCATCATTTTTCAAGCATCTATTGATAATGAATGTGCTCAGATGCTGGAAATATAAGCAGCTGAGAGAACCTCAGGTTACACTTTTGGTCTCAGAGGCGGTGAACTAACAGCACTCCTTCATTCATTTATTCAGTAAGTTGTTATTACGTAGAGTGTTGGATCATGTATTCCTCTAAAACCTGGATTCCTTCTGTGGGATGTGAAATTGTATCCTGTTGACCTGTTTTTGCAGAATGACCATGTCATTTAGCAAGGTATAAGGGTAAAGTATCACTTAGTCCCAGGTGGGTCCCTAACTTGCCTGAATATTGAAGTATAAACTCTGGGAAAGATTCTAGAAAACATTAGAGAGGGAAACAACAGCTCATGGTCTTACCATATCCCTTCAGAAAGAGGCTTGTTGAGTGTAGTTTTAACATACTATACAGGAAATTTGTAGGAATATTAAAGCCTGCCTTCTAAGCTTTATGAATCTCAAGCCCAGTACAAAGTATTTCTTTAATCATTCAACTCTGAGCCAGTTACAGAGGACATATGTGGCAGGTCACATATCTCATGAGTAACAGTACTGTGAAACCCTCACCCTATTCCTCACTATCCCCCAACAGGTGGGATCACAACCAAGAAATCAGCATCTAATATCTTCACCATATTATATTCAAGGAGCTTTTATGTTACCTGTCCTTTCTGCCATTTGTGGTTGGAAATAGCTGGGCTAAAATAACTTGGATTGGCTACTGGTGAATAATAGGCCAGACAATCCTAGGAGCAAAGGTGTCCATTTTTTTTTTCATATGAGATCTCACTATGTTGCCCAGACTGGAGTGCAGTAGCTATTCACGGGTGCAGTCACAGCTCACTACAGCCTTGAATTCCTGGGCACAAATGATCCCCTGCCTTAGCCTCCCAAGTAGCTGAGACTATGGGGATGTGTCTCTATGCCGTTTGGAGCCATTTTTACCTCACTGGATATCAAGAGACAGATGAAGCCAACATTGAAGTATGCTGTGTTTAACCTTTTTGTAGTATTTGATGCAGCTGGAAGTATCAGCTTTTGGCAAGTCTTAAGTCAGCCTGACTGTCAGTGAGCTGGGCATCGGGAATGTGCTATCCATCTACAAGTATTCACTGAACACCCATCGCTAATATAGTCTAGGTAGGTTAAATTAGCACAACTTTGTTTAAAATCTGTTTTTTATAGAAAATACATGTGTGCAGAGCTGCTCCTTTTAAAATTCATTCAACAAAGACCTTGTCCATGCTATCGTACCCTCTTGACTGGATGGCTGTAAAAACTCAACAGATCTCTGATTCTATTCTCTCCCCTTACTCCCTTCAGTTTGTTCTATATGCACCTGCCAGAGAGGCTTAGAACAGATCAAGCCACCCCCTCCTTAAAATCCTCCAATGTCTTTTCTCAGAAAAAAATAAACTCTTAGCATTGCTATGAAACCTACATGACCTGGTTCCTACTTTTCTTTTTGACACCATTTGCTCAGTTTCCCTTCAGGGACTATGTGTAATTACATAGAATTCTTGTCCATCTTCCAGTTTGCCAAGCTGCAGATCTTTTCACTTGCTGTACTCTCTGTCTGAGGTATTTTCTCCCTCATGTCTACACACACTTCATTCAGGTCTCAACTACAGTGTCATCACCTTAGGGACCCTTTTCCTGACTACTCTGTCCAAAATAGCTCCTGCCTTCCCACCATTGTCCTTATATCAACCCTTTTAAAAAATTGTACGGTAGTCATCACGACTTGAAATCTTACTACAGTCTTGTTTGTTTCCTTGTATATCATCTGTCTCCATCTCTCAAACATAAACTCCACAAAAGCAGAGGCTTCACCTCTCCTGTTTGCCACTGCAGCTGTAGCACCTTGAATAGGGCCAGGATTATAGAAGGCTATTATCCAATAGCTATTGAATGGATAAGTGAACAAACCCCAACAGCCCTATTGATGATCTATATAAATATGTTTAATTATCTCATAGCGTATTGGGAGAATTTGTTGGGTGAAAGTCAAACCTACATTCCATCTTAAAGGAAACATCCTTAATTCATTTGCTGACTTGAAAGCTACATTTTGAGCCCATTCAATGTGCTAGGCATTGAGGATGAAGAGAAGTCACGATAGACAAGGTCCTTGTGCTTTTAGAGCTTATATCTAAGTTATCATTGATTTAAGAAAAAAAAAATGTGCCACCTACTGTGGCAATACAATAGCATGATGGATGTGAGGGGGTTACGTGGGATGGGGAAGGAAGCTGCGATAGGAGTGTATTTGTTTCCAAGGGATGCCAAGACAAATTGCCATAAATTTAGTGGCTTAAAACAACAGAAACTTATTGTTTCACAGTTTTAGAGGCCAAAAGTCTGGAATAAGGGTGTCAGCGGGACCATACTTCCTCCTGAGTTTTAGGGAGAATCTCCTTAGCCTATTCTACCTTCTGGTGGATCTTAATGTTCCTTGGCTTGTAGCCGCATCACTGCAATATCTGCCTCTACGTTTACATGGTTTCTTTTCTTGTGTCTCTCCTCTGTGTTTGTGTGTCCCATATCTCCCTCTCATTTCTTTTACAATGATAAGAGTTATTGTATGTAGGATTTCCCCAAACACAAGATAATCTCATTTGGAGCTCCTTAGTGAATCTGCAAAAATCCTATTTCCAAGTGAGATCACATTCACAGGTGCTGGGAATTAGGACTTCGACATATATTTTTGGGTGATGCTATTCAACTCACTACAGTGAACAGAGACCCTGAGTCAAGAAAGAAGGCCCTGGAGCATGTGAAGCACAGATTCTAGTCACTCAGGGGGACCCCAGCGTTTGCTGGATTGATTGGGGCTTCTTGCCGAAGCTCATGAACTCAGAGACAGGCAGTCACATAGGGCTTTGCACCCAGAAGGGCTCCACACTTGTGTTAATGCTCTGCTGTCACCGTTTTGGAATTCTTGAAAATTTTGTCTCTAATCTTGTGTGTTGTAAAAAAAGTTTGATGAGACCGTGAAGTGTGCACGTGAGCAGAAGACACACAATATGTATGTCCTCCAATCCTTGCCACCCTGTTTGCGTATAGCATTTTTCAATGCCCCATGAGCACAGAATTCCAATGGGCCCATAATGCATGGAAGTTTAGAGAGACTCAAAGTGAGTACAAAGTAAGTGTGTTATGTCTAGGACTCAGTAACCAAGGGTGCTGACCACCCTAGGATCAATGCTTTCCTTTCAAACCAGGACTTGCTTTGAACACCGAAGGAAGACGATGGCATTCTAAGAAACAAATGACCAAGGAACCCTATCAGATTCTTTCTTACTCATGTTACTTCCCTGCATGAGGTGACCACTTACGCTGAAAATGAGGACATAGAAGGAATGGGACAGATTGGGCAACACAGAGTTTCTTTTCCTTCCAGTCCTTCCTTATAGTAAGGTGAAGGTGGATAGTGTTGATAGAATGTGTTCCTAGAATATAACAAGTGAAATAAAGCAGTTGAATCAGTTTTGTGCAACAATTTCACTGTCCTGGTAAGAATATAATACATATGCATGCATGAGCTGTGGAATACAAATTGTGTAATTTCTTTTTTTTCAAATTGTGTCATTTCTGTGATTTTGCACATTAGTTAAGTTCTCCTATATGTGCATTTAAAACTGACACTGTACAATTCAAAAATGATGGTAAAATTCATGTTAACAAGTTAACGTGTTAATTTTTAAATTTTTTACTTAGAATGGTGTTAAATAGCAAATAAACAGCATCATGACAAGTTGAGAGAAAGATTGTGGAAGAAAGGAAAAAACTGTACATTTCAGTATCATTAACAGCATGTTTTTCTGCTTTTGAAACAGGAGGCCCCACGTTTCATTTCATTTGCCCTGGGCCCTGCAGGTTATGTGGGTGGCCTCGCAAAGACCGTTGTTGGGCAGAAGCCATAAGTTCTCAAAGTGTGACCTCCAGAGTCCTGGCTCTGTTAGGCTGTGAGAGTCTTCCCATTTCCAGCCTCAGCCTCACTTCTGTGGCTAGCAGTGCCTCATGTTTGCTTTCCCACTCGGGTTACTTTTTTTTTTTTTTTTTTTAATGCTTTTAAAGAACATTTTGCTCTTCTCCCACTTCTGTCCTTTTCCCTCCCACCATCATTTTCCCAACACTCGTGGCATTTCAGGGATACAAACAAACCATCAAGAAACGACCAGTGCTGGCCTCTGGCCATCCGCTGTGAGAGTTACCACTGCAGAACCATAGGCTGGGTCTGATGCCCTCAGCAGGACACATTTTCTGCTATGTTTGAGGGAAAGTGGCCAAAACAGTCCTCTCTCTCACAACCTCTTCCTTTGTAGGGCAGCAGTGGGTTTCCCATGGCTGGAAAACTCACTCTTGCTTTCTGCAAAGGGGACTTTTTTTTTTTTTTTTAATCAACTAAGTCAATTGTTTGATGAGAACACCATGAATGGTCCACCACAATTTTTGATGATATATTTCTGTGACGGTTACCCCTATCTCTACTGGACAGGTTCTTCACTCCCCACCCCTTTAAGTGCAGAAAATCCAGAGCAGAAATTTCAGTGTGATTGAGAAATTGTGAAGACTAGTTTGCTCTTATGTGACGGAGGATGGCAGGTAGACAGAGCCAGCTAGAGGAACGTTTATTGGAGAGAAGCTTTCTCAGACCAGGGCACATTTCTCCTCAGCAGAATGAAGGGAAACTGTTAAGACCCTAGCCTGCATCCCAAGCCTCCTCCCTAATAGAGATGTGTGGAGGCTGGCAACATTGCCCAGGACTTTGTGCAATGGTGGCGTTTTCTGGGCTTTTGTTCCTGCTTCCATTGACTGCCAGCTTGAGTCCTAGCCAGAGCCGGTCTGGGAACCAAGCTTTCATTGCTATTGTAGAGGCAACTGTGGCTTTCACTAACTAAATAGACGAGGAGGGAGAGGCAAATATTTGCTGAGTGCAACTTGATCTCCACTGCAAGGCTTTCATAGTGTCGCATGACTGAACTTACCCCATGGCCAGACACTGTGCCGGGCTTCCTATCGTTTACCTCATTTATTTCTTACCATGTGGCTATGTGATATGGGGACTGTGACCCTCGCTTTAAAGTAGGAAGCTGCAGCTACTGAGAGAAGGCAATTAATTCAAAATCATACAACAATAGGAAGCAGAGTCGAAACCTCTATCCAGGTCTTTCTCCTTCTGAAGCATGAATTCTTTCCACTGTGCCATACTGTCAAATCCCGATTGACCAATCTTTCTTTTTCTCTTCTTGCCTTTCTCTCTCTTTCTTTGATCTCTCCATCTACTCATCCACATATCTATCCTTCCTTCCTTTATCATGCACTTTTCCAAAAGTGTGGTTAAGGTACTGATTTCTTATTCTAGAATTTAGGGACCTGCAGAATCGAGTCCTGGTAAGAGTGATCTCTTGTTTGAAATCTCTGTCACATATCCAGACTGATTTCCTCACTGCTTCCTGAACATAACATATGCATTCCTGATCCTACTTCTTTCCCTTATCACATTCTCTCTTATCCATCACCACATACCTTCTGCCATTCCCTTCCATAGCTAGCTATCCCTCCTGTCAAAATGGTAGCAAACATTTATTGAAAACTTACTTTGGGCCAGTTGCTGCTATATGCACATCACCTGTATTTACCTAAAGTCTCCCCAACCCAGTGAGGTGGGTGCAATTGTTGTGCTGTGTTGTTCAAGGAAGAAGTTATGTTCTGGGGTGTTGGTGATGTATGGGGGTGAGTAACTTGCCCGAGGTACATGGGTAATGATGTATAGGTGTTGTATTACTTCCTATTGATTATGTCATTTGTTGCTACATTTCTTCAGGTAGTGCTTTGGGATAGTCAACCATTTTACATGGACATGTCTCATTTTCCCAAGGAGATGACCTGTGGTTTGAAGATAGAAATTCTATCTTGCAATCCTTTAAGTATTTCCTAGAGTTAAAGGTTGTACTTTCTGAGTACACAGTACCCTATACAATAATATAAATACAAACAGAAGTGCACATGCCTCATTGAGATGTTAGAAAGTACCTTCGGACACTATATAACAAATGAAAAGTTTTTGAATTGTAGGAATCTGGGGTTGAAAAAGGTATTTTGAAAAAAACAGTAACCTAGGTTTATTAGGGTAAAGCTGGCTTCTGTAACATACAAGCTCAAATTGTAGGTTGCCAAATGTGTAGTGTTCAATTCTTATTTTTGTAAATGCAACTTCCTGGATGGCAGATGGCTTTCCTCCAAGCAGTGATTTGGAGCTCCAGCCTTCTTTTACCCTGTTGCTCCACTGTCTTCAACATGAAGGCTTTAAGATCATGGTGTTTATCTTCATCAATCCATAGAGGGGAGAAAGAAGCACAGAAGATCCCTCATAGGAGGGGTGGACAAGGCAGACCTGGATGAGCTGCTCATCACTTGCACACACATCTTGTTGGCTAGAACTCTGTTGCACTGGCACAGCCACTGCAAGGAAGTGTGGAAGATGTAGACTACAGGCCCATGAAGAAGAGGAAGTGGGTTGGGTGATGCAGCAACCATTGTCATGTCAGAGATGATTGATAAGTTTGCTGTGCCAACTCCTGTGGATTGGGGAACAGCTGCTCAACGTGGTGTGTAAAGAAGGATCTTGAGGCTGAGTCCATGCTTAGAAAGAAAGGGTTTATTCGCTTTGTCATACAGTCTGTGAGCAGGGCTGAGGGAGGAGGAATGGGAATGCACACATCAATACTTGCTATCCCTGATTCTAGTTTGCATTCTTCATTTTATTTGTATTAATGTATTCACCTCAGATTCACAGGGCAACTGTCAGGTGATGGAGACTCGCAGAAGGGTAAGTCATGGTCTCTCCCCGCATTGAGCTCAAGTGATTCAGGAGAGAGAATTTATAATAGAGTGTGGTCCCTGTGATAAAGGGACAAGGACCGAGTCCTGTGGGGATGCATAGAAAAGGGCTGTAGAGGAGAGGACAGGCCTCGGAGTCAGTGACCTGCTCAAGGTCACACCATGACTATGCACCAGGTTCAGAATAGGAACAACCAGGAGTCCTTGTTTATAAAGTGGGAGACTGTCACCTGCCTCTCAGGCTTGCTGGAGATAATGCACACAGGGCTCACAGCAGAGGCCCTCACAGAGTAGGTGCTAAATACACGTGTGGTGCTATTGGTGACTTTCTCAGTTTGTCTGTTATCCAGCAAGCGTGAAATGACCATTAGGGCTGGCAGGTACGGTATTTATTTACTCAACAGTCAGTTATTGGCAGAGCTACTCTGTGCCTCCTGCTGTTCTGGGCTTTGGGGGTTGATATTGTTTGGATATTTGTTCCTTCAAATCTCATGTTGAAATGTCCTCCCCAGTGTTGGAGGTGGGTCTGGTGGGAGGCAATTGGATCATGAGGGTGGATTGATTTCCCACATTTAGCGCCATCCTCTTGGTGCTGTCCTAACAATAGTAAGTGAGTTCTTGCAAGATCTGTTTGTTTAAATGTGTGTGGCACCTCCCTCCCAGACCTTGCCCTTGCTCCCACTGTGTGATGCGCCTGTCCCCATTTCACCTTACAGCATGAGTAAAAGCTCCCTGAGGCCTTCCCTGAAAGCTGGGCAGATGCTGGGCAGAAGCTGAGCAGATGCTGGTGCCAAGCTTGTACAGCCTGCAGAACCATGAGCCAATTAATTTCTTTTCTTTATAAATCACCCGGTCTCAGGCATTCCTTTATAGCACCGCAAGAACCGCCTAGTGCAGAGGTAAATCAGTGAACGGAACAGACACGTCCTGCCTTTGTTGCACTTACATTCTGGTGTAAGGAAACAGATAATAAATAAAACATTTAAGTGAATCAGAGAGTCTAAGCAGGTTGGGAGTGCCATGAAAGATGGAGGATGCTAAGGAGGATTGTCCATGACTAGTACTGGGGGAAGGTGGCAAATAAATCTTTACAATGGGATAGCCAGAGAAGGCTTCACAGGAAAGGTCACTCTTGAGCAAAAACACAGAGATGTGCAAGCCTTGATTGAAGTCCTTGAAAACTTCCAAGGGTAGAATTATCTCCTTTTTTTCAGATAAGGACAGCAAGGGTACTGGAGGTAAAGCAGCCTGTCCAAGCTCACATGAGGGCTAGTATTTGAGCCACATATCTTGACTCCAGTGGCTCAGAAGGAAACAGGTGGGAGGGAGCATGAGTTTGTGCTTGACATTCTTGGTCTGGAATGTAGGCCTGGATCAGACAGCAGACCTTGATGCTGTTTTTCTCCCTCCCCGTTCTTAATCACACTCCGTTCCTGCATGGTTTCTTTAGTTTTGCACACCACCTATCTAGACGTAATGAATAATATTTGGAGCTGCAAACAAGAGAGAGTTTAGTGGTCATGAAGCCTTGACAAAATGTGTACATGGTTTTAAATATTCCATTATAATGCATGGTGAGGTGCGGCTAAAAATGAGAGCATGTAAAAGCCTGCCTGATTTGATTGATGACATACTATCAATATTGATGGCCGTGAGCACATTGGGAAGTTGGGAAGCTGTATTTCTACTGTGTCCTGCTAGCATCCAAGTCTGCAGGGATGATATATTGTGTGAAAGCCCGGGTATCACACTGCTGTTACACTGACATTAAGTAATGATAATGGGGCTCAGCTTTAGTTTGAAGTCAAATCAGTTTTGAGTGAAACATGGGCTTGTCTGTACTGGGTGCTGGGGGTTGGGGGTAGGGGCGGTTCCCAGGATCATTTGATCTGGGACTGTCTGTGACCATTCCTGTACACTGGCTACTCCTGAATCTGCGAGAATGAGGAAGTGCTTGCTCTATCCCATGAGATGTCACTCCATGAGATGATGGAGGCAGAAACTGGAATGATGTATTTACAAGCCAGGGAATGCCAGGAATTGCTGGCAATGCCAGAAGCTGGAAGAAGCAAGGTGGGATCCTCTCCTGGAGCTCTCAGAAGGAGCACAGCCCTATTAATACCTTGAGTTTTGGATGTTTGGCCTCCAGAACTGTGAGATAATATATTTTTATTGTTCTAAGATACTTAGTTTGTGGTAATTTGCATACCAGGAAACCAATAGAAACACTTTCTGGCTGTGTGACCTTGGGCAAATTGCTTAACTTCCTTTGCCTGCTTCTGCATCTGCAAAAAGGATTGGCATTAGTACTTATTTCTCTTTGTGAGAATTGTGAAGATTAAATGAGAAATCCATGTAGAGAACTTAGAACTGTTTCTGCCATGTAGCGAGTGCTCAGTAGATTTTGTTATTGTTTCTGCTATTCTCATTCACATCTTCATCCTTGTTATTCACTGGTTCCAACTATGTGCTAGGCTCACTATGCATAGCAGGATCTTTTTTTATTTTTTAAATTTTTAATAGATACATATTTTTTATTATACATTAAGTTCTAGGGTACATGTGCACAACGTGCAGGTTTATTACATATGCACACATGTGCCATGTTGGTGTGCTGTACCCATTAACTCGTCATTTACAATAAGTATATCTCCTAATGCTATCCCTCCCCCCTTTCCCCACCCCACGACAGGCCCTGGTGTGTGATGTTCCCCTTCCTGTGTCCAAGTGTTCTCATTGTTTAATTCCCACCTATGAGTGAGAACATATGGTGTTTGGTTTTCTGTCCTTGCGATAGTTTGCTCAGAATGATGGTTTCCAGCTTCATCTAGATCCTAAATAGGATCTGTATAAAAATAGTTCCTATTTTTCCACATCCTCTCCAGCACCTGTTGTTTCCTGACTTTTTAATGATCACCATTCTAACTGGTATGAGGTGGTATCTCATTGTGGTTTTGATTTGCATGTCTCTGATGGCCAGTGATGATGAGCATTTTTTCATGTGTCTTTTGGCTGCATAAATGTCTTCTTTTGAGAAGTGTCTGTTCATATCCTTCACCCACTTTTTGATGGGGTTGTTTGATTTTTTTCTTGTAAATTTGTTTAAGTTCTTTGTAGATTCTGGATATTAGCCCTTTGTCAGATGGGTAGATTGTAAAAATTTTCTCCCATTCTGTAGGTTGCCTGTGCACTGTGATGGTAGTTTCTTTTGAGATGCAGAAGCTCTTTAGTTTAATTAGATCCCATTTATCAATTTTGGCTTTTGTTGCCATTGCTTTTGGTGTTTTAGTTATGAAGTCCTTGCCCATGCCTATGTCCTGAATAGTATTGCCTAGGTTTTCTTCTAGGGTTTTTATGGTTTTAGGTCTAACATTTAAGTCTTTAATCCATCTTGAATTGATTTTTGTATAAGGTGTAAGGAAGGGATCCAGTTTCAGCTTTCTACATATGGCTAGCCAGTTTTCCCAGCACCATTTATTAAATAGGGAATCCTTCCCCCATTTCTTGTTTTTGTCAGGTTTGTCAAAGATCAGATGGTTGTAGATGTGCGGTATTATTTCTGAGGGCTCTGTTCTGTTCCATTGGTCTATATCTCTGTTTTGGTAACAGTACCATGCTGTTTTGGTTACTGTAGCCTTGTAGTATAGTTTGAAGTCAAGTAACGTGATGCCTCCAGCTTTGTTCTTTTGGCTTAGGATTGTCTTGGCAATGCGGGCTCTTTTTTGGTTCCATATGAACTTGAAAGTAGTTTTTTCCAATTCTGTGAAGAAAGTCATTGGTAGGTTGATGGGGATGGCATTGAATCTATAAATTGCCTTGGGCAGTATGGCCATTTTCATGATATTGATTCTTCCTATCCATGAGCATGGAATGTTCTTCCATTTATTTGTGTCCTCTTTTATTTTGTTGAGCAGTGCTTTGTAGTTCTCCTTGAAGAGGTCCTTCACATCCCTTGTAAGATGGATTCCTAAGTATTTTATTCTCTTTGAAGCAATTGTGAATGAGATTTCACGCATGATTTGGCTCTTTGTTATTGGTGTATAGGAATGCTTGTGATTTTTGCACATTGATTTTGTGTCCTGAGACTTTGCCGAAGTTGCTTATCAGCTTAAGGAGATTTTGGGCTGAGACAATGGGGTTGGTCTCAATAGACTAGGTATTGATGGGACTTATCTCAAAATAATAAGAGCTATTTATGACAAACCCACAGCCAATATTATACTGAATGGGCAAAAACTGGAAGTGTTCCCTTTGAAAACTGGTACAAGTCAGGGATGCCCTCTCTCACCACTCCTATTCAATATAGTGTTGGAAGTTCTGGCCAGGGCAATCAGGAAGGAGAAAGAAATAAAGGGTATTCAGTTAGGAAAAGAGGAAGTCAAATTGTCCCTCTTTGCAGATGACATGATTGTGTATTTAGCGGGATCATTTCTTAAAGTGCCCTCGGAAAGCTAGGTGGTAGGATATTGAAATCGCCTTTGCAAAAATTATAACTGAGCAAATTATGACATTGAGAGAAATCTGACATGGCTGATTCCATTTTGTCTCTAGCCTCACAGGTTGCCTGTCTTTGCTCATTCCTGAGTGTGGGCCAAGCTAACTTTGGGAGAAACTTAGTTTATAGTTTAAATAATAGCCGTTCCCCAAAACTAGTCTCTTCTTACAAAACTAATGAAAGTCCACCAAGTTAGGATGAGTGGGACTTGAATAATTACTGGCCATTATTCCAGAGGTCATATGATTTGCCACTTCCCCAATTACTCCTGAAGAAAACATCACTATTGTAGAACTTAAGACTGGCCTTTTGAGATGTCTTTTCAGGTTTTTGCATTTCTGACAACTGGATGGCGTCATCTGGACCTGCCAAGCTAATGAAAGACTACTAGATTAGGAGCATGTGAGGAACCTGAATTCTGCTAAGATGTAGACATAAGCTATTACAAGCCATTATTCCAGAGGTCACAAGATTTGCAACTTTCTTGATTATTCCTGCAGATAACATCACTATTGTAGAACCTAAGTCTGGCCTTTTGAGATGTCTTTTCAGGTTTTTGCGTTTCTGACAACTGGATGGCCTCATCTGGACCTGCCAAGCTAATGAAGGACTACTAGATTAGGATCATGTGAGGAACCTGAATTCTGCTAAGATGTAGACATAAACTATTACCAGCCATTATTCCAGAGGTCACAAGATTTGCAACTTTCCTGATTATTCCTGCAGGTAACATCACTATTGTAGAACCTAAGATTGGCTTTTTGAGATGTCTTTTCAGGGTAGTTTTTTGTATTTCTAACCACTGATGGTTCCACCGAGACCCACTCATGGTCCTGTGGCTCCACTCAGAAGTCACTCAGCATGCATAAGGGCCATTTTCCATACTGCTATGATTGTATCCTCAACCAATCAGCAACACCCATTCCATAGCCACCCCATCCCCACAAATTCTCTTTAAAAAACTCTAGCCTGCTAATTTCAGGGGAGGCCGATTTGAGTAATAATAAAACTCCATTCTCCCATTTAACTGGCTGTACGTGTGCAAATCTCCTTCTCTATTGCAGTTTCCCCGTTATGATAAATCAGCTCTGTCTGGACAATGGGCAAGACAAACCCATTGTGCCATTACAGGAATGGCAAGGGGACTTAGTAGATGTGATTGAGGACTTTGAGATGGAGAGACAATCCTAAGTTATATGGATAAGCCCCTAAATGTAACCACAAGTGTCTTTATAAAATGGAGATTTGACTGCAAGGGAGAGAAAAGGTGATGTGGTGGCAATGGAAGCAGAGGGGGATTTGAAGCTGCCACTCTGCGGCTTTGAGAATGAAGGAAGAGGCTATCAGGCAAGGGATGCAAGGAATGCAGCTCTGGAAGCCAAACAGGCAAGGAAATGCATTTCCCTCTAAGAGCTTCCTGAGAGTTTGCAGCCCTGCCAACACCTTGGTTTCAGCCCCGTGAAACCCATTTTGGACTCCTGACGTCCAGACTGTAAGAGAATAACTTTGTATTCCTAGAAGCTACTAAGTTTGTGGTACTTTCTCATGGCAGTATGAATCCAAAATGTCTGAGACAGGTCTCAGTCATTTTAGAAAGTTTATTTTGCCAAGGTTAAGGACACGCCTGTGACGTGGCCTCAGGAGCTCCTGACACATGTTCCCGAGGTGGTCGGGGCATAGCTTGATTTTACACATTTTAGGGAGACCTGAGACATCAATCAGTATATGTAAGATGTACATTCATTCTGTCTGGAAAGCTGGTACAACTCAATATGGGGCGGGGGCTTCCAGGTTATAGGTAGGTAAGAGGCAAATGGTCACAGTCTTTTGAGCTTCTGATTAGCCTTTTACTGAATATATAATTTATAGGAATAGTCACTTATGCCTTAGTCTGGCTTAGTGAAACAATAGGTCAAAGGAAGCAGTCAGATACACATTTGTGTCATGCGAGTAGAGGGGTGACTTTGAGTTCCATCCGTCCTTTGTCCAGAAGGAATTTCCTTGTAGCTTTTTTATCTTTCTAACTATCTTAGTTAGAAATAGAATAGGAGGCAGGTCTTCCTGACATAGTTCCCAGCTTGACTTCTCCCTTTGGCTTAGTGATTTGGGGTCCCCGAGATTTATTTTCCTTTCACAGCAAAAACAGGAAACTAATACCTAATGAATACCCAATTTTCTGACTCCACATCTATGTGTTCACCTCTCTCTCACTGTTGAACATTGGTCCTCTTCTCAGTAAACTCATGGCCCTGTGGTGTCTGGGTTGGTGGCTACTCCACATTGAAAACTGACATGCAGATTGTGGGCAGGGGCCATCCCAGGCTGCTCCTTCATGTATCACTACGAACAGCAGTCTGAGGGGCCAGTGTTTCTTGCTTCTGGTGACAAAGCCCACAAGGGGATCTGGGTCCTACACTCACCATTATGTGATGGATCTGGCTTCTGGTCCCAAATTCTTCTTCCTCCCCAGGAAGCCAAAGCCCTCATCAGCATCCTTAGTCCTAAACCAGGCCAATCCTGTAGCTGGTTGGGGTATTGAAGACACTCAAGTTTGGAGTTTTAGAACCAGGTGAAACTCAATGTTGGTTTCATGATATAGTAGAAGGAGCTTGAACTTCCAAGTCAGACCCAGGACAAAACCTCAGGTCTGCTGTTGATCCCCTGGTAACCTCTCTCTGTGCTTCCTCATCTCCAAAATCAGGATCATCAACCTACCTCATAAGGTTGTAAGAAACATTAAGTGAAAAGAGAACTTGGTGTACACAATTGGTTGTGGGATGCTAGTCCCTTTCTCTTCCTCTCCACTTACTTCATCTTCACTTATGGGACCTGGGGACCAGTCTTCAACGTCCTGGGCTATGGTTCTGGCTTTGTTCTTAGTTGGGATTTTCCTAAATATCTGGCCTGGTTTGATCCAGAATTCAAACTGAGGTCGTGAGGGGCCCCTTGCTTACTGACGTCAGAAACGGTGTTTGTGGCTGTTGGTCTCCTCTCTAGCATTCTTCTCTGCCCAGCTGCACAGAGCCCCTCCTATGTATTAATTGGGAATATTTTCAGTGGCAATAAACAAAAGCTCTAATTCAGCTTGTTTAAACAGTAGAGAGGATTCCTTATCTCCCATAATTAAAAGTCCTGAAGTAGGTGAAAAACCCAGGTATTTTCTTTCTGTCATTTTTCTCTGACAATCTTTGCATAATGGCTTATCTTTCAGCCTTGCTTTTCCCTTGGTAGGAAGATGGTCTGGGTACCACATCCAAATATGGATGTTTGTAAGAAGAGAGGTCCTGCTTTCCTCTCATCTTCTCTTCTCCTCCCTCTTTTTGTTTCCTTTCGTTCCTTGGGAAAAGAAAACCTTTCTCAAGAGACTTCCCCAAGTCCTCCCTTCGAGTCTCATTGCCCAGCATAGTGTCACAAGCCTAACCCATCACTGGCAGAGGAAATGGATTACTGTGATTGGCTAGGACCAGACATAACTTACCTCCTGGGAAGAGAACTGGGGTTTATCTCCTTTGAGGCACGTGGCTGAGTAAAGGAAGGAGTAGCTACTTGAGCAAAACTGGGGCTTTTAGAGGAAGGGTAAATGGGTGTTGGGGGGGTGGCCAACAGTGTTCGCCTCCCCTCATACAACTCTTGGCAAATGCTTGGATTGGAAGTTCTGTCTAATCTCAAATTATTCAGAGATGGAGAGCGTAGTGCTCATCATGCATGCTAACTTGCATTGATTGGTGGTGACTACCTGGAATGAGATGTTGAGGATTCTGGCCACATCTGGGCTCAGTGGGAATGACAGCCATGATTGATTAACAATGTCTGCCAGCGGGAGGGTTGGGGGTATGTTAGAGTGGAAGGTTAGCAGAAAAAATTTCTTCCTTTAAAACACACACACAGACACACACACACACACACACACACACATTTTTTTTCAAAGCTCTAGGTTTGTCTTCCTCAACTTTTTGACTTCCCAAGGACTGCTTGTGATCCTAGTTTTCAGAAACCATGTTTACACAAATCACAGGCAAATATGTTACAGAAAATTAAGAAGTCACTTATGGAGGGGATCTTTATCTCTTTGATTTCTGTCAATGTCTTGTGCAGCTCCTTGAGAAGGGGCCACAGGTCTCTGGCTTCCTCTTACTTGCGTTCAGGCAGTATTCAGCAGCAAACTGAAAATGCACAGATGAAAATGCAAACTGAAAATGCTGCCTCCACTCTTGGTGCCACCAGTGTGAGGCTGTTGGTCCAGAGGTAGAAGATACTTTCAGAACAGCTCAGCAATAGTTTTTGCTCAACTTCAAAAGAGGCATCTGGAGCCCATCTTTTCTGCCCAGAGACTTCATTCCCACTAAAGGAAAATTTCCCTGCACTTGTAATTCTGCAATTCTGGGTCAGCCAAATGAGCAGTATTTTAATTTTAAAATCTTAGCCAATTATCAAGAGGGTGGCTTTCTTCCGGGTATCAGCAGCACCATCTCTCTAACAGCCTTTTCTTCCCTCCGCCCGCTTATCTCTGGAGACCAGCCGAGCCCAGCTGCTTCGTAGATGTGATCTCCCCAGGCATACTAATAATGGGGATTTTTGTTTTTTTTCAGAGCAAGTTTTCATTATTTGGAGTTTTTGTCTGTTTGTCACATGTCCAGCTAATTTCTCTTTGTTTTCAAAACAAAGGATGGTTCTAGGAAAATGGGGTTGCATTTATGTTGTTTCTGAATTTCCCCTTCCTCCTCCCTTTCTCTCCTTACAGTAAATGAAGAGTAGTTTTTTTTTTTTTTCAGGTTGTGTTTGACAAATCTCTGGACACAGTGAGATAATTTTGCATTTCTAAATTCAGTGAACCACATGAGAAAAGTTAATTAAACTGGCTGGGATAGGCGTATCTGGTGATAGATCAGGAAAACTGTCACAATTTCTCAGAATAATCACAACCAGTATAGACACCGCAAATGCTCCTTGTTATTGGTTAATAAATATAGCATTTGGTACTCAAAGATACCCCTAAGCCATTATTTTTTTAAAAAATTGTCATTAAAGGCATTATATGATTGTATAAGCTCAGCAGTTTATTGCTGTTTTTTCCTCCCCACAAACCCCAGTCTGAAAAATTGCCAGTGTACTTCAGTCAATATATTTATGGAGAGATTATCTCACTAACTAAGAGAGTGACTATGTCTTAATTGACCTGGGATTGGGTCCAAGCACCTATTTTAGAGCTCCCCAGGTGATTCTATTGTGCAGCCAGGGTTGAAAACCACTGTTCTAAGAGTCATGTTTTATATCAGTCAGAATAGGTTACATTCTGCTGCAGTAACAAATAGTTCGTGGATCTCATTGACTTAATGCGACGAAGGGTGATTTCTTGCACTTGCTACATATGCTCAGTGGGTGGGATGAGTGCTGTGCTCTACATTTCCTGTCTCTAACACCCATGCTGATGGGGCTTACTGTCTGGAGCATTATCTATTGCCATTGCAGGGAAGAAACATGCCGTCTCTAACATCTTTCTTTTGGATGTGGCATACTTCACTTCTACACATGTTATTAGCCCAAGTTATTGCCATGTCTGTGGTTAGTAGAGACATGGAGATCTTCAGCTGACACACAGCTTGGCTCAGGCACATGTCTGAAGGTTTCTATCCTGAAAGACAAGGTCAAGGCCAGATGGCAGGACATTGTTTTGCTGTCCTTCAGCCTAACACATGATCCAAGGAGTTCTGTTGTCTTCTCTTGTGACACAAAGCTCAGTCCACGGCCCTCTAGGACAGGGCAGTTCTGATGGTGACATTTCACTAGGTAAGAAGGTGTTTGTTTGTAGCAAAGCATTCCATCAGAAAATTCCCTTACTGAGAGCCAAGAAGGAGCTGAGAGATGCTCCCATTTTCGCTTGCAAGATGAAAGCAGTATCCATTGAAGAAGGTGGAATATGCAAGACACACAGGAATGTGTATGGGCAAAATCTCCAAGTTTAGAAAGCTGGGCATACCCTCAATTTGCCCTTGACTCTTCACAGTAAAATCTAGGAGCTGAATGAATAAAAAATACCCAAATTTTATAGAATGTAAAAAGTGATCTGAATCTCGAGTAATAATAAGAGATTAATCACCTGTTCTAAACTGAGAGCCCCTGATGTCATGGTTTCCAGTGTTTTTCAAATCACCCAGGATATTGTTGAACATACAGATTCCTGGCACCACCTCTAGGGATCCTGATGCAGTTGGTTGAGAGTGGGTTCTGGACATGTCACTAAGTTCCCCAGGTGATGTTGTGGTGGTCTGTGGGACCACCCTTTCTGTTCTCTTGGAGACAGCCAGGGAGGCAGTGATCAGAGAACCAGCCCGGTGTGAGAGCTTCACTACCCACTTGCTCTTATGATGGCTGCCTCCAGAGCTGGGAAACTCACTGTTCTGGTTGTCAGCTAGCCCCAAACAATGATGAAATCATGGTTATTTGAACCCTCCCCATCACAAATGATCATCACCCAATTGTCATCAGTTATGCTTTGGCGAGGGTTCTTTTCTTTCTCTGAAAACTCAAAAATAGACCAGTGTATTAGTCAGGGTTCTCTAGACAGAGGGAACTAATAGGATACATGTATATAATAAAGGGAGTTTAATAAGGGGAATTGACTCACATGATCTCAAGGCAAAGTTCACAATAGGCCATCTGCAAGTTGAGGAGCAGGGAAGCCAGTGGTGGATCTGCCTGAGTCCAAAAACCTCAAAAGTAGGGAGGCTCACAGTGCAGCCTTCAGTCTGTGGCCAAAGGCCTGAGAGCCCCTGACAAACTGCTGGTGTAAGTCCAAGAGTCCACAAGCTGAAGAACTTAGAGTCTGATGTTGAAGCGCAGGAAGCATCCAGCATGGGAGAAAGATGAAGGCAGGAAAACTCAGCAAGTCAAGTCCTTCCATGCTCTTCTGCCTGTTTTGTTATAGCTGCGCTGGCAGTTGATTAGATGGTACCCACCCAGAATGAGGGTGGGTCTTCCTCTCCCAGTCCACGACTCAAATGTTAATCTCCTTTGGCAAACCATCACAGACACACACCCAGGAACAATCCTTTGCATCCTTCAATCTAATCAAGTTGATATTCAGTATTAACCATCACAACTAGGGAAGAATATTAGCAATCACCTGGTCCAACCCCTTGATTTTATGGACGAGGAAGCTTAGTCCTAGAAAAAACATGGTCGTGTTGTACAAGAATTCAGTGGCAGGATTGGAAGAGGACCTGAACAGTCCACATCAATGCTGCCTGCAGGAGAAACCAGGCAAAGGGGTGAAGAGGTGCTTTTCTGTCATCTTTGGGACAGCAGGCAGGGCAGTTTTAAGTGGTTTTGTTCAGCCTCTCCACAGAATGTATGAGAAAATGGGCTCAGTTCTAGCAGAAGTCCTAGCAGTAGCAGGGTAATGTCTAGCAGAGTAACCCTGGGCAAGTCACTTAGCCTCTCTGACTCAATTTGTAAATTGAGATAATGATAGTGCCTATTTCATTTTTGTGAAAATTAAATGAGCATGTGTAACATGCTTAGAAAAGTATATGGCAAGTAGCTATCATTTATCACATGTTCATGATTGTCAATATTATTATTGTTATCATTGCAATAAGTTTTCTAATGTTAGCCTGATTAAAAGATACAATAAGGGATAAGAGGATTTCACAATCTTTGTCTGCAGGCAACTTTAAGAATTAGACTGGCATTTGTCTAGGTTGATTATATTATTCATCTTCTTTGGATGGAGGGTCTTGGTCTAATTGAACATTAGTTTTCATTTTTCCATAAATCATTTAAAAATAATCTAAACCCCAAGGCAGCAAGGAAACTGCTTAATGGTGAGGGAAAAAAAAATCAGACAAGCTTTTCTAGCATGCTACATTGACCCTAGGTGACTTCCCTGATGGGTACATCAATGATAGAGGGACAGAGGTTAAGCCACATAGATTTGAAAGCTGAAATTGGACCCTTGGAATGAGCTCTCTGAGCATCCACATCTTGGACAGCCCTGAAGGTAGACGTGCATCCAGGAAACAGTAGTGGCTGCCCTGTGTTTGTGTTCAGAGCCTGGTGCTAGGTGGTATTTGTTAATAGGAGAGGAAACACCTAGGGTCACATCACGGAAAAGACAGACACGGGTAGATTGGTAGCTGAAGAGATGGCCAACCTTTCTCAGAGCTATCGTGTTTAATTCAGGGATGCCTTGGTAATTCTGCCCCCTGCCTTCCACCAGGAGTGTGTGCAGCTCTGTGCCTGTGTCCAGCACACCCTATGTGCTAAAGTTTCCTAACCTTAGCAGGGGTGTGAACTGTTTGCCCAGGAATGAATGGAGATGTGATGTGAACTGTATTTTGTCCCAAACAAGAAGAGAAATCTCAGCACAAGAGAAACAAATTATCTCACAAGTAAGTGAATCTATTCTAGTAATTGAGCAGAACTCCAAGAGAAAATCTTCACGATCTTACTGGAAAGCTTTTTACAAAGAATAAGTGTAAGATTGCCAGTAGAGAATGCCAATCTGTGGAGATGCCCAGCCCCTATCTTGGCCTGTCCATCATGGTTAGCTCTGATTGGGACTGTGCTAAAAAGAAGGTTAAGCAGGTACAGATGACAAGAGTCCAAGGCCTGTGACTTGGGGACAATTAGCATTATAATTGCATACAATTACTGAGCACTCACTCTGTCCCAGACATATTTTATATACATCAATTCATCTGATGCTCATGTTAGGTAGCTACTGTTACTGGCCAGGATTTCAAAGTAGCTACTCCTATTGTCCTCATTTTTCTGATGAGAGAATGAAGTACAGAAAGGCCAAGCAACTTGCCTACCTTCTTACAAGCAGGATGTGGCAGAGGATAAGCTCAGGAAGTCTGACTTAAAAATCCACCCTTTTTTACAATGCAGCTAAGTGATGATATAAGCAAACATGGAAAGATACTGAAACAAATAATAAGGGCCACCCACGCACCTGTAGTCAAGGCCTTGGCTAGGAGAAGCAGAAACTCCAACTAGAAAAGGGAAAGGAGATAGATTAATACAAAGAGAAGTGAAGTTTCTGCACGTCCAGGGCAGGGAGTGTAGCTAAGCCTTGGGGAAACTGGAATGCTCTTTCTCTCTCAGCCCCTCTGGGATCATAGGTTCTAGCTCGTGGAGCTGACTTCTGCTTCCTATCTCTGCTGTATTCTAGTCACAGGCCAGCTCTCTCAATCTCTTCAGTCTGTCTCTTGCACCATTGTCTGGTATGGGACTGTGGTTTGCAGTGGGATCCATTGTGTCCTGATTCTAAGGACCTCTTAGCCCCAGAGCCCCCCACCTACTGACTGCATGCTAGCTCCTATGTCAAGAAGGAGCATCTGATTGGCTCAACCAGACCTATCCATTGGCTTCCCTTGAGTAGGGCAACCATTGTCACTGAAATTCCCCTGGAATCAGCAAAGAGTTAGGGGTAGCAAAGGGGATGTCTGAGAACAGAGTTTCCTAAACATTTTTTTTTTTTTTTTTGAATTCAGAGATCCCCTTCAGCAGTCTGATGAAGGCCAGGGACATCTTCTCAGCATCATGCTTTTAAATAAAAAATAATGTTGGATTACAAAGGCAGCCAATTCTATTAAATTACAATTATTAGAATATTAAACAAAATTTGTGCTGTGTTTTTAAATTAACATATTGCTGAGATTTAGCAGCAAGTCTCATAACAACTACAATTTTGAAGAACTGGTGAATGTAAAAGATATTTTGAGATAACTGCAAAACTTGTGTGATAGAAAAGTATGAGTTGCATTGGTGACAAAGTCACAGGCACTGTTAGTACAACTGTTGTTTGTGGCCTATATTTATTAATAAGGGAAATGCTAATTTTCAATTAGAAGATATTGAAAATGAGGCTGCAAAATTTTTTCCCATCCACGTTCATGGAATCCTAAATTCTATTCATAGGCTCTCTTACCCTGTTGCAGTATTTCTCAAAGCATGGAGCCACCTACATAAACAAGGCATGGGAAGTGGAGAGGAGTGGCACCATGAAGGCTTCTCTTTGAGAATGCAGATTCCTCAGTTGTCCCGCCCTAGATATGCTGACATCTGATCTGAGAGAAAGAAACTGGAAACTGAAATAGCAAACTCATTTTTATTGTGTTCCTGATGCAAATCTTACATATGCTAAATTTTGAAGAACATCAATGTAAAGTAGAAACTTTAAAGCCTCTTAGCATTACTCTCTCTAGCCATCAAGTGGGGTTGGAGTCTGAACCAACGCAGTCATATAAAAAGAAAATGTTTCAAATGCAAGCATAGGTTTTGAAGTGCTTAGAAATAACCTAGTGATGCTGAATGCAGGCAAATTCAAAGGTTTTTTTCAAAGATACCATGTGGTTCATTTAAGAGGAGAGCTTCAGAGTACATCTGCAACAGGTGGAGGCTGATTGGATTAGGTAATGCCCAAGAGCAAACGCTTTTCTGAGTCAATTGTGAAGCCCGTTGCCTACTGGAGTGAGGACGCTTGTTCATTTGCATGACCAACTGGAGGCCAAAGCAAAGGATGATGCATTCTACGGGGTTAAAGGGGGAAGGAATGAGCAGTTGCAGCCCCAGTGCATCAGGAAAGAAGAGGCTGAGCATTATTACTTCTCTCTGGGAAGCAGGACCTTCCAGACTGTGACCAGAAGCAAAGTGCAGGCCAAGAGCAGCTGGTCTCCTGGTAGGCAGAATGAGCTCATAGCTGTTGGTTGAAGACACGTGAAGTCTGCAGAGGTGAACAAATAGTGAGAAGGACAGAGATGAGGAGCAGGGTGAAGCAGGAATACCAGCCAATAACAAGGGCAGCTGATGCACCCAGGATAGAGAGAACATTCCTCGGCTTCTTGCTAAAGGAGAATACTTTCCTTATTCTTGTGGTTTTCCATCTCAGGATACCGTGGAACTTCCTGATTGGGACTCAGGCTGCTTCAATGATGTCTTGATGTAGGACCTCTCTTCTGGCCACAGGTGATTTCACACCTGCCATGATGGGTAGGGAGCATCCTGGGGAAGCAGAGGTTTAATAGGTAGGCAAATTGCCCAGCAGTCAAGTTTTCTCTTCATGCTAGTAGCAGCACATCATAGCGGTTGAAGACATGGGCTCAAGGGCTTGTGCTGGAATCCCAGCTTTGTCAGTTATCATCTGGGTCACCTTGGACAGGTACTAATCTCTCTGTGCTATCATTTTCCCACTTGTAAAGCAGATATAATAGAACTTCTGCATGAGAATGTTAAGAAACCTGAGCTAATTCACCCAAGTAAAATGTTCAGGATTGGTGCCTGGTAAATAGTGAGTTCATTCTCTCTTTCCTGCTCCCTCTCCCACTTTTCCCTTTCTCTCTCTCTCTCTACATATATATATGTGTGTGTGTGTGTGTGTGTGTGTATATATATCTGTGTGTGTATATATATATAGTATATATATGTGTGTATATATGTATATATATACATATACATATATATGTATATGTATATATATACATATACATATATATGTTTGTTTTGTTAAATAAAGAAATGTTGACATGTGTCAATCACATCATTATGTCAATTATGTCAATCCATTTGATGAATGATTCCTTTGGTGCTATACTCAGTCATGGACAGAGTTATGGAGTTAGGTGGACCTGGAATTTGAATTCTTTGCTATGCCATATTCTATTAACTTTGTAACCTTGGGTTAGATCTTGGCTTTTTTGCTTATGAGTTCTTTGACTTTGGGCAGACTAGTTGACCTCTCTGAACTGAATTCCCTCAATTATAAATGTGACTAAAATATCTTACTTCTATAATAATAGTGTCTGATACATAGTAGGTATAAAACCAACATTAATATTTTCCCTTTACTTCCCAAGTCACCTCCTTAGGTTGGGCCATGTCAGAACTTATTCCAGATTCATCCAGCATTGGAGAGCCAATTTGGTGTTGGATACTGCCACAGGCCCTACTATACAGAAATGGAAAGAGCCTATTCCTCCTCCCAGGGGTCTTGTGGTTTAGTTCTCTGTAACTTGCAAAATGCTGTAAAAATGAAGAACATTGTGTAATAATTCTTAGGAAGCAAACATGCTGCTCAAGTAGCTTAGAGCAATGTTTCTCAAACTTCACTGTGCACACCAATCACTTGGAGATCTTGGTAAAATGCAGAGTCCAGTGCAGAAGGTCTGGGGAGGGGCCTGATATCACATTTCTAACAAGCTTCCAGGCAATGCCCTGCTGCTGGTCCTTGGACCATGGACTGCACTTTGAGTAGTCAGGGCTTGGAGTATAGCTTAGGAGACAAAGCAAACCCACAGGAATCTAATCCCTTGCTCTAAGCTCTTGCTTCCTGTTTTTGTTTGAAGGGCTAGATTCCCATGAGCATTCAGGCCTGAGATGCTTGCTTTACAGATCTTTCTGCTTCTGCATGGTCAAAATTCCTTTAGTCCTGTCTTGTAGGCCTGTGCTAATTTTCTTGGACAGTGTAGGTGACTTATGGAGAAATGGATCCAGATGTTCCCTGGAGAATACCAAGAAGCTGCCCCAAAGAACCATGGTTGTAGGTTGTGCTTCTAGACCACAGAGGTCTTTGGAGAGTTGGAAGGGACAATTGTAAGGTCATCTGGCCTAGCAACTATCCCACTGAGCTTAGCAGCGCTGGATTCCCATCAAGGACTTAAACCTTTGCTACAAGCTCATCTTTTAATTCCCTTCTTTGAATCTGAAATCAGATCAATTGTCAATAGAATGGTGTAGGGTTTGGGTTTGCTTCCAGGTGACTTTTAATCTATTTATGTTTGGTAAAACTACATTTGGAAAGAAAATCACTGAGGAACTGATAAATGGAAAGACTGTGAATGAGTAGAAGTGTAAAATGATAAGGGGGTCTCCAATTTGCATTTAAAAGAGAATGTCTAAGCCTCAGTTCTCATGATGATGATAGTAATAATTGTAGCTTCTGTTGTTTGAGTATTTATTCTGTGCCAGGCCTGTGGCAGGAGCTTTACATATATTATGTAATTTAACACTATGGAGATAGGTGCTTTTATTTTAAAGATGAGGAAATTCAGAAGCTAAACTAGATTAAGTGTTTTGCCCAAGGTCACACAGCTGGCAAGTAGCAGAAGTGAAATTTGAACTAAAGCAGTTTAGCTCCCGAATATTTGCTCCCAAACCGTACTCCTGCCTCTTGCTAGTCTAACATCCCATGTCCTGCCAAGAATCTCATCCAGCTTCTCCATCTACCACGCCAGGAACAGGCAATTACTAACTCTCATGGAAGCTCATTTCATTGTGAACATAGTTTCCTTTGGTGGAAAATTCTTTTCTCTTAACACGGCTTTGCTTTCAAGAGTGAACTAAAATGACCCAACAATCCCATTCCTAAGGATATACCCAAGAAAATTAAAAACTTAGGTTTGCACAAAAACTTAGATATAAATGTTCATAGCAACATTATTCATGATAGCAAAAACGTAGAATCATCCCAAATGTCTATCAACTGATAAATGGATTAAAAGAAGATCTGTCCATACAATGGAATATTTAGTCACAAAAAGGAATGAAGTACTGATACATACTACCCATGAATGAATCTGAAAAACATTATGCGGAACGAAGAAAGCATTTCTTCATCCAGTCCCAAAAGACCACCTCTTATATGATTCCATTGACATGAAATGTCTAGGATAGGCAAATTTATAGAAACAGAAAGTTGATCAGTGGTTTCCAGGGGCACTAGAAAGAGGAAGGAATAGAGAGTTACTGATGATGGGTACGAGATTTCCTTTTGGGGTGATCAAAATGTTCTAGAATTAGATAATTGTGATTGTTGTAGAACTTTGTGAATATAATAAGAACCACTGAATTGAACACTTTAAATGGTGAATTTTATCACATTTGAACTATATCACAATAAAAAATAATTTAGATAAAGTAATCCTTCATTCTGGGTTTGAAAGAAAGGATTAAACCAAACAGATCTACAGATATTTGAAGCTGGCTGGTTTGTCTTTAATGCATTCTGTTCTCTAAGATAAACAGTGCGGATTCTTTCAACCATCTCTCTTATGATGTGAAATTGAGTCCTGGTCTGAACTGATTTCTTTCTTCCCCAAATGTCCCAGGTTGACAATGCTATTCTTATGATTCCCCTCCCTGAGCCAAAACACTGCTCCATGTACAGTCCCATTGGGTTGGAGTAGAACAGAATCTACCTTTACCTTCATGATGTCATGATATGATCACCCAATGTCGTTGCCATTCATGGATTGGACATTTTCATTTTGGGATGATTATAGTCCATGATTTTTTTTTCACCTGATAAACATAAAAAGCGTAGATTTTGTTTTCTTTAGGAGAAGATAATTTGAGTACTGCATTGAAAATTTTAAAAAATTCAAAAAGAACAAACTGTTACACTATTTGGTAGATTGCAAAAATAGCTACAATTCTCAACTCTTCCATAATGCTTGCCCATGCTCATGTGACTTTGAAGCTCCTTCCATCAAGAGGTAAAGCTGTGTACCTATCTCTTGAATCTAGGCTGGGCTTGTGATTTGTTTGTCCAGTAGAATGTGACATATGTGATGATGTGCCAGTTTTGAGCATAAGCTTCAAGGAATCTTCATGCTCTAGGTAGCTGTGCTGCCCAGTTGGTGTGGGAACAAATTCAAGCTTGCCTGCTGGAGAATGAGATACAGGCTATCCAGTTGCCCCATTGTGCCAGTTGATAGCCAGCCAACACTCCACAGCAGATCCTCTAAGCTGACTAGTCATTAGCCACAGATGCATGAGGGACCCCATCTGAGACCAGAAGAACCACCCAGTTTAAACAAGGCCAAATTGTCAACCCACAGAAATATGAGCTAAACAAATGATTGTTGTTTTAGGCCTTAGGTTTTGGGAATGTTAATTATGCAACAAAACCTAAATGAGGTGTTCCACTTCTGGCTAGGATGTAGGGAGATATGAAGGACCTTTATCCCCTAAAACACAACCACAAATCACTAGGCAAACAATAATAACTAAATCATACTTAAAAAAAAAAGCCCTCAAAGAGCTATGGACATAAAGAAATCTAAAAGGACAACTTCAGAGGGAGAAGCTACCACTAGACACAGTGTTTAGCATGAAGTACAGGTATACCTTGGAGGCATTGTGAGTTCAGTTCCAGACCACTGCGATAAAGCAAATGGCACAACTAGTCACACAAATATTTTTGGTTTCCCAGTGCATATAAAAGTTATGTTTGCATTAAATTGTAGTTTATTAAGTGTACAATAGCATTATGTCTAAAAATGTGCATAACTTAATTTAAAATACTTTATTATTAAAAATTCTAACAATCATCTGAGCCTTCAGTGCGCTCTAAAAGTTTTGCTGATGAAGATTATTGCCTCAACATTGATGACTGCTGACTGATCGGGGTAGGAGTTGCTGAAGGCTGAGGTAGCTGTGGAAATTTTTCAAAGTAACACGATGAAGTTTGCCATATGAATTGACTCTTCCATTCACAGCAGCATGCAATGCTGTCTGATAGCATATTACCTACAGTAGAACCTCTTTCAAAATTAGAGTGAATTAGAGTAATGCCAGCGCTTTAACAGCTAAGTTTATGTAATATTCTAAATCCTTTGTCGTCATCTTGACAGTGTTCACAGTATCTTCACCAGGATTAGATTCCACCTCAAGAAACCAGTCTTTGCTCATTCATGGAAAGCAACTCCTCAACTGTTAAGTTTTATCATGAGATTGCAGTAATTCAGTCATGTCTTCAGGCTTCACTTTTTTTTTTAAAAGAGTTTTGCTCTTGTTCCCCAGGCTGGAGTGCAGTGGCACAATCTAGGCTCACTGCAACCTCTACCTCTCAGGTTCAGGTGATTCCCCTGCCTCAGCCTCCCAAGTAGCTGGGATTACAGGTGCCCACCACCACACCCAGCTTTTTTTTTTTTTTTTTTTTTTTTTTTTTTTTTTTTTTGTATTTCTGTATTTTTAGTGGAGATGGGGTTTCACCATGTTGGCCAGGCTGGTCTTGAACTCCTGACCTCAGGTGATCCGCCTGCCTCAGCCTTCCTAAGTGCTAGGATTACAGGCGTGAGCCTCCGTGCCTGGTCGAGGCTCCACTTCTAATTCTCTTACTATTTCTACCACATCTGCGGTTCTTTCCTCCACTGAAGTCTTAAACCTTTCAACATCATCTATGAGGGTTGGAATCAACTTTCTTTCTTTCTTTCTTTCTTTCTTTCTTTCATTCATTTATTTCTTCTTTCTTTCTTCTTTCTTTCTTTTTTTCTTTCTCTCTTTCTGTCTTTTCTTTCCTTTCTCTCCTTTCTTTCTTTCTTTCTGAGACGGGGTCTTGCTCTGTTGCCCAGGCTGAAGTGCAGTGGCCTGATCTCAGCTAACTGCAACCTCTGCCTCCTGAGTTCAGGTGATCCTCCTGCCTCTGCCTCCTGAGTAGCTGGGACTACAGGCACATGCCACCACACTCAGCTAATTTTTGTATTTTTAGTAGAGACGGCGTTTTACCATGTTGGCCAGGCTGGTCTCGAACTCCTGACCTCAAGTGATCTGCCTGCCTCGGCCTCCCAAAGTGTTGGAATTACAGGCGTGGGCCATCACACCAGAATCAACTCTTGTTAATGTTGTTATTTTGACCTCCTTCCATGAACAACGGATGTTCTTAATGGCAACTAGAATGGTGAATCCATTCCAGAAGGTTTTCAGTTTGCTTTGTTCAAATCTGTCAGAGAAATCACTATGTATGACAGCTATAGCCTTCTACATCATATTTCTTAAATAATAAGACTTGAAGTATTACTCCTTAATGGCTGTAGAATAGATGTTGTGTTAGCAGACCTGAGAACAATATTAATCTCCGTATACATCCTCATCAGAGCTGATGGGTAACTAGATGCATTGTAAATGAGCAGTAATGTTTTGCAGGAAATCTATTTTTCCAAGCAGTAGGCCTTAACAGTGGGCTTAAAATACTCAGTAAACTGTGATATAAACAGATGTGCTCTCTTTCAGGCTTTGTTATTCCATTATAGAGCACAGACAGAATAGAGTTAGCATAATTCTTAAGGGTTCTAGGA
Organism: Pan paniscus; assembly: GCF_029289425.2. Lineage (NCBI taxonomy): Eukaryota > Metazoa > Chordata > Mammalia > Primates > Hominidae > Pan > Pan paniscus. Next base: position 92,104,962 of record NC_073267.2, read on the forward strand.
TTTTCAGAATGATCCATAAAATTGACTTCAACTTAAAGTCACCAGCTGCATTAGTCTCTAACAAGAGAGTCAGCCTATACTTTGAAGATTTGCAGCCAGGCATTGACTTCTCCTTAGCTATAAAAGTCCTAGATGGCATCTTCTTCTAATAGTTGTTTTGTCTACTTGGAAAATCTGTTGTTCAGTGCCACTGTCATCAGTTATCTTAGCTAGATCTTCTGGATGACTTGCTGCAGCCTCTACATCAGCACTTGCTGCTTTACCTTGCACTTTTATATCATGGAGACTGAGTGTCTTTCCTTAATCCTCATGAACCAACCTCTGCTAGCTTTAAGCTTTTCTTCTGTAGATTCCTCACCTCTCTCAGCCTTCATAGAATTGAAGAGGTAAGGCTTGCTCTGGATGAGGCTTTGGCTTAAGGGAATGTTGTAGCTGCCTGGAGCTTCTATCCAGACTACTACAACTTTCTGTATATCAGCAATAAAAATGTTTAGCTTTCTTATCATTTATGTGTTCACTGAAGCAGCACTTTTATTATTCTCCAAGAACTATTCCTTTGCATCGACAAGTTGGCTAACTGTTTGGCAGAAGAGATCTAGCAGCACCAAAACTTGAAGACAGGTCTATAGAGCTTCAAACTGAAGCAACAGAAGAAAAAAAGAAAAATGAAAGTTTAACAGAACTTCAAAGGCAGTGTTAAATGGTGAAGCAAACTTTTTTTCAGAGTGTCTGTTGGAGAGAATCACAGATAAATATGTGAAAAAATATGGACTGAAATTTTCAAAATTGGATCAAAAATAGTAACCCATTGCTACAAGAAAAGTTCAGAGAGCCCCAAGTAGGATAAAAAGAAAAAAACAAAACCTGAAACAAAACTACATTATAGTCAAGTTGACAAAAAGAAAAGCTAAGGAGAAAATGTTAAAATCAGCTAGAGGAGAAATCAATGCACATTGGATACACAGGGGAACAATATAAGAATGGAAACTGACTTCTCATTGGATACAATGGAGACCAAAGACAATGGAATATCTTTAGTCTCTGTTGAATTTTTTTTTTTTTTTACTTTTTAAAGAATTGAAAGAAAATAAAAAAATCTCAACACAGAATTCTGCATCCAGCATTAATATACTTAATAATGAAGTCAAATTAAAGACATTTTTAAATGAGGAAAAGCTGAAAGAATGTTTTGCCAGCATATTTGCACTGCAGGAAATGCTGAAAGATGTTCTTCAAGCTAAGGGGAAATGATAACAGAAGGGAACCCAGGTCTACAATAAAAACTGAAGACCCTGAGAAAGCGTAACTATTTAGGCAAGCCAAAAATCTAATTTTAGAAATTATTTTTTTAATGCATATCCATCATATAGTTAAACTATAAAAGACTACTGGATGTTTAATGCAAAAATAATAATTATGTAGAATCTCTAATGTAAGTGGAAGAAAAGGGTATGTGAAAATAGCACAAAGGATGAAAATGGATAAATTATGCTATCGTAAGAGTGCCCCATTGTGCATGAAATGCCATAGTATTATTTTAAGTTAGACGGTGATAAGTTAACCTTACATATTAGAGTGTACTGCTTAATAGAGTATCTACTGGCCATCTGTGGCAATTAAGCCCTTGAAATGTGGCTGGTGATACTGAGGAAGTACATTTATAATTTTAATTAATTTAAATTTATGTTAAAAACTGACACAGTGTAACTATCCTCTTACGAAACACAATGTGGTTGCTCTGGTAGGCCTATCTTTAACTTTAACTGTTGTGATATGCTGTAGGTATAAAATGTATGTCAAATTTCAAAGACATTGTAAATGTAGTTTTAGAAGACAAAATATCTCATTAATACTTTTATATTTGTTACATATTGAAATGATAATATTTTGGGTATATTGGGTTAAATGAAATACATTATCAAATTAATATCATCTGTTTTTTAAACTTTGCTAGGAAGTTTATTCTGTAAATATATATTTGTGGGTCAGATTGTAATTTTATTAGGCAGCATTGCTCTAGAGGATTACTAAAATTATAGCATGAAATTATATAACTAAATAGTCAAATAAAGGAGAGAAATTGGAATACTAAAAAATACCCATTTTTTCCAAAATAATGGAGGAAAAAAGGAACAAAGGAATAGTTGGAATAAATGGAGTAAATGAAATTAATGGAAAACAAATACCCAAATGATGAACTTAAACATAATTTTACCACAAGCTGCATGAAATATAAATAAATAAAATACTTCATTTTGTCAGATTGGATAAAATGTGAGACTAACCAGGATGCCATTCGTGAGAGAAACAGTTTAAAGGCACAGAATTAAGGCAAAAGGATGGAAGATGATTGTATTAGTCTGTTTTCACACTGCTATAAAGAAATACCTGAGACTGGGTAATTTAAAAGGAAAAGCAGTTTAATCAACTCACAGTTCTGTATGGCTGGGGAGGCCTCAGGAAACTTACAGTCATGACAGAAGGGGAAGCAAACATGTCCTTCTTCACAAGGTGGAAGGGGAGAGAAGCGCACAGTGAAGGGGAAAGAGCCCCTTATAAAACCATCAGATCTCATGAGACCTCACTCACTATCAGGAGAACAGCATGGGGGAAACCACCCTGCTGATCCAATCACCTCCTACAAGGCTCCTCCCCCAACATGTAGGGACTACAATTCGAATTACAATTCAAGATGAAATTTGGGTGAGGACACAGCCAGTTGATAGCAAGCTTAAGAAAACTGATGTGGTTATATATAAATAGTAGACAAAATAGACATCAAAACAGAGAAGAAGTAACAGAAATAAAGAAGTGTACTTCATATTAGTCAGTTTGTCAGGAAGATACCACAGTTCCCATATTTGTAGGCACCTAGTAAAAGAGCTACAAACTACATAAAGCAACAAATTATCTAAGTAAAGTGATATATAGAAAAATCCCGAATCACACTGGGATCTATTATCATTGTATTTTCAGTAATTTATAGAAAAGTAGAATAAGTAAACTTCACAAATGCAGTAAGAGAAGTGATGTAGAATGATGAGGGATGGAATTTGCAAATTGAGATATTCTCAGAGGTCACCAGCCACTATCATTTTAAAATTCTAAGGCCTTATTTTGTTAGTGTAACTTACATTGTTTTAGCTTTTGTGATAATTGCATATTGATCTTAAGCTTTTATGATCAGCAGATATTTCTAATTTCTTTTTCCATGTGCTCTTTTAAACCACATTTGTACCAATTATATTGGGGAAAACAGTTTGAAGAGAACAAATTTTGTTATTACTATTTGCAGTTTGGATTATATTTTTCCTGATTAGTGTCTGTGTACTTAAATGTAAGTATCTAGAAATAATTTATAAATATAATTCCTCAATACCCTTTTTAATACTTATAGAATATCTTAGAGATCTTTTAATGTGACTATATAATGATGTATCGCCATTTTATTGTATCTCCTAGTGTGGATGCTTTATAATTTGCTTAGCAATTTATCTGTAATTGGATCATTAGGTTATTTCTAGATTTTCACAGTAACAAACAATGTTGCAATGAAAATGCGTTTCGCACTTTTTTTCATAGGTATATGTATTTTTCCCTAGGGTTGATTGCAGCAGAGTGGAATGGTATATACAATTTAAACTTTCTTACTTATGCCCAAATTTTTTCACAAAACTACTTTAAAAATTTGTGCTCCTATAAATAGAATGCAAGAACGACATCAACGTTTTCCTAATCTTACAGTGATTTGGGGCATTTTTTCATGTATTTGCAGGCTGTTTGATTGAATGCCCTTTTCTGTGAATTACTTGTTCTTATCCTTTGCTCACTTTTCTATTGCATTGCTTGCCTTTTTCTTATTCATTTGAGGGAGATTTTTAAATGTGCATTTGATAATCAACCTTTGTTGTATGCATGAGAAATATTTTCTCCATGCCTGTTTCTTGTCCTTAACATATTTATTAGAAATTTCATGTTGGTAGTGTCGTCGTTGCCCTGTATCTTTTCAGCTTTGTCTCCCGTGACTGCTCATGGGGTTTTCTGAGCACTTGCGTGTAGAAGGTGCTCAGAAAGCAAATGGCTTTCTCTGGGCATCCCCTTGCTTCTTTGCACCATGTGTTAAAGGCAAATGTTGGCTGAGTTGAGTCAGTGTTTCTGCAGTCAGTGATGTTTTAATCAGAGCAATTGGCTTGACTCAAGCCTGGTGACATCTGCTGCTTGCTGGCTGGTCAGTAACATTTACCATAGAAAGTGATGGCCATGGATCCCCTTCCCTCCTCTGGGAGGGGTGGATGGGCAGTCTTTCCAGCTCTGTGTGGCATCCTCAAGCCCTAACAGTTGTTGGCTCCATGCAGTCCCCACTAACTAGAGACTGGGTTTCATCTGCCTGTTCTACCCCACATGGATCCTTTTAAAAGAGAGTGACCATCAGAACTTGGCACCTTGGGATACCAGTTTTGGCTTTTGGCAGAAGTCTCAGAAAGTCTTAGTCTTTAAAACTAAGTGGTCTTCTTGGAAAGATCTCAACCTTGGCCCTGTTGGACACTGCAAACACATACAAAACAACTGTTTGTTCAAACAGAAAGTGGGGAAACATTACAGAATCTGAAATATGCCGCTATTTAATTTCTAAAATATTTTTATATACAAGAAATTAATGAACACATGCTCATGTTAAAAGGTAACACCAGAATGAAAAAGAAGTGTCATGCCATTCTTGCCTCATCAAGCCTATGCCTCTCTCCAGATGTAATCACAGGTCAAAGTCAGGTCGCATCTTTCTAGACACAAGTGCTCTTTAAACAGTGCTCATGTTATACCTATTGTTCTGTAGCTTCATGCTTCGCACTTCTTTCATATGGTCTTTCATAAGTGACTCACATTTCCATGCATTAGACCTTTCCCTTGCCATCTGGGGATGGGTTTAGTCAGAGGGACAGGCCAGTCACAGGTGTCACATACTATAGTGTGTGCAATGTGGAGGGAAGCAGGGGATGGCAAGAGATATATAACCTTTGGCTGAGAAGAGAAGTGGGACAGTGAGGACCTCCTGGGGCAACTGACATATGGGTGATCCCTGACAGACGCATAGGAAGTGGTTGTGGTAGGCTGATCATGGGTTCCACAAAAGATACCCAGGTCCTAACCCCTCAGAACCTGTGAATGTTACTGTATATGGCAAGAAGGGCTTGCAGTTGTGATTAAATAAGGATCTTGAGGTGGGGAGGTTATCCTGGATTACCTACATGCAATCACAAGTGTCCTTATAAGAAGAAGAAGGGAGATTTGAGATAAAAGAAGGGAATGTGACCACTGAAGCAAAATGCTTGGCTACTTTGAAGATGGAGGAAGGGACCAGGAGCCAAGGAATGCAAAGGATGCTGCTCTAAGATTTGGAAAAGGCAAAAAAGAAAAAGAAAGAAAGAGAGAAAGGGAGGAAGGGAGGAAGGAAGGAAGGAAGGAAGGAAGGAAGGAAGGAAGGAAGGAAGGAAGGAAGGAAGGAAGGAAGGAGTCTTCGAGCTTCTGGCGAGAGCACAGCCCTGCCAACACCTTCGTTTCAGCCCGGTGAAACCAGTTCTTCCAGAACTGTAGGAAAATACGTAAATACACAAGCCACCACATTTGTTGTCATTGGCTAGAGTGGCTTGGAAACTAATAATAGTCAAGTAGAGAAATTCATTTAAAAGAATAATCCTGTAAATTTTCTGGTAAGAGAACAGGAACTACTCTTTAAGATGTGTTGGGGCAAAGTGAGGGATAAAGCAAAGAGGATGTAGACTGGCGATGTAAGCAGGGGCCAGATCACACAGAGCCTGCAGGGCACACCCAGCAGGTTTATCTTCTATCGACAGCAGTAGGGAGAAAGAGAAGGCTTTTGAGCAGGGGAACAAGCAGACTGTAGTACTGGGGAGATCACCAGTAGACTCTCCTTGAGGCTGTTACAAAAGAAGAAACAGAATTTGGTCACCTAGATGGCAACTCTTGGTTTTCCTACTTTTTTTTTTAGAGACAGAGTCTTAATGTGTCACCCTGGCTGGAGTGCAGTGGTGCGATCTCGGCTCACTGCAACTCCTGCCTCCCAGGCTCAAGTGATTCTCATGCCTTAGCCTCCTGAGTAGCTGAGACTACAGGTGCGTGCCACCAGGCCTAGCTAATGTGTGTGTGTGTGTGTGTGTGTGTGTGTGTATGTGTTGTGTGTGTGTGTATTTTTGGTAGAGATGGGGTTTTGCCACGTTGCCCAGGCTGATCTCGAACTCCTGAGCTCAGGGCAATCTGCCTGCCTCAGCCTCCCAAGGTATTAGGATTACAGGTGTGAGCCATCGTGCTTGGCCCATTTTCCTACCTTTTTACTCCCATTGCATTAAATGTTTCCCCATCCCATCCAAAACTGAGTTCCCTCTCCATCCTAAAAAGAACTGAGCTCTGCTGGGCACGGTGGCTCACGCCAGTAATCCCAACACTTTGGGAGGCCGAGATGGGCGGATCACGAGGTCAGGAGTATGAGACCAGCCTGGCCAACATGATGCAACCCCATCTCTACTAAAAATACAAAAATTAGCTGGGTGTGGTGGCGGGCACCTGTAGTCTCAGCTACTTGGGAGGCTGAGGCAGGAGAATTGCTTGAACCCAGGAGGCAGAGGTTGCAGTGAGCTGAGATCATGCCATTGCACTCCAGCCTGGGCGACAGGGCGAGACTCCATCTCAAAAACAACAACAACAAAAAACAAAACAAAAAGAAACCCAGCTCTCCTCGGATAAAGCTAGATAACTAGTTTCAAGGCTGTGGGTAGGTCATTCCTTTTTGGGTTTCCAGGGTGGCTGTTTGAGTAGTAGTAAAAAGAGGGAGCTTTCTGAGCTGGCTGTGGACCAAAGCAGGCTAGAAAGAGGCAACAGAGTTGAAAGCACTTTACTTCATCTAATCTAGACCCATGATGTCCCTGAGCCAGCTGCTGACTGAGGACAAGGGGGTAGAGAGACATGTCCCCATTCCCAAGGCCCAGAGGATGACAATCTATCACTGGTGCTCAGACTCCCTTTCAGGGCTGGAGTCCTGAATAGAAAAAGCACTCCAGGTATCACTGTTCTGTAAGAATTGTAGTTTTGCCCCTAGGAAATTTCTGAATCTCTATAATGATTAAAGCAGACAGTCACCAAATCACTCTGTAGGAGAGAAAGATAAAGACAGCCTTCAGGGTTAGGTAAAATAATAAAAATACACTTGAGTGGGAGGCCCGTCAAGGTGATAGGAGATTTTCTGTTCTCACTTTAACAGTAGCTGTTGACCAGAGGAGGCAGGACTGTGGGACATGGGAGACTTTCTATTATTGGGGCTGCTCTCTCAAAAGGAGGTGGGAGTCACCATGAGTTAGCAGGGCTGTTATTGTGGTGAAAGAGTCAATGGGCTTCCTATGCCTTTGAAGTCCTCCATCCCATTTTTCCTTGGACCAACACATCCTACCTAAGAAGTCATCAAGACCATTGCTGAACAGAGACCACCACGCTGAGTCTACTCCAGAGAGCAATAGTTCAGTAGACATGGGTGTTTATGATTACTGTAGTAGCCATCGATTCATTCTGCCCATATAGAATCATCCTCCCATTCCCCACCCCCACCCAATAATAGCACACTGTTTTTTCCTGCAGATTCACCTCTTCCCCACTCTCATTGTGTATGATTTGGTGGTTGGCCTCCACCTCTAGATTTTACTGTGGAACTGAGACTAAAGCCAGGGCCATTGGAGTATGGTATCACTGAAGCTTAGAGATTTCTTCAAGCATTGGCAAGTGACTTGAGGTGATCCAAACAGGACCATGTACAGCTTTTGCTGCAACTTACGGAAAATAAGCACACTGCTCTTTGGGGAGTACTGAAAGGATAGGATGTACATTCGGAGCAGCTGCTGGCCATCTTGCGCCAACAAGGAGAGAGCCTGGCTAAGACTAGAACCAAGATCCAAGAAAGATTAACCAAGAAGTGAAGATCTAGATTCTGGATGAATCCCATCTAAACACCTGGATCTAGCTATGCCTGAAGCTTGATACTCCCAGTAATCTCTATTTTGTTTAAGCCAATTTGAGTTGGATTTCTTTCCCCTGCAATTGTAGGAGACTGCTTGCACATCTATCATCACACCATTGTAATTAGTATCTTTCATTTAGTGAGTAGTTACTATGTTTGCAGTCTTTACTAAGCAAAAATCTTTTTAAAAATCCTTTTTATCTTTTACAAAAAAAAGATAAACTAGAGAATGTCAAGATTTGGAGGGACTGTAAGAGCATCTAGTGCAGGGGTTCTTACACAGGACCTATGGACCCCTGAATAATCCCTGCACATTTCAGGGCCTTTTAGCCTCTGGCTTTTTATGCAAGACCATGAGCACTGGATTTTTTCCTGTTTAGAGGGCCCATAACCCTTATCAGATCCTCAATGGTTTGTGTTCCTAGAACCTCTTCTTTATACCACACAGAATCTTTCCCACTGTCATAAGAAGGTCACATTGCAGTTCCTGCTCCTTCACTGAGGGACCCTGGGGTATTTACTTGCTGCTTCTTAAAATCAAGCACAGGGCTATATGGAATTGAGTTTATGATTCCCACAAAGATTTTACAAAAAGAAGGGACTTCAAGTCAATTTCTCCTTTGTGGTGGCCGCTTTGGTCTTTGCTTCTGATAGTTGCTTCCACCCCAACTTTTCTGAACCTCAGTTTCCTCCAACAAAAAAAGAGATTTAAGATGATAGCCCTGCCTGATTTACAGAGGGTCATGGGGATGAGCTGAGGGCAGGACTGTGAAATGCCCTGGGGCTTTAGCCTGGTCTCCTGGCCCCATCTCTGCCTTCTGTCTACCTTGCAAGGTGCTTGCTGCTTCTGGGCTGGTCCGTGAGTCTGAGATGTCGGCTTGCTTTCCATGTTCTCCAGCAGCACTGCTGACATCCTGACTGGCTTATGTATACCAGAGCCTGTTCATCAAGCTGGCGTATGTAGTTCTTAACAAACACATTAAGGAAACATTCGGAATGTCACTTGCAGAGCAAATGAACAGAAATAGATGGGCCATCTGATACAGAGAGATGTTTTCTTAGCTGGCAGATTTTATTTCCCCTCACACGAGGTTGAGGCCTCTAGAATGAGTTTGTTCATTAACGCATTTACTCAGCTACGCACTTGAATGAATACTGAGGAGCTACGCTGCTCAGCACTGTGATAGGTGCTGGGAGGACAGCAGGGTGTGAATGACAAACAGTGGCATATTCTTATCCTCAAAGTGCTCACCTTCCAGTGATGGGGAGAGACATTCAAACCAAGATTGCAGTCCACTCTGGTGGGTGATGAGGCACAGTTCAGAAAAGTGTGGCCGGAAGACAGAAGAGGAAACTGACTATATTCTAGGGCGACAGCTGGGCAGGCTTCAGAGAGGAGGAGACATTTGATCTAGGTTTTGAAGGATGAGGGAGAGCTTGTCAGGCAGAACAGGCGGTGCTACCTCTAGCGAATGTATTTGAGTCACACAGCCCCAAAGTATGTTAGCAGCGGCGAATTCCTGTGCGTCTGCAGCAACCTCAATTCTAGACTCTTCAGAAAGAAAGAAACAGAGGCAAGGTTTAGAGCAGGAGTAAAAGTTTATCAAAAAGTTTTAAAGCATAGACCGGGTGTGGTGGCTCATGCCAGTAATCCCAGCACTTTGGGAGGCCGAGGCAGGCAGATCACCTGAGGTCACGAGTTGGAGACCACCCTGGCCAACATGGTGAAACCTCATCTCTACTACAAATACAAACTTAGCCGAGCATGGTGGCGAGTGCCTATAATCCCAGCTTCTCGGGAGTCTGAGGCAGGAGAATTGCTTGAACCCAGTAGGTGGAGGTTGCAGTGAGCTGAGACTGTGCCACTGCACTCCAGCCTGAGCAACAAGAGCAGAACTTCGTCTAAAATAAATAAATAAATAAATGAAAGTTTTAAAGCAGGAACAAAAGGAGGTACATGTAGAAGAGGGTCAAGTGGGCAATTTGAGAGATTCAAGTGCATGATTTGACCTTTGACTTTGGGTTTTATACATTGGCATGCTTCTGGGAGGTCGCATCCCTTCTCCCCGGAGTTTTCCCTTGGGGTGGGCTGTCTGCATGCACAGTGGCCTGCTTGCGCTTGGGAGGGGCCTTATGCACAGTGTGTTTCCCGAAGTTGTGCACATGCTCACTTGAGGCATTTCCCCCTTACTAGTTGAGTGTTCCAAGAGGAAGGTCATATGCCAGTTAAACTCTGCCATTTTGCCTCTTAGTGCTAATGCTTGAGCCCACTCACTCAACTCCTGAGATCTTATCTGAAAGCTGCTAATCACCAGTTTCAAGGGTTTTCTATCTATTGGGAGACTGCCTTACCCTGGCACTGGCGGCAACTGATTTTTATTTTAGAGACAATTTAACAACCACTTGCCCATCATCTGATGGTGGCCTGACATTCCTGGTGGGGGTGGTGGTGGTAGGGGACTTTCCTACCCTGCTCGTGTCTGACTAACTACCTACTGTAACAGTGGGAAAGTCTGTCTGGGAAAGAGGAGGCATGCATATGAGCTGTAGTGCTGTAAAGGTGCAATGGAATCAGAGGCTTGCAGGGCTGGGTACCTGTGGTGCCACAGGGGAATGGGCCAAGGTAGAGTTGGGAGGTGGCTGGGTGCTGGTGGCCCAGGACTGTAATATGCCTCCTGGAGTGGTTCCTGCATTCTCTGGGCCCATGGTGTTTTTTTTCTTTTTTTTTCCCAAGCAGGCAAGTGATATGCTTAAATGTGTTTTAAGGGAAAGTGTGGTGGGGGGGTGGGAGGGTAGGGGGTTTGGGGGGTGGAAATATTGGATGTAGAAGCAAAAAAGAATGAAGAAATCCAACATGTCCCTAAAGCAGTGGCTGTCAACCCTGCATGATAGAATCACCAGGAGACCATTTAAGAAGACCTGTTTGTGACCTCCCTTCATGCCTGTTGAATCACAAGTGTTCTGGGGGTGGTGTTAAGTTCAAGAGATTGGGATAAGCAGTCAAGGTTGAGAACCACTGCTCTAGGGCTTCTTGGATACACTCACGGGGCTGTGTTGAATACAGATTACCGGGCACCTGGACTAGAGAGGCTGAATGAATGGGCCTCTGATTTTTAAAAATAAACTTTAAATTTTAGAACAGTTTTAGATTTACAGAAAAATTGCAAAGATAGTGCAGTTTCCATAGGCCTTACATTCGGTTTCCCCAGTTACTAACTTATGTTGTTACTGTACCCTGGTACATTTGTCACAATGAACAAACCAATATCAATGATTATTAACTAAAGTTCATGCTTTATTCAGATTGCCTTAGTTTTTACCTAGCGTCCTTTTTCTGTACCGGGATCCTGTCCAGGACACTGCATCACATGTGGTTGTCACATCTCCTTGGCTGTGACTGTTTCTTAGACTTGCCTTGATCTTGATGACCTTCCCCATTTTGAGGAGTTTTGAGGAGTTATTTTGAAGAATGTCTCACAATGGAAATGTGTGTGATGTTTTTCTCATGATTAGACTGGTGTTATGGACTTTTGTAAGGAAAACCACAGAAGTAAATGCCATTCTCATCACATGAGATCAAGGGCACATACTGTCAATATGATATATCACTGTTGATGTTGACTTTGATTACCTGGCTGAGGTAGTGTTCGTCGTTTCTTCACTGCACAGTTATTCTTTTGTACTTCTTTTCTCTACTATTTGAAAGAAATTCACTATCTGTAGCCCACACTGAAAGAATAGGAGTTATGCTTTACTTCCTGAAGGGTGGAGTAGATATGTAAATTATTTGGAATTCTTCTGTATCGAAAGTTTGTCTATTCTCCCCTATTTATTTATTTGTTTAATCATTTATTTATATTGATATGGATACATGGCTGTTATTTTATTTTATTTTTAATTAATTTTTAACTTTTTATTTATTTTTAACTTTTGGGTAATATCAATACTATTTTATTGCTGAAAATGTTTTGGCTTTGGCCATTGGGAACACTTTCAGTTCACTCTGTATCTCCTTAACATAACCCTGTTACTGTGGGATTGTTGCATTAGTCTGTTCTCATGCTGCTAATAAAGACATACCTGAGACTGGATAATTTATAAAAGAAAGACGTTTAGTTGACTCACAGTTCAGCTTGGCTGCGGAGGCCTCAGGAAACTTTCAGTCGTGGTGGAAGGGGAAGCAAACACGTCCTTCTTCACGTGGCAGCAGCAAGGACAAGTGCCAAGCAAAAGGGGGAAAAGCCTCTTATAAAAACCATCAGATCTCATGAGAACTCACTCACTGTCATGAGAACACCATGAGGGTAACTGTCCCCATGATTCAATTAACTCCTACCCAGTCCCTACTACGACACGTAGGGATTATGGGAACTACAATTCAAGATGAAACGTGGGTAGGGGCACAGCCAAACCATGTCACTCATTTTATTTATTTTTTCTCAGTACTTCCTTACTTTCTGGAACTACAATGAGCTCAGGCTCATTTTGTATACTTCCTGCTCCCATTCTAGAATCCTTGTATTGGAAATTATCCTGGTATTAGAAATCATCATCTGGGTGCTAGGTGTGCTCATTGCTACTGGAGTATTGTTGCTTTTAATAGGTCTACATTTTGTAAGATTTAATGTTTAATCAACTTTGTGGAGGTATACTTCACATACAGTAAAACACACATATTTTAAGTGTACGATTTCATGAGTTTTGACAAATTTATAAAGCCACGTTGCCACCATTACAGTCAAGTTGGAACACGTTCCCACCTTCTTGTGCCACTTCCCATTCACTCTCCACACCACTCTCCCTGTCCAGGCAAATACTGATGTGTTTTCTGTCACTTTAGATTAAAGTTGTCTTTTCTAGAGTTTCACGTGACCAGAAACATACAGTATGTACTTTTATGTCTGGCTTCTTTGGCTCACCAAAATGTTTTTGAGATTCACACATATTGTGTGTATCAGTTTGTCATTTTTTTTTTAATTGCTGAATGATACTCTTTTGTATGGATATAGCATACTTTGTTTATCCATTCACCTGTTGATGGACATTTAGGTATTTTCTATTCTTTAACTATTAAGAATAAACAGACTTCATTTCAACCAGCATTCCCGGTGACTCTGATGTTAAGGGTCTAAGGAACTCCTGTTGAGAACAGTTTTAATGTTATTTTGGAGGAGAATCCCTTCTGATACATCTCATTTTATCACACCTGTTTTGCTAGCTTAGGTTCTTCCTTAAACCCGGATTACATACTGAGAAGATATAGCTTTTGTCTTCTGTTAACCCATCTGTGATTTAGGTGGTTTCATCTGACCTCTCTCTGGGTCTGAGACTCTGCAGTCTGAGATGTCAGACTGCAGAAACTTTGACAAAGACTGCAGTCAGCCTTTGAAACTTCATATTTCTTCCGAGTTCCTTGAGTGTGCTCTCTGTGCTTGAGACTATGTCTTTAGATTCTCCAACTAGCTTGAGAATTTCCTTTGTACTTTTCTTTCTTTCTTTCCCCCTCCTGTGAAAGAAATCATGTCAAACTAAAGTTACGTTTTCTTTTTCAGAGACAGTGGGCACAGGCATATACTCCCCTTTTGTGGCACATGTTTTATTACTGAACTCAGAGGGAAAATAAACCACTTTACTTTTTAACATTAGAGAACAGAAAAGTTATAAGAGCAACAGAAGATGCCTGAATTCTTGTCTTGTTCATCGTCCATCCCATTTTCTCATTTTCTTCCTGTTTCTTTCCATGGTCCTTTACCACTTCTATACATTAACACCATATAAGCCATGGTAAAACATAACCTCTAAATATCAAAGTTTATTTCTCACTCAAGTCAAGCTCCAATGAAAGTTTTCCTGGTTGAGCAACTTTCTTCCAAGTGGTGATTCAAGGGCTCCGGCTCCTTCTGTCTTGTGGTTCTGCTATCTTTCCTACCTTGGTGATTCCCAAGTTGCCGTGGGGGCACTCTTTGTTCAAGACTGCCAGAAAGGGGGAAAAGCATGGAGCAGCCATGCAGGAAGTTTCTATGGGCCAGGCCTGGAAGCAGCTCATGTCACTTCTGGCCATACTCCATGAGCCAGAACTCAGTCCTGTGCCCAACCCTGACTGCTCTGTGCCTAATGGAAGGCTCTCTGCCCAAGAGGAAAAGGAAACACTGGCCACAATTATGGTGATGATTCTATTTGATTCTTACCCTTGGGGCTCTCACTAAGCACCTGTGCAACACAGGGTTGGGTGGCTGAGCATTTTCTTGAGTATTTTGTCAGATCTTGGGATCAACCCTTGCCTCCAGTTCCTTTAGGGAAATATTACAAAAAAAGAGTCATTGAAATGTTAGCTTTGTAGGATAACGATCTTGTCTTCTTTAGTCTCTATTGGATCCCTAATATATAGCACAGTTCATGGCATTACATGGGTGCTCAATAAACATTTGTTAAATGGATTTTTAGAAAATAAACATGAGTTAAAGTTTTGTCTTGACTTGCTGCCCCTGGATCATGTGTAGGCTACCAGCAGGTGGCAGAGTGGTTTGAGATGTGCATGCTGGAGCAGGGTGGAGGAACTGGCTGGTGTCCCACCTCCAGCTGGGCTGTGAGTGCCAGGTCTGGGGTCATAGACTCAAGAGGCAGCATGAGTGTGACAGAGTAGCATCCCTGGACATTGACCACATGCAGGATCTCCCAACTCTAAAGTTGGAAGGATTGCTATGCTTATTCTGCAGATGACGACACTGATTCATGGAGCTGTTAAATAACTTGCCAAAGGTCACCAAAGTGAGTAGCTAGAAAAGGGCAGAGTCAGGATTTGAACCTGGGTAGTGTGACTTGGAAGCTTATGGCTCTTAACCATCATGCTACAATGCCAAGAAGGCAGATAGGGAAATTACCCACCCTGGGGAAAAAACCTGTCCATGTGCAGGTCAAGGTGGCTTTCTTGGGCATCAAGAGACCAGGCAGGGAGCCTGGGAACACAAGGCTGAGGGCATAGTCACAGAGCAGGCCAGTCCTTCTGATGAGGCACCTGGTGGAGGGTCTGAGGGTAGACCAGAGGCCTGCAGCTGGCTTGGCATCAGGCACTACAAGGAGGGCAGCGGTACCAGGCAGGGACAGATTCATGGATGTGTGTTGGAGGGACAGCCACAAATGGCTGGAGTTGGGATCATGCCAGAAATGCTGAGAAGGAGATTTCAGCCCTGTGAAAGGGTTGGCTCATGGTTTCCAAACCACACCTGGCAGAACTCTGGGTTTTCACAAAGACACTTGGGTAGCCTCTTGGGTTGAAGGGGAGAGAGAGTGGGGAGGGTCCTGAGCCCTTCTCTCCAACATCAGCCAGTATGGTGCTTTCTCTCTTTTATATATTGGGATTCTGCATAAGTGTTTATTTTAAAAAACAAGTCTCTCCTTTGAAAACCATTCAGCTAAATGGCTTCCATAGTCCTTCTTTTGATGTCTGAAGTGGAAATGGTATTGGAAGCTCTCCTGACATAAAGACAGTGCACTCCATGAGCCGACTTGAGTCCACTTAGGGTGACTTAGGATGAAGCATGGTTTTGCACCTGCTCTCTCCACTCTTACCTGCCCTGTCCCACACTCCTCCTCCTCCATCACGTGGAAGGGAAATGGCCATGACTGGCCCAGACAGAGGGAAGTTTGTGCAGCATCTCAGAAACTCTCTGGTTTGAACCATGCAGCCTTGTTTCCATCCCAGCCTTGGCCCCACACTGGCCCTGCAGGAAAGTTTGCCTGGCTCATTATCTGAAAGAAGTGGCCTGAGCAGTGGCCTGCCAAGAACGGGGGGAGAAAGGAGAAATAGTAACATTGATTTATTTGGGATGGAAAGATCCACAGACTGGGAAAAAAGGTAGAGAGCAATCATAAAACTGGCTCAGTTCTGCAACCTACTGTGAGCAGAGACTGTCACAGTGCATAATAGCAAAGGCAGATGAAATGGACACAGGGAGTGCAACCCCTTCCTCCCTATCACAGAACAATAAAGCTAGAAGTCAAGGATGAAATAGGTGGGCTGACCAATAGTACATTGGCCAATTGCAGGCCTGGCATCTACCTTCGAAAGGCTGCCTGTGTTGGGATTGATGTGCTCACTGTGACTGCAGTGCTCTGCAGGAAATGTTTGATAACAAACAGGGTGGCAGACAGGCTTGTCCTTTCATATTAACCCCATCGCTCACCTGTCAACTCAGTCAATGCCCCAAAGTGCTCAGTGCCCACCTCACCTGCTTCTCCTGAGGGGCCACCTGGGCTGGAAGGGGTGGAGCTCACCAGCTGGGACTCCTGGGTGGCATCTGTCTCCAAGACCAGGTCATCTTAGGACAGCTCTGGGACCCCACAGACCCAGTGGGTATGATGTGAGAAGTCACATGAAGGAGACCCCTCACAACCAAGTCCATTTAGGGACTCACAGACCCCATAGCCCATTTTATCAAGTACCAGTCCTGCAAGTTGCGGCAAATTGGAGCAGGGAGAGGCACTTTGCTTTTCCTTTAAGGGTTGGAGAGATTTTTAGCATACAAATTGAAGCATCTCCCCAAGCAGTGCTTTCTCTAAGGCTGAAGGACAAGCAGGGATGGCATGAGTTTTGCTTCCCCAACTGTTCCCAGACACAGCAGGCCTGCAGGTGGCAGAGAAACAGCACTCACATAGAATAGTCTAAAATATTTTCCACCAAAAACCTCATGCCTGATGATTTGTGTTTGAGCCACATTCAGTGACCTGGACAGAGTTGATACCCAGACCTGGGTTGCATTTGTCCTATGGGAAATGAGGCCTGAGTACAACATAACTGAAAAATCCAGGAGTTGGAAGGTGTGGGGAGTACACAGTCATGTGATCTGGTGTTGGTTCTGGATGATCACTTTGTGCTGGGACCCAGTTGTTTCCTCTAATCTTGGGAACCTGGAGAGTCCTGATCATTTTCCACCCTGATTGGGGTTCAGGGAAACATTTGAAGCCTAGGGGTTGGTTAAGACCCACTAGAATGTCTGGATTCCTAGCCCAACTCTGACCTTCTACAAGTTTGCCCGTGGGCACATCCCTTAACTCTTTCAGACCTTGGTTTCCCTATTTGTCAAGAGTGAATGATACTGATATGACATGGGATGTTTTCCATTTATTCCTCCAGATTCATTCTCTATCCTTCTCCATCCATCTTTGTGTATAGGAGGCTGACTTATAGGCTGTAGCAATGGGCTTCCTTATCCTGTGGTGTCCAAATGGGTTTGTCAATGGGAGTTGTCAGAAGAAAACTGGAGAAAGGGAAGAGAGTTAGGTCGAGGTATTTGTTTCCCATTTCCTTTCTTCTGGGTCACTGTGAGTTGGTTGCATCCCTTTTCTTTGGATGGTTCTCCCTTCAGGTGCTGGTCCCCATCCGTCTACTTGCAAGCTATTTCAAACCCAAAGGAGTGATGACTTCCTGCTGTCACTAGCCGTGGAGTACTGCACCAGCACCTGTTAGTTCCTGGGGCACTGCCTATACCTTTGTAAACTCCCTTTATTAAGCTTTCATCACTGGCCTCATTTGAATGGGCCATCTTTGTTCTGCCAGGACCCTGACTTGTATATTACAGAAACCTCTTTCATTCATACCTATGTCACAGAGTGGCTGTGATGATTACATGAGTTCGTGCACACAGAAAGCTTAATACAGGGCTTAGCACATAGGATGGGTTTGTTAAATGTTAGCTACCTCTGACTCTTAATTCTTGTGTCATTATACTGCCCCAGACGAGGACACACTTGGGATGATTTAGGGACTTGATGTTATGGCCATTTGGTTGTTCTGTCTTGTTTCTGATAGTTCCCTGTTCTTTCCTCCGTGATATGTGGGTAGATGGAGGTGTCAGCATGTGGCCTTCTGCGCCCACCCACCTCCTTCCCACACCATCCTTAACTCCAGCTTTTTCCTATGGCCGTTTTGAGCCCTGTGCCATGGCCTCGTCTACTCCTGAGGCCCAACACAAAGAGATATGGAGCATAACCTGTATTTGCTGGTAACACACAAGTCTAAAGATGTCACCACAATTTACTTATAGCACCCAAAGAGATTTCTCATGCCTACTTGCAATCACTTCATATCTGTCCCAACTCCCTAGCCCTGGCAATTGCTGGTTAACTGTCTGTATCTATAGATTTTCCTCTTCTGTACATTATTTATAAATGGAATCATAACATATGTGGTCTTTTTGTGACTGGCTTTTTTCACTCCGCATAATTTTTTCAAGGTTTATTCATGTTGTGCCATGTATCAACACTTGGTTTCTTTTTATGGTGGAATACTATTCCATTGTGTGGATAGACCACAGTTTATCTCTCTGTCTTCTGTTGACAGACATTTGGATTGTTTCCATTATTTAGGTATTATGAACAAAGCTGCTCTGAGCATTTGAATATATCACATAGGTTGTTTATTTGTGTGATTCATTTAATTAGAATTTAAGCTTGATGTAAGTAGTTTATTATATGTCATATATTGTATTATATATATGTTTGCCATATATGATTGGTAAGTGTTTTTTAAATGAAAGAAGAGATAAATAGTGGCAATGGAAAGAAATCAAGGTGGTTAGAAATCCTCTAACTGGTTTAGCTGGGAAATCCAGGCTGGTAGAAAAGACATCTTAAGGGGGTCCTGGCAGGTCTGCATTGGCATCACCTGAGGCACGGGGCCAGGGAATCTGCATTTTAGCAAGCTTTCCAGGGGATTCTGAGCACCCTGGAGCTGGGGAAGCCAGGAATATTTTGCCAGTTGGAGAAGCCTGCCTGTGAGTGGTGGAATGAGATAAAGTTGTGGATTTGTCCCTGCCCAAACATTTCACTTTTACAACTTTGTTTATGAGAGCGACGGAGTTGTGTTCCTTTCCTAGTGATGGTCCCATGTGGGGCATCTCTGTCTAGGTCAGGTTAAGGCTGAATCATTTTCCAAAAGTAACTCCAGTTTTCTTCTTTTGTCCTTGGTGCTGACTGTCTCACAACTCATCTGAGGGGTACAGGTTTTCCTTTGTTAGGGGGGATGCTGGATGATTGAAGAGGCAAATAAAGCAGCTTGCAGTCAACTCAGCAAGAAGGAGGTCCAGAGCCACAGACTGGACCACAAAGAGCCACAGCACCTTGAGTAGGGTAAGCAGCAGGTTAAGTGTGCAAGGGTTAGCAGTCTGGATTAGGAGGAAGCAGCTAACAGGTACCCCTGTAGAGGCATTGAAAAGCAGCATTTCTGTATTCCGTCATCCAGGCAGGCTCATAATTCTCCCTTTCTGATACTGAACCAGATATACTGTTAGCTTGCTTTGCAGCTGTGCAGAGATGTACATGACTGCCTTTGCTGGAAGAAGTTGCTGCTGGTTTTTTAAGGAAAGGTTTGCTCTTTACTTTGATCTGACTTCTAAAGAATAAAGCATTTTCTTTTTTATAGCAAAGGAGACTTCTAGGAAGTTTGAGTACCGTATTTAAATTTAAAGTCTCCCCTCAGCATGTGAAGGCAATATTAGTGTCAGTTAGGTGTAACAGATAACTGTTTTGTTAACATAACAAAAGATGGAAAACCTGAAAAAGATTCATATCCAAATGAAAATGCATGTTTGAGCTAAATTACTGCTTTTTGTTGCTACTTACTTTTTATTTGATAATGAGCATTAGCTACATATGAACACTGATAGTCTCTTTAGGATAAATAAGATGCATTTCCACCTGATAATGGGTGTAAATTCAGCAACGTGCTTAGCCCATTTCTCTCCTTCAGGATCCTGAAACAGAATGAGGGAGATAGCATGTTCTTACATATTCAATAGACAAAGATAAATGATCTGCCTTTCTCTCCTTATTTTACACATTTTATCCACATTAGCACCTATATTTTAAGAATTTGCTAAATTAAAATGTGTATATCATTTGTTGGGTACTCTACTCTGTATCAGGTACTATATAGCTCTTTATATAGAATATTTTATGTGATCCTCATCACAGTCCTATGAGGTAGGTACTATCTTTATTCTTATTTTACAGAGGGAGAGGAAACTGAGGCTCAAAATGGTCAGGCTACTTATCCAAGGTTATTTAGTTAGCATGTGGAAGAATTTTGATTCATGCTACCCTGTGCCTGAAACCAAAGCCAAAATTCTTAACTACTGATTTGATTCCAGAAGTACTAGAACTGTGGTCTGCAGAACCCATGGGGGGTGGGGGTGGGGAGTTCCTGAGACCCTTTCAGAGTGGGCCTATTAAGTCAAAACTCTTTTCATGATAATATAAATTCATTATTTGTCTCTTCATCTGTGTGGATACTTGTATTGGTGGTGTAAAAGCAATACTGATTAAATGGCTGTCACTTTTGCACAAATCAAAGCAATGGTACCCAACTGCATTGCAAATCACTGACTCTTTTCCTACAATGTACTCACAAAAAACTGCCTGATGTTAAAATATTTAGTGTTATATAATGGAATGTCTCAACATTTGGAACAGCTGCATAACTCATTGAGCCAATAGCTTTTTAATGACCAATGCATGGTGTAACAAAATCATGTGTGGGTAAAGAGCCACTTAAAGTTTATGATTGTTCTTTTTACATGCATACATATTTTTAAATTTCTCAGTTCTAATGGCAGATATTGGTAGATATAACATGTATAAACAAAACCTATGTAGGAGTGGGGCTCTCTCTCTCTCTCTCTATATATATATTTATATATATATATTTTATATATATATTTATATATATATATTTTATATATATATTTATATATATATTTTATATATATATTTATATATATATATTTTATATATATATTTATATATATATTTTATATATATATTTATATATATATATTTTATATATATATTTATATATATATATTTTATATATATATTTATATATATTTTATATATATATTTATATATATTTTATATATATATTTATATATATATATTTTTATATATATTTATATATATATATTTTTATATATATTTATATATATATTTTATATATATTTATATATATATATTTTATATATATTTTATATATATTTATATATATATATTTTATATATATTTATATATATTATATATATATTTATATATATATTATATATATATTTATATATATATTATATATATATTTATATATATATTATATATATATTTATATATATATTATATATATATTTATATATATAAATATAAATATAAATATATATATATATATATATTTTTTAGACTGAGTCTTGCTCTGTCACCCAGGCTGGAGTGCAGTGGCATGATCTTGGCTCACTGCAAGCTCTGCCTCCCAGGTTCACGCCATTCTCCTGCCTCAGCCTTCCAAGTAGCTGGGACGGCAGGTTTCACCGTGTTAGCCAGGCTGGTCTCAATCTAACCTTGTGATCTGCCTGTCTCAGCCTCCCAAAATGCTGGGATTACAGGAGTGAGCCACTGCGCCTGGCCCAATATTTTTTAAGATTGCAAAAGAGTGTGGAGGCCAAAATGTTTGTGGAGCACTGCAATGGGCAGCTGGGAACCGCGGGAGGCTCTTGAGCAGGGAGAGTTGTATTGGTCACATTTCTTAGAGTAACTCAATTCTGTGTCCTTTTCATCATGGGAAGTTTCTCTAAAAACTCCACCACTGACATACTTTTGTTTTTGAGACAGGAGCTCACTCCGTTGCCCAGGCTGAGTGCAGTGGCGCTACCATGGCTCACTGCATACTCAGCCTCCTGAGCTCAAGCAATCCTTTCGCCTCAGCCTCCTGAATAACTGGGATTACCACCACACACTGGCTCATTTTTTATTTTTTGTAGAGACAGGGTCTCACTATGTTGCCCAGGCTGGTCTAGGACTCCCAGATACAAGCGATCTTCCCATCTCGGCTTCCTAAAGTGCTGGGATTACAGGCATAAGTCACCGGGCCCACCTACATACATATTGGCATATGAGAATGATACCAGAATGAATCCAGAAGACTCTCCCAGACTTAAGCTCTGGGCTTTGAGAATTGCCCTATGTCTGGTGCTTGAATTGCCCTATGGCTGGTGCTTTTACAGCTTTGTTTATGAGAGCATTCTGTGCATAGCAGTACTCTTCCTCAAAGCATCAGGCTCTGAATATCTAGTCCCTAACCAGGCTGACTCCAATCAGATAAAGCCATCACTCCTGCATGGGCCTCATTCTCTGAGGGTGTGCAGTTCACATCTATGTAGCAGATAAAAAATTAGACTTACATGTACAGGATCAGACTGGGGAGAGGTTAATCACAGTCAGGCCAACCTCATGGAAGAGGGAGGGCATGGAGGCCAGATACTCTTGTGAGATGGGAAGAGAAAATTTCCTCACTGAACTCCTAGATAGAATAAGAAAAATTCCAGGGACTGGACTTGCCAAGATGGACACATTATCTAAGGCTAGTTTTTATTACCAAATGCTTATAAGTGCTTATTCTCTGTTGTATATTGTGTTAAACTCTTTTCTTTCTTTTTTTTTTGGGGGGGGCAAAGCCTCGCTTTGTCACCCAGGCTGGAGTGCAGTGGCGCGATCTCGGCTCACTGCAACCTCCGCCTCTCGGGTTCAAGCAATTCTCCTGCCTCATCCTCCTGAGTAGCTGGGATTACAGGTGTACATCAGCACACCCAGCTAATTTTTGTATTTTTAGTAGAGACGGGGTTTCACCATATTGGCCAGGCTGGTCTTGAACTCCTTATCTCAAGTGATCCGCCCACCTTGGCCTCACAAAGTGATCAGATTACAGGCATGAGCCATTACACCTGGCCTGCTAAGCCCTTTTCATGCATTATCTCATTTGATCTCCTCAATTGTTCTATCATGTTGGTAATATTACATCCATTTTATAGGTGAGAAAACTGGGGCCCAGAGAGGTACAGGGCTGAGCCAGGCTTTGAATTTAGTGTTGGTTTCTTCAAAGCTTCCAGTTCTTAACTCCTCTGTTGCATTTTCCTCTTTAAGTGTATTGGCTGGATGGCAGCTGGAAAACATGTGAAAAACATGACGAAAGAGAGTAGGGAAAAGGCATAAAGGCAGAACTGGGAATACTATGGAAGGGACTGAATATGGATTAGGAGGGAAGGGAGCGATCAAGTTTGCTGTTGCTTCTGGTGTATGTGGGGTGTTGAATGCTTTATGCTGGATAGGCAGATAATAACCTGAGGCCAGTCCTGTTACTTGGCTGCTCTTCAAGATGGAAGACCATTCTATGAAAACCAGAAGAAATCAACACACTAATTATTATTATTATTATTTTAAATTTCACTTTAAGTTCTGGGATAAATGTGCCGAGTGTGCATGTTTGTTACATAGTATACATGTGCCATGGTGGCTTGCTGCACCTATCAACTCATCATCTAGGTTTTAAGCCCTGCATGCATTAGGTATTTGTCCTAATGCTCTCCCTCCCCTTCCTCCAACTCCCTGACAAACCCTTGTGTGTGATGTTCCCCTCCCTGTGTCCATGTGTTCTTATTGTTCGACTCCCACTGATGAGTGAGAACATGTGGTATTTTGTTTTATGTTCCCGTGTTAGTTTGCTGAGGATAATGGTTTCCAGCTTCATCCATGTCCCTGCAAAAGACATGAACTCATTCTTTTTTTATGGCTTCATAGTATTCCAAGGTGTATATGTGCCACATTTTCTTTATCCAGTCTATCATTGATGGGCATTTGGGTTGGTTCCAAGTCTTTGCTATTATAAATAGTGCTGCAATAAACATAAGTGTGCATGTGTCTTTATAGTAGAATGATTTATAATCCTTTTTGTATATACCCAGTAATGGGACTGCTGGGCCAAATGGTATTTCTGGTTCTAGATCTTGAGGAATCACCACACTGTCTTCCACAATATTTGAACTAATTTACCCTCCCACCAACAGTGTAAAAGCATTCCTATTTCTCCACATCTTCGCCTGCATATGTGGTTTCCAGACTTTTTAATGATTGCCATTCTAAGTGGCATGAGATGGTATCTCATTGTGGTTTTGATTTGCATTTCTCTAATGACCAGTGATGAAGAGATTTTTTACACATATTTGTTGGCCGCATAAATGTCTTCTTTTGAGAAGTGTCTGTTCATATCCTTTGTGCACTTTTTGATGAGGTTGTTTGTCTTTTTCTTGTAAATTTTTTTTAGTTACTTGTAGATTCTGGATATTCGCCCTTTGTCAGATGGATAGATTGCACAAAATTTCCCCCTTTTGTAGGTTGTCTATTCACTCTGATGATAGTTTCTTTTGCTGTGCAGAAGCTCTTTAGTTTAATTAGATCCCATTTATCAATTTTGGCCTTTGTTGCAATTGATTTCAGTGTTTTAGCCATAAAGTCTTTGCCCATGCCTATGTCCTGAAAGGTATTGGTTAGGTTTTCTTCTAGGGTTTTTATGTCAACATGCTAATTATTATGTTGCCAGAAGTTTGGTGGAAAACAAGACTTTGTAGTAGAGACCAGTCAGTCAGCCACAGGACTCAGGCGCGGTGCTGAGAAGGATGTCAGACAGTGCTATACCGCCTGGGAAACATTAGCGGAAGATCATGGGCTACAGGCAAAAGCGAATGGGGCTTGAGACCTAGCTCTACCCCATTGGGTTAGCATTGCTCTGTTCTCAACTTCCTGATCTCAAGGATGGAGATGATAATACCACCTTGAAGGGCTGTTGTGAGAATTAAAAGAGGCGGTATAGGAAGCCACATCACATGGTGACCAAAACACACCATGAACATTAATATTTTTTCTTCCCTTCCTCCCCAGTGTCCAATAAACACATTCTGCTTGAGCTCTTATCTCCACCACCTCTGCCTTTCCTAGATAATATATTTTATTCTTGTTTCTAAAGACACCATGTATTGAATGCTTTGGATATCGTTTGGGAACCAGATGGCTTGGGCTTACCTCATGCTCATTAGCTACATGGTTTTGGGCAGGGCACTTGACTTATCTTGCATTATTTACTTCAACTGTAAAGCAATAGAACAATGGCATCTATCTGTAGGGTACCTGTGAAGATTAAATGGGACAAAACATGCAGTGGGTAGAGCAAAAGGCTTAACACATTGCACAAGCTCGACAATTGTTCTTACTCAAAAGCAATGTCCTCAAAGAAGACATTCAACCCTTCCTCCATCCCCTCCCTATTGGCTAAAAATAGGGAGCACAGTGAAGATCTGGCCTATGGCAAACCTTGGCAGGTGCATGGGAGCTGAGCTCTGGCAAAGGGCAGGTCCGTTCTGTGGTGGAAGGGGAAGAGTGGGGGCAGATAGACTGAAAGTTTGAGAACATTATCTGGCTTCCTAAAAGGCTTAAAGGGTTACCTCTGGAGGGTGATTGGGAGCCCTATGTCCATTAAACACATACAACAGCTGAATGAGACCTCAAATTTCCAAAAAAAGAGTTGTATATTTTTGCTGATATCATTACCTACAAGAATCCCAGAAGAGAAATAGGCCTTCTTGTCTACTTGGATAGGCTCAGCAAGGGTAAATGGCTTGAGAACCTGCAGCAAGTAAATAGCATCAGCAGAACTCAAACTCAGGCCTTTCCCTAGCATGACACTCTCCCCATCACACCACAAGCCATCCACTGACCACTAGGGTGATCTAACCAGGGCTAGGATGAGGGTGAGGGGAGTGAGGCGAGCCGTGCATGTGCCAGATGGGGACTTGTCTTTGTTTAACATTTTGATATCTTGTTCATCATGGATTTTTTCCATTCTGATGTTTTAAAATCATTGCATTAAAATATTATTTACCTTGAAAAAATAATTATTCCTTATCATTATTGCGGTGAAAATTTGACAAGCATTGTGTTACGTGCTTTCTAAGTGCCGTGCTGTTGCATCTTTACAACAGTTCTGTGGGACAGGATGAGAAACCTGGGCTTAGAGTATAGAAAATCATCCTGCAGATATAAGGCGTCCCAAGATTGCTTTTTTCTCTGTCTACCACCCCACACTGCAGGCCTCTCTTTTGTTTCTAACCAATGCTGTTTATGACTTATTTATTGGCTATGGCCTGATTAAGTGACTTGAGAACTGGCATAAGGCTGCTATTTATGTGCACATTGATAACCCACCTTACAGTATTGAAGACCCTACATGATCATCAATATTAAAGGGCTCGGAAAAACCTGGAAACACTCTACAAAATATTTGTTCTTTATTTATGTAGGTCCCCATCATGTTCTAGAACGGGATTTGTAGTAGTCTATTAGTTGTCATTAGAGTGATGATGATTAATGATTATAATAACAAGACAAGTGTAATTGGTTCAAACTGTGCCTTTTGAAATAGCCTCCTCGGAGGCCAGGCAGCCGGGAGGGAGAAAGCAGCCTCTGCCACAGGGATCTGAAAAGATGGGCCTAATTGGTTAAAAGCAGGATTGCTAATTGCTTTGGCAAGGGCCTGAGAGAAGGCTCTGGTATGATTATAGATGAACTGAGGTCCCTTGAAACCCTGTGATTCTGGGCTAGATCTGCTCCTCCAAACACAAGCAGAAAAGAGAGCAGATGTTCAGCCACTTGACAAAGATTTAATAAGACACTTAGAAAAATTACCATGTTCACTTTGCCCCTCCTGACCCCTCGGTTGGAAGCTGGAGGAAGGCCTGTGTTGGGCGGCTGATGCTCTGAGCTGAAACCTTAAGCGGCATGTGCCAAGGAGTTTTCCATTTTTCCACAATCCTCCTGTTCTGTGGTCCTCCCCTCCATCTGACAAGAAGGGCTTTTTGTGATGTGAGGAGGAGAAAGGTAGCAGGAAGAGGAGAGGCTTGATGATGATCGACATCTGTGCTTTAAATTCCAGTTGAGGGTAGACAGGCTGCCACTGAGTTATTGAACTCTTCTATTTGGAGAGCAAAGGAGTAAAGTCAAGCCAGATCACAGCACCACATGGCAAATCTCCACGGCATGTGCTGGAGAACCCAGCAGGGCAGAAGAGCCCAAAGGTAGGATTTTGCCAAAGAGAAATTTCTCCCTTGTAGATTGTGTTAGTCACCAGGAAAAAACAGTACGGAGACTGGCAATGAGGCTGAATGGGTGTGGGATTCTGCTCTAGTCTGGGGAAGCCTGGGAAAACTTGTCAGTGGCCACCTGTAGCCACAGGGGTTTGGAGAGTGACCACCTGGATTCAAAGCCAGCCCAACAATTCATTAGTGAGGGGCTCATGCAAATCACATAACCACACTGAATCTCAATGTCCTCACTTGTAAAATAGGGAAAATGATACCTCCCTCATACAGTTATTGTGACAAGTAAATGACACAGAGCAAGTGTGTTCATTTTCTAGGGATGCAAATCACCACAAATTGTGTGGCTTAAAACAATAGAAATTTGGCCAGGTGTAGTGGCTCATGCCTGTAATCCCAAAACTTTGGGAGGCTGAGGCAGGCAGATCCCAAGGTCAGGAGTTTGAGATCAGCCTGACTGACATGGTGAAACCCCGTCTCTACTGAAAATACAAAAATTAGCCAGGTGTGGTCGTGGGCACCTGTAATCCCAGCTACTGAGGAGGCCGAGGCAGGAGAATCATTTGAGCCTGGGAGGCGGAGGTTGGAGTGAGCTGAGATCATGCCATTGCACTGCAGCCTGGGTGACAGAGCAAGACTCCCTTTCAAAAAAAAAAAAAAAGAACAAAAAACAAACAAACAAACAAAAAAACAAATCAGAAATTTATTTTCTCACAGTTCTGGAGACCAAAACTCTGAATGTAAGGTGTGGGCAGGGCAGTGCTCCCTCCAGAGGTTCTAGGGGAGGATCCCTCCTTGCTTCTTCCAGCTTCTGATGGCTGCTAGTAAGCCTTGGCATTCCTTGGCTTGTGGCAGCATCACTCCCATCTCTGCCTCCATCTTCACGTGGTCTTCTTACCTGGATGTCTGTGTCTTCTCTTCTTCTTATAGCAATGCCAGTCTTTGAATTTAGGGGCCATCCTAAAATCCTCTATGATATCATCTCCATATCCTTAACTTAACCAAATCCACAAAGACTGTTTCCAAATAAGGTCATATTCCGAGTTTCTGGGTGAACACGAATATTTAGGGGACACTATTCAACCCACCACCATAAGTAAAGAGATTAGAATGCCCCTTGGCACATAGAAAGCTCTAGATAAATGTTAGCTACTATGTTTGCTATCACTACTACTTCTGTTGTTATCACGGCGCAGGTACCAGGTCGTATTTCCTCAGGCTCACTTGAAACACAATTATTTGTTAACTGTATGTCACAGTAGGCACAAAGGTTAATCAGATGGGCTAAGATGAAGGGGTGATGATTTTAAATATACAAGCATAGCACACTACAACTATAAAACTTGTAGGTCACTCATATTGGGTTTTTAAGCTCCTTTGATGTCAGGAATTATTTCTTGCTCTTCTTGCCTGACATTGAGCTGAGAAAACAAGGAATTGGCATTGAACTCACAGAGCCTTAAGTTTAGACACTGAATCTACCTTACCTCTGGAAACTCATATTTTCTTATCTGTAAAATGGACAATTCTTCCTTTAGTCATGGGGTTGCTGTGGATGTTGAAGTTGAAGCCCTAGGGCACGGTGCTGGGTTTTAGAGGGGGTGTGTGGGATTCAGCATCGCTAGGGAAGGAGGACCTGCATGGTGGTGGGGGGAGTGTGGTGGAGCCATTGACCAGCGTTGGGTCAGGTCTGGATGGAAAAGAGAAGGGAAGTGACTTCACTCAAAGCTTAGGGGTGGAAGGTTAGAGAAGGTCTGGGATCAGGTATGAAAGCAACCAAGGAGCAACACCAAATTCAGCCAGGCGAGGACATGGGGCGGGAATCCACAAGGGAGTCCAAGGTGAAGGTGGCGGGGGAACTCCTGTGTTTCTGACAAACGCTTCAGATAGTGATCAGTGGTACATGGTGCTGTGGATTAATTTATCCAGGTCCATACATACCTGTGTGGTTCCCATGGGCCAGGTGCGTTGCTAAGAATTGGGTATTCACAGTGGAAAGCAAAAACTACAGCCTTTGCTCTCTTGGAGCCTACAGAGTAGACTGGAACAGAGGTTATTTAAAAAAAATTACTGAAAGATATAAAAACAAAGTGTGTTCATCACTGGGTAAGAACAGCACAGGGAGTAGCTATGAGAGATCAGTGATAACCAGGGTTCTGATCTAGTCCAGGAGAGGGAGAGGCTGAGGAAGGTCTCCCTGAAGAAGAGACATTTACATTGAGAGACAAAAGAGGAGAAGAGATTGAGCAGGTGCAGGGTGGGGTGGTATGGAGGGAGGGCCGGGCATGAAACAGAGGGTAAGGCAGGTGGAAAGGTGAGAGGCAGGGGAGGCTTGCTTGGTGGTCAGGCAGACTTGGGTAGTTGTGGCAGAGACCGTTTGACCCACAAGACCTGAAATACTTACTGCCTGGACCTTTACAGGAAAAGTTTGCTGATCTCTTATCAAGTGTGTTTTCGTAGGTGTCAGCATCTTTGAATACAACTGTGCTGTTTGTAAGTAACAATGGGGAGGGCGAGGGGATATTGTCTTCTCTCTAGCTGCCCCCAAAACTTCCCAGTCTGTCTGTTCCAGCTGCTCAGCTTGGCAGCACAGGGCCACAGATATGTGTAGTTTGGCCCACAGAGTGTTTTGATTTTTTTTCTTTTGAAGAGTTGTCATGACTTAAACCTTGGAAAAGTCACACACAGTGTTGGAGTTCCAACTTCTCTTGCAAAATCAGAAGCTCTGGCATCACTGTCCCTCCTTTCCTCAAGGCAACCCCCGAGGGGGTTGGAGATGAATGTAAAATGCAATTCTCAGTTCAGTAGAGACCTCATAGGCCTCTTCTGTCTGAGCATTTCCTGCCTGGCTCTTGTAGGCACCTGAGTCTCTGCCCCTTGATCTCTGTCCTACTGAGGATGGTCAGATGGGAGAGAACAAAACCCCTTGGTTCTTAGGAAGAGATTGTTTCAAATTAAAGTCTTGATGCTTAATTAGGAAACCGGTTTACATTTCCCCCGAGGGAGAATAGTTCTGTCTGCCAGGAAAGAGTTCTTTAAATGGGACAGACCTGGATGGCCTCTAAGTGGGTTACCTTTATTCTTCCGATTTCTTCTTTATTATTTTTTAACAGCAGTGAAACGCTTTCTGCAGAGAATATCTTATGCAAAAACCCAGTGTAAAATACACATCAAAGTGACTGTGCTCAGACTGAATGTGTTTTGCTCACCTTGGAAAATTGGCTGCTTGACTTTCTCTTCTGCTTTTTCTGAGGTGGCTCTGGGACATCTCTGGGTAAACTTGGGTTCCTCAGAAAACCGCTGCCAAGAGCGTTGTGAGAGAGGCTGCTGCAAGCTGGAGGAACAGGTTGTACATAAAGGGGTTAAAAACAAACAAACAAACAACAAAGAGAAGCAAAGGTACTCTTGGTTCCTCACCTTCATAACTCTGGGCCAACCTGAAATTGAACAACTTGCAAAAGACAAATCTGGATCTCTACCTGTGGCTCCTTCACTCCCTGGGGGCCTGACACGGACGGAGTGAGATAACCTGAGTAGTAGATGGCAAACATCAGAGTCGAGGCCCTGCAAACATGCAAGGCCTGCTTCATCACTGTGACTGGAGACTTGGACCTGTATCCTTTTCAGGAGTGTGTCACTTCCTGTGGCATGCAGCGTGGAAAAGCAGTCACTGTCCTGCTGTAGCTTTGAAGTGGGGGCTGCCTCTGTCTAATATGGTGAGGTGCTGGTTCATGGAACTCTGGGACCGGGGCCTTGGCCACAATCTGCAGGAAATGCTCAGACTCGGAGGATTCCCGGAAATGAGAGAGAGGTTTCTGAGCTTCTCTGGCTTAGCCTAGCAGCTGTGCTGTCACGTTATTACGGATGCTTGTCATTGAAGCATCACTGTCTGCAACCTTGACATGCACCATTTCAGACTCATTTTTCAAAATTGCTTTGAAAGCCCAGGGCCCATCCCATCCATTAGGGGAACTCCTCTGTGACAGGTGCTGGGGGTGATGGAGGCAGCAGAGAAGTCCCTGTGCAGTGCTGACTCATGGGAGCACATGTGAAAAGACACAGGCCGGCTGCTATGAAGCCTCTGTAGGGGTTTGGAGGTGTTTTCCTTGTCAGAGGAGACATCCTTTTTCTACAGGGCTACATGACCCCCACCTGTACAAGCAGCTTTCTGGCAACTGAGCTAGCACACCCCACTCTGGGCTGTCTGTAGTTCTGGTGGCTTCGCCTGTCCAAACTGTCAGCTCTTAGGCAAGCTTCTATGACTTTTTAGGTTTCTGTTTCCTCATCTGTATAAGTATGATAATATCTACCTCTCAACCTTATCTACATAATAGAAATAATATTACCTACCTCATAATCTCATTTGTTTAATATAAATGATACTATTCACCCCTCAACATCAACTGTATAATAGAAATAATTATACCTACCTCTAAATATTAGATGTAGAATGGAAATGATAATACTCACCTTGCAATTATGTTTGAGAATTAGAAATAATACGCCTAAAATGCCGAGCAGTGCATTAAATGAGTAACGCATTTACTACGTGACAGGCTCAGGAACTCTTAGCTTTCCAGAGGCCCGACCTAATTCACATTTTTGAGCCTCCAGATATGCTTAAAAAATAAAAACATCCCCAAATTGTTGCAAAAATTGTTATATTTTAAGTGTTTATTTTGGACAGATGAATGCTTTTAACAAACGTACTAGAATATATAAATAGCCTCATTCAGGGGTGACCTCAAATTCTGGCTCCACAGCTCTTGAAGAGGTGGTGTCTAGGCCAAATGCACCACCCCCCATGCCCATTACAGGCTCTAAATAGGCCCTTAATAAATGATAGTCATCATAGCATGATATAATCATATTATATCTATCCCTGGAGGTTATAAACAATGTTTCCTCTCTAGCTTTATCCGCTATAAATCACCTGAGTCTTCCCAGCATTAAAACACTTCATGATGGGCCAGTGAACCATGGTGGGGGAAGCACAGAAGGAGTTGGCTCCAGCTGTTGGCAGCTGCAGAGAGTTACTGAGGCCCACGTGGGGCCCACATACATGGCTGTGTGGCTTTTCGTATTGAATAATACCCACAGACCAGATTCAACTTGCACAACGGTTGATTTCTGGTGAGGCGATCTCTGCCGGCCACAAAACGCCCCAGGCTGGATGGGGTCAGACTGCGATTCTTTTAGCTAGTGCCTCAGCAGCAAGGCATCTCCCTCTGGACATCTAGCAAGACTCCAGGTGATGGTGCTGTCAAAACAGACTTCCCTTTACTAGGACTGGTAATCCCATGCTTTGGCCTCCAGTTAATATGTGCATGCCTTACTGGGGAGAAGGGACCTCATGTTCTTGGATTTTGCTGACATGGACTGTGCAGGTCTCTAAGTGCCAATCGCAGGGAAGAGTCAACACCTCATCACTGACCTAGGAAAGCATAAATGCAGCTGCTTCTTATGCAATAACAGGAACCCATTCTGAGCCTAGGTGAGGGAAGACAAGGATTCCAATGACAACTGGGCCACCCTGACTTGCCGTTTCTCAGACTTCTTAAAGTTTGACTGTCAGCCCACATTGCCCAAGTTGGATGATCACACTTCTGAATCAAAAGTAGGAATTGCGGTTTGCCCAGTATTTTAATGACCACAAGGGCAATGGGGATAGGGTATTCTGAAGTGGGAACCTTCCCATTATGTGGGGGATGGAGGAAATCCAGGGCACACAAAAACCTTTCCATTATGTGTGGGATGGAGGAAATCCAGGGCATGCAATCACGACATGCAGAAGTGAATGCTCAGAGCTGGTCCATCTGAGCTGGGCCACCAGTAAAGGGCATGCACTTGAGGAGTTAATTCTGGGACAACTGTGTACCTTGTAATCACTCCTTGGGCTGTTATAATCAAATGGAACTTACCACAAAGTTAATTCGAGATTATATTTAGTGATATGCTTTATCATTGTTGCAGTGAGTGGTAATTAGGAATAAAATGGGAAACAATTCCCATAAAAGATTGTGATTAGCATTGATTATGCAGACAACCCGAGGTTTTCCACTCGCACCTTTTGCTGCTTCTGTCTCTCTAATGAGCATTAATTTTGCCTCCTCCCATGCTCTGAAACACAGGCCTGCGTTCTCATTTCGTGCTTTGGCTCCCTTACCCCGTACCTCTCCCCACTGGTGGCTCTGGGTTGAGGATCAGAGTGCTGCTTTTGGTGCCCATTTTGCCAGAACCCCTCCTTGGTTTCCTACTTCTAGAGTCCTTGAATGTCTTCTCTCTGCCCCTCACCTGCCTTGGGTGCCTGGTGAAGCAGGGGAGGCTGCCTGGGGGAGGCAGCTGGTGATGCGGGTTTTGGTCAGGGGGAGAGGTTTCCTGGGACCAAGGCTAGTGGAGAGAAGGCTAGATTAGGGGAGGAAGAGTGGGAACTCATCAGATGGAAGCTCTTGCAGAAAACATCTCTTCACCAGGTCAGTTAACATCCAGACCAGATGGGGATAAATTATCAGTTTAGAGGCAAAAAGAATGGTCAGGCCTTCCTCTGTCTGCAAATTTCTCTATTTCCTATTTCTGATGGCCTGGAATTTCCAACTGGAGACAGGCATTTCATTGCACGCTAAAGGAGATGAGGTTTAAACTGCAAACACTGAGATTGTCCAAACACTGATGTGAAGAGTTTCAGGCTCCAGGCAAATTGCCACATCAGATTCTTGTGTTTCTGGGTCAAGTTCGGGGCTAGAGAGCAGAGGACTGCTGAGTGTCTGAGGGGTTGAGAAGAGTGCTGAGTGGAGAAATGACCCAGAAGGAGAGGCCTGGAGGTAATGAAAGCAGAACTTTTGAGTCTGCAGAATTTTGCTTGAGAGCATGCTGGTGTGCTGCACCTCACCTTCTCCAGCTTGACCACTCGGGAACCATAGCATTGACCAGGCCCTTGGGCTGCCTATGAGGCTCTCCAAGGCTGCAGTGCCTTTCTGGCAAGTTTCAAACCAGAGCAGCTCTGGACTCTTCTATCTCACATGCTTCATAAAAAGTTTTTGGGGAGTGTATATAATTTTTTCATCACAGGGGTAAAGAGCTATTCTTGCCCTACCCCTTAAGTCTGTCCTCCACTTAAGTTCTGAAAATGCAAATGAGATCACACCATTTCTAGCTAAGAACCACTCAATGGTATCCTAATGCTATTAGAATTAAATCCTAGCTCTTTATTTCGAGGCTTGATTTCATCTGTTGCTTACCTTTCTTCTGCTATTATCTCTTACCTCTCTGTTCATTGGTCCCTCCATCTGTATTCCCTCCCTCCCATTCTTCCTTCCAAAAGTCTATTCATCCCTCTACTCATCCCTCCATCTTCTTTTCCTTCTATCCTTCCATCCATTTATCTATGCATCCATCTGCTCTGATGCAGCCACAGTTGCTTTCTTGGTATTGCTTAACTGCCTTCCATTCATTTCTTCTCTGCACTTGTTTTTCCCTCTGCCTGGAATACTCTCTTTCTCTTACTACCCACATGGCTCACTGTTCTCTTCCCCTTTTTGGGTCTCTGTTCTAATGTTGCTTTCTCCATGAGAACTTCCCATGCCTTTGAGGTTGTGGCTTGAAGGGGGCACGTGTGGCTTCTGAAATGTTATCTTCTATTTCTTGACCCAGGTGCTTGTAACATTTTTTGTGTTCAATGTGTTAACATACAGTAAGCTTAAATTTTATCTGGTGCCCTTCTGTATGTGTTTGTTATACTTAACAAAAAGTTGAAAACAGATACTCTGACTCCCATCTCACTCTATTTCTCACTTTGTGTTATTTTATCTTCATGGCCCTTACACTACGTGAGATTGTCTTACATCCTAATTTTCAACGTCTGTCATCTCCCATGCCACATGGAAATTTAATGAAACAGGGATTCTGTCTTATTTCCTGCTCTATTCCCAGGGCTTAATACAGTGCCCAACATGTAGGGGAAAAAAATCACTGTTGAATGAAAGCGTGAGTTGCTACCTTAAGCAAATATAAGGTGTAACAAAAACTGGGGAGGTGGCTCAGCTAATTCATCTGGTGCTTAAGTTGTAAAGGTCTCAGATAGGCATCATTGCTCATGCATCTCCTTTCTCCTCTCAGAATTGTCTGTTCCATCTGACCTGTTCTCTTGACTCTCTGTGACAGAGTTTGGTTCCTTTCCCCCAGTTGCTCCTCAACACTCGCTTATCTTATACGTGACCCTCCTCACCAAGGAACCACCTTAGAGCATCCATGCGGTGCCGGGTCAGGTGCCAAAGAACAAAGTGTGTCAGACTTGGGCCAATTACTCTGTTTCTTCCACGGGGATTGAGTGCAGTGGATAAGAACACCAGCTTTGATGTCCAGAGACCTGGGTTCAAATTCTATCTTTGTCTTGTTCTATCCGTGTAACCCTAGACACTTAACTGAGCCTCATTTCCTTATCCAGATAATGAGATTCATGGTCATATCTGCCTCCATGGGATTGTTTTGAGGATTTAAGTAAGATGTTGCTTGTTAAGCCCTTGGCACAGTTCATGACACAAAGTCACTGTTTAGAATGCTGGCATAAACATACACCCACGTGTATGTTCATCACAGCAGTATTCACAATAGCAAAGATACAGAATCAGCGTAAATCCCCAACGGTAGAATGCATAAAGAAAATATGATTCATAGACACCATGAAATACTATGCAGCCATAAAAAGTCCAAGATCATGCACTTTGCAGCAACATGGGTGAAGCTGGAGGCCATTTTCCTTAGCAAACTCACACAGGAATGGAAACCGAAATACTGCATGTTCTCACTTAAACGTGGGAGCTAAATGATGAGAACACATGGCCACACAGAGGGGAACAAGAAACCCTGGGGCCTACTTGAGGATGGAAGGCAGGAGGAGGGAGACAATCAGGAAAAATACCTATCAAATACTATGTTTAGTACCTGGGTGATGAAATAATCTGTACAACAAACCCCCGTGACATGAGTTTACCTATATAACAAACCCATCTACCCCTGAACCTAAAATAAAAGAAAAAAAGAATGCTTGATATTCTTAAGCATTCATTCACTGTTGGCTCCAACAATACTAACATTGATTGTTATTGAGATCCACACCCTCCCGGGATGTAATGATGCCACATCTCTTTCTACTTTTTACCTTTAGATGTTGCCACTGGGGCCTGTGCCATGCATCTGCCTTCACTGGCTGTGTGTCCATGAAGGATGATGTTTTGAAAAATGAACTTCTGATTTATATTCTTGTATCTTAAGCAAGAGAGGGTGTGAGAAGGTCCTTGAAAAGCCACACAGTGGTTTGTAGATGCACTTGCTGTCACTCAACGACTCTGGTTTGCTTGTTGTCTTCTTTTGTCGTTAGTGTGGTAGAGAAGGAGTTGTGTGGCTGTTGATTACAGTAACAACGAGCAGTCACCAAACTTCTCCAAGGCAGTTTCTTAATTTGGGGAATAAAATAACAACAGTGCCCACCTTCAGAGAGATTTTCAGTGCCCTAGAAGGTGCTACATGTGAAAATCAATTGCAAGAAACACAGAAGAAGTTCACGTATTCCCTTCTCTGCTCCCTCTTCTTCCCCATCTCATGTGTAGTTTAATTAAATCTCAGGAGAGCTTTTAATCCCTCTATCCAAACTTTTTCCAAATGCTTTTTTACAAGACATATCAAAATTTAAAAAATTTCTGCCTGTATCACTGGCTGTCTTATCAGTCTTTATCCTGAGGACCACAGAAGAGGCCCATTGGGATGAGCAATTCTCTGCAAAGATTCAGAGCTGAGATGTAAGCTGCACTGCAGATAAGTTCTCCTGTTATTTGACTGTATCCCAGTTCCTGTCAGCTGTATTTTTTTTTCTGTATGCATCACACTGAGTCATTACGATCATAGCAGCTGATTGATTTTAAAACATGGTCTCCCATTGCTCTAGTAAGCGGTGGTTGACAGATTGCCCAGTTAGAGAAATTCCTGTGTCTGGAAAGCAAGAGGAAAAGGGTCTGCTATGTTTTGGGTTTTGGTTTTGTATCTTCTGTTGTCTAAAAAAAAAAAACTGATTTTTTTTTCACCCCTTCAGATTTTCTTGATGGGGCTGACTCTCCTTTATAGTCAACAAACCTCTGCAGCCTCACTAATCAAAGGGTGGCCCCCAAATTGGCAGGATCAGCAGTAGCTGGAACTTGTTGGAAATGCAGAATCTTAGGCACCACTCCAGGAAGCAGAGTCTGCATTCCCCTTTCCCCATGGTTGCTGTGCACTGGAAAGATGGAGAGGTGCTGTTATATAGGACTGTGGTCCTGGCTGAACCCAGTGGGGTCTGGGCTTGGCATCAGCCTTTTAAGGCCACAGACACCTCTTGGTTCCAGGGCGACATGCAGAGGAGAGATGGCACATCTCTATAGAGGACCACCCGCTGGGATGTTGGATAGTCCTCCACTTCTATGGACCCTCCACCTGTTTGTCTGGTGCCAGATGTCTTCAGCTGGACCTCATTTTCCCCTCCCTGCAGGTCTGTGGTCTCACAGGGTACCAATCACTATAGTGGCAATTGTTGTTACCTCTTCTGATGCCCCAAAGCCTCCCTAAGAGTGTGCCAACTGATTCAGCTAGAGAAATTCAAGTATTGAGAAAGGAAGCACAGATTGGTTTGTTTTTGCCTTGCCTGTCTGTCTAGGGAAGGCATCTCTGCTATTTCAAATGTCTGATAAATGGACTTGATTATCTTCTTCAAGCAAACATGTGGTCCAGCGGCAGGAGTTGTTGGTTGTCGGCAAATCTGCTGGTTGCCAGCAAGTGCTTTTCTTTGCTGTTCTCCATCCCAATGACAGAAGATTTTTGGAGATGAAACCTCTGAGTTTATGTTTGAGAAATGCTAGTGCAAGTTTCTCTTCTCTGCTCCCTATGAAGAGGTGACCTGTGTATGTAGAAGTTGGAGTGTCTGAGATGAGGTTGCTAATGACTGGCATTGGGAACCAGTGGAGCTATGCTCTGGTGTCAGTACATTACTAACAGGGTTTTTGCTTTATCAACTTGAGTCTTCCTCTTTATTTGTTTGTTTTATTCAGCAGATATAAAACTCGAAGCATAGTGGTTCTCAGTATGATGGGCCCTACCTCTTGGGTTTGCATCCTGGCTTGCCACTTAGCAGCTATGAGGCCTCCAATAAGTTATTTAACCTTTCTGTGCCTCAGTTTCATTGTTCATAAAAGGGAGATAATAAAAGCATCCATCTCATATGGTTGGTGTGAGGATTATATTGATTAATATTACCTTGTAATAACTGAAAATCATTCTGGCACTTGTAAGTACAGTTTATGTATTTGCTGTTGTATTAATACTGTATAGGTCAGGCACATTGCTAGGCAATGAACACAGGCGATAGGCAAGAGCCCTGCCCTGACAGAGTACACATTCCCTGGGGAGATGAGCAGTAAACAACTTTTCACCAGTCCAATATGTAATTACATACTGAGAAGGGCAGGGACAGAGATATGCAGGCTGCAGGCAGAGTGAATTCAGGTGAGTCTGGCCCACTTGGGGCATATCCTAGAAGGTGTCCCTAGGAGGTGACATTTGTGCCTGGGATTCAGGGGTGCTGGACAATGGCCCTGGGGTGGTGGTGGTGGTTGTAAGCCAATGTAGCTCGAGTGCAGACAGTAAGGGGTGTGGAACGCTCAGAGATGAGTAGGGCCACAGAATGAGATAGAAATTCCTCCTTAGGGATCCTCCAACTATAATGAGCATTAGAGTAGCCTGGGGATGCTGCTTAAAAGTGAAGATTCCTGGAACTGCCTCCAGAGGTTCTGATTCAGATGATCTGGGGTAGGAGTCTTATCTAAAATCCTGAGGCCATTGATGTAGTGGAAGACAGCGTTGACAGCACACCTAGGCTATGTTAAAGATGTGTGTTTTTATCTTAATCTTGAGAGAATTGGGGAACCACTCAAGGTTTTTTTTTTTTTTTTGGTACAATTATGTTGCAATGTACATACAGTCAAATTCACATTTTTAGATTCCATCGGTTTTAGCAACATATACACGTACATAAGTACCAGTCTATCATAACCAAGACGTCGAATGTTTTTGCTACCCCAAAATGTTCTTTTGTGCCCTTTTTGTAGACCAGCCCTTCTTCTACTCCAAGCCCCTGGCAACTGCTGATCTGTTTTCCTCCATGGAATTTGCTCTTTTCTGAGTGTCACATACATGAAATCATACAGATGTAGCCCTTTGTGTCAGGTATCTTTTGCTTGGGGTAATGCTTTTGCAGTCAGTCCATATTGTTGCATGTGTCAGAATTATTCCTTTTAATTTATGAGTAATCTTAAAGGGGTGTACCACAGTTTGTTTATCATTCAACAGTTGATGGACATTTGAGTTATTTCCGGTTTTTGGAGGTTATAAATAATCAAACATAAACTTTCACATACAGATATCTGTACAGACATACGTTTTTATTTCTCTTGTGTAAATATCAAAAGTGGAGTTGTTATATCATATAGTAAGGGCATGCTTAATTTTTAAGAAAATGCCAACTGTCTTCTAAGTTGGCTCT
The DNA here is from genome assembly GCF_029289425.2 of Pan paniscus. Lineage (NCBI taxonomy): Eukaryota > Metazoa > Chordata > Mammalia > Primates > Hominidae > Pan > Pan paniscus. The sequence continues at coordinate 92,144,500 of NC_073267.2, forward strand.
ACTCCTTTGCATTCACACCAGTAATGTGTGAGAGATCCTATTGTTTTACGTCCTTACCAGCATTTTGTATTGTCAGTTTTTTTAAAGTAGTCATTTATTGTGGTTTGAATTTGAAATTTCCAATTACTAATGATGTTGATCATCTTTCCACATGTTTATTTGTTTGCTTTCCTAGCTCCTCTTTGGTAAAGTGTCTGTTCATATTTTTTAATCAGTTTTTTAAAAATTGGGTTGTTTTATTCTTATTGAGTTTTGAGTATTCTTTATATATTCTGGCTACAGGTTCTTAATCAATTATATGTTTTGCCAATATTTTCTCAGTCTATGGCTTGTCTTCTCATTTTCTTAATAGTGTCTTTCAAAGAGCATAAGTTTTAAATTTTATAAAGTCCAAATTATCAATTTGTTTTCTTCTATAGTTCATGATTTTTGCATTTTATCTAAGAAATCTTTGCCTAACTCCAGGCTGTGAAGATTCCCTCTTAGAAGTTTTTACAGTTTTTGATTTAGTATTTAGGTCTATGATCCATTTACATTTACATCTATGATATAACTTTGAAATGCGGTATGGGTCAAGTTCTCACCACTTCACCTTTATTTTTAAAAAAAGTCATTTGACCACATATATTTGGGTCTGTTTTGGGGAATCCTAGTATATTTCATTAATCTCTATATCTATATTTTTACCAATACCATACTGTACAGGTTGGCAACCTATTGGCTACATCCATTCTTCCACCTGTTATTAAAAAAAACCTTTTATTGAAACATAGTCATGCCATTTATTTACCTATCATCTATGGCTACTTTTGTGCTGCAGTTATTGTGACAGAGATCATACTGCCAACAAAGCCTACAATATCTCTGTCTAGTCTCTTGTAGTTAAAGTTGGTTGATCTCTGTCATAATTGCTTAATTACTCTAATTTTATTGTAAATGTGAAAATCAGGTACTGCACGTTGTTCAACTTTTTTTTTTTTTTCAAAATTGTTCTATCCATTCTAGGTTCTTTTCTTCTTCATATAACTTTCAGAAACAGCTTGTCACTTTTAACACAAAATCTTGTAGAATTTTGATTGGGATGACATTGAATCTATTGGTCAATTTGGGGAGAATTAAAATGTTGAATCATCTGATAATTAAAATGTGGTTTATCTTTCCATTTTTCTTGGTCTTTTTAAAATCTCATTAATGTTTTATAGTGTTCAGGATACAAACCTTATACTTAATGAATTAGATTTATCTCTAAGTATTTTATGTCTTGGGATGCTATTGTAAATTGTGGGTTAACAAAAATAATTCAGTTTCTAATGTTTCAGTGTTAGTACAATCGACTTTTGCATATTGGCCTTGTATCCTGTGGCTGTGCTGAATTCATCTATTCATTCTAGTAGCATTTTTTGTAGAATCTTTAGGATTTTCTATACAGTCATAACATCTGCAAATGACAGTCTTTTTTTTCATCTGTATGCCTTTTATTTTTAATTTTTGCCTTATCATACTGCCTAGGACTTCCAGTACGATGTTTAACAGGAATGGTAAGAGTGGACATCTTTGCCTTGTTCCTGATTTAAGGGGAAACAGAAGTATTTTAAACAAGGAGTTGATATTTGTCTAATTTTAATCTTGTATAGCAGCAGCCAGTTCCTACTTGTTTCAAAGGAATAGTACTGTGTATGTATACCTCCTGAATCAGATAGCTGTCATCACAATGCAGCAGGACAAATGACTGCATATCTCAGTGGTATATGCAGCAATAGACATTTATTTTTGGCTTATATATTTGTGGGTAAGGTTGGGCTCAGTTGCTCTAGTCTGGGTTAGTTAGGTTCCAGGCTGTGGATTAGGTTAAGTATCTTATAAATGTTTCTTATCCTCCTTGGACAGTGACTATGCAGGGCAAATTCTTCTCTTGTTGAAGGGCAGGAGTGCAATACGCAAGTATAGCTGTTCACGTATGTTTCAAACATCTGACTGCATTATGTCTGTTAACATCTCATTGACCAAACTAAGTCACACGACCATCACAAAGTCTAGTGAAGGGGAAGTATTCTTGTCCTACCATGAGGCTGTGGTAATAATGTGGTGAATGATATTCCTCCAGGGTAGCAAAGAATTGGGGTCAATAATTCAATCATCACATCTCTTAAATGAGGAAACATTCCAACTGGTCAGGGTAGACGTGGGTGTCCTTGGCCCTGCTATAAGTAAGTACTTCAAGGGCCAAGGTAGTGTCTACCTCACCTCTCTATATTCACTGTGACTAGCTTATGATATGCATTTAATAGATTTTTGTTGAACAAATGATTGGGACTTGTTAGTGGTTCACATGTTAGCCTATTGTTTTGTTGCTAGTCAAGAGATTCCTTGTATAATATTTACTTCTTCTCATCTATGTTTATAATCAGCTCAACAGGCTCCAGAAAATTGCTTTTTAGTGACGGTAAGAAGGGTGGAACAATGAGCACATTTGTACCCAAGGAAAGATTACTTTCCTCATTGGAAATTGCTGTGGAAAGAGCCTAGAGTGAGAAGGCAACAACCTGGGCTTGTGTATTGGCTCCACTCACCTGCTGGCTGTGTAAGGGCAGTCAGTTTAGGTCATCCCCCTAAGCTTCTGTTTTCCCATCTGTGAAATGTAAATATTGCTCATCTATATTTTGCCCTGTACACTTAGCAAGATTTTTTGTGATGGTGTAGCTGAAATGTATGGGAATGTATACGATGTATATAACATTATGTATATGTGTGTACCTGTGTATTGAGAGAGAGAGATTGAGAGAGAGAGAGAAACAATAAAGGGCTGTAAAATAGAGGAAATTGCTATTCTGATGATCACAGGTTCTAGGGTTGGTAAGGAGATTTCCTCAGCTTAGAGAAAGGCTGTGCTCTGAGGGCCATGGTCCAAGTGAGAACCTGGTGGCATTTTGAATCCCCTTTCTAAAATCACACTCTTGTTTCCCAGCCCCCTAGGTCTTCCCTCTGTAGCTTCCCTTCGTACTCAGGGGGATGCTTCTGCCTCTTTTGTCTATCCTCATCTCTCCTCTCCTCACTTCCCTTCTCAGCCTCTGAAGACACATGGGCTGCTTTCTTCAAATATGCCAAATGCTCTGTCATCTCTCAGGCTTGGCATATGCTGCTGCTTTTGCCTGAAATGTGTCCCCCCCAAACCCTCAAACCTTGCTAAATCCCACTCACATTTCAGATTTCAGCTCCATTAAGAAATCTTCCTTGTTCCCTCATGTCTAAGTTTCTATACATCCTGTGCAAACACGTTCTGTTCAGTACCACCCTCATGCAGTACTGTTAAATGCTATTTTTCTCTGAAATGTATTCTAAAACCATATATAAGTTACAAAATATTTAAATATGAAGAATTCATTACACTATTCTCTCTGTATGTGTGTGTGTGTGCGTGTGTATTTTCCCCTCCTCCTCCACCTCGTCCTCTTTTATCTCCTTTATGTCCTGCATGCTAATGTCTCTTGGCCAGAGTTCAGTGAGAGCTTCAGGCTGGACAGACTGTCCTGCACACCCTTGACCAGTGAACATCAGTGTGCACCTTGGGAATGTTCTCCACCGTGAGCATCTACATCATAATCCTGAAAGGAGTGTGTTTGGCAATATACGTTATTTCCTCTGCGAGAGCTTTGCTTCCTGCCATGTGTACTTTGTGTCCTGTATAGCAGCTTTGAGTTAAGTAACTGAGGACAGCTGCGCAGGTGGTGGTGCTGGACCTCCATCCAGCATCATCACCTAAGAATGTGAGGAAGAGAGTCACATTGGAGGCTCGCATGCACTTTTGACAGTGGCTGGGGTTCCTGGTGGAGAAAACAGAGGGCAAAGAACAGCAGGTGCTGTGGGAAAGTGGGAAGGCCTCTGACATTATGACATTATGACATCACTGTAACAGCTTGGGAGGTTTGTCTAACAATAGCTTGAGATCAATCACTAGCACAAATTATGGATGAGTGGCATAGCGAATTTGAAGACAGCTTGCACAAATCCAAATGAACTATGGTATAAGGATCCAATATGGTGATGATGTACTTACCATTCCCGTTCCAGAAATGTGTTCCCTCATGCTAAGTGGATGCAAGTGTGCTTCATAATGGCACCACTGCACTGCAGATAATGGACTCTTTGTTTACTCATTCTTCCTTTTCCCACCACTGGACCGTAGGGCCTGGCTCTTGCCCTCGTAGAATGAGTGAATGCTGTGGTACACCATCCATTTCCTCCTCTAGAAAGCACTGAAGCATTTCTTCCCTCACTGTCCTGTGTGCTGCCTGCTGCTGGCTCATAGCTGAGTTCTTCCCTGGGCATTGTTCTGGGTGTAGGGATTACCTTACCTGAGATTATTCCCCCTCTCTGTGACCAGCCAGCATTTAATGGGTTATGGGTTGTAATGTGTGGGTGGTGTACCAAGGCCAGTCCCTTGTCTTAATTTGGGACACTGAAGGGCCCCCAACTGTATAGCCCCCATGGATTGGCTGAGGTCATTTGGCAACTGCATCACAGTTTAAGTTCCTTCTATCCAGCCTAGCTTTTCCCACTTCCTTACAGGGGCTGTTCCCGAGAGGGCTCCCTAATAAGTTTCCTGCATGCAGTTCTCCATCTTGGATTCTGTTTCCCAAGAAACCAAATATATCCCCCTATACTTGACTGATTCCCAGCCTTGCAGGGTCTGTAGGTAGGGCCTCTATTTCACAGGTGACTTGCCCAAGACCACCCAGATTCTGAGTGCTGAGCAGGGAAGATAGCTATTTCAAAGGGCTGATGATTTAAATGAGAATTTAAAAAGGTAACCACAAGGAGTAAGTTCTCATTAAATGCTGGCATGCTTTTTCTAAATAATTAGGACTAGCACCACAGAGTTGGAGAGAAAGGGAAGACAGTTTACAGAGAAGCATGCATGGTTTGCATCACCCTTTGATGAAACAGGATAGGGAGGAAATTACTACACCCTTGCCCTGGCTCAAAACTTAAGCCTCTTCGCCCTGGCCCAGTTGGTCTATCTCTGTTTCAGTAGCCTAACTTCACAGAAAGAACCTTTCTTTGCAATCAGATTTGATGTAAGGAGACATTAGCTATAAATTACCTGCTCCCTAGATACTCTTATTTCCATGTACTAAAATACTTTTTTTTTGTTAGAAAACATTTTGACCACACATTGAGCTGATTATCAATGTAATTGTGCTGTAATCACATCTGAGGGAACTATCTAGCAAATCTACTCCAACTGTCCGCCTACTCACAGGGAAGAGACTCAAACCTGTCAAATCAGAATAGAGGAACAGGTGGCCTCATTCACAAACAGTGATACTCCTTCTACCACACAGCCTTTTCTGTCGATAAATAGACTGAAAGTATGGTTTGAGAGGCATCCACATTACATATACAGAAAATGTTCATAAATTGATGGCAAATGGCTGGTCATTTTCCTAGGAAATTTTGGTGTAGGTGGTTCATGAGATTTTTGTTTTTTGACATTCTGGATATAATGATGATAAAAAGATATTAGGCTATAAGAAATTAAAGCCAAGTCCTTATTATTCATTCAATTTTAAGCTTTTAAAATTCAAGAGGTCTGAGTTTGAATCTAGTGTGCTGTGTAATCCTGGAAAACTTGTGAATTAGGCCAGGCTAAGCTATGCTGTAGTAACAAACACGCCCCTCAAATCTCCATGGGTTTACAATAAGTCTCACAAAGTCCTCTGGAGTCCAAGGCCTCTTTAGGTCAGTTTGATTCCAAGTTATGAGTCAGGGATACAGTTGTTCCACCTTGAAGCTTCCTCTTCTCAGTAAGTGCCTTCTCCAATCACTGTACCAGGGGAAGAGAGAGGAGAGAGCAACCTCATCCACTCTGTTAAGCTTTGACCTTAAAGGGACTCATTTCTTTTGCTCACAGCCCATTGGCCAGAATTCATTACATGGCCTTGCCTAATGCAAGGAGGCTGGGAAAGGTTGGGGAGCACAGATATATTAAAGGAACAATAATTGTGTCTGTAGGAACTAGGTGTCAATTTCTACATATTTAAACTAACTTACTAATTGAATAGTGCATGCATTAAAGAAATAGTACATATATTTTAGGTTTAGTCATTGTATTAAGCTCTGGGCATATAATGGTGAGTGAGATACACGTACTGTTTGCCTTCACTGCACTTTTGTCTTGCAGGGAAGTTAGATGTGCAAACAATGATAGTGAAGTTTGAATGAGTGCTACAGCAGAGAAAACAAGGGCTTCATGGTGGTTCATGGCTCCAAGTTAACCTCTGGGTTAAGGACAATTTCTTCTGGACGTCGTGTTATCTTAGCTGAAGTCTGAAGGACAATGAAAGGAAGTAGAATATTCAAAGTGGAGAAATTGCCATTGTAAAGGCCTGAGAAATGGTAGAATATCTCATCTTTCTCCACAAAAGAGATGGATAGTTTCCTTGAGATAATACATACTTAGGGTGTTTTGTAAACTGTTAAGTATTATACATCCTTGAAGGGGTTACTATTCAATACTCACATGAGAAGTACAATTTCTATTACTATTAGGTTGATGTACAAGTAATTGCAGAGTCAGGGGTTTGGACATAGAATAAATGGCAGAGTTGAGTCAAACACAGGCATTTTAACTCCTGAGCCCAAGTTCTTAACCACAGAGCAACACTGCATGTTTAGAAAGCAAGTTAGAATGCAAATATAAATGATAGTATTACAGGGACCATCAAGAACTTGATCCAACTTATATATGTATAGAAGAGTAAATAATATGCAACTTCTGATTCACCTTTAGTAGTAGAATGTTAAATGTTTTTATTAGTTATGAATTGGTTCGAAAACCATGCACAGGGGCACTTCAGTTAAATCTATAATATAGGACTGGACATTTGGTCTTTTTTCATAACCAAGCCAGGGACAAGGGAAATATTTTCTTTAGACTTAGTGGATCATGTCTTCTAGGTCTAGAAATCATTCCCATTTCTATCAGTCCCAGCTATGCAGCTGCTATTTATAGGTGAGACAAGTATCCCCCCTCTCTTGACTTAAGACTCCAAGGGAAGTAGCAGTGAAGAGGTGAAAGGAATGGGCAAAGGAAAATCTGTTGTGCCAAGAAGAAATTAATTCTGTCCATTTTTCACTCATCCCAACTCATTTTGCTTCTATTGTTATGTGAGGACTAAAATATTCATTTTGTGAAAAAATTGTCAAACTTTAGTGCTTTGAGATAATTGATGCTTTTCATCAGCTCACCAAATTGAGAGAATGACTCGACAGAGGTCTGCATCAGGCAATCTCAGGCGAGAATTCCTTTATAACATTCATGCAAAGGCCCTCCTTGGAGATGCTGGTAAGCAGCCCAGTGATTGTGAGACATCAGAAGAAAGCACACTTGCAGAACCAGACTGTGAACAAAGGGCTTTAGCGGCCAGGAAACGCACTCACGGGGGACTTGTCGGTCCCAGGCTCTGCCTCTGATTGGAAATGCAATCACTTGGCTGTGTTTAGCTGTGTCCAGTAAGGGGCCATTGGCAGCAATGCTCCACTAACTAGAAATCTCTTCTGCAATCAAATTAAACAGAGCCACAGCATCCTCATGACACATGCCGGTTATCATGGAGACATTTTATTGCAGAAATGCTTTTTAAACATTAATTATGCTGCACACAATACGACCCAGATAAAATATGGGCATATTATGACTTGTCTGTGGCTTTGGGGTGTGCTGTTTAATCTTTGACAAGGGCTTAAGGGAAGAAGGTGGGCTGGACCTTTTGTTTTGAATTTTCATTCCTGGGACATTCTGCATCTGCCTTTCAAAGGTGGCTACAAAAAGGCTTGGGTTCTTATTACTCACCCTTAATTAGCCTTGTCCTCCTCCCACACTTCCATGTCTGCTAGAGGATTCAAAGGCCCTCAGATTGTTGGGAGGCTGTGAGATTGACATGGGGACCCATTGTTTAATGACCCTCTGCTTATGCCAGGACAGTCATCCTCTGTCTCCTTTAGTGTTGACATCATGTGTTCTGATTGGTGCCTGTAACTTACCAAGTTGTTAAACAGTATTTTTTTTTTTTTTTTGGCTTTTGAGACAGAGTCTTGCTCTGTTGCCCAGGCTGGAGTACAGTGGTACAATCCCAGCTCGCTCCCAGCTCACTTCAACCTCTGCCTCCTGGGCTTAAGCAATTCTCCTACCTCAGCCTCCTAAGTAGCTGAGACTACAGGTGCATGCCACCATGGCAGGCTAATTTTTAAATTATTTGTAGAGACAGGTCTTGCCATGTTGCCCAGGCTGGTTGTCTCAAGCTCCTGGGCTTAAGTGATGAGGCTGCCTCAGCCTCCCAAAGGGCTGGAATTAGAGGAGTGAGCCACCATGCTCAGCCTTAATAGTGTTAATACCACCCCTGAAAGTAGGCATCATCTTCATTTTTTAAATATAGAAAATGAAGCTTAGAGAACATATGTGACTTGGCCCATATGTCACCATCATAAGCAGTAGAGTTAGATTTCAGTCCATTTCTTTTTGTCTTTATAATCTTTCCAAGACAGTCTCTAAACTTTTGTCTAAAACAGTGTAAATCTTTCATTACATTAGATGCAATATTATGTGAATGTTCAAAGAGATAAAAATGAATGCAAAAGTTGCTGCCCTGCATGAAGAAGCTCTGCACACAGCTGCCTTTCATCCCTTCCTCTCATAGCCCCCAAGGTGGTTGTCTGGAACCTCAAGGTGTAAAGAGGACTTCCCTGATCTGCCTCTCATCCCAAGGGCCTCAGGGCAAATGAATCCACCTCTTGCTGGTGATTTGCGTGTGGAGCTGTCTTCTGTCCAGTTCTCTCCTAAAAATGCTGGGAAAATGCCTGTGGCCCAAATTGACAGCAGTCCCTGTCCTCTGGGAACTTGCCTTTTCCCTGAGTTAATGGAAGAAAAAAATAGTAAGAAAGAAAAGTCTACTTCACGTTATATGGCATAAGAACTATGAACAAAAGCAGAACAGAACTAGGAGATAGAAGCCTGTGGAAGAGACAGTGGCACAATATTCAAGAGGGTGACCAGAGAAGGCCTCACTAGAAAGATATTTGAGTGAAGGGGGCCAGCCCTGCAGATATCTGGGGGAGGATACTTTCTGGCCTTGGGGAGAGCAAGTGGAGTGGCCAGAACGACAGCCACCCTCAGGTGAGAACAGGCCTGGAGGCTTTGAGAAAGAAGGCCAGGGGGCTGAAGTTCTGGGGAGCAGAGTGGGAGAAGAGGCCGGCAAGGTAACAGGGCAGGTCTGAAGGACCTTGTGGGCCATTTTGCCCTGAGGGAGATGGGAAACCACTGGAGGGTTTGGAACCAGAAAGAGCCATGATCTGTGTCATAGTCCATTTGTGCTGCTATAAAGGAATATCTGAGGCTGGGTAATTTATTTTAAAAAGAGGTTTATTTGGTTCATTGTTCTGCAGGCTGGACAGGAGGCATGGTGCCAGCATCTGCTTCTGAAGAGGGCCTTGAGGCACTTCCACTTATGGTGGAGGCACAGAGGAGCCAATCTGTGCAGGGATCGTATGGTGAAAGAGGAAGCAAGAGAGAGTGGGGCAGATGCGAGGATCTTTTAAACAACCAGGTCTAGAGAGGACTGATATACCTTCTGCCTCACCTAAAGATGGCATTAATCTATCCACGAGGGATTCTTCCCTATGACCAAAACACCTCCCACTAGGACCCCACCTCCAACATTGGAATCAAATTTAAATGTGAGATTTAGGGATACAAACATCCAAACTATAGCAGTGTGACTCATGTCTTCACAGAATCCCTCTGATATCTGTGTTGACAACAGGCTAAAGTTGGCATAGAAAGAGTCCTGGCAAAAATCAGATTTGCTATGAGAAAGATATCTTGGGAGAAATGAGCCCTTATATTGAACCTCTTTTGTTTCAGTATCCTTATTATCTTCGGGGTCCACTTCAATTTGAAATTAAGTGTGAGGTTAAAAGGAAAAATGAAAACACGTGTGTGCACACTCATGAATGTGTATGTGTGTGAGTGTAAGCATACACGTGAAATGTATGAATGTAACAATGTGTGCATGAGTGTGAGGGCATGTGATTGTGTTTTTGCCTGTGTGTGAAAGTGAGTGTGTGAATGTATGAGTGTGTTAGTGCATGTGTGTGAATGTATATGAGTGTGTGTGAATGTATGAGTGTGTTAGTGAATGTGTTTGAATGTGAGTGTGTGAATGTATGTGTTACTGCATTGTGTGAGTGTGTGAATGTTTGTATGTGTGTGTGAGTGTGTGAATATTTGTATGTGTGTGTGAGTGTATGAGAGTGTGAGAGTGTGTGTGTGTGTGTGTGTGTGTGTGTGTGTGTGATGGGTGTTTTGGGGAAGATGGAAGTGTAGGCTTGCTGCCCAGGACTATCTGGAGCAGATCCCAAGGCACAGACCCTGTACTGGAGGCAGTATTCCAATCATGTGGGGGCCAGTGGAGGGTTTGTAAGACAAAGCCACTGGAGACAGCTCAGCCTAGTGGCTTAGAGCTCATTGTGCTGTGATTGCTGATCTCTGTCCCAGTATCCTCTCCACCTGACACCATCCTCTTCAAGCTCAGTTAGCTGACTCCTCCTGGGCGAGGTGTTAATCTCTCCAGGTCTCCTTTGGCACTGTGTACCATAGGTGAGCCTTCTGTTTCTCACCATCCTGAACCTTGATGGGGTTCTCTACAACATGGTAGACTTTTTGAGGGCTTTGACCACATCTTGTTTGTTGTGGTAACTCCAGGGCTCAGTCAGTGCCTGAGACTGGGGAGGGGCTCAATGTTTACAAAATGAGTGGAGTTTTTCTTCTCTTTATGTATGTTCCCATCAGAAGCATGCCCCAAAGCTTGGCTGTGCCAACCAAATTGGTTTTTCTTTAAAGCTTTCTTAATGATCGATTCCTAATCAGTTGATCAGGTCAATTTGCCTGGTCAGTCTGATTTGATTGTAAATTTAGATGGTGGGAAGAGACTGCTTTATGGTCCAGTTATTGTGTTCTTTTAATAGCAACGTGGGAGCTGAGCTGAGCTGAGCAGCAATGAACAGCAAAGTGTCATTGCTTAGGCCTGGCCTGAGCCTGGGATGATAGTGTCTGATTCAGGGGGAAAACAGTCTAACGCTCAGATAGAAGCACCACTGTGGGGGTGATGAATAAAGGCACCTAAAGAGGAAGTACAAAAGTGCATTTACTTATTTTAGATTTGGGAAAGGAGGCATAATAACCTCGGGGAGTTGGGGTGACAGAATAGCCTGGCGGCAAGTGGATCCTTGGTCATCTCAGGCCCTAACTCTGGGTAAATTCTCACCCACCCTTCCAGAGCAGCATCGCGGGCTCCCCTGGGGATCATTTGGGCTGTGCATTTCTGCAGTGCCTATTTGCTGCCTCGGGAGCTGTTTGAAAGAGGGATGCTCTGTGCAGAAGACGCAGCTCAGAAGATGGTCCCCATGTGACTCACAATGGAATCCTAAGCACTGGAGGAACTGGATTAATAAGATTCAAGTCTGGAGGAGAAATTGGGTCACACACATTCTAAGGATGTGGGAAATTGTGCTGTCTGGCTTGGGCACGATGCATTTATGGAGGAGGGGAAGAGGGCCCCTTCTTTGGAAGGAAACAGGGCAGTGTGGATTGTCCACGGAAGGGGGTGGTTGTCAGGTCTGCAGGTCAGGGCCTATCTTAGGATAGCTGGAGCACAGTGGAGCAAGAAGGGTATGGGTTGCAGTCAGGAAACTCATATTCAAATTTTAGCACTACCACCTGCTTGCTACGTGTTATGGGCTGAACTGTATCTCCCCACAATTCATATGTTCAAATCATAACCCTTAGTACCTCAAGATGTGACTGCATTTGGAAATAGGCCTTTAAAAAGGTGATTAAGGTAAAATAAGGTCATAAAGTGGGCCCTAACCCATTAAAACTGGTATCCTTATAAGAAGAGATTAGAACACAGACACATAGAGAGGGAAGGCCACGTGAAGACCAAAGAGAAGACAGCCATCTGCAAGCCACAAAGAGAGGCCTCAGAAGAAACCAACCCTGTGACACCTTGACCTAAGAATTGCAAGAAAATAAAGTTTTGTTTTTTAAGCCACTTAGTCTTTGTGGTGGCAGCTCGAGCAAATTAATACACTACCTGAGTGATCTTGAGAAAGCCGTTTCATCTCTGCTCCTCAATTTATCCATCTGTAAAGTGAATATAACATTACTCATCTCATAGGGTTCTGGAGAGGGAGTGAATGAAATACTGCATGTAAAATGTTCTCTGCAAATGGCAAGTGCTGAACAAATGATTGCTGTGACTTACTGTTTTCCTTGAGATTGCATCATTCTTTCATCATTCATTCTACAAATATTACGAGTGCCTAGAATGTGCAAGATGGTATTCTAGGGGATAGGATTACAGCCTCAGAAAATAAAGATAAAAATACTCCTGTCCCACTGAAACTTTGTATTCCAGGAGGTACTTAGTGTTGGGGGAGGCAATGAGAAAAATAATAGTAAACAAGATCAGTAAAATATTAATATATGGCATGTAAGAAAAGGATAAGTGCAATGAGGAAAATAATTACCGGGAGGGGGATGGGGTGCTGGGATGTGAGTGGGGCATGGTCAATGTTTTAAATAGTATGGTTGGAGAGGGGATCTTTGAGCAAAGACAGGAAGTAGTGGGGTAAGCCAGTGGACATATGGGAGGAGAATATTCTGCAAAGTGGGAACAGTGTGTGCCAATGCCCTGGAGCCTGAGTTGAAAATGTTTCAGTTTCTTGTAACCCATAGAGCCCCAGCTTAGGTGACCTGGAGGGTGCTGAGCATTTCTGAAGCTTTGTGATTAGCATCCTTCTTTGTTCTGTATGTTAACCCATATGGTTTACAGATGTTTTCAAGGGTGGTACTGATAGACTGTGTACCTGCGATTGGATGGTTGGTTTTGGGGAGATTTCTATTTTCTTGTTTGTTGGTGGAGGGGGCAGGTCTGGGAATCAAAGGGAGAGTAGAACTAGCTCAGAAGGTCTGCAGCTGTCGGTGGGCCTCCACTGCGGGGCTCATAAGGCCTGAGTCAGTTGGTAAATATAAGCATCTCTCATCACGGGAAAGCAGAGAGAGCAGGAAGCCTGAGGTAACTGGGGAGCTGACAACAGGGGTGAGGCGTGCATTTTCAAAGAAAGTGGAGAGCCTGTGTTAGTTTGTAAGCTTAGTAGGAGGATCCTATTATAAATGGGTCCTTTCGAGGAAATTGCAGCCTCGTGCATATGTATTCAAAGAAACTATAAATCACAGACAAGTAGAAAGTAAAAGAAAATTAAATCACCCCCTAGGTGCTGGCCCAAGCAACATTAATACATGTTAGATGGTGGAAAGAGAAAATGATTGTGTTGAATGAAGAATGAATAAAGTGCTACCATGTTGGTATATTTTTTCTAGCTACTTTTTCCCTATGTGTCTTAGATATTTAAAAACTTTTAGCCTGGGCAACATGGTGAGACCCCATCTCTATTAAATATACACAAAAATCGCTGGGTGTGGTGGTGCATGCCTGTGGTCCTGGCTACTGGGGAGGCTGAGGTGGGAGGATCGCTTGAGCACACAGAGGTTGCAGGCAGCCAACATCATGCCACTACACTCCAGCCTGGGTGACAGAGTGAGACCCTGTCTTAAAACAAACAAACAAAAAAACCAAAAAACAAAAACTTTTGATCCTATCATTTTAGATCCTGATTTTTTAAATCTTAGTAATAAAACAAGCATTTTTTGTTATGTAACTTTTCATAAATATCATAGCCTTATATTTCATGACATTAATGTATTAGAATTTATTGCAGCATTCTTCCAATATTTGCATGCCATGATTGCTCCCACTATTATAAATAAGACCGTATTGAACATCTTTATGCTGTAGTTTTCTTTTTTCTTTTTTATTTCCTCCCCCAACATTGTTAAGATTATTTTCCTAGAATCAATTTCCAGAGGTAGAATAGAATTACTTTAGTAAATGGTACCGTTTCTTCAGGGCTGTCAAAATCAATGTGAATCTTCTTTATTTTATTGTCTATTGAATAGCTAATTTCACTCAGTTTTGTTTCCCTCATAAATTGGAAAAGCATTATTTCCATGTCTTTACTAAGATGCTGCTAACATGTTGAGCAGGATGGGTCCAAGGATATGATTTACTCCAGTTTGAAAGTTCTTTATGTTTGAAGTTTCCATTTCTATAAATTATAGTACTATCTTAGTTGATATAAATTTAAAATTTTGCCCAATTATTTTTCTTAAAGAGGGATGCCTGAGAATAACCATTGATGTCTAAGTGTGCAGTGCATGTTTTCCTAGTAGTGAGATTTTCTAAGCTTGATGTATTTAAAGAGAGATTTTAAAAAGCATTTAGCATTGGTATCAGATTTATTTAGTTTTAATTGTTTTATGTGACTTGAATTGGTATGAGTAGATTTGTGATGTTCTTTGCAAAATTCATGCCTTTTTTAGCAGGGCGTGTTTCACAAAATAATCTTGAAATGGCTAGACATCCTTATCTTTTTAAATGGTTTTTAACTCCTATTAGCTATGATGGGATTTCCACAAATAAATTGCCACATTTTACTGAAAGATAGCAGAACCCTAGCTGACCCTCCCAAAGCATGGGAGGATTTTGATACACACACACACATACACACACATCATTTTTCTCTCTCAATCAGCACAACTTTTAGCCTACATAAAAGAATAGGGACATATTGACTGGACAATGATGTGTGATTCTGATTTTTGAAAGTGGACAGTGTGTTTCCATCAGTGCATTAGGCTGTCTGGGAAGAACAATTCTTTAAAAAGCTCTCAATAAATGACATAAATAAACCAGTGAGCAGCCAGGGGCCAAATTATGTGTCCCTGTGACTTACTGTTGTTTGAGGACAATGATAAACATTTCAGACCATCTATGGAAACCACTGGGGGAACTTTTGTTTCTCTCTAATAGCCTCTGAAGCCTTTATGGCTAATAGTGTGTATAATGAGTTCAGTTGCAAGCCTCTGAGCAGAGAAGTTGGGTTGTTTTCATGTGGGGAGGGGAACCCTCTGAAGGTTTGCCCAGCAATGACAGAATCCGGTCCTCTGTAAGGGAGGCACCAACCCCACATTTGGGGAAGCTGGGAAGAAAGAGTGAGAAGATGAAGATCCTAAGCCAAGATGCCAAGAAGAATGTGAGAACTGGAGCCCAAGTCAGAATCAGATGTGAGATTTAATCAGAGCATCACAGCCAGAGAACGGAGGGTAAAGTCAGAGCCAGGATACTAACCTAGCTCACAGCGGGAATGTGCTGCAGCCTGGAGGATGCTCACTGGAGGACGCTGAAAGCACACTCTTGCCAGTGGAAGAACTCCTGTCACCCTCCTCTTCTTAACCCCCTTGGAGACCTCCGTGTAGCAGGAGTCTGGGGTAAGGCTCCAAATCTCCGTTTAACAAGCTCCACAGGTGATTCTGTGGCCCAGTCCTGCTGGATAACGACTGCTCTGGTTCAGCTCTGACTAGGTGTGGGATGGTGGCAACTATGTCCATCTCCATGTAGATCTCTCAACTAGGGACTGAGAGGCCAGAATCCCAGCACCCGATTTCAGTGAAGTTCCTACATGTCACTGTTATCGCAGTCGTGGTCTCTGTGTTTGTGAAATGAGGCCTGGACCAGGGGCTCTCAGCCCTGGATGTGCATTGTAATCACCAAGAAAGCTTTGAGGAAATGTCAAAACCTTGGTCCCCTCTCAGTCCTATGGAATCAGAATATCTGCAGGGAAAACCTGGGCATCTACAGGTTATTTGAGTGTTGAGGCTCAGAGGAGTAAAGACATTTGGCCAAATTCCTTCCAGATAGTCATTTATACAGCTAGGCTTGAATTGAGGCCTTTTCTGTCCTGGAAGAGTAAATAATAATTATTGTTGTTAATAATAATAATAAAACACAAGATGAATCAGCAGTGCAGGCACTAGAGCCAGGTTGGCAGGCTGACATCTGGGTTTGAGAACTGGAGAGGGATGCAGAGAGTTGGAACACTATCCCGTCAGCTTGGTTGTGTAGGGTTGGGACCTCAGCATTGGAGCTGCAGGGTAGGAAGAACACTGGTGGTGGGTGGGACAGGAACTAAGAAAATTTAGTGCGACCCTAGGGTAGGCGCTGAAGCTGTAGAAACAACTCAAATCACAGTGTCCTAGAAAGTATGGAAAATTTTATCTTTTTCAAGGTTCATGACCATGCTAATATGGTGTCGAAGCAGAGGTCTCAACGTGAGCCAGCAGGGGTCTTGAGGCTGAGTCAGGCTGATGATCTTGATAATGACTCCAAATCAGGATCAGGGTCATGATCTTTCTAGGGTTAAGGTCAGTGTCCAAGCTAAGGGGGAAGACAGTACCAACCAAAGCGGCTGACATTCAGGAAAAGGCTCCAGGCTCAAAAACAGCTCAAGAACAGGTTCTCAAAAGGTAGCCCTTGGACCAGCAGCATCAAGATCACCTGGGAATTCATTAGATATGCAGATTCTACTGAATCGGAAGCTCTGAGGAGTAGAGCTGGTAATCTGAGTTGTAAGAGCCCTCAGCTGAGTCTGATGCATGCTTCAGGCGGAGACCCACTGATAGAGAGTTTGAATAAGGTAGTAAAGGCAGAAACCTAACCAGGCAAAGCCGGTGAGGCTGGGGAAGAGCTTGGAGAACATACGGTGCCAAGAGCCCACAATGCCTGATCGTAGGCTTAGAAACACAAGGAAACCTACATCCCACCGTTGGATGCAGGCCTCTATTGCTCAGGATACTGGGGTGGCGTTGAAGTTGGGATGGGACATAGCTGTAGCCTATGGCTGAGGGTCTTCAGGACCCACAGCTGACTAGGGTAGGGAGTGTCAGAGACTACAAAGGGGCAGGGGAAGAGAGGCCAACATCCACGGACACACCTGGAGATATTCAGATGGTGTGTCTTTTTTTCAGATGCAGGTTCAAACTCCCAGGCTGAGCTCAGCTTACTATACAAGTCTGCCTCCCTTGCTGAGTCTTGCTGGACAGAAGTGGAGACTAAAGCTAAATGTTTCTGAGAGGTTCTGTGTCCAGCCATGTTCAGGTGATAGTAGTGCCACACCGATGACATCTTCCTCACGGTCAATAAATACAATGCCCAGTGAACAGGGGAGTTATTCAACACACACATTTCAAATATCTCTTTTAATGCCCACATGTAAAACCAATCAGAGACTCCCTTTTCTGAGAGGGCAGCAATGATGCATTCCCAGTAATTTGTTAGAAATAAATGAGGGAGAGGCAAATACATGTCAGATACCCTGAGCCCTCCATTCACGTGGATTTTCTTCTTATAAAGACCGATAACTGAACAGGTCTGAAACAAGCACTTCCTCCTGTCTCTGAACACTATCTGGAAGAATCCTTGAATCCTTTTTTCTAATATGATTGATGTGAAGTGGTGGATGGCATTGGAAGCCCACATTATGGAGATCTAGTCTAAAGTGACTACTTGAGAAGAAACTGCCTCATTACTAAGGTCCTTGTTGTTACCGAGTGCGTTCACGGAGGCTGAGTATATGCCTCTAATTAGAAACTGTACCTCTTCTTTGATTCCAGGAGGTAGAGAAATGGTGTTTTGGCTTGGGCAGTGATGTTACTGAAACTTTGTTTAGTTTTGGCATAAATGGACATTTTCTGGATTTCTGTGGTTTGATGGAACATCACTTTCTTTAGCTTGCTTGGCATTGTGTACAGAGCTTGATTTTCTTGTATATTTTTGGTGGAACTAGACATTTTAAAACACTTTCCATCATGCAATTAAGTTTTCTGCAACTGGGAAATGCTAATGTAGATAGATCTACTTGCTTGCACTAAGCAGACTCCAGAATCTCAAATGAGATGCCTGAGATGCCTGAAATTACTTTTTAACTTTTTATTATGAAAAATTTCAAGCATATACAGAAATGGACAGAGAAGTGCACTGAAACCCTATGTAACTGTCACCCACCTTCAACAGCTGTCAGTGGATGTGTTTTGTCTCTACTCCACCCACTTCTCTCCACCTCTTTCACCCGTACTGGTTTATTTTGAGGCATATCCCAGCTATCATATCATCTACATATATTTCAGTATGTATCTCTAAAAGAGAAAATCTCTTAAAAATAGTCACAATACCATTATCATATGTAAAAAAATGACAGTGTCCAGTTGCCATCCTCAAATATCCAGTCACTGTTTAGTTCCTTGACTGAAACATATTTTTAAAAAATGAATGGTTTGTTTGAACCAGGATCCAAAGGAGTTCTACACATTATGACTGGTGGAGATGTTCTGAGAAGGTTATTTGAAATTGTTCCTTACACTTAGTGTGAGCATTGTCTTGTTTGAGCTCAGAAGTCCCTGCATAAATACCGAGGGCTTCAGGTCCCCATGGAACCCCTTCATGGCCCAGTGATTGGCCCAGCAAGTACATCATCTGCAAAATTCTGGCAGCAGAGACCAGTGGGGCAGGTGGTAGAAAACAAGATGTGAACAGATTGCTAGGACCCCAGCTTGGGGGTCTCAAGTGGTCACTTTAGTCTAAAATGTTTAGTCCAAAGTGACCACTTGAAAAGGATTGATGGGACCCTATTCTAAAATTTGGTTTTTCTAAGTACTGGTGGGGAAAGACCACTGTAAAGTCTATTTGATGACAGGCTGAGGATCTACTTGGGAAGAAACTTAGATCAAGGGATGAAAGAATTGCTCCAGAGAATAGGTCAGAGGGTGGGGCTGGCCACCACTTTGCCCAACACTAGTGAATCCATTTACCTCTTGGACATCTGTAGTGTGGCCCCATTCACATCCTGGAAGTGTGCAACATGATGGCCCTGGGTTTGAAGGCTGTTGGAACACGGTGCTTATGACTCAAAACCTTTTCTTGCTCAAGGTGGGGAGATCACTAAAATCTCCCTGGGACTTTGAGAGTTAAAGATGCTAGTACTGGAAAACCAGGCCAAAGTAGCTGATGAATTTGGTTAAGGCCCATGATCCCAGAGGAATATTAGGTTGGGGGGAGACACTTTTATGCTTTGGGATGCAGTTATTGGCACCTCTGCCTCCTTTAAATGTGGGGAGGACAAGGGAGGGTCCATCTATCCATGCATCCATCCGTCCATCAATCCATCCATCAGTCCATCCATTTGTCCATGTATCCATTCCCTTTCTGTTCTATCTGCTTGTTTCTAGTTCTTCACAACTATCAGGCGAGTTATTTCCATGTGGCCAAGAACAGTGGCTCTTGCCAGCTCCAGGTTATTCGTACCAACATAAAGGAAATTTCTCTCTCCCATCATCTGTATATCAATTCTAGTGAGGAAACTAGACTGGTCCTTCTTGAATCACATACCCACTTCAGCTAAGTCACTGTGTTCAGAGAAACAGGGTACTCTAATAGGTAAGTTCAGGTCAGATGTCCAATCCTGTGACTGAAAAAGGGTAAAAGAGTGGACTACTAAGGGCAGGAAAAACAAACTATCCACAGTAGCTATCACATTCCATCCCACCCCACTGCCCACTGACATGGGTACAACTCCAAGTTAAAGCCTCTAAGACTGCTGAAAATGTAGTATGGACAGGGATCAGTCCCACTTTCCGTATTCAGAATTCTATTATCCTGCCTATTCAATTTTATCCAGTGTGGCTACCTCATTTCCTACCATATTGATCTATTTATTGGGTCCATCTTTAGCAGAGAGGAAGCAGGAGGTAAAGAAAATACTGTAGTGTTTTCAAAATGCAAAACATAGTTATATCTACATAGTCAGCCAATTATCAACCCCTTTTTCTTTCATCCTTCACTCCACATGCTATTTCCAACTCAAGGTATCATCTTGCCTTCCTCTCCTCTTCACCTCTTCGCATTTCTCCATGAGGACTTGCCTTAGAGGGACCTCAAAACAGAGAGGAGTGAGAAGGCAGGTGGGTCGGGTATGGTAGGTGTTGGGGAGAAGGCAGGGAAATCAGAAGAGGAGGAAACAGACTTCTGATTCTCCTATGTACATACACATACACATGTACACACATACATGCATGTATAGTGCACACATGTGCATGGATGCACACATATCCACATGCACATACATGCACATAGGCATGCACACACATACATGCACAATGTACACATGTGCACCAATTCACACACAGCCATGTGCGTACACATGGCACACATGCACATACATATGCACACATGCTCACATGCATACACAGACATATACATGCATTAGATGATTCAGTGCACTGTTGACAAAATCATTCTGAAGTTAAGGATAGTTTTGTGACAATCGATGTGGTTCTGAAAACTATCTCTTGCTCTACGAAACTTGTAAATGGGGGGAGGAAATTGGCGTTTAGTCAATAATTCCTGAACTCCTTTCCCAGCCTTCCTTAAAATCTTTTCTGTATCTTAAGTAACAAGCCCAATTGTTAAATAATGGTCAATGTATTGGTTTACATTTAATGCCATAATAATCTGTACATATAGTATGCTTATGTTCATTTTATAAACATGTATATTTTCTCTAGGTTTTTAATTATCCAGAAGAATTTATGATCAATCTTTTCTCTTACAACATATTCATCATAACTACAACTTTTCTAATGCTTATCGTCGGTCAGGAGCCCTTTACCCCTTTACACAATTGTTTCCAAAAGAAAAAGGGCATTTTTTTTGGTAATAATCAGCTTAAGAACAACTTATAGAGGGAGCATTTGTAGCAAATAATTGGGAACTGCTAGTACTTTTCTTTCAATTCCAATATGAACGTGGTCAAAAAGTCTGGGCATCAGTTAGAAACAACTGAATATTGAAAATGCAAATGGCATAGCTGAACTCAAGGGAAATGCTTCACAGGCAGACAAAAGTACCATCAAAAATGATGTTGTAGTGTTATGAAATTTTAATTCATGATCAAAACATCTCCCAAGTCCCAATACTACTTTTCAATATGTCTTTCAAATTATAGTGGGACTTGGTGGATAGCTTTTTAAATATTCCTTAAATTGCAAGTAGATGAATATTTGGCCCTAAATACTTTGCAATTCTTACTGTGGCTAAGCTCAGAGATTCAGTAAGAACAGTTACATCAGCATAGAGCACTCTGCCTCTTCTATCTTACATCTTCTAGCAAACAGAATGTGTTTCAGGCACGCATTCCGGAGTTATGTTTAACAATCCCGAGACATCATCTCTATTCAGCCTCACAGCCTCCGGTGGAGATGAAATGAATATTAAATAATCAAAAGGGATGGCCATGAAATCCTGCTGCACCCGAGTAAAGCTCAGCATTAGGGTGACTGCGTTTTTCTTGATATTATATTTGCATCTTTTTTCAGAAATTATTTGCTTTAAGCTTTTAAAATGGGCATTACTGGGTAATTGAGGTCAGGGGCAACCCTGAGTATTAATGGGGTGTTAAAGGGAACTATAGTTTAACTCTGTGAAATTTAAATTCCTTTGGTCTTATGCTGAAAAAATTTATTTAGGTGTGATGAGCTTGCAAGGTCTCAGGTAAGTCATCCACACCTATAGTGGTGTGAGAAGAAAGTAGGAATAAGAGGAGACTGAATGTTTTGGGGTTAGCAAAGGGCCTGAGTTATTAGCTGCAACTAGAGGCCTGTTTGATAGATGTATTACTCTTCTATGGCTGTGTAACAAGTGACCACAAATATAGCATCTTAAACCAACACTCATTTAGTAGCTCATAGTTTTGTGGCTCAGAGGTCCAGTATAGCATGGCTAGGTTCTCTGCTTAGGGGTCACAAGGTGAAATCAAGGTGTTGGCTGAACTGAGTTTCTACCTGGAGGCTCTAGGGACGAGTCTGCTTCCAGTCTTACCCTTATTCTTGGCAGAATTCAGTTCCTTGTGCCTGAGGCTCCCATTTCCTTGCTGGCTGTCATCCAGGAACCTGCTCTTAGCTCCTATAGGTTACTCACATTCCTTGCCACACAGGCCCCTCCATCTTCAAGCCAGCAATTGTGGGTTAGAGCCTTGTGCTTTGACATGCTGACATCCTCCAAACACCGCATGTTCTCACTCATAGATGGGAATTGAACAATGAGAACACATGGACACAGGAAGGGGAACATCACACTCTGGGGACTGTTGTGGGGTGGGGGGAGGGGGGAGGGATAGCATTAGGAGATATACCTAATGCTAAATGATGAGTTAATGGGTGCAGCACACCAGCATGGCACATGTATACATATGTAACTAACCTGCACATTGTGCACATGTACCCTAAAACTTAAAGTATAATAATAATAAAAAAAAATTTAAAAAAAGTAAAGAAATGCTGACATCCTCTGTTGCTGACCTCTAGACCCAGATTTAAAGGGCTCATGTGATTAGGTCAGGCTCACCCAGAAAATATTCCCATCTTAAGGTTAACTGATTTGGGACATAATTACATCTGCAAAAATCTCTTTGTCCATATAACACAACATAGTCATGGGAGTGACAATCATGTTCACAGTCCCAGGGATTCTACAGAGCATATTCACCATGGGGCAGGGGACTCAAGGGACATCTTAGAATTCTGCCTATCACCACGGTGTTGGTAAATATCCTGACCCTGTAACAATGAGCGTGAGGTCCTTCTTAGATGACCATGAGCTTCTGGTGAGGGTTTTCAGAAGGAGGGGGACAAAGGAATGATAGTTAGAGGCTAGTTATCTGCAAGCCACATGTCCCATCTCCCAGGTGGTGAAATAAACCCAGGTCAGCTTCCTAATACAACAGGTGGTTCATTATATCCTTCTTAAAAATCTCACAGAATAACACGAATGATCTAGACATTTTAATAGTGAAAATATAATCCTAGCCAGAGATGCAAGAAAGAGCCTGTCTTCCTATTCTGTCACCCCTGGGGATAATGAAAACTGGGGAAATATATTTTTTCCTTTCTGTCACATACAGTTCTGCAATCACACCCTGGTCAGTGGGCCACCAGACCTGGGGTCAGTCCCACTTGCCCGTCAGTCAGGCAGGCACCTTTATGCGCAGTCATGTGCAGCATCCCTGTATAGACTAGGTATGTATCCAAGCCAAGTGGGTCTAAGCCACTTAGGGCCTGGATAGCAGACCCAGCATTTTGTTGCAACTAATGGAGGAGAGAAATATGTTGACTGCATATTCACAGAGTAAGGGGCAGACCAGGGTTTCTCACCTCAGCACCATCAACAGTGGAGGCCACATAATTCTTTGCAGTGGGGGCTATCCTGTGCATGATAGGATGTTGACAGCATGCCTGGCCTCCACCCACTAGATGCCAGTAGCATGTCCCCTGAGTTGTGACAACCAAAAATGTTTCAGACATTGCCAAATGACTTATAGGGGTACAAAATCATCCCTGCTTGGGAACTTCTGCTATAGATATATATTTCTATAACATACAAGGAGGGGAAAATTTAGAAAAGCCATCCAATGAGGGCATCCATTGACATTCTTTTAGAACTGGAAAAGGCAGAATGAAAAGAGAGAGAGAACGAGAAAGCAAGCAAGCCCTTTTTGCTGGAGCCTTGATCAAATGGTACCTGAAGTCACTCACAACCTAAAGAGTCCTAACTAACACAAGGGACATCACAGACAAAGAAAAGAGGATTAACATGACACCTGAGCCTTTTCATGTCATTTATGCATGAGAAGGATGAGACTGGGTGCGGGAGGTAGATGGTTGCATTGAAGTGGTCAGGGTCCTTGTATGCCAGCCTGAGAGGTTGGGACTTGGTTCTCTGCCCACCACAGAGGGTTGGTATAATAGCCCATTCAGCATACTTGAAACTCTGAGAGTGACTTTTACAGCCAGAAGCATATTGGAAAGCACCCCAATTGTCATTGTCTTAGATGACTCACTTCTATTGTAGTAAAGCAATAGAACAGATATTAGGAATGAAAATCCATAAACATCAAGAAGAATGCGTATCCATGACCCATAAAGCTGATTTATAAAGAAAAATTTGCCAAGAAAACTTGATTGCTTTTATTGATAGAATGGCTAAATTAGAAGATGAAAGGATCACAGTAGAAGTCATAGATCTTATTTCAGTAATGCAGCTGATATATTATCTCACAAAATTTTGCTTGACAAATTAATTCAAATTGGGTTGGCAGAGGAGATGTCGGCACAGATTGAGAGCTGGACAAAGGCTCATAAAGCCACGATAATGACAAACAGCCATGGCTGGAGCTGCTGTGAGCTGCCTGATGTGCTACTAGAGGGATGATATGTCTCTGGCTTCACTGAATCCCTTAATTTCCTGTTGAGAAAAAGGGACCAATAAGTGCAGGGTAGTTAGCCTTGGCTACTGGGTCACTTAATGGAAGAGCTCAGAAGGTCCCTGAGAATGGAGAAAGGACATGGAGAAGAAATTGTACACACTGAGCGTCCTTAGGGTTAAGCCTTGGGAGGAATATCAGCAAACTGGACTCACAGTGGGGCTGTGGAACAAGATAGGAACCTTGGCAAGAGTGGTCAGAGGACAGAACATCCTTATAATTGTGATTATTTCCCTGCATCAGGGAAGCTAGATGTCCTGATATAAAAGCACAAATCCAAGTGTCTATAATAGGTCCAGTTGGAAGGATGACACAACTTAGAGAGTGCGTGACCCATGTAGCAATGAAAATAAATAAAATCCATCAAGCTCGGTGAATCTGTAAATCATGATGTAGAGCTAGACCCAAAATAAGATGTTCAATGAGATTTCATTTACATACTGCTCTCTAAATAGGCAAAACTATGTAGTTTAGGGATACATACTTACATCATAAAAATATGATGAGAAGCAAGAAAATGATTCTCATGTAGGTCAGGACAGTGGTGATCCTCGGAGGCTGATGGAGACTGTGATTTGAGGGGCATATGGTTCTTCTAGGGGTGCGAGCCATATTCCATCCCTTTACCTGGAATTGGGTTACATAGATGTTGGCTTTTAATCACTCCTAAAATTATGCATCTATTTCATGTACTTGTTTGAATATATGACATGTATCACAATGAAAACGGGGAAAAAAGGGCTCAGAAACTATTTAAAGAAAGCAGTCATTAGTCAGCTTCAATGGATTGTTGGCATGTTGGGATGGGGCCAATGTTGTCAGACCAAGCTTTTAAAAGAAATAAGATATATTAGTTAACATCTGAAATAAGCTGGCAGCTAATTCCAAAATTGTTATTATTTTATTTATTTATGTATTTATTTTTTTGAGATGGAGTCTCACTCTGTCACCCAGGCTAGAGTGCAGTGGTATGATCTCAGCTCACTGCAACCTCTGCCTCCCAGGTTCATGCCATTCTCCTGTCTCAGGCTCACGAGTAGCTGGGACTACATGCACCCGCCACCACGCCCGGCTAATTTTTTGTATTTTTAGTAGAGATTGGGTTTCACCATGTTAGCCAGGATGGTCTCGATCTCCTGACCTCGTGATCCGCCTGCCTCAGCCTCCCAAAGTGCTGGGATTACAGGCATGAGCCACTGCGCCTTGCCTAATTCCAAAATTATTTAGACACTGCAAACTCACAACATGGACCAAATAAAATAGGTCTCAAGCTGAGATTGGGCCTATGACTGGCAGTTTGTGACTTCTTCCCCAATCCCAAGGGTGGGGAAGAGAAGAAAATCATTTCCATCCTGCTATATGTATCAGTGTTCTTTGCACTGCTTTTTATCTGGGGAACCTTATGATAATTGCTAATGACTCAGTGGGTCTTTATTCTCATGACTATTCCATTTTAGCTGACAGAAAGTTTAAGAAATTTGCTCAGGATTATACAGCTAGTAGGTGAGGGAGTTGAGGTTTGAACCTAGGCTGATTTAATTGCAAAGCCTGTGCTAGCACTGATTTTGCAAGGATCCGTGAATAGACATTGAGCCTGGTGCCTCTTTGCTAACCCTCTGTCCCTTGCAGACATCATTAATTGATCAGTGGTCTTTCCTGCTGAGTTGAGGCCCATCAGGAACCTCCTCATAACTGACTAGAGTTGGTGATTTCGATGAAATGCATTTCCTGTCCTGACATCATACTACTCCCCCAGTGGTTTGGGAGTTGAGGTGGATAGCTCCTGAGGTGTTGCTGGAAGCAAGAATTGTCAGCCACAGTTTGCTATTTTCAGTTAGGTTCTTCTTTGGTAAAGAACTGATCAACATGATTGTCTCTCACTGGACTGGATTCTTTCTGCTCTTGACATTGCACTACCTGATCCAGAAACGGAATCCTGGCTGGGTGCTTTCCAGATCTGGACATACCCTCCGTGCAGAGAAATCACCTTGAAAGCTGCTTCTCTCACTACACCTCTGGAAAGAAGAACATTATCAAGGGTGACTAAATGGAGTGTTAAATGTTCTTTAGAAAAAGAGAAGGACAACGATGTGCATGACATCAGGAGGTTAGTGCGGAAAAGAGAAAGGGCAATGATAATATGCGCTAACCAGGCACCTCCTCTACTGTGGTCAGAGAGGGACCCAGACACAGCATGAGAGAGCATATGGTCCGTATGCCTCAGTTCACAAACAGGGGCCGGGGATTTGATGTGATTCATCCCAAGAGCAAGGGTGCTTCTGTCATCACACCTGGATTCTCACTGTGATATGAGCAAAACATAGCGTAGTACAGTCATGCTTTGCATAGCGACATTTCAGTCAGCAATGGACCACATATATGTCATGGTCCCGTAAGATTATAATGAGTCTGAAAAATTCCTGTCACCTAGTGATGTTATGGTCATTGCAATGTTGTAGCACAAAATATAACTCATGTGTTTGTGTGTTTGTGCTGGTGTAAGCAAACTTACTCTGCTGCCAGTCATGTAAAAGTACAGCACATACAATTATGTGCAGTGTGTATTATTTGATAATGATAATAAATATGTTATTTGGCTTATGTATTTTCTATACTGTAGCCTTATTTTAGAGTATGTTCTTTCTACTTATAAAAAAAAGTTAACTGCAAAGCAGCCTCAGGCAGGATCTTCAGGAGGTTTTCTGGAAGAGGGCATTGCTGTCACAGGGGAAGCCAGCTCCATGCCTGTTATTGCTCCTGAACACCTCCCAAAAGGTGGAGGTGGAAGACAGTGATACGGATGATCCAGGCTCTGTGCAGGCCTAGATTAATGTTTGTATATGTGTGGTTCAACAAAAAAAGTTTAAAAAGTAAAATAAATAAATAAAAATAGAAAAAGCTTATAGAATAAATACATGAAGAAAGGATATGTTGGTATAGTTGTACATTGTGTTGTTTCAAGCTAAGTGTTATGAAGGAGTCAAAAAATTAAAATTAAAAAGCTTATAAAGTAAAAAGGTTACGGTAAGCTAAAGTTGATTTATTATTGCAGAAAGATAATTAAAAAAAAATAAATGTTTAGCCGAAGGGTACCGTGTTTATAAAGTCTACAGTAGTGTACAGTAATGTCCTAGGCCCTCACATTCACTCACCACTCACTCACTGACTCACTCAGAGCCACTTCCAGTCCTGCAAGCTCCAGCCATGGTAAGGGCCCTATACAGGTGTACCATTTTCATCTCTTATATCATATTTTTACTTTACGTTTTCTGTGTTTAGATACACTTGTGTTGCAGTTGCCTATAGCATTCAGTACAGAAACATGCTGTACAGGTTTGTAGCCTAGGAGTAATAGGCTCTACCATATAGCCCAGGTGTGTAGTGGGCTTCACCATCTAGATTTGTGTAAGTTCACTCGATGATGTTTACACAACAGGGAATTGCCTAATGATGCATTTCTCAGAATGTATCCCGTTGTTAAGTGACACGACTGTAATTGAGATAACGAACCTCAGGTTTGGACTCCTCGATGTATATCCCAATTTTGTTATGTTCTACCTTTGTGACCTTGGACAAATTTCTTAACCTCTCATCTATAGCATGCAGATAATAGCAGGACATATTTTAGTGAGTCGTTAGGATTATAGGAGAAAATGTAGGTAAAAGTGCATGTATCTGATGCCTGGCATAAAGTAAGAACTCAATACATATATATTTTAATAAACACATGTATATATGTTTATATATTTATATAAAATCCTCGTAACGATATCATGGCAAGTAATATGCTGTAAGACCTGTATTTCCAAGAACATGAATAGTTTAAAAGAGCTCTTCTTTTATGAAGTTGGATTTATGTGCCCATTTCAGGTCTGATATATCATTTTAGAAGGGTAGCACAGTATCTTTTATAAAGAAATATGTCCTAAGTGTTGCTGTGAGAGATAACATATCCCAATAGACCCCTTAGCCCTTTGCTGACACTGTTCTCTAAGGAATAAAGATTTTTAGTTACAGAAAGGTGAATATAAGTGACAGTTTCCTGTTCTGGGTATCTCTTAATAATAGTTGAAAGAGTTGTTTAAAATCAGATCTTATAAAGAGAAAAGAAACATCCATTAGAACAAAAGAGATCCCATTCCGAGAAGTGAATGTACTATGTCCTGATGATTTGCTAGGATTCTTTTCAGACAGCCACGCTCTTGGAGCATCGGTAACTGATTCAAGTGAATGAGCCTGAGCTGATTAAGGATGGGGTAGTGGGCACTTACCTACTGGCTGCAGTTGAGCATCCAGGAGTAGAGTCAGGACCCAGTGCCCAGCAGGCTATTAGAGTGAAGGTCAAGCAGAGGGCAGTAGCGTAGGGTAGAAGTGAGATGTGAGACTATGGGAGAACTGTGACACCAGGGAAACTGCAGGTTACAAAGGGTCCCACAGCTGAAGGAGTAGCCATCCAGGCTTTCTGGTGACTGTTGGCCTATCCCAGGAGGAAAACATGTGTGTTTAGGAGCAAGGTGGTAGGTCAGGGAGAAGAGGCTGTTGTTAAGTGAACTGAGCCAGTTTAGGCAACAAACATAGATGATAGATAGATACTATTTAGATAGACAATAGGTAGGTTAAATATGTATAGATACTAGATAAAGAAGTAATGGATGGATAGGTAGGTAGGTAGACAGATAGGTAATGGATTGATGGATGGTGTGTTAGTTTTCTATTGTTGCCATAACAAGTTACCACAAACTTAGTGACTTAAAACAGTGCAAGTTTTTATCTCATAATTTTACAGGAGAGAAATCCAGTCAGCTAGATTTGTTTCTCTGCTCTGGGTTTCATAAGCCAAAATCAAGGGGTCAGTCAGGCTGTGTCCTTTCCTTGAGGCTCTGGGGATAAATCCCCTTCTAAGCTCGTTCAGGCTGTTGGCCAAATTCAGTTCCTTGTGGCTGTTAAGACTGAGGTTCCCATTTCCTTGCTGGCTGTCAGTTGAGACCACTTCTTGATTCTTGGGGCTGCATCCTTGCTCTTGCTTTTGATGAGATGCTGCCCTGCACTCCCATCTTGCCACCTTTGCCTTCTGCTGCATCTCTCCTGCATCCTCTTTTCTTCTTATCAGGACTCATGCAATCACATTGGGTCCTCCCAGATAATCCAGAATAATCTCCCTATTTTAAGGGCAGCTGATTAGTAACCTTAATTACATCTGCAAATTAGAGGTCATCTTTAGAATTTTGCCCACCGCATGTGGATTGATGGATGGAAATATAGGCAGACAATCGATAATAAATTGATGAATGGATGGATAGCTAGTTAGATAACAGGTAGGTAAGCAGATAAGTAGATATGTAGACAGATGGATAATGGATAGATAGCAATGATAAGTTAATACCAGACCAAAGTTGTTTTGCAGTTACCAATGCCTCCAATAATAGTGTTTGAGTAGAGTTCTTATCCAGAAATTAGTGTGATGGTATCATCGTGGTCTGGCCTGTTGTTTTTCCTTTTTCATGGTTCCATATTTCTGACTCAGTTATATGTCCACCACTTACCATATCACATCCTGGTCTTTCGACTTTCTGCAGTTGGAGCTGATATAATAGGTAGCTTTTTTGGTTTTTGTAAGCGATTGTCTTGCATTCCATTACTGTTTATTCTTAATGCACTCAAAACCATTTGTGCAACTATTTAGTGTCAGGCATTGTGAGACATATTAATGATACAATAAGGCACAAGACATACATGGTCCAAACTCCTACAGTATTGTTACAGAGATTGAGAAGGAAACTGGTCATACTGATAGCAGGTGACAAATGCTGTGAGGAAGGAGTAATGGAAGATTAAATGTATTAGATGGGCATACAGCCTATCTTCAGAAGCCTACAGAAAGTTTGTGGAAAAAGCAATATCTAATCTGAGACCCCAAGGATAAGCAGGGATTAGTCATGTATAGGAAGTGGCTGCCTTGAACACTGAAACCTCATCAACTCTAATTCAGTTGCACTGGTTATTTCTGTTCCTAATTGCTACTGCACAGATCTGTACATATGCTGCACATTTAGGATGTGTTGGTACTTTCAAATGCAAATGTGTTCTGCAAAAATGTCTTCTGATTGTATAACTCAGCATAAGTTCTGTATGGCTTTGGCAGTGGTCTAGGCTTTGTAGATTTTTATTTTAATTTAATATAAATTTTTGCTTTAGGAAGGAAATGGATTTAGTATTTGTCAGGTTAGGAGTCACCTGGATAACTCCTCTCCTCTTGTGCTCTGTCTGCTACTGCTGTGTCCCCCAAGAACAGAGGCTGCTATTAAAGCTATACTCAGAAAAAAAAAAAAATGAAGCATTAAAAAATTTTTTTTTGTTTAGTTCTTCTCTGCTTCATAAAGGTGGGATCATATTGTAAGGTGCAGAGCTGAAGGAGCTGGGCAAATAAAGTTCTGGGACTCAAGCTCCTGACGCCTTCTCTTTCTTATCTTTCAAGTGTAGTTTCTAATCATTTTCTACTTTGCCACAGCTCCCCAGTCAGAGCTCCAGTGGTTTCCAGGTGAGAATGGACCCTGACAAAAGAGCTAGGATTGTTGATAAGCGCCTTTTCCCTTTAGATGCTGTGTGGCCTGATGGATGACTCAGTTTCTTACTATTTACAGTGTATGTGAGCTTACATAAACCACTCACCTTTCTGCACCTTTATATCCGGATTCTTAATCCAGGGGAATGAGTTTAAATAATA
The DNA here is from genome assembly GCF_029289425.2 of Pan paniscus. NCBI lineage: Eukaryota > Metazoa > Chordata > Mammalia > Primates > Hominidae > Pan > Pan paniscus. The sequence goes on from NC_073267.2 coordinate 92,175,548, forward strand.
CACGAGGGAGAGGAATGGTGCTGTTGTTAAAAGCATTATTCTCAGAGTTGGTGTTTGAATCCCAGCTTTGCTCCTTATTCATTGTGTAACCGTAGGCACGTTACTTAGACTCTGTGAATCTTATTTCCTGATTTGTGAAATGGAGGCAATATCACACCTTGCAACACTTGAGGAAATAATGTGCATCAGGTGATTAGCCCAGTGCTTAGTAAAAGCCTTATAGTTTCATCATTGTCAAATGTTCTGCATGGTTCCAATTCCCTGATACAACTTCTCACTCTAAAGAAGCACCCATCATGATCTCGTTGTATTGACTGTGAAGAAAAGATGAACCTCAAAACAATATAAAACATAAAGAGATGTTAGGAGGAGCTAATTACAAGCAAAAAGAACAATGTATTTTAGAAGTTTGATTTCCTTTTTTTTTTTTTTCAGACAGGGTCTCGCCCTGTCACTCAGGCTGGAGTGCAGTGGCACAATCTTGGCTCACTGCAAACTCCACTTCCCATGCTCAAGCGATCCTCACGCCTTGGCCTCTCAAGTAGCTGGCATGCACCACCATGCCCAGCTAAGTTTTGTATTTTTAGTAGAGATGTGGTTTCGCTATGTTGCCCAGGCTGGTCTTGAATTCCTGGACTCAAGTGATCCACCTGCCTCGACATCCCAAAGGGCTGGGATTGAAAACGTGAGCCACAGCAGCCAGCTTAGAAGTTAGATTTCTGAGCTTATTGATCCAAGCTGAAAATTAAAGTGAGATATGAATCTGGTATTATTTAGTTTTGACAGCGAATTTTAAAATAGGAAAAAAATACCTCTAAATTGGTTTACAAAAACAATTTAGACCATCAGAAATTCTGCCTGTGTTTTTATAAAAAATATATTCATGGAAAAATAAAGTTTTTTTTTCCAATGTCTGTATAAATATGAGTTTATGTTGAACAACAAAAGGTTTTTGCAGAGCCTTAACATTTGCTTATTAGACAATAGAATTTGATTCTGGCCTTCCGTGTGTGTCTAAATTCAGTTGATTGACACCTCATTATTAGTAGTCCACTCTCACTAATCATTTTTAGCACACACAGAATCTAAAATCTTTGGGTGGTACTTTCCATTTCTTGCCTGTGCTTTCATGTTAGCAATGAAATATTGATAATTTTATACAGGAGACATAAAATACATCTGTAGAACATGATTGCAGATGTTGGCAGTGATGGAAAGGTAGCAGCTTTTGAGGGTAAGGCAAGATGGAGTGAAAGTTTGGTTAAGGAAGGCAGCTCAAGCATATTGATAAACTGAAGGAGTGCCTGTGGAGAGATCCAAGATAGACTAGAAGAGATATAATTGAAAAGTAAGAAAGTAAGAAGGAATAGATATCGGTGTGGAGGAGAGGGGAATTGAGGAATGTGTCTCCCATTCTTTGGTTAATTTGGGTGAGATCATCTCCTAACAGAAGGGTTTGAGTAGGAATGGCCAAAGATTGGAAAAGAGTGGTCAAGTTTATTTGTCCCTGGAAATGCAAACAAAAATGTGGAAAACTAGAGATAATGAGAATTTACATTTGTTCTTCCAACTATTATTTATTGAGTATCTATGTTGTGCTAGACACTAGAGACAAAGAGGTGAATAAAACACAGGACTTCTGGTATCATGGGGCTTATTAAAAGAAGTCAATGTGCTTAGCCTGTAATTGGGAAGACCAAGAGAGAATATCAGTTATAGCAATGGTTGCCAAACATGTGTTGGGTGAGAGGAGCTGCCTGTCTGATGTGCTACTAAAAGACAGAGCTGAGACCAGTAAGTAAATTTGCAGAAAGTAAGGTCTTGACTCAAAATAAGGAAGAAAGCAGTGCTGTTAGAGGGAATGAGTTCCTTGTCATTCTGAGCATCTGTAACAGAGAAGAAGTAGCCATTGGCCATGATTAATAGAGATGATTCAGACATTGGCAGGCAAGTTGCAGTCGATGAGCTTTTAAGACACCTTACAACTCTGTGAGTCTGTGAATCACTGAGTGTCATCACACGATGTCACTTGCAGAAATTATTGCATAGATTGTCATACTGCCTCAACTGTTGTCGATGTACATTTATTTTAAGAGATGGCAGAAACCAGGAAGAAGGTTAAGGTCTATTTCCGTTGAAGTAACTTCTCTTCTAGTTTCCTGTGATTAAGACATTTACTTAAAACCAGCCTTGCTGGTGAAAAGGCGTGTAATCACTGGTTCTCTTCAGCCCCTGTCATGACAGATTAGCATTAATAATATAGAGAACAGCAGCATTAAAAGTAATTACAAACTGTCAGAAAGATACAAGAAATATGACATAGTTCATAGCTTCTTTTCAGGCTTCAAATATTATTTGAGGGGAAAAATAATTACATTTTTCTGTTCATTTCCTAATACAAATAACTTCAGATATCTCATAATTCTTAAAATTTGCAATTAATTCGTTGAAAAACTAATGTCAGGTTGAAAAAGGGCCTCTTTGGTCACAAATTTGCACTGCGGAATGATTCCTTAAGGTACATTCCCAATTGCCTGTCAAGGTTCCTATTAAATGAATTAATGTAGAAACATAAATCAACTAGCATTTAAAAATATAAATTGTCTAAACTTTAATTGTACATGTGCTTAGCTTTTTCACCTTTTGTCTGTTTAAATACTCCAACCTCTTAATTTAGGTATGCATTCCTACAAATTTACCTAAGATACCAGAATTTAGTAAAATTCTTCCCAGTGAACTTTTGTTCAACTCAAGCCCATTTTGTTCTAGCTATCCCATCTAGTATGTGTTTTTCTATGAAAAATGAGAAAGGTTTCAGTGTTCATATCTTAATAAAATTTATAAGGCTTCTTCCACACTTCCCCTCTTTCTGTAATCCTTTCTTCTTTATTGCATGTACTCTTTAACCTGAGAAGAAATAAAAACAAAGATGAACACTTGTTACTTCTATACTTATTCTTTTTTCCAGAGGAAAAAAGGAAAAAAAGCATTTTTCCCTATTTTTAAGCACCATTCACTACAAACTAGTCACTAACTTACTATATTTAAAATTTATGATTTAATTGAATAGATGTATTATACATATATCTTGTGGTAGTCGTGTCATCTTATATTGGTTGTTTTGTAAAAGCAAAATTCTTAACAAAATGGGTGTTCAGATTTAGATAGAATAACTTGACCTCAGGAACTGATTGTAAGCAACCAATAGGTTGAAGCAGACGGGAATAGGGGTGTTGGATTGATGTCCATGGTCTTTCTGCCCTTACAATGCCTGGCATATTGCAGTACACGTAATTCCCGAAATAGGCCAAGGATGTCAAATAAAAAAGAAGGATGGAAAGAAGAAAAGAAGGAAGAATGTTATTGCATTCTAAATATTTGTTGACCTTACAAAGTCACTATTATATATGGCATATTCTTTAGGTAGAAGTTTCTATGGGTTAGCCTACATACTATCATGTGAAGTTCTATTTTATGTTTGTGTCAAATGATTGGAATCTTAAATCAACATTGTTCTGAGAAAGAACTAATTTCACTCATCAGTATATACCATAATATGTACACATATCCATGTTTTTTTCTTATTTTCTCTTTAGTTCCTCTATCATGGCCTGTCCTCTTTGGGAAAATAGTTCCCCTTCGTATAAAATGGTTTATAATGACATGAATGGACTAGATCCTTTGGGGGGAAGTACTGATACTCTATCTTTCTTATTAAAAATTTTATATTGACATATATATATGTATATATATATATGTACATGTAGAGAGAGAGAGAGAGACAAAATCATGTTACCCTCTGAACACAAAAAGCAGCTCCCTGTGAGGAAAGGCTTTAATATTCCTTAATGTTCGTTTATTACACAAGTCACTCATACACACAAAATTAGGATAAATAAAACTGGATGATCACAAAGAACATTAAAAAATCACTATCTGGTGATAGTAACTATTATCAAGATGGTGTTTCCTACATTTATATCTTAAAACAATTAACCATACTATACCTGCTGTTTGGGATGAGCTTTGTTCTTTCAACAATATATAATGAATGGATGTCTTTCCTTATCAATGAATATGCAGCCATATTACCATTTCTAATGACTTCAGAGTATTCATTGGTTGGCTTCATTTAAGCCCTTTTTATTTAAGCATGTCCTATCATTGAAAATTCAGATAATTTCTACTTTGTTGCTATTAAAGAATTTTATGATGGACATCCTTGTAATTCTCCCCTTGCATTCATTTAGGATCCTTTCAGAGCCTCCAAGTGTCGTTGGTGTCTTACAGGGAACAGCTGCCACACCAGAGACAGGATCAAATCCAGTCCTTAGTACTCGGTAGGCAGGATCTGACTAAATTAAAAAGTGAACCAAAAGGATGAAGCTGTGAGCAAAGTAGAGCCTTCGGGTCATTTTACTCTTTTGCTTAGCATCTTTTCCTCCTGTTATTTCTGCATTAGTATTGGTAGCAGTCTATATAACCGTTTCCCAAGGAAAATCATGGATCTCTTCAGCCACAGTTACAGACGTGGAAGTTGCACTTACCCTAAAGCCCTAAAAGTGTATGTATGTGTGTGCATGTGTGTATGCATGTGTGTTTCTATCTGAAATTTGGAAGTAATGGCAAAGGATCCCTGCATATCCTTTCAATGTCATGCTAAAGTACTCACTAACAAGCCTGCCCGAGGTTTGACTCTCTTGGGGCAGGGCTGGCAAACTTTATATGTAAAAGGCAAGGTAATAAATATTTTAGATTTAGATGGCCATATAGTCCCCGTCACAACTACTCACTCTGCTATTGTAGGGCAAAAGCAGCCACAGACAATACATAAATGAGTGAATGTGGCTATATTTCAATAAAGCTCCATGAAAATGTGAGGCAGACCAGATTTGGCCCACAGGCCATAGTTTTCTGACTCTTGTATTCGGGAAATGTAATTTTGTTTTACTTACTATTTATTATTATTAACTGACAAGGTATAAATTAGTTTTGTTTCGAAGAGATGCAAGGGTTTTATATGCAATAGGAAAATAACCACAATGGCTCTGCTGCCTAAAAGAGACCCACTTACTGGATAAAGACAGGTATAGGCTCAAATTAAATGGGTGGAAAAAGACATACAATGTGAATGGAAAACAAAAGCAAGCAGAACTAGCAATCGTTATATCAAATAAAGCAGATTTAAACGAACAACAGTAAAAAAGCAGAAAGGAGGGCATTATATGATGATAAAGCGTTCAATACAACAAGATTTAACACTGTCCTAAATATATATGCACCCAACACCAGAGCACATGGATTTATAAAGCAAATACTAGATCTAAGAAAACATTGAGAACAATACTATAATAGTGGGGGACTTCAGCACCCTACTGATATCACTAGACAGATCATTCAGGCAGAAAATCAACAAAGAAACTCTGGACTTCAACTGGATCAGAGGCCAAATGGACCTAATAAACATTTACAGAACATTCTATCCAACAACTGCAGAATATACATTCTTCTCATCTGTGCGTGGAACATTCTCCAAAATGAACCATATACTTCGCCATAAAGCAAGTGTCAGTAAATTTTTAAAAAATCAAAATTATATCAAGTATCTTTTCTGAACACAGTGGAATAAAATTAGAAATCAATACCAGGAGATATTCTCAAAACTACACAAGTACATGGAAACTAAACAACTTGTTATAGAATGACATTTGGGTAAACAATAAGATTAAGACAGAAATTAAAAAAAACTGAAATGAATGAAAATAGAGACGCAACATACCAAAACCTCTGGGATACAGCAAAAGCAGTGCTAAGAGGAAAGTTTTTAGCATTAAGTGCCTGTATAAAACAGAAAGATCTCAAATTAATAACCTAGTATCAAACCTCAAGGAACTAGAAAAAGAAGAACAATCCAACTCAAAGCTAGCAGAAGAAAAGAAATAAAGATCAGAGCAGAACTAAATGAGATGAAGAACAAAAAAACAAAGGTCCAGTGGATCAACAAAACAAAAATTTGGTTTTCTGAAAGGATAAATAAAATTGTCAGACTGCTAGCTAGAGTAACCAAGAAAAAAAAGAGAGAAGATTCAAGTAATTACAATCCAAGATGATAAAGGTGACATTACAACTGATACCACAGAATTATAAAAGAGCATCAGAGACTACTGTGAGTACCTCTGTGCATACTAACTGGAAAACATAGAGGAAATGGGTAAATTCCTGTAAACATGCAATCCCCCAAGATGGAAGAAATAGAAATCCTAAGCAGACCAGTAATGAGTAATAAAATTGAATTAATATTAAAGAAGTCTCCTAACAAAAAAGACCAGGACTAGATGTATTCACAGCCAAATTTTACCTGATATACAAAGAAGTGTTGGTACCAATCTTACTGAAATTATTCAAAAAAATTCAGGAGGATGGATTCCTCACTAACACATTCTGTGAAACCAGTATCACCCTGACACCAAAATCAGGCAAGGAAACAACAACAACAAAAATAAAACCATAGATCAATACCCCTGGAGAACATAGATGCAAAAATCCTCAAGAAAATACTAGCAAACTGAATTCAACAACACACCAAAAAGATAATTCATCATGCTCAAGTGGGTTTTATCCCAGGGATTCAAGGATGGTTCAACATTCACAAATCAATAAATGCAATTCACCATATAAACAGAACTAAAAACAGAAACCATATGATCATGTCAGCAGATGCAGAAAAGGCATTTGATAAAATCCAACATCCTTTGATGATGGAAACCTTCAACAAAACAGGCATCAAAAAATGCCTCAAAATAATAAGAGTCATATACGACAAACCCACAGCTAACATTATACTTAATGGGGAAAAGTTGAAAACATTCCCCCTAAGAACTGGAACAAGAAAAAGATGTCCATTCTCACCAATCCAATTCAGCATAGTAATAGAAGTCCTAGCCAGAGCAATAAGACAAAAGAAAGAACTAAAAGGCATTCAAACTGGAAAAGAAGTCAAATTATCACTGTTTAATGATGACACAATTGTATACCTGGAATACCGTGACTCCTTCAGAAGCTTCCTAGACTTGATAAATGACTTCAGTAAAGTCTTAGGATACAAAACTAATGTATAAAAATCAGTAGCGTTTCTGTACACCAGTAACATTCAAGCTGAGGATCGAATCAAGAACTCAACCCCATTTACAATAGCCACAAAAAAATAAAATACCCAGGAAGATATTTAACCAAGGAGGTGAAAGATCTCTACAAGAAGAACTATAAAACACTGATAAAAGAAATTATAGATGACACAAACAAGTGAAAAAATGCCCCATGTTCATGGATTGGAAGAATCAATATTGTTAAGGTGACCATACTTTCCAAAACAACTTATAGATTTAATGCAGTTCATATCAAACTATCAATGTCATTTTTCACAGTATTAGAATAAAACAATAGCAAAGTCATGGAACCAACCTAACTGTCCATCAACAATTGACTGTATAAAGAAAATGGTATATATACACTATGGACTTAGTAAGCAGCCATAAAGAAGCCCTATGGACTTAGTAAGCAGCCATAATAAAAGAAGGAAATCATGTCCTTTGCAACAACGTGGATGGAGCTGGAGGCCATTATCCTAAGTGAACTAACTTAGAAACAGAAAGGTAAATACTGAATGTTCTCACTTGTAAGTGGCAGCTAACAATGAGTACACATGGACATAAAGATGGAAATAATAGACACTGGGGACTCCAAAAGTGGGAGGGTGGAACTGGGATGCTGGTTGAAATATTACCTATCGGGTACAATGTTCACTATTTGAGTAGTAGGTGCCACTACAAGCCCAATCCCCACCTGTATGCAATATAGGCATGGAACAAACATGCACGTGTACCCCCGATTCTAAAATAAAGTAAGATAAAATAAAATAAAAATAAAAATAACCCTGATGATTATTCCATTATTGCTTTATAGAGTATTTGCCATTTTAAATATATAACTTAGCAACCATTGCCCAGCTTTGGCATCCTGCTGGCTCGCTCATTAATAAGTTAGTAAAATTTCAGCATGTCCTCACTATTTATATGAGAATTATGTTTTAAGCTTTTCAAAAAAGTATACTTTGCCTGGACTCCACAGGAAAGACGACCTTAAGAAAAAGACTTGGTAAGGAACATAGACTCAGAAGGTCAGCTCAGCCTTCCTTGCCTCTGCTGTTTTCTGCAGAGATGGTTGTCTGGTTTTTCATTTGCCTCTCTTTTGCTTGTGACCAGATAACTTACTGTCCCCATAGCATCTTTGTCCTCAGGAAGCTCCCTTCTACAAGGGCAGGACATCCTCATCAATTGGAAGGATAGTCTTGTGTCTAAACATTTGTGACGGTTCTGCTAAGTACATGCTGTGGCCAGCAGCATAGTTCCACCAGCAACTCACTTACAAAGTGTAACACATTTAGCTAGATTTTTTTTTTTCAGTCTTCACACTTTTTTTTTTCTGTTATGATTTCATTCTGAAAAGGGAACCAAGCCCGTTAATCATCTCCGAGTTTAGCAGAGAGCCTGGTGCTTGAGGGTTACGCTGCAGCATACACCGCCTCAGTGATTCACTGTCTCCACCAGTCACTATGCATCTGTGCTCAGCAGCCGCTGCTTGCCGGCACTTTGCTGATTTTTTTCTTTTGCTTTTGAAAAAGCTGCTGTGTGGTTTCTGTATACAGAATTTGAGTCTCTGCTTTTCCCCGGATCATCTCATTTGATCCTCCCAGCCAGCTTATGAGGCTAGTTTAGTATATTGCCACTGTTTATAGAGGAGGATTCTGAGAACTCAAAGAAGTTAAGGCACTTGCCTGAGATCACACTGCTTGTAAACTGCTGGGTTAAAATGGATTTTAACTCAGTTCCACCCACCCCTCAAACTCAAGCTTAGCCCTGCCCTGTATTGCCTCCCCAGTCCCTTACTCCCAGATCTGCCAGACCTATCGGCAGATCAGACCTGTCTTCATTCCTGGGCCTGTATGACTGTGGCTGGTAGGATAACATTAATACTAATATTTTAATGCTAACACTAATGTTAATACCCAACACTAATTGAGCATTCATAAATACCAGGCCCTTTTTTAACAGGAAGGTTATAATCTATCATCCAAACAGGGATACCTTTTTAAAAACAACTTTATTGGGGCAGTTGACAGATAATAAACTATAAATGTTTAAAGCATATAATTTAATAAATTATGATATGTATATTCACATGAAGCCCTCACCGTGATCAAGATAGTGGATATTTCTATGACCCCTGAAAGTTTCCTTATGCCTGTTTATCATCCTTCCCTATCACCCACTCCTGTTCCTGGGTAACCACTGATCTGCTTCTTTTCTTCTTTTCTTTCCTTTCCTCCCCTCCCCTCCCCTCCCCTCCCCTCCCCTCCTCTCCCCTCCTCTCCCCTCCTCTCCCCTCCTCTCCCCTCCTCTCCCCTGCTCTCCCCTCCCCTCTCCTCTCCTCTCCTCTTCTGACAGAATCTTGCTCCTGCCATCTTTGCTCAATGCAATCTCTGCCTCCTGGGTTCAAGCAATTCTCCTCCATCAGCCTCCCAAGTAGCCGGGATTACAAGCGCATGCCACCATGCCAGCTAATTTTTATATTTTTAGTAGAGAAGGGGTTTTTCCATGTTGGCCAAGCTGGTGTCGAACTCCTGACCTCAGGTGATCTGCCCAGCTGGTCCTCACAAAATGCTGGGATTACCAGCATGAGCCACCACGCTTGACCTGCTTTCTGTCACTATGGATTAGTTTGCATTTTCTAGAATTGTCTTTCTTACTTATTGATACACACATGTTGTGTGTATCAGTAGTTCATTCCTTTATATTGCTGAGTAGTATTCCATAGTATGGATATGCCACAGTTAATTCATCCATTCACCTGTTCATGGGCATTTGAGTTGTTTTCACTTTTTAAATATTACCAACAAAGCTGCTATGATCATTAATGTACAAGTCTTTGTATGAACGTATGCTTCCATTTCTCTTGGTAAATACCTAGGAGTAGAATAACTAGATCATATTGTTGGTGTAGCTTTAATTTTTAAGAAACTGCCAATTTTTTCCAAAGCGGTTGTACCATTTAATATTCTCATAAATGGCACATAAAAGCATATTAATTCCTCCACATCTTCATTGACACTTTGTGTGGTGAGCCTTTATAATTTTAAATATTATTAATAATTACATGTAGTATGATATCATGGCTTTAATTTTGCATTTCCCTAATGATTAATGATGTTGAATATATTTTCAAGTCTTTATTTGCCATCTATATATCTTCTTTAGTGAAGTTTCTGTTCAAAATCTTTGCTCATCTTTTTTTAAGTGGGTTGTTTCTTACTGAGTTTTCAGAGTTCTTTAGATATTTTTGATACAAGTCCTTTATCAGATATGTGATGGCAACTGTTTTCTCCCAGTCTGTGGCTTGTCTTTTCATGCTGTTCAGTGTCTTTGAAGACTAAAAATTTAAAGTTTATAAAATTCAGTTGATTAATTTTTAATTTTTATAGTGCATGGTTTTTATGTTTCTTTGGAGAAATACTTGCCTAGCCCATAATCACATGTTTTCTTCTTTGTTTTTTCTCTAAATGTTTTAAGATTTTAGGTTTTTCACAAATGTTCCATTTTGTGTTAATTTTTATGTGTGGAGGTAGATATTGATTTGTCAGTTACACTGGGCTTCTTTTTCCACATAGATGATGATGGTAATGGTGAATAATGATAGCTCTACTTCAGTCTGGAGAGATTTTATTTTTGCCTTATTTCACTGGCTGGAACCTCTTAGACAGTGTTTAATAGAATTGGTGCGAATGAGCATTCTTGTCTCATTCCTGATGTAGGAGTAAAATAATATTTAATCTTTCACCATTAAGAATGATGTAAGAGCTTTCGGCTGGAACTGCCATCTTCCAGTAATTCACCAAAATGACAAACACAAAGAGAAAGAGGAGAGGCACCCGATACATATTCTCTGGCCTTTTAGAAAACATACAGTTGTTCCTTTGGCCACGTATATGCGAATCTGTAAGAAAGGTGATATCGTAGACATGAAGGGAATGGGTACTCTTCAAAAGGGAATGCCCACAAGTGTTACCATGGCTAGACTGGGAGAGTCTACAGTGTTCCCCAGCATGCTGTTGGCATTGCTGTAAACAACCCCACAAGTGTTACCATGGCTAGACTGGGAGAGTCTACAGTGTTCCCCAGCATGCTGTTGGCATTGCTGTAAACAACCCCACAAGTGTTACCATGGCTAGACTGGGAGAGTCTACAGTGTTCCCCAGCACGCTGTTGGCATTGCTGTAAACAACCCCACAAGTGTTACCATGGCTAGACTGGGAGAGTCTACAGTGTTCCCCAACACGCTGTTGGCATTGTTGTAAACAAGGGCAAGATTCTTGCCAAGATAATTAATGTGCATATTGAGCACATTAAACACTCTAAGAGCTGAGATAGCTTCCGGAAACACGTGAAGGAAAATGATCAGAAAGAGAAAGAAGCCAAAGAGAAAGGTACCTGGGTTCAACTGAAGCTTCAGCCTGTCCACTCAGAGAAGCACGCTTTGTGAGAACCAATGGGAAAGAGCCTGAGCTGCTGGAACCTATTCCCTGTGAATTCATGGCATATTAGGTGTTAAAAAAATAGAAGACCTCTGGACTATAAAAATGTTTCTCTTCATTGAGTAGAAGTGTGGTGTCCTCTCCCCCAAAGCAATATTTAAAGCAAATTTTAATTGTGTCCTAATTCATTATGTGATGTCTTTACTATTCAAATGTAATGTATTTCTTGCTGAAAGACGTGAGGTAGCTTAGTGTGCAACAAATTACTCAACTGGTTAGAAAATGGCCAGGTATTATGTATGAAATATTTGTGCTGGTTTGAAGATAGTCCCTCTAAATCATCAAGGAAGAAATAAAATAATTTACAAAAAAAAAAGAATGATGTAAGTAAGCTATGTGATTTTATAGGTGTCCTTTATCTGGCTGAAGAGTTCTCTTTTATTCTTAGTTTACTGAGAGGTTTTTTTTTGTTTGTTTTAAATTAGAAATGAATGTTGGATTTCGTTGAATGCTTTTGTAATTTTTCTTTCAAAATCTATTAATATCATGAATACCTTTAACTGATTTTTGAATATTAAACTAAACTTTTTTTCCTGGGATAAGCCTTGTCTAGTCATGAGGTACTTACACATTGTTGGATTCGATTTGCTCACGTTGTTATGCTTTGGGATATTGCCTATAGGTTTTTGTTTTGGAGTTTTCTTTTTGTAATCTCTCTTTTCTCTCTATTTCAATCTCATCAGAGTAATGGGCCTCATAGAGCGAGTTGAAAAATATTTTCCTTTCTTCAGTTCTCTGGAAGAGTTTGTCTAGAATTTATACTATTATTGCCTTCAATATTTGGTGGAGTCTTTCAGTGAAGTCATCTGAACTCGGAGTTTTCTTTGTGGTAGTTTTCACAACAAATTTATTTAATTTATTTAGGGTTATTTGGGTAATCTAGCTCTTCTTGTGTAAACTTTGATATTTTGTGTCACTTAAGTCATTCGCTTATTTCATTTGTTATCAAATTTATTGGCATAGAATTGTTCATAATATTTCTTTACTATCCTTTGATTATATTTAGATCTTTCGTGATGTTACTTATTTTATTCCTAATATTGGAAATTTGTGTTTTCTTTTTCCTTTTTTTTGTCCTGATCAGTGGCTACAAACTTATCAATGTTATTAATCTTCACAAGAAACTGGTTTTGGTTTTATTGTTTTTCTCTGTTGTTTTCTGTTTTATAGTTTATTCAATTAGTAATTATAAATGGATTTATTAACAATTAAAATGCCGATGTTTATTATTTCTTCTCTTCTGCTTACTTTAGGTTTCATTTGCTCTTCTTTTTCTAATTTCTTATGGTGGAAGCTGAGGTAATTGATTTGAAAACTTTCTTTTTTTTATATAAGCATTTTATTGCTATACATTTTTAATTTTTCTATAAGCACTGCTTTAGCCACATTAAACAATTTTTTTTTTTTTGAGATGGGGTCTCCCTCTGTTGCCCAAGCTGGAATGCAGTGGCACAGTCTTGGCTCACTGCAACCTCCACCTCCTGGGTTCAGGTGATTCTCCTGCCTCAGCCTCCTGAGTAGCTGGGATTATTTGGGCACACCACCATGCACGGATAATTTTTGAATTTTTAGTAGAGACGGAGTTTCACTATGTTAGCCAGGCTGGTTTCCATCTCCTGACCTCAAGTGATACCCCCGACTCAGTCTCCCAAAGTGCTGGGATTACAGGCGTGAACCACCTTGCCCAGCCACGTTAAACAAATTTTGATGATATATTGTGTTTTCATTTTTATTCAATTTAAAAGACTTTTTAATTTCTTATTTGATTCATGAATTCTTTGGAAGTGTGTTACGTAGATTTCAAGTATTTGAAGAATTTTCTAGATGGCTTTCTATTATTGATTTGTAATTTAATCCTACTGTGGTCAGAGAACATACTTTGTAAGACTTGAATCGTTATATATTTATTGATGCTTGTTTTATGGCTTATAACATGCTTTTTCTTGGTAAATGTTCCATGTGCACTTGAAAAGAATGTATTTTCTGTTGTCGACGAGTGTTCTAGAAAGGTCAAATAGGTTAAGTTGGTTGATAGCATTGTATAAGTCTTCTATGTTCTTACTAATTTTCTATCTAGACAGTCTATCAATTATTGAGAGAATGTTAAAATTTGACAAAAATGCCAGTTTTTCTATTTCTCTACAATTCTATAAGTTTCCAATTTATGTATTTTGAAGCTTTGTGTTTAGGTGCATAAATATTTAGAATTGTTTTGTACTCTTGATGCCTTGACCTCTCTATCATTATGAAATGATTATCTTTAACTTGGGTAATTTTAATTCCTGACATATAACTTCATCTGATACTAATATAGCATCTTCAGCTTTATTTTGGTTAGTATTAGCATGATATACATCTTTTCACCCTTTTACTTTTAATCTGTGTCTTTGTATTGAAAATGAATTTCTTATAGGCAGTATACAACTAGGTATTACTTTTTTATCTAATCTGATAATTTGGGATTTTTAATTGAGGAATTTGGGCTATTTACATTTAATGTAATTATTGACATCTTTAGTGGGCTTAAATCTACATGATAGTACTTATTTTTATTGTCCCATCTGTTCTTTTTTATTCCCTTTCCTCTTTTTCTGCCTTTTTTGGAATATTTTTTATAATTCCATTTTTTTCTCTTTAGTTGGTTTATTAGCTATAACTCTTTGTTGAGTTATTTTAGTGGTTACTTTAGGGTTTATAATTAAGTTCATAATTTTACACACACACACACACACACACACACACATATATAGCAGTTGATATCTTTTATAAAGATTTAATAAGAAAATAATCAGAAAAAATTTATTGTATTTACCCAGGCAGTTACAGTTTCTGATGCTTCATTCCTTTTTCTCAATCTAAGTCTATATCTGGAATAATTTTTCTTCTGCTCTAAGAATCTTAATATTCTTTGTATTACAGTTTTGTTGGTGATAATTCTTTCAGATTTTGTGTTTTGTAAACATCTTAATTTTGCCTTTGTTTTAAAAAGACCTTTAAAAATCATTAAACAATTCTAGGTTGGTTGTTTTTGGTATTTCTATAAGTATTCTTGACAGCTTTTCTGAAACAGAGTTAAATTACTAGGAAACAGTTTAATCCATGTAGGTCTTGCTTTTATATTTTGTTAGGTGGGATCAAAGCAGCATTTAATCTAGGGTTAATTCTTCCTTATTACTGAAGCAAGACTCTCTTTAATACTCTCATCAATGCCCCATCAATTGAGAAGTTTTCATTATAGCTGTTGGGAAAATCCGCTGTTAGAGGGTGGTGTTCATCTGATCCTTTGGGGTGGCTCTTTCCTCGTGCTTGGGTAAGTTTCTTCACAGGCACACATTGATCAGTACTTAAGTTGGACCCTCTAAAGGTCTCCTGAGTTCTCTTTCTGTGCATCCTTTTCTCTGGAACTCAGCCTTGAAAATTTTAGCTACCTTGGCCTTTGGCATTCCCAGACTTCCAGATCCTTCTCTCATCTTTTTTTTTTTTGTTTTTTAAAGACAGAGTTTCACTCTTGTTGCCCAGGCTGGAGTGCAATGGCGCAATCTCGGCTCACTGCAACCTCTGCCTCCCAGGTTCAAGCGATTCTCCTGCCTCAGCCTCCCAAGTAGCTGGGATTACAGGCACCCACCACCACGCCTGACTAATTTTTTGTAATTTTAGTAGAGACAAGGTTTCACCATGTTGGCCAGGCTGGTCTTGAACTCCTGACCTCAGGTGATCCACCTGCATCAGCCTTCCAAAGTACTAGGATTACAGGTGTGAGCCACCATGCCTGGCCTCCTTCTCTCTTCTTTCTCTTCTTTACACCATGACTTAGACATCTACTTTCTCTACATGGTAAGATAGGGCAGTTAGTAGAATCACCTCTTTTTGTTTCGCATCTTTCAGGGACCACTGTCTTATCTTTTCTGATGTCCAGTAGCTTGAGAATCATTATATATATATTGTTTCTTTAAAAAAATTTGTTTCAGGAAGGAAATGCTAATTCTATTTCATGCTAACTCCATCTTGGCCAGCAGCAGAGGCCAAATCAAGACACTTCTGAGAGTAAAAGGAGAAAGCTCCACTAATAATTATACCATGTAACAGGCATAAACCAAACTGTCCTAGATAAAATGGGACGTATCGTTATCCTGTATATGAAGAGCATTACCTGAATTAATTAATCAGTGTTTATAGTAACTTTATGAAGTAGGCAGTATTCGTTTCATTCACAGATGAGATAAGCGAGGTAGGTAGGAGTTAACTCACTTATCTAGTGTTTCACAGGCAGGTTGTGGGTGGTAGAGCGGGGATTGGAATTCAAGAACACGGATTCTGAGCCCACGCTTACTGGTGCCGCTCACTACCCCTACCACCACCAGCACCACCCCCTGTCTCCAACAATACACAGCTGGGAAACGTTAGCATTCAGTGATATTATCCACAACATCCAGTTTGTAGTGGATCCTATACCAGCTCTGGGCACTAGGGGGTTGTCTGAGGGCCAGCTCCCTTCCTGTCTCCTTCTCCACCAATTTCATGAACATTCTGGTCTCTGTTACCTTCTCTCTTCCATCCCCTGTGGTTTGCCTGTTTCTCCTGCCAGTTAACTTTAGGACTAGACTCAGTGTGGAGTCTCCACATTCTTTTCTGATCTCCAAACTGGCCCCCTCTGAGGAACCCTGATGAAACCAGAGTGGGATGTGCTGTGTCCACTGGGTCCAGGGTCTGTGCTTCTAGCATTTTGACTGAGCCCAGTGGCTTCCCTGCCAGGCAGCTCTGCCTCACTCACCCTCCACCTCGGCATGTGTCATGCACATTACGATGCCAAGTATATGTCACACATGATCTTGCCCCCTAGAGTCATTCGCAGAGTGATGAGGCCACCATGGTGTTGAATGGGTTCAGGAATCCATACTTCTCATTTTAATTTGGTCTTGTCTTTTCTATCAGTGTACCAGTGTTAAGGGTAAAAGCCACACCAAGCAGGCTGGTTTAAAACAGCACACTCATTATTCAGCTGATTATACAGACTTAGGCTCTTTTCCTCCTCCCTCCTAACCGAGCGTCATGCAGCCCCCTTTGTCCCCCACTGCCCATCACCCTCTCTAGAGGCCACCCGCAGTGGTCTCTTCTTTGTTCTCCTATCTGTAGTCAGGCAAGGATATCCCTTTGTTCCCTTATCTTGCCTTGTTCAGGAATGTTATCTGCGTTGAGGCCTAATTTGTTTCATCACCTCTTTCACCTCCCCAGGACCTTCACTCCCCTGCTTCCTTACCAAGGTCAACTCTCCTCATCCCTCTCAGGAATTTGCTCTTATCTATGTAACAGGGTTGCATTTTATTCTGCGAGACCACAGGGCAAGAAATGCCACATTCTTTTCCTTCTTTAAATCAAGTTTAATATGAAATAGCAGAAAATTCAATATCTGTCTTTACCTGGGCTTCTTCCATTACCAATCCAACCCCACAGTGTCAGGCAAAAGCTCATGATGTCTTTGCAGCACGGCATTTTCAGGGAAGGCTTGACTTGGCTCTGGCCTGGACAGTTACCAGTTATAGGCTTATTGTCCCAACCTTGCTGTTCCCATGAAGGCCAAACCTGGAGGATTCTGTGCCACGTTTGAGTGTGGTACTGTGGCTCTCAGGGATAAATCACTAACTGTTTAACTCCCACCCCAGCCACTGACAACCAGGCATAGACCAGCCTTCGTTTGTGGGAACCCCAGAGGACTTCATCCTTGTTGTCTTGTTGGATAAATATCTCCCTTCCCTGTCTTAGTAATTCAGGCTGCTATAACAGAACACCATAGAGAGGGTGGCTTAAACAACAGACAGTTATCTGTAATAGTTCTGGAGTCTGGTGTGCACCCCAAATTTCTGAGACAAGACTCGGTCAATTTAGAAAGTTAATTTTGCCAAGGTTAAGGACATGCCAGTGACACAGCCTCAGGAGGTCCTGGCAACATGTGCCCAAGGTGGCTAGTGTACAGCTTGCTTTTATACCTTCTAGAGAGACAGAATACATCAATCAATACATGGAAGATTTACACTGGTTCAATCTGGAAGGGCAGGACAACTCAAGGTGGGAGGAATGTCTGGATTTCGAGAAGGGGTTGTGGAGACCTAGGTTTTATCATGCAGAGGAAGCCTCCAAGTAGCAGGCTTCAGAGAGGATAGAGTGCAAATGTTTCTTATCAGGCTTTAGGTTTGTATTGATGTTAATGCTGGTGGAGTATAATGAGGCATGTCCAACCCCCACTTCCCATCATGGCCTGAACGTCTTTCAGGTTAAATTTTAGGAAGCCCTGGCTGAGGAGAGGATTCATTCAGATGGTTGTTGCGGGTGGAATGGGGGCCTGGGAGTTTTATTTTTTGGTTTACTCTGGGAAGTATAAGATCAAGATCTTGGCAGATTAGGTATCTGGCAAGGACCTTCTGTCTGGTTTGCAGATTGCGGTCTTCTCGTCTTTTTCATGTTCTCACATGGTGGAGAGCAGGGAGGGAAAAGCAAGCTGTCTCATGTCTTTTAATAAGGGCACTAATTCCATTCATAAGGATTCCATTTCCTGACCTAATTACCTCCGAGGCCCCACTTTCTAATAACATCATGTTGTAGGTTAGGATTTCAATACATGAATTTGGGGGGTACAAAACCATTCAGTCCATAGCATCACGTTAGTTTAAATTGCTTGTAAAAATCCAAAAAGCATTCACTTCTTCTCCCTGTCCAATATAATCCACCATAACATCCTTCAGAGAAGCAAGCCTTTTGAGAAACAAATAGCTAGGAAGGACTTTATTTCCTCTGCCTGGCAAGTTTGCTTTCAGCTCTGGGTCACAGAAACACACCTGAGGCAACAACACACAAAGACATGGCGTCTTTTCTGAGCTTGGCAAGGGAAACATAACTTGAAGTAAGGGGAAAAAGCCCACATTTATATCTGAATACTGCAGTTTCTACCACTTGTTAACTGTGTGACAGTTGACATCTAAAAACTGAGGCTCAGGAAAACATCTGCCATCTGACTTCTTAGGGTTGTTTTGAAGATTAAATAAGTTAATAGTGTGAAAACTGCTTAGAACAATGCTATGCAAGTGTTAGCTATGGTTAGTGTCAACTAATAATGCTGCTGGTGACATTTTGTCTGTGCTCCTTATTTCAAACATCTTACTTGGAGCTTCCAAAGTTAGCACTTAGAGTGAATATTAGGTTGGTGCAAAAGCAGTTGCATTTTTTGCCATTAAAAGTACACGCAAAACAGCAGTTACTTTTGCACCAGCCTAATAGCTTCTGTATGCAGAATTACCTGCAAATTCCTTTGGAGAATAGCCATCATATTTCTTGCTGTGTCTAACCCAGGCAGTTTTCCTCCCAGCTTTAAATTCACTTATGTTGTCTTGGGTTGGTCTCCCAGTGAAGGTGTTGCTTGCAGATTTATACCTCTCCTCTCACAGCCAATCTGGGGCAGGCCTTCATTTAGTGAAAAACTGCAGAATCATCCATGCTGCTTATTTTTTTTTTCTGTCTCTCTCTCTCTCTCTCTCTCTGTTGAGTATACATAGTGGAAATCATATAAGTTAAATGTGAATGAACTCTAACTTGCAGTTTTCCTAAAGTCCATCTCATCCTAAGCCTAGCTGAATATGAAATTGACATCCCTTTCTATTTCAGGGACCTTCACGATGCCATTGGTCACACAGGGCAGGGAAAGAGAAGTTCAGAGATTCCCCTGGACTGCCACCATTGGTATCCTCATGATGTTCCCAAAGGCAGATCATTTTGCTCTTCTTTTAGGAAATAGTAGTAACTGACTGACTTCACTGAAGTCTCCTTTCTCCCTTGTTCTAATCCTTAGTGGGTACAATGAGTCCTTTACCTGGGGCAGTAGGGTGTATGTATTAGGATTCCAGGGGATGTTCTTCATCCCTGGTGGCAGCTATGCAAGGAATATTCAACCGTATATGGCTGTTGAGCATCACCTGTAGTTTTTGTTTGTATTAAGATACAGTCTTCTAGATCAAGAGCAGTGGCTCACTCCTGTAATCCCAAAGCTTTGGGAGACTGAGGCAGGAGGATCACTTGAGCCCAGGAGTTCAAGACCAGCTTGGGCAACATAAGGGAGACTTCATCTTTACAAAATAAAAAATAAAATAATTAGCCAGATATGGCGGCACATGCCTGTAGTAGCAGCTACTCAGGAAGCTGAGCTGGGAGGATTGCTTGTGCCTGGGAGGTCAAGGCTGCAGTGAACCACGATCACGCCCCTTGACTCCAGCCTGCGCAACCAAATGAGATGCTGCCTCAAAAAGAGAAGAAGAAAAAGGAATGCTCTTCTAAAAGAGATGACACAGGCAAATATTAGCCACATACACTTGAACATGGGAAAAATTAAAACTGAGACAACACCACCCTGGACCAGGTACCCCACATTTTGTTTTTCTCCCTCCTCTGTCACTAATCAACTAGATGGTCTCAGGTGAGCCCCGTCCCCTCTCTGAGGCTCACTTTTCTCATCTGTGAGATGAGGGGTTGCGCATATGGACTTCCCAGTTCTGTCATCCTAAACTCTGTGATTCCACTTGATCAGTGTGAATTCTTCCTTGAAACCTTTCCGTGACAGGAATGGCTTTGGGGAATGCACTGGAAAATGGTGTTGCTTCTTAGGAAAGTTACCTGGTGGAGGCGGTGTAGTAATTTTAGTTTCCTTTGCGGGGACCACTTCTGCTGTAATCTTTATGCATGTTATGGGTAGGGTTGAATCCACCACCTCAGCTCCAAGGACCAATCCATCCTCTTTGTCATGGTGATAAGTTCATACATAGGCATGTAACCCAAGTGGTTCAATGGGATTCACTCCTGAAAGTCTTGTTGGAAACTATTAGAAAAGAGTCATTGTCTTTTCTTCAGTATTGGTACACTGGTACACATAGAGTTGGTAATGGCCATCCTTGACATAACATGGAGAGTATGTCCAAGAAATGAGGCTGATAGACACACACATAGTTACAGAGAGACAGAAGCATGCAGAAACAGAGAGATATTATACTGATGACATTGTTGAGTCCCTTGATCCTGGCCTTTCCTTTTGGGCTTAACAGTAACAAGAGTCACTAAATATCCTTTCTGCTCAAACCATTTTGACTTAGGATTCTGTTATCTGCAAATGAATGATGCCTGCCTAACAGGGGTGATGTTTCCATTGCAATGTTGGGAGAAGAATTTGCTTGCCTCTAGATGCCATGAATAGAGGCTTAGAAATGAGAGAAGGGAGTATAATCTCAGACAGCAGAGGGTAGCATGGGAATGGGAAAGGGAAAGACCCTACAATGTGCTGAGCAGTGTGCTGCACGTTTCATTTTTTTTCTACATTTAACTCCATAACCCTATGAGAAATGTGTTATTTTCATTATGCCCATTTTTCAGAGAAGGAAACTGGAGACAGAACAGATTAAGGACTTGCCTGAGGTCGCACAATCGGTGGCAGAGCAGAGATTTATAACCAGACTCATGGTCTCCTGAGCTTCAGCTCTTGACCACTGAAGTATAGTTCCATGGTGATTTTTCCCCCTAATTTCCTGCCTAGCTTGCCACCTAGCTGGAGTGGGGCTGTAATGTGAATCAAGACCTCCTGTACTCCAACACATGTGTAAGAGAGATGGAGGAGAAGTACAGACAGGGGAGATCTCTAAGTGGACAAGTCCTGTGGCTAAAACAAAATCCTGGAAGGTGATTACCCTCCACACCCCACCCCACCCAAGCCAGAAAGGAAAAGATTGTCCAAAGAAAACTAATTTTTTAAATAGATACTTTTTTGCAAATTTAACAGAATTGTGATCTATCCATGCAGTTTTAAACTGTCAAATGATTTAGCCATAAATTTCGAAATGAGAATATATAGCGTATAACCACATCAACTTTTTATGAAACATATTGCAATTTATTAGTTATCAATGCAGTGTGTTTCAGCATATCTTTTTGGGAAATCAAATATATCATTTTAATATTTTCTTCCACATGCAATATACATTAACTCACAGGATGCTGAGGCTGACTCTGAGAATTTCTGTCATTTCCTTCTTGTCCTTTTTTCCTTCTCTGCTTCATCTGCTGTGCGTTTATCTTTATGTGCTCCCTTCCATTTGACTGTACAGAAAAGCTCTATGAAGGGAACCTGGTTATAAACCTCAGCCCTGCCTCCTATTGTGTGACCTCAGGCAAGTCCTTAATCTGTTTTTTCTCCAGCTTCCTTCTCTGAAAAATGGGCATAATAAAAATAGTACCTTTCTCATACGGATAGGAAATTAAATGTAAAATATGATATACTGCACATTAGCTGTTTTATTTTTTATTTTATGGTGCCTTGTAC
This sequence comes from Pan paniscus, assembly GCF_029289425.2. Lineage (NCBI taxonomy): Eukaryota > Metazoa > Chordata > Mammalia > Primates > Hominidae > Pan > Pan paniscus. Next base: position 92,197,543 of record NC_073267.2, read on the forward strand.
ATAGTAGGTGCTCAATAAATTCTGTTAAGTTAATGCATTATAAAATATTTCAGTTTATCTCATTATAAATAATAACCAAGGATAAGTAATTTTAAAACTAACCTTATAAATTGAAGTTAATATACATCTTGACAATTGCATAATTTCTAAGTGTACAGCTGGATAAATTATCACATATTAAATGCACCCATGTAATGACCACTCAGATCAAGAAATAAACCATTACTAGCTTTCCAGTAGCCCTGACTTTTGTTTCCCCCAGTTCACTACAATTTTGACTTCTACTTCATTCATCAATTTTGCTTGTTTTTGGACTTAATATAAATGGACCCATACAGTATATATTCTTTCATGTCAAGCTTTTTAAAAAGGTAGCATCATTTTTTGAAACTTATTTATATAATTTATTATAGCAGTAATTCATTCCTTTTTATTGCTGTGTAGAATTATATTTGATGATACACCACAATTTACTCATTCATTCTATTGATGGACATTTGGGTTGTTTAAAGGGCTTTTTTTCTACCTGAATATGCCACTATGAACATTTTTGTTTCTTGCTAAACAATCCCATCAAAAAGTGAGCTAATGACCTGAACAGACAACTCTTAAAAGAAGATATACAAATGAAAAACAAACATATGAAAAAATGCTCAACATCACTAATGATCAGGGACGTGCAGGTTAAAAACCACAATGTGATACCACCTTATTCCCACAAGAATGGCCATCATCAAAAAATCAAAAAATAATAGATGGTGTGGATGCAGTGAAAAGGGAACACTTCTACACTGCTGGTAGGAGTGTAAACTAGTACAACCACTATGGAAAACAGTGTGGAGATTGCTTAAAAAACTAAAAGTAGGACTATCATTTGATCCAGCAATTCCACTACTAGGTATCTACCCGGAGGAAAAGAAGTCATTATAAGAAAAAGATACTTGCACACACATGTTTATAGCAGCACAATTCACGATTGCAAAAATGTGGATCTAGCCCAAATATCAATGAGTGTATAAAGAAACTGTGATGTATATATATACCACATTATATATATACATATATATACACCACTTTTTAATATATATATACATATATATGTATATATATATATAATGTAATATTACTTACCCATAAAAAGGAATGAATTAATGGCATTTGCAGCACCTGGATGGGATTGGAGACTATTATTCCAAGTCCAAGTGGAGTTAACTCAGAAATGGAAAACCAAACATCATATGTTCTTACTTATAAGTGGGGGCTAGTCTATAAGGAGGCAGAGGCATAAGGATGATACAATGGACCTTGGGGACCCAGAGGGAAAGGGTGGGTAGTGTGTGAGGGATAAAAGACTAGAAAGTGGGTTCAGTGTATACTACTCAGGTGATGGGTGCACCAAAATCTCACAAATCACCACTAAAGAACTTACTCATGTAACCAAATACCACCTGTTCCCCAATAGCCTATGGAAATAAAAAATTTAAAGAAAAAGAACATTTTTATACATGTTTATTGGGATACATAGGCATGCGTTTTTTGGGCTTATGTCTAGGAGTAGAATTTTTGGTTCACTGGCCATGCACATTTTCAATGTGGGTAGATATTGCCAAATAGTTTTTGAAGTAGTTATGCCAATTCATATTGTCAGTGCTCCACACTGGAAGACCACTAGGAATACACTTGTAGTGGAAAATGAACAAATTTAGGTTCATTAATTCATTTCAACAAGGGAGAGCACACACGAAGGGGATGGTGAGACGTCTCAAGAAAAGGGTGTTGGGAAGAATTAGGAGATTTGGGCTTCTGTTAGGTGGTTTTGGGAGGATTCAAGGAAACTGGGCTTTGATCTTACTTGGATACTGTCAGGAAGCCAGGTTAATTCTGTGACTGGGTGGCTTAATCATTTTTATCCAGAAAGCAGGAAGAATGGAATGAGGCTAAACTGGAATTTGAAGAGAAGTAGCATTGACTTACATAAGCCAACATATTAATTTCCTGTGGCTGCTGTAGCAAAGTACTGCAAACTGGGTGGCTTAAAACAGCAGAAATTTAGTTTATTTTCTCGCAGTTCTGCAGACTGAAAGTCTGAAATTAAGGTGTTGGTAGGGCTAATTCCATTTTGGAAGCACTGAAGGAGAATTTATTCCATGCCCTTCTCCTAGATTCTAGTGATGGCTGGCAATCCTTGGCTCTCCCTGGCTTGTAGGTGCATTGCTCCAATCTCTTCCCCTATTGTCCTATGATGTGCTCTCTCTGTCTGTATCCCTAGTCAATTTCTTATAAGGACAATAGCCATACTGGATTAGGTCCCACACTAATGACCTCCTCTTAACTTGATTGCATCTGCAAAAACACCTTATTTTCAAATAAGGGCACATGAACAGGCACTGGTGATTAAGACATTGACTTATTTCTTGAAGGGATAGGATTCAACCCATAATAGCTGAAATACAGGGTGTTTGGTTGCTTTTGTAGCTTGAACAGTGTTCTTAATTTTGTCTGTGTTCAGATGTGATTAGGGAGGGGTCTTATTGTCTGGTGTAACAGGAAATATGTTCAATGGGAGAATACTATAGCCTAGCTTCCTGTTTTTGGGGTGACTTTTCTCTTTCTCAGTAGCCTCCACTCTTGGTATTGTCAAGCTTGTTAATTTCAGTCATTCTGGTCAGTGTGAATTGACATCTTATTGTAGCTGTAATTTGCATTTCCTTGATGACATTGAGATTGAGCACCTTTTAGGATTCTGGGGGCTGTTTGGATATGCTTTTTTACGAAGTGTTTGTTCAAGTCTATTGCCATTTCTTTATTAGGCTGCCTGCCCTTTTCTTATTGAATTTCTAGAGCTTTTAATATATTCTGAATACAAATTGTTAGGTATATAGTATTGGTAATATCTTCTGCTAAACCATGCCTTGTCTTTCTATCTGCTTACATGAACCAGAGGGATGAGAACATTCCATCAATGGTATGTTTTTACTTTCTTTCATCCATGTATCAGGTATTGTATAGACACAGGCATAGGCCATGAGTTCAGCTTACCATGAACTCCCTGACCTCAACTTCTGCTTCTCTCCCCATGTCCACCCTGCTCCAGCCGTGCTTACTGCTGCCTTTGCCTGGAATGTTCTTTCCTTAGATAATCTCATAACTTGCACACCTCCCTAACTCTTCTTAATGAGGACTTCCAGTGCCACATTTTAATAATTGCATGCTCCATGCCTTACTTATTCCTAGAAATCTGTCTATCTTCCCTGCCTTTCCTCATATCATTCCTTGCCATCTGACATATGACAAGTATTTGTGTACTATCTATCTCCTCCAGAGAGAATGCGAGCTCCATTAGGACAGGTTTTGTTTGTTTGGTTGGTTGGTTTCCTGCTGTATGTCTAGTACTTAGAACAATGCCTGCATATAGGAGCCAACCAATGAATATCTATTGAATAAACAAATGAATGAAGGAAGGAATGAATGATTGAAATGAACAGGTAGGAATGGAACCATGCTGCCCGTATGTTGCTGATCTAATGTGGGACTCACGGTCCAATAGAGAGTTTATAGAAACTAGTTGGTGGCTCTTGTGTGATATTCACCAAGCGTCTGGTGACAATAGGATTATACTCTGAGATTTAAGTTTTAAAATTAACATATAATGAATCTTAACAACTGTAAGAGAAGAGATAGCTCCCAGGCTGCAAATCACCTCAGCAATCTGAGATCAAATGAATAAGCATATCTAATGAAAAACATGTTGGTCAAAGGAATTTTAATCTGTTCATGAAAGCAAAGTGAAAGGAGAATCTTGGAGGCAATTTTTGGCAATATCCACCCAGACTCTGTCCAGGAGAAAGGGGCATTGCCAGCCAACTTGGAGGATTCTGGACCCATTGGCAAGGGCATCCCTCCTGGAGCTGGTTGAAGGCAGTAAGGTCAGTTGGCTTTGGTCCCTTGGTGAAGCCATCTTCAGAGTGTGTTTGCTGCATTAGGTTATCATGTGCGATGCTCCTACAAGTCCAATGCCTTATAATTCCACTAAGCTTTCAGGTAAAATAGGTTTGGGCCTCCTTATAAGTCAGGGTCTGGGAAGAGAGTCAACTCATTGGGAGAACTTCTAAAAGTTTCTATGCCAGTCATTTATCATTTTATGTTAATAAAATTGATATTGAAGTTTTATAACAAGTCTCATGAGGTCGGATAATGTGATTCCACAACTAAGAAAAGGAGTAGATCTTGGTGTGCTGGAAAAGTCAGCTTTCAGAACCTCAAAGATTGAGGGCTCAGCCTCTGGGGCTAGTAAAACCATCAGAGGAATGAATTCCACTTCATAAGAACTTTTGACACATAGACTACCAGTTTCTTGGTGGTTGACCTGCACTTGCACTGGGGAGCCTATGGCCATGTTTCCAGAAATTTCCTTTGTATGGAACATCTGATTTTTACCTGTACTCTCATAAGACTTCCTTGCTGGTGAGTTGATGTTAATTTAAGAATTTTAGCTCTTTCAGTCTTAGGTATCATCAGGCATGTCACACTTTCTGTACATTTGCCTTTTGTAGCTAGGGAAGCTGTAAAATGTTTAGGCCTTAGGTCTACTGAAGACTAACCAGTGACCCAATGTAATATTTTTAATTTGACCCTTGACAACTTTATGTTGAGATTTCTAATTTCCTTATCAGATACAAGGCCACAGTAAAAACATCACCTGTTAGGTCAAGTCTAAACTGGAATCTATGTCATCAAGCTGCCGTATTTAATTACCAATGTCCATAGGCGTTGTGGTTCCTGATTCTATTCCTCTTACACCCTCTTGAAATCAGCTCCATGCTGGGGGTTTCTCATACTACACAGCTGGGAATTCTAGGATTTTTTTTCTTGCCTTCTGTATATTTCTACATAGCAAGCTGTGGTCAAGACATCTTGCTATGTGGCCAAGATGGGGAAAAGAGACTGAGATAGACAAGTACTGCAATATTTGGGTAGTGAGAACCATCACATACTGCAATTTTTGAGTGATGAGAACCCAGCAATGCACTTAATAGACTGCTGAGGGGAGGTAAAGGCCTTGATCAATCAACTTAATGGGAGAACTGAACATCCAAAGATTGTAACTACCATCTGGGGACTTCTTAACACTTGACTTCATTAAAATTGTTCAGTAAGAAGCCTGATGTTGCCACCATGTTTATACATACAGTTTTTAAGGCAGGCATAGAGAGGGTTACATTTTGTTTAATAGTCTCTTTAGAAAACAAAGAGGTAGTGTATCATTTAGAATGCATGCAGCTGCCAGTAACAAAATACCCAAGTAATAGTGGGTTAAATAATAAAGGTATTTAAATATATACCGTAAGAAGAAGTTGGTTTCACAGTTCAGGGAGGTAGGAGGGGAATTCACCATCTCTAAGATTATTTTTTGGCCTTTACTTCATGGGGATCAATGGTTGTCACAGCTTCAATCATCGAGTCCTGCATCCCAAGCAGAAAGGCAGGGAAACAAAAAGACTTTCTTTCTGAGGCACTATTGTTTCCTTATCATGAGGAAGCTTCCCAGCAGGCTTCTCCCCGTGTCTCAGTGGACAGAGTTTGGTTGCGTGCCCACTTCTAGGCCAATTGATGGGAAAGCAGGAAGGAGTTACTGCAGTGGTTTAGGTCATCTTGAAGCTGTGAAGAGGTCTGATGCCTTCCCTGGGATGACATGATACCTGCTCTCTACTTCAGCAATATGGGGTATATACTAGCTGGGGTAGTGAAAATAAAAATGTCTTCCACATGTATATTTTAATCAATTGTATGAACAGTTTCTTAAAATTAGCCTTAAATGTGTAGAGATAACTGTTAAATAAATTCCTCACTGGGAGGAGAGGGAGGAGTGGGTGGGTTTGATGCTGGGATGGGCAGGTATGCAGGTAGCCAGGTAGAAGCTTGGCATCAATTTACCTGTCTCTAGGAAGTTCCTATCCTGTTTCCTCCAGTTAGCCTGCATCTGGGATATAAAAATCTGCTGAAATATCAGCCTCCGTGAACCACACAGCATGACTTGTTACATGTCACAGATGACTGCCCCTTGCCTGCCACCAAACTTGAACCATTCCGTGCAGCCGCTGCCTGTTGTTTCCTGTTATGTTGTTGAGGTAGCACTGCAAAGTTCTAAACACATGCCCTGACTCCATCCAGAGTGGCACCTGCACACAAAAGCAATGCCCAGGGAGTGCCAGGCCGAAATAATTTCTGCAGAGTTAAACTGGAGCATTAAGTGGCAAGTGGAATTTGACAGAGGGGAGGAGCAACCCCACTTTCTGTAAGAACATGAAAAAAAAAACCACAGTTATTAAATAAGCTGGGGGAAGAACAAAATTACACAGGGATGAAGAAAAGTCTTTGCTTAGCGTGGCTGAAAAATACCGACCTCACAGATGGGGTAGGGTTGCACTGGAGGTAGAGCGATGTCAGTGATAAAGAGACAGAATAAAGGAAGGAAGTCACGGCCAGCTTGCAAAAAGTTGTCTCTGTTGTCTGTTCTGTGAAAGCGCTTGGCAACAACACCGTTAAAATGTAGGTGTTGGTGTGAAGATCCAACAAGGTACATTCTCTGAGTCTGGAACCACTTCTAAAGGAGCTAAATAAAAATGAAGCAATTAATTGAGACACATTGTATAAAAGAAATCAGTGTAATACCAGATGGAAGGAGTCATGTCTGCAATCTTAGTGGAAAGAGCATTATTTATCGAGCATTGACCTTCTAGTGTGAGCACAGTGCATTCATTATCTCATTTAATTCTTACGATCACCAGCTGAGGCAGGTGCTTTCATTATCTCCACTTGACAGATCAGGAGGATTGTAGCTTAAAAGGCTTAACTCGTAAGTGGAAAGGTCAGGATGTAGACCGAAGCTTTCTGAATCCAAAATCTGTGTTCCTAACCTCTATTCTGTACTGCTGGCCAAAATTAAAAATACTGAAGTGTGATACAAGGAAATTATAACTCTGATTGGATGAACTGAATACTGGGGTTTGTCTTTTCTTCAGAGGTAAGATGATGGTGTGGATTTAGGAATACGTAATATGGACTCTCGTAAGTGACAGATTCCCACCCTAAAGTGGCTCTAAAAAAAAAAAAAAAGGAGGACATGGACTCCTGTGGTCAGCTGAATAAAGGCACCCCAAAATGTCCACATCCTAATCCCCAGAACCCATGAATATCCACATCCTCATCCCCAGAACCCATGAATATCCACATCCTAATACCTGAAACCCATGAATATGTTGCCTTTTATGGCAGAAGGGGCTTTGTAGATCTGATTAAGTCAAAGATCCTGAAATGGCAGAGATGATCCTGGAATATCTGGGTGGTCTCAACATAAACAAAAGGATCCTTATAAGGGAAAGAGGGAGGTTTGGTTACAGAAGTAGGAGACAGGAGGATGGAAGCAAGAGGTTGGAGCAGTGTTAGGAAGGGCCCCGAGCCGAAGAAGGTAGGTGGCCTCTAGAAGCTGGAAAAGGCAAAGCAACAGCTTTTGCCCTAGAGCTTTCAGAAGGAACACAGCCCTGCCAACATTTTGATTTTGGACTTCTGACCTCCAGAACTGTAAGAGGATACATTTTTGTTGTTTTAGGCTATCCTTACCGTTATCGTGGTAGTTTTTTATGCCAGCAAAAGGGAACTAATACAACTCCTATACCTGAAAAGCCTAGGGCAGCAATGGCTTCAGGCTTGGCTGGGTCTAGGGGCTCTAATGGGGTGGCCTTGATACTGTCCCTCCTCATGCCTTAACTGCTTTCTTTTGCAATGGCCATATTCACTGATGGGCTTTCGTTGGGTTGTGGCCAAGCTGAAAACAGTAGCCTCAGGCTTTTGCCTCACCACTGGAGCAATCCCAGTAGCGCAAACTGCACCCCTTTCCTAGTAATGTCTGCAAATGTCCCAGGGCTGACCTGCATGGGCCCAGCTTGTGCCCTGAATGATCACCATGATTCTGATTGGCCAGGTCTCATCATTTTGTCTCAAGGTAGGAGGGGGGTCAGCCCTACGTGAACCTCAGTGACTCTTAAGGTAGAATGGTGCTTTGCAAAGGAAAATCCAGCTGGGCAGGCAAAAGCAGCAGATGCCTACCAGAGGGTGTGAGGCAGGAGCACTGGGACTTGGATTCTTGCTGGTTCTAAGGGAAGCCAGAGAGACAGAATAGAGGTTTCTGTCTCACCAGCAGAGACAGTGAATAAAACCAAAAAACCGTCCCCCTCGATCCTTTTATGGTTCCTAAGTGTGATGATTGGGTTTTCATACTCATGTGTGAAATGTGCCACCCTCAAGCCTTGTTATGATGTGGCGGGCACATTACCCTTACCCATCTGATAAAAAGAAAAGGAAAAACAAAAACTTGGAAATCAATTACAGGCAGCGGTTATGGGGTGAATTCAAGGTCTTGCTGCGATCTGATGGAGAAAGACAGGTGTGAAAGGGACAGGAAAATAAAAAGGAAGGATCCCTTGCTTGCTGGATGGGAGAAACAAGAGGACCATGAGAACGATCCCTTTGGATAAATGGGACCTGATGACACCTCCAGACCCTGAGCTCCTTCCCGGGGTGGGCCTGGCTGTTTGCCGAGAACAGACTCTGCAGAGCAGTCTTTGCACCCCAGCCGAGCTCAGTCTGCTCTGTGAGTCTCTGCATACTACTGGAAACCCCGACGGAGAGTCCCAGCCTTTGGAATTCCCTCACTGAGGCCGAGATTGAGCAGTGCTCACCTTCTAGGCCACCACCCTTCACCCTTGACATTCACCTTCAACAGTGAGCTAAGAGGCAGATGATATGGCAGCACAGTGGCAGGTACACCCCAGAGCCAGTCCATCTAGAGTATTGTTCCATGTGGCTCACAGAGGGAGCCTCAGGTTTCTACTTCTTTTATTCTTGTCCCCAAGTAAGGGCATCTCTCTTTTGGTGCTTATAACTGAACAGGATGGACACTTTGGCCCCTGGTTCTAAAACCAAGTCGAGTTTTCCTGATCCTTTAGAAGTATGAGTCAGATCATGCCATCCTGTGTTCACAGATATCTGATAGTTCTTTAGTCCTCTGAGTCAAGGCCAAGTCCTAATAAGGTTTACTTCATCTCACATCAGGGTGCCCTCTGTTGACTGACACCCTCAGCTGTTAGTCTTACCTTCAGGTGATACACAACAGCCACCCTGGTCTCCTTATTTATTTAATTTATTGTCTGTCTGTTCCTGCTTCCTACTATCAGACAACCTTTGTGAGGCCAGGAATTTTTGTCTGTCTTTCTTATTGCCATGTTCTAAGCATCTAGAGGAATACCTGCACGTGTTAGGTGCTCAGTAAGCATAGACTGAGTTGAGGTGATGAATTAACTCAGGCATGTGTGCATGCATGCATTTCACCATCACTTACCAAGTGTGTGCAAAGCACCAGCTAATGAACTAGAAGCTGCAGTCAGCAAGACAAACTCCACATGGTCTCTGCTCTTGAACAGCTCCTGCTCTAGAGGAGAGAATGGCAATCCCATGTGATAATTACTAAAAGGTTGGATAAGCCCAGGGTACTCAGGGGACATGGGGAAGACAGGAGCGCACCAGGGCCGAGATTCCTTCCTGCTTCTGTATACATAATTCCATCTTAAGCCTCCCTCAAGCCTTGTTATGATGTGGCAGGCACATTACCCTTACCCATCTGATGAAAAGAAAAGGAAAAACAAAAACTTGGAAATCAATTACAGGCAGCGGTTATGAGGAATCTAACACTTAATTGCGATTTTATTGTTTATGTCCTGTTAGAACCATCTCTAGGTGTATATGCTCCCTTTCTGAGCAAATGCATTCTAAATCCAGTAGGTTTCCCTGCTCCCATGTTGAGTTCTAACTCATGGGTAGTTAAATCCCTGAATACTGATGTTTGCTGGTGGAAAATTGCTGTTTCCTCTCCTTGCTGAGAGGAGGTGGAAAACCAGAGAGCATTAATATTAAGTAAAAGGTGATATTGAGTAAACGGTGCAGAGGCAGACTAGGTGCTTCTAAGCCCAATCCCCACAGGTAGCTCGTGCTGGGTGGCAGAGAGCGAGTGTGCTCCCCACTCTGGACCTGACACTTACTCTTGTCTGTGCCAGGCTCATCCCACAGCTATTTGGATGGCCACTTTCTTCCGATTATTCAAGCCTCAATTTTAACATAAGCTCCTTAGAGAGGCAGTCCCTGACCACCTTATCTAAAATTGTTGCCCTCCACATCATCCTTGTCATTTTCCTCATATCACTAACTATAATCTGAATACATCCTGCTTCCTGTCTTTCTCTTTTATTTAAAGCTAAGTTCTATATGGACAGCAGCTATTTCTGTCTTCTTCACTGTTGTGTCCTCAATACACATAGTAGGTGTTCAAAAAATATTCATGAATAAACAGACAGCAAATAGAGGAGATACTTGAGCTACAGTATCTAAACTGTTGGAATTTGTAGAACTAGAAGACGCCACTTTTGGCTGTTTCTTTTTTTTTTTCTTTTCCTTTCTTCTTCTTTTTTTTTTTTTCTTTTTTGCACCTGAGGAAGGAAGCAGCTTAATTGAAGCCACCCCAGCAGAAGAATCCACACCACAGTCCCACCTCAGGTGGACACACCATCTACTACTCTTGCTGGGGAGAGCTCCGAGCTCCTGGGTCGCGGTGGAGGTGGGTGGTGATAAGGGTATGCCTTGAGAGCCACTTGGAGCCACCGCCTCCTGACCGAGGCGGTGCCCTCTTGTGGCAGCTCTGTGATATACACACAGTCCTTCCAGGCTCCCCAGAGTTTCCTGATAGTTTATGAGACACACCCTTCTCTTTGCACCATTCAGCTCCTTCTAGAGGCTTATTACAGATTCCACTGGGACCAAAATTGACAAACACCAAAACCACTATGAATTCCAAGAATGACCTTAAGCAGTGTTTGATAGTTCTGTTAGAGCCAGCAACTCATTTTGAATACTAAATTACCACTACAGCCTTGCAGTTCCAGTGCATACCAGAATTTCCAGCCCTTCTCATGTGTGTTGCTTCCAAGAACTGCTCCAAGATTTTAGCCCTGTGTTGTTTTATAAAGTTTACTTTTTTATTGAGCTATAACCTTCACAAAGTAAAATGCATACATGTTCAGTATACAGCTTAATGACTTTTTTTTGCTATTAGTTTTGCCTGTTCTTGTACTTCATGTAAATATCATCATTCAGAACTTTTCTGGTGTGTCTATCTAAATATTTCAAGTCAATATTTTGTCTATGATATTCAGTGGCTTATTCTTTTCCATTGCTGTGCACTTATTAGGTGACAATTTCAGACAATAGTATGAGCACACTGCAATTTATTCATTCTACATTTAAGACATTATTTAGCTTGTTACCAGTTTTTGTGAATAACTGAACATTTTCATACATATATTTTTGTAGACTATTCATATAACCAGGAGAGGAATTGCTAACATATTTTAGCCTTGATAAATACTACCAAACATTTTTCCAAAGTAGTATATCAGTTTACACTCCCACCTGCATTGAATGAGTTCCTCCACGTCTTCATCAATACTTGGTATTATTGGTCCTTTAAAATTTAGCCATTCTAGTATGTAATTGTGCTTTTACTTTGCATTTCCCTGATGACTAATGAATTTGGCACATTTTCTTATGTTTATCGAACCTTGCATTTTGAATAACTACACATTTATTGACCAGAGCATGTACTCCCCTGAAGTTTGTAGACTGCCTTTGGACCTGTCCTTTTTTTAATGAACCTTTCTCTATGTTTCCCATGGGTTGTAGTCATCACTATGCATATATGAATGTAGACTAGAAACCTTAAATCTGTCTTTCCTTCGCCACTGTGCTCAAGAGGTCACAAAGTCCTATGGACCCAGAAATATCTCCTGAATGTGTTTGCTTCTCTTCATTCCCATTGTGATCACCTTTGTTCAATTTTATCATCTCTTGTCCATACTAGCAGGAGAATGTCACTCTCCACATTCCCTTACTTGAAGAATGGGTTCCATTTTTCTGAGAATGTTTTCTTCTTTGAATCCACATGCAACACAACTAGAGAGAGAAATAAGAATCATGACTACTAACATCTTTAGAATGTTTAGTGTCTTTCAGGACATTTTACAAGTTTATTATATGCATTATCTTTGAAGTAGGTACTCTTTTTTTTTTTATACCCCCATGCCATCAGCCACTGCCTCGCTACCTGCTGATGGCAGCTGTAGGCACCCAGCTCTCTGCATTCTAGGGGTGCACCCACCAGGAAGCTAATGTGGGCCCTGGATTTCTTTTTTTTTTAAATATACTATAAGTTCTAGGGTACATGTGCACAATGTGCAGGGTTGTTACATATGTATACATGCGCCATGTTGGTGTGCTGCACCCATTAAATCATCATTTACGAAGTAGGTACTCTTATCATCCCCCTTCCCTAGTTTCAGATAAGGACATTGAACTATAGAGGTTAAGAAACCACAGAAAGTAAGCTACATGGTTGAGCTGGAGTTCAAAACCAGAGTCTGTCTTCAGAGCCAACTGCTTAACCACTCTATGATATTTGCCGGTGGTACTTGATTGAAAGTTACAAGCTCATATTTAATTAACAGATTTCATTTTTCTACATGATTGTGGTTTGGAGATTTATAGTTATGCTGCTGGGAATGAGGCGGATTTGACAGCTGCCATCTTGGCTAGAGAAATACTCTCTGCATTTGGAAACATGGTGGTATCAAGGCCAGTATTCCAGTTTTGAGCCTCTTCCTAGCCAGTTAGCTTCCATGGAGGAAAACAATTAGTGAGGACTATGAATCACAGGAGAAACTGGACAAAGAGTGAGGGTGGATCCCTAGAAACCATCTTCACCACTGCAGGTGCTACTGACGATAGGGCTTCTGTGGTTTATAACCAAGGGGGACAGGTCCTGCTGGAGCCAGCAGCCTCAAGAGCAGGTGAAGCAGTAACAAGCACTGTTCCTCTGTTGCAAGTTTCAAGTGGGTCTTGAGGAAGTCAAAACAGTGACAGCCCCCAGGATGAATCCCACCAGGGATTCAATGTAAAAACTAAGATCCACTGGGCAATTACAGTGTGCCAAGCACTAGGCTGAGTGTTTTATGGCCACAAGCTCATTTAAAAATCACAATAACCTTATGAGAGAGCTACTGTTGTTATACAGTAGCCAGCCGTTATCCAGGGGAGATTCATTCCAAGACCCTTAGTGGATGCCTGAAACCAAGGATAGAACCGAACCCTATACAGACATATTTCTTTCTATACATACATACATATAATAAAGTTTAATTTACAAATTAGGCACAGCAAGAGATTAACAACAACCCATACTAAAATGGAATAATTATAACAATATGCTGTAATGAAAGTTTTGTGAATGTGGCCTCTCTCTCTCAACATCTATTTTACTGTATTCATGCTTCTACTTATAATCTGTCCGTTTCATAATCAGTGTGACTACTAAGTGACTAATGGCCAACAACATGGACAGTGCGGCTACGCTGGACACAGGGGAGATTCACATCCTGGGGAGGTTGGAGTGGGATGGCAGGAGATTTCACCATGTTATTCAGAATGGTGCATAACTTAAAACTTACGAATTATTTGTTTTTGGAATTTTTATTTAATCATTTTGCACTGTGGTTGGCTGCATGTAACTGAAACTGCAGAAAGTGAAACCACAAATAAAGGGAGACTGCTGCACCCATTTTGCAGATGGGGCCTCGGAGACCTAGAGAGGTTAAGTAACAAGTGCTAGGCCAGTGCTTCTCATATATTAAGGAGTTTATAAATCCCCTGGGGACCTGGTGGAAATGCGGATACTGACCTGGCAGGGCTGAACTGAGATTCTGCATTTCTAATAAACTCCCAGGGGATGCTACTGCTGCTGGTTGAGGTGCCACACCAGTAACAAGGCCCTGGTCCTACAGCTGATAAGTGGTAGAGCTGAGATTCTCTTACAGGCGGTAGGGGTCCCGGGCTTTCTCTCTCCATCACCCTGCTCTATTGTTTCCTGTAGCAGCTCTGACAACCTCATTTAGATCACGTTCACAGGTCAGGCCCTGGTAAGCGTTCTTGTGACCTTTTATTAAGGCTCCACAGTGCTCCCCCTCCCTCTCTTTGCTCCAGACCCACCAGTCACCTTGCCATTCCACTTGCCACCTGCCCTTGCCCTCGCTGTTCCCTCCTGCTGCAATGTTCTTCCCCATGCATGACAAGGCTTGTCCCCCAATGCCTTTCTGGTCTCTCCTCCAGTGTCTCCTCCTTGGAGAGGATGCTATCTGCAGTAGCTTCCACTGCCTCTGCAGACTGGCCCCTTTCCCCTCTTACCCTTGTCCTGTTCTAAGTTTTTTACAGCATTTATCACAATAAGATTATACATTTAATATACATATAGTTTATTGTTAATTATTTGTTTTCCTCACTAGAATGTGAGCTCCATGAAAGCAGAACTTTGTCCATTTTTCTCACTTTTTTATCTTTAGCATCTTGAACAGTGTCTGCAACATAGTGAGGCTTAATTATTACGTATGAAATGAATAAATGAGATTGTAAATGAACGAATGACTGAATAGAATAAATGTTCTAACTTCCTAATATCTAATAACAACAGAAGCACCTAACATTTACTGAACACATACAGTTCCAGAAAACACACCAATTACTTTACCCAGATGATCCCATTTATTCTTACAAAAACTCTTAGACCTGTTATTACTAATTCCAATTTTCAGATGAGGAAACTAAGACTCAGAGAGGTACACTAATGTTCCCAAGGTCACACAGCAAGTAAGTGACAGAATTAGATTTTTCAGCCAGATCTAATTCCCCTGAAGTCAACAGAAAGTCTCCTGTGCTGGGCACCACAAGAGATAGCACCATTGTTTCCATGGCAACAGGTCATGTCAGTAACTCTGATGCAGGATCAAGTGTAGGAAAACACTGAGCTTGGAGAGGAGGACTTCATGCCGCAATCACAAATATTTAACCAAGGTAGAAAAAGAACAAAGGAAAATGACTGGCTTGGTAAATTAATTCTTACTTTCTCTACCACTTTTCGTTTTCATCCAATAAGCCTACTCCTGGTCAGGAAAAGTAATTCCACTTGACGTTTGCTTTTAGTTTTACAAAAATGACCTTGCATATGTGAAAGGACATATTTTGTCATCAAGAATGTGCATGTTTAACCCCAGCACTGGGGGGTCACGCTATTTCTTTATAGGAGGCGTGTTATCTTAGAGCAGAAGGAGAAAACAGGGAGCCAGGATTGCATTTTGCACCCAGTGCCCTCAGCAATTTCTGGTGCATTGTGAACAGTTAAATAGGAATAACCTCTGCTTAATCTTGGAAGCACGTTAGTGGGTTTATTTAATCACTGACAAAAGAGTATATTTTCTAGGTGGAAAGGAGAGTAGAGAGGGTTTGTGACGGACTGGAACAGCAGAGACTAGGATTTAAGCTTTGGGTAGCTCCAATTACACAATTTGTGATGCTTTCACATGGGTCAACAATGATCCTGAAAGTCCTGTATATCTGGGGAGAGAGCTGCATGCTCTTCCTTGCCAGTAATCAGAGACATCTCCTTGTACCTAAACCTCCCATGTTCTCTGAGCTGCTAAGTTAGTTCTGAGTCCCCCAGAGTTCTACTGGTGTTACTACTTGGCCCAAGTAACTGGGGATCACTGAGGTTTTTCAGAGTATTTTTCTCAAAGGCAAAGAATCCAGATTAAGGACTGTTGAGGCTCCTATAAGGAGCTGAAGGGGAGAAGCACAGGGTAAAGCCACAGTGATATTCATGGCTATATTCTTGGAGGCCTGTTTGCATTTGATTTGTGTGGGGCATGGAGGCTGACTCCAGTCTAACATCCAGTTGTTGAGAGGGGTAGAAGTTCTGAACAATGAATGATGTTTATGATACTATTAATAATAAAACTACCACAACAATAGCAACATAGAAAACACGTTGAGCCTCCCACCCTCGAATCACCTCCCTACCTCCACAGGGGTACCCACCAGGTACAGAGCCCAGGAGCCTCCTGTTTTTAGAGTCTTTAACTCCATTCCCTGGCCAAATGGGTTGTTCCTCATCGCAGCAGGAAATGAATGGGCACATTTAAATCAATGGAGGATGTTTAATAAAGGGGCAATTTACAAGTGTGTGGGCAGGGTGTAGGGAAACCATAAGGGATAGTTAGGTGACTGAGGGTCAGCAACAGCAGGGCTATTTCACATCCCTTGGTCCTCAGGGATAAGCAGTTTATTGAAACCTGAGAGTCTTGCAGACAGGGTCTCCTTGAATGAAACTTGGCCTTGGGGAAGAGCATCGTGAGCAGACTCTGCTGGGGAGAGAGTCCTGACCTCATCCTCTTCCTCTCCTTTAGTACCCTGCCTGGGCTCTCCACTGCAGACCCAAAAGAGAAGCCAAAGGCGAGGAACAGGGCAGGGATTAGGTGGCAAGGGATGGAGAGTTGTTCTGCAGGGGCCAGTGGCAGAGTTGGCACACTAAGGGAGACGGGGCCAGCAGGGGACTCCTGCCCTGAAATAGGTCTATGAAGTCTCTCTCTCAGAAATTCAGAGCTAGGCCTGAGAATCAGCCAGGGAGTGATTCTGGGTGACTGGGAATTATTATGGTTGTACAGTATTCAGAAGCCATATGAGGTGGTCACAGTCCACTGTGTGGATAGTCAGAGAAAGCCAGTGCTCAGAGAAGTATGAAAATGTACAGAAAGAAACAGAACCGTTGCTGGATGCAGTGGCTCACGCCTGTAATCCCAGTATTTTGGGAGGCCGAGGCAGGCAGATCACGAGGTCAGGAATTTGAGACCAGCCTGGCCAGCATGGTGAAACCCCATCTCTACTAAAAATACAAAATTAGCCAGGCATAGTGGCAGGCACCTGTAATCACAGCTACTTGGGAAGCTGAGGCAGGAGAATTGCTTGAACCCTGGAGGCAGAGGTTGCAGTGAGCCAAGTCCAGCCTGGGCAACAGAGCGAGACTCCATCTCAAAAAAAAAAAAAAAAAAAAAAAAGAAGCAGAACCATGCAACAGAGAATGGACACCCAGGTCCTGCCCATGACTTCTTTCTGCAGATGGTGCATGCCCTGCCTCTGAGTTCTACCAGATATCCCTCACCCTTATGATACACTTCCCTTCCTGCTTAAACAGCTTCAGTGGAATTCTGATTTCTTAATTTTTATAAATAACTGCCATCTTGGAGCATTTCCTATAAACCGAGAAATGGGCTGAGTTCTTTACAAGCATTATCCAATTTCATATAATCCTATATGATGCCACTTTTCCAGGAGTGCAAACTGAGCCTTGGGGAGGTTAGTAGCTCACCCAAGGGGAGACAGCCAGTATGAGGCTGAGCCAGGACTTGATCCCAGATCTGCATGACTGTAAATCCCAAGCTTGTGGCCATTTCTCCCTTCCGCAATGGGAAGAGTCTTCTTCATTGTCTCTCATGCTGGTATCAGGACATCGGTAGGACGTCCATATGATGCTGCGACTGCACCTCGTAGCTTTGTATTGTCTACTAGCCATTCAGGGCTTCCCTCACCTCTTCTTTTGCATGCTGAGCCCTCGAGTTGTGTGGGGGCTGGTTCTCTGCGTGCCCAGATCTATTTTTTGCCCTCGTCTACTGTGCCCTCCATGTCCCAGGAAGCTGAGCCCTTGGACTCCTCTGGCCTCCACTGGGAATCGGCCCTTGGAGAGGCACTGGCAGGGGCCAGGCAGGAGGGGAGAGTGGTGCACTTCTTTGCATGTGCCCTTGTGTGCCAGTGCCAGCAGGCTCTTACAGCATGGTTTGCTCCCCATGCCCTTTCTGTCCTAGAGACAAAAAGGCTTCCTCTGGTTCCTGTGAGGCTGCTCCCTGGGTGCCTCATTATCCCTTGTTAGTTCCTTTAACCCTTCCCTCACCTGTAAACAGGCCCTTCCTTCAATTCTTTTCAGGATCTAATGGAGTGTGTTTCCTGCAAGGACCCTGTCCTATAAACTGTTCCTGCCCATCTGCAAATGTCCAGTCATGTCTTTAGGACCGCAGATCCTGACACAGGAAGCTGAGTTTACTAGGGTCAGTCCACTGAACACACTGACCTCATGGTTGCAGACCCACTGAATACTTCCCTTCCAGTTTATGACAGCCCAGGCCCAAGTCCAGGGCCCCGAGCACCAGGCCCAGCAGGGCTGTCAGTGATTCCGGCTCAGGACATGCCGGGAACAGTTTTGTTTTCAGAGTGCTCCTTAATAACGCACATGACAGCCATCACAACGTCTCGCAAAGCCCAGTGACAACTCCCTGGATAGCTCTGTCATTACAGTAATCATTTGAATCAATAGTGTAGTAAAACTGCCATACGTTTATTTCACCCGAGAGATTAAGCAATCAATTATATGAAACATTCCGCAGAAAACCCAGTGTTTCAGATGCAGAGGGAGACTGTGCGCTCGTCCCCAGCCAAATGCTCTTCCTTTAGTGCATTTGTTTTTGCTGCTTTATCAACAGACTCTAAATTCTCACATTGAGAAAGAATAAAACTATACATTTGCCAATTTTTTAATTCCAGCCTGGGGAACTCACCCTCTGTGAGTGAGTGAGTGAGTGAGAGGGTATGTGTTGTGTTTCTCAAACATCCCAGAATGTACAATGCCTACATCACCACTCTAAACATAGCAGAAACTCAATAAAAGCCCACGGGCGGTGGCCGTGGCAGTGATGGTTTAAAATAATGACTATGGTGTGATTTCTGAGCATGACGGGTTTCTCCTGATAATGAGGCTTTACTTCTTTTGGCCTTCTCTTTTCTGCACGTTGAGCCACACCACTAATTTAATGGATTTGAAACATCCATTGTGATGGTTTTATTTTCATCTTGGTCAGACAGAAATGCAGCTGAGGGCATCTCAAGCACTGGAGGCAGCATTAACTTCTGGGGGCCAAGATTTCCTCTCTCTCCTTGTTATCTGGATGGTTTTCTAATGTACACTCGCTCAGTAGTTTGAACTTGGCCATAATTACAGTCTTATTATCCTCACCAGCTTTACTTATCTCATTATCTCCTCCCTTCTGTATTAGAGGTCAGTAGAACATCCCTTTTATTAGCCACTTAATCCTTCTATCTAGTAGTTCAACCCTGATTGATCCACTTAAGGTCCTTCTTTGTAGTTAACTTCACTGACATTTGAGATTCCCACCCCTTAAGTCCTTTCATTGCACACAAGCAGTCAGCTCTCTAGATCAGGAGTTCATTATCATTAATTTTATTAGAAGGAAGTCAAGTTTCATCATTACTCAATGAGCACCACTTTATTTTTATAATCCTCCCTCTCTACTTTTCTGGAGGTTGGCTCTTCTATCTTTGCATACTTTTTTGTACTCTTCTTTGGAAAATTTTAGTAGCAGCTTCTGGATATCTAAAAATGCCCATCTTCATAGGAAAGGACATGGACCTAATGCACAGGCGTAGACAGATTGACAGAACGTTGTTAACGTGTGTGCGTGACGAGACACGGGTGTGTACTGTAAGTGACCCATTTTATTGATTCACTCAGCAAATATTTATTGAGTATCACTCCTGTATTCACTGATAAAATGACTAAATCATCTCAAACCATCATTTTCTTCTACATCTAACCCTATGCAGCTTTTCCCTGGAGAATATGCTCACAATTTGCCTTTGTTTTTAACGTCTAGACTGATGATAAATTTACAAGGAATATACCATTGTAGAACACATTCCATACTATTTATTTTATCTATGTTATTATCTACAAAGATGCTTTTATAGCATTTTGATAGTTCTCTCATATTTTTTAGCAATCACCACTGGAATTTCCCTGCCTAAGAATGCTGGGGTCTGGGCAAGGATAAGACAGATGTTTCCGCCCTGGGCTACTTTTCAGGCTCAAGGGTTATTATAGACATCTGTGTAGCATGCCTTGGTTGGAGAGTGGAGGCACTGAGAGAATCTGAGAGATTAAGATCACTGTGTTTGAGCAATGAGGCATTCTGGAGTTATGGTCAAATACTGTCCTACTGAGAGAAATTCACAAGAACCATCTCTGCCACCTTAGTCAAGCCCAGTCTACCCCATCAGCTAGAGTCAGTGTATTAGTCTGTTCTCACACTGCTAATAAAGACATACCCAGGCCAGGTGCAGTGGCTGACACCTGTAATCCCAGCACTTTGGGAGCCTGAGGCAGGTGGATCACGAGGTCAAGAGATTGAGACCATCCTGGCCAACGTGGTAGTAGAGACCCCGTCTCTACTAAAAATACAAAAATTAGCTGAGTGTGGTGGCACATGCCTGTAATCCCAGCTGCTCGGGAGACTGAGGCAGCAGAATCGCTTGAATCCGGGAGGCGGAGGTTGCAGTGAGTGGAGACTGCACCACTGCACTCCAGCCTGGCAGGAGAGTGAGACGGTCAAAAAAAAAAAAAAAAAAAAGAAAGAAAGAAAAGAAAAGAAAGACATATCCAAGACTAAGTAATATATAAAAAGGAGAGGTTTAATTGACTCACAGTTCCACATGGCTGGGGAGGCCTCACAATCATGGGAGAAGGCAAAGGAGGAGCAAAGTCACAGCTTACATGGCAGCAGGCAATATAGTGTGTGCAGGGGATCTCCCCTTTATGAAACCATCAGATCTCATGAGACTTATTCACTGTCAAGATGACAGCACAGGAAAGACTCACCCCATGATTCAAGTACCTCTCACTTGGCCCCTCCCATGACACATGGGAATTATGGGAGCTACAATCAAGATGAGATTTGGGTGGGGACATAGAGCCAAACCATAACAGTCGGGAAGAGTGAGATTGTAGTTTCTGGACGTTCTGCTAAACTAATTTTCCCAGCTACTCCTATGAAGGTAGTAGGTCATGTGTGGCATTATAGGATTATTAGGGAGAGTGGATTCTCCAGCAATGCCAATAAAGATGCCCCAGCCATGGCAGTACCAATATCAGAGGCATTCAGGGATATAGAATTACTTTGGGACCTCAAGCCACATGGTTCTTCATTTGGATGCTGGCCTCTGTTAGTGTATCAGAGTTCCCTGGAGTGCTTGTTAAAACACAAGACTGCCGAGCCTCAGCCCAGGAGCTCCTTGGGGTGGGGCCTGAGAATTCAGTTTCCTAACAAGTTCCCAGGTGATGTTGATGCTGCTGAACCCAGGACCATACTTTGAGAATCACTGGCCTGTACTTACCCTGTCCTCCGTTTCTTTGGAGATCTTATAAATTTCCTTGTGAGTTGGGGACATAACCAGAAGAATATGCCTTTTGTGGGGGAAAATGTTTTCTCTTTAACTTCAGTTATTTCAAACATAAAAAATTATAAACTAAACACTGCTGGCCATCCCTCTTTTTTAAAAACAAAACAAAACAAAAAAAAACAGGTGTCTAGCTCTGTCACCTGGAGTGCAGTGGTGTGATCTCAGCTCATTGCAGCCTCTACTTACCAGGCTCAAATGATCCTCCCACGTCAGCCTCTCAAGTAGCTGGGACTACAGGTGTGTGCCACCATGCCTGGCTAATTTTTTTTATTTTTTATTTTTGTAGAGATGGGGGGCCACTATGTTGCCCAGGCTGGTCTCCAACTCTTGGGCTCAAGCAATTCACCTGCCTGATCCTCCCAAAATGCTGGGAATACTGTAGTGAGTCACTGTGCTGGGCCCCAACCCTCATATTTAACAAATGTTAGCAGTTTGTCATATTTCCATAATAATAGCTATTGTTTATGTAAGTGATTTATGTGGTATAATTTATTTACCTCTCACATAACTGCATGAGAGAGGTGCTCTTATTATCCCCATTTTACAGGCTCAGAGATACTTGAAGTTACTTGCCCAAGGCCTGGCAGCTAGCAAGCAGGAGCCCAGATGTGAGCCCAAGAAGTCTGGCTTTGGGGAATCTATGCTCCTCACTACCAAAGCACACTGCCTCCATATTTTAGTTCATTCTTTTCTTCTTTATAAAAGGTAAAAACATTCAGATTCAGACAAAGTTTTATCTGTATCCTACCCATGACCCCACTTTCACTTATACAGGTGCCAATTCTCCCGAAGTCGGTTGAATTTTGAGGGGAAGGTTTTGGGGATCATCTTTGGGTTCTTTAATAGTAGAAGTTACCATTTTCTGTATAAGCTTGGCCATTTTGGCTATGGAGAAAGGCAAAAAGGACTTCAGTGGGAAGATTGATGCCTTCAACAGCTCCCTCCTTGTAACCACCCAGTGGGTTCTCTTTACCCACTTCCTAGACAGAGCCAATTTATCAAGACAAGGGGATTGCAGTGGAGAAAGGGTAACTCATGTAGAGCCGGCTGTGCATGAGATCAGGTTTCATTATTACTCAAATTAGAATCCCTGAGCATTTGGGGATCAGAATTTTTAACGATCATTTGGTGGGTAGGGTCTTGGGAAGTGGGGAGTGCTGATTGGTCAGGTTGGAGATGGCATCATAGGGGATCGAAGTGAGTTTTTCTTGCTGTCTACTGTTCCTGCCTGGGATGGCAGAACAGTTGAGCCATATTACTACGGGTCTGGCTGGTGTCAGCTGATCCATCCAGTGCAGGGTCTGCAAAATATCTCAAGCACTGATCTCAGATTTTACAAGAGTGATGTTATCCCCAGGAGCAATTTGGGGAGGTTCAGACTCTTGGAGCCAGAGGCTGAATGACCCCTAAACTGAAATTTCTAATCTTGTAGCTAATTTGTTAGTCCTGCAAAGGCAGACTGGTCCCCAGGCAAGAAGGGGTTCTTTTCAGGAAAGGGCTGTTATCAATTTTGTTTCAGAGTCAAACCATGAACTGAATTTTCCCCCAAAGTTAGTTTGGCCTACACCCAGGAATGAACAAGGACAGCTTAAAGTTTAGAAGCAAGATGGAGTCGATTAGGTCTAATCTCTTTCACTGTCATAATTTCCTCGGTTATAATTTTTGCAAAGATGGTTTCATTCACACCCAGAGACAAAGCTGAGTGTCCTACAGAATGTGGCAGCCTCCCTCTGCAAGTCTCTGTTCCAGGGCTTCAGGCGGTCTCTCCAAGCTCTGACTTATTCCTCCTCACTGGCTGGCTCCACTTAACTCTCAGGCTACTGACCTTGGCCTCAACACTGGCATCTCCCTTGATCTCTGGATACCTCACTTATTCATTTACTAACAAACATTTATTGAGCATCTACTATATGCCAGGTGCTCTCTTAGGCCCTGACAATGTAGCAGTGAGTGAATTAGAAACAAAAATCCCTACCCTCAGGGTACTTGCACTCCAGCTTCCTTCTAGTTCTCTCTCCCTTGCTGTTTCTCAGACTTTTCTAAGCTCCATGTTCTGCAGTCTAATTAGTAGGCTGCTGTCCTCTTAAGCCCAGCCCTGGTTCTTTTATCCTGGCCTCCACTTCTCCAGAAAGAGCCAGAGTATAAACACTTATCTAAGCATGAAGGCAGGCATGAGCTTCAGATTTTATAAAAAGCTGAGGGTTTTCGCAACATTGGTGTGAAAGGAAAATATCCTGGGTCCTTTCAAGTTGGGAACGGCTCAGGGCAAATCAGACTCCCATCCTATTCAAAGTCATCCCTCTGCTCACAGAGATAGATGCATATTCTGACTGCTTCCTTTGGAAAGACTTATCAGAAACTCAGTGCAACCATTTGTCTCTCACCTACCTGTGACCTGGAAGGCCTCAGCAGGGGGCCTTGCTTTGAATTGTCTCTGCCTTTCTGGACTGAACTAATGTACTTCTTACATATATTGATTGATGTCTCATGTCTCCCTAAAATGTATAAAACCAAGCTGTGCCCGACCACCTTGGGCATGTCCTCAGGACTTCTTGAGGCTGTGTCACAGGTGCGTCCTTAACCTTGGCAAAATAAACTTTCTAAATTAACTGAGGCCTGTCTCAGATTTTCTGGGTTCACACTGGGTAGAAGCAGAATCACAGGTGGAAGTCCGAAAGATAGCAGAGGAGCTGCCCAGGCACAGGCGGGGCAGGAGGGTGAGGAGCCCCTTGCTGTCTTTTGGCTCATCATGGTCTGTGGTACTTCCCAAGATTCCTGCACAGCATCCGCAGATGTCACATGGTTTTGCAACTGTCACTGCGCATGGCGCATGCTACTGAGATGGGCACTTTGGGTTGGAGCTCTGCCTATTGAAGTGCCAAAGCACTGGGGACTGGGAAAAACTGCTTGCTAATTGCCCCTCAGTCCCAGGTCTCAGTTCTCAGGCTTCTGAGGGCTGAGGTAGAGCCTGCATTTAGTTATTTGTTTTTTCCTCCGTTTGCCCGACTTCTGGGCTGCTCATTTTGTCACGGTGTTCTTTAGTTGTTATATTTGTCAGGACTTATTTTCTTTGAAGGAAAAGGGCTTCAACCCACATATTATGAGAAA
The DNA here is from genome assembly GCF_029289425.2 of Pan paniscus. Classification (NCBI taxonomy): domain Eukaryota; kingdom Metazoa; phylum Chordata; class Mammalia; order Primates; family Hominidae; genus Pan; species Pan paniscus. The sequence goes on from NC_073267.2 coordinate 92,221,936, forward strand.
TTGGCTCTGACATGTATTTCTATTTCTTTTCCAAAGAAATTTCCCTATACATTTTCTCAAAGTGTCATTAAACTCTAATAGGCTTCCCCCACTACCCCCGCCCCTGAACCAAGCCTGATTTAACCAAGCATTTTCTGAAACAAGGTGACTCTTATTTAAGGATTCTAAATGTATTCCAGTTCTTGGCAGTCTTAAGCACACAGCTGAATGCGTGCTAAGTCTAGCATGGATAATTACACCAGCTGTGACCTTTTAGAAACATGTATTTGGACTAAAGCGGTGTTTAGTCACTTTTGATTGACTTAGGTTTTACTTGGTTTATGTTTGGTAAACTTCAAATATTTGCTTCTGTATAAGCTGGTTAAACTCCCAAAGAGCACTGTGTGTGGTCTGCTGCATTGAAGGCCCCCTCTGTGATGTCAATGACACAATGATACTACATGTGCTTGTATGCATGTGTGTGCACACACAATTAGAGGCAGGCGGAGTGGCTGATGACATTTGGAAGTAATGTAGCATGACACTGCCACTCATGGGTGTGAAGTCCAAAAGGGCACTGACTGTCAGGAGACAAACAGGAGCTGTGATTGCTTTAAGATCATTCCCATGCAGCTGTTGAAGCGGCGGGAGAGAGCACTTGGGAAAGAGCTGCTCACCCGTTATTCTCAGCAGCCTAAGGTGACCTTGGACAGCCTCTTAACCTCTGAGCAGTGAGCGTGTGGGCATGGCCTGTCTTCCAGGGCCTTGCAGTTCCGTGCAGCCTTGGTGACAAAACAACCCCTCAGATGTGGTGCAAACACAAAGACAAGGGGACAAGGGCCCCTCCTCCTCCCCTTCCCCTTCTGTTTCTCCTTCTCCTTTCCCTCTTCTCCCCCGCTTCCCCTTCCCCTGCTTCTCTCCTTCTGTTTCTCCTTCTCCTCTCCCCCGCCTCCTGGATTTCCCCTTTTTGTGTGGTTCTCAAGCATTGGAAATTCCAAAGTAGCCAGAAAAGGGGCCACTAGACTGCCTTTTTCTGCTAGCTCTGTGAGCCTAACCCCGTTTCAACAAAGCCTCCATAGCTCTTATTTCTGAATAACTGAAAGATTGAGAAGCTTATTCTAGATGAGGTTGAAGGCAGCCATGCAACAAAGTGCATCTGGACAGTCCCACTTAAGAGCCATTTCTCGCCATGCAGGAACTGACCTGCTGTGGTCTCAGCACTAACAGAAGCCTGGGGTTGCAAAGCGGACCATGCAGCTGAAGGTCTCTGAGCCATTGACCTCAGCTTTGTCACATGGCTTGAGTTAAGGTGAAGAAAGTCTGCTCTCTGGGGTTCGGCTATCAGCCTTAATGAGAATCTTCAAGTCAGCAATTCCTGGTAGCAAGAGTCACCCAGGCAAACCTTCCTGGCATCCAACATCAGCCTCCGCTTGCGTCTGCTTGACCTTGATTCCAGCTCTGGTGTTTCATGCTGGCCCTGCTTAGGTTTTCGTTTTGTAACTTGTTTGGCCTATATTTACCCTATGTTCTATGTTTCTTTGGAGGTATGAAAAATAATCACATACCATACAATTTAAGCATTTAAAGAGCATAACTCAATAGTTTGTTTAGTGTGTACTCGGAATTGTGTAACAATCCCTACGATCAATTTAGAATCTTTTCATAACCGTCAAGAGAAATCTCTTAACATTAACTACCACCCCATAATACCCTCATCCTTTTCCCCCAGCCCTGGGGAGTAACTAATCTGCTTTCTGTCTCGATAGATTTGCCTTTTCTGGATATGTCATATAAATAGGATCATATAATATGTGGCCTTTTGCGACTGGCTTCTTTCACTTAGTGTAATGCTTTTCTGGTTCATCCATGTTGTAGCATGTACCAGTACTTTATTCTTTTTTGCAGCTGAATAATATTCCATTTTCTAAATACATCAGATTGTTTTTTTAAAAAAAAATCCATTATTTTAGGTTCAGGGGTACACGTACAAGTTTGTTATGTAGATAAACTAGTGTCAGTGGGGTTTGTTGTAAAGATTATTTTGTCATTCAGGTACTAAGCCCAGTACCCAATAGTTATTTTTTCTGATCCTCTCCCTTTTCCCACCCTCAAGTAGGTCTCAGTGCCTGTTGGTCCCTTCTTTGTACCTATGCGTTCTCATCATAGTTCCCATGTATAAGTGAGAACACGCAGGATATACCAGATTTTATTTATCTATTCATTTGTTGATGAACAATTAGGTTGTTGTTACTTTTTAACTATTATAAATGGTGCTGCTGTGAACATTTGTGTATATATTTTTGTGTGGCTGTGTTTTCATTTCTCTTGGGTATAGACCTAATAGTGCAGTTGCTGGGTCATAGGGTAACTCTATGTTTAACTTTTTGAGGAGCTGCCACAGTATTTTCTAAAGTGGCTGAACCGTTTGGCAATCCCATCAGCAATGTGAGGGGTCCATTTTTTCTACATCCTTGTTAATACTTCTCATTGCCTGTCTTAATCACAGCCATCTTAGTGGCTGTGGAGTGGTGTCTCATTGGGACATGATTGGAATTTGAGCATCCCTTGAAATTTGAATTTTCATGTGGACAGCGCCCAGGCCTCCTTTGTCTGGCACCCCATCTCTCTACATCTTGCCCAGTGCCCAGCTCATAGTAGTAAATGCTCAAGTCCTGTGTGGATTAGATGAAGGATGTGGTTTTCCATATTTGCTGTTCCCAGTGACACTCCATCTGGGCTCCTGCTTCAGAAGTAGGATTTTTTGCTTTCTATCCCTGATCTCCTTTTACCATCTGAATACCCACCCTAACTTTTGGCTTCACATTTCTGCATAAAGATGACCATTCCTTCCTTGAAGTCCAAGTGAGCTCAGTTATTTAGGAGAGAATATGCTTCAAATGTCCCTAATGCTCCACAAAAGCCCAGTAAAGCTCTCACATGAGTTCTTCTAGCTCAGTTTCTGGCCCACACTTGTTACTAAGAAATGTTGCCTGCCTTCTTCTCTATTGCTTGTGTATTGCTTCCTGTAGCTGCAGTAACATTACCACAGGCTGTTGGTGGCTTAAAACAGCCTAAATGTATTACCTTACAGGTATCTAGGTCAGAAACCCAAAATGAGTCTCACTGGACTAAAATCAAGGTGTTGGCAGGGCTTTGTTCCTTCTGGAGGCTCTAGGGGAGAGTCTGTTTCCTTTCCTTCTTCACCTTCAAGAAGCTACTGAGATTCCTTGGCTTGTGGCCCCTTCCTCCATCTTGAAAGCCAGCAGCATTACGTCTCATAGATCCTGCTTTTGTAGTCACATCTCCTCTGATGCTCTTTCTCTTCCACTTTTAAGGACCCTTGTGATTACATTAGGTTCACCCAGACAACCCAAGATAATCTCTTAGTTTAAGATCTGCTGATTAGCAACCTTAATTCCATTTGCAGCCTTAATTCTCCTCTGCCATATAACATCATATATTCACAGGTTCTTAGGATTCATATGTGAACATCTTTAGGAGGTATTTTCTGTATGGCACCTAACTTTCCTTTTTTCTTCCTCACTCTCCTTCCTTCCCTCCCTTTCTTCCTTCCCACCTGCACCACTACATTTTAATAGGGGAAGAAACTGAACAGACTGTCACTTTACCAAGCATGCAGGCAGGTCAGTGGCAGTTCCAGGGTAATTACTGAAATGCCAAAGGCAGTAGAAGCTGTCTGTCAAAATCGGCCTTGTAACTTGTAGGTCTTTCAGGGTATATATTTTAATGGGACTTTAACTTCACAAGGTTTATTTCTTTGAGAATATTATGAATTCGCAAATTATAGAATGCAATTCCTTCATCCTTTAATCAGAACCATTCAAAAGGCATGTTATTCAGGCATCATACACAAAGAGGATAAATTACTGGGTGGCACAATTGCATCCTGGAATTGGGAAGAAAGCAGAGGGAAGGGCCCGAGGCAGAGAGTCCTTTAGTACTGTGAACTTCACTCCAGCCCCTGAGTGGAGGCTGACGGGATCCTCAGGGAAAGGGCTTAGGACTGGGATAAACCTGGAGAAACAAAATCTGGAAGGTGAATGGGAGAAGGGAATGGGAAGATAATGGAGTCACAAAGCAATCTAAACTTTTTTAAATTTTTCCATAAACACATTTGAATGATGACAGATGAAAGCAATTTTATTCATTCAACTACTCTTTACTTGGGATGTGCAGTTTGCATATGTGATGGGTGTGGGGCAAGAAGATTGTGAAGGCAAAAAACACAGGACAATACCCTTATTTTAAATGAGCGAATACTAACACGATCGCACCCTCGTGCGCCACAGTGCCTGCAAGGGCATGATGATGTCATGCGTCGTGTGTGCTTCTACTTTCCTGGCCATCCAGTACCCAATTCCTCCTCCAGGTTTTGAGTATTGGTGGCACTTGGTACCCTGCCTTCTAATATAGAAGCTACAGTAGGGAGATTCTCTGGAAGCAGACTGCCCTAGGCTTGGTCATTCAGGATTGAATGGGGCCTGCAAAAAGCGACAGTGAGGATTCATTGATGCCAGCTGCAGCAGAACCTGGTAGCAAAGTAGTGACATCTTGGTCGGGCCTGTGTGTCAGAAGATGCTGCCTCTTGGTCCTCTGAGACTCTCTTCGTTCTTGACCATTTTCTAAGTTGGGTTCTCCATCTTCTCATCCATCTTGTGAACCCCAATTCCTCCTTTAAATGATGTCTCTGCTTAACATAGCAAAATCTGTTTTCTGTTGCTTGCAACTTAGAACGCTGGCAGGTATCACTGTTTATTAATCAGGAGAAAACAAACTTAGTGGTAGCTGATAATGCAGCCACTATCCTGGAACTCCAGGCATTAGGGCTTAGGGACCAGCATTTCCCTCTGCCAGGAAGGGGCTTCTTATCTCCCTTTCTTTCTTCCCTAACACTTCTCCAGTTCACTGATAGAACATCCAGCACATTAACCCATAATTTTAGTAAATATTAAATATATCAAAGGCCTGTTTTGGGTCAAGTGACTGCTGCAGGTAAAACAGTGTGCATCCCTTTGTTTTGGTCCCCACCACCCCCTTACCTCCCATCGGCTGCTGACACCTTAGTCATAGACCCCTGCCAGCCTCTGCATCCTCAGCAGCCTGAGCTTCCCTTTCACATCAGAAAACTCAGCTGGGGGCCTGAAAAAGAATAACCACGAGCCTCAGGTAGACCCAGGCTGGTTTCCTTCCCAACGCCACCCTCAGATTCATTATTAAATGATGCTGTGGACTCCAGGGAGCCCATGTCTCTAAACGCCACCTGATTTCCCCAGAAATGCACCTGGCCACCTAGGAGTAGGTAGGTGGAACTAGAAATCAGAAAATGATTGTTTCCCTAGTCTGAAGAAAGCACCCCACAGTGTGATTTTCTCAAGAGAAAGTGCTTGCTAAGTGCCCTGAGTGTTTTAAGGCAGGCTGGCTGTTTTTGGAAGCCACCCACTTTCCTTCATTTTTGTCTTCACTACCCTAATCTGAACAACCACCCTCTTGCATGACATTCTGCAATTATCCCTACCTGAAAGCCCCCTCTCCACATCCCATCAACAGCCAGAATGTTTCCAAAGTGGAAACCAGCTATGAGGAATCCCTGTCCCCACTCTGGTAAATGTTCCCCATGACTCCTAGATGGAGCTACAAGGAGCATCAGTACCTTTCACCTGCAGGGCATGAGGGCCAGGTACTTACCCACTAGTCTGGTCTGAGTCCTACTTTTCTCTGCTCTTGGGAAGTGCTTCCTTCTCCCTCCTCCCTCCTTCTCCTCTGCAGTTATATCTCTGGTCAGTTCACAAATCTCTTTACAACAGGCTCTCATCCCACTTACCCTAGTGTTGATTTTATTTGTGTGGATGTAGTTCTTCCATTAACTTGCATCTCCCCTGTGAGCCGCATGAGGACAGGGAGGTTCTGTCTCATTTTTCCGCCCTTCTAACAGAAAATTCGACCTATGGGCCTACATTTACCCTTCCTCCTACTCTAATAACTGAGCCATGAATTTTCTCAGAGCAGCAACATGCTCAGCTTTTTGAGAGACCACATTTCTTAGCGTCTTTTGCAGCTAAATGGGACCAGGTGAGGAAGTTCAGGATGTAAATTACAGCCTGGAGCACATGGCAAGTCCACCTGACGGGAAATGACTCCAGTGGAAGAAGGCCCTTTTGTCTTTTTCACTGCTTGGGCTGTGGACATGATGGCTAAAACTTGAGCACCCATCATTATGATATAGGAGTTAAGAAGAAATTACTTAGGCAGATAGTGAGGGTATGAGAATCCTCAGTAAGGTTTTCCTTTTAAGGAAAAGCAGCCCCAAATCATTTTCATTTCTAGCAAAGAGCAGCCTGTAGAATAGAGCTGCAGACATAGATGCTGGCAATTGTGCCAGTCATGTTCAAAATGGCAGCACCATGTTCCCTTCTCTTTCTTATCCACGTGTACAGTAAGGAACAGACAAGATGGCACTGGTCAACGGGAGAGTTCATTTGCATAATAAGTTTAGGGTGGGGCAGCCAGCCTTCCTCAAGTGCTATGTAAATGTCATACCTGATCGAACCAATCTGTGAACCCTATGTAAATCAGACATTGCCTCCTCAAACCTGACTATAAAATCTGGCGCATCCGCCACCCACCAGTCCTTTCTGCTTGGGGACCCCTCTCTCTCCATAGAGAGAACTGTTTTTCTTTCTCTTCTCTTCTGCCTATTAAACCTCCACTCCTAAACTCCTCATGTGTGTCTGTGTCCTAAATTTTCCCGGTGTGAGGCAACGAACCCCAGGGTATATACCTCAGACAATGTAGCCACTTTAATTAAACCATGAAGTGAAGCTGTAGGTTGATGGAGCATCAAGATACAAGGAAGCTGCGTCCCTGATGACCGTGGAGTTCCCCATCAAATCTGGACGGCTTGACTTCAGGCTTTTTAAAAAATCATTTTCATTGTTTCTTCAGCATACAAAATGTATTCAAATCACATCCATTTGAAGTGGTAAGATCATAGCTAGAGAAAAAGTTACCTTGTAAGAAATTTATTTATAAAACACTTCATGAAAGTTTTTTCTTTTATATTTCATTATCTTCCCTGATTAAAGGAGCATACAACACAAAACTAAACTTATTAGTATTTTGCCTACTCTTAGTTTAGAGAGAAATAATTTTCTTATTTAAAATTATGCACCCAATAGGGGAAAAAATCTCATAACGTGACAATTGTCCTCTGAATTCCTCTTTGTATGAGTCTGTTTTTATACGGCTATAAAGAATTGCCCAAGGCTGGGTAATTTAAAAAGGAAAGAGGTTTAATTGACTCACAGTTCAGCATGGCTAGAGAGGCCTCAGGAAACTTACAATCATGGCAGAAGGCAATGGGGAAGCAAGCACCTTTTTCACAAGGTGGCGGGAGGGAGAAGCGCCGAGCAAAGGGGGAAGAGCCCCTTATAAAATCATCAGATCTCATGAGAACTCACTCACTATCTTAAGTCAATTAAACTACTGTGAGAACAGCATGGGGGTAACCACCCTCATGACCCAATCACCTCCCACCCAGTCTTTCCTTTGCATATGGGGATTATGGGAATTACAATTCTAGGTGAGATTCAGGTGCAGACACAAAACCTAGCCATATCACTCTTTAAGCATCTTTCTTCAAATTTCTCCTCTTATACGTGCCAGTTGTCATGTACAAACTTAGTTCTTACTTCCTTTTTCCAGAAAGGCAAGGTTTTAAATACTCCAGCTTCATGTACAGATCTACTTTATGTACATTCATACTTAAAATAGAAGTAAAAAAAGAGAACTGCAACCAAACATAAAAACAAAATACAATCTCAAAAATAAAAAAAATACAAACCCACTAGAAAATAGCCTGGCAGTGTTTAAACACTAATTGCTATTTTTGTAGAAAATTGTTAGATAATAAAATGTGAGTAGACTACATACCAATGTAAATAAATCCATTGCTCTGCACAGCTGGTAGGAGTAAACACACATCTCACACTGTTTGACAGCTCACGTGTTATAATTTACATGGTTTATACTCTCAGGGTCATTCTATCATAATTCCCAACTACTAACTTTTAGCCATTTCATATGTGATCTGTAAGAGCAACAACTCCACAGTATGGACACTTACTGCACATTTAGTACTTAAAGTAATACAAATACTGTAGTACTACCCACTTTGCATGCCAGACGATATGATAAAAATAAAATGACAAATGCAAGCAGAATCTGGAATGGAGCATCTAACTAATGGGCATTTGTTAAGCACATTTGCTGGGAATATCTTTTGCATAAAGGAACTTTTGAGACTTACTAGGCTTCCTCTGATTTTCAAAACAATACATTGGGAATTTCATTACCAAAAGATTTAATGAGACATTAAATACAACACACAACAGCTGATCCAGGTGAACTCATTCATTAAACTTTGGGAAAAGTCTGTTTTGTGCAGCTGGCAAAGAGAATTACACAAAGCTGGAAGAAGAAACAGCTAACCAGATGAGGTCAATATGGAAAATGAGGAAAAGCTGGGCATAAAATGTTTCCAATACAGGGAAGAAAACCCCGCAGTGCATTTTCAGGGGGCACTTAATACAAAAGTCTCCCTCCCTTCCCACTCTGGTGTTTCATCTCAGACCACCCCAATATTTTGTACAAGTCTAGTGTGTGTGAGCGGAGGTAGATGAGGATGGAGGCTGAAGCAAAAGGAAGATTATCCTATGTTTGGGTTTTTTCCCAAACATCTGCCCAGGCATACCTGCCCAAATTGTTTAAAGTGCTGGTACTATTGTTTTGATCCCACCAGCCCTTGGCCTGTTGTGTGAATCTATCTGTAGCAAACTGCTGGGGCTGCTTCTCTTTTGTTGTTGCTGTTGTTGTTTTCCCTTAATAGATATTTTCAATTCCATTAACCACACATTAATCTGGTGTCTACTATGTGCCTAGCATGGTTTCTGGCACAAAGTATTTCAGTCTAACAATTCCTTTTGTGTTTTCTTTTTATGAAATTCCTCCTACCATTCCCACAGGGAATGGATCATCTGGGGAATGGATCTTGACGTGCTACAGAGCAAAACTATACAGATTTCCAGTGACAGACATCCATTATCACCTCCCAGTGGGAAGGTTATTCTTGGGATGTTACTTGTAGGATTTTCAGCTGACATGAAACCTCCAAGTTGGGAGACTTTCCTGAACAGTAAATCAGGGGACACCCTGGCATGACATTAATTCATTTTCCAGGCTCTGACTTCCCTTGGTTCCACATACTCCACAGATGAAGAAGAAACCGTCCTGGCCAGGACTATTGCAGCTATCAAGACAGTTGTAGCCCCTCTTCCTACTAGCTTAAGTGAATGCTATTACAGTCTCATGGACTTGGGACACATTTATCCTTAGAAGATTCTCATTTGCCCCCATCCTGAGACTTTCCCCAGAGTACAGTATAGAAGGATCCTTTCTGCTGTCATAGGGGCCTGAGGAGTTCAAGGATAAAGGGATCCCTACCTGCTGCTCCGTGGTACTGCTCTCTCATCTGACATCATTCTCTTTTCAAATGGGTCCTTCTAATGAGTGAACTCTAGAACTCCCCTCCAGAGAAAGGAGCGAGATGGGACAAAACTTCTCTCAAAGGCTGCTAAAACCTCGATCACTGAGGCTTCACTCTGTGCCTAGCATGGGGGCAGAGGTGGGAAGAGTAAGCAGGGCGTGGACCCCATGGTGCTCAGGGTTAAAGGGAATTTAGATGGAAAAAAAGAGAGACTGATGTTGGAGGGGGGATCCGTGGGATACTTGGGGGAACCAGAGGTTTATTTTAGATAGTCTGGTGGGGAGAAGTTCTCTCACCTCACCCTGGACTCAGCTTGACTAATTTGAACTAGCAAAAACTGTTGAAATAAACAAATTAATGGTAATGGGTACCATATAAATGTTTAAATGCTGGCTTTTAAAAAAAGGAAGAAAGAAAGGAAAAGTAACGTTTAAACCATCTACAAAGAGCTCCTAAGTAGGCATTTGCTACAAAAACAATTTAAACCTAGCAATACATTGGAAGCAGGGAGTGGGTGGTTTATGGAGACACAAAAATCCACAACAGCTTAAAGTGAGAATACTCCATTATATTTCTTCTGTATTTGCAACAAATATTTGAAAATAATTTCCTCAAATAGAAATCTCTGGAGATTCTCTTGACCTAGTGTGAGACAATACATAGCTTAAACTGAAGCATATATGTAACTTAAATATAAGTAAAAATAATTAGATTAGGTATAAATTAAATCTTCATTTTTTTATAGTTTCCAAATTTGCAAATTTGTCTCCTTGCTATAATTTGTTTGTAATCTCAAAAGCAATACTTGTGGCTTTTCATGGCCATTGGTGGACACGCACAAGGCCGTGACAAATTTGAGTCCTCTGACACACATGTTCCCAGCTGAGGTTGCACAGGGCCATGTTCTGCCTTCTTGCTTCAGCTCTCAAACTTGCAAACAAGTTTCTTTTTTGCCATCTATTTCCTCCCGTGTTTTTCACATTTTTGTGTTTTTAGTTGGTGATTTAAAATTAACCCCACGTGTAGCACTAAAGCACTATGTAGTGTTCCTAAGAACAGAAGGCTGTGATGTGCCCTATGGAGAAAATACATGTGAGATAAGCTTCATTCAGGCATGAGTTAGAGCACTGTAGGCTGTGAGTTCAATGTTAATGAGTCCAAAACATATACTAAATAAGGTATCTCTGAACAACAACAGACACAAAACAAGGCTATAAATTGGTGGGTTGACAAAAGTGCTGTGAGCAGAGGTTTGCAGGAAACCCTCTATTTTTTCCAGGAGCAATGGCTCAGTATTCCCTAATTCAATTCAGTGTTGTTGTGATGCCATAGATCATAGTTACAGCAGGTAGCGAGAACCAACTGTGTTCCTAGGGAGAACTAGAGAAAAGGATTTCATGCTTTCGCAGGAGTCCAAATTGGTCTTTCCTGTAGTTCTATCTCATATTAACATACCCCAAAGATGGGCTTTCTCTGGAGCAGATGTGGCTGGAACTGTCATTAGGAAGTTTAGCCCTACTGTACAGCCCATCCCTCAGACACAGCAAGCCCCCCCAGGATGGAGGTAAAGCACACGTGTGAGATGCCTGATTGCTCATCTTTGACTTGCTGAGTCATCCATGAGATCTTTGAGCGTGGGACAAATAAGGCTTTCCCAAGGGAGCCTGCAACTGTGCATTTAGACAGTGTTTGGTTTGTTTGTTTTGTCTTTATGAAGAAAACCATTCATTAAAATGTCAGAGTTGTTCTCAAGTTTGTAGTTTACTTCATGATAATATCTTGGAGGAAGAAGGGACAACATTGCCTTACAGATGTTCTGGCTCCATGATTTACAAAATACCAGTTTATGAGGAGAATTCACACAAAGCCTAATCAACTGCACATGGCTTCCACCAATGAGAGCATGTCTAGAAAATAAGCATCGAATCTCAGGAACATGGGGCTCTTTATGCTCCATGAACCATCCAAAGGATCTAAATGAGAACAGAGATGGAGCAGAGAACAAAGCTTTAATCTGGAGATGGCAAACACCTCCCATCTTGTGGGCCAACTGGGATTGATTGGTACTTATTACAGGGAAAGGGTGTTGAGAAGGAGTCTGATGCCAAATCCACGTTCACTGGTGGCATGCCATGCCGCATGCCATGATTGATTAGTGCTGTCTGCTGAGGGTGAGGAGCAGGGAGCATATAGACTGTGCATTCACCTTCCACAACGTTAAAGCAGTCGAGTTTCAGCAGAAGAATCCCTCTCTCCCTATACCTAATAAGATCATGTCTGATTTGGTGATCTCTCTCAAAGCCATGCTGAACACATTGCCGCATATGGAGTAACAGCTCAATAAATCATTGCCCAATATAGATATGTAGATATGCATCAGGGAATATGTAAGGGGAGTGAGGGGAAGAAGGCAAGTCTTTCAGGCCTCCGAAGTAGAGTTGGAAGAATAGTTTGAGGCCACAAAGTCTTCCAATTTGGCTTGAAGTCCAACTCCATAGGTAGCAGCCTCACTTGCGTTCACCTAAAGCCACTTAAAGATGCAAAATGTTGCAGCTGTCACCAGCACCACTCTTGAGGAACAAGGTGAGCTGTTAGAAGCCAGAGACTCAGCAAGATCCAAGCTTGAGAATGAATTTTGTGATATTTTTGAGTTTTAAATACTATAGCTACACATGGGGCACGACATAGAAAGAGTCACCAAATAAAAGGCTTCTCTAAGTGATCTGTGTCCATTTCAGGATCTTATTAATCAACAGAACTGACTGGTCTCCTTGGGACTGCGTTAAACCTGAATAGGATCAGGTCATCCATCCCTCCTTAGGTCCCCTGCAGGGCTGAAGGTCACACCAGTGCTTCTTTCCGTGATCTGCTCAGCAGCCACACAGAAGGGATACATGCCTAAACAGCATGGAGACAGGACCCCCAGGGGTGTTGGGGAACACAGCAGAACTCAAGGACTTATAGCAGGAGGGAAACCCTCTCTCTCTGCCCTTTGAATGGAGTCCAAGCAGTGTTTTCCAGTGTGGTGCACAGATGATTCTTAGAATTTTGTTTTAAATTACTTAAAATGATTTCATCCTTTTAAAATGTTTTGCATGTTTTTAATATGCATGGCATATTACCATAGTGGTAGAATAAAGAAGTGAGCAGCCCTACCCCCACCAGCCAGTGTGATATCAATGGGGGCCTTAGTGGGGGATGTGAAGTTCCACCCTCCAGCTGTAATGAGGTTCTCCTGCCCTCTCAAATGAAGGCAGAGTGGGGAACTTGGACTTTCGCCCCCATTTGGCAGTAATGAGTTGGGGTGGTGTCAGAATGTTGTGGTGCCTGCTAAAACAGAAGATTTAAATAAGAACCAGAGTCTCATGATATAATAGAAACATTTTCAAGATACAATTGAAAATCACCCATCATATCAGGAACTAGGAACATCCTGACTTGAATGAGAAAAGAAAATTGACAGATGCCAACACCTGCGTGACACATACGTTGGGATTATCTGACAAGAATCTTAAAGCAGCCACTATGAAAATGCTTCAGTGGACAATTATGAACATTTTTGAAACAAATGAAAGAATAGAAACTACAGCAAAAAAAAATGAAATGTCTCAGGGGAAAGAAAACAGAAGTTAAAAGAAGAACCAAATGGAACATTCAGAAGTAAATTTCCAGTTTATACAAAACCTGAAATAAAAAGAAAATCTCAGTGGGTGAGCTCAACAGCAGAATGGAGGGAATGGAGGGAAGAATTAGTGAAGTGAAAGATGGAACAATAAAAATTAGTTAATTGGAAAGGAGTGAAAATAGACTGAAGCAAAATGAATGCAGTCCCAGAGGCTTGTGGGATTACAACGAAGAGCATGTTAAAGTCACAGCAGGACTAGAGGAAAAGAGTGGCACTGAAAAAATATTTGAAGAAATAAAAGCTGAAACTTTCTCAAATCTTGCAGAAGACATAAACATCAGATTCCAGAAATGAGCAAACCCCAAGAAATAGAATCCCAAGGAAATCCATGCCAAGAAACATCATAGCCAAACTCTGAAAACGGAGTCAAAGAAGCCTTCTTGAACAGAGCCAGGGAGAAATCATATCTTACCTGCAGGGGAAAAACAATTTGGATGACGGCAGATTTCTTTTCAGGAACCATGGAGGCCAAAAATAAATGCACAGTATTTTTCAAATGGTTAAAGAAGAGATCTGTCAATCCGGAAATTATGTCCCGTGCAAATATCCTTCAGGATTGAAGGAGAAATCAAGACATTCTAACAGACTTTGTCACTAGCACACCTACCCTAAAAGAATGGTTGAAAGAAATTCCCCAAACAGAAAAGAAATAATAAAAGAAGGAATCATGGAACTTCAGTTAGGAAGAAAGAAAACTTAAAGAGTAGAAATGTGAGTAAGTACAGTGGACTTTCCTTTTCCTGTTGATTTTTTTTCTTTTCTTTTCCTTTTTTTTTTTTTTTTTTTTTTGAGACTGACTCTCGCTCTTGTCGCCCAGGCAAGAGTGGAGTGGCATGATCTCAGCTCACTGCAACCTCCACCTCCTGGGTTCAAGCGATTCTCGTACCTCAGTCTCCCAAGTAGCTGAGATTACAGACACCCGCCACCATGCCTGGCTAATTTTTGTATTTTTAGTAGAAATGGAGTTTCACCATGTTGGCCAGGCTGGTCTCGAACTCCTGACCTCAAGTGATCTGCCAGGCTTGGCTTCTCAAAATGCTGGGATTACAGGCTTGAGCCACTGCACCTGGCTCCCGTTCAGTTTTCTAGATTACATCTGATAGTTGAAGCAAAAATTATAACACTGCCTATTGTGCTTTTCAATGTATATAGAAGTAATATGTAATGTTATATGTGTGCGAGGGTAAAGGGACTTAAAGGGAGGTAAGGTTTTCACATGTCACTTGAACTGGTGCATGCAATACTAGGAGACTATGATAAATTATGTGTGTACAGTTGTTCCTCAGTATCTGTGGGGGGCTTGGTTCCAGGACCCCCTGTGGATACCAGAAATCTTGATGCTGAAGTCCCTGCTATAAAATAATGTGGTATTGGCATATAACTTATGCTCCTCCTCTGCTATATTTTTAAATTGCCTCTAGATTACTTATAATACCTAATAAAATGTAAATGCTATGTAAATAGTTGTTACACTGTATTATTTAGGGAATCATGATTAAAAAAAAAGTCTGTACGTGTTCATTACAGGCATAATATTTTTTTCCAAATACTTTTTATCCAATTTGGTTGAATCCACAGATTCAAATCCATGGATATGAAAGGCCTACCATATAATGCAATACTTAGAGCAACCACTAAAAAACCTATACAAAACGATCACGGAAAAACACTACAGATAAATCAAAGTGGATTTAAAAATGTTCAGGTAACCCACATGAAGGAAAGAGAAAATAGAAATGAAAAATATTAACTTATTTTTTTTTTCAAAAACAAAACAAAAAAGCCGGCAATTTTTTTATTTTTACATGTTATTTATTTATTTTTTAATTGAGAGGTAGTAATTTTGTGTATTCATGGGGTACATAGTGATGTTTTAATACAAATACTGTATAGTGATCAGATCACAGTAATTATCATATCCAATCAAACGTTTATTATTTGTGTAATTTAAATGGCCTAAATGTACCAGTTAAAATACAGAGGTTGACAGCAGGTAGAAAACATAATACAACTACATGCTGTAGGTAAGAACTTATTTCCAATAGAATAGTACAAGTAAATTGAAAGTGAAAGGATGGAAAATGATATATCATTAATCAAAAGAAAGTGGAGCAGGAGTGGCTATATTAAAATCAGATAAAATAGACTTCAAAACAAAGAAAATTACCAGGGACAGAGAGAAATATTACATAATAATAAAAGGGCCAGTTCACCAAGAAGATAAGACAGCCCTAAATGTGTACGTACCTCACAACAGAGCTGCAAAAGTTTCAAAACAAAAACTGATAGAGCTGAGCAGGGAAACAGACAAACCCATGATTGTACCTGGAGACTTCAAAATCCCTCTCTTTAACATTGATAGAACAATTAAAAAATCAGCAAGAATATAGAAGAATCATCAATCAACAGGGTCCAAATGGCTTTTATGGAACACTCCACCCAACAACAGCAGAATCCACATTCTTTTAAAGTACCCAAGTAACACTTACCAAGAGAGTTCATAACCTGGGCCATAAGAAAAGACCTCAACATATTTATAAGGATTGAACTCATACAGATGACATCCTCTGACTCTATGGAATCAAACCAGAAATCAATGTAGAAAGATAATAGGAAAATCTCCAAACACATAAAAATTAACAACAGTTTTAAGTAACTAAGGGTCAAAGAGAAGTCTCAAGGGAAATAAAAAATGAATGAAAATAAGTAAATAAAAGGGCAGGCAAATGTCATGTATAATTACAGTGTAAAACTTAGTCAAAAGACCATGGACACTATCCCTAAATGTAAAGTGTTTCCTTCCCAGAAGAGAACAAAACAAAACAAAACAAAAAACCTGGGAAGGAGGGGATGGAGAAAATACTGTGTACCAAATTCCAGTTCATATTCTTCTTTCCGGGGCACACAGAATACCATAATTCCCAGCTCCTTTTCAAGAGTTGTCAGTAAAAAAAAAATGATATATTCAAATTAGTATCATCCAAAGAAGTTTAGTTAAAGGGTGTAGGGAGATCACAAGGGATATTACAAAATAACAGGGCTGTTACTAATCCGAGGCTTTAAGGGGCAAGTGAAAGACTTGGTTAAAGACTGTGGAGAGGTGGGGAATGTGTAGAGAGAACCACCTGGAGAGGAGCTGTGACCTTCAGTCCAGTGTCCCAGCTTTGGCAAGGTGACCCAACAGCGGGGAGCCTGGAGAAATCCACCTTCCTCTCCCTCCTCCCCTGATCTCCTGCCTGAATCCCAGTGCCCAAACTCAATGGAAGCCAGAACGTTGACTGTATGGCAAAGTGTCCCTTTGCTCTGTAATCTGTACAGATCAGCCAAGCAGAGCAGAAAACAAGGTGGGGAAAGGTTGATCAGAAATTAGCGGATAGGGAAGGGGGATGTGGAAATAAATGGAAAGGTATTTGAGTAGCAGAGAGACCCAGCGACTGGGTGACAATCTCAGAGACATGTTTAAAATGGCAACATCACTAGATGGGCTACTTGGAGAAGAGTTGCCAAAAGAGGCTGCCCAAGCTCCCATTGACCACGATGTGAGTGAGAAATAAACCTTCATTATATTAAGACTCTGAGAACTGGGGTTGTTTGTTAAAGTGGTAATTACCCTTACCAATACACTCAATAAAGTCAGGGTCTCAAATTCTATTAATATGTGAAGTGGAATATTAAATGCACAGTCCAGTACTCAGGAGTAATTAAAAAGTGATTCCAATATTTACTTGTGTCTCCTGAAAAATGCCAATGGGGATATGATTCATAATTTTAGTGACTCCTCTCAAAAGCTGTTTATCACCAATGCAATCCTGTTTTGCCCAGATACTGGCATCCATCAAGCTTCGAAAACTCCCCCCAACTTTCAGTCTGTACAGGACTTTTTCATCCCCTCTTTCCTTTCAGCCCTTTATAAGTGGGTTGTTTAGCCTCTCTCTTTGTTTTCCCCATCCTCCCTTTAGTCTTTTATTTTTTTTTTAGTCACAGAAGATCCCCGAATCTGGCCAAATACAGAGGGATGTGTAGGGCTTATAATTAAGAGATGAAAACGGGAGGGACCTAGGGATAGGGCTAAAACACAGGACATGTGCCTGTTGCAAGCCGTCCTCCTTGGGAAGCAGTCTGAGACAGAGTTGACACGTAGCATGCTGATTGGCAAGGATGTTTTGGATGGACACTCATGGAAGGGAGAGAGAGGAAGAAGGATGGGCAGAGGGCAAGCCCATCTGTAATGCAGGAGCTCTGGAGCCCGTATGTCCCATCAGTCTTGTCTTTCTTTGGGACAAAATGGCTTGGCCTTTATCCCTCTGCCTCCATCTATTGTTGATGGGGGTCGCCCAGGGAAGCAGGTGACCTCGAGTGAGGAGAATCCTGAAAGGGCTGACAGCTGAGGGCTGAGGCCTGACAGCTTTCATCGCAGCTGGGACAACAGATCCTGCCTTGCAGAGAGACCTGGGCAGCTGGTCTCTGCCCATCACCATGCAGAGGGACTGCGAGTGTGCTCGGGTGGGCTGCAGCTCTGGTTCTGAGCTGTCTGCAGTTGTGTGGTCAATGGTGCTGTGCAGAGATTGCTGTTGTTTCGTCCACGTTCTTCATTCTTTCTGTGCAATGCTTTGAGGCCCTTATACTGTGCCACATTTGCCACTCCCTTGAAGAACCCCATCAGTATTTTTACTTTCAGCAGGCCTGGCTGTCTGACCCTCAGCCTCTCTTTGCCTCCTACTTCAACACTGCCGGGTCCTTTCCTTGGGAACTGCAGCCCCTGAAGTTTCTCCCTAGGCTCTCTGGGCTGCAGGGTTATAGAGAAGTGTGCTGCTGGCCTTGCTGTAATTCATTGATTTCTTATTTTTACTAAAGGGCAGGGTAATGACTGTAGTCACTGCAAGTACTTATTTATGGCTCTGTCCCTCCTGATTGTTAGCCTTAGGAGGCACTCTGGGGCTGTGGATAACTCGCCGGCCTCCTGATTGTATGTAATTAGGGCCTGGGTAGGAATAGCCTTTTAATTTCTCTTTTCCCAATGAGTCTGATTTTTCAATTCTTGCAGTGACCCAGACCAGCCTTGTATAAACTTTGGAGTCAAGCCCTTATGAGCCCCGAGAACAGGGGAATAAAGGCGGTGGAGCCCTGAAGCCTGCCTCTGCTTGGGTTTGAAACACAGATCAACCATCACTATGTATTGGGGCTGGGGAAATTTTATTAATCCATATACACTTCAGTTTCCTCATTTATTAAACATGGATAATAACGCCTCCCAGTTATAGCTGCTGTGGGGAAAAATTTCCTTACCATGTGCTTAGCTCTGTACCTGACAATTAATAGGCATCCAAGCTGTGTCTATCGTGTCATTGTCACTATTGCTATTTCCACTATTTTTTTCCTTCAGCTTTTAAGTTCAGGGGCACACGTGCAGGATATTTCCACTTTTCCTGAGAGAAAAGTGAAGCTCAGACTGCACTGATTCTGACTGCTTTTAGCAGCTTCTGAGAATGTATTTCTTTCTTTTTTTTTTTTTTTTTTGAGATAAAGTCTACCTCTGTCGCCGAGGGTGGAGTGCAGTGGTGTGATCTCGGCTCGCAGCAACCTCTGCCGCCCGGGTTCAATTGATTCTCCTGCCTTAGCCTCCTGAGTAGCTGGGATTACAGGCTTGTGTGACCACGACCAGCTGATTTTTTTTTTTTTTTTTTGTATCTTTAGTACAGACAGGGTTTCACCATCTTGGCCAGGCTGGTCTTGAACTCCTGACCTCGTGACCCACCTGCCTCGGCCTCCCAGATCCACCAGCTGGGATTACAGGAGTGAGCCACTGCACCCGGCCGAGAATGTATTTTTTCACCAACTTTCTTTTGGTACTGTTTTCCCCAACCTGCCTCTAGTTGTAATGCCCTAGTAAAATCCTACAACCATTCTAATGCCAACATCAATTGCAGTGCCCCCAGAGAGCTCCTTTTGAACCCTTGGTTCAGTTTTGTTCTCACTGGTTGTGACCAGTGCCCATTGGCTATGGCCCTCCTGGTTACGGAGCTCCCTGACTCTACCAAATACCTAATCTCCGAGGGGAACAAAGTAGGCTAAGGCAAGAAGTGTGAAACTATTCAAGGGAGTAGTTTCTGGATAGTTGTCAATATTTAATGGCCTTCTCCACATCTTTAGCCTCACTTCTTGTGATGGTTAATACTGTCAACTTGATTGGATGGAAGGATGCAGAGTATCAATCCTGGATGTGTCTGTGAAAGTGTTCCCAAAAGAGATTAACATTTGAGTCAGTGGACTGGGAAAGGCAGACCTATCCTTTATCTGGGTGGGCCCCATGTAATCAGCTGCCAGCATGGCCAGAATAAAAAGCAGGCAGAAGGGTGTGAAGAGACTAGACTGGCTTAGCCTGCCAACCTACATCTTTCTCCCATGCTGAATGCTTCCTGACCTTGAACGTTGGACTCCAAGTTCTTCAGCTTTGGGACTCGGATTGGCTTCCTTGCAAAATGCAGTCAGTCTCATATGATCAAGATTCCATAGAAAAACAAAACAGCTTTTCTGATGGCGAGAGTGGGGAAGGAGTTCTTGGTAGAGAATGTGGTACTTTAGTTTGACCTGGAAGAATGGGTGAAATTTCAACTGGTAGCAGTGGAGACAGGTCCTTCCAGGCCAAGGAAGAAGCAGGAACAATGGCAACAGGAGTGATTGTAAGGTGTAATGTTGGGACATTTCATGCATCCACGTGTAGTTTGAAATAGTGGGAAGTGAGGCTGCATAGCTAGTTATCACAATGAAGGCCAAAGCTAGATAAAAAGTGTGAACTACTTTTGGCAGAAGATCTGAAACTATTGAGACGTTCTGAGTGTCTGAGTGACATCAGCAGAGCTGTGCTTTTGGCAGATTTATTTGGTAATGTTGTGCAGAATTTTTTTTCCAGGTAGAGACCAAAAGTAGATTAAAGACTCTCGAGAGTAAGGTGAGATGTCTGGCTGGCCGAGCCGATTGGAAATGGGACTGCACATGGGAAGAGTGTGAGGGTATTTAAGAAGCTGGATGTGTATAACTTGGATGGTCAGGTAGAGAGAGGTTTTGAATCCAAGTAAATGGTGAAGCCTTTACTGAACAGAAAAATTATGGAGGAAGACAATGAGTTTTACTTTAGCAAAAGAAATTAAAAGCAAGAGCACCTGGAAGGAGGAGTGGACAGCAGTGGGAATGCAGACCTGGAGCATAAGGGTTCATCAGGGTTGGTGCCAGAGGTTGGATTAATTGCCTTTGGAGCTTGTAGGGAAGAATAGCGGAAAGATGGAAAGCTGGCGGTTCTGTTCTTTAGTGTATAGACTTCTTTTATCTTATGAGGGCCCCATTAGCTGACAGCTTTCCTGGCCTGAAGACAAAGTGAAACCAACTACCTTGATTGACTGAGGCACCCAAAAACATTTAGAGAGGACTAGCTTCCTTCCACCCCCAAGGCCAGAATGTGGATGCAGGGTATTTGCTTTACTAATCATGGTTACTTCTTTCCATCACCCAGGTAGAGTGTCCAGGAGACAGCGTTCTTCCTGCCCTTGCTCCTGTCAGATAGACAATGAAGGACCAGAGTGTTGTTTCAAAGTACATTTCTTTCTGGAGTCCCAGAAGGAAACAAACACTCCCTAGGTGTGTGACAACCCAGAAGGCAGAAACGTTAGTCGAGGGTGAGACCAAGTCCTGAGGCACACAGGAGCCATAGATCACTCCATCTTCTCGGGAGACTAGCTGAGACCATTGTCCCAGAGTCCTTGGGAGTTTACAGTTTTGTATTAATTTAAGCATTTCCTTTTGATGAAATATTTTATGATGGGCATTGTAAATTACTCTAAGGAAACTTTTTAGTCACCAAGAATTTATGGCAATGATAAATTTGGGCAACATCATTTTTAGTGTCTCTATGAATGAACACTTTCAAAATTTCCCCAGGTTCTAGTCAAAGGTAGAGCCTCCTGGTGATTATTTTTATATTTCCATGTCTCAAGTGACTTCTTTTATTAAGATTCCCAAGAATAAGACTTATGATTTATCTTCATGACATATTAACAGCCAGTCATACCAAATACATTTTTCTTTCTTATGTACCAGAAAGTATATTCTTGCTGTCAGCCTTTGGGGTACAATGAATTTCAAAAAGTTCTCTGGTGTTTTTCCTAAACATGGAACATCTTTTAGCTTTGTGAGTTATCAAAATAGTTAGAGGTTCTGGAGAGAAAAAGAAACAGAAATGAAGTCAGAATGGTGTCTTATCAGTAAGAAATAAGAAAATGTGCAATTCATCCTGTGACCTTCATTTATAAAATGACTGAAATGGACTAATGTTTATGGGGAATCCTGTGAATGAGCTAACACAATTTGTAGTTGACCAAAATTGGACTCAGTGGCCATACCTGTTATTTCCAATATAAAAGAGAGTTCATGTTTCACATTAAAAATTATTTTCAAGGCAGTGTCATTTTGGAAAGAAATGAAATTATTTGAATTTCACAGGGTCCTTTAGTGTTTATCTCTTGGACTTCACTTCTTGGATATGTTTGCAGCAGAAAAAGTAATCAAATCACTAGCCACTTCGGATTTTCCCAAAAGTAGATGAGTCATTCCTAACTCATTGGAGGAGGGAAGCATCTTTCATCTTTGCAAAAAAACCCACCTTTCTTATTTTATATAACATAATTTGTCTCATCTTCTGTATGTAAGCTCTCATATTTGAATTCAGAGGTCCTAATAGCAAGTTAAAACTATGCAACATGTCCCTTGGGTATTTCATAGGCACCATCTCCACATAACTAGTTAAGAATTTTTATGTCTCTCTGTCACATTTCATTTTGACCTTCAATTTTTAATTTGAATTCTTATAAATAGAAGCAAAAATGCATGACAGGAAAGGGAGAAACAGAGAAGCAAGGGGATTTATGCATGTGGGTAGTCGCCTCTTGGTGTTTCTGTTCTGAAGAGGAGATTTCCCTGTTTTTTTTTTTTTAAATGGGAAAAAGAGGACAGAATGTGGAGATTCAAGAGTGTGCAGTGGAGTTTGGATTTACTCTCACATGTCCTGATGTGCCATCACCATGCTTTTGCGCTCCGTGGAAGAAATTGCCTGGATTTCTGCACAGAACAGAAGTTCTGGCACAAGTTCTTGACATAAAATTACTGCTCTATCGATATTTGTTGAATAAATCAGCTCATCAAAATGAGTTGGAGTTTAAATTGTAATTGCATCCTGAATAGAGTACATAAATAAATAAATAGATAAATGAAAAAGGCCATTCTTCCTGGATGTTGTTGCGGCCAGGACATGGAAACTGACTTAGCTTTGCCAAGGAACCTGGTGGATGCTATTGCATCTCCAAAGTCACTAGAATTGGCTCGAGGTTCTGGAACTCACTTAAATGAACCAGAACAGGTTTGAAAGCTATAGAGCTCAGTTTTTAAAAAGCATACCCTGTTTGTTATTCATTGATTGTTCATTTACTTATCCTTCACTTACTAGTTCTACACATTCATGAACTTTGGTACTGAGCAGGTGCTTCTTTGATGTGTTGCTTCAGTAAGTTATTCTATTTTATGTACTTTTATTATAAGTATACTAAGGATTTCCTGGCCAGTTATTGCCCAGCTGGTACCTTCCAATGTCTATTCTTTCTTCCTCACAACCTAGAATTCCTCACCCACTTCAGACTGGTGGTGAGCAAGTGTGTATGTGTGTAGAGTGGGCTGGGCCCTCAGTAACAATGACTGGATGTGGGGCACTGATATGAGCCAGTAGGTTTGGTGAAAGCACTGAAATACATCCAGGGCTAGATGGCCTTGGGAAATGAAACAGACAGTGGGGCCAAATCAAACCCCAGCCTTAGGGTCTGAAATCAGAGCACAAAATAGATATCACATGGAGTCCAATTGACCCTTGACAATCCTTTGAACTGTTCACAGAGTTCTGAATATGTCACCTCCTTTGAGCACATTGGGAAACTACATGACACTTCCCAATGAGCCGTCCCCAACCAGTGTTCCTCCAGGGTCTCTGTCTCCCCCAAGACTCCCTGTCCCCCATTCCTGCAATTTTCCAACCCCTCTTCCCCATTCCTGCAACCCTCCAACCCCTCTTCTCTCCTTCCTCTTTGGTCGGGTGCATATATTTGAATTTGTGTAAATTAACTATAATGTTAGACCTTGGAATCTAGACTTATAAAGTCCAAAAGTACTGGGGAAAGTATAAGGAACAGTTCATAGGCCGGACATGGTGGCTCACGCCTGTAATCCCAGCACTTGGGGAGGCTGAGGTGGGCGGATCAGGAGGTCAAGAGATCAAGACCATCCTGGCCAACATGGTGAAACCCCATCTCTCATAAAAATACAAAAATTAGCTGGGCATGGTGCTGCGTGCCTGTAATCTCAGCTACTCAGGAGACTGAGGCAGGAGAATGGCTTGAACCCGGGAGGCGGAGGTTGCTCTGAGCTGAGATCGTGCCACAGCACTCCAGCCTGGTGACAGAACAAGGCTCTGTCTCAGAAAACAAACAAACAAACAAAGAAGAGAAGAGAAGAGGAGTTCATAAGTAACAGGCCGGCAAAACGGGATTAGGAAGATGGATCTCCTGTTGGGCTTGATGTCCTAGAGCATGGAGGGAAGGCCGGCCAGGCAGAGCTCTTTCTAACATTTCTGCTCACTGGCTCAGGAGTGTCCTCATCCACAGTTCCAAGTTGATTGGACAACAAGAATGAGGAGTAAAAAGAGAAGGGAGGAAATATACCAGAGCCCATACACAGTCATCCATAACCCCTCTCCCTGTGTTTATTATCAATGTGGAATTGAACGTCGTAGGATTTCTTGACTTACATTTTTATAAAACTGCGTATTGCAAGGGTATACTGTACTTAACGTGTTTGTTTACAATTCTCAATGACACACTGAAATTGAGTCCCCAGTTTGAACACAAAAAATATTTTCAAGGCTGGGTGCGGTGGCTCATGCCTGTAATCCCAGCACTTTGGGAGGCTGGAATCTGAGGTCCAGAGTGTGAGATGAGCCTGGCCAACATGGCAAAACCCAAACTCCACTAAAAATACAAAAATCACTGGGGCATGGTGGCATGTGCCTGTAGTCCCAGCTACTTGGGTGGCTGAGGCAGGAGAATCACTTGAACACAGGAGGTGGAGCTTGCAGTGAGCTGTGAATGTGCCACTACACTCTAGCCTGCGTGACAGAGAAAGACTTTGTTTCTCAAAAAAAAAAAAAAAAAAAAAAAAATTCAAGATATACCACCTAAAAATGCCAATAATTTGCGATATAGATGTTTTGAAATTAAATTGCAATATGATTTAATAATAGTGTAAAGTATTATAGAGAAAAATAAAATTCTGTCATCCTGATGTAACAGTTCTTTTTCATTATTATTCTCCTTCCCTCTTTTCTTCCTTCCTTCTTTCCCTTACTTTCCCTTCTTCCCCTTCCCTTCCTTTTGTTCCCTTCCTTCCTTTTTTCTCTTCCATATTTATGCTGTGTCTACTCTCTCCAGATGCTGTTCTAGGGCCTGAGGATATAGCATGACAAAACAAAGATTTCTGCCCTTCTGGGGATTACAGATATTAAGTAACAAACATAAAAATAAGTAAATAGTATGTGAAGCTTTACATTGTATTAGACAAAAGAGTCACCTAGGGGAATATGGTGTGAGAGTGCCAGGGGGAGGGTGGCAGGTAATGTTATTAAGGACAGTGGTCAGGACAGGTGACCTAGTAGTCAACACTTCAAAGAAATGAGGGAGGTTGCTGCACGGATGTATGAAAAAAGAGCAGAGAGAACTGAAACCACAAAAGCCTTGAAGAAGGAGCTTTTCTGGAAAGTTCCAGGAATAGCAAAGAGGCCCATGTAGCTGGAGCAAAATGAGTGATGGGATAAGGGTATAGGAGATGAAATAAGAAAGATGAGATGGGGCCCCATCATGTAGACCTTGAGGGTGTTGGCTGTGTGAGTGGAGTTAAGCTGGGAAGCTGAAAGAAGGCACATTTTTAAGGCATCCTTCTGGCTGCTGTATGGAGAAAGGGTGGAGGAAGGGTAAGGAGGGCAGCAGAGGGAGCAGTAGGGAGCCACTGCAGAAATCCAAGCAGTGGATAATTATCCAATGGATAAGTCAATCCATTATCCAAGAGATGGTGGTGGCTGGGCCAAGGCAAAGCACTGGTTCAAACATACCTGTTGTGCATGGCTCTAAATGCAATGCACTTGACTTCGTGACTTCGTGACTCAGCCAGTGTGCATAATACTGAAAAACAGGATATAGGTCAGAAACCCTAGCAACTTAGCTGTCAGTCTTCTCCTTAGCACTCCTTTCAAAGGGCCTGTAATTTTGGGAAGGGGCATGTCTTGGAGTTTTGCTAATTCATTGCCTGAGAGTTGTCTGGCAGAGAATATCCATGCATTTATCAAAGTTCTGCTAATGAACATATTAATGAATCATTAATATCATTGTTTGCTGCTTCAAGAATCACATGCTACGTCCATTTACCTTCATGAAATCTGGTAAGCTAAATGTATTTGAGATTATGAGATTCTTTTATGCCTAATTTATTTTATAAACTACAAATGTAAATCATATCACTCTCACATGCAATTTCAGTTGAGAGGGTAAGGACGATGTTGCCATAATTGAGACATTCTAACTTGGGGGGTGCCCACAGAACTGCTGAGTTGCATGCCATTTCTATTTTTTAGTTGTTTTTAGTTTTAAAAATAATTTCCACAGTGTCATTTTTGTAATTCTAATTTCAATTTATAGTCTAAACATTGCAATGAGCTTTGGGGGGTATTGCAGCTTGCTTTGGGTCTTTGTCTGCTAATGTTTCTATTACTGCATCTATAGTGAAACAAGAACATTTTTTTAAAAACTTCTGACATAAGCATTTTTCTAAATGTGCTCTATTGTGGGGCACCAAACACCACAGGGAAGCTTAGCATTGTTGTTGTTTTGGGTAGTGATGTTATTATGATGGTGGTGGGAGCTTTACATCTTTTCCACTTTTTTCCAAGGCAAATGGAATAAGATAGGGGTCTGTGTACCCTGATAGTATAATTCCAGTATTGGAGAGAATCTTAAAGATGATCTAGCCCAAGCTTTGTATTTTACAGATGGGAAAACTGAGGCTCAGTCTGGTGAATTAACTTAATGAAGAATCAGTACTTACAACGTGTTTTCCTGATATTATTAAAACATCGACAGTGTCACACCCAGCTATAGTCTGGGTCTGGCCTCGAAAGAGGAATGGCATTTAGGTTGACAGGGAATTCTTGTGAGGTTTTATTCCTTTCCCCTTATCTTTGCTGTAGTAATCTGTCAAAAGAACCATTATTCAGGTTTGAAAGGACACATTCAGGTTGTAAAAGGCAAAAGAGAAGGGGTTTAAGGTAACTATTCTTTCCTTATAGTTAGGTTGCCAAATGATGCAGAAACCATTCTTCCAAAGCTGAAGTAAGATGTCGTGTCTTGCTGTGCATTGTCATTCTTTAGAGATTGAGCAACCCTCCCTGCTAGGGAACCACAGACTTACAATTCACGGCTCGCAGGGAAAGTCATGCCCTCTATAATAGACAATAATGACTATAATAAAATAAGGCCACAGCTCAGACAGCAGAGAAGCAACACTGTTGGCAATGGGGGTGTAGTCATGGCCTAACTGATGATCATGCTATCTGGGTCCTGGATAGGGTGCAAATTCTGGTGCTGCTTACTCTAGGTGATCTTGGACAAGACTTTGGGCCTCTGTTTTCTCATTTGTAAAGTGGGAATGATAGTGCATACCTCATCAGGCAAGAAGAGAGTCAAGTGACAGAGTGGGAGAGAAGAGTTCCATGTGATATCTGGCAGCAAGTGGTGCCTACTCACAGTTCTTCCTTGGCCTAATGTCCCGAAACCTCTGATAAACAGTGCAGCACGGTCAGCTGAGAACCCTCCTGGGGGCAATGAGAGTCTGGTCAGTGAGGAGATTGAGAGGTCTGCTCTTTCAGTGACTATTTTTGAGAAATATTGAGTTTTACCAGCCACAGATTTGTCAGTGTAGCTGTAGTGGCAGTGAACATGGGAGTTCTGGATTAATGTAAATTTAGGGTTTCCCAAGACAAGGCTGTCTCCTGTTGTACATAACTACCATGTTGATTAGAGTATTAGGCATTGTGCAATGTGGCCTGTGCCTTTTCTTTCCTTTGTTTCCCCTTTGTTTTTGGGCTGAGTTGGCAGCTTGTGAGTACAAGCCTTTGGGTCTCTCTGTTATTATGGCCTCTTGCTGATTTCTGCCTCTGAGCTCTGGTCATGATCTGGTAGCAGCGCCTTGAAGGTGTGATGATCTGTGTGTCTTTTCATTCAGGGAAGGGGGCATTGCCCCCAGTGAGCTACTAGTGTAGCAGGTGCTTCAGCATGCTGGAAGGACTGCTGACACCAGTCGTGGACGTCAGCAGGCTTCGGGAATTGCCTGGGCTGAAGAGCACCATGTCACCCAGGACAGTTCACATCCAATAACTGGTTAATGCACGAGCTAGAAAGGCCTGGCCTCTCACACTGTCTTGGGACAATGCTGAAGAGCCATCCTGGGTTCACAGCTCCCTGTGGGGTCCACTGAGGCTTTGTTGAGACCCTCTCAGCTCAGTTTCCTTCACGCCTGATCCTGCATTCATGCCTTTCCTCACAGGCGGCAATCCCAGAAGCACTAGCTAAGAAGCGTCCCAGATGCTCATCTCCGGCTCAGGGTCTGTTTCTCAGGGGCCCTGATCTAAGACAAAGGGGGTGTCTGTGTAAACATGTGTGTGTGTGTGCAGGTGCATCAAGAATATTTTCTGTCTCTTTAAGTCTGCTCCTGAAAGTGCCCACCCTCCAGTGTCCCACCTTGCCCTGCATATTCTCCTCATTCCATAGTTTCTCCTCATGTTCTGGCCTTGTCAGCCTTTACTGGCTGCTGAATTTTAAATTCCATCACCTTCCTTAGGAAGGGGTCTCTGTCCAAGTTTGGGGGGAAGGGAGTAGGGGAGTGGGGCTGGTGACTTAACTGGACATCTCAAAAACTTGTGAGTTAGAAATTTGCAGTGCCAGTGAACAGGCTCAAAAATGAAAATGTTTTCTTTCCATCTTCATTTTCGTCCAATGATAAAGCATTCATTTTAAGTATTCCAGAGCCCAACTGAGTCAAAAGCAAATTTTAATTTTGAAACAACAATCTGAATTCACTTCAACATGTTGGCTGTGTTTTGCTTTAGATGGCGGGGCTATAGGCTGTCTTTCTCTGGTTTTTACTGCTCCTGTGGTCATTTTTTTCAAAACTTTCATATGCAGAACATACATTATTTTTATAAATGAAAAAGTGACATTTTATTAAGAATCCTCCCCTCCCCCTCCCCCCCACCCCCCCGACACACACACACACACACACTATATCCTGTTCATGTGCCTGGCAGCGACGGTAAGAAAACCCTAAATGTTTCTGACCTCGCTGAAATGAACACCTCGACAGGGCTCAGCAGGTGGACTTAAGGTGTTTTGGTCAAGGCAGAAAGAACCATTAGGGAATAGGGCATATTTCAGGTTACATCTCATAATCTCAGAACATTGACTTTTTTAGTGCAAATGATAGAAAAGAAGGTGTGAGCATCACAGACTGGGTTGGGAAATTTCATCTGCCTTTTTACAGATGTTCATTAACATAACAAAACATGAGTGAATGTTTAGCCTGCACCCTTGTCTGTTCTAAGCAGAGACGGAATAAAAATATGTCAGAAGTAAGTCAACTAGACTAGGAAAGGCATTTTCGTTTAGAAAAAAAAAATTGACGTGAAATATGTGGTCACCAAAGAAGGGCCACCATGTTTTATTTTGTAATTATGAAAATTTGTCTCTTTTGACAAGTGAAATGAATTTAGGCACTCAGGCATGGGGAGAAAGTTGAATTGTCTGAAAATTAAATCAAAATAAAAATGAAAAATACAAATGGGTGTTTCATATTCACTAACATGGGAGTCATCTTTCAGATCTGACATTTTGAAGCAATCCCTGAGAAACTTGAAAGCTCATACCTCTGAGTAAGTTATGGCCCCAAACAGTATAGAAATAATTGAGAATGTTTGCTGTTTTTAAATAAATGCAATAAATCTGGAATGGTGTCAGCAGTCTGGAGTGTGGAGAGCACTGTTCTATACCTTGAGATGTACAATGTGCTGAGATCTTGTCGCAGGGAGACACGCATATATAAGATGGTTTGTCTGTGACAGGGCATGATTGCTCAGACACATTCACCTGCAGAGAACAGCCTGGAGTTGGCCAAAGAGGGAAGGTGTTCAACAGAAATGGACTCACATCTGGCTCCACTGGATCCTAGAGGTGTGGCCCAGGTAAGGTGCTTCCCTTTAAAAAGTGAATGTTGGCACATATACACCATGGAATACTATGCAGCCATAAAAAATGATGAGTTCATGTCCTTTGTAGGGACGTGGATGAAATTGGAAATCATCATTCTCAGTAAACTATCGCAAGAACAAAAAACCAAACACCGCATATTCTCACTCATAGGTGGGAATTGAACAATGAGATCACATGGACACAGGAAGGGGAACATCACACTCTGGGGACTGTTGTGGGGTGGGGGGAGGGGGGAGGGATAGCATCGGGAGATATACCTAATGCTAGATGACGACTTGGTGGGTGCAGCGCACCAGCATGGCACATGTATACATATGTAACTAACCTGCACAATGTGCACGTGTACCCTAAAACTTAAAGTATAATTAAAAAAAAAAAAAGTAGTAAAAATAAGACCAAAAAAAAAAAGTGAATGTTGGATGGGTGTGGTGGCTTATGCCTATAATCCCAGCACTTTGGGAGGCCGAGGCCGGTGGATCACGAGGTCAGGGGTTCAGGACCAGCCTGGCCAAGTTTGTGAAACCCCGTCTCTACTAAAAATACAAAAAAATTAGCCGGGTGTGGTGGTGGGTGCCTGTAATCCCAGCTACTCAGGAGGCTGAGGCAGAGGATTGCTGGAACCTGGGAAGCAGAGGTTGCATGAGCTGAGAGCACGCTACTGCACTCCAACCTGGGCGACAGAGCAAGACTCCATCTCAAAAAAAAGGGAATGTTGGTGAGACCATGCCTCCTAGGGGTGCTAGGAAAATTGATAAGCACTCATTAAATTGTTGCTACTCTGGCAGGTGTGAACACACCTTGAATGGTACCTGGGGACTTTTTAATAATCTCTCTGCATATGTGTGCACGTATGTGGTATGTGGGTACTTTGTGTGTGTTTATGTGCATGTGTGTAATTTGTCCACACATATAGTTGGCCCTTGGCATCTGTGGGTTCTGCATTCGTGGATTCAACCAACTGCTGATTGAAAATATACAGAAAAAAAATTACACCTGTTCTGAATGTGTACAGACCTTTATTCTTGTCATTATTCCCTAAATAATACAGTGTAACAACTATTTCCACAGCATTTACATTGTATTAGGCATTACAAGTAATCTGGAGGTGATTTAAAGTTTATGGGTAGGTGTGCATAGGTGATATGCAAATCCTACGTCATTTCATATCAGGGACTTGAGCATCTGTGAATTTTGGTATCTGCAGGAGGTCCCAGAACCAACCCCACCCAGATATTGAGGAATGACCATACATACTTCGTGTATGTTTACTTTGTGTGTACTCTGTGTGTGTGTGTATGTACTTTCTCTGTGGAACTGTGTGTGTGCTTGGGTATAATTTGTGTGTCTGTGTGCTTTGTATATGTGTACTTTGTGAGTGTGTGAGGCTCCTTCTAGGACCAGCAGTGAGCCATTCTGTGTGCTCTTACAGAGCTGCACCCACTGAGAAGAGCTCAAGAGAGGACCTGGTGCATTGGTTTTAAACTGAGAAACTGAAATGACTGCCTTAGTTCCTATGTATCCTCAGGTACACTAAATCCTATATATATATGTGTGTGTGTGTATATATATATACACACATATACACATGGCTGTGTTTAAAAAATAAACTGTGCATACATTTTATACTATATTTTAGAATACTAGAAGCTATGTTTTTAAGCGCAATTGCTTTTTAGCGATAACCCAGTAACATTGTGGGTATCCCAGTCATTCCACAAAACTGTCTTGCGAACAACTAATAAGGCTGAGAGTCTTTAATTTTTTTAATTCGTTCCATAGTCAAGGGTGGTTTAGTTCAAGACAAAAAAAAAAAGACCTTTTGACCTAACTTGAGTAAAGGGGATTTGTGGCAAAAGATATTGGGAGAATCACATGAGACTAAAAGGAGAAGTTGAGCTGTAAGCCCTTTTCCTCCCTGTCTGTCTCCTCTCTCCTTCCTTCTCTTTCTCTCTGAGGAAATGTGATCTCTTAGTTCTGCACATTCACCCCCTGTCTAATCCTTAACTTTGATCTGGTTCTTTCTGAATGGATCCTTGGCTGAGTTCTTTCTTGTTGGCCAGAGCAGGCCTGAGCTCCCAGATTGAAGGGAGGGAAGCCAGATATGGTTCAGCAAGGTGACTGAAATCTCTCTTCTGATTCTGGTGTGTGTGTGTGTGTGTGTGTGTGCACGTGTGCATGCGCATATGCACACACAGGTGTGCATGTGTGAGAATAAGAAAGAGGGACAGAATTGGAGACAGAGGCACAGGGAGATAGAGATAGCACAGACAAACAGCATGAGAAGGTAGAAAGAGAGAGACCGAGAGACAGAGAAAGAGACGCCCACACACAGAGATAGATATAGACGGAGAGGGACTTCAGATCTGTATACAGAAAGGATGGAGGAACAATTGGCGTGGGTGTTAAAGCTGAGGCCTCTGCTTGCTGGAACAAGAGCTAGAATAATTAATGGTCAGGCCAAGAAGGGGCACAAGGGCGCTGCTGCAGTGCCCAGGGTCCTCAGCTGGGCATGCTCTACTTGTCTGAGAAGAGCCTGGTGGGCCAAGAGCAGGCAACTTAGGCTACTGTAGCCAGCCATACCAGCGGGGGAAGTGCACGGGGCTACGTGGAAGCTGGGCCCGGTGGGTCCTGACCATTGGCCACTTTACCCTGGCACCCCGGGAGTCTGTGTAACATTGAAATGAATGGCATGTGTTGAGTAACCACTATCTAAGAGGGCATTTTAGGTGGATGAACTCATTCTATCTCATTTAATTTAAAGGCAGAATATAATAGTTGTTGCAGGCTGAAACAGACAGACCTGGATTTGTGCACTGATGGCTACTTAGTAACCCTGTGACCTTGGATGATTGATTTATGGCTCCCTAAGCTTCAATTTCTCCATCGGAAAGATGAGAATAACAGTTCAGCTGCCTTACGGACTAAATGCGGTAGAGCCTGTGACCTGTGATGTGCTTGGCACAGAGTCTGCACAGGATCTGTGCTGGATAAATGTGAGCCCATCCCCAGCCCATTGTGAGTGGGGGCAGTGTGATCCCTGCTTTCACTAGTGAGGAAACAAGATGTGGGGGCTTTGATATAACTCTTCTGGCGATCTCACAGCTGCTGGAGGCATCACCAGAATCCAGAGCCTCCTAGGCTGACTCCAAAGCTCTCACCATGATGGTTTATTGATTTTTCTTTTCTTTTAATAACACTGGCTTCTCGTAAACAGTGGCTTGAGAGTTTGTAAGTTAGGGAGTGGCCAGAGAGTCTGTAGCCTGCTGGCCTGCTCCTGGCTAGAGTTGCTATTTTCTTGGGGTCTTGGGAAAGGTGATTCAGGCTAACAGCAATGGCGTTATACCTCCCCACCCACCCACACACAAGGACTCCAGTTTTGGGGTGTACTGTTGTTAGACCTCGAGCCACACGTTCTCTTTAAAATTAAGAAATTTTTAATTTCTTATTTTTTAATTAATTAAACGGACAAAATCTGCACATTGTTAAAAAAATCAAGCAGAACAAGAGAGTATAAAGTTAAAAAGTAGTGTCCTGTCTAGTTCAGACCCTCAGGTACCTGTTCCAGGGACAACCATAGTTGTGAGTTTCCTGTTTGTAGAATATCCAGATTTTCTACCCATTTTCAAGTATTTGCATGTGTGTGTGTCCGTCATTTATACCAATGGGCACTGACTATGTACACACACACACGTACATCATGCCTTTCTGTTCTGCTTAATGACTTATCTTAGAGAATATTCTATACAGCCTCCATTCGAGCTAGTGCATTTTTTATTCACCTCAGGAGATGGATTAGGTCTAGTTTATTCTTTTTTGTGGTTGTATAGTATTTCATCATATGAACACAGCAGAAATTATTTATATCTTCTTTATTGTTGGATAACTTCCCCCCTCACCCAAGTATTTGCTACTATAAACAATTCCACAATGAATATATTTAGGTGACATTGAACACATTTGAAAACATGTCTATAGGATAAATTCCTAGAAGTGGATCCCTATGTCAGAAAGTAGGTGCATTTACAGCTCTGGAAGATATTAGCAAATTATTTGCCACAGAGGCTGCACCAATTTTACTCCCATTGCTAAGTGTGAATTCTTCATCTCTACTTCTTGGCATTCACCTCCTATACATTAACAAACTTGTTGCTGTCTGTCAACCAAACAAGTGAAAAATAGAATCTTATTTTAATTTTAATTTGCATTTCTTTGACATTGAATGAGGCTGTGTTGGGCTTTCAGTAAGCAGCATACTCATTAGCTAATTTTTAAATTGTTTTATTATTGGTACAATTATGTATATACAATTAGTTAAACGCCTGTGCTGAGTCTCAGCCCAGATAGACTAAAGAGGGTATTTTTGTTCCATAACTTAACTAATCGACCAGACCGGTGAAAAGGCTAAGCTGGATTTCTTTTTGTTTTTGAGACAGAGTTTCACTCCTGTTGCCCAGGCTGGGGTGCAATGGTGTGATCTCAGCTCACTGCAACCTCTGCCTCCTGGATTCAAGCAATTCTCCTGCCTCACCCTCCCAAGTAGCTGATATTACAGGCACGTGCCATCACACCTGGCTAATTTTTGTATTTTTAGTAAAGACAGGGATTCACCATGTTGGCCAGGCTGGTCTTGAACTCCTGACCTCAGGTGATCCACCCACCTCGGCCTCCCAAAGTGCTGGGATTAGAGGCATAAGCCACAACGCCCAGCTGGATTTCATCTAAGCCAGGCTGAATAATGTCTGTTTTTTGGACCAGGACTTTGCAAAATTATTTCTTAAAGGGCCAGATAGTAAATATTCTGGGCTTTGTGGGCCAGATGGTCTCTCTCAAAATGACGCAACTCTGCCCCTGTAGTGCAAAAGTAGTCAGAGACAATCAATAAATAAATGGTCATGGCTGTGTTCCAGTAAAACTCTGTACAGACAGGCGCTAGGCTGCATTTGGCCCCTGGGCTGCGGTTCTCAAACCCCTGTTCTACACTATCTGCATTAGTGGGTGTCTGGAGACAACACTGACACTTCATTTTGCAGATTCCAAATGGCCTGTCTTACATACCTGTGACCCTCCGGTTACAGGCAGAAAGATATGCAAACTAGCTGATCAAATGGATAAATAAGAGTCTGTGTAAATAAGAGTCTGTGTAGGTGTTTGGACATTTAGGATGTTAGGCCTTAGAATCATGTCACCCCTGAGAGTGAATGAGAGGCTGGAAGGTCTAAAATTTTCCCACTTGCATGCATAGCTTGCCCTTTGAATTGTTAATATAATGTCTTTATACCCTGACTACCTACTAACATATTGAATCTACCCTGCTGCACACCCTAGTGGCATAGAGATGCCTAAAACTATTGTTTAGAAAATGAAAAGAGCCATCCTGCCACTCCCCAAGGTCAAGCAGCACTGCTTTGAGACCCCTGTCAAGAAGAAACTCGGGGCCAAGGGAAGCAGCTGTTAGCTCCAGAAGGGAGTGGGCCTTGCTGGCCAGGAAACAAGTACCCGTGTTCCCATGAGGGTGAGCGTTGTGGAAGGGTCGGGGGTGAAGGAGGGACTCAGAAGAGGCAGGAGGCAAAGGCAGGCTCTGAGCGGAGAGTGGCAGCTGGTATGCAGAGCTGGGTGGGGCCCTGGCAGGTACAGGAGCTGGGTGGGGTCCTGAGGGTGCACAGGAGAAACCAGAGGTGATGAGACTTTGGTGGATTTGGGTTATAAACATCACAGTGGGGATTTGAATGAAGGCTCTGATATGTCTGCTTTGTTATCCATGTCTCGAACAGTGAGGAATGAATGGGTAAGTGAATGAATGGAGGTAACGAGTACTAAAAATATGGACTTTTTACAATCACAACATTATCCATTTACCCTATGAAGTCACATGAACAGTGCCTGGCACATAACAAGTGTACAGAGTGCAGTGCATAGTAGTGTTACCAGCTAGTGTCACAGCTGATGGGAAGTATAAAGGCAGATAATAAAGGTGATGACAACAAAAGTTTATTGATGCTGTATACATGCAAGTTGCAGTTCTAAACATTTTAGCTGAATTCCCTCATTTTATCCTCACAATAAATTAAGAAGAGGGTGAGTCTTACCATTAATCCATTTTATAGATGAGGACAGCAAGTCATGGGGCGGTTAACTAACTTGCGTAAAGCTATGCAAGAGCTATGTGTCAAGTACACCTCTGGGGTTTGTTTGGAGAGGTGGCTCCGAAATTCCACGGAACATCAGACTCCCCTGGAGATGTGTTAAACCCAGACCACTGGGTCCCACCCCTGGAGATTTGGATTCAGTGGGTCTGGCGCAGTGCCTGAGAATCTGCATTTCTTACAAATTCTGTTTGGGTTCTGATGGCCTGGGAGCCACACGTCGAAAACCACTGGTTTAGAGAATTTTGTGCAGGCCAGTTTAGTTCATTTCTGGCTGTTCTTGAACCCAAAGAACCTTTCCATTGTTTTAGTGTAACCGTCCCTCCTCCTTCGCCCCTCCCCATCTCCAGGGCCCCTGCCAATTCAACCAGCACAGTCACAAACTGAACCCCTAGGAAAAGACATCGAGTCACTTGCGGAAGCAATGTGTTTTCTCTCTGGGAGGTATTGAAGCGTTGAATTCAAGGGCCGGGCTCCTTTTCAGAAATGATACCCCATAGTTTTACTGCAGGCGGTTGGAGTGTGCTTGGGCTCTGCCTGGAACGCAAGCTCGACTCTTCTCCAATTTCAGTGTCTTACCCTCGCAAGTGCTAAATTGCCCCATAAACAAAACACATCTGGTGTTTGACTCATGGAAAATATTTCTCTATGGTTGAAAAGCGTGTGGATAGTCTGACTCCATTAATTTCCACTGGAGTGACTCCGGACCATCTGCTTCCGACTCTGTCGTTGGGGAGGTCTGGAGGCCTGGGAAGTGCAGTGTGGGCTCCATGGAGCTGTGGGTAGGTGTCCATGTCAGCTGTGCCCCTGTCGGTCTGAGAGATGCTTCCCAATGCAAGTCTGCACACCCTGGAGGTTTCTGAGGCTCCTCAGACCTACAGGAGCACTCTGTTCCCAGTGGAAACGGCTTGGGGCCCCAGTTGCCTTGTTCTCCCTCACTGGGATCTGGTAGATGGGCTGCTGTGGCTGTGATGCTGTTTCCAGGATCCCTGTGATATCTGTGTGGCCCTACACGGTGGACACTTCCCAGTCCCTTCAAATGGCCCTTCTTTCTCAATCCTGGGATATCCATCCAAGGCTTACAGGAAGTCAGAGGGGCTCCCTCCAGGGGCCTCTGGGACCCAGCTGTTCGGAGAGAGGAAGACCTTCTGGCAGGTACATAGATAATAAGCTTTACTACAGCAGAAATAAAGGGCAGGGTGGGCTTTGCATGGCACAGACTTGGGTTCAAATCTAACTTCTCCTTGCCGGGTCCATGTGTCCTTTGCCAAGCTATTAGCTCCTTGACCTCTGTATCATCATTTTAAGAAGGAGTACTTTTTACAGTAAAATGTGACAATTTGCCAGTTGCATATTAAGTCACTTGAATAATGCCTGGCACATAGAAGATGCGGCTGTTAATATTATCAGTTAGTGTTCTTAGAATTCTGGCAGGCATAACTCAAAGATGGACCCAAGATGACCACCCCCTGGTGTGCACACCTTGTATAATCCCCTGCCCTTGAGTAAGGGCAGAACCAATGAATGTGATAGCATAAGACTTTGAATTAACCAAGGAGATTAACTGGGTGGTCCTGACTTAATCAAGAGAGGCCTTAAATGGGACTGGCCCCTTCCTGAAACTGGAGAGCCTGGAACTATGAGAGGGCTGATGGGAGGAACCACATGGCAAGGACCTGAGAGTGACATCTGCTTGCCAAGAGTGGTCCACAGCCAACAGCCATCAAGACCACAGGGACCCCAGTATTATGGCCACAAAGAAGTGAATTCAGCATATAACTTGGGTAGCTTGGAAGCAGTCTGCCCCAGTCAAGCCTCCAGATGAGAACACAGCCCAGCTCACATCTTGCTTTTAGCTTTGTGAAACCCTGAACAGAAAACCCAGCTAAAGTGCACCCCAGTCTTGACCCATGGAAACTGTGAGATAATAAATTTATGTTGTTTTAAGCCAGTAAGTTTGTAGTAATTGCGATCACATTAGAAAATGAATGCAGAGAAAATATCATCCACTTCAGAGACAGGTAATGAGAAATAAATGTGATAATCTGTGCAGAGCATGCCAGACAGTTGCACAGTAAGTACGGGGTCATAGTAGCCCTGGGTTTCAGCATATGTTTCAGTCTCCCTCCTAGTTACAGATCATGTTCCCAGCTAAGTAGCCTAGTTCTTCCCCACCAGGAACAGACTCCTACCTCGAAACCCCAGCCTATTACCTGGAACCCTGCTGGATTCCTCCTGCTTATCCTCTTCTCAGGGGTGCACATGGCTCAGCTGTGGGCATCAGGATTCAGCCATGGCAAGACAGAGGCAGGGAAGTGGCTTAGAGAGGAACAAGAGAGAAGACTCCCCTCTGCAGTGGAGATGAGAAATACCCAGCTGCCCGGGTATGAGGCAATCCCATGAGAAGATTCCTCGGAATCTGCTCGTGTGCTCAGGCAAGCCTAGAAGGGCTTTCCCTGGGTATCTCACCCTCCTGAAGGTGGTCTCTATGGCCTGCACCATTTATCCAAGGAGTTATGGAGAAGGGGAAAGGATGGGGCAGGGGAGACTGACTCCTGGCCCTTCTTGCATTGCCTGAGGTCCCTGTCCTCACTACTCTGAGCACATCAGTGGATTCTGAGGAATCTTCTCATGGGATTGCCTAGTACCCAGGAAGCTGGGTATTTCTCAGCCCCACTACAGAGGGGATTCTTCATCCTAGTTCATCTCTGAGTCACTTCCTTACCTCTGTGGCTGCAGACACTGCACCCAGACTTCCACCACTCCTCTCCCCAAATCCCGTGTTTTAGCCTGAACAGAGTCAAATGCTTATGTACATTTCATGAGGACACTGGTCTAGAGGGAATCCTGGTGACCTGGTATGATGGAGAGGAAAGAACATAGGCTTTGGTGTTATACAGAGAAGCTATTCAAATCTAAGCTCTGCTAATTGCTAGTTTTCTGAAATTGGCAGGCAGTAGTTTCTCTAAGCCCCAGTTTCCTCCTCTCCCGTAAATTGGGATTGTTACATCCCTATGAAAGGGTAGCTGTGAGGGTGAGATGAGAGAATGTGGCTCAGGTCTGGTACATGAAGATGTTCTGGGCGTGTGAGTATTCTCCCCATCTACCCCTTTCTAGCTCTGAATTTAGAAACTTTCTATGGCAAGAAAAGCCCAAACACAGTGTAGTGTGAGTGATAGATGGAGAGAGAAATCAGATGGTGGGTCCAGCCTATGAAGTCCCAGGTTGGGGTCCCAAGAAGTCCTCGGCTGTGGGGCAGGCCGGGTTTATACTTCTTTGCCCTTTCTCAGGCAGGATTCTCCTTCCCATGGAGCATGTTATCACCAATGGGACTATTTCTGTATTCATCCAAAGCTTCTGATTAGAGGCTCATGAATATTCAAATACCTGCCTCCCCTTATTTGCCTGACTATTAGCATTCTGTCTCTAGGCTTATTTTGTGTTTTTTTCTGTTGCACATTTGTTCAGTGATTCACGCTTCATCATCCAATGTGACCAGTTTCGAGACAATTCTGGCTATTCCCAGTCCTGGGCAAGGCTGGGTCCTCACCGTGCCCCGGCTGCCAGCTTCTCCTTGCTCTTTCTGCTCCCAAAGATGGGTGGGTGGTGGAACAGCCTGCAGAGTGCTACTTTGGAAACTCATTTCTGGGATTTTAAAATTCATATTGATAATAATAATACACTACATGTGTCTCTCACTTCAAATTTTACAAAGATATTTCATATCATCCTGTTTTACAGTCTGGCTTTCTGAAAATGCAAAATGCTGACATTCTTTTCTGAATGAGGCCATGTCTCTTTTCCTTCTGAATATTTAACAACAAGCTTTGAACAAAACAGAATCTGTTTTAAAGCCCAGCTGTACCATGATGTCTCACAATGGCACAACGTAGAAGGGAATTTGTCTTTCTCTCTCCCTATTGGGAGAAAGGTTGGAGGTTGCTTTGAAGTCCTTTTAGCTCTGTGGGGAACATAGTATGAATTAGTTTTCTATGACTGCTGTAAGAAATTACCACAAATCTAGTGGCTTAGAATAACATACCTTGATTCTTTTACAGTTCTGGCAGTCAGAAGTAAGAAATGGGTTGCTGGGCTATGTTCCTTCTGGAAGATCCAGGGGAAAATCCATTTTCTTGTCCTTTCCAGCTTCTAAAAGCCACTTGCATCTTTTGGTTCATGACTCCTATGTTAGGGTTCTCTAGAGGGACAGAGCAAATAGGATATATGTATATATGAAAGGAGTTGATTAAGGGGAGTTGACTCACACGATCACAAGGTAAAGTCCCATGATAGGCCGTCTGCAGTTCAAGGAGCAGGGAAGCCAATGGTGGATCCATTTGAGTCCCCAAACCTCAAAAGTAGAGAAACTCACAGTGCAGCCTTCGGTCTCTGGCCAAAGGCCCGAGAGCCCCTGGCAAACCACTGGTGTAAGTCCAAGAGTCCAAAAACTGAAGAACTTTGAGTCTGATGTTTGAGGGCATGAAGCATCCAGCACAGGAAAAAGATGAAGACCAGAAGACTCAGCAAGCCTTCTCTTTCCACTTTCTTCTGCCTGCTTTATTCTAGCTGTGCTGGCAGCTAATTAGATGGTGTCCACCCAGATTGAGGGCGGGTCTGTCTGTCCCAGTCCACTGACTCAAATGTTAATCTCCTTTGGCAACACTGTCACAGACATGCCCAGGAACAATACTTTGCATCCTTCAATCCAATCAAGTTGACACTCATTGTTAACTATCACAGCCCCTTTCTCTATCTTCAAAGCTGACCATGAAGCATCTTGAAATCTCTTTCTCTCTGACTTCTGCTTCTGCCATCACATCTCCTTTCTTTTCCAGTCTTCCTGCCCCTTACAAGCACCCTGTGCTTACATTGGGTTCACCCAGATAATCCAGGAAAATCTCCCTGTGATGGTTAATACTGACTGTCAGCTTGATTGGGTGGAAGGATGCAACATATTGATCCTGGGTGTGTCTGTGAGCATGTTGCCAAAGGAGATTAACATTTGAGTCAGAGAGCTGGGAAAGGCAGAGCCACTCTTAATCTGGGTGGGCCCAATCTAATCAGCTGCCAGCACAGCCAGGATAAAAAGCAGGCAGAAAAATGTGAAAAGACTAGACTGGCTTAGCCTCCCAGCCTACATCTTCCTCTTGTGCTGGATGCTTCCTGCCCTCGGACATTGGACTCCACGTTCTTCAGCTTTGGAGCTCATACTGGCTTCCTTGCTCCTGAGCTTGAAGACAGCCTAGTGTGGGACTTTGTGATCATGTGAGTTAATACTCCTTAAGACATGGATGAAATTGGAAATCATCATTCTCAGTAAACTATAGCAAGAACAAAAAACCAAACACCGCATATTCTCACTCATAGGTGGGAATTGAACAATGAGATCACATGGACACAGGAAGGGGAACATCACACTCTGGGGACTGTTGTGGGGTGGGGGGAGGGGGGAGGGATAGCATTGGGAGATATACCTAATGCTAGATGATGAGTTAGTGGGTGCAGCGCACCAGCGTGCCACATGTATACATATGTAACTAACCTGCACAATGTGCACTTGTACCCTAAAACTTAAAGTATAATAATAAAAGAAAAAAAAAGAAACTCCCATTTATATATATGTATCTATCCTATTAGTTCTGTCCCCCTAGAGAACCCTGACTAATACACTCCCCAACTCAAGGTACTTAAATGAATCACATCTGCAAAGTCCCCTTTGCCATGTAATATGTCATCACAGGGACATCACATGGATATCTTTGGGGACCCATTCTACTGACCACACTGTACTGGGTTAGGAAGAAAACTGTTTTCTCTGGCCCGAGGCCTACCTGTGTGTCTAGGATGTGGCTTTCCTGACATTGCTTCTTCCTCTCTGCACAGTGGACTTGTAATAGATACTGTGAGTTTCTCAGCTGCAGGGTAACAGTATCCTCAGTGGGCCCATGGAGGGCAGGTTGTGGTGCATTCAGCAACAGATAACCAACTTCCTAGCCAGAGCTCTGTGCGCCCAAAGCATCTTCCTTAAATGTGACACACCCAGTTCAATTCTTTCAAGTCCCTCTGAATCAGGAAATATCACGTTCAGTTAAAGCTGAGATGCAGAGATGTTAAATAATGCGCTACCTGTCTCCTGTATAATATGATTCATGAACTCTGGTGCCAGACAGGCCTGGATTCAAATCCAGATCTGATGCGTTGTGACTTTGTGCATGTTATTCCACCCCTCTGGGCCTCCATTTCTCCATCTGTAAGATGAAAATACAGTACCCATGTCACAGTTGTTGTGAGCATTAAATGAGGGAAGGCTTGTAAAGTGCTTACTATAGGGTCTGGATCAATACATGTTGGCTGTTTCATCATAATTATTGTTACCATTAAGGTTAGCATTATTTGCCAGGCATGGTAGCTTAAGCCTGTAATCCCAGCACTTTGGGAGACCAAGGCAGGCAGATCTCTAGGTCAGGAGATCAAGACCATCCAGGCTAACACAGTGAAACCCCATCTA
Organism: Pan paniscus; assembly: GCF_029289425.2. Classification (NCBI taxonomy): domain Eukaryota; kingdom Metazoa; phylum Chordata; class Mammalia; order Primates; family Hominidae; genus Pan; species Pan paniscus. The sequence goes on from NC_073267.2 coordinate 92,264,213, forward strand.
TACTAAAAATACAAAAAATTAGCTGGGTGTGGTGGTGGGTGCCTGTAGTCCCAGCTACTCGGGAGGCTGAGGCAGAAGAATGGCGTGAACCAGAGAGGCAGAGCTTGCAGTAAGCCAAGATCACACCACTGCCCTCTAGCCTGGTTGATAGAGCAAGACTCCATCTCAAAAAAAAAAAAAAAAAAAATAGCATTATTTTGGCCAGGCATGGTGGGTCACACCTGTAATCCCAGTACTACTTTGGGAGCCCGAGGCAGGTGGATTACTTGAGGTCAGGAGTTCAAGACCAGCCTGGCCAACATGGTGAAACCCCGTCTCTACTAAAAATACAAAAGTTAGCCAGGTGTGGTGGTGCGTGCCTGTAGTCCCAGCTACTTGGGAGGCTGAGGCAGGAGAATCGCTTGAACCTAGGAGGTGGAGTTGCAGTGACCCGAGATCACGCCATTGCACTCCAACCTGGGTGACAGATCAAGACTCCATTAAAAAAAAATATTTAAAAAGATTGGCATTATTTTTAAGACATGCATTGTTTTTGCTCCTGCTAGAAGTTGTTGCAATAATAACTATTGAAAATTCTGTTATTATTGCTCCCAACTGGAGACATGAACAAAGGTGATTCCCTGAGATTTGTGGACCCTGGAATACCTGTCTTGGTTGAACATGGCCCATACAACATGCACAGTGAAAACTGCCTTGTATACAGTCACACTTGATTCCTAAGCCAAGTTAGGATGTAGGTGCAGCTACTTTTCCCATGTTGTATATGAAGGAAATGAGGGAAGTTAAGTGATTTTCCAATGACAATACTAATATTAATGGGTGAAATTTGAACCTCCTGGGGTCTGTCAGAGCTTGGAATCCTAATCCTACACACTCTGCTTTATGGAGTAGGTCCTGATAGATAGACAGCATAGCCTGTGTTTTCCTGCCCACCTCTGATGCTAAATGCACCCTGGGGCCTGAGAACCAGGTGCCAATTAAAGCTCATTAGGATACCATTGTCTCAGGCAGAAATCGGCACTTCTGATTCAGTCCCCATTTCACTGGGCTCCTGTCTCACAGAATGATGGGAGCAATGGGCTCTTTGGGGCATTTCCTTAACCTGCCCAGAGCTCCTTCCTCATATATGTCCTCGATCACCATAAAAGTCAACATTTACATCGAAGCTGGTATTAATGCCAAAGCCCAGGGAGCAACTTGGGGAGTTTTCTTTAAAACAGAAAATGTCCAATTTCTAAAGATCAGGTTCCAGCACAGATAAGTGTTGACTTCAGCCCTTCTGGGAGCTGCTGCCATGCATACCAACAGGATCCCGGTGCTGTGCTGAGACAACCCACGCTTCTAACAGGGTGTTTGTCAACAAAAGGATCTATGTGGGGCTCGAGGAGGTCTTGAATAATGTGTAAAATACACACGTTAAGGTTGATTAAAATCCTAAGTGCATTATCCAACTGGAGCAAAAAACTCTTGAGATCTCTGATGGCTGAAATTCATTGATCTTCAAGGACTTTTGTCCTTACAGCACTCTAAGACAATGAATACCAGGGACATCAAATCCATGGGGAGTCCAGCACTAAGGTATAACGCATAGGGACATCTCCAAGTGAATTCATATACAATGGGAATATTGCTTCATATATTTGATCCTCATATAGCCAGAAATAAAAAAATGCCAGGAGTTTATCTCTTTTGCTACCTTTTCATAGACACAAAATAAAAGCAAGGAAAGTGTGAGAAGCCAGTTACTAGGGTTTTGAGGAGCACGTTCCATGCCTCATCATATGCCATGTGCTTGATTCTCAAGATTTCTACTGCCTTCAGGGAAGCTTTGACCTCTGATCTGGCTCGGGAGAAACAGACCCATAAACTGGTGATTCCTGGGAGAGTCTTGTTTCATGGTGCACCAAATAGGGGTGTGGTTTCCCATTAGAAAACCACTCACAGGAAGGCCCTGAGAAAGGCAGATTCCGGGATAGCCAGACTCCAGGGTAAAAACTTGACCTTTGCCTTGGACACTATGTATGTCCTCTGCCTGTCCCACCAGTGCATTTTGAAAGCAGATAACTTTTTGTCTGATTTCACAGGTTCACAGATGGAGAGGAATTTTGCTCCAGGATGATTCATAGCCCAAGTATCACTCATACATGGTTTAGACGATTTTAGATGCAATTTTGGATTTAGAGTTGAAGCTGAAATGGGTTAGGAAATTTAGGAATGCAGGGATGAGGTGAATATATTTTACACATGAGAAGGACATGAGTTTTGGAGAGTAAAAGGGCAGCATGTTATGAATTAGACTGTGTCCCCTACAACCAAATTTATGTGTTGAAATCCCAAACTCCAGTTCCTCAGAGTATGACCTGATTTAGACATAAGGTCTTTACAGAGTGAATCAAGTTAAAGCGAGGTCATTAGTGGACCCTAATCCAAATGACTGGCGTTCTTATAACAAGAGGAAATTTGGATAGAGACTTGAACATGGGGAAACATCAAATGAAGATGAAATAAGAGATCAGGGTGATGTTTCTTCAAATCAAAGAAACTCCCAACCTTCTCTCCCAACCTCTGAACAACAAACCACCAGATGCTGGGAGAGGGGCATGGAACCAATTCATCCCGGCAGCTCTCAGAAGGAATCAACACTGCTAATATTGTGATCTCAGATCAACAAAACTCCAGAGCTATGAGACAGTACATCTGCGTTGTTTAAGCCACTCATTTTGTGGTACTTTTATGGCAGCCTTAGCAAACAAATATATATTTTGGTATGTTAGCTGAGGGATTACTTTGTTCATATGAAATTTGATAAGTCCATCATGGAAAGCAGATAAAATCTCTCTGGGGAGGCTCCTGAGGAGCCCTGAGACTACAGTTTGAAAATTGCTGACCGCTCTAAGGATAGTAAACAACGCTGACATAATTTGACAGCAACAGCCAACTAGTAGGGCTGCAGCAGCTCCTGGAAGCACTGTGTGAAGGAGGATTTGGAGGCTTCACTCAGGCTCAAGAGTAAAGTGTGCAGTGACTTATTAGTGATGTCTGCCACAGGCATGGGAATTGTGAGGGGAATAATCATGGAAAAACTATTTTCCATTCCTGGACCAGTGCACTCATTTGGCAGAAAGGTCAAGTGACTGACTTAAAGCTACATGGCTCTTTTGGAATCAGATGTACTGGGTGGTGTTTCAAGACCAGATGTGTGTGAGATTTATTCCTCTGTCTATAGATCCACACTGAGTCACTGACAAAGGCCTGGTCATTCATTCAGTGGAGCCCAGCTTTCCACAGTCGTTTGACTCTAGGGCCAAGGTGTGCACCTGCTTTTATTCTTCTCATATTGCTGGTTGTACTGTCAGAATTTCCTTTATTTTTCTCTCTCTCAAATTTCTGTATTGGGCTTTTTCTGTACTTGAGGGTACTCCTTCCCCTCCGGGAAGCACTGGCACTAGAAAAATGATTTTCAACTGGGGATGATTTTGTCAACCAGGGGCAATAATTGGACACACGTTTGGCTGGTGCAACTTGGGAGAAGTGCTTCTGGCACCTCCTGAATGGAGATTAGGGATGCTGCTCGACAGCTGCAGTCCCCCCAGCAAGGAGTGGCCCTGCCCTGAATATCAGCAGATCCAAAGTTGAGAAGCCCTGCTCTATCGTTAGCCTCCCTGCTGCCCATGCTTCCAGAAGTTGCCTTATTTTTCCACTTTCTCTTTCCCAGAGCCCCAGTTCCCAGAGTGTCCTCTCCAGGCACCTTCCCATAAACTCGCCAGCGCACACTGGGCAGGAGCAGGGGGCCATTCTGGAGATGCCTGAGAAGGGTGTGTCTTGCCAGTGTTTTGACCACACCTCTCTGGGGAGAACCACTAAAGCCTGGGTCCCTTGAAGGAACAGATTCTGATGAAGGGGCATCACAAGGACTGTAAGGACAAGCTGTTCTCCTGAAAGTCATCCTACAGACTCCAGTTCTCTCCCAGTGGGGCGTCACTGCCGTCTATCAACCCCTGGAGGTTTGTTTAAGAATCTCCCCCACTGGAGGAGATTGTCTAATTTGGGACTTGGGTGATGGAGGGAGGCTTTGGTTAGCCATCTTGGCTTATTCCACAGAGCTTCTTGTCTCTATTTCTGGAAAGGAAATATTACTTTTTAGAGAATCACAGAATTTTAGAAACAAAGGTTTTTAGAAGCTCCTGTTAGGGGCTGTGACAAATCCGAAGGTTGATGGTATCTGACATGGTTCATTTACACGTCGGTTGTCTGTTGTCTGTCTCCACTACTGGATGTGAGTTCCTGAAAGTCATGGGCCACGTCTTTTTCACTAAAGTATAGTCAATGTCCAGCAGTGCACTGGCATGCAGGACGCACATATACAAGTTTGCTGAATTAATCAATGAAGGCACTGATTAAGTGGGAGCTGGAACCAAAACTCTACTTCCGTGTGTGTGTGTGTGTGTGTGTGTGTGTGTGTGTGTGTGTCTATGTGTGTGTTGAGACATAAGAACAGTACCTAAATAGATATTTAGTAGGGTTTCCATAAATACTTGTTAAACTAATTGTTGGTTGCTGCGGCTGCTTCCATCTCTGTGCTGAGCATTTAACATATGTAACTCATTTCATTGTCACCCTAACCTTACAAGGTGGGTACTGTTCTCTCCATTCTAAAAATGAAGACACTGTGCTCAGAGCGGTTTAGTAACTTGTTCAAATCACAGTTCCAAGGAGCAACAGGGCTAAGATTTGAGTCTTGCTCTGGCAGTAAAATCCAAGTTTGTGTGTGCTACTCCCCGACTTTGGAGTTCAAGCAAGGACATTTGGGGCCCATCTTGTACTCCGTGGGACCATTGGGATCTTTGCACAGAGACAGTCCTGGTGAAACCAGCATTTGGGAAGGAGTGTTGGGGAGCAAGGGTGGATGCAGGAAACTGCTGTCTTACCCTGGGCAGAGTTATCCAGACAGGAGCAAGGGGAAGGCAACAAGATGGGTGGGCGACTGGAAAGAAAGAAGGATTTGCAGAATGTGCAGGGCCTGGGGGCTTGGAATGTGGAAAATAAAGCTATCCTGGGAAAAGACAGCAGAGTTAGGAGACATGGGCATAGGGACAGCAAGATGCTGGGTTGATTTTGAAGTATGTTGAGCTTGAGGCTCCTGAAACATCTACTAGAGGGAGACACAAAGAAGGTAATAGGATACTTTTGCTATCACACGGTAGAACCCGTTAAAAATAACTCATGCTTAAAGGAGCATATGTTGGATTGTATAACTGAGAAAGATGTAGTGCTGCCTTTAGCCATTTGTGGATCTAGGGGTTCAACGAAGACTCCAGGTCTCCAGTTTTCTCCAGGAGATATAAGCTTGAGGCAACTGGTGGCCATGATATCTGCTCAGGATATCATGGCCACCAGTTACCCCAAACTTACATCCTAGCAGCCTAGAAACTTGTAGAGGCAGGGGGAGGGAAAGAGACAGAAAGTGAACAAAAGAAATAGAAAGAGATAGGGAGAGAGAAAAATAGAGATTGATGGATTACTTGGGTGGCTCTAATGACAGCTTCCAGAATCCCAGGTCTCTGGCAGTCAGTACCCCTCCAAGTGTGGGAGATAGGGATCTCTCTACTGGCAGCCCCTCTAGAATCACATACACTGGTCAGTTAGCATGTCCCCAGTGAAAGGCATGAGAGATAGGAAGAAACATAACCAGCATCCACTCTAATGTGTGGAGTGGTGTTCATTGTTCATTCTGCAAGGTGAACATCCTAGAAAGGGGATCATCCAGAAGGCTGGATCAGAGGAGAGGCTCTGAGTTCATGACTTTACCTCTCCCGGGCCTGATTTTATTTTTAAAAAGCACCATCTCTCAGCCTTTTCTTGTTTCCCTTCTTGACTTTGTGTGTCTCCTGGTCACAGGGGCTACTTGGCAAGGAAGGAATCTAAGAAGAAGAGCCTAGGCTATTAACACAGGTAACTGAGAGTCAATATATATGAAAAGGCAGCAGCCCCTTTGCAGTTTTATTGCTTATTTTATTCACAGTTACCTGCAATATGGCATGGCTGCAGATGGATAGAAATATGCTTCAGTGTAACACATTTACAGCAGGGGGAGAAACGGCCCCCAAAACACAACAGCTCAATGCCAAAAGCAGACTTTGCATTTCCTAGACTGTGCTGCTTTCTGAATACAAAGAGACAGATGATTATTGCAGTAATGGACAATTGAGCTGTGGTCAGACACTCAAGAAGTACTTTAAACAGTTGGTTATAAATATAACATCAAAGTATTATGATTCACAGGAGAGGAAGATTAAAGCAGATCCCAGTAATGGTGTCTGAGATGGCACATAGAACTAGGATTCAAAGCTGGGCAAATGTAGGTCTTTGGGGCAAAGTGGGATAGTCTGGGTTGGATCAAACCTGAACTTTCTGAGGGCGTGTGATGGACATGGAGATGCTCACCAATGCCTGCTTTGGGAAGGATTGGTGGCCCCAGCTGTGTGGTCAAAAGAGCCTTCAGGTGATCAGCCTCCTTCAGGGATTGCCTCAGCAGGAGGGTCCTCAGACAACAGTGATTGAGAGGGGTATGTGGCAGGCTGAGCCATGGTGCCCCCAAGATAGCCACACCCTGATCCCTAGAACCTGTGAATATCTTACTTTACATGGCAAAAGGCTCTTTGCAGTTGTAATGAAGTTAAGGACTTTGAGATGTGAAGATTATCATGGATTAACTTTGTGGGCCAAAGGTAACCACAAGGGTCCTTGTAAGAAGGAAGCAGGAGAGGCAGAGACAGAAAAGGAGACGTGGTGATGCAAGTTGAGGCTGCAGTGTTGCGCTCTGAAGATGGAGGAAGGGAAATGTAGGCAGCCTCTAGAAGCTGGAAAGGATGGTTCTCCCCAGAGACTCCCAAGGGAGTGCAGCCCTGCAGACACCTTGGTTTTAGCCCAGTGAGCCCTGTTTTGTATTTCTGGCCTCCAGAGCTGGACGAAAATAAATTCATGTTTTTTTAAGTCACTAGGTTTGTGATAATTTGTTTTAGCAGCCATGGGAGATGGATTTAAAGGCCCAGCCATTCTAGCCCGAGGCAGGATGATCGAAAAGGCAGACCATTCTGGCTCCTGGGTACCCTGTGAAGTGAGCCGGGGCAGTTATTGGGTCTTTTTCCAAGCCCAACTTCTCCCTCTGCCTACTTCTTTCCATGCTTCCACAGGTTTTGATCCCAAGGGCAGCCTCTAATAGACATGCCAACCTACAAACACTATATCTGAGTTGGCTTCCACGGGAACCCATGCTGTGATATTGTATACCTGATAGGTAGTATCCTACAGTGATTCGGAACATGAGTGTTGGGCCGGTCTGTCCTGGCTTCCCAACATGATAACCTTGGGCATGTTTGCTTGTCTTTCTAAGCCTTAGTCTCCTCTCCTGTAAGATGGGCATGAAAACCACACCTGCAAAGAAGCTTGTAATGAGGATCAACTGACAGCCACCTGGAAAGCACAGGGTTCAGTCCTGCCTTGAGATAAGCTGTTGATAAATGTTACTGATGAGACTGATGATGGTGGAATTGACACTGTTGGAGGTTGATGGTGGGGATGCTGATGAAGGTGAAGAGAGTGATGTGAGAACTCCCAGGGCTTGTGGACACGTATATGATTTACAGAAGATAATCTAAGGAGAAAGCTCATAGGTTCTGCTATTGGTGCCCAAGAGGGCAAGGGAGAGAAACACTGAGGAAAGAACCTTATCAGGCTGATCTTCTACCTTCCTCCTGCCTATTCTTAATGCAGAGATAGACTGCTGAGTTCTGGGCTGGATCCTAGTCTCTGAGCTGGAATCCAGATATTAAATACCAGGTTCCAGACTGGACATCAGCCAACCTGGGAGCTGTTCTTTGGGATTCCTTCTAAGTTTAATTTCTAGGACTTTTCTGTGCCAAGATCTTGACTCGGATTCTACTCCCAAAGACAGAGATTAGCTGTGTTGGGTCTAAGGGCATTGAAGATCATGCTCTGCCTTCCCCAGGAGGACCCAGAGCCTGTACCTGAGGCTGGGAACAGGGGTCATGTGAGGATCATGTAGACAGAGAGAAGACAGGAGGAACCTTTTAAAGGATTATCTGAGTTTACATGACACTTTTTCTTTGAACTCGAAAAGAAGCATAAACTACATTCATGGATCTCAACTGCAGATTCTCCCTTCTGCCCCCCAAAAATAGCCCTTTGAAGGGTATGAAAAATGACTCTCCTGCTTTTGTTCCTGGCCTCAGAGAATTCAGCCTGTCAGAAACGCACACTTTGCCAGTGAGCTACCAGGGATGCTTGGAACAAGAACTGCCACAAAAATGCCAGGGGACCCAAACTTGGACTTAATTCACAGTTCGCAAGTCCTCAACATGGGGCTAGCTGAACAATTTCAACTAAATGAAACCCTGCATGGTTCTCCTGGGCTGGGCCTGTGGGTGCCATGCCCCAGCTGTCAGCCCCGCTTCACAGCTGAAGATAAATCACAGCAGAAAATGGAGTGTAATGAAAACACTGACAGACCCTTCAAAGTAATGGAGCTCGGGGGTCTCCCTTTTGTTGCATTCCGTATATTATGCAATTACTGCCTTGGAAATGGCCTTTTCTTCATTCCTGAGAGGTGTGTGTCCGGCTATAGAATGGAAAGATGCTTTCATGCTTGGGACTGTGTGCAGGTTGGATTCAGCCTGGGCCAGATCTATCCTTCACAATTGGCAGCAATTTTCCATTTCATGGAGGCTGAAATCGGCCACGTCTAATCACTAGAATCACTACACCAGGGGCTGTGCAGCGCAAACAGGTCAGACATCCCTTTAATCTGCAATTGAGTTGTTCACACCCCAGGAAATAGATTTTATGCTGCTTTCCTGCTCTGTACAATGGGGTGTGGTTGAGGAAAGAACAACTTCGCAAGGATGCCTGTTGAGTTGACCGTGTCAAAAGTCATGGGTGGGCGGCATTTAGTACCTTTAGGGGAGGGTCTGGGCACAGTGGACACTGTTTCATGGTACAGCTGGGGTGTTCCATTAGGACATGAAATCTTTAGGAAACTCTGGGCTATTGCCTCTCTGTGACCTGCCTCCCGCTTTCTTAACTCCCCCTGCCTCTGGAAGCCTCTAACTCTACAACAAGGGGGCTTCCTGTTGGCAGCAAGTGAAAATGTGTCCCCGAGGAAGTGCTGGGGTTCTTTCAAAAGAGAAACACCCTTCAGGCTGACTTCAGTTCAAAAACGAAATGTATCGCATAAATGTAAAGTTCATTCATATTCACGTACAGCTGGATCCAGAAAGCGAACTGATGGCTTCTTCATGCTGGCTTCATGCCCAGGAAAGCCCTTTCCCCTGGGCCCTGGAAAATTTCAGGCTCCCATGCTCTCAATTCCAGAACTAATGGGATAAAAAGAGATGATGTATTCCCAATAGTTCTAACATGTTTCGGAACGGAGACCCATGAACTGACTGGGTAATATGATCTACCCTAAACCAATTGCTGTGGCCAGGGAGATGCAATCTACTGATTGGCCAGGCTTACAGCTGTGCCCATCCCTGAGCCAATTGGGTGGTGAGGAAATTCTGGCTCTGACTGACCAGGTTCAGGCCATGCCTCCTTCTGAAGTAAATGGTGGTGGAGGGAGTGGAGTCAGACCATTTCAGGACATAGATGGGGTTTGGTAGGGTGGTTTCCTAAGACAATAGGATGCAGTTACCCAGAGAACTGAAAATTAGATGCTAGGCATGCAAAGATGAAAATTGGTCCCTGGAGATGACACCAGGTCTGTAGAAGGAGCTGGCAAGTGTTTGGATGATTTTCTTCCCAAGCAGGTGGTCGCCCTCGGTGTTGGATGTAACCTTGACCCCTCTCAGATTCTTTTTTGACTACCTCTGCTTTGTTTTCTCCCCTGTGGTCACACCTCACCCACACTTCTTGTTCTTCCATGTCTAGATGAGCAGGAGGAGCACACTGTGGGTCCTGGGATATGGATTCCCGAGGGGCTGCCAAGGGGCTGGAGGGTGAAAATTGGAAGGGTGAGGAGTTAGCTCCCTTTGAGGGAAGGGGAATGGGAGGCATTTGGAGGCAATTGGAGACATAGATGTTCCTGCTCCTTTCCCCTCTCCATGATCTCCCTTTATAACCTCCTTCCAGAGAAGTGTTGGATTCCCAGTGAACATGCCTGCTAAGAGCTGTTCTATTAGACTCCTCTTGTGGCAGTAATAAATTACCGCAAACTTAGTGACTTAAAGCAATACAAGTTTATTCTTGTATAGAATATACAAGAAAGTATAAAATGGAAGTCAGAAGTATAAAATGAGTTGGCAGGGTTGCATTCCTTTTGGAGGCTTAAGAATCCATTTCTTTGCCTTTTCTAGCTTCTAGAAGCCATCTGCATTCCTTGGCTTATGGCCCCTTTTTTGCATCACTCCAAACTCTTGCTTTTGTCATCACATCTCCTCTGACTCTGACCCTCCTCCCTCCCTTTTATAAGAGGCCTTGTGCCTCCACTGGGCCCGCCTGGCTAATCTATGGCACGAGTCTTCCCATTGCAAAAGCCTTAATCACAGGCAAAAATCCCTTTTGCCACATAAGGTAACATTTTCACAGATTCTGGGGATTAGGATGTGGGCATCTCTGGAAGACCATCATTCAGCTGACCACAGCTTGTGATGGCTTTCTGAGCCTCACTGTGAAGCTCTGGACAGTGCAGGACTGCATTGCATTGTACTGTGTTGCTTTTGTTTGTGTTTGCCTCACTTCCCCCTTTCTTTTTCAACCTGACCACCTGGGGTGGCGCATTCTAAACAATCTGCTTCTCTTTGATCTTTGCCCCAGGCTTCATTTTCTGAAGCAACAGGGTAAAGGAAACCTCCGTGGGTTCAAAGGGTGCCTTGCATGTCCTTCTCTTGCAGCACATCACCCTCTGCATGACCACTTGTTCATTGACATGTCTGGACAATGATCCACGTGCAAAAAGGAGTCCTGTCTTTCTCATCTGTGTCTTCAGCCCAGGGATAATCAAGTAGGTGTTCATTCTTGAATAAGGGAATGAATGAATCAGCCTTTAAGCTGCCCTGGAATTTTTGGTTCAAAGCTTACTTGCTCTGGAAACACTTCCATTAGCTAAGCTTCTACCCTTTAGTTGCAGCTTTCTTGACATCAGTGCTTGGTATGTGTGCACACATTTTCATGCTTCAGTGAGTAATAATGCACATACCCATGCTCAAGTGCAGAGTCAAGGAAAAGGAGGACTTTGCCCCTCCTACCTATATATGACCTTGGACTAGTTATTTTACCACTCTCCACCTCAGTTTCTTTGTGAAATGGGGCTAATAATTAAATTTATTCCATAGAACTGGTGAAATGATTAATTTTGATGATACAGTAGAAAGTATTGAAGGCAATATAACCCGTTTGTAGTTTCCCAAAATGCCAATTTCAAGAACTTCTTGTGTATTTGTAGCACCTAAATTTAGTTGGTCACTGCAGGATAAATCTTGTATGACTTCTTTATAAATATGTTTCTTCAGTGACATTTTCCAAATGGACTGCTTTCTAGACTGTTTGTCTTGGCTAGACTGACCCTCCTCCTCCACAATTCTTTCTTTTATGCCACCTTCTGGATGGAGGTAGCCATGTGTCAGAGTCCTGGACAACTCAGTATAAACCAAAACCTGTGGGCAGTGCCTTCCAGAAAGCTTTTTTATTCTTTATTGAAAGGGTCAGATTCAGTCAGAATATATCATCAGCCTTTGCCTCCCCATTTTCTTCCTGTATCCTGTAGACATGATGCCTGGAGCTCCTGCAGCCATTTTGTAACATGAGGCCCTGAGCATCAGAAAAAAGAGTAAGAATCTTAGAGGATACTGTCCTTGACTGACAGTGACCCATGAGCCAACATCACCAGTGGTCTACCTCAAGACTTCTTCTTTGTGCCTTTTCAAGGATAATACCAGAAATTTGGAGGAGAGGATAGGAAATGTAAATGCAACCAAAAAGAAAGATATCATCAAAGATGTCTGAATCTCTCTTTGGATTTTAAAGAATTAAAGAAAGAAAGGGGGACTCAAAACAAAAACAAACCTCTACCCATCTCCCACAGTGGAGTGGGGCCAACTTGAAGGCAGTGAATGTATCTATCTGGTGGTTGGTGTCTTCTGTACTTGGCATTTTGCCAGGGATGATAGTGTTTGCTGAACAAACAAAGGAATCTTTTTTTTTTTTTTTCCCTCACCTCTTTTAACTTTGGCCAAGTCTGTCTGGCCCACCAGAGCAGCTGTGATGACAGTTGTTTGGTGAATTTCCAAACACTGTACTATTTAAGTATGGCACACAGTCTTAGGGGGCCAGGCAAGCAATTGGAAAGCTGAACCTGGCTGGCCAGACCTGTGTTACCAAAACTCATATGTTTCATTTGGATCTTTAAGCAGAAAAACTTTCCAAACACTTGCTCCAATATGTAATTCTCCGTGGCTGATTTCTAGCGAGGAACCAAATTTAAGGTGGATAGAAGAAGCATATTCATTGAAGGATTGGTCTGTGTTCCAAGGATTGTATGATCTAATAGGGGTCATATACACGTCAGTAATTTTCAGGATTCTACCTGACTTTTTATCCTGGACACCAGGTATAGCTGCCAGCATCTCTTCACAGAGCCCCTGTTTACTGTGACTTTTCAAAGGGCAGGGATAGTTTCCTACTGGCCTTGGAATGCCTTCTTCCACAGCACCAACCCCATACCTTATTCATAATGGGGGTACACAGCCACTCTATAAGAGAGAAGATCAACCTTAGAATGTTTATTAATATCTTTATAATTTCTTATAGTTGGGGGGAAGCAAAGGCGACAGAACATATTCTTGAGTAATTTATTCTGTTCCCTGGCATTGATGAAAGGGATAAAATTAAATCAGTGTTTCTACTCAAGTTGTTTGAAGGACAAGCCAAAATCACACCATTAAAAGTTAACATCTAAAACAGATTGTACATTACTAGGGATGAGTTCAGACCCAAAGTAGAAGAATTGGCCAAATGAATCTATAGAATGTTGGTTGTGAGGAATTTACTACCCTCATTTCCAGTGGTTAAAAAATAAAAGACAGATTATGTTCATTTCAGGCCAGGAAGGTTTGCAGAAAGAGCCAAGGATATCTTATCCAAGTTTAACAGGGAATGAGGTAAATGGCTAAGGAAGGTCAGAGCTGCGAGGTTTTTCTGGAGCACCAAATTCATCACAAGTCATAGACCTGTGAAATTCATGTCAAAATTACCAGATTGTTTCCCTTCTTGAAGCTACTTAAACTCTAGCGGAAAATAGGAACATCTGTTTAATTTCTGATGGCCTAAACAACTTACTCAGTACCTATTGTGTACATCTATTGATGGTATCTTTGAGTGTGAGATCCATTTATCTGTCCATTCATCTATTCATCCATTCATCCATCCATCCATCCATCCATCCATCCATCCACCCATCCACCCATCCATCCATCCATCCATCCCTCTGTCCATCCTTATATCCATTCATCCATCTATCTCATTCATCCATCCATCCATCCATATCCATCCATTCATCCAATCATCCATCCAGCATTTCTGGAGTACATGTCTGTGCTTGGCCCTGTGCTGAGGCAGAAGATACAGTGTTGGATTAGATAGAGACTTTGCTGTTCAAGAAATTACTTCAGTGCATAGCTGGAGAGCAGGGATTTTCAACCTCCACTTTGTTTATATTTTGGGCTGGATAATCTTTTGTTGTGAGGGCTGTCATGTGCATTGTAGGATGCCTAGCAGCATGCCTGGATTCTACCTGCTAGATTCAAATAGCACCTGCCCCACCTCAGTCATGATTATCAAAAATATCTCCAGATATTGGCAAATGTCTCCTGATGGGAAAGGGCAAAATTGCCTCCCTGGTTAAGAACCATTGCTTTAGAGTCAGAAACCTAAATTCTATTCCTGCCTTACCTCTGACTGGTTGTTTATTTGACTAATGGTTATTTAACTTTTTCTTATTCCCAGCACCCAACACAGTTTCTGGCAGAAAGTAGGTATGTGTCAGTGCTTACAGGTTAAGTGAACAAATGAGTAAATTAATGAATAAGAGTCTATATTTCTCAGACCAGCCTTTTCCTAAGCAGTTGGCAGGCTGTTAGGAAGACCTTGAGCCTTGACCATGCACAGTGTCAAGAAAGCAACATATTCACTCAAAATGTGCCTCAAGTAGGAAAAAAAATCTACTTTGGGGGTATTTAGCTGTGTAAGCCCGACAGATAATTGAGCGGCTGGATTTTTCAGTTTCAACAGATTGGTTTGCCTTTCTGTAGCCACAATAACAGAGCAAAGTAACAATCATGTCTATGTTTAATTTTCTGAAGAGAGCTGCATCGCCGAGGCTAACAATCTGGCCAATTAAATGTGGCCGATTGGCACTCCCACACAAGTTTGGGGGTATTTAAAATAGCTCTCTGCACAAGAAAAAAAAAATCCAAGTTGCAAAGAAAGTTGTAACTCTACCAAGATTTCATATTTCAAAAGCAGGCTTACAATGGTAAAATTGTTCTGGGTGACAGATAATAGACAAGCCATCTAGTTTGAGTGTATTAGTGTCAAATGGAGAGTTGTCTCTGTTGCCAGTGATGGTGTCTATTTGTTAAATTGGATAATTTTTCCTGTTCAATGAAATCATCAAGATTCCTCTCCTTGTGGACTGAGGTTATGGGACTTTTAACCATGTTAATCATTCAGAAGGACCAAGAGGACCAACAGTGTCCCTCACTAAGCTTTCTTTCTTTTTTTTTTTTTTGAGACAGAGTCTCACTCTGTCACCAAGGTTGGAGTGCAATGGCGCCATCTCGGCTCACTGCAACCTCTGCCTCCCAGGTTCAAGAGATTCTCCTGCCTCAGCCTCCCAGTAGCTGGGACTACAGGCACCCGCCACCATGCCTGGCTAATTTTTGTATTTTTAGTAGAGACAGGGTTTCACCATATTGGGCAGTCTTGTCTTGAACTCCTGATCTTGTGATCTGCCTGCCTTGGCCTCCCAAAGTGCTGGGGTTACAGGCGTGAGCCACCGCGACTGGCCTCACCTAGCTTTCTTTACTACCTTAAAGCTTAAGTGAGGAGTAGCTGGTAAGAATGGAATAAGGTTCCCTACCTGTTTCACTCTCAAATCTTCTAAACACAATTCTTGTAGGCTCATGTTGGGGAGGCTGTATTAGTTACCTATTGCTACAATAAAACTGAGTAACAAGCAACCATAAAGCATCATTAGTGTAGGGCATTAACATTTGTTTAGCCTGGAAATCTGCAGGGATTAGCTGATCTTGGCTGGACTTAGCTGAGTTTGAGTGTTCCATGTATCTGGGGTTGGCTGCAGGTTGGTTAATCGGCTCTGCTGATCTTGGCTGGATTTGTTCACCTGTCTGGGAGTTGAATGGCTGTTGGTTGATCTAAGATAGTCTTGGCCAGGTTGGCCAAGTTTATTGGGATGGCCTTCATCCTACTGGGGGATAGCTGGGAAATGTACATGTGGTACTTGCAGGTACAATAACTTGCATTATCCCATTTGCCAAAGCACATCACATGGCTGAGCTCAGAATTAAGAGGTCAGGCAGATTGCTCTGCCCAGATAGAGAGGACCCTGTAAAGTTACATGGCCAAGGGTCTGGGTATCAAGAGGTATGACTAATTGTAGTTGATTAACACATTTGTTAATTACAATTTGTACTATTACCAAGGCTATACTCCAGAAGGTGCTGGGCCCTGACAATAAAGTTAAATCTAAATAAGAAAGGTCTTTATAGCAAAGTTGAGAGAAAGAGGAAGAGGGAAGAGAGAGATGTGTAACTTGGGGAAGGCTCAGCCACCCAGCTGTTATTTGAGTTCTATTTTCTCCAGCTTGGAAGACTGCCCTCACACTGGAAAAGGGAGAGTACTGCAAAAATGAATAAGAGATAACTTAGGGCCTTCCAGTGCCTTCACACCAGAAAAGAGAGTACTACAACTATGGATAAAATGTAACTTAGGGCCAAGTGGATGGGGAAATTATAGCTAGTTCTTTATAGAGTCTGAATTTGCAGTCCCATGGGAATTCAAACCCAGGCCATTGAAAGACTTGACCATGGAACTGTGGTTATGAGGCATCATGAAAAATGGTAGGGGCTCCTAAAGAATGTAGGTTGGTTTTTATTTTTTTAATTTATTTTTTTTTTAAGTTCTGGGGTACATGTGCAGAATGTGCAGGTTTGTTACATAGGTAAATGTGTGCCATGGTGGTTTGCTGCACCTATCAACCCATCACATAGGTATTAAGCCCAGCATGCATTAGCTTTTTTCCCTAATGCTCTCTCTCACACCCCCGAGTCCTCCCCCAACAAGCATCAGTGAGTGATGTTCCCCTCCCTGTGTCCACGTGTTCTCATTGTTCAGCTCCCCCTTATAAGTGAGAACGTGTAGTGTTTGGTTTTCTGTTTCTGCATTAGTTTGCTGAGGATAATGGCTTCCAGTTTCATCCATGTCCTGCCAAGGACATGATCTCCTTTTTATGGCTGCATAGTATTCCATGGTGTTTATGTACCACAATATTTTAATTCACTCTATTATTGATTGGCATTTGGGTTGATTCCATGTATTTGTTATTGTGAATAGTGCTGCAATAAACATACATGTGTATGTATCTTTATAACAGGATGATTTATATTCCTTTGGGCATACACCCAATAATGGGATTGCTGGGTCAAATGTTATTTCTAGTTCTAAATGTTTGAGAAATTACCACACTATCTTCCACAATGGTTGAACTAATTTGAATGTAGTTGGTTTTAAATGGTCGACCCTTGATACGGGAAAGGAGACATTTGTCTCACTGTGACATCTGCAAATTAGTCAATTCTCAAGTACACTGGAGAATACAATACCCCCTAAAGTGCAGTTAAGCTATCTAAAAATTCAGAATATCAATTGTTTTATACACATAGCTCCAAAGTCATTTCTAAAGTGATTAAAATAAACACCCCTCAAATTGTGATTCCATCAAGTGTCTTCTCATTCATGTCCTCTTATGATAATATTTATGTATTCAACATAATAATAATGTGAACTAATATTTATTTCCTTCTTTGTGTCGGCCATTGTGCTAAGCCATTTACATGCATAGTCTCATTTTTATTCTCACCATGATTTCATGACATGGGTATTGTTATTATTATCATTTTACAGTTGAGAAAACAGAAGCTCATAGAATCATATCCAAAGCTTATACCACATCTGCCTGATGACTGCTTGTGCTCTTAATCCCCTCATGTTGGCTACCTCTTGAAAAGATGAATTGTAATAGGGTGAAATAGAATTCTGGAATTCCAACTCAAAAGATCAGAAGTGCAAATTCAAGATGTGGAAACCCTGGCTTGCCAGTAATTGATGTGATTAAATACCTTAGGGCTTTTTTTTTTTTGGATCACAAGTTCAATAGGAGTCAACAGAGTGAGGATGCTGCCCAGAACACCCAAGTAAGCCTCCATTCCTTTGCAAGGATGCATGCGATTCTGTACTGGGACAGCGCCATTTGGGGCACCTGATTCATTCAGTGGTATGTTGGTGCAAAAGTAATTGCGGTTTTTGCAATTTTTTTTTTTTTTTTTTTTTTTTGGTGGCCAAAAAAAATCTAAATTATTTTGAGATTGACTGATTGATTAACAGCACCTGTAGCTTTTGTTTTGCAGTGATAGAATTGTAAGGTTATTGACAGTTTGGAGGGAAATTGACATTGATAGTTTGGAGGGGAGTTCCCACTGAAGGGGAATTAAGTGAAAAGGAGTTTTGGAAACCATCATTTGTGAGAAAAAATTTAAACAATGGAATATTTGTAACCTACAACCCAGAAGACTTCAGGGTGATACGGATAACTTTCTTCAGCCACTGAATGTATTCCATATGGAAGATGGGAGACTCTTGCTTAGATTCAGAAATTATAGATAAAAGTTACATAATCTGTTGGGACAGTGGTTACAACCTGGGTAGTGAATTGGTATGAGATGCGGTGAGCTCCGTGACTTTAGCCATCAGACAGGGATGTTTTAGAGAGGGCTGCTGCCCTGAGGAGGTTCTTCTCTATGTGCTGACTCTTGAAATGCTGATTTCAGCACTTTATTTAGTTTGCCTGTGTGCTCAGCCATCATACTTAACATATAGTTAGGAAAGTGGTACTTCTCCTCAACAAAATCACAAATGAAAATAGCATTTTAGAGGACAAATGTTGATTCCTCACTCTTGATGTTTCGCTTCATGGAGGGAGCTATGGTAGTTTGACACCCCTGGGCTCTCTCTGCCCCTCTACTCACGCTCCACCATTGAAGGAAGAGGGAGGCTAGATTTTTGCACTATACAAATTTAGGAGTCTGTTGAGTGCAGTGACACACGCCTGTAATCCCAGAACTTTGGGAGGCCCAGGCGGGCGGTTCACGAAATCAGGAGTTTAAGATCAGCCTGACCAACATGATGAAACCCTGTCTCTACTAAAAATACAAAAATTAGCTGGGAATGGTGGTGCATGCCTGTAATCCCAGCTACTAAGGAGGCTGAGGCAGGAGAATCGCTTGAACCTGGGAGGTGGAGGTTGCAGTGAGCGGAGATCACGCCACTGCACTCCAGCCTGGGCAACAGAGCAAGACTCCATCTTAAAAAAAAAATTAGGAGTCATAAACGTAACATTCTTCGTTCAGAAACTTCCTTTTTTTCTCTCAGGAGTGCATGAGCCGTAAAAAGAATAATTCCTCTATTCTTTTCCAGGCTGGAACATCCTGTGCCCTCCCTTTGGGAGGCTGGGTGCCCAAGTTCAGTGTTGCCATTAGTACATGGATAAATCTGTCAAATTTAGAGGTTTTGCACTAAAAATCAGCTTTGCTTTCACCTCAACAATGCCCTCTAGGCTTATTTGGGAATGAGAGTGATGTGCTGCCTTCCATCTGCCTCTCCCTCATTTTATGTCTCAATTTGTTCAGAATTCAGGAGGAGAAGAGGATGCTGCTTAGCAGCTCCTGAATAACCCAATCAACAGGAGATGGAATAGAAGTCACTGAGGTGCTACACAATGAACGCTGACTCTGAGTCTCGGGGCTTTCCCTGCGCTCCTTCCTCTAAGTGTGCCAACAATATCGCTGCTTTTACCATCCCCAGTTCACGGACTAGAATGTTGAGGCTTGTCCAAGTTAGCAAGTAATAAAGCAAATGTCAGCCCATGTCTGCCTGAACCCCTGGTCAAGGCTTTCAAATGGTGTACAATGAAGTGTCTTGAGCCAGAGAGGATATTGGCTGTCAGAAAAGGGAATGCCTACTAGAGCTCTGAGGAGATAAGAATGACAATGGGCCTTAGCTGGTCAAAGTGATTAATGGAGGAAGAGAAAAAGAGTGTGGTCAAGAAGTAGCATTCTCTCCCAGGAGTGACAACAGCAGGAATATCGTCATTGTCATCATGGTCAGATTTTTCATCCTCATCTGCACCCTAACAGCCACCATTTGTTGATTTTTTTTTTTTTTTTAGATGGAGTCTTGCCCTGTTGCCAGGCTGGAGTGCAGTGGCGTGATCTCGGCTCACTGCAACCTCTGCCTCCCTGGTTCAAGAGATTCTCCTGCCTCAGCCTCCCGAGTAGCTGGGATTATAGGCATGCACCACCATGCCCAGCTAATTTTTCTATTTTTGGTAGAGACGGTGTTTCACCATGTTGGCCAGGATGGTCTCAATCTCCTGACCTTATGATCCGCCCGCCTCAGCCTCCCAAAGTGCTGGGATTACAGGCGTGAGCCACAGTGCCACACTACACAGTAGTGGCTACTCTGTAAACTTTTTAACTGCTTTATTGTAGTATAATTGCTATTTAATAAACTGTACATATTTAGAGTATACAATTTAATGTATTGACATACAAATCACCCATGAAACCATGATCACAATCAAGATAATGAACACATGTATCACCCTGAAAAGTTTCTTTATACCTCTTTCTACTCCCTTCTTTTTTCTGGTCTCCCCTACTCCCCAGTTCTGTCCCCAGGTAACCACTAATCTGCTTTCTGTCACTATAGTTACATTTTCTGGAACATTATACAGATAAAATTTTGGTTTGGCTGCTTTTACCCAACATAATTATGTTGAAATTTGTCATGTGATGGTGCATATCAACAGTTTATTCCTCTTTGTTGCTGAGTAGTATTCCATTATATGAATGTACCACAAGTTGTCTATCCATTCACACGTTGGTGGACAGCTGGATTGTTTTCAGCATTTGACTATTTACACATAAAGCTATTGCAAAGACCCATGCCCACGTCTTTGTGTGTACATATGGTTTCATTTCACAGCCTGTGTTTAGTCTTCACAACAAGTGAAAGGCACAATGCAATTACAATCCCAGTTACACAGATGAAGAAGCTGAGGTCCACCAAGGTCAACTACGCTGCCCAAGGCCACCAGCTAATCGACAGCAGGGCTAATGTTTGAGGGCAGAGCCTTCTGACAACTCCAGGCTCAAAGCCCCTGCACAATATTACACCCCACACTGAGAGGAATGCTTTCATTTGAAAAAATAAAGATGTTTATTTTTTCTCTGTAGGAATGTAATTCTCAGCCTATCTCTACTCCCTGTCATGGTTACCTATATCGGCTGCAGCACACAGACCCTCAGAGGTCAAGACGTACCTTCCCACTGAGTTTTTTTCAGTCTACCCATCAACTAGAGATAAGATAAATCCTACTAGGGGCCAGGATCTTTTGCTGTCAAGAATATGAGATTGTATCTTCATTTATGGAGTAACTTTTACACCCTGAAAATGAGGATGATAAAAACAAGGCAGGTAAAGAAACAAAGACAGTGTACACCTCCTTGCGCATATTCACAATGCAGGAGCTGAAAATTCTGTTGATGCAATGAATGTATAAAGAATTCAAGCTCAGCTACAGAATTCTGGTTGAAAGTTCAATTGCTGCCGATCCCCTCGGGTCCCAAGCAAGCATTTTGAGGGAAGCTGGCCCACATTTCCCTGTTCAAATCTGGTCTCTGGACCTCTGTCATATGCACCTTCCTCATTCTGATTACCCAGTTGATTGATGAATTCATGTGCCGGGCAGCTACTCTGCGTGAGGTGGCCCTGTGAGAAAAAAGACTGGACACAGTCTCTACTCCGAGGGCAAATGCAACAGACAAAGAGCTACATAACGATGCTGCAGGAGTACCGAGCACAGAGAACTGAAGGAACCAGGAAAAGCTTCTCAGAGGAGATGCCATTTAATTATTTAAGATTTTCCTTTTATTTATATATTTTTTAAATGCACATGCTTATAATGATAAGTGATACAAGCAGTGGTGAGCTGGTAAATTTTTGACAACCAGTTCTCTGGGAAAAATAGGTATTTACAGACATCGCTTATTATAAGTGGGGATGTATATAGCATGTGCTTTATAAATAAAAATAAAATATGAATATTCTTTACTATAAATCCCATGTATATAGACAGTTGAATTCTCACAGAATGCTTTTGCTGACTTTTACCAAACTCTTGCATCCGTAGCCAAATGATAGTTTCAATTAACAAGCAAGTATATGTTGGACATGAATGTTGGTTGATATTTTCATTTAGGTTAACAAAGGTATAAGATAACGCTATAATATTATGTAAGACAAAAGTGAAACAATGGAAACATGTCAGAACATTACTTATTCATCAGTGACATTAGGCACAGCTTTGCTGAATTGGGTAATAAATTTTAATAACCTGAAAAATACTTTCTCAACATTTTAGGCTATTCACAATATAACGGCTACAGACACACCCATTTTTAATTTTAATCTGCATTATGAACATCTTCTCCATCACCTTCTTAACTCTAGGCAGTGATCCAAACAATAAGCTGAGCCCTGGCTTGTAGTCCTTGCCAATTTCTGTGGTGTAAATACTCCCACCATGGCTGGTTTCAAAATAGCAGTGTGACATTATGGAACATGGAGCTGGAAAAAGATGTGCAGTCCCACCCCATTGTTTAGTATTCTCAAGAGCACAGATAATAGTAAAAATAGTAAAATAATGAAGAAATCATAAGTATTACCTATTTATGACTCATGTTTTAATATAATTTATTATAAGTTTATATAATTTAAATTTTAATAATGGCTAGGTTTTTGTTTTGTTTTCTGAGATGAAATTTGGTTGTTCTTGCCCAGGTTGGAGTGCAGTGGCATGATCTCAGCTCACCACAACCTCTGCCTCTCAGGTTCAAGTGATTCTCTTGCCTCAGCCTCACAAGTAGCTGGGATTACAGGTGCACACCACCACACCTGTCTATTCTTTTGTATTTTTAGTAGAGATGGAGTTTCACCACACTGGTCAGGTTAGTCTTGAGCTCCTGACCTCAGGTGATCCAGCTGCCTCAGCCTCCCAAAGTGCTGGGATTACAGGTGTGAGCCATCGAGCCCAGCCTATAACGGCTAGCCAGGTTTAACAGCTGTCTGGCAAAATTCCTGAGTGTTTAACAATGGACTCTTATGAGTCAGTAGGGGCTCACCACTAGATATATTCATAAAGGGTAATCATTTCCCCCAACCAATACCCCCTTTCCTATATCCTTCTGTCTCATCCCACTTGAGGTTTATACAGATTTCCGCACCCTTTTCTTTATACCAACAAGTGAATGCAGGCACTTGCACACCATACACAAGAGTACAGAGGGGTCTGTTGGTTTCTAGGTTGGCTGAATAATATCATAACATACGTGTTACCCTGCGAGGCAGGGATGAAGCTGTAAGAAGTAAATTAGATCAAGTGCTGTCTCTGTTTTCCAACACACATACACAAACACTTTTACAAAAATGGAGTCATATCATACCCATTGGTTTGTTGATGTTTTTGTTAGCACAGTCTTTTTTTCTTTGGGGCTTGCTTTGCTCTGCCATCTCTCTGCTCAGCTCCACCTTAATCAGTGCTGCAACTCCATATGAACTGACCCTCTCAACCACACCATAAACCCATGCTATAATCAGTTGCATATTTTCTGTTCTTTTTCCATTCTTACATAATTATTTTTTATCTATGCACACCCCCCCAAACACACACATACATACAAACACACATAGGATTTTTAAAAAATGTTTTGTTAAAACATGGTATTATAATGTGCATACATCTTTGCATCTGGAGCTTTACAATAGTTCTAATCTCAACAATTGTTCTAATTCTTATTTATTTATTTGGCTGCATCATATAATATAATATTTCTTAGTGTGAATGTACTATAACTTAATGAGTATGCCACTACTAATGGACGTTTACTATTTTCCATATTTTTTCCTTGTTGAAAAATGCTAATAATAAACATCTCTGAATATTTCTATAGAGCAAAACTGCAAGAATGCTGTTTCTGGGTTGAAGGGCATGTGTATTTTTGGCTTTAATACATTTATCCATATGGTTTCCAGAAATGCTTCATATTTCTGCCAGTGATAAAAGAACTTTCCCATCATCATCCCCACCAGCAATAGGTCTTAACTCTCTTTTTAATTTTTGCCTGGGACATGAGTGTAAAATAATAACTCGTTACTTTAATTTGCATTTCTTGACTACCAACAAGTCTGAATATATTTTCATATCTTTATTGGGAGTTGGGTTTGCTATTCTGTGAATTGCATATTCATATTCTTTGTTTTTGTTTCTGTGGGATTGTTTCTCTTTGTCAATTTGTAAGAGCTCTTTGTACAGCATAGATATTAACCTGTGATCTGCCACCTGCATTGTAAATGTTTCCCAAGTCTTTGATTTCTCTGTTAACTTGGAAAGTGTTACCTTTAGCTATGTTTATATAGTTATGGTTGATAGTTACATAATATATAGTTTGTGGTTGATGTTTACATAGACGTGTGCATTGTGTTTCCCCTTTAAAATTTAGTGATCCCCTCTTGGTTATGAAGGCCTTTCACCCCTAGAGTGTAAGTAAATATAAGTTTTTTGCAATTTTTTGTATAACTTTTTATAGAGAGAGCTTTGTTTAATCCATGTGAATTTATTTTTTATGTGGTATGAGAGAGTCCACCTCCTTATTCTTTTAATCCAATAGCCATTTGGGCATGGTTATTTACTAAATAAACTACATTTTCCTCATTGGATGAAGATATCTCTGTTGCCATATTTAGAAACCTTATGTTCATTAGGATCTATTTCTGGATCTTCTTTTCCACTGATTAATTTTTCGATTCTTATGCTATTATTATATTGATTTGTTTAGAGAGGTTTCATAGTGAGTTTTAGTGTCTGGTAAGGCAAATCCTTCATCTTAACTTTTATATATGTGTACGCAAATTTTAGTATTCTTGAGCAATTTTCAAATCTATGTGAACTGAAGTTAATTTTACCTTCAAAGCAAAGAAAAATGCTATTCATGTTTTAATAGGAGTATCATTAAATTTTATATATTTATATGTATAATTTTGACACTTTTATGATACTACATTTCTCTAATGAAGAACCTAATTTTTCTTTCCAATTGTTCAAAATCTGTTTTATGTCCTCCAATAAGCTTTTATAGTTTTGTTCATATAGGTTCTATGGCTTTCTTGTTAAATTTTACCTTTTTGGCCAGGTGTGGTGGCTTATGCCTGTAATCCCAGCACTTTGGGAGGCTGAGGTGGGTGGGTCACGAGGTCAGGAGTTCAAAACCAGCCTGGCCAAGATGGTGAAACCCCATCTCTACTGAAACTACAAAAATTAGCCAGGTGTGGTGGCAGGTGCCTGTAATCCCAGCTACTTGGGAGGCTTAGGCAAGAGAATCACTTGAACCAAGGTGGCAGAGGTTGCAGTGAGCTGAGATCAGGCCACTGCACTCCAGCCTGGGCGACAGAGGGAGACTCCATCTCAGTAATAAATAAATACATAAATTTACCTTTGTATCATTTTTTTCACTGTTGTAAATTTTAAAATTATTTCCATTTTTAGGTACTTATCGCTAGTTAGAGAATCTATTTTCCTCTTAGATTCTTCTTATATCATTGAACCTTATCAAATACTCTCACTAATTATAGGATTTTAAAAGTTAGCTTGTATGGGCATTCTACATATGCAATCAAATCATCAGCCAAAAAAGTAGAATTTTTTCTCCTCTTTTCCAGTTTTGGGCTCCTTATTTAATTTTTCTTATCTTATTACCTTGGCTGGAACCATTTAGACCATGCTAATATGTTAGTGATAGTGGGCATCGCTGTCTAGTTTCTGATTTTAATGAAAAGTTATTCTTATTTTAATATTTGTTGTTACTTTTTGTTAAAAAGTATCATATTTAAACATTTCCTTTTGATTCCTACTTTTTTTGTGTTTTTCACTTAAAGTACATATGGCCATAAAAGTTTATCAAATGCCCTTTTAGCCTGTGCTAATGTGATCATAGTTTTTCTCATTTATTGTTGATGTAAAAAATTGTGGGAATAAAGTTTCTTACATTATAAATTGTATCTCCAAGGATAAAGAGGAGTCCCCTTAGAGGGAAGGAGAAGAGTGTATCAGGCAAAAAGGGGCTAGGGGAACTATTAATTAAGAAAAAGCAAGGAAGCTAGGGTTAAAGCTAGACATAAACACAGCTCTCTAGAGTCTGAAGGGTAGGGAATCTGCCGCGCAAAATGAGCAAATGAGGATGCTTGGGCTGTGATGGCTGGAAGTTCATGGGACTCAAGGTGGCTCATTGCATATGTGAGGTTGTGGTTCTGAAAGCATCAGTGGTTCTGATGTTTTCTGATGGAGGCAGGACAGCTTGCGGCATTTTCAGGAGCTGGTTAAGAGCTCATTAGCGATGAGAAAGCATGAAGAGTGACAGGTTTGAAAAAAAACCCCACTTATCTAGTTGGAAAAAGGCTTTATGGGGAGAAACAGTGTGGCCCATTCTTTGGCAAGTGAGGACTGAAAAATATACCTACTGTTTAGACTTCAGGAGATGGGAGGTTAGAAACCAAAGATGTAGTCAGAAAAAAGAAAGCAGTTGTTTCTTTTGAGCGAAGCTTTTAAACTGTGAGATCTTTGTAGAGCAGGCAGTGCTTTTCGCTGTTCCCAGTAACAACACACAGGACATCCTGCATAGGAGATGTTATATAAATGCCTGATGAAGGCAGGTGGGCTCAACTTAGCCTACAGGGAGAAGGAAAATGAACTGGAAAGAGATGACCACTGATCATAAATCTTTAGAGTTTGAAGAAACTGGAAATGTATTCAGTCATTCTTTCTTTTACTTATTTGTTAAATCATTCATATTTATTTGGCACCTACCATGTGTCAGTTACTGTGCTATGCAGTGGAAATACAATGATAAACAGGACAAATTCCCTGCCTTCATAGAACTTTCCTTTTGGTGGAAAGCGAGATAGGTGACTATTAAATAAATTGGATAACGATAGACTGTGAGAAGTGCTCTAATTGTTTCTAAGCTTTCATATGCCTACTGCTGGTCTGGGGAACCCTGTTAAAATGCAAATTGTGGCTTACTCTGCTTGGGGTTAAGCTGAGGTTTTGCAGTTCTAACAAGTTCTCAGGTGATACTACTGCTCGTAGTCTAAGGACCAGCTTTTGAGGATTAGCAGGATTATGAAGGCTACAGCTAATGATGCGAAGGGGACTGCTTTGCAGATGGGGTAGTCAGCAGATATTGCTAAAGAGATGCTTTTGAGGTAAGTTCTGAAAGAGATATTGGGTACTCGAGTCAGGCTAAAAATCAGGACTGCAATTGTCTGGAGAGCATGTTGTGGGTGTAACTGCTGGGACCCACTGTTGTCTTGATGGAGAGCCTGAAAACAAAGTGAGAAGAGATGATAAATTGAGGCTAATGATACTGAGAGAATTTAGGCTTGTTTCTGGGAAGATGGGTTCCAATGAGTGAGATTCTCATTAACTAATTTATAATGACACAAACACACACACACACACTGCCTACAATATGCCTATATGATGCAACAAAGGGAAGGTTATACAAGTGGGAGACTTAGCCCTGGAAAGGGAGAAACAGCCTCTGTCAGGAGAGGGCATTAGACATGTGACCTAAAAGAGGAAAAGGAGGTGAACAGATGCCGGAGAGGGGAAAGAGTGTCCAGACAAAAGGCCCTGAAAGAACTGGAGGTGCTAGTGTGACTGTAGCCCTGAGAAGGGAGGGGAGCAACAGGGCCAGGGACCAGTCCATGCAGAGCCCGTGAGGCCCGTCTGAGGTTCTGTGTATAACGACGGTGTTGGTAAGGGGCTGGTGTCCACTTACGCACCTACCTTTATTGCCGTCAGCTCTATAGCATGCAACTGGCTGCCCTTTGGGAAATGTGGCTTAACATATTGGATGTGCCAATCCATGTAGCCTGGCTAGAGTGGGAGCCCCTGTAGGAATCAGACTCAGCACTGGGCCTTACTTACTTGGGTGATGAGAAAACGGTTTTCCTTGGGGAACAGGGATGGAGGTGGGAAGGGATCCCCATCTATAGTTAGCTGTAACCAAGATGCACGAAACTGCTGGCATGGCTATTCCTGTAGTTTGAAGGACCACAGGCTAGAGTAAGTCACCCTTGTTATAATTTGTACCCTCTGTCTTCTCAGCTTTTTCCGCCTGACGTCTGAGGGTCCCACCCACTGGTTCAGCCCTGCTCCCAGTTCCTTCTTGTGCCAGTAGCTCCAAACCGGGCCTTGCTCTCTGCCACTATCTTCATTCAGTTTCTCCTTGAGCACCACATTGAGGACAGCATTGCTACCAATGCTCACTTTACAGAGGTTAAACTTGTCCAGTCATAATGTCAGCCAATAATTGTTAAGTATGTATCCTGTGCCAGGTGCAGCACATACGCTTTTCATCAGGAATTAGCTCCTTTAGCTCAGCAGGTGATGAGATAGAAAAAAGAAAAAGAGGGAGAAACGTGTATAGCTTTACTCCACAAAAAGACATTCATTCAACAAATCTTTGTTTATTAAGTCCCCACCACGTGCCAGGTAAAGTTGGCAATGCTAGGGAGATACCAGTGGAGATACAGACCAAATGCCCTGTCCTCATTGCGCTTACATTCTAGTTAGGAGAGAGAGATTGTGAAAGTAAGAAGCAGAATATGAGTTATATTAGATGGTGGTCAGTGCCAAGAAAGACAAACCCAGGAAAGGGAGATTCAGGAGGAGGGAGGGTTTGCAGTTAGTCTGCATGAACAGAGAAAGGCTCTAAAAGACCAAGACATTTGAGCCGAGACTGAAAGAGGAGAGAGAGAAATGAGCAAAGAGCTGAGATGAGAGCCCTGGGGGTGGGTTTATGGATCTGCAAAGAGCAGAATAGGCTAGACAGAGCCAGGAAGGAGGGTGGGGCTGAAGTCAGAGGGCCAGTCTTAGCTGGAGGGAAAGGAGGGTAGCCTTTATTCTGAGGAAGGTGAAAGCCACTGAGAGCTTTGAGCCGAGGCGCAGTGACATTTGACGTCATTTTTAACGCATCTCTGGGGCTGCCTTATCAGGGTGAACATAGTATCAGAAAGGTATTGAGAAGAGACATTATGGGAAACACCTAATTTACACTTTCGTCCACTCCCAAAGATGGTGGAGCTCCATCTGCCAGGCTTCTCTGGAGCTCAAGAGAGACAGCAGGCTTATAAATAAAATCAGATACAAGACCCTGAGCAGGCAGGGGCTGCCCCTCCTCCCCTCCTGGCACCCACTCAGGCTCCCAGTGAGTGCACACCTGGGGTGTGTTGATAATGCTTTTGATTATCTTTGTTCTCCCAGCCTCCTCCACGTTTGTGGAGTTTTCTATTTGCATACCTTTCCCTGAGCTTTTTATGATTATTTCCCCATCTTAACCGTTTGCCCCATTATTTAAATGAGTCTTAGGTACATGCAGAAATGCCAGGTGGGTGAGCGTGCTGA
This sequence comes from Pan paniscus, assembly GCF_029289425.2. Taxonomy (NCBI): domain Eukaryota; kingdom Metazoa; phylum Chordata; class Mammalia; order Primates; family Hominidae; genus Pan; species Pan paniscus. The sequence goes on from NC_073267.2 coordinate 92,293,107, forward strand.
ATAGGTGCTATAAGGACGGCGGGGCGGAGTGAGGAGTCACAGGCCTGCCAGTTGGCCCTGTCCACCAGTATCCCTGTGTTCCCATGCACTTCACCGCTTTTTTTTTTTTGTCCTCCATGTGCAAGCCGCACAACCCTTCTTCAGGTACATGGATGCATGGGGACTTTAATGGGAACATTAAACCAGTGGCCACAACTGTCTACAGGACCTTTGATTGGAGACTATTTTGTAGAGGTACTGGGCTTTTTTTTTTTTTTTTTTCCGCTTTGTCTTAGAAACGTGTTAGTGAAATATCTGGGTTTCACTCTCCTCTCTTGTTTCCAAATTTGTCCTCTGCCAGAGTTGTTTGTTTTGTTTTAAATTCACATAGATCACACAGTTCTCAAGTGCCTGCCATGGGACTGGGTACTTTTTGTCACTGCGTTGAGTCCACACAATACTTCTAGAGGTACTAAGTTTATGTATCAGATGAAGGAAACTGAAATGCAAGAAGCAAAGGGAATTAACAGCATTTACAAAGCGAATAAGTGAAGAATGGGGGATTCAAACCTTGGTCTAGCCTGTTCCCAAGCCCATAGTGTATTTTGTGCCTCCTCCTTTTGGAGAGTGGGGTAGCAAAAGGGCGGTATGTAGAGGAGGGGGCCAGGGCTAAACCCTGAGTTTTACAACTTGATCAGCAATGAGACAAAGGAAGCAGGAAGAGGGCTGTCTGCAGGAACAGACAGCACTTGTCTGCTACTGTCGTCACTGGCTTGGAAATGATGTGGCGGCGGCTTTATGAAGTTTCCATAGACAGCCAGGGATGGTGATATGCTGAATGACAGAAGCAGGATCTCAAAGATTTGAGTGGACAGGAATGATGAGTTGAACCTAACACAATAATATTTAATAATAGTAAATGTAAGATCTGGCCCTTGGGTGCAAAATATTAACCAACCAATGGAATCTTGGCTTAGCTGGATTTATATCCAGCAAATATTTACTGAGCATCTGTTCTTTGCCAGGCGTTGAGGTTGTAGCAGTTAACAAACCAGGCAGGATTCTTGTTTTGTGGGGATGATACTCACCTGGGCAGAGAGAAGCAAAAGCAAATAAACAAAAATAGCTAATAAACCACCAGAGCTGATGCATGCTGGGATGGTTGGGGAACAAACAGGACCGTTCAGTTAGGGCCAAAAGTCCTGGGGAGCTTCTGTAGCCACGAAGCTCAATGCATGTTAGTGGCTTCCTTCAAAAGAGGGATGAGAGCTCTCAGCAATTTGTCTGATAGTTTTGGAAGAGGTTGTTGTTCAATCTTTCATTGAATATGTATTTATTGTGCACTTAGTATGTGGCAGGCACTATTCTAGGTTCCGGGCATAGATTGTCCTCTTGGAGTTTATATTCTAATATGAGAGACAAACAATAAACACTTAAGTAAATTTATAATGTGATTTTGGGAGGTAAGTGCTATGAAGAAATATTAATTAGGATAAAGAGCTAGAAAGCAATGGGGCTTCTTTAGGGAACTTGGTCAGGGAGGGGCTCTCTGGAGACATAATATTTGAGTAGAGACCTGAATGAGGAGATGGAACAATTATGAGATATATGGGGAATAATATGTTGGCAGCAAGTGCAAAGACTCTTGGGTAGAAAATGGGTTAGAGGTCCAGAGCCATTGGCACTGGGGTGAAATGAGCAAAACAGAGTTTGGAAAAGTTTGGGAAGGAAGCAGGGTAGACACTGTGGAGCAAATGGGTGTGGAAAGAAATGTGAATTTCACCATAAGTAAGAAGGAAAGCCACTGGAAGTTTTTTGAGCAGGGCAGTGCTGCGGTCTAATTGGAGTTTCAAAAGGCTTACTCTGCTGCTGTGTGAAGCATATGCTCTTGGGGCAAGAAGACCAGTTAAGAGGTAGTGGAGAAAGGGGCCTGGACTAAGTGGCAGCCCCAAGTGGACAAAGGGGCTTAGACTAGGCGGTAACCCCATAGCAACAATCCAAAAGTCCCCCCTGGAGTCTCAAGTGGCCCAAGCGAAGCCTCACTGGTGACAGGAGGCACCAGATCAGGCTCCTTGACACCCCCAGGGCTAGGGGTCATGATTCAAGCACAACCTCCTTGGCCAAGAGAGATTTCAGGGGCTTGGTCCTAGTGACATGTTGATCTCGGCCTGTGTAGTGCTGATTATTTACAGTACTGCTTGCCTCACACATAGTTTCACAGGCAAACATATTCAAAGCAGGCTTTCCTCCTATGTGTTTTCTGCTTAGTTACCTTCATTTTGCCCATCCACTAGTATCATAGAGCATTCCCCCAGCTCCCAAGCTCAGAATGAAGGTATCTGCTGACAGATCCCTAAAAGACAAGCCAAATATGTCCAGCAATTCCCAAAGGGTGACACACAGGGGCCACACATGTACAGTCTCATTCTGCTTTCCTGGCAGCACCCTGGTCATATCCTTGCCACATACTGAGATCCTGTTTTTCTCTGCTGAAAAATCAAGGTCTGCCTCGAAGGCTGCTTCTGCTCCATGGCAAAGGACAAGAGCTTCACCTTCTCTGCACCCTCCACAAGTCCCTGCTGGTCTCGCCATTGTTCACCACTCAGAGAGAGGAGGTGACCCTTTCCTCTTACCCTCTGTCTCACCCCCTTTGCTTCTGCCTGTGCCTCCTCCATCCCCCCATCTCTTACACAGGGACACAGCTGATTGCTGTGTCCAAGGAGGAGACAGGCATCATTCCAGCTTTTTCTGTCACATGACTCTCGGCTGGGTGCTTTCCTCCTTCATTCAGGAGACTAACAGCCCCGTGCACATCAATTCATAAGAAACAATGCCGGGGGACTGATTGCATTGCTGGGTCTCTATGTCCAATGTTTACTTGGTTTCCTGTGAAGCCCCCCAGCTTGGTGTCTCTCTTTGATGTCATTCATTTGGACTTAAGCTCAGGCCATGCAGGATTATTGATTATGTCTTTATAGGTCCCTAACTAGACTACAAACAGCTAGAAGTCAGGATCTACATCTTATCCATCTTTGTATCCCCTGGAGAGTGTAGCGCGGTGACTTATTTATGGTGGGTGTCCTGTATGTATATGCTGATGGACTGACTGTTTCACTGGCCCCAGGGGCTAAAGGGCTTCCATGAGGGTCTAAGCAGGGACCGTGTATTTGTCTCTGCTTATTCGGTTGTAACAATAGATCAAGGCAAGACTTCAATTATCCTTTACTTTCATTCCCAAACTCTCTTCTCTGTTCGTTCTATTGAAAATGCCTAGTGACAGACAGCCAGAGGCTGAAAGAGACAGAATGCTTCAGAATCTTAGCAAAGCTGTGTGGCAGGAAGGACATATTTCAATGAAGTTATTTTCCACCAAGGCTAATATTGTGCTTCCATACTTCAAGCTCTAGTGAGCTCATCAACAATGTTTGCCTTTAATTTTACCATTTGTACCCAGTCATATGTTACTTGCTATGTTTCTGTGTAGCTTCGTTTCATCAAAGGGATGTTAGGGCTTCCATTGTCTTTGAAAAGTTGCTTCAAGATAGATGTGCATGGATATCCATCCTGTTTCATTATCTTCTTCGTCACATTCTCTCAGTCATCTGTGAAAGAATACATTGTTCATAGACTCATTAAAAAAAATAAAATTCTTGTGGTTAAATGGAGGAAGGACATTGCATATTGGTTTGGGGCATGGGGAACCTTCTTGATTTCTCCCCACAGGAAGGACCCCTGGCCTTTCCCTAGAAGAGCATGTGGCTTCGAGTCTTAGACACAGCTGGGGAACCCATGGGATTGTAGCTTTCCAGAGAGGAGAACCTATGTTCCCTCAGAAAGGATTCCTTCCTTCTTTTGTGAAAGGCTGTCCATTCTGCAATGTGTATTGGAATCACCTTGGGATAACTCTTGATGCCCCACCCATCCCTGGCCAATTAAATACCAGCTTCCTGGTTGGAGCTTGAAGCCTGCCGTTGACATAGTTATAAAAGCCCCCCAGGTCAGTCTAATGTGCAGCCAGAGGAGAAACTACTGTGCTAGGCCAGTGGCTCTCAACTGGGGGCAATTTTTCCCCGAGCAGGCATTTGGTAATCAATGTCTGGGAGACATGTTTGATGGTCATAACTGTTGAGGGGTGTGGTGCTACCAGCATTGAGTGGGTGGAGGCCAAGGCAGAAGCCATCCTCTCCTAACAAAGAATGATCCAATACAAAATGTCAAAATGCCAAGGTTCAGAACCTCTCTCTAGAGCATTAGAAAAGCAAGCACACACATACACTCAGGTGCATACATAGATATTTTTACAAGTATATTACCTCCTATTTGCATAATGCCTTCTAGTTCTCAAAGCCTTTTTACACACTTCATTGGTTTGATCTTTACCATGACACCATAATGGAAATATTATCACCATCTTGATTTTACAGATCAGGAAACCAAGGCTGAGGAAAGGGAATGACTTACTCAGGACTGCAAGATGTTCGGTTTCTCAGTGAGGGCTCTTTTCCATTCGCAGACAGGTCCAATGCGTGCACATGCGTTTTCCTGCTCCGTGCCCCATTGTGACAAACATAATAACTGAACACTGTCTTTGTTCCCGCTGAGCCCAAGTGCAGCCTCAGAATCCTTCTCAACACAGCACTCCAGCCAACCCCAGGTGTGAGATGAAACTTGTCACATAGCCTCTCCACCCTAAACACCATAACCCTCCCTGAATTATGATGATCTTGTTGAAAGAGACACCAAGGAGAGTACTTGAGAGTAGGAGGGCCCTTGAACATCCGCAGGTGTTCAGACAATCTGTTTGGGAAATTGCAACGTTAACAGCATGCGCTCTTGCCGGCACCTATGAGGAAGCATCTGTCTCCCTAACCCCTATATTTCTTTATAACTTTATTAGTGTGTTTGGCTCTCACCATATGCTGCTAATTGACATACAAAGGAAATATGCACAGTTGTGTTCCTCATTTGGTGCAGACTAAAAACTTCACCTTCTTCTTGAGCTTGCTAGGATCTCCCTCTTGAGCCCAAAACATGAGATAATTATGAGAACATGAACTATGATTCATGAAGCCGACGGGACAGGAATGAGAGCACGCTCAGCCTGCAGTGTGAAGAAGCTAGGGCCAGCAGCCCCTACTTGAGCTCTGGGCACGACGAATAGTGGCATGTACAATTAAATGCCCAGCGCCTGTAAGAAAGCTGCCATGGGAGGGAGGCAAGCAGAAGGAGAAAAATCAAGTGCAGTTAGAGACTAACTTCTCCATCTTCCAGGCAGGCAGGTAATGGAGAAGATACAGGCAGCTCGGTGGATCATTTGGCTCCATCATTGGGAGACAAGTACAAAACAGCATACAGCATCTGCTCATTGAGGTGTGGGTTGCCATTTCAAAAAGTTGCAGGAGCCTCTTCGTAATAAATGGGGCTCTAGCCTCCTGGTCTGGCTTTATCATCTGCAAGTATCTGTGCAATCAGTCTCTAGCAGCAAACGTGGAGATTTCATTACAATTGATGAATTTGACCGGAAATGATCTCCTTGTGTCTTTGGTCCTCACTATGGGGCTGGCTGGCATGTGTGTCCAAAGACACTGTAGTGTGAGGCTGCACAGGTGTTCTGCTGTTCTGAGCCCCCATCATACTGGGGAGCGGGAGGGATCAAGGCATCTTCTGCCACTAATTAGGCTATAGCGACAGTGCACAGGCAGCATTCAGGTGGGTCTTGGCAACAGGACAATTCATAGCTTTCCTTTCACCAGGAACTTGGCCAGAGACTTCCCATGTTGCCCTAGAGTTCTGGTGTCCACCCTGGCTGCACTATGGGGACTATCTGGGGAGTCCTGTCCACCTCTGTCTACCTTTCTATCTATCACTGCTGGGCTAGTATCTCCCAAGGGCAGGGGACTTCAGTCTGTTTTGTTTATAGCTGCATCCAGAGTCTCCACTGTGCCCGACACTCCATGAATGAATTATTACCTCCTCTGTGCCAGGCCTTGCCATACCCTGTCAAAGATATCACTGACCATGATGACTATGGCGTCTGTCTACTGTGCTGTCATTGTTCTTATTTTTATGGATGAGAAAACTAAAGCTAAGAAGTAATTAATTTGTAGGATATTATACAATTTGTTAAGTGGCAAAGCTGTAATTTGTACTAAGTCAAGCTCATATCAAAGCCCAATCTCTCTGGATTCTTGTGCTTCTGTTCTTAAGAGGAGTGGGTGTGAAGTGTGAATAACTGCACACCTCCCTTAATTATGGTAGAACAGTTATTTAAGCAAACTAAGTGGTTTGGAAAATGCAAATAGCTTCATGGTTTGGTATTCGGGAAAACAGCATTTTCTAAGCCATGCTCTGGGAACAATAACCTCAGAATTGCGAAATGGTGTCCCATGAAAAACACCTAACATAGGGTTCCGCCAATAAACAACTTGGAGAACTACATCTTCTGACACCCTCTCTTTGTGGAATCATAATTTCACATTAATAAAACAAAGGCTCTGAGCAATCCTGCACTGAATAATTCTTTGTTTAATGTAAAATTTGCCAAATCTATGTATCTTCAAAACCTCTCCTCTTTCCTCATTGACAGTCTTTTAATAGCTCATAAGATGTTGCTGTTGCATTTATAGTTTCTTGATCTGGACATGGCCTGGCATGTACTAGTATGTCAGGCTTGTAAAAATAGAAAGCTCAATAAAATATAAACACACTCATGTTAGCAAAGCAGATGCTCTAATGACAGCTCTGACCTTGATTGATAAGTTGGAATTGATCCAACACTTAAAAACAGAGCTAACAAAAACTTAGAAATTGAACTAATATAGAATTTTCACTAAAGACATGAAGAACATTGAAAACTCTAATTCATTTGAAGCTAAATAATGGTGGCATTCATCTTGCAAAAGCAGCCATGTATTCCACAACAAATTTTTGAGCACTGTTAGGAGCCAGAGACTGTTGGGTATTGGAAATACAAGTTTAAATGAAATAGGTTTGGTATTGACCATCATAGGGTTGGCAGGTTTGTGTCTTGTTTCTTAGGCGCTTCCCATGGCTGCTGAGGAAATAGCTATTATCCTGCCTCTGTTTGTCTCCAGTTTGTATCTCTGCTTTGTCTTCATCCAGCCCTGAGTTTATTTATCCATTTATTTATTCATTCAAGAAATCTTCATTGAGCACCTACTATGTACCAAGCATGGTAGATACAGCAGTGAATGGTACAGATAAAAATTCCTCCCCTAAAGAAGCTTCTTCCTAGTGGAGCTTATATTCTGATTATTCTAGGTTTGTTTAAAGGGTTTCATCTCCCCGAGATCACATGTGGCACATCCTTAAATGGAAGCCTGGGACCTTCTCACTTGTTCAGCATTTAGATCTCAATAACTGATCCAAACCTTCCTGGTATGACATTCCATTATGTCCTTGGGCCGTGTCCTTGATCCCTGCTATATTATTTACTCTGCATTCCCTGGCCCTTTAGGGTTAACTCTGCCTTCCAACCCTGAATAATTCCTTTCTTTGGTCCTAAAAACTTGATGGAGATCCCAGGCTTGTGCTCCAGGCATTGTGCAGGACTACAAAGATGAGTAGGACAGGAACATGGGTTTTCAAGGAGCACAGCATGTCATGAGGATGAGAGATGCACGAATGATTCGATGAACTTGGTGAGGGAAGTGAGGACAGAGGCAGCTCAGGCTTCCCAAAGGAGGTCTCACCTTATCTGAATCTTGTGGGATGGAGAAGATGTGGTGAAGGACAGGTGGGCCGTTGAGAGGGAGGTGGAAGACCGTACAGGTTGGAGGAGAAGCAAGAACAGATGCTGGAAGATAAGATGGGAGTGAGCAGGAAGCAGGGGGTAAGATCATGGTTTCATTGTTCCTTTTTGTTCAACAATATGTGTGGGCTGCCGCTGTCTCTCAAGCCTTGAGCTCAACCCCAGGACAAGGCTAGTGAATAGAACAGACCCAGCTCTTCCCAGTCAATCATGGGGACAGGCAAGAAGCAAGCTGCAAACCTCAGCTTTGTGATGAGTGCTCAGAGACATACGAGCACTCATCACAGTGGAGGAGCAAAATGGCAGCTAGGGTCCTGCGTGGATAGTCAGGAAAGGCCCCTCTGCCAAGGTGACCTAGAGCTGAGGCCTGAAGGTTGAGAAGGAGCTGGCTCTGGGGAGAACAGGGAAAGGAGCCAGCCAGGTGTAGTGCTGAGCAGGGAGGGACTGAGGAAGGTATTTCAGGGACTCCAGAAGGAATGTGCCCAGAGCGTGGAGGAAAAAGTAGGGGTTTGGGGGTGGGGGCAGAAGGAGCAGGTGGTATTAGATTTTGCCTCTGTGTAGAGAGTGGGTATGGTTGTGAAGGAGAGAAGATGGGGTACACCTGGAGGAATCTGATCATACTTGCATTTTCAAAGTATAATAATAATAATTGCACAGTGATGACATTAAGATAATTAGTGTGTGTGTTACAATGCATAATGTAACATTAAGACAATTTTAGTGTGAAAATGGGAAGGTGGTTAAACAAAAGTCTTTATCAGTTAGCGATCTATGCAGAGCTCTTTACAGGGGAAAGGATCTAAGATTTACTTTAAAATAGTTTGGAAAAAATAAGTGGAGGAAGAGATAAAACAACATTGGCAAAATGATGTTGATTGCTGAAGCTGGGTTTAGGGTACATGAGGGTAATTAAATGATTCTATATTTTGGATGTTTGAAATTTTTCATAACAAAAGTGTTTTAAGATTTGTAAAAAAATTATATGAAGTAAATGCCCAATAAATAGGAAATTGTTAATAGCAGTTGCTGTTTATTGAGAAGCTACTGCATGGCAGATTTCGAGTTAATTAGTATATTATATACATAATCTTAGGTGTCCCTACACTTTTAAAATTGTACACCCATCTACAAAAGTGATTTGAAGCATATGCCACTGATAGAATTACATTTGATTAGCCACTTACACAATCTCAAACAGTGTGTTTTGAGTATCTTATGAAACATACGCAATTTTTAAGCAATTTTTAAAGGAGGAAATAAAGTTACAATAAACAATATTTGATGTGTTGCTAATCGTGGTGGCCATGTACTATCATTAGATGGTATCTCCAGGTACAAGTTAGACATAGAGAAAAAATTGTGGTTAATAAGAATGGGTATAAATCCATATTCCAAACCAGTTTATGATAATTTCCTTTGAATGGGTGGTGGGCAGTGTTTTGTCAGCATGGATCGTATCATCATTTATTTTGCCTTTTAAGGTGGTGCATGAAGAACCCAAACAGAAGTGGAAGAAGGGTAAGTTCCATCATTTTTTGGCTTCTCACTTATATTTACCTATTAGTACTTTAATAAATAGATTCTTAGCAAGAATGTCTTTTAAGTCATAAAACTTGGTATTATAACCCTTAAACTTACCCACTAAAAACGAGTGAATGAATGAGGGGATGTCAGCAGCTACTTTGCATTGTAAAATAAAGAAAAAAGTTGACATACTGATCAAATATAAGCCTGGGCACGGTGGCTCATGCCTGGAATCCCAGCGCTTTGGGAGGCTGAGGTGGGCAGATCCCTTGAGCTCAGGAGTTTGAGACCAGCCTGGGCAACATGGCAAAACCCTGTCTCTATAAAAAATACAAAATTTAACTAGGTGTGGTGATACATGCCTGTAGTCCCAGCTACTTAGGGGACTGGGGTAGGAGGATCACTTGAGCCAGGGAGATAGAGGCTGCAGTGAGCCATAATTGCGCCACTGCAATCAAGCCTGGGTGACAGAGTGAGACCCTATCTCAAAAAAAAAAAAAAAAAAAAAAAAAAAAAAAAAAAAAAAAAAGTGGGTGGCAAGTGTCTGTATATACATAAATATTAGGAAAGCTTAATTTTCTTTGGAGACAAATCAATTATAAGTAGAAATTCGAATTCTTTCTGTACCACAGTGGACCATCATGAGCCCCACCTTGGAGTGTGTGTGCTCCACTTTGGAGAGCTTTGCATTGATTTTTGAGTCCTCTTGGTAACCCTGTAAGGCGGACATTTTGGACATGAGAAAAATGAGCCCAAGTAGGTTAAATGATTTGCCCTAGGGGCATGGCTGTTAAGAAGCAGATCAGGACTGGGACTCAGGGATGACAGACTGAAAGTTCCTTACTCATTAATAATAGTGCTAACTGCCAGTCCTTAGTATTGGCTATAGACGGGACAGTCATATGGGTACCACGATCTCTGTGACATAGAAGACAGAAAGTCGGCAAGGCAAAGTAACTTTTTTATGCTCATACTGGTCTGTCTGACCCTAGAGTCCAACTGTCTGCATATGAACCCTAATTCACCACTAAACTAGAGTACATGATTTACCTTCCCCAGTTCTCAGTTTTCTCATCTTTAAAGTCGGCCAATAGGAACACCTAACTCATAGAGCTTTTGCAAGTTCTAAATGAGACCATGGATGTGAATGTGAATAGTATCTATAATTATTATTGTTCTCTAACCTGGAGGTAAGAGTGTGGAAGAAGCTTAAATGCCAAAGCATCAGAAGTACTCTAAAATATCAATGTATACTATTGGGATGAAGGAATGAGTTGCCCCATAGGCTCCTCCATTTTCTCAAACAGGCTCTATGCTTGCACTCTGGTCTTGCATTTCACCCACGGTGAAGCTGCCCGAGGCCTCATGCTCTCTTGGGCAGAAGCATGGCAGTTTCCCTTGGCTGGTTTGAATCTTGTCCAACTATATCTGCAGTAGGCTATAACCCTACCATTTTCCTCCTGGCACTAGGAATAAAAATTGGGCTCATCGATTTTTACTATTGAATCAGGAAACCTGGAGAGAAAAAGGCCAGCATGGACAGGGCTCCCAAATTTATGTGACAGGGACACAAATAATGTCGTGCCGTCTGACAGCAGATATAGGCCTGGAATTTCTGCAAAGGCTTTCCAACTCACAACATATTTTAATGCCATATTTGAGCTCTATGGCAGAAAGGCTCTCTCTGGACACTGGAGCACAGCTGTGAAAAAAAAATTGATCTACTCCTAAGATTTAAGTATGCTGCAAATTAAAAAAGAAATTTTCAGGTGGTTCATGTGAAGGGAGGACCATCTGTCAAGAGGACCCAGAGTCAGAGCAATGCCCAAAGTGGACCTGTGAGAAGACTATGATTTACTGGGCATTTACAACAGGACTCTCTCTGTGCCAAACGTTTCTATCTATTATCTCATTGAAAGCTTGTAACAGCCATATGAGGTTGGTACTGATACCACTCAGAATCCTACATGGAAACAGACGATACAGTAAAATTATGATAACTAGAGGAGGGTTACTTTGAAAGGGTACTATGTTTTACAAAAAATGGTGGGCTTAGGGGTGGTAACAGCTCTGTTGCTACCTTCTTTACAAAGGAAAAGAATGGGGATTTGGAAATGGAGCTCTTGGAAATTCTGTGGGAGTTGGCATGTCAGCATTTTAGGGCACTTAGTCACATTCTGTATCCAGGGTGCACAGTAGCCCATGTTGCAGACCTCCCAGAAGGAGGCCATCAGGACTTTGGGCATCTTGGAAGCAGCCTTTCAAAACCGTTATTGCTGCTAAGGGAGGGCAAGAAGGGTGGAGCCTGGGTGGATCAGATCTCTATTCATTGTGGGTCCAGGTGGTCACTGCATCTCAGGGTTTCAGCATTGGAGTGGACCGTTAGTTGCTGTCCAGAACATCACGTTTTCACTTTTTACCTTCTTTACAAAGGTAGCAACAGAGATGTTACCACTCCTAAGCCAAAAACATGAGGAGAGGTAGCAGTTGCCAGAACCCAGAAGGAGAAGAGTCTCCCTCGGGTAGAGTAGGGGCCTTTGATGGGGGTACACAGCCAGCTTAAGGTAACCCCTTGGAGTGGGAGCAGTGGGAATCAATAGCTTAACCTTCCTCTCCTTCCTCTGCTGATTCCTGCTAGGCTTACCCACTGGCTGAAGTCAACCAGAATCCAGAGGGCAAGAAAACCTGCTGGGGTAGTCCAGGGTTTATCAACCTCTGAACTGTTGTCGTTTAAGACTGAATAATTCTTTATTGTAGAGAACTATCCTATGCATTGCAGCATGTTTAACAGCATCCCTAGCCCCTACCCATCAGACACTGAAAACCTTTGACTCCATGTCTCACATCCAGGCCACATTGATGCAAGGGGTAGGCTCCCAAAGCCTTGGTCTGCTCTGCTCTTGTGGCTTTGCAGGGTACATTTTTTTTTTTTTTGCATTTTGTGATATGCAAAAATGTCTCTAGATATTTCTAAATGTCCCTGGGGAGGTGAGTGGGAACTGTCCTGGATGGGAACCACTGGTATGGTTCATGTAGGTTACTCTCCCTGGAAGAGAGCAGGATGTCGATGTGTAGAGAGTAGATCTGGAGAAAAGAACCAAGAGAGAACTTACATTATTCTCGTTTCATTGCCAAGGAAACTGAGGCTCAAGCAAATCAATTAACTTCCTCAAACACACACAGATTGTGAAGGCAGAAGCCAGTTTGCAAACCTAGGTCTGTTTGATCTCAACACCAGAACTTATAATCACAAGCCTCATTCCATATTCACAGATTGGAAATATCCCAGAGGAAAAGAATGGGGATTTGGAAATGGAGCTCTTGGAAATTCTGTGGGAGTTGGCATGTCTGCATTTTAGGGCACTTACTCATGTTCTGAATCCAGAGTGCACAAAAGCCCATGTTGCAGACCTCTCAGCAAAAGGAGGCCATCAGACACATAGGACTTTGGGCATCTTGGAAGCAGCCTTTCAAAACCATTATTGCCCCTAAGGGATGAGCAAGAAGGATGAAGCTTGCGTGGATCAGATCTCTATTCATTGTGGGTCTAGGGGGCTACTGCATCTCAGAGTTTCACCACTTGGGTAGGTTGTTAGTTGCTGTCTAGAACATCACCTTTTTACCTTTCACTCTCAGTTTCCTTCCTTCCTTCCATCTATCTGTCCTTCCTTTCTTTCCTCCCTTCCTTCCTTCCTTTTCTCTCTAAACCCTTTAAAATGGTATTATGGTAAGTATATTTCAAGAGGTAGAAGCCACTCAAATACCTGTGAACAGGTGAATAAACAAAACAATAATGGCAAATGCTTATCTAGGAGTTACTACATGCCAAATATATTAGGCCATTCTCACATTGCTATAAAGAACTTCCTGAAACTGGGTAATTTATAAAGAAAAAATGTTTAATTGGCTCACAGTTCTGCAGGATGTATAGGTAGCATAGTTGGGGAGGGCTCAGGAAACTTTCAGTCATGGCAGAAGGCAAAAGGGGAAGCAGGCATGTCTTCACATGGTAGAGCAGGAGGGAGAGAGTGAATGGGGAGGTGCTATACACTTTTAAATAACCAGATCTCATCAGAACTCACTCAGTGTCATGAAAATAGCAAGGGGAAAATCTGCTCCCATGATGTAATCTCCTCCCACCATGCCCCTCCTCTAATATTGGGGAATACAATTCAACATGAGATTTGAGCAGGTACACAAATCCAAACCATATCTTTCTACCCCCGGCCCCTCCCAAGTCTCATGTCCTTCTCACATTGCAAAATACAATTATCCCTTCTCAATAGTCCCCAGTCTTAACTCATTTCAGCATTAACTCAAAAGTCCAAGTCCAAAGTTTCATCTGAGACAAAGTGAGTCCCTTCCACTTATGAGCCTGTAAAATAAAAAACAAGTTAGTTGATTCCGAGATATAATGGGGGTATAGGCATTGGGTAAATATTCCCTTTCCAAAAAACAGAAATCAAATGAAACAAAGGGGCTACAGGCCCCATGCAAGTCAGACACCCAGCAGGGCGGTCATTAAATCTTAAAACTCCAAAACAATCTCCTTTGACTCCATGTGTCATATCCAGGTCACACTGGCACAAGGGGTAGGCTCCCAAGGCCTTGGGCAGCCCTGCTCCTGTGGCTTTGCAGGGTATAGCTTCTGCGGCTGTCTTCATAGCTGGTGTTGAGTGCCTGTTGCTTTTCCAAGCACATAGTGCAAGCTGTCAGTGGATCTACCATTCTAGGGTCTGGAGGATGGTGGCCCTCTTCTCACAGCTCCACTAGGCAGTGCCCCAGTGGGAACTCTGTGTGGGGCCTCCAACCCCACATTTCCTCTCCAGATTGCTCTAGTAGAGGATTTCCATGTCTCCTGCATGAACATTTCCATGTCGTCTGCCTGGACATCCAGGTGTTTCCCTACATCCTCTGAAATCTACGTAGAGGCTCCTAAGCCTCAAATATTGCCCCCGGTGCACCCACAGGCTTAATACCACATGGAAGCCACCAAACCTTATGGTTTATACCTTCTGGAGCAGTGGCCTGAGACGTATTTGGGACCCTTTTAGCTACAGCTGGAGCTGGAGTGGCTACAACACAGGGAACAGTGTCCTGAGATTGTGGAGGGCAGCAGATCCCCGAGTTTGGCCCAGGAAGCCATTCTCTCTTCCTAGGCCTCCAGGCCTATGATGAGAGGGGCTGCCATGAAGGTGTCTGAAATGTCTTTGAGGCATTTTCCCTGTTGTCTTGGCTATTAACATTTGGCTCCTCTTTACTTATGCAAATTTTTGCAGCTAGCTTGAATTCCTCCCCCCAAAATGGGTTTTTCTTTTCTGCTACATGGCCAGGATGCAAATTTTCTAAGCTTTTATGCTCTGCTTCCCTTTTAAATATAATTTCCAGTTTCAGGTCATCTCTTTGCTGAAGTATATGACTACACACTGTTAGAAGCAGCCAGGCCATATATTGAACGTTTTTGCTACTTAGAAATTTCTTCTGCCAGGTACCCTAAATCATCTCTTTCAAGTTCAAAGTTCCACACGTCTCTAGGGCAGGAGCAGAATGCCTCCAATTCTTTGCTAATGCATAACAGAAGTGACCTTTACTCCAGTTCCCAATAAATTTCTCATCTCCTTCTGAGACAACCTCAGCCTGGACTTCATTGTCCACATCACTATCAGCATTTTGGTTACAACAATTTAAAAGTCTCCAGGAAGTTCTGAATATTCTCTCTTTTCCCTGTTTTCTTCTGAGTCCTCCAAACTGTTTCAACCTCTGCCCATTACCCGGTTCTAAAGCTATTTCCACATTTTCAGGTATCTTTATGGCAATGCTCCACCTCCCAGTACCAATTTTCTGTATTAGTCCATTCTCACATTGCTATAAGTAACTACCTGAGGCTGGCAATTGATTTGGTTTGCTGTGCCCACACTGAAATCTAATCTTGAATTGCAGTTTCCATAATCCCCATGTGTCATGGGAGGGACCCAGTGGGAGTGTAACTGAATCATGGTGGCAGTTTCTCCCATGCTATTCTCATGATAGTGAGTGAGTTCTCATGACATCTGATGGTTTTATAAGGGGCTTACCCCTTCGCTCAATTCTCATTCTTTTCTCTCCTTCTACCTTTTGAAGGATGCGTTTGCTTCCCCTTCTGCCATGAGTGTAAGTTTCCTGAGGTCTTCCCAGCCCTGTGGAACTGTGAGTCAATTAAACCTCTTTTTTTTTTAATATTATAAATTACTTAGTCTTGGGCATGTCTTTATTAGCAATGTGAGAATGGACTAATATAGTAAATTGGTATTGCAGAGAATGGGGCACTGCTATAAAGATACCTGAAAATGCGGAAGTGGCTTTGGAACTGGGTAACAGGCAGAGGTTGGAACCATTTGGAGGGCTCAGAAGATGACAGGAAAATGTGGGAAATTTGGGAACTTCCTAGAGTCTTGGAGGGCTCAGAAGACAGGAATATGTGGGAAAGTTTGGAACTTCCTAGAGACTTGTTGAATGGCTTTGGCCAAAATGCTTATAGTGATACGGACAACGAAGTCCAGGCTGAGGTGGTCTCAGATAAAGATAAAGAACTTGTTGGGAACTGGAGTAAAGGTCACTCTTGTTATGCAAAGAGACTGGCAGCATTCTGCTCCTGCCCTAGAGATCTGTGGAACTTTGAACTTGAGAGAGATGATTTAGGGTACGTGGTGGAAAAAATTTCTAAGCAGCAAACCATTCAAGAGGAAGCAGATCATAAAAATTTGGAAAGTTTGCAGACTGAAGATGCAATAGAAAAGAAAACCCCATTTTCTGGGGAGAAATTCAAGCTTGCTGCAGAAATTTGCATAAGTAACAAGGATCCAAATATTAATAGCCAAGACGATGGGGAAAATGTCCCCAGGGTATGTCACAGACTCTCACAGCAGCCCCTCACATCACAGACCCACAGGCTTAGGAGTGAAAAATGGTTTTGTGGGCCAGGCCCAGGGCCCCCATGCTCTATGTAGCCTTGGGACATGGTACCCAGAGTCCTAGCTGTGTTAGCTCCAGCTGTGGCTGAAAGGGGCAACGTACATGTCAGGCCATTGCTTCAGAAGGTGCAAGCCCCAAGCCTTGGTGGTTTAGACGTGGTGTTAGGCCTGTGGGTGCACAGAAGTCAAGAACTGAAGTTTGGGAACCTCCACCTAGATTTCAGAAGATGTATGGCAATGCCTGGATGTACAGGCAGAAGTCTCCTGCAGAGGCAGAGCCGTCATGGAGAACCTCTGCTAGGGCAGTGTGGAAAGGAGATGTAGGGTTGGGGCCCCCATACAGAGTCCCCACTGGGGCACTGCCTAGTGGAGCTGTGAGAAAAGGGCCACTGTCCTCCAGGCCCCAGAATGGTAGATCCACCAACAGCTTGCGCTGCGCTCTTGGAAAAGTTGCAGACACTCAATGCCAGCTGTGACAGCAGCCAGGGGTGGGGCTATACCCTGCAAAGCCTCAGGGGCAGAACTGCCCAAGGCCATGGGAGCCCACCTCTTGCATCAGCGTGACCTGTATATGAGACATGGAGTCAAAGGAGATCATTTTGGAACTTTAAGGTTTAAGGACTCCCGTATTGGATTTTAGACTTACCTGGAGTCTGTAGCCCCTTTGTTTTGGCCAGTTTCTCCCATTTGGGTGTATTTACCCAATGTCTGTACCTCCATTGTATCTAGTAAGTAACTAACTTGCTTTTGATTTTACAGGCTCATAGGCAGAAGAGGCTTGCCTTGTCCCAGATGAGACTTTGGACTTGGACTTCTGAGTTAATGATGGAATGAGTTAAGAATTTAGGGGATTGTTGGAAAGGCATGATTGTGTTTTGAAATGTGAGGACATCAGATCTGGGAGGAGCCAAGGGCAGAATGATATGGTTTGGCTGTGTTCCCACCCAAATCTCATCTTGAATTGTAATTCCCATAATCCCTACGTGTCATGGGAGAGACCTAGTGGGCATGTAATTCAATCATGGGGGCAGTTTCTCCTATGCTATTCTTGGGATAGTGAGTAAGTTCTCATGAGATCTGGTGGTTTTATAAAGGGCTTCCCCCTTCATTTGATTCTTTTTCTTCTCTCTCCTGTCGCCTTGTGGAAAAGGATGTGTTTGCTTCCCCTTCTGCCATGATTGTAAGTTTCCTGAGGCCTCCCTAGTCCTGTGGAACTGAGTCGGTTAAACCTCTTTCCTTTATAAATTATCTCATCTCAAGTATGTCTTTATTAGCAACCTGAGAACCGACTAATACAGTAATTTATAAAGAAAAGAGGTTTAATTTGCTCACAGTACTGCAGGCTGTAGAGGTGCATGGCTGGGGAGGCCTCAGGAAACTTTCAATTATGGTGGAAGGCAAATTGGGAAGCAGGCATATCTTCACATGGTTGAGCAGGAGAGAGAGAAAGTGAAGGTGAAGGTGCTACATACGTTTAAACAACCAGATGTCATGAGAACTTACTATCACAAGAATAGCAAGGGGGCAGTCTGCCTCCATGAACCAATGACCTGCCACCAGGCTCCTCTTCTGCAAATCTACATGAGATTTGGGTGGAGACACAAAGCCAGCCCATATCACTAGGTGCCATGCTAAATGCCCTGCATCAAATAACTCATATAATATAAAACAAAACAAAAAAATCCCCAATAGGCTCTAATAATCCAATTTTACAAATGAGGTGATAGAAGTTCATAGAAATTAAGTGACTTTTCCAAGTCCATACAGCTGGTGAGTGAGGGACCCTAAATTTGAACCTAGGCTGTTGGCTCCAGGGTCTGTCCTTTTGTTACAAAACTAGGGCACTTCCCACACAAATGAATATTTTTATTTTCTTCAGTCAAGTACTTGAATATGACATAGAAATACGTACTTGCTTTTATCGGAGTAATTAAGAAAGAATAAGCTAGACAAATGTGCATAAGTCAAATAACTCCAAAAATAACAAAGCAGATTATGTTGAAAGTTCAGGCAGGACAGGTCAGCACTGATGGTCATGTGTAAATGACCAAGTAGAAGGAGATGTTCCAAAATGATTAATTAGCCAAAAGTCCTCGAGACTCACACTAAGTACACAGACCCAATTGCTCATCTACTAGGAGTTGAAACCTCTGGAAAGCTGTACAGATTATAATAAAATTTGAATAGAAATTTGTGGATTTTTAATAATGCTAGCCTACCAGAGCAATAAATTAAAATGACAGCATAAGCGGCAAAGAGGTATAATACCGGCCCAACAAGACGTTCAAAGCACACAGTTTGTGGTGAGATCCCAAAGTTGCCCAGAAGAAAACGTATGTGAAAAGTTGTACCTAGGAAGTTGTATCATAAGGGTGTATTGAATGGGGTTTACTCAGCCTAATGGCCAGGCTTGCGTTACCTTAGGGGATTTTTAACCTCAGCTGGTCTGAGAAGTTATTCTTATACTTTGGGTATGCTTATGATACATGCAATCAAGGAAACTGTCAAAATATTATAATGAAAACTCTAGGAAGTAATACAAACTGCATTGCAATAACTCTAGATAACTAAAAGTTCGTTCAAGTATACATATAATGAAACAATGAATGAAATGCTATTTTAGAACCGGTTTTAGTGTGTTTTAGTACATTTGCAAGCATTATTTGTATGTTTTGTGTGCTCTTGAAGGTGACTAAAATTTTCAAAAGACTCAGATGTAGTGTGCATAGCAGCTCCTGCTGGTGCTGATGTTCTAGCCTTGTGCCTTCACATCCCTATTTTTGTGCATTCCAGTTGACTCCCTGAGGCTGAACTGCATCTTTGTCCATGGGCCACCCACAGGCTTCCAGAACACCCACATATGAGCACAGGGTGGCCTGGAAGTGCCCTGGAATTGACTGCCCTCATTACCAACCTGGGACAGCAGCTCTACCCAATGACTCACAGGTGTAGGGGTATAGAAACCCCACCTCCCTTGCCTTCTTGGCCAGGATAATTCTGAGGCATGGCTTTCCATCTGTTCCTCACAGGACTGTCAGTCACCTACTGGCTTGATAACAGATCCCGTAGGGGCTGACTCTCTTTCCTCAAATTGATTGCCCATTCCTTTGCCGATGGCCCTACAACTTCCAAATATATTTTATATTCTCAAACTCCTATCAGAGAATGCTTCTGGAGAAACCCCAGCTAAGAGATTATATTTGTATTCGTGGCATAATTAGTATTTAAGGGTTGATAGTAAAATTTGTAAGCAACATTTAAATTATCAAGAAAATATTGTCTTTAAAAAATTGCCTATGATCTAACAGATAATTTTATTAACTGGAACGCTAAGCAAAGCACAGGAATTCACAGTTGTTTGTCACCAGGCACAAACATTTCTCACACACTGGATAATACATTAATGTCTGATAGTCAAACTCCTAATCCACTTCCTAAAAACAGCCCAAATATTAGGGTTTCATGGACTCCAAGTGAATTAGCTGTTTCATCCTCTCTATTCTCGCAACATTTGATTAGTATTTCTGAAACAGCTTGCACCATGCTGCACTGTAATTTATCGGTTTACATAGGTGTGTGTGTTTCCAAGACTATTTCCTGAGTTCCTGAAAAGTAAAGATCAAGTCTCATTTGCCTTTGTCATTTCCACACCACATTCTGGACCTGCCACATTATTGGCTGTGATATTGATTTGCTGGGAAAAGAAAAACAATAAATGAATGAAATAAAAGGCACCAGTCCTGTCCAATAGACCATATTATGTGTCCTTAAGGACTAAGGCTGTTTTATTTATCATCAAAACCACTCCAGCACTATGCAGAGATCATACTAAACAATTAAGGCTTAGTGTTGAAAACGAAGTGACTGAGTGAATGAATGAATGAATTAGTGAATGAATAATTAGTGAAGCATATTACCAACACCAGATTGTTTTTGAGCAATTATTGCTAAATCCAACTTACTCTTTACTTTGTTGGTAGAATGTAGCTTAGCTTGGTTGTGATAATGTTTTGTTAATCACATAACAATATAAGTTAATTTAGACTAATAGTTTTGGCTCCTCAGCATGATTTTAAAACTTGACTTTGTCATCCATCATACTGGATATTTCTTCTAGCTTTGTATCAGTCATAAACGTAGCCAATCTTCCCTCATATCACTGTAATGGAGACTTTTGCCTGCTCAGTCCATGGCTTACTTAGGGGTACAATCAGCCATGTAGGCCAGGAATTGGAAAACCATGGCCTATGAGTCAAATCAGGCCTGCAGCTTGTTTTTGTAAATAAAGTTTTATTGGAACACAGCCACATTTATGTGGTACATACTGTCTGTGGCTGCTTTCACACCTCATTGTGTGAAATTCTATAATGACAGAATCGAGTCATAGTTGTGACAGAGACCATATGGCCTGTAAAGTTTAAAATATTTACTATCTAGTCCTTTACAGAAAAATTTTGCTGATGCTTGTATTAGTCTGTTCTCACACTGCTATAAAGAACTACCTGAAACTGGGTAATTTACGAAGAAAAGAAGTTTAATTGACTCATAGTTCTACAGGCTATACAGGAAGCATGGCTGAGGAGGCCTCAGGAAATGTACAATCGTGGCAGAAGGCAAAGGGGAATTAAAATTCAACATGAGATTTGGGTGGGGTCACAGACCCAAACCATATCAATCCTTGATTTAGATGATAAATCTAACAGTGAACTACATGCCACCGTCTTGTGCATAAGGCCTCCCCTGAGCCTTGTTATGTGCCCTGTTGAAATCAAGATACATTGTGCTCTTACCTCTGTCATTGAAGTAACGTTATCAAGGAGGCAAATGCAATTTTATAGTACAAATGCCTCTAGTGAACCCAACGGATTTCTAGTGATCAATACATTAGGAAACAAAATGTTCACTGAACATATATGTGATCCTTGTTTTGGGAATTCTATCCCTGTGATAGTGAGCCTGGGGTTAACCATTCTGTGCTGGAAAAGGCTTGGAAAAAATGAGGAGTGAACCTCTTTTTCACTTCTGTAGCATTCTTCTCTATCCCATTCCCACAAATGGAGACCCTTTGGTGCTAGATTAAGCTAATGGTTGGCTTTATCTCCCTGGATCACAGTTTTGTCATCTATAAGATATTAGTTTTCAGAGTTAATATGAGGATCAGATGAGATAATTAGTCGCTGTAAAAATAACTATAATTACCAACATTTAGTGAATGCTTTTTGCAGACACTGTGCCAAGAAATTTTAACATTCATTATCTCATTTAATTCTCATAAAACATAGTGAAAATTGCCCCCAGTTTACAGGCAACATACAGATATATTCATTTGTCCCTTAAGCAAGTATTCATTTTATTTATTATTCATTTTTTAACTCACAAACAAAAATTGTATATATTCGTGGTGTACAACATAATGTTTTGAAATATGTATACATTGTTGAATAGTTAAATCAAGTGAATTAACATATGAATTACGTCACATATTTATTTTGGTGAGAATGCTTAAAATCTATTTGCTGATTTTTAAATATACAGTGCGTTGTTATATGATAGATCTCTTGAATTCTTGAATGTATTCCTCTTGTCTAACTGAAATTTTGTATCTTTTTACCAATGTCTCTGCAGTCCATTACTCCCTCATCCCCAGTCCCTGGTAACCACTCTTCTATTCTCTGCTTCTATTAATTCAGCTTTTTTAGATTCCACACACAAGTGAGATCATGTAGCCTCTGTCTTTTTGTACCTGGTTTAATTCACTTAGCATAATGTCCTGCAGGTCCATCCATGTTGTTACAAATGGCAGGGTTTCCTTCTTTTTTAAGGCTGAATAGTATTCCATTGTGTATATATACCACATTTTCTTTATCCACTTATCCATTGATGGACATGTAGATTGGTTTTATAGCTTGGCTGTTGTGAACAATGCTGCAGTGAACATGGAAGTGCAGATAGATCTTCGACATTCTGGTTTCATTTGCTTTTGATGTATACCCATTAGTGGACTGCTGGATCATATGGTAGTTCTATTTTTATTTTTTTTAGGAAACCCCATACTGTGTTCTATAAATGGCTTTATTTATATTCCCACCAACAGAGTTTCACTTTTTTCCATACTCTTGCCAACACTTAGCTTTCATCTTTTTGGTAGTAACCAATCTAATAGGTGTGAGGTGATATCTCACTGTGGTTTTACTTTGCATTTCCATGATAATTAGTGATATTGAGCTTTTTTTTATACATGTGTTGGTCATTTTATGTCTTCTTTTGAGAAATGTCTATCCAACTTGTAGTGGAAGTCCTAGCTAGGGTAATTAGGCAAGAAAAAGAAATAAAAAGCAGCTAAATCAGAAAGAAAGAACTTAAATTATTTATGTTTAGAGATGACATTATCTTATATATAGAAGACTCCTAAAGACTCCACAAATAAAACTGTTGGCGGTAATATAAAAATTCAGCAAAGTGGCATGATACAATATCAACAAAAAAATCAGTACTATTTCTATACATTAACAATGAGCTGTCTAAAAAAGAAAGCAAGAAAACACTCTCACAATAGCTACAAAAAATAAAATACTTAGAGATAAATTTAACAAGGAGGTAAAAGATCTCTACACTGAAGACTATAAAACACTGATGCAAGAAATTGGACTAGACATAAATAAATGGAAAGATATCTTGTGTTCACGGACTGAACTAATTTATATTGTTAAAATGTCCATACTACCTAAACTGATCTCCTGATTCAGTGCAATCTCTATTAAAATTCCAGTGACTCTTTTCACAGAAGTAGAAAAAAAATTCTAAAATTTATATGGAATCACAAAAGATCCTGAAGAGCCAAAGAAATTTTGAAGCATCACATTACCTGACCTTAAAATATACTACAAAGCTATAGTAATGAAAACAGCATGGTACTGGCATGAAAACATACACACATAGACCAATGGAACAGAATAGAAAGTCCAGAAATAAATCTACACATTAATGGTCAATTGACTTTTTGACAAACATGCCAAGAACACATACTAGGGAAAAGACAGTCTCTTCAATAAAAGTTGTTAGAAAAAGTGGATATCCAGCTGGGTGCAGTGGCTCATGCCTGTAACCCCAGCACATTGGGAGGCCAAGGCTGGAGGATCACCTGAGGTTGGAAGTTTGAGACCAGCCTGACCAACATGGAGAAACCCCATCTCTACTGAGAATACAAAATTAACTAGGCATGGTGGTGCATGATTGTAATCCCAGCTACTTGGGAGGCTGAGGCAGGAGAATCACTTGAACCTGGGAGGTGAAGGTTGCGGTGAGCTGAGATTGTGCCATTGCACTCTAGCCAAAAAAAAAAAAAAAAAAAAGAAAAGAAAAAAAAGAAAAGAAAAAGAAAAACTGGATATCAAAAAGAATAAAATTGGACCCTTGCCTTACACCATATAAAAAATCATCTCAAAGTACACTAAAAAGTTAATATTGGCCGGGCGCGGTGGCTCATGCCTGTAATCCCAGCACTTTGGGAGGCTGAGGTGGGTGGATCACGAGGTCAGGAGTTCAAGAGCAGCCTGGCCAAGATGGTGAAACACCATCTGTACTAAAAAACCCTGTCTCTAGTAAAACTACTAGAAGAAAACATGGAGAAAAAGCTCCATGATGTTAGTTTGGGCAATAGTTCTTTTGGATCTAACCCCCATAAAACACAGGCAGCAAAAGCAAAAATAGACAAATGGGATTACATCAAAGTAGAAACTTCTGCATAACCAAGAAAAAGTCAACAGAGTGAAGAGATAGCCTATGGAATGGGAGAAATTATTTGCAAATCATGCATCTAATAAAAGGTTAATATGCAAAATATATACGAAATTCAACTCAGTAGCAAGAAAACAATCAATTCAAAGAAGGGGAAATCTGAGCAAGTATTTTTTAGGCACTACTATAAGCCAGGTACTATATCCCAAGTACTATTCTAGCACTTGGGATACATCTTTGAACAAAACCAACAAATGTCCCTACCCTCATATGTGTGGAGAGTGGAGGCAAACAATAAACAACACATACAATAATAACAAATATATTTAATATATTAGAAGATAATTACTGCTATGGAAAAATGAAAGTAGAACAGGGAAAGGGAGACTGAAAGTGCTGGAGATAGGTTGAGGGAGGGAAGAAGTGATCAGGGTTGGCCTCATTGAGAAGGTGATGGTATCAATGAAATCTTGAAAGAAACAAGGAAGTCAGCCCCATAGACATCTGAGAGAAGAGCCTTCCAGTGTCACTAGCTTTGGTTGTGGCACAACCAGGATTCCAAGTCAGCTCTGTCAGACTGCAGAACCCAAACTCACAATAACCAAGGTCAACAAATGTTAGTTCCCTGCTCAGTCCTCTCCAAGAAATGTGCTGTGAATTCCTGTTTTGTTTTGTTTTTTTTTCCCTTGGCTGTTGCCTACATTCATTCTGGGCTTGCCTTGCCTCAAGCCATTCCTATAGGTCAACATGGATGTCCCATCTTTGTCTCTGATCACATGCTCTGCCTTTATAATGGGACCTTTTCAGACCTGATGGCTTCTGAGGGCCATGGTGCTGCTTTTCTGGCTTCAATTCTTGTGTTTTTCACTGAGTAGTTTGTGATTTCATCTCAGCAATCCTCCTTCAGAATCTTCTGGCCCTTCTAAGTCGTGTAACTATTTAGCCTACCAAACATCATGCCCATACTTTCTCTGTGTAAAGTAGACAGCTGTACTTTTATCTTCTTTGTTGTTGTTTGCTCAAGAAGCCAGAGTCACTTTCTGTCACTTACAACCATAGGACTCTGATACCACGGTTTTAAAATAATCTAATTTCTTAGGAAAGTAGTTTTTTTGGTTGTTGTTGCTTTCCAGTGCTGGTGTTTTTTCTTCCCTTATTATTAAAAATCTCAGGAAAGTAGAGTTACCTTTTTATGGCCTACTGCCCCTCTGTCACTACTAACGCCTTTCTTTTCAAACCCAGGCTTAGTCCTCTGTCACAGGTTGCTTTATTGGTTCATCGGCACCAAGAGGTTGAAACAGTCTTCAACGTAGCAACTCTCCAGACCCTCTATTTTTAGCTGAATTAGATTCCTAGCAGATGTCTGGATAGTAGACGTCTCTCTTAATTACCATAACTTGTCTGGGTGCCATTTTTGAGATCCCCAAAATAGAGATTGAAAATAGAACCCACCTCATAGGGCTGTAGTGAAGATCAAATGCAAAAAGTGCATACAAGGACAGTTATCACAGTACTTGGCCTTGGCATGTAGTGAGGATTTCTGCACGTCAGCTATTCCAGTTAGAGGGAGGCACTTTATTTGTGTTGGAGAGAGAGAGACAGACTGTTTCAGCTCAGCTCCACTACTCATCAGCTTCGTGATTCTGAGTGATCGCTCATACTCCCTAGGCTGTAAAGCTGGAATGATAATAGCAATTTGAGTAGTACATGTAATAAAAAGTATAAAATAATATGTATAAAAATCCTAGAATAATAACAATTTTAGTATTAAATGAGATAAAAGGCATAAAAATGCATAAAATTATGTGAATAAAAATGTTGAAATAATATCAACTAAGTATTGAGTCCAATAAAATGTACAAAACACAAACCCTATAATAATAAAAGCAATTTGAGTATTGAATGGGATGAGTATAAAATGAATATTAATGCTATCAATCAAATATTAAGTAAAATAATATGTATAAAGGGCTGAGTATGGTGTCAGACACTTTGTATAAGCACTTGAAAAATACACTCCAGTGTTATTGTTGTTAATATCATTGACATTGTACTACCACAACATCTCCTCACTGTTAGAACGTGTTGCTGTCAAGGTTGTCCTATGCGATAAAGCTCCTCTTTTGGGAGATACCAAGTGAGCACTTAATAATAACAATTCTGATCATGCACCATTACTCTTTAGGCATATATTTACCATGTTAGATTGTCTTTTCTTCAACAATCTCATGAGCTCTCACATGAAAGTGGCTCCAAACACAAATTGGCAGTCAAATTGGGATTTTACAGATTTTATCTCTAACAATATTTTTATACCAAAAGGCTAAATAGGATCTTTTAGGAATTTGAGAGTTCTCAAAGGGACTAATTTTCTCCAAAGAACTAGGTCACATAAAAGGAGAAGGGGAATGAACATTACCCTCCAAGAAGCTATGTATATAGGTAGACAAAAATTAGTTCTATCTATTAGAGCAGATTATTTGGTTTAAAATTAAGTGAGAGAAAAATTATATACAAGTGACACCATAAGAGTATCCTGGAGCCTGTATGGCTAGAGGGGAGTAGTTTGCTGAGATAATAGTTATTAATCATCACTGGGTCATGGCTGTGTGCCATTATCTTTCATTGCCCTGGAGATTCACTCTGCTCCCTTCTTGCTGCTCAGTGCCTTGGAGGCTACAGACTGCCTCACCGGGGCTCCTGGGCCCCCTGCTTCTAGTTGGGTGGCTAATGGAGAACGCTAGACGGAGCAAAGAGGGTGAGGGTACCTTGGGCTGACTGTGTCCTTTGACTTAATGTCACATGTCCGGTCGGGAGCAACTTTTCTCTATGATGCTGTCTTGCTGGGCCATGAGTTGTTTGAATGAAGCTAGACTCTAAGCTCTGTGAGGAGACATTCACCAGTGTCTACTCTGTTCACCACTGTACCCCAGCACAGTGTCTGGCCCAAAAGAGGTGCTTGATAAATATATTTCTATCAAAGGAATACACTGGGGATGCCTCACTAAATTGCATTCTAAGAAGAACCACCACCTAAACCTGCCTTGTGCACTAGCTATAAAAAGAAGCCACACTCTCTCTGAGCAGGAGTTCTTAGAAATAAAGGCTCTTAAAATTCCCATCCACAAGCTGTGACTGCATCATATTAGTGATTTCCACTGGATTGCGCATGAGGTCCCAGATGTTTGAGTCTTTTATTTTACAGCATTTGCTTTTCTGTGAGGTTTCAATTAATTGAATTGGGAAAAACTGTAAGCCCCGTGACGGTGGAACTATCTCTTTGACAAAACCACATGCTGTAAAGTCAAAGATTCTTCAATATCCTTTTTGTTTAGGTCCATAAGGCTGAATGACTGACTTGACTGATTTTCTTTTTTAATATGTTTGCTATAGCAGCTAGAAATTTTGATGTCACACATATAAAGGCCACAGGGTCATTTGGGGAAACCCGCTTAGGTGGCATGGCTTCCTAGATCATCATAGGATAATCTGGAGGAGAATCTGAAGAATTCCTTTTGTTACATTCTAGGCTATTTTTTCCTGAGATTTGAAGATGCATTTTCTCTCTGTCATTTTCTCTCATCAAAGCCTCAATAAATGTTGTCTTTAGCAACAACCACTCAATTCTACTGTTCTTGTGCATACTAACTCCCCCCACCCCTCACCTCTCAAACATCAGTGATATTGCATGACATAGTGCATTCCCTACCACTGATAGCCTATTTCTTTTTTTGTTTGCTTGCTTTTGTTTTCATTTTGTTTTTGAGACAGAGTCTCATTCTGTTGCCCAGGCTGGAGTGCGGTGGCATGATCTCGGCTCACTGCAACCTCCACCTCCAGGGCTCAAGTGATTCTCGTGCTTCAGCCTCCCCAGGAGCTAGGATTATAGGCACTCATCACCATGCCTGGCTAATTTTTGTATTTTTAGTGGAGGTGGGGTTTCACCATGTTTGCCAGACTGGTCTCGAACTCCTGACCTTAGATGATCTGCCCGCCTCGGCCTCCCGAAGTGCTGGGATTATAGGCGTGAGCTACCGCACCTGGTGGTAGCCTGTTTCAACTCACCATATGTGAAAGTCTGCAATTGCATTTTCCTCACCCATCAGGGTGATCAGTATTCCACATCGTTCTAATCATGTGAATCCTTGTTGTCCATCAGCTGGCAATGACTCAACAGTAGACTCTCGTTTATTTTTCCCACAACCGCTTCTGTTTGCTAACTGCCCTAGTTTTGGTTTCCCAGAGGTCAAGTCTGATCAGGGATTCAAGTACATGCAATTTGTTGAGAGAATGCCCTTAAGAAATAACTGAGGGAAAAGGGGAATGAAGATAGGGAAGGGAAATGCTGAGTAAAGATGTAATCACAGGTAAAGTCTAGTCTTGGCCTGATCCATGGGGGTATTCCTGCCTTAATTTGCCCCATGAAGTTGTCTTTGCTACTTGAAGCAAGGAGATTGCCAGTCATGAACTGTGGGCTGCCTCTGGTCAATGGCGTTTCCTTTGGATGAAACAGTTCTTGTCCTCCTAGGGCATATGATGGAAATGGAGAGCACCTGTGAGCTGTTAGTAGCCAGAGTTCATAGCAACTTTACTTGACTAGTAAAGGGGCCTGGGTGGGGTGATCAGAGCATCTGCTACATTAACTTGTATGATCTCATAACAATCCTATGAGGAAGAAGTCATTATAATTATCATTTTACAGATGAGGCAACATCTTGGGTTGTGTGTCTCAGAGACAGATCCTGAGACTAGATTTATGTGGTTTATTTAAAAAAAGTGTTACCAATACTTTAGAACTTCTTACAGAAAATTCAAGCAGGTGTAAATGAAATCCTCTCTAACACATTCTATGAGAATAGCACTACCTTAATACCAAAACAAGATAAAGACATTACAAGAAAACTACAGACCCAGTATCTCTCATGAACAAAAACCCTCAACAGAATACTAGGAAATAAAATATAAAAATCTATAAAAAAATACCACAACCAAGTAGAATTTATTGTAAGTATGCAAGGCTGGTTCAACATTCAAAAATCAATCATTGTAATCCATTATATCAATCGGTTAAAGAAGCAAAATTATATAATATCAACTGATACACAAAAAGCAGTTGACAAAATTCAACACCCATTTATAATAAAAAATTAAGCAAACTAGGAATAGAGGGGAACTTGTTCAACTAAAAAAACATATATAGAAATTATTTACAGCTGATATCATACTTAATGGTAAGAAATTGGACATTGTCCTTCAACAGAATAAGGCAAGAATGCCGTTGTTTACCACTCTTATTCAGCATTGTACTGAAAGTTATAGCTACTGCAATAAGACGAGAAAATGAAATAAAAGATATGCATGTTGAAAGGGAAAAATAAAGCTCTTTATTCACAGATGATCTGATTGTCTGAAAATCCCAAAGAATCCATGAAAAAGAAAAATCAGTCATGGGACTAATCAGTAACTATAGCAACGTTGTGAGATATAAGATGCATTTACAATAGCATTAAATTTTTTTAAATGAAGTGTTTAAATGTAAGTAAAATAAGTACAAGCTGTATACATGGAAAACTGTAAAACACTGATAAAAGAAATCAAAGAAGATCTAAATAGATTGAGATATATTGTGCGTTCATAGATTGGAAGACTATTTTTAAAATGTCAGTTCTTCCCAACATAACATGTATATTCAATGCAATCTCAATCAAATTCAAGCAACATATTTTGTAGACATTGACAAAGAATTCTAAAGTTTATTAGGAAAGGCAAAAGACCTAGAATAACCAATAGAATACTGAAAAAGAAATCAACAATTGCCAGGGGTTTGAGGGAAGGAGAAAGGGTTGTGTAAGTCAAGTTTGAAAGGTTTTTTACAGTAGTGAATCTATTCTATATGGTACATTAATGGTTGATATATGACACTATGCATTCATTAAAATTCATAAGTTTATAGTATAAAGAATGATCTTTGGTGCACGCAAATGGAAATATTTAGGAAGTTGTAAGATTCCAAGATGAAATGTAGAATGTAACAAAAGAATCTAACTGTTTTACAAATGTATAAACCAACTTTACTGAAGGGGCTGACAGAAAAGAGAAAAAGTTGCTGATCTAAGTAACTTTGAAATGAGTGAAGTCTGTAAGATTAAGTATATAAGCACTGTCCCCTAGTTGATAAAATTGTTTCCTATAGGAGTATGGGTTAACAACTCTGAAATCTCTATTCATAGATAGTGGAAATGTAAATCAGTGACAGATAGTAGAAGCCATCATTTCTCACTGTTGGTGCTGGAGGTTATAGACAAGCAAGGAAAGATGGCTAGAATGATTTATTAGATAGTGAATTAGAGTCAGAGACATTAGGGTGAACATGCTTGGCTTAATATATAGATCTGTGTATATATGTGTATGCAGAGATTAGTGTACATACATACATGTACACATATGTATGCATGCATATGTATGCAAGTATGTACACATGTATGCATGTATGTACATATATATGTATGCATATACATACGTACATACTGATATATATATTTTAAAAATATGTTTTGGATGATCAGTTTTGAGGTATACTGCTCCATTATCTGGTAGAATGCTTCTCAGGTGGGGTCTGATAATCCAATATAACTTGTCAATATTGATCTGTCAGTTGAGGGGTAATGACACCCCAGTAGCCATCTAACACACAGATCTTGGCTTCTAATACAATTTTCAAATAAAAGTAACTAGGGCTCCTTAAAGAAATTGCTGATTCTAGGACTTGGATAGCATTACACAAATGAGCTTCACAGCTTCTTGTGCCAGAAAATAAGAAAGTGATGGAAATAAAAATGTAAAAACTGCACAATGATGGTGGTATGTTGAGGGGCACAGGATCCAACTGAAAGAGTTCTCAATGGCCCAAGCTAGAACAATTTGTGCAAAAACTGGTGTACATTGTAGTATAGCCTGAAGTATATAGTAAATATGTATGAGTTTATGTTGATATAAACAAATGATTGAACAAATTAATAAATAGGAGACAAATCTCCCATGCAGAAGAATTCCAAATAATGTACATAGATACTTCACTTGCAAGGAAGTGGATTATAATTCCCTACTCCCTAGGTGTGGGCTACAAGTAGTGACTTCCTTAAGAAGAGTACAGTATGGAGAGTGGGGAGGAGAGTAACTTTAGAGAGTGTATAGTCTTTATATATTGTAATGAAAATGACACTTTATTTCTGTGGTCTTCTTTTCTCAATTCCACACCTTTAGTTTAATTATGAGAAACATATTAGGCAAATCTCAACTGAGGAGCATCCTACCGGATAATGGACCAGTATACCTCAAAACTGGTTATCCCAAATGAAGAAAGCCTGGGAAAATGTCATAGCGAAGAGGAGCCTAGGGAGGCTTGATAACTAAATGTCATGTGGGATCCTGGATGGACTCCTGTAGCAAAAAATGAACATTAGGTGAAAATTAAGGATATCAGAATAAATATGGCCTTTACTTAGTAATTATCTATCAATATTGAGTCCATTATTGTGACAAATGTATCCTATTAATGAAATATGTGAATAATAGAGAAAACTGGATGTGGAGTATATGGAAATCTTGTAGTATCTTTGCAAATTTTTCCGTACATAAAACTACTCTAAAATGAAAACTTTATTATTATATTAAAAAAAAGAGAAAGTGTTTCCCGAGGAAATTGGTATGGGAGTGAAAGAAACAGAGTAGGGCAGGACAACAGGGTGAGATTTTGAGTGAAGACCCAGCCTCAGCCTGAACCTGTGCAGGAGCTCTGGAGGTAAATTGCACAGCAGACTTTATCCTGTCCATAGTTGAGGCTGTTGGACATTGATATTCCTGCACGAGTCACTGATCACAGATGCCGCTGGGGTCATAAACTCCTAGACTCTGTTTGTTTGAGCAAAGTGGCTCCAGAAGTCCATGGGTGATCTTCAGAAGAGAATAAGGTGAAAGCGTGCTGAAGTAGGTGCACCATGGACACACCCAACTGATAAGGGGATTATTCAAGGAGGTTTAGGCAGCACCTTCAGTATTCACTACCCTGAGCCACAGAGAAAATAACTCACCAACAGTCACAGCACTGGCAGGTCGCACAGCCAGAATTCACAGCTGGGCTACGTGGCCTAGAGCTGGCTCCCAACACTACATGGTAGTATGCTGTCCTGAAGGCTCTGCAACTCTCACAAGGCTTGCAACTCTCAATGACATTGAGAATTACAATTCATGATTTCCTGCACTATTGAGGGTCTGGGAGATAACAGTGGATATGCAGATTATGTTCTGACCCAAGAAGTTCCCACAGAGAAATCTCCGAATACCATGCAAATCTAGGAGAAAAGATATTCTGTAAATATGTATTGAATGAATGCACATTTTTAGCAAAAAATTCAGTGGATCTTAACTAATGGTGACAAACTGGGCACTGACTTTTCAGGCTGGGAAAGAGAGAGAACTGATGGGGCTTAGCAGAATCATCATCACCATCAGAAATTGCCTCTAGCAAAAAAAGAGTCCTAGTCTGACAAGCTGTGGCCATAAATGTCTATTTCCCGCATTGCCCCCAATACCAAAGGTCCACATATGTCCCATTAAACAATTTCCAAGTGACAGATCCCAGGACACCAGGCTGCCAGAAGAATCATTGCTAATGCAGGTTTTATAATCTCCACTCATGTAACATAATTGGATTAAGGCTGTTTCCCAAGGAAAGAAGCAAAATGGTGCTTACTGTGGACAACTTTTCTTTACAAGCAAGCTGTGTGATAACAGAACAGAGATTACCATTCCTAACCACCTGCCACCATGAACCTGGAGGATGCTTATTGTAAAAATGCCTCTTTCCTCCACCAGGGTAAGGCAAAAAAGTAAGTGCTACTGTTAGTGGAATTTATTTATGGCTCACCTTGCTCTGTTGCTTTTGGTTTCTCGCCCCTCTGAATTCTGCTTCTGCTGCTGCTTTCTTGCTCTTATTTTGTCAAGAATCCAAAGTGTTCTGTTAGTTACCATGTGTTAGTCAGCCTATACAACAGGCTGCTGCTGTAACAATTAACTCTGACATCTCAGTGTATTAAGTAAAACAAGGCTTATCTCCCACATGAAGTGCCTTCTCACATCTTTCTAGTTATGTTGTCTGGAACACATGGTCTGCAAGAGAGGAGAAGGGTGTTAAGGCACACTAAGTCTTCATTACCTCAGCCTGAGAGACCCACATGTCACTTCCACTCAGAGTTCTTTGGCCATATCTAGTTGCATGGCCCCCACCTGACTGCAAAGGAGTATTCAGTTCTTTGGTGAGTGTGCCAAATTTCTAGAAGCTTGAGATTACGTTTTTGTTCCTGATCGATTGTGTTTTGAAGATAATAAGGAAGTATGAGATAGAGGCTGGTATAATAAAGTCAACTCATAATTTGTAAAAATGTGTTGTCCATTATAATAGTAGCCATGTCTGGCTATTTCATCTTAAATGTACATGTAAATTAAATTTTCAGTTTCTCAATTACATTAGCCATATTTCTATTGTTCAACAGCCCATGTGCCTAGTGACTATCATATTGGATAGTGCAATATGGGACATTTCCATAAGTACAGAGTTTTCTCAAGCATTCTAAAATATTTCAGAACATTCTAGAATGTTCTAGAGCAAGTGACTACTATGTTATGACTCTAACAGAGGCTTTTAAGGAGTTTATCCAGGCTTCTGGCTTAAGGTTTTCTTTGGTGAAAATCAGCCTGATGTGCTTTAGTGATTCTGAAGCTGTGTTAGGAAGAGATCCATTCTGATTTTAGCTGGTTTGCATGCTTTTATGTAAGATTTAGCTGAAACAATGGACTTCATGGGTGAGAAAAATTTGAAAATCACTAGAGGAATGTAAAGAGGCTAAGGGGGCATAAACATCTGAATTTAAATCCTTTTCCTTCCACTTATGAGCTATGAGATCTTAGAGAAGTTAACTGATGAGCAGATCCACAGATTTACCATCTCTAGAGACTGAGATGGAATGTCCACCTCACAGTGTTGTTACAAAGGTGACAGGATCCAATGTGTGAATGAACTGCATGGATCCAGTGCTTTTTAGTAACAACTCAGGAAATGATAGATATCCTCATAATCATCACTGTAATTCTACAACGCTCATCAATAATTTAGAAGAAACTAATTGTGGGTGACATAAATCTAAGAATGATAGGAAACATGTAATTCGACAAAACCAGATTCACAAAGATCATAAAAAGGATAAAATATTGTGCTTAGTTTAAGAAGAGGAAGTTTGGTAAGTATAAGCATAACATTTTACCCTGGAGTCCAGGAATGTAAGTACATAAGAATAAAATTGGAGACAATGTAGTCTAATGGCACCATATTGGAAGATAGTAATGTCACTGTTGTTCAATCCTGTAATAGGGCTGTATCATGAAATATGAATGTCCTCACCTCTTTGCCTTAGCAAACCATACATGGATGAGGCTTTAAGTCTTGTTATTTTAGGAGAAGGCAAGAAAGCTGGAGCAGTTTTTCTTCTTTCAGAAAATATTTAACATCTCCTATGGTCCAAGATAGTCTATAGTACCAAACATCAAAAGATTGGCCATTACTCTCTGAGAGCCCACAGACTGCAGAAGGAGAGATATATTGATCAAATAACCACCCAAATAAATATAAAATTAAAAATGTGATATGTGCCAGGACAGAAAGGTCCATGGTGTTCAAAGAACCTTTACTAGGAGAACTTTTTTTTCTATTCAGGGAGACCAGGGAAACTTTCCTTTGAAACTGAATATTCAGCTCAGACCCAGGTAGAATAGAGGTGACTTGGCAGAAGAGGAGGAGTTTCCAAGTCACAAGGACCACACTTGTAAACATGAGGTGAGAGAGAATAAGACGCATTGAGTGTAGAGGGAAAGGCTCCTGTTGAAGGGGAACACATCTTGGAACATAAGGTTCAGGGGAGGCAGGGGCCAGACCACAGGGGGCCATGTAGGCTATGCTATGATTTGGATCTTTATTCCAGAAGCAATGGTAAGCATTGATGGGATTTGTATAAGAAAGTAGTATGGTCGTATTTGCCCTTTGACAAGTTTACAAGACTACAAGATAATTACAAGTATATCTACTGACATGATGCATTGTATCGTTGATTTCCTATTGTTAATCCACCCTTGCTCTGAAAGAGTAAACCATATTTGGTTATAACAACTTTTTCTTTCCTTCTTTATTCATGCATCCATGTAACAAATACTCATTAAGTGCCACCTACATCCCCAGCATTCTAGGTGCTAATTCACCCATGGGCAGATAAGGACCTTGCCCCTGTGGAACTTCCAGTCAGGGATACAGACAACAAATATGTACAAATAAATATGAAGCAAAGCACAGCGTATTAAGTAAACAGGGAGCAAAAGAGAGGCTCTATTTCAGATAGTCAGGGAAGGCATCTCCAAGGAAGTGACATTTGCACGTAGACATCTGAGTTATGGGAGGTAGGGCACCCCCAGGAACAGGCCCAGCTTCTTCATCCCTCTAGGAGCTCCTCCATTCTCACAGACACATACTAATTGAATTTTCACATTTTCCACTCTGCTCTTCCCTGCCTCCAAGGAGAACCTTAATTATGCTATTGAATATCTGGATTCCCATTGAGCTTCAGTAGTGAACTCAGCATTGTATCTTTCTCATCCTTTCCACCTGTCCTTCACTGCAGCTCCCTGACCTGGCTCTGCAAAACCCATGCTCTGCTCATTTCTTAAAGAATACAATTTTGAAAGATGTGTTTTTGTTTGTCCCTATGCCCGTTATCCTTTTAAGTGTGTTCATTTTGTCATTCATTCATTTGGTCATTCTCTTATTCATTTGCTCAACACTTCATTTTGTTAGTGACCCCTTTGCTCTGGGTATTGTATTGGTGTGATCGTACTGGCCTTTCCTTAGAGGGTAAGGGATGTCTTCTCAAGGGACTGGGAAGAACACCCTACAGGTGTTGACTTCTTCGTCTCCAATGAGATCTTAGTGATGTGTCCATACACAAACTCACTTTTCATGCTCAGCAGGCAGGTAGCTCTACTACAGCCCTCCTGCAGTGAGGAGGAAGCTTCTTCCTTCAACTTGGTTTCTCAGACTCTTTTTGCAGTTTTTCATTGTACAATGTGGGCATGAGAAACCACATTGCTACCAAAAGGACCTTTCCTCAGGTAGTGAAGTATCTTAAAATGAAACCTAATTATCATCACAGCACATGCCAGTGTTATTTTCTTACAATGAATGGAGATAAGGAAGAGCAATTGATGGGGAAGGAGAAAGGGACCGCCCTGACCCTAGTTCTGGGTATCTCAGAAGGGTGTTCCTGGAGATTGGCTTCCATTTCTTTCCTGAGAAGTGCAGGAATAAGGGAATGAAGTAAAATTTAACGGACTGAGGGGCTGGTGTGTTGCCTACCTTTGTGTGTGTTGGAGGGCATTTATGCTGTTATGAATGAAAGGGTAGTAC
This sequence comes from Pan paniscus, assembly GCF_029289425.2. Taxonomy (NCBI): domain Eukaryota; kingdom Metazoa; phylum Chordata; class Mammalia; order Primates; family Hominidae; genus Pan; species Pan paniscus. The sequence continues at coordinate 92,329,573 of NC_073267.2, forward strand.
ATATGGTATGTATTTCAAAAATTGTGCCTTTCCATCCATCCCTTTCATCAGTGCAGTTAGTAAAAATTTCCCCAGGATTTTTGTCATTTTTTTTTCTGCAAGGGCCAGCTGCAGTCTGTTGTTTGTATCTTCAGGATTATTTCATAAAAATTTGGGAAGAGGCAGTCACAGCAGGCCCAGGTGTGTTGTCTCTATGTTCACCCAAAAGTGTCCCTAAAGGAAAAAACTTCAGAGTTCTTAAGATGGAATATGCTGTCTCCATGAAATCATATTTCCCATCTACGAAGGTGGTCAGGCATGAGCTGGGTCATCATTTGGCTGTGTGCTGAAGTAGTGATTCCAGATGTCTTGAGTCAGGCATAATAAGTGGGTTTTACCTTGTGTGCCCAGCCTGATGGATTGTTCCTGGCTGTTTGGGCTCAGTAGGATGAATATCATGATCCATTAACAAGGTCTGTCCTGGATATGGAGAGTGGGGAGGATGGGGGCACACACACCATGTATTTGTCATCCCTAGGAAGGGAACTGAACTAGAGAATTGCAATGCACTGTGAACAATGAGAGTACCAAGATGAGTGGCCTCTGTATCTTCATCTAAATACTTCATGGGAACGTGATTAGCGATATTAGCCCGAGCAGTGCTTCAGGAAGGTCCAGAAATTAGGTGTAGTAGGAGCTCCAAAATAGACTATTTTAGAGGTGGGAGGATTGTAAGTTCACATTGGTGATATCTCTAGAAAGTCGACCACCTAGGAAGTCTGTTTCTTTCATTGGTGCCACTTGCTTGTCATTGAGTTTGTTGGTTTGTTGCTTGATTAATGTGTATTTTCATCATTTATTGAGCATTTACTATGTGCCATGTTCTGTGCTAGATTTTCAAGATAGAGATGGATCAAATGATGAACAACTCCTAACTTTATGCCTTCCAGAGAAATTGGGCCACTTGAAGGTATCTGCCTTGGACCTTAATTGATTTCGCTTGTATAACATTTAGCCTTCTTCCTTTTCTTTTCTGGAAAAAAGCCCCTATATTTATTTCAGGAAATTTCTACCATTTTATGAAGCTCTTGTAGACAGCAGAATGCACATACTGTCCACCCTTTCCTCCCACCCACTACAGGAGTGGGCACAGGGTCCAAGCTAGGCCGGTCACAGGACAAAGGCTGTGTCCAAAGGGATTGGCCATTATGGTGACGGTGTGGTCCTGGTTTCTGTACTTCTCTCAAGTCCCCTTTAGCTCAGTGAGTTACCAGTTTCCTCCAACTAAACCCCCTTGATTTTCTAAGCATGGCTTGACTTGGCTTCTGTGACTAGCAACCTCAAAACCCTGATTGGTTCCACACCTTTAGGTTGGCGTTAAGGTTAAAACTTTCGGGCCACAGTCAGATTTTCATAATCTGGAGGCTGTTTAACCTCTGACATAGCCATCTACTTCCTAACCCACAACTTTTGTCAAAACAAGTTGAGGAGCTGGCTAGTGGAGGAAGACAGATTACAGCAGGGTTTAAGTATCCTTGCCTTTCCTAACTTCTGAAGCACAGATGTAACAACACTGAATTCACTTCACCTTCCATTCCTGCTAGTGGTTAAGGAGGTGATGTTTTCTTCTCACGTTACGGAAAAGATATCTTTGAGGAGGTATAGCACAGAGGTTGCAAGCATGGACTTTGGCATCTGAAATTGGCTTAGATTCCAGTTCTGCCACTTATGAGTTGGTAACTAGGGGCAAGGCACTTGACCTCTTTGGGTATCAGTTTTCTCAGTTATAAAATGGAGATAATAAACAGTCCCTACTCAGACAGAGTTGTAGATAAATAAGATAATGCATGCAAGGCATTTAGCCCCGTGAAGTTGGACTGCAGTGATCTATTTAACGTGGATTTGTGTGTGTGTGTTCTTTAGATCCTAAAAACTTGAAGTTCCACTCAAGAGTCAGTTTCACCCTGTAGCCTTTTTTAAGATGCTTGTTAATATTTGAATTTGAGAACAAGAGAGACTGAAGGTGAAAACGATAATCCTATGACCTTCCCCACCCAAACGCCACACACAAGCTTATTCTAAACCCGTCTTTCTTCCTTAAGTGTGCCAATTACTTCAGAGTGTATTAATAGTGCCCTCTGCTGCCCAGAGCACCGCAGCTTAATGGGATCTCCTGGGGCAGATGAGCTGGGATGTAGGTCTGAGCTTTTGGTGCTTCCATCTCTGCCTGTCACCCTCAGACATATTCTCCTTCCAGTTCACAGCTCCATTTTCTCGCCTGCATTTCTAGCTAAGCTCTGAGTCATTGATCTCAACCTTTAATTCAAGTTTGTGCCTGGATCTGAACCAAACCATAGATAGATACTCATAAAGGTTGTGCAGATGAGAATGTGTGGTTGTTCTGCTTTTGATCAGCAGCAGGCTGAGATTGCTTCCAGGATAACGGGAGCCAAGTCTATTTTCTTAGGTTACAATGAAGGACTCAAGTCCTGCCTGGAGCTGGCTGAGTGATGAACTAAATTGGAGAAATGTGCCATGTGGCTCGCCATGTTGATTAGTTGAGTTCACTTGAGTCCCCTTTTTGCAGCCAAGTGCATTCGTAACTTCCATAGCATGGTACTCTAAATCTGCTGACTATTTCTGTGGTGGTTACTATTCCAGTTTGAAGAGAGGGGTGTGGAGAAACAGTAGTGAAAGCAGGAGTAAAGACTTCTGACAGATTGAGGCTCCACTTCAAACCATCTCATTTAAACCTCATACTTTTAGTGTGATTATAATAACTCCTCTAGCAAGACTGCAACATGGAGAAGTTGGTGATGAAATGATAAGTACCCAGAAAATCCTTGTACACCATGCCTGCAGAGTTCAGGCTAGACTCAGGGAGATGGTGAGATAATTCTTTGTCTTCTGCAATGGAGTGTGTGCTTTGTGCATCCTGGCAAGTGGTTGGGATGGATTTGCCCCGAGCCAGTCACATTCTCTTTGCTTCCATTGTGACCACTGTCAGTTAGGTAGGTGCCTAGGATGGTATAATCTGAGTCTCCTTAGTCAAAAGTCGAATTAATTTTTACCACATCAGAACTGGAGATCTTGGCATCCCAAAGTCATATATACCAAACACCTGAGCTAACCATCCAAGTTAAAAAGAAATGCCAAATCCATGATACTCTACATACTTTTCATTCCCATAATGTTATGTTTACTTCTACATAGCTACACAATATATTATAACACAGTAGGTATGAACATGAGCTCTGGAATCAGACAAACTGGATTTGAATCCCAGGTTTGAATCAGTTGCCTTCCCTTGCTTCCTCTTGATATTCTTATTGCCATAGCAGGAATACTCTGTCTATCCAACAGAGTTATTATAAGAATTCAAGTTGTGGCCAGGGACAGTGGCTCATGCCTGTAATTCCAGCACTTTGGGAGGCTGAGTCAGGTGGATCACTTGAGGTCAGGAGTTCGAGACCAGCCTAGCCAACATAGTGAAACCCCATCTCTGCTAAAAAAATACAGACATTAGCCAGGTATAGTGGTGCATGCCTGTAGTCCCAGTCATCGCAGCTACTTGGGAGGCTAAGATGGGAGAATCGCTTGAACCCGGGAGGTGGAGGGTGCAGTTTGAACCAAGATCATGCCACTGCACTCCAACCTGGGCAACAGAGTGAGACTCTGTCTCAATAATAATAATAATAATAATAATAATAATAATAATAAAAGTTGGTAACGCACACAGGCACTTTGCACAGGTAATGCACACAGGTCCTTTACACGATGCCTGGCAGAAACAATGTTAGCTGCTATATGTGATGCTGTCCTGGTAGAAAGGAGCTAGTTCACCCATTTCAGAAAAGGAAATAAGCAATGAGTCCCGAGAGCAGAGCTGAGTCACTCTCCTCTACTGCTGCCCCTCAAAAAGTTGTTCACCTGTACATTACTTGTTAGTCTTCAAGAATTTCCACATCTCATGTCATTATGCAAGTATCCGATCAGTATTTCCCAGACATGGAGATTTTATAGCTCTATATATGTCTACATTGCAGATCAGTTTTAAGGATTAAATACAATATTGTGTGTGGGCACTTACACATATATAACTCTGGAGAACTTAAATAGAATTGTCAACTTATGCCAATTAAGGACATTCAAAGACAAACACCACACCACCATCTACTCTCTCCACTATTTCATAGAAGAATCTAAAATTACATGCAGTGTTGTGGATTTTCATTTCTTTTTAACATGAGTGGTTAGCTCAGGTGTTTGAGATACATGCTTCCGGGATGCCAGGATCCTCAGTTCTATGTGAAAGAAGATAATTAGATTTTTTTCACTTAAGGGACACAGGCTGTGCCATCCGGGTACCTACCTAACTGACATTGGTTGCAATGATAATAGCAAGAGTGTGTGACTGGAACACCAGAAAAAGATCAGCCTGCATGCTGAATAAATTTAGCTCTATGTCAGAACTAGAAATGTTGTCCATTTGCTGAGGATGGACAAAAATTTGATCTCTAACCAGATCTCGAGAATTGTTGGTATAGACCGTAAGAAACTGTCACCTTTCAGAACAATCCAAGGCTCCCAGCGACCTCCTCTGAGTGAATAGGATAGGAGGGTGAAGACAGACCCCTCAGGGCTCCTGTTCTGAAGATCATCCCAGACCAACAAGCTTTTCAGAGTGTTCAAGGATCAGGGAGCATGTGTGGTGGGATAGAGATGCATGAACTTGAGCCAAGCAATTCAAAGTGATTTGAAGAGAAATCCCGAGGCTTATGTGTCCTTCACTGTGGTGAGTAAGCAAGTGGCGCGCTGTCCCTGGAGACCAGCACCGATTAGTCATTGCACACCCTGAAGTGTGCTGAGGATAGCTCAGACTTGCCAAGGCTGACATGAGTCTGGTCTTAAGTGGAAAGGACATACCAGCCTCTGGGAAGAGGTGAGCTCTGGCAGAGAACGGTGAGGGAGGTGGGGCTCAGCTGCATCTCTAACCTTCTGTTTCTTTAGAGGGCGAGAGAGATAGGTGGCTTCCAAACAGAAAGGCCTGTGCACATCAGCGTGACAGCAGCCGGCTGGAGAGATGGGGTGCAGCCTGCCAGATTCAAAGGGGTGGCTCTCCCACCCCCCTTTGAATATAATTATCGTTCCACTTGGAGATCTAGAAGGAATAAAACTAGGCCCTTGAGCCACTGTCTAATGGATTGTGTGACTATCAAGAAACTGTGGCAGCCTGTGGAACGAGACAGACATGATCTGACTCCTGAAAGAACCACGTGTGAGTCATGTAGGCTGGGAGGGTTCACTTAATTACATAATGACCTGTCTCCATCCTCTTCATCTCTTACTGTCCTGTCCAGCACTGTCCAGCTTCTGACACTTTCACCCGGGGACATTTTGTGCAGTGTCTTCAGCATTCAGAAGCCATGAATACTAAGGAAGGTGTGACTAGTTGAAGATATCAGTGAGGAGTGGGAAAGAAAACAAAAAGAATGACAATAGGGCCTTACTAATAAGGATCATAATTTTAAACCAGCCGCTATCCACATGTGGTGATGGAGCTGCTGAAATGAGGCCAGTGTGGCTGGTGTGTCCTGAGATGTGCTGCAAATGTAAAGTCCCCACTTGATTACAAACACTTAGGATGAAAAAAATGAATGTAACATATTTCATTAATAATTTCCTGCATGGGTTACGTCTTGACATGTTGAAATAATAATATTTTGGATATACTGGGTTAGATAAAATTCATTTTTAAAGTTGATCTCCTCTGTTTGTTTTTATTTTCTTTTCATGTTACCATTAGAAAATTTAATGTATGTGCAACACACATAATTGCAAGATGTTTATTATTCCATTAGGCAGTGCTGGTCTACAGACTTAGGAGTGGTAGAAGGGGATAAGGAGAAAAGGTCATGACAAGGAGAACCCTACTATTTGCCAGACACTAGGCCCCTGCCCTGTGAGCCTCTTGGCAGCCCAAGTTGGGAACTACTGTATTTATTTTACTGTTTTACCGGTAAAGCTTCTGGAGAAGAAACTGTTTGCTCAGAGCCCAACAATGAATAAATGCTAAGTGATGATTCAAATTTGGGTGTTTGGACTCAGCAGTTCAATGTCTTAACTATTAATTATTGCCTTTGCCATAATTGGAGATGCTCAATAATGTATGCCTTGCCAAGTGATTTTGAGGATTAAATGCAATGTTGTAGGTGAACACTTAGCTTAATAAGAGCCCCGTAAGTAAGGATGGCTGCTATTAATGTAAAAATAATAATAATGAGGAGGAGAAAGCGGAGGAGATGGAGAAGAAGAAGAAGTAGGGAGGAAAAGAAGGGGAGGAGTGGAAGTGGGGAGGAGGAGAAAGAGGAGACAAGTTATTGCCATCACCAGCAATATGTGCCAGGTGCTATCTTGGGCACTTTACGTACATTATGTAATTTAATGCTCACAGCAAGCCTAGCCAATACTCACCCGCCCTTTCTGCCTCTAATTTTTTCTGGTATGAGCGTAGCAAAGTCCGCCTGACACTTGAATATTTACTTCCACTTCACGACTCTTCATCGTGGTCTGTTGGGTGCGTAGGAAGCTTCAGATGGCAAAGGGAGGTGCTGGCAGGGACTGGCAGCAAATGAGCAAATTACAGAGATGAGAGGGTGGGACAGAGCCTGGGTTTTGTAAGGGAAGAGTGGCTGCCCTAATTTTAGCTTCTGATTCACCCAAGGAAATTTTGAGCAGTGTCCCTAGCATCCAGAAACTGCGAATACTAAGGAAGGTCTGACCAGCGGCTGAAGATATCAGTGAGGAGTGGGAAAGAAAACAAGAAGAACGACAATGATGCCTTACTAATAAGGATCATAATTTTAAACTAATTAAATGCCAATTGGAATGGAAGGTATTTTTCTTTAAGGAATTCTAGAAACTGATTTCATGCAATTGGCCTTGCCCCAGAAATAAGAGGAAGGAAAGCATACGTTAATTAGACTAAATAAAGAATGAAGCTCATGTGGGTTGTGGGGTACTTTAAATCACACAAAAGCCTTGAAAGATGTGAGGAAGGTGGTGTGTGTCTACCAGGGTCCTGGAAACTTCCAATAATAGAATTTATATCCAATCCTGGTCAAGACACACAAGGGCACAAAGTTAGTAAGTAAACCATCCCTACTACTCTATGCCACCTTTTATTAACCCAAAGCACAGAGCTTCTCACTCATGAAAGACCAAGACAGACTTCCTCATCCTCCAAAGGTGGTGGATAGCAAGGGACAACGTTTGCAGTCCAACTTCTTGCCAGGCCCAGGTCTAGCTGGATGTCTGCTATATGTCCTTGAATCTTCATGCTAACCCTCTGAAGTATTTATTTTTATCCCTCAATGTATAGGTGAGATTGAATTATTCTGCCAGGTCATTTAATTACAAGTTGGCAGAGTGAGAATCCTAAATTACGTTGATCTGACTCCCAAATCCTTGCCGATTCTACCACGTCATGTGGCCTTCTCTTTCAATTCCACAGTCATGACTGGAGCTTTCTCCACCTACACCAATCGCATGAAGGAGGTCTGGCTGCTGGGACCTCCCAGGGTACAGAGCTGATTCACTTCAACCGGCATCCAGGGGCGTGCCTTGGAGAACCAGGATGGAGGGGGAGTAGGAAATTGCTCTTTTGTTAAATGCAACTTGGGTTTATTTGGAAGCAGAAAAGAAAAAGAAAAAAAGAAAAAAAAAAGGTTCTGAAAAAGAATCATGAGTTGCTCCATATAATCTGTAAATTGAAATTAGATGGTTGTCAATAAATTCTTACTATATATATAAAATTCCATATATACGCATATATGTATTTGCTTATATAGATATATAGTTTGGGTTAATTTAATAATAATTTAATAATTTAACTTATATAATAATAATTTAATTTATTATATATAATATATACAATAATTTAATATATAATATATAATAATTTGATATATTAATTTAATAATTTAATAATAAATCATTATTAAATATAAAGTATCTACTATTTAGATAAAACCTAACTATCCCTGTACACGGCTTCTGTGATGGTTAATATTGAGTGTCAACTTGATTGGACTGAAGGATGCAAAGTCTTGTTCCTGGGTGTGTCTGTACGGGTATTGCCAAAGGAGATTAACATTTGAGTCAGTGGACTGGAAAGGCAGACCCACTCTCAGTCTGGGTGGGCACCATGTAATCAGCCGCCCGTGAGGCCAGAATAAAAGCAGGCAGAAGAACGTGTAAAGACTAGGTTGGCTTAGTCTTCTGACCTACATCTTTCTCCTGTGCTGGATGCTTGCTACCCTCAAACGTTGGACTCCAAGTTCTTCAGCTTTGGGACTCAGACTGGCTTCTTTGTTCCTCAGTTTGCAGACGGCCTATTGTAGGACCTCACCTTGAGATCGTGTGAGCCAATACACCTTAATAAACTCCCCTTTATATATACATTTATCCTGTTAGTTCTGTCCCTCTAGAGAACCCTGACTCATACAGCCTCTGGAAAGATTTATTGCTGCCTCTTGCCCTTTTTAAGAAATAAAATAATTAATTGATATGGTTATTTAAATTGTTCAAGAAGTAAGAGAATACATTCTAATCATCAAACATCTAAATAATTCCCCAAATGTGAAACTCTCCTTTCACTCATGCCCTGCTCCCACCTAGCCATCTGCTCTTCCCAGAGGTACTCACTGCTATCAGCTCAGTGTGAATATCTGTAGCTTTTTGCTTACCATTTCATTTATAGGAACATATAGAAACATATGGTTTCTTTTTTCTATCAAAAATAGGGTCTTATGCTACATATTGTTCTGCAACTTCTCTTTTTACATAACGTGGCTTATTTTTCTTGGTGGCTGTATGCTACCCCAGAGGATGGAGGTGCCAGATTCATTTAACCATCTGTTATTGACAGACATTTAGGTGGTTTCTTGTTTTTCAGTATTATGAGGGTAATTCTTTAGTCTTTCATTCTAGGGAATGCTTGATATTTTACAGTCAACATATGGCTGAGTAAATATTTAAGATTTTATGTTGACATTTTGCTGTCAAGTCCAGAACTTTTATTATGCAATTCACCTTTTGGATTTTACGATAGTATGTGTTATCGCTTTCTCCGTCTTAGTTGGCAAGGCCACACCTATAAATGTTGACTATCTTTTCTAGATAACACAACTTCAGTTTTCATGGCTAAGAGCCCGTAAGCAGTAGTGGCCCTGCCTTGGCTATGAGAGCAATGCTTAAGGATGCATAAATCGGATAAAATATGAAATGACATTTTGGGCCGGGCACTGTAACTCATGCCTGTGATCCCAGCACTCTGGGAGGCCAAGGCAGGCAGATCACTTGAGGTAAGGAGCTCAAGACCAGCCTGGCCAACATGGCAAAACACCATCTCTACTAAAAATACCAAAGAAATAACTGGGCATGGTGGCACGTGCCTGTAATCCCAGCTACTTGGGAGGCTGAGGCCCAAGAATCACTTGAATCCGGGAGGCAGAGGTTGCAGTGAGCTGTGATTGTGCCATGGCACTAGCCTGGGCCACACAGTGAGACTCCATCTCAAAAGAAAAGAGAAGAAGAGAAAAGTGGCATTTTGGAGATTTAAGAGTTCTACTCCTCCCTCTTCTCCCCTCTAAACTCTTATCCAGTTGAACACAGACTTGAAGAACCAGGGGACTGTCAAGTGAAACATCAGTTGTATTATATTAATGAGCAAGGCCAGTGTCCAATCCTTTCATATTTAGGGTCTCCTATTAGCTGTGCTGGAGAACACAGCTTAGGCCTGAGGTCAAAGCGAGTGTTTTTACAGGTAACCCTTAAATCTAGACCTTGAACCTGTCTTCAGCAACTAGGTTTTCAGGAGTTAGTCCAAGCAAGTTCCCAGCCAGCAGAGGGTCTCCAGCTACCCAGGGGGCCATCATCTGGGGGAGGAATGGTGTTACTCTGAATGCTCACCCATTCTTGGTCAGCAGCCCAGGGGATGTTGAACCTTCCCTACTCTTCCCAAACAGATTAGCCTGTGACCCTCCCATCAGAATGAGTGAGTAAGGGGGTACGCGGAGGACCAGAAGCACCCAGTCCTGCTCTCTTCTAGGGAATGGGATAGAAATCCCTTCATGGAAACATGCAAGCAGGAGAATTGGGTCTTCCTCAACATAGCACATACTCTGGCTTTCTAGATATTTTCCTTAAAATTAAGGATTTTTCCAAAAAATCAGGCTATTAATTTTTGTGTACTGTAATGAGTTAAATTGTGGGCCCCCAAAAGATAGATGCATATCAGTATCTGAACCATGAGAATGGTATCTTATTTAGAACAAGACTTTAGCAGATGCAATTAAATTAAAGGTCTCAAAATGAGATTACCCTAGATTACTCAGGTAGATCCTAAATCCAGTGACAAATGTCCTTATAAAAGACAGAAGATACAGAATACAATGGCATGTGTGGATGGAGGCTGAGCTTGGCGTGACACTGCCACGAGCTAAGGAACACTTGGAGCCAGCAGAAGCTGGAAGAGGCAAGAATGGATTCCCTCTTAGAGCCTCCAGAGTGAACAGAGCCCTGCTGACATCTTGATTTCAGACTTCAGGGCTCCAGAACTGTAAGAGAATAAATCTCTATTGTTTTAAGCCACCCAGTTTTGGGTTACTGCTGTAGCAGCCCTAGGAAACTTACACGTTTACTGTAAGAATGAAAGAAGGGGCTGGGCACGGTGGCTCATGCCTGTAATCCCAGCACTTTGGGAGGCCGAGGCGGGCGGATCACGAGGTCAGAAGATCGAGACCATCCTGGCTAACACGGTGAAATCCCATCTCTACTAAAAATACAAAAAATTAGCTGGGCATGGTGGTGGGCGCCTGTAGTCCCAGCTACTCTGGAGGCTGAGGCAGGAGAATGGCTTGAACCCAGGAGGTGGAGCTTGCACTGAGCTAAGACCGTGCCACTGCACTCCAGCCTGGGCAGCAGAGCGAGACTTCGTCTCAAAAAACAAAAAAGAAAGAAAGAAGAAAATGGCATTCTAGTCCAAATTAGAAAGACGAGACTATCGAGATTAGGCTGTTTACCTTTGCTCTAAATTCAGCTGTTTCCTATCCCTATTTAGAGCTGTAGTTATTTTTCCCCCTGTTCATAACCCACTTGTAATTTTCTTTCATCCAGGCTTCACTGGGGCTTCACTGCAGCTTATTTATGAATCCCGCCACTGATGGTTTGCTCTGGCTTGTGCCAGGAGGCAGCAGGCGCCTTGTGAGTGATGATGATCCAGCTCTCTTCTGCTTACCAGCTCTTCTAGGGCATCTGATTTTTCTTTTTGTCTTTTTTAGGTTCAGGGGTGCACGTGCGGGTTTGTTACATAAGGAAACTAGTGTCATGGGGGGTTGCTTGCACAGATTATTTTGTCACCCAGATACTAAGCCTACAACTCATTCATTATATTTTCTGTTTCTCTTTCTCCTTCCACCTTCCACCTCAGGTAATCCCTAGTGTGTGTTGATGTGTTGTTCCCCTCTTTGTGTCCATGTGTTTTCATCATTTGGCTCCCACTTATAAGTGAGAACATGCAGTGTTTGGATTTTTGTTCCTGTGTTAGTTTGCTAAGGATAATGGTCTCCAGATCCATCCTGCAAAGGACATGATCTCATTCTTTTTACGGCTGCATAGTATTCCATGGTGTATATTCCATGGTGTATATTCCATGGTGTATGTACCACTTTTCTTTATCTACTCTACCATTGACGGACATTTAGGTTGATTTCATGTCTTTGCTATTGTGAATGGTGCTACAATGAACATACATGTGCATGTGTCTTTATGACAGAATGATTTATGTTCCTTTGGGTATATACCCAGTACTGAGATTGCTAGGTCAGATGGTAGTTCTGCTTTCAGCTCTTTGAGGAACTGCCACAGCGTTTTCCACAATGGCTGAACAAATTTACATTCCGACCAACAGTAAATAGGTGTTCCCTTTTCTCCATGACCTCTCTAGCATTTGTTATTTATTTATTTGAGACTGAGTCTCGCTGTGTCGCCCAGGATGGACTGCAGTGGTGTGACCTCGGCTCACTGCAACCTCCGCCTCCCAGGTTCAAGCGATTCTCCTGGCTCAGCCTCCCAGGTAGCTGGGATTACATGCACATGCGACCACACCCGGCTGATTTTTGCATTTTTAGTAGAAACAGGGTTTCACCCTGTTGGCCAGGCTGGTCTTGAACTCCTGACCTCAAGTGATCCACCTGCCTCGGCCTCCCAAAGTGCTGGGATTATAGGCGTGAGCCACTATGCCTGGCCTCATGTTATTTTTTCACTTTTTAGTAATAGTCATTCTAACTAGTGTGAGATGGTATCTCCTTGTGGATTGGATTTACGTTTCTCTAATGATCAATGGTACTGAGCTTTTTTTCATATGCTTGTCGGCCGTGTGTATGTCTTCTTTTGAAAAGTACCTATCTGTGTCCTTTGTCTGCTTTTTAGTGGGGTTCTTTCTTTCTTTCTTTCTTTCTTTCTTTCTTTCTTTCTTTCTTTCTTTCTTTCTTTCTTTCTTTCTTTCTTTCTTTCTTTCTTTCTCTCTGTCTCTTTCTTTCTCTCTCTCTTGTTTGAGACAGAGTCTCGCTCTGTCGCCCAGGCTGGAGTGCAGTGGTGCAATCTCGGCTCACTGCAAGCTCTGCCTCCCGGGTTCATGGCATTCTCCCGCCTCAGCCTCTTGCGTAGCTGGGACTACAGGCACTCGCCACCACGCCCGGCTAATTTTTTGTATTTTTAGTAGAGACGGGTTTCGCCGTGTTAGCCAGGATGGGCTCGATCTCCTGACCTCGTGATCCACCCGCTTTGGCCTCCCAAAGTGCTGGGATTACAGGTGTAGGCCACCAAGCCTGGCCCTTTTTTTCTTATAAATCAATTGAAGTTTCTTATGGACGCTGGATATTAGACCTTTGTCAGAGGCATAGTTTTCAAAACAGCATGGTACTGGTACAGAAACAGACACATAGACCAGCAGAACAGAGTAGAGAGCCTAAAAACAAGTCTGCACACTTACAACCATCTGATCTTTGACAAAGTTGACAAAAACAAGTAATGGGGAAAGAACTCCCTATTCAATAAATGGTGCTGGGATAACTGGCTAGCCATATGCAAAAGATTGAAACTAGACTTCTTCCTTACACTGTATACGAAAACCAACTCAAAATGTATTAAAGACTTAAATGTAAAACCCAAAACTATAAAATCCCTGGAAGACAATCTGGCAATACCATTTTGGACGTAGGATCTAGCAAAGATTTCATGATGAAGATGCCAAAAGCAGTTGCAACAAATGCAAAAATCAACCAATGGGATCTAATTAAACCAAAGAGCTTCTGCACAGCAAAAGAATCTATCAGCAGACTAAACAGACAACCTGTAGAATGGGAGAAAATATTTGAACCTGGCTTTTCTGCGTCCTTCTTTGGCTGCCCCTTAGTCTAAATCCTGGCTCTGATTTCCATACATCTTGGTTAAAGCAAAGTGAGAAGAGATAATGAAGGCTTTCTACTTATGCTGGTAGCCTGAGTTCTCCACGACAGTCTCCTTTTCTTTTTTTTCTTTAATTTAAGGCTCATGGGTACATGTGCAGAAACCAAATACTACATGTTCTCACATATAAGTGGAAGCTAAACAATGAGAATACATGGAAAGTCTCCTCCTATTCAGGAGAAATTGAGTTGGGAAACTTTTACCACAATATGTCAATGAATTCGATTCTCAGTTCACCCACACTGGCCCCTCTGTCATTGTACCAAATAGCTTTGCTAAGAGTGAGCATCTTCAGCATCTTTATAGCCTTCTTTGGCCCTTTCCTACCAATTGGGGCTTTTACAAAGGAGTCAAGTCCTCCACCTTCTTGGTGGGAAATATATTGAACCACAAATTGAACAAAACAGAATAGGTTTAAAACAGCTGCTCTTCTAATGTTCAGCTCATCAAACTTGCACCAGGCTACTGGTGATCTTAACATTACTGGGAGAGAGATTGCTTTGTGGGAGATCATCCCACCCAGTGGAGGTGATGAGTATGAATCCCTCCATTGGCCTTCAGGATGGCCAGCAGGGCCAGTTTTATGAATGTGCCACCTATATATGTGTGAACTATATAGTCACATAGCGTTTGGTTTAATGCTCTGCTGTTGCTATCCTGAATTTCTTAATAATTTATGAATAAGAAGCCCCACAGTTTCATTTTGCACTGGGGCCCACAAATCAAGTAGTTGCTCCTCGTAGCCATCATGGGTCTGGGGCACTGAAGTCCCTGGAGTGGTCATTTTCTGCAGCAAGCTACCTCCTCAGTTACCTGGTACATCATGGATGCTTTCTTTGTTGGTTTTCCTTTTCAATAGACACTATGGTCAGAAGACTTCAGGAAGTAACACTAGAAATTATGCATAGCGGTTTGAGAAGCCATTTCCCCCTTACCTCCCGCTTGGAGATATTTGGCAATACTTGGAGACATTTTTGGTTGTCACAACTGGAGGTGCTACTGGCATCCAGTGGGTTGAGGGCAGGAATGCTGCTAAACATCCTACAATACTCAGGACAGCCCCTAACACAGAGAATTATCTGGCCCCAAAGGCCAACAGTGCTAAGGTTGGGAAGCCATAAGCTAGAGCTATTCAAAGGTGATCCTTATACCTGCAGCCTCAGAGACACCTACAACCTTTTTGGAAATGCAGAATCCCAGGCTGCAGTCAGGCCTCCTTGAATCATAATTGGCATTTTAACAAGATTAACACGATCCCCAGGTGTCTCATGCACATTAAAGTTTGAGAAGCCCTGTGCTAGAACAAAACTTACTTGGCTTGTGCTTGAGTGTCTGCAACGTTGCTGATGGGCCTGCCCTGGAATGGGAAAGGCCAAGTTTGGAACAAACAGGACATATGGTGTGAGGAAGGAAAGCCCAAAAAGTGATTATGGAATTATGGCAAGAGAGGAAAGGTACAGCAGCAAACTAGCTGAGTACAGAGCAACAGGTCTGGAAGACAAGGCAGGAGAGGACATAAGTGGCCAGTGCTGGGAGGAGCCAGGGGCACGGAAGACAGGACGGACTGTGATGTGAGGGATGGGATGGGGCTAGTGGTTCTAAGGAGAGCTTGAATCCCCATTGCATGTAGCTTGTTTTATGGAAATGGGTAGCGAAGCTTATAAAGGAACACACTGGTGAATACAGGTATTGAAAACCATCAGAAACCACTCAGCGTCTGGACTGTGATGTGGGTGTTATTAGAGTCTGCCTGTGTTCGTTTGCTAGGGCTACCATAACAAAGTACTGGGTGGCTTAAACAACAGAAATTTATGTTCTCACGGTTCTGGAGGCCAGGAGTCCAAGATCAAAGTGTTGGTAGGGTTGATTTCTTCTGAGGCCTCTGTCTTTAGCCTGCAGATAGCTGGCCACTGCTCCTCATGTCATCGTGTGGTCTTCCTCTGTAGATGTCTGTGTCCAAATTTCCTCTTCTTATAAGGAGAGGCAGCAGTCATACTACAGTCATACTAAATTTGGACTTGCACATATGACTTAATTTTTTGTTGATTACCTCTCTCCTGCCCCTATTTCCAAATGCAGCCACACTCTGAAGTACTGGTGGTGAGGACATCAGCATGTGAATTTTGGGGAAACACAATTCATTCTTCTGTTTTCTGCCCCCAGGCACCCATCAACATCCAGATCTTCCATTCCTCTTTATTGGTTTCCCCTCAGCACCAATCCTGGCCCTTTTCCCTGTGACCTTCCCCATTGAGACATGAGGTTCACTAGCTCATGGGGAGCCCAGCATCCTATTAAATATTAAACACATAGGCTCTGGGCTCTTGAAAGACAAAGCTGGGTTGTGAGCCAAGTCCTGCTCTTCTCTCCAGAAAGCACTTTCTTCCCTCTCTGGGTACACCACACGGAAGGCCCCCAGGTTAACCAGGGCAATTATTAGTAAACAGTTAGAGCATGGTTTTCTCAATGTTCTGATGGATAGGTCGAAGAAGTATGAACGCAAATGAATTTTTAAAACACACTGCAGCTATTGTTGGGTATAATGGAAAGTCATTAAGCACATTAGCTGCTGATTTTATAATCAAGTGCTAACATTTTCTGGAAGCTAACCTAAGTAACAGGAGATATTGGCCATTTGCAAAACATGTTTAAACAAAAAAGATTCAGAGATAAGAAGTGCCTCTCATCTTAATTATTTTTTTGCATCATAAAAACCTCACAAACAATGCTTCTGCAAACGCATAATGGATGTGGAGCAGCTGTAGAAAACATCTCACTTCTTTTGTTGGGAAACGATGTTTTACATTTGGGAAAAAAAAATTCTGTCCAGCTGATTTTCTTCCAAGGAGAGGGCGAATCTGAGAGAGAAATCTCTGCTGTCTGAGGAATATCTATCTGTGTCCATCAAACATTGGTAAAACTGTCGTGGGAATCGCTGAAATTGTGCTTGTTTTGCTGTAGATGTTGCTTCTTCAGGGTCATGTCTGGGTAGCAGCTGAGTCTTCAGGGGAGGGTGACTTAAGCATCACACCCTGCCATTGATTTCTAAGGAGCATCCTTCCTTATGGGTAAAGAGAGAACTTCTTTTTGTTCTCTTCTCTTTTCCTGAGCCTCTCACAGGCCGCCAGCATCAGCCCAGACTTGTTTTTCTAGATGCCTAAAATAATATGACTGACCAGTCCGAACAGTGGGGGCAGAACTACCACAACAACTAAGCCAAGCACCCTCAGGCAAGTGGCACATCCTGCCTTTTGAAGGTCTTAGATGTGTACCTGTGGCCAGGGAACTCTGTCTAGTGGGCCAGCAGTCAGCAACCGAGCTGTGGGACACAGTGGCAAATGAACTCTGGTGTGTTGTTCCCCAATTGCACCAGAGTTCATTTGCCTGCCTTGGTTGACACTGACAAGCGGCCCTGGATGAAATGAAAAAAAGTGATTAACGAACAAGCATATCTGAGCAAGAGACATGGGCCATGAGCGGAAGCTCTTTGGTTATTTGCCTTGAGGTGAAAGGGTTTTCAGCCTTCTTGGTTCACAAATTCAATGTTCTTCCTTCATGGAGGGAGTATCAACCATGGGGAGGATTGATAAGTGTTTTGTTCACTTGCTCAATGTCTATTTATCCCTCACAATTTTGCCTAGCTTTTCCCTTCTCTATTAAGTCTTACTTTAAACAGTTATAATTAACCAAACCATACTTCTCTGTGTTGGCCCCTTCACAGGACAATCTGTCTGTCTTTACCCTGTATAAGGTGGTTATTGCTGTATAGCAAACCACTCCCAAATTTAGTGGCTTAAGCAACAACTGTTTACCATTTCTCATGAGTAACTGACAACCGGATAGTTCCATTGATCTGGTTGAGGCTCCGATGATCTGGGCTGGGTACATTAATATATCTGCGGTCAGTTAGCAGAACTGCTTGGGGCAGTTGTTTAAGGATGGATGATCTTTATTGGGACACATTAGCTTTCCCTCATGTATTTCTTACCTCCTCCTATAGGCAAACCTGGGCATGGTCTCACAGCTGTGGCACCAGGTCCAAGAGAGAAACAGATTGCTCAGGTACTTTATCGAATCTCTGATCCAGTTGGCCAAGGCATGCCACAAGAATCAGTGTGAGGACACTACCAAAAAATCAGGAAGGCATGGAAAAGTAGGATCTTTAATGTAATCAATATAGACACAATCCCCCATTCTGTTGACTGTCCCGTTACCATATTCAGTTACCTTGTCTAACTTCGAACTGAAGTCCAGCTGGCTGAGCTTGCCCTCCCTTTCCAGGAGGAATGAGATCTTAACTCCCGTGACCCTCACCCTGGGCAGAGAACTAGCATGAAGAGGGTCACTAGACCATAGGCACCTCAGGGGAATGGCCAAAATTGCACTCTGGATATTTGGCACATAATAGGGACTTAAACAGTATGTGATTCAGTGGAAAATGACAGATTCTGCATTCCCAAGATGCAGCCTAGCTAAACTCCATTTTACCATTGCTCAAAATCTCCCACCAGAAAGGCCCTGGCGCCTCACTCAGTATGGATATTTTTCCCCAATTACACTTGAGTTCATTTGCCTGCCTTGGTTGGCACTGGCATGCAGCCCTGGGTGAACTGAAAAAAAAAAAAACAGTTATTAACCAATGAACATCTGAGCAAGAGATGTGGCCCAAGAGAAGAAGCCCTTTGGTTCCTTTCCTTGAGGTAAAAGAGTTTTCAGGCTTCTTGGTCCACAAATTCAATGTTCTCCTTTCACCGAGGGAGTATCAACCCTGAGAGGGTTGATAAGTGTTTTGTTCACTTGCTGGATGTCTATTTATCCCTCAAAATTTTGCCTAGCTTTTCCCTTCTCTATTAAATCTTACTCTAAACAATTATAGTTAGCTAAACCCCTTGTATATAACCCACTGCACCTATAAAATTCTATTATTCTTTCTTTTTTTTTTTTCACTACATATGTACTGAAGGCTTCCTGTGCACCAGGCACTGTTGAGGGGCTGTATGAAGAGCAGTGAACAAAAGCAAAGTCCCTGCTCTCACGGAGCTTACACATAGAAGAAAGAACTTAATAATAAATAAAGAATCAAACAAATAAATACTATATGAGCTGCAAAGAAGAAAAATAAGATTAGGTGAGGACAATGATGGGGTATGTGTTTGTGTGGTGTGTATGTTCATATATGGGGTATTTGTGGGGTATGTGTGCACATGCGTGTGTATATGTATGTGAGTGTGTGTGTGTTTGTGCATGTATGGTTGGGGATTCTATATTAGACAGTTGGTCAGGGAAGCCATTTCCATAAGTTGCATTTAAGCAGAGACCTGGATTACATGAGGAAGTGTGAGTATTTTGGGAGAGCTTCCTAGCTACAGCAGATAGAGCAGGACTGACATGTTTGAGGCATGGTGAGAAAAACAGTTGGAGTTTGACTGGATAAGGGAGCGAGTCCAGGGCATGCAATTTGAGAGGTAGAAGGTCTCTGATTATGTTGGGTCTTATAGGCCAAGAAAACAACTTAATTTTGTCCTAAGTGAGATAGGAAATGTGATAGATGAAATAATGGTCCCCAATTAGGTCCCCATATCCTAATCCCCAAAACCTGTGAATATGTTATACGGCAAAAGGGACTTTGAAGATGTGATTGAGTTAAGGATCTTGAAACGTCCTTAGGCATAGGGTGATCCCTATGTCGTGGGAAATTTCCTTATAAGGGAGAGGTGGGAGAGTCAGAGTGAGGGAGAAGATAGGACAACAGAAGCGGAGGTTGGAGTGATATGGGGCCATGAGCCAAAGAATGCAGGCAGCCTCCAGAAGGTGGGAAAGGAAAGGAACTGATCCCCCAACTGGAGCTCCCAGGAAGGAGCCAGACCTCCTGATACCTTGGTTTTAGCTCACAAGATGCATGTCAAACTTCTGACCTCCAGAGCTGTAAAATAATCAGCTTTTGTTGATTTAAGCCACTAAATCTGTGACTTTTTTTTTTTTACAAGAGGAAGTCACTGGAAAGTTTTGAAGATAATTATGATAGAGACTGACTCACATTAAAAAAACACACACTCAACTGGGTGACTATGGGGAGAACAAGAAGAGGAAGACCAAGTAGAAGAGTTTGTAAAAGCCCATAGAAGAGTTAGTGGTGCTCGGCTGGAGTGGTGATGGTGGAGAAAGGTGAATGAACTCTACATGTGTTTTGAAAATAGACTCCATAGGACTCAGTATGTAAGACATTAGTTATCAGGGCTCAGAGAAACAGAGGGGCATGGATGACTCCAGACTCTTGACTTAATCGCCTTAAAGGATAAAAATGTCATTTACTGAAAGTAGGGAAGTTTGGAAGAAAATCATATTTGGAGATGTGGTGTTTGTATGTGGGTGGAGAGAGTGGATTAAGAATTCCATTTGGATATAATATGTTTGAAATGTCTATAAGTGATCAAAATGGAGATGTCAAGTATCCTGTTGTTTTTTGTGAATTTGGAGCTCAGGGGTGTGTTCTGGCTGGAGGTCTAACTATAAGCGAGCCATGGAAATTGATGAAATCACCTAGGAAAGGTATGTGGATTGGGGAGAGCACAGGCTGGAGAGGGGAAGTGGTAGCATTCCACGTAGATCTTCCCAACATTAACAATACTCCTTGTTTGGAACCCAGGCTAGAGAAGAGTTCTCCTAAAATATTGGTGTGAAGAATAAACAACTAAGGAGATTTCAGAGTTACCCACTTCCCTCTGCAATGTAGAATATGACTGGACCCAAGGTGATATTCCCTAGCACATATTCATAATAGAAATATACGATGTTTTGTAAAATAGATCATAAATAAAACCACATATTTGAGCAAGGCAGCAATCATATTAACGCATGTACTATGATAACCTTTGTCTAAATATACCCATGAAACTGCTTTAATATGGTTCATCAGATAAATAATGATTGCAAGAAAAGGGTAAATACTTGGGAGAAGCAGAAGGAAGTGTACTATGTGGAGGGCAAGATGGCTTCCCAGATTGATTCATGTGCTCTTGTTGACTGTTTCCATGTCATAAATCTCCAATGAAGAGCCTTGCTGTTTCCAAATTGAGGGCGGGGAAACCCCAAACAAGAATACAATGGCTCACCAGGGAAGGCATTAACCAACCTAAATGCTGCTTTCCTTCCCTGAAGAAATCTCCTCCATCTGTGCTAGAGTCATTATCTCTGCCTTCCTTGAAAAGGAGAAAATTTGCACTCTCAAAAACAGGATTTGTGTGGCCAACCTGACTTTGGAGATATAAAATAAAATGATAAACTTTCCAAATGAAGAACAGAATTAGCTCTCAGTTCTGACTTTGCTTGTCCGGCAAATGAAGACAGAGCCATATGCAAAACTGCCTGCTGGAAGGAAAACAAGTTCCTTGGGACCTGACCCACAGAACTGATCTGACAATAGAGAAGAGCTCATGTTCAAAGACACGGTCCAACCTTAGGGCTTTTAAGAAACTCACAATCATTGCCTTGATTATGTAAGTTGTCTTCTATTACAAAATGACCATGCTGCTATATTCTTGCCATATGCAGAATGTATCAGTTAGCCTTTTCCACCGTAATGCTGTATAACAAGCCATCTCCAAACTCAGCAGAATATAACAATAAGTATTTGTTGCTTATACAGCTGTGAGGTAGCTGGTGTTGGATCAGTGGCTCTGTTCTACACATTTTCATTACTGGGGCCACGGTGAAGGGGCAGCATTTATCTAGGGCAGAGGGAAGGCCTTCTTATAGTGGAGGTTGGAGGCCCTTACATGGGTGAGTAGAATTACACAATGTTTCTCAGGACCTAGGATCAGAAGTGGTGTACTGTCACTTATATCCAGATTCCGATGGCCCAAGCAAGTTACATGGTCGAGTCTAATATTGCGTGACAGGGAAGTGCACTGCTCCCATAAAGTTTAGGGAAAGAGAGTGAATATTTATTAAAAAGCTAACCTGTATGGGGAATAACATTAAATTTCTGTTTTTTAGATGTGAAAATTGAAACACATTGAGATCAGTGCCATGTCTGTATAATAGTTCGCAGTTGAAACTCAGAGAAAACATACTATATTAACAATAAAATTGTTATTCACAAGGCTATCTGTTGCATTCCATATACTTGGTCATCAAATATAGCTATTCTCATGAAAGAGCCAGAATGACTCTCCTATCATCCAGTGAATGCCTGGATGTCAGTGACCACATAGTGACCTGTTGAAAGTTGATTAAAATGACCATCAGATAATTGGATGATAGCTTGTGACTGGATTACATGACACAGTCTTGAATCTTTTCTCTTTCCAAAAATCAGTGAACTGCTCATTAAAACCTAAGCCTTGTTCTTAGGAGACCATACCATGACCATCTTCTGGCTTCAAGCTGTGACAATGTGGCAAACATAATCTGTTGTTCAAGGATTGACTCACATTTTCCCAGCTACCAAGATGACTGAGAGTCCAGTGTCAGTATAATCTCAGTGAGTCTGGTTTGGTCAGCTTGCCCAAAATAATGTGGACATGCAATGGTTTGAATGTCCCCTCCAAAATTCACGTTGAAACTTAATTACCATTGTAACAGTATTAAGAGGTTGGGATTTTAAGAGGTGATTAGCTTTTGAGGGTTCTGCCCTCACCAATGGATTAATGCTCTTACCTTGGAGTGGCTTAGTTATCACAGGAGTGATACAAGTTCCTCCCATATCTTGTCTTGCATACTTGCTTCGGCCCTTCTGCCATGAGATGACCCTCACCAGATGCCACTGCAATGCTCTTGAACTTCCCAGCATCCAGAACCATGAGCCAAATAAACTTCTATTCTTTACAAATTATGCAGTCTGTGGTCTTCTTTTATAGCAATGGAAAACCAACTAAGACTGGGCATGTGTCACCTCATGGACTCAAATGAAAGAATATGGACTCTTGTATCAACTAGTTTCTTAAAGCTTGGTTTTCAGCACTGGGTCCCTCTTTTTCTTTTCATCCTCAAGAAAAACAGAGGTCAGCTTCTCTCACTTCTCTTTGATGTCATGTCTGTAATTGCTACTCTTTCAGGAGAGGACATGTCCCACATTTGTCCTGCCATGTGCATGGGCTCAGAATCCGAAGGCAGGCCAAAAAAGGAAAGGATCAACTAGGGGCCACATGACTCTGATAAATTTTAAGATATGGAGGCTCAGTAGTGCCTCTCCACTCCGAATCCCTTACTAACCTGGATGACAAGGCTCCAGCAGTGGGCCTGGCCTCTTGAGAAGTGATACTCTAATTGTACATTTCTGTTCATCAAATGTGTCCATCAAACTCACTTCCTTTTTCTCCAAATGTTCCCTAAGATATTTCCCAGCCTCCCCTGCAGCTCAATGAGGTCATGTGACTGAGTTCTGACCAATGGAATGAGGGCTGATGGGATTCGCTCCATTCCCAGGCCTGGCTGATGCATACCTCCCACACTCTCTCCTCAACACTCTCTCCCTTTCTACCAGCTCATTGTCCTCACGAGCAGGGTGGGGCTGGGGCCATGGGTTAAAGATGAGCCAAGCTGCCTACCAACCGGGAACACCTGGTCGGTTACACGAGTAAAAAATAACTTATATTTTGTTAAGCCACTGGAATTTGGGGGTTTATTTGTTCGAGCAGTTAGTGCTATGCTGATTAAAAGCACTTTATTATTTTTTTAGTCTCATAATAAAACTGTCTCACCTTCCCATGCCTCCAGGGCCTTTGCTTGGTCATGGTGACGATTTGAGGACCCAAATATGTCTTTCTCATCTTTAAGGCTGACCAGAGTATCCTTATGAGTGAGCCCTATATTCTGTCCATGATAAGGCTGATGACAGCTAATAGTTATCAAAGACTTATTATGTCCTGCACACTTTATGCACATGGATTATACCTTGTGAACCTCAAAAATCCAGTGCTGTTTATTTTGTCTATTTCACTGTTTAGGAAATTTGGGTTCAGAGTAGCCAAGTAATATGGCCAAGATCATACAGCTAGAAAAATACGGAAGTCAGGAATGAAGCTCAGGTTACCGGACTCTGGAGTTTGTGTGCTAACGGCTGTGCTGGGTTCCTGTTGATGGTTAGTCCTACATGTGGCAGAACTTTCTCCAGGCAGCCTCTCATGGCTATCTCTGGAAACCAGTGCCTACTCTCTTGCCATCCAGAGTGACTGAGCTCTCCAAGCACAGCCTATCCCTAGCCCATCCCTGATTCTGACAAAGTCTGAGCAGAAGGACACTGTCTGGGCTCCAGGCAGCTACACCATTCATCTTCACGCTGCCTCTGTTTGGAGACAGGCTTCCACAAGCCAGCCTTTTCATTTAAAAACCTCAGCCTGCCCTTTTGCTCACCCACACGGGGAGGCCATGTCCACAGGAGCATTTCTCCCATTCGGCCTAGTGACGGTGAGACTGATTACCCATTGCCCTGCTTTCTAGATTGCTGAAGCCAGGAGCAGCAGGAAAAACCGCCTTCAAGGCTACTGCATCAAAGCAATGGACTTTGCGGAACAATGATGAATGGGCCAGAGGGGGGCCTGCGCGTACTCTCACAGCATAATAAGGTGCCTGCTGGCAGACTCCCTCCAAGAGAGTCAGAGACACTCCCTTGCTACAGTCAGGCCTCCTCTTTTTCCTTCTGGCCAAGGCTGAGCTCTTGTCCCTATCAGTCAACCTTGATGTCAGTTTCCAGGAAACAGTCAGAGGCAGCTCAGAGAACCAGTGAGGCACTGGGAGGTGACTTGGGGTGAGTACGTGGGGATTGGTAGTGGGTGTGGAGCTGAGCATGGAGCCCTGGGCAGTCCCGAGCAGCCACAGCCTGAGCCTAGGAGCTGACCCTGCGATGTGGGCAGTGTGTGCAGCAGCGGTCAGAAGCGCAACCACTTGCTTGGAATGTTTGCTCCCTCACTTCCTAATTGCAAGACTATGAATTCATTTGCTAATCTCTACACGACTCAGTTTCCTTATGTGTATAATGGGGACTTTAGAAATAAAACTACTCCCCAGGGATGTGACAGGCAGAGAAGGTGCTTTGCAGAACAGCAGCTTTTATGATGCCCTTCCAGGCCTTACCTCCTAAGCAAGCCTTGTTTGGTCCACAATGTTTTTCAAGAAAATGTGAGGGATCTGGAGGAAAATAATAGAGAACCCTGCTGATATCCCCTGTGGGGTCATACTTTAAGGCTTCAGAAGGGAGAGGCCAGAGTGATCCTTTGAGCTTCTCCCCCTTATTTCTCTCAGTGAGAGAAGGGCAAGGGAAGGGCAAAAAAGTAAGGTTGCTTTGTTTTTCCCAGTGAAGTGGGCTGTCACCTGGCCCCTTGGACCTCAATCCTGGTTTGCCTTTGCTTCCTATCTGCAGGTGGCACCTCCTGTCTAAGATGGGAAAGGCAGGAGAGTGGGTTGCTGGAGAAGGAGGTGGCAAAGAGAGAAGACTGAACACCAAGACAGTGAGGAGACCCTCAGGACCGCTCGGATGCTGAGTAGGTTGGAGGGCCAGAGCATGCAGGGGAGCCAGCAGACCCCGCCTCTGCTGTGAGGAGTCTCTCTTTCATTGTGTGGCACTGAGAAAGCCCTGGCCCATGTGGTCTAATCCCATGGTGAGTGTGTATTTTTCAAAGTCTAGTATGGTGGCAATTCCAGTCTCTCTTCATGTTCTCAAGCAACTGAGGGGGTTGTCTTGATTTGGTTTCCCCAGAAGCCAACCCCGAGACTAGGATTTGAGTGCAAAGAATTTGTTCGGGAAATAATCCCAGGAAGCTCCAGTAGGGAAGTAGGAGAGTGATGCAGATGCGGTAGGCTAAAAAATGGCACCAAAAGACATCTCTGTCCTAATCTCTGCAACCTGTAAGTGTTACATTTTATTGCAAAATCTTTGCAGACATAATAACATTAGGCTCTTAGGTTGGGGAGATGATCTGGATTATCTGGGTGAGCCCTAAATACAGTCACATATACCCTTCTAAGAAGGAGGAAAAGGGAGATGAGACACAGGAGAAAAGAAGAGCATGTGACGGGAGAGGCAGAGATTGCAGTGGTGTAGAAGCAAATCAAGAAATCCCCACAGCTGCCAGAGCTGGAAGGATTCTCCTCTCCAGCCTCCAGAGGGAGCACAGCCCTGCTGACACCCTGATCTCAGACTTCTGGCCGCCAGGACTGCAAAGGAATACATTTCTGTTTCTTAAAGCCATCACATTTACGAGGATTTGTTACAGCAGCCACAGGAAATTAATACGACAGGGAAGGTAAGGAAGTTATCGAGGGTGTGTTAATAAACCAGCTACTTCTGTGGGCAACTGAGGGGCTCCTGGAGACCTAAGTACTGCACTTCTGGTGGTCTCACCTGCAGGGCAAGGAAACTGGAGTTTGCCTGCACCGTATGTTTCAGTCAATGTTTGATGGCTACTTTTGGGGGCATCAAGTCTCTGGCTCCTCTGGCCTGCTCTGTGCACCCAAGGAATGAGCTCTCTGTGCCTGAGAATGCCATCAGGCAGAATATCTATTGCAGTTTTCTGCAGTAAGAAGCTGCCAGCATGCTCTGAATTGGTGTTAAGGGGTAGCGTCTGTTCTGAGGGTCCATGGTCAATTTGATGGTCTTTTCTTCTGGTGTCTGGATCTGTCACATGGCCTGTGGTCTCACACTCCTCCTAGCCCTGTCTCACCCACGGCAGCCCTGTTCAATCATCTTTGGCACCTGAAAGCTCTGTCTGAGTTGGGGAAGGAGAAAGTTGGTGAATCCCTACAGATGATTAATTTTGGTTCTATTACAATTATAGTAAAAAAGCAAAAGGAGAAAGGGATTTGGACACAGGATTGTGGAATTGAATTTCTTTCCCAAATCTGCCCCTCCAGTGTATGGAGAGAAACATCATCTAGGTGTTCCAGTGGCCCATCATTTCCCCCTGCCATTGTGTCTCTACAGCACATTTCTCTGGATTTCAAGTCTGTTTGGGCAGTGCACTGAGGACCCCAGAAATATTAACTACCTATGTAGGGTTCTTTACAGGTTCCCCTCAGTTTTGGAACCAGTGTTTTAGTTACTTCTGGTGATGAGAGAGTGAGGATGGTATTGTTAGATGTGTTTGAACCATAGCAACTCCATCTTGAATAGGGACTAGGTAAAATAAGGCTGAGACCTGCTGGGCTGCATTCCCAGTAAGTTAAGGCATTCTTAGTCACAGGATGAGATAGGAGGTTGGTACAAGATACAGGTTATAGAGACATTGCTGATAAACGGGATGCAGTAAAGAAAGTGGCTAAAACCCACCAAAACCAAGACGGCAATGAGAGTGACCTCTGGTTGTCTTCACTGCTACACTCCCACCAGCGCCATGACAGTTTATCAATGCCCCGGCAACATCAGGAAGTTACCGTATATGGTCTAAAATGGGGAGGCATGAATAATCCACCCTTTGTTTAGCATACCATCAAGAAAGAACCATAAAAATGGACAACCAGCAGCCCTCGGGGCTTCTCTGCCTATGGAGTAGCCATTCTTTTATTCCTTAACTTTCCTAATAAACTTGCTTTCACTTTACTGTATGGACTCACCTCGAATTCTTTCTTGAATGAGATTCAAGAACCCTCTCTTGGGGGTCAAGATTGGGACCCATTTCTGGTAACAGTATTATAACCATATTAATCACTAACCATTATTAAACATTAGTCATTATTAATCAAATCTGTTTTACAGCAGGGAGAACAGAAGTTGATTCCCTTACTACTCAAAGTATGGTCCGTGGACCAGAAACATCAGCCTCACCTAGGAGCTTGTTAGGAATTCAGAATCTCAGGCCCCACTCTGGACCTGCTAAAGTAAAACCTGCATTTCACCCTGATTTCCAGGCTGTTCATTACACTTGGGGAAGCGCTGACTTACTCATCCTAACTGAAACTCTGTTGAGACCTGGGTCTTCTTTGCAGACATGAAGAGAGGGAGTGGAATGAGCAGAAGTAGGCACCTTAGCATCAGAGGTCCTCTTCTATGGGTGCCCTGGGGACTGAGGACTCCTCCATCTTCCTACTGCTGCTTCCTCTGTGTTGTTAGAAGAGTCCTTTATACTGCTGGACCTGGTGAGTACTCTGCGATTGTGTGTTGAGATGTGAGAAGTTACCACGCTGTGTCATGGGAGTGGGAAGGACAAAACCACTTCACACCTTACTGGGGGATTATGAATTCAGGGCCACATTCAGGTGGTTGCTTCCTCTGGCAACCTCTCCTTAGCCCTCTTCCCCCTGGACCGGGCCTCTGGGGGTGAGGCGGCCGTGCTTCCGTCTGCCCAGTTCTGAAACCCTTTCTACCCTTTTAGGCCCCTCACCTGGGTTGAGTCTGTCATATTCTGCTCCCTAAACCTACCAAGGCTACAATTTATCCCATGTCTTTCCATAAGCTCTTTTGAATTTTCTCGCTCCTGTAACATCTCGGACAAGAGGCACGTTGTTATGCTAAAGCTAGCTTCTCCCATGAGCCTTTCTTACACAAATAAAATAGATGTTTGCCTTTGTTCCTTCCACTCCACTTTTTTACACTCCCGGGCACAGGCTTTTAACAGAGTTTATTATAAATGGAAAAGAAAGCCGCTAGCGGCTATAAAGGGTGCCCCTGCATTCTTCCAATTCCAGCTCCTGCCCTTCCCTGCTGCTTGTGTTTTCAATAATGAGTGTCACAGGGGGACGGGGAGATGAATGAGGACTGATAAGAGCAAACCATTATCTCCCTCAGCTCTTGGGAGCAGGTGAGGGGTGCCACCACCTGAGCTTCTGCACCGAGACAGGCAAAGCACTTTCTCTGTGGTCCTCCTGTCTCCTCTGCCTCCCCATGAAGGAGTTTCTTTGGGGGGAAGAGCAGCAGACTCCTGTCCCAGGACCCGGGTTCCTTGTTTGGCCTTTGCCACCAACATACTGTGAGGCAGTGGTCATGTGACTGAAGCTTTCTGGGCCTCAGTTTCCTTCTGGGTAGAGAAGCTTGTTCTTCCTGCTTCACAAGGTTGCATGAGTCCATGTGTTAAGATATTCTTCCTTGGATAAAGAAAGAAATACATAGTTCCCGCTATCTTCCTGAAAGTGCCTGCCATTGGTTGTGATTCTGTCCTGTGGGGCTCCAGAGGACAAGGCTAAGCTGCCTTACACCAGTGATGATGAGATAATAGATGTGCAAGCACTTGGTAAACTGTAAAGTGCTGTGCTTGTGTGCAGCATTGTCGTTGCTGTGACCCATGAGTCTGATGGTCTACCGTGGGGTACTGAGAAAAAAAAGAGGGTGAAACTAGGAAGCTTCCATAGGCCAGGGGAGAGGCTATGGGGAAGGGAATTTCAAGTGGGATAAAAGCTGGGTAAGAAGGGAAGGGAGGATGCAATGATTAAAAAGAAGGGGTCAGTGCATTGGACATGATAATTGGCATCCTTCATATATTTTGTTTTATTTTATTTTATTTTATTTTAGAGACAGTGTCTTGCTCTGTTGTAACCCAGGCTGGAGTGCAGTGGCATGATCTCGGCTCACTTCCACCTCCACCTCCCGGGTTCAAGAGATTATCCTGCCTCAGCCTCCTGAGTAGCTGGGATTACAGGTGCATACCACCACACCCAGCTAATTTTTTTGTATTTTTAGTAGAGATGAGGTTTTGCCATGTTGGCCAGGCTGGTCTCGAACTCCTGGGCTTAAGTGATCCACTCACCTCGGCCTCCCAAAGTGCTGGGATTACAGATGTGAGCCACTGTGCCCAGACCTTCATATGTTTTAAGTTTGGATTTCACCCCTTCTTCCTTACCTCTGAACTTAGGGTTGTCCAAGTCCCTCTTGATATGATAAAAGATTTAAGCTCAAGGTTCCAGTCGCCTTAACTATTTCAGTCATCACTAAGATAATCACCTTCTTTGAAAAACACACTTTATACCTGTTGATATCGTCTCGAGTTACACTGGCCATTTCTTTTTGCCAGCTGTGTTTTATGTTGGGCTGGCGGAGCTTACAGTCAACTCATGAATCTTTTCTCTTATGAGCTGGTACCAATTTGGCTCTCACTATTTTTCCATTTTGTATTTAAGATAAGGGAAGAAATTTTCTGTAATTAATATTTTTTAATAATGTAAAATTTCAGTGGCTTAAACAGGCATGATGAGGCTCCAGCCAGGTGGACAACCTATATGGGTTTCCAGGAACTTAAGCGGGGATTGGTGAAGTGGTGACTGGAAGCAGAGAGGGGAGGGAGGGGCCGGAGGGCTAGTGTGGGAGGACCAGCCTCCCTGACGGCCCCCAGTGACCCTGGCCCCCTACTGTTCATGCCCTTGTGTAGTCTGCTCATGAAGTAACTCAGAGAGCCTATCAAGTATGGCCATGATTACAGCTTGTTAATCTCTCAGGCTTTCATAAAAGGCATGGCAGCTTCCACCTTGGCCTCTTGGGTCTCCTACTTTGAGGGCATCCGGTGACCATGACCTGGGGAACCTCAAGCAGCTTTCTGGAGAGGCCCAGGTGAAGGAGAACTGGGGTCTCCTGTAGACAGCCAGCACCAATTTGCCAGCCATGTGGGCAGCTACTCTGAAAGATCCTCCAAAGACAAACATTCAAGTGGCTGCTATCCTGGCCAAGTCCTTGCTGCTGATAGACATCCCCCAGTCAGGAATGCCCAGCTAAGCTACTCCTGAATTCCTGACCCATTGAAACTCTAAATGATAGTAAATGTTTATTGTTGTTTTAAGCTACCAAGTTTTGGGGTAGCGATAGATAACTAACATAGTGGGTACAAGCTCTGTGCCGGGGAGAGCTGAGGGTCAAGTTAGAGAAGTCAGTTTTTTGCTTTTAATCAATGGAGTAAAAGTTTTTGCAGGAAAAAAATCCTTTTTATTTTGTTTTTCTAAGAAAATGTTGTAGTTTATGAGAACTGCTTCTCAGGAAGGAGGGAAGTGTTGACCACTCAGGGGTCTGGAGCTACTGCACCCCTTAACATATCAAGTCACAGGCTTAAGAATCCATGAATACAACAGAAAGTCCCAGTGAACATGGCCTGTGGTTGTCAGGGGTTGAAGGGGTCTTGTGACATTTGGAAGAGAAAGATGAAGTATTGTGATGTGCAGTGGGGGAGAGGAAGGTTGTCCTTGCCATAAATTAGCAAACTTCATTCAGGCTTTTAGAAAAGCATACCGAAAACATATCTTTGAAAGAAGTTGCAATATTTGTTCAGTAAAACGTACAGGATCTCCAAATGCATTGTAGTCTTTGTCCAAGGAAGTAAAGCACTGAAGATCTATAAAGCAGTCATGGTGTGGTTTCAGCAGAGTAAAATACTCTGACTCTCTCATTAATTGAGATTTTTGAGTTTTGGGATACGTGAGATGAAGTTCAACTGACCGTGGATTATCATCAGCAGGAGGCCAGAAATGAAAGCCAGACCATAAGGATCAGGAGGAGGGCAGAGCCGGGGTGGCCAGGGCCAGGGCTCAGAGCCAAGTGAGGACGCTTGACAGTTGCTGCAAACACGGCTGCTCAGATATTTTTAGAGGGACTGTTAAGCCTCTATGACTGGGATAAGCAACTCCCTGCTCCAGTCTGGGATTCTCCGGTCCTATTCTCAGAAACTTGGGCAGTAACAGGGCTCTGGTAGTGCTTGCCTACTCCTGGGATATATAAAAAATCTATTGACTGAGTCAAGATGAGGCCACAGATATCAGGACGCAAGGGATTCTGGTTCTCGCTGTCAGGGCTCCATACCTTCTGTACACAGGCAATCTAGTGTGGGATTTCCAGTTTTCCTGGGAGAAGGCAGGTTTTTGTGTTTTTTTGTGTTTTTTTTTTTCCCCTGTCCTAGTACATGTGCCTGAGTCATCCAAACGATACGGGATTACTGGATGAAAGGTGCCCAGCTAGGCCAGGCGTGGTGGCTCACGCCTGTAATCCCAGCACTTTGGGAGGCTGAGGCAGGTGGATCACTTGAGGTCAGGAGTTCAAGACCAGCCTGGCCAACGTGGTGAAACCCCGTCTCTACAAAAAATAAATAAATAAATAAATTAGCCGGGCATGATGGAGCATGCCTGTAATCCCAGCTGCTCAGGAGGCTGAGGTGGGAGAATCGCTTGAACCCAGGGGTAGGGCGCAGAGGTTGCAGTGAACCGAGATTGTGCCATTGCACTCCAGCCTGGGTGACAAGGAGATACTCCATCTCAAAAACAAAAACAAACAAACAAAAAAAACGAAAAGAAAGGTCCCCATCTAAGCTGATGTCAATTAGAAGTACTATTATTTTCAAGACGTTAAGTCAGCTTACCTTTCCAGTAACCTAGGCCTCTTAATAGTATTTTCCTTTTTCTGATTGGAAATAAAATGCAACCAATTGAAGAAATAAATAACATTAGAGAACTGTGAAAAGGCAATAATGTCTTCATCCAGGCACTCAAAAATATGGGTCATTTTTATGATTCTCATGGGCACATGAAATACATACATGAAGGGTATGGCCTAAACAAGACTGATTTGGTTGCAAAAACCAAAATCCGATTTGAAAAAAAACCAGCAAGCAAAAGCAAAACAAATAAAACCCCCCAAAAAACAAAAGAAGGAAGAAAGAAAAGGATGAAAGAACGAAAAGAAAGAAAGAAACAAAGAAAGAAAGAAAGAAAGAAAGAAAGAAGGAAAGGAAAAGAGAAGAAAAGGAAAAGAAAAGAAAAAAGAAAAAAGAAAAGAAAAGGAAAGAAAGAAAAGAAAGAAATTTGTTGGATTTTGCTTTGGATGTTTGGCTTCCAAAGAAATACTCCATTCTCCGTATTTCTTGGTTCAGATTCTCAAGAGAGAGAATTGGATTGGCCAAGAGCAGTTCAGGATCCTTCCAAGGCAGGTAGGCTAGGACAGAGTGGTGGCAGGGCCTTCTCCTCTGGGTTGGAAGGGTCATTATTAGATGGGAGGTTCATGTACTGGGCAGACACTCCAAAATGTCTACTACAAACCTCCACACTGGTGGGGAGCACTGGCCAGCTTATAACCACACACACATCGGTGGGCTATAAGAAATCCAAAGCTTTAAGGTTGTCTGATTTAGCAAAAAAGAAAGTTATTATAAGTATTTAATAGTTGTGACATATTTAATACCAGGAAATTGTTTGTTGTTTATCTGAAATTCAAATTCAACTGCACATCCTGTATTGTATCTGGCAACTTGACCCAAGGGTGAGGGTTATCCTTCTTCGTTGGAGCTGTCATGGAAAAAGAATTGGGAAAATGTTAACTCTGAGTCTCAAACTAAGTTTTTCATGCCCAAGGGCTGCTTGTGTTCATGTCCTGTTTGTTTTCTGTGATCTGTTTTCATTTTCAAGAGAAGCAACCTGGTTTGATGAGAAAACAGAGACCCCGACACTGAGGTCTGAATCTGCCACTTGTGGACTGCATGATGCTGAGCGAGCCAGTGAGGTACCTCTGTCTTCTCATCTGGAAACCAGGCATCGCCATGCCTATTTCAGAAGGGTGCTGTGAGCTCCATCCCTGTTGTTCCAAATGGCAACACTTCCTTTGTTCTTCAGGCTGAATAGTATTCCATCCCATATATATATCTATACACACACACACACACACACACACATACATATATACACACATATACATATATATACATATGCATATATACATATACACACTTATGCATACATACATACATACTCTACATACATGGATGTATATACATCTTCTTTATCATTTCATTCATTAATGAAGCACTTAGATTGTTTCCATTCTTTGGCTATTCTGAAAAATGG
Source organism: Pan paniscus (assembly GCF_029289425.2). NCBI lineage: Eukaryota > Metazoa > Chordata > Mammalia > Primates > Hominidae > Pan > Pan paniscus. The sequence goes on from NC_073267.2 coordinate 92,362,819, forward strand.
CGCAATGAACATAACAACACAGATAAGTCTTTGAGATACTGAATTTAATTTCTTTGGAAAAATATCCAAAAGTGCTCAGTGAGACAAGTGAGACAGAGAGAGGCAAATACTGTATGATCTTCCTTCTATGTGGAATGTACAATAGTCAAACTCATAGAAGCAGAGAGTAGAAGGGTGGTTGCCAGGGGGTGATGGAGGGAGAGGGATACAGGGAAATGTTGCTCAAGGAGCACAGAGTTTCAGCTATGCCGGATAAATAAGTTTTGGAGATCTAATGTACGGCATGGTGACTGTAGCTAACAGTAGTGTTTCACACTTGAAATCTGCTAAGAGCAGAGAGCTCAAATGTGTTGTTCTTAGCACACACATACACACACAATGTAACCATGAGAGCTGATGGGTATGTTAATTGTTGTAATCATGATGATTATTTCACAATGAATACATACATCAAATCATCAAGTTATGTAACTTAAAGATGTACAATTAAAAAAATTATTTAAATATTGTTGTGAGGAAGAATACCTAGGGGGATACCAGCCATGCAGCAGGTTCTCAACTAATACACGTGTTCCTTCTCCTTCCCTACTCATCATACAAACAGAAACACCAGTATCTATTATTGTTATTGAGTAGCTATGATCATGTATATGCCAGCTGTGGGATCGTGTGCTGTTCAAGCACTGTCTCATTGAATTCTGGCAACAATCAAGTGAGAGAGCTACTATATCCTTCTCTAATTTACTGACGATGAAACTGGGGCTTAGGATGGTAAAAGAGTAGTCCAGGGACACAAAGCTTCTAAACAGCAGAACCAGGGTGTAATCCTGGGGCTGGGCACCTCCAGCGTCCAAGCTGCCAATTCTCAGTGCTTTTCCTTGTACTCAGAAAGCACACATCCCATTGTGTGGCATGTGGAACAGTTGCAGTGTTGAATCTACCCTCTGTTCAAGTATAATTGGGCCTGCAACCACTCATTGACTAATATTTGTTGAGTATTTACACCATTGCAGGCTCTCTTCTGGACACTGGGAATGCACTGATGAGCAGGGAAAGTCCCTTCATGGAATTCCAATCCCAGTTAGGACACAGACAATAAACAAACAGACACAAGCAAGACCAAGCATCATATTGCGATACGTGATATAAAGAGAATGATATGGAGGAATGAGAGATGTGACTGTTGGTTAGGGAGTCAGAGAGGGATATTTTGAAGAAGGATGTTCCTGGAACATTTCTCTGAGGAGGTGGCCCGTGAGCCAAGACCTAAAGCAAACATGGGGAGATGCAGACGGAGGGCTGATGGCGACAAGAACAAGCCAGGAGTGATATGGGCTCAGCGCAGAGGCCGGTGTGAAGCAGAGTGTGCAAGGCAGAGAGGTAGGAGATGAGGTCAGACCACAGCAAGGAGGTAGGGATTTATTCCTTGGTGATGGGGAGATACACAGCGCCAACCACAGCTTCAGAAGAAAGCCCTCCTGTCTCCGAGGCGCGGAAGCCTGCATGAGGAAACCAATCATGCCACTTATCGCCCCAGTTTGAAAAGTAATTGCAGACACATGTGAAAAGGGCAGGGCAATCTTTTCTGCCAATTATGTGCCCTGTTATTAGGCGATTAGAAGCTGGTGAAGTCACGGTGTGAGGGATTAGCCGCACAATCTCCTCTCCCACCGCCTCCTCATTTCTGCTGCTTCTCCTGAGGGCACACTCTTCCTTCCCCAGGGAATGGTCCCAGCTTGAACAGGTGCCTTTCCAAATGATGTCCTCTAAAGCAACTTGTCCTTGTTTGTAAAAGAAAAATGAGACCGGCAAGAGACCCTTAAAAAACTGCAGCTGAAAAGCAAGGTGACAATATTGCAGACTTTCGAAGGGTCTTGTCCTGAGTGTTCCCAGAGCTGGGAATCCACCAGATTGTGTTGGTCCTTGACACACTTCCATTCATATGCCCCTTTCGTGTTTTATTCAGTTCTTATGCCTGTGTACACCTGCCCATTTCTGTGGGTCTTTTCTTCACTGATTTATCCAGCTTCTCATTCTTTAAGCCAATACTTAACTTAGCACCTATTTTCTGCCTGGCACAGAGCTGTTCTTTTAAATTAATGGTGAAGTCTAGTGGTTAAGAGCTTTGGGCCCAAACAGTCCTGAATTCAAATCCCAACTCAGCTCCTTCAGTTCTTCCTACATTTAGCTGTGTCATCTGTGTACATGTTTAAGTCATATAACTTAATGGGGACAGTGGAGGGATGGGGGTCTCTGTCTCTCTAATGCCCTTCATTCATCCTCATTCTCAGCCCTGATGGATAGGAGACTTTCAGCCTAGCACCCTAACACAGGGTAGATGTCAGTAGTGGCAAGAGGACGTTGGTTGGTGTGTAGTGTCCCACTCTGGAAGTGAAGATCCAAGAGCAGGGCGGCTCTGCAGGGCGTGGCCTCTGAGGGCAGGACACGTGGGCGTCGAGGAACTGCATGAAGCAGGAAGGCTGGGAGGAAGAAAGAGAGGCAAAGGGAAAAGGGAGCAGAGACAAGATAAGGGGCTTGCAACACCGTCAAAGAGGAATCCCTCGGGCCTGAATAAAAGCCAGCTAAGCCATCCTGTTCCTGGGCTTCTGTGGAGCTCGGTTGGCTAAGGGTGTAACCTCAGGAACCAGATTGCTTGGGGTCAAATCCTGATTCTGCCCCTGTGAGCTGTGTGAGCTTGGGCAAGGGATCAAACCTCTCTGTGCCTCATTGTCTCCTCTATACAAAGTGAGCCTAATAATAGGACTGACTTTGTCGGATGGCTAGAAGGATTCCATGAGTTCATACACACAAAATGCTTAGGGTTACGCCCACTGCAGAGTAAGCGTTAGCAATTGTGGAAATCTAATTGTTCTACTCTTCTCCTTTCCTGCCCGTGTTTCACCAGAAAACTTGCTGTCTGGGATATTTGTTTGTTTTGTTTGCTACTATATTCCCTGTTCTATTTCCTGGAGCAGTGCTCGAACCCAACTGATATTTTTTAAAGTTTGTTTGAATGGATGAATACATGAAAGAATATGTGAATTACTATCCTGTGTACTTTGTGTTCTTGATCAGCTCTGTGTGATAATGGGCTCCCTGCCCAGCCTTTCAGATATTGTGGGCATAGTGGCAGTGTGGCATGATAATATTAATTGTAGGTAGGGCATGGTGGCTCATTCTTGTAATCCCAGCACTTTGGGAGGCTGAGGCAGGAGGATCACTTGAGCCCAAGGGACCAGCCTGGGTAACATAAGGAGACCCTGTCTGTACAAAAAATACAAAAATTAGCCGGGCATGGTGGCATACACTTATTATCCCAGGTACTCGGGAGGTTGAGATGGGAGGATTGTTCGAGCCCAAGAGGTTGAGGTTGCAGTCAGCCGAGATCGCACCACTGCTCTCCAGCCTGGGTGATAGAGCGAGACTCTGTCTCAAAAAAAAAAAAAAAAAAAAATGGTAGCACCTGCTTTCTGAGGATAGAGGAGCATGATACCAGGCCCCCGCCTGGCACAGTGACAGTGCTCAGTCGTGTTACTTGTTAGCGACGTCATTGCTTTGTGTGGTATACCCCCTCTTTCATGACACCTGAGTGCTCACCAAGCCTTTCTGACCATGCTGAAGAATCTGACTATGATTGATATGATTGAGAGATGAAGGATCTCACTAAGACTAGACAACCTGGATTTTCCATTCCATGTGGCCAGGCTCTAGGCCTGTAACTCTCTGGTCATGACTTCCTGGAATCAGCTAGAATTTTACTATCTTGTGATTGTTTACCACTGTTAGTATACACCCTGTCTTAGATTCCACAGAATTGGCAGAGTCTGAAATATTTAGAAACACTGGGTCCAGTGAACAGTCCCATAAATTGTGCAGGTGTCCAGTTCTGCCACCCAGGGGCTGATTCCAAATCCTTGGTGACCATTCTCTTCTCCTAAGTTATGAACTTCTTACGTTGCTAGGTAATACAGGTACTTGAGTTTTGGCACATTCCATAAAACATAAGGATTGAAAGGGATCTGTAGAATAGCCAATTCAACCCTGTCATAATACAGGCTAATATGTGTTTTACATGAACAAGCCACGTAGTTTGTATAACAATCTATGAAATAGAAATAGGCACCAGCCCTTTTTATTGAAGGGGCATCTGAGATTCAGGAGTTAGCAGTTCTACAAAGCTAGAGATATGGCCTGTTCATCTTTCTATTGACAGATGAAGAGAGGCAGTATGGCAAGCTGGTCAAGTGTTTGTGTTCTAGAGCTGGGAGCTCTGGATTCGCACCCCTTTTCCACTAGCAATTATGCCTCAGTTTATTCATTTTAAGGTGAGAATAGTGATAGAACTGGCCTCTTAAGATTTTCATAAGTGGTAAACAATCTGACATGTAACAAGTGCTTAAAACAGTGGCTGGCACATTACCAATGACTGTTAGCTATTAGTTAATTAAAATGATAATTATTATAATTAATAAAATATGATATTTTACATAAATAATAAAATAATATAATAGTAAATTTTAAGATAAAATAATCAACCCAATTAATTCTCAATTAACGTTTGTTATTATTTCTGTAGTTACTCCCACCATGTGGCACAGTACTTGGCAGATGGCAAGTGCTCAACAGTGATGAGTTAAGTAAGTCACCCGAGTCTGGCTCTAGTAAGTGACAGAGTGGAATTTAAACCTAGGCTGTTGGATTCCAAAGGCTGTGCTTATTAGCAAGAAAGGAAACCAAGTCTTCAGGAACAGTGATCTGTTTTCACTGCAGCAAAAATAAGCCTCAGAAACAGGTCCAGGATCCAGGTGCTCTGACTCCCGGGTCAATGCTTGGTCCTCTATGACGCAGGTTCCTTCACCCCAGGGCAGGTCTGCCTGTCACTGGTTATTGGTGAAAGGAGATAATCGTATTTCCTATGGGGCTGGTTATGATTCAATGAGAAAAGCATGAGTGTAAAGTGCTTGGAAAAGTGTCTCACACTTAATAAATGTCACAGCTCTCATGATTACTTTTCATGCATGCATTTATTAATGCATAGGTGCTATTTTGAAGTGCTGTGCGTGCTTGCCACTGGGCTTATTGAGGACATAGATAAGAATCAGACTTGTTTCTTCACCTCAGGCAGCTCATGGTGCAGTGAAGGACTCCAGTAAATGAACAATAACATGTTGTAAGTGCATTTAACCCAGCCTGGGTAGATCAGGGGCAAATTCCTGGAGGAGGTGGCACTTCCTGGATGAGCTATGGTCCACTGTGTGGACCTAGGCCTGCAGAGGAGAAAGGTGATACAGATAATTCCAAGGAAGCAGCAGGTGCAAAGGTCCTGAGGAAAATGAAGTAGCCTCACATGAGGTGGGATGAATGGGAGAATGTTCTCTGTGGTTGGTACTTGACCTTTGTTGTGGGAGATTAACATAGAAAAACAGCTATATAGGATCTTTATGCATGGCATCGAATGCCAAGTTAGGGATCTGGACTTTAACCTAAGGGCAATGAGAGGCTACTGAAAGTTGTACATAGATACCACAAAGACCAGGGACAAACTTGCTGTTATTAACTGCTGAGTCAAATTATGCATGGATCATAATAGACATTTGATATTTATTGGTTGAATTAAAAATTGCCCTGGCAACAATATGGAAATAAGACTGAGGAGTTTGGGGAGACTGGCAACCTACAAACCAATTATTTAGTTTGATTCCAGAAATGTACTTCTTTTCTTTTTCCTTTTTTTTTTTTGTTTTACTATATCTTGCTTTTTATAAAAACAACTGCTGAATGAGTGAATGAATGAAGAAGGTGTTGTCATAGTCTACTTTCTTTGTTAAGAGAGAGACAGTTTATGGGCATCCAAGGCAATGTTACCTGAGAGCACTGAAGTAAGTAAGTTCTGGAATAAATAACCATTTAACCCCCAAAGAATAGTAACTGGGCCATGGACATCTTCTGGGAATATGCTGAGACCTGTCTCTTCACCCAGAAGCCCTATGACAAGCAACGAGAATTCTTTGTCTTCTCTCTTGACACTCTCTGATCTTCAGAGTCTCCTGGGGAGAAAAAGTGAATCAATAGATTCATTACACGAACAAGAACCTGGCACTCTGAAAAGGCTTTAGATGAATTCCTGACCTGTCAAGTAAGAGAAAATAGTGTTGAAAATACTCTACCATGTCTTGTTCAGGTGTGCCCTAGTTCAACTCAGTATCTCCAGATTCACCTTGGGACAGTGGCGTCCTCAGTCCACCTAGGCCATGTCCCACAGCCCACAGGAGACTGGTCTTGGCAAAGAGAATAGGTTGTAATCTACTTGGCTTGCCTGCAGGGCCCCTGGGCCCTTAGTCTTATGGTTTATGTAATATGAGCCTTATAAATATGCATGCTTACTCCTGGCCATATTTTTGCACAGAGGTTCCTTGGCAGTGTCCTGCCATCATCAAGCGTTGGGCCACTTGGTATTTCTGATGAGATTAATGCGTTTAGAGAGTCACTGGTCCATCCACTCTCATTGGCTGTAAGATCATCTGTTAATTTATTTCTTAAGAAATAGATTAGGCCAGGCACGGTGGTGCATGCCTGTAATTCCATCACTTTGGGAGGCTGAGGCAGGTGGATCATCTGAGGTCAAGAGTTCATGACCAGCCTGACTAAAATGGTGAAACCCCATCTCTACTAAATACAAAAAAAAATTAGCCGGGCGTGGTGGCGCATGCCAGTAATCCAAGCTACTTGGGAGGCTGAGACGGGAGAATTCTTGTACCTGGGTGGTGGAGGTGGCAGTGAGCTGAGATCGCTCCATTGCACTCCAGCCTGGGCAACAAGAGTGAAACTCCATCTCAAAGAACAAAAAAAGGAATAGATTATTAAGTGCTTGTCATGAAGCAGGTATGGTCCTAAGTAGTGGAGTCCAATAATAAATTAAGAGCTATGTAGTTGCCATCATGGAACTCATATTCTAGTGAGGGAAACAAACATAAAAAGCTAACAACAAATAAAATGGTGACAAATGATAGGAAGTGACACGAAGGAAACAACCAGGACATAAGCCAATGAAGGGTGACTGGAGAGGGACAGCACCTCTTCTGAAGAGGTGACATCAAAACAAATTCTGGGAGGATGAAAATGACCTAGAAGTTGGGAAAAGGAACATTCCAGATGGAGAGACTAGAATGTGCGCAGGGGTGGGGAAGAGCTTGACAGATTTGATAGCCAAGAGAAGGGCAGAGTGCAGTGAGCAAGAGGGAAGTGGAAATGGAATGAATTTGGAGAGGGAGACAGGAGAGAACTTTGTAAGACATTGTGGGCCGTGGTGAACTTCCCTTTTCTGTCATGCGCTAAGAGAGAATTTAATGAGTCAACATACTCACTTCCAACTTTTATGCATTGGAAACAGGACCAGCGGAGACCATTTCTATGTTCATTTGGAGTGTTGGGACTGAATGGGGATGCAAAAGAGGACTGCACTTTGAGAACCGCTGCTCTGGGAGATGGATGCTGAGGTACAAGAGATGTACTATTGGATATTTTGTTTTGCTGCAGTAAATGTAAGTATTTGAAACAGCAGACTTGCAGGGCTAAGGAAGAACTTTACGATGCACCTGCACTCTCTTAGTGATGCATCCCACTCCTGTCTATTAAATATCTGCTCAGTGCCAGGCAATGTGCAGGCAATGAGTATCCGAGAGAGAGGGACAGACATCATCCCCGACCTAATGGAAAATGCACGCCCGTCATTTTAAATCCACAGAAGCTCAGATTCAAAAAACAACAGAGTCTTAGATTTGCCTTTTCTGGGTCTCATTTGGTTAAATTCTGACAGCTGTCACACAATCAGAATCATTAAAATCTAGTTTTCTTTGCTTAACTTGCTTCCACCGATTAACTTTCCCCAACTTATTATAGTGGTCCTGACCTTGGTCTATTCATAAAAGACCATAGCAACCACTAACTGGATGGGTTGCTTTTTATAGGAGCAGCACAATTTTATCTACTAGAGGCATTGGCAGATTTGGATTACATTGTAAATAAATTTATCCAATGCAAACATTCACCAATCTGCATTGCATTGTAAATACATTTTCCCAAGTAATTGTTAAGTGATAGCCTTACAATCATGTTGGCATAAGAAGAACAACCAGAGAGAGATTCAGTAGCTTTGTAATAAGTGTTGATGAAGGAAATGGGATTTGCAAGGTGACAGTCAGCTTGGATTAGATGGATGGAAGGAGAGGGCCATTTGGTGAGTCAAGGAATTATCAAGGAATTGAATTTGTGATAGACATTAAGTGTTGGCCATACCTATGTAAATATCTATGTTAGATGTAAGTATTCAGCTTTTTGCCCGTTCCCTGAGCTACACATAGTCCCAAGAAGGGGTCTTATTTATATACAAGTCATCTATTTCTGGATAAAACAACCACAGCAATCTCTGTGTCATATGGCAGTAAAGATTTATTCCAATGGATTGGCTAAGGTTTTGCTGGTCTGATCTAGGCTGGGGCAGTCAGATCTCACTGCAGGTCTGAGATAGAATGGAGTGTCTCAGCTTCACATGGTTCTCACTTTCTTGGACCAGCTAGACATACAGGAAATGTTCCTTTCATGGAAATGGCAGTGGCATAAGAGAACAAAGGGCTCTTAAGACATATGCTTAGAAGTGCACACTGCCACCCCCATCTCATTTGATTCACCAGTGCAAGCGAAACGGACAAGCCCAAAGTCAAAGTGGAATATATTCACTCCACCTTTGATGAAGCAAGAATTAGATCCAGGTAGAGGTGAAGAATTAGGGCTCAAAGCAAATCTACCATATTCATAAGTAAGTTTTCAGTCATCTACTATTGCATAGGCTCATGTTATATGCCAGACACTGTGTGGGGCAGCAGGAGAGATGTCCATGTCATATTCCTATACCACTCACTAGTTAGGAACCTGATAAAAAGAGTTCTTTCTCTCATTATCTTCTATATGTTGTGTATGACAGTCTGCTAAGAAGTCTCTCTTCCTCTATTCTGGCCCTTAATTCAATCCATCTTCCAATGTGGCTGGAATGATCTTCCTAAACTGTAAATTAGATATTAAACCTCTGTTCAAGCAGTTTAAATGATTCCCTTTTGGCAGTAGGATAAAGTTCAGTCTCCCTAAGTTTGATGCTTAAGCTGGTTCTCATCTGAACCCCTAAACTGCCCAGCCTTGCCTTCTGCCATTCCTCTGGTTACCAGCCATTTCCACAAATGCCTTTTTTTTCTTCACTTTCTCTTTGCTCTAGCTCAATGATTCCTGACTTGGGGACCAGAGATGGGCAGATTGGGACAGGAGGGCTGTGAAGTCATTGCAAGAGATCTTATCTAAATACACAGTAAGCGTTGCTTGTCAGGTGAATAAATAATACCCCCTGACACAAACACAGGCACTGTCATTTTGGACCTTCACCTAGATGCGATTGTAAAGAATGAACTTCAAATTCTGCTAGAAGGAAGGGTTGAATTATGAGCTTTCCTTTGCAGTTGTTTCTTTTCTCATCAATGGATATGAAAAATACAACATCTGCGAAGTGGAGACCCATGACGGTTTTTGACACATAATGGAAACCAGCAGTGAATCCCTTGTCTCTTCTTTTTTATTTTTTATTTATTTATTTTTTTCCTTCAGACAGGGTCTTGCTCTGTCACCCAGGCTGGAGTGCAGTGGCACAATCTTGGCTCACTGTAACCTCTGCCTCCCGGACTCAAGCGATCCTCCCACCTTGGCATCCTGAGTAGCTGGGAACACAGGCATGTGTCACCACGCCCAGCTAATTTTTGTAATTTTTGGAGAGATGGGGTTTCACCATGTTGCCCAGGCTGGTCCCGAACTTCTGGACTCAAATGATCCATGCGCCTCAGCCTCCCAACGTGTTGGGATTACGGGCGTGAGCCACTGCACCTGGCCCCCTCGTGTTTTCTTAAACACGTCTTGATCCTCCATACCTCTGGCTACCTTGACTGTGTTTCAGCACCCCCTGTAGCACATTATAACATAATTTCTCCCAATTAGTCATATTTTCTTAAGCATACACGCCATGCATCATAATTTATTTCCCTGTTGCTTAACTCAGGGGCTAACATGCAATAGGCACTTTAGGGATACTTTTTAAATGAATAAATAAATATTTGTGAGTGAGTAGTGGAGAACTCTCTGGAGCATTGGTTTTCAAAGTATACATTCCAAGGGCTTGTAAAACACAGAATGCTGGACTCCACCCCTGAATTTCCAAACTAGTAGAACTAGGGGCCTGATCTGCCTGGGAATTTTTCATTGCTGACAAGTTTCCAGGTGATACTGATGCTGCCGGTCTTGGGCCACACTGTAAACATCATTGTCATACTAAATTGGCACTGAGATGATTCTCTGTGTAAAAATAACCCCAGCCACTAATTTTGGGTAAGGGAGACACCTAGAGGGGGGTTTTAACTGCTTCTTGTTCAGAGAATAAAAATTGGTGTCTGAATGCCCAGTTTTGCTTCTCATGAGGGACTGAAGTACTAAAGACAATTGGGCCAATTTAACTGAGATGGCCTAAAAGTCACCCCTGGTTTCATCTCCATTGCTAGTGTGGAAGTCACGCTTGTATTAAACATATTCACAGAGGACACTGTATTAGGGCAGAACCTAAAAAGATGAAGGAGTATTTTTTGTCTTATTCTTAGATGTGTGGGCTCTGCCTACATCGAGGAAATTCAGAAGGATATCACACCCTGTGTGTCCTCCACAAAAGATCTTCAGACACCCACAGGCTCACACATGTTCTTCACTGTGTCTAGTCCTGGTCTGGACTATTGTGAGAAGACCTTGCATCGTAGGGAGCTACATGTGATGGGCCTCTCAGCATCACACATTTTTCAACACAAAAGCCACTTAATTCACCCGCTCAAACCAAGTCTTCTAAGCACCTGCCATGCTCCAGACCCTGTTCTGAGTGTACAGCAGTAAAAATACAGAAATGAGCTTATATTCCAGAGGAAGAGACAGACAACAAGCCAACAGATGTAATCACTCATTAATTATTGCTACAAAACAAATTACCTCAAAATATAAAGCAATTGTTTATTTTCAGGTCACATACCTGCTGATCAGCTGAGCTGGGCAAATTCGGCTGGGCAAGCATCTGTGGGCCCATGAGGGGCTCATATTTCCTCCTAGGACCGGCGGGATAGCCCACAAATGCTCTTTTCAAGGCATCAGTAGGAGCTTTTGCGAGAGCAAGCTAAAACACAGAGGGTCTCTTGGGACCTGAGCTTATAACTTGTACCCCATCCCTTCTGCTTCATTTCATTTGTCACAGAAGTTGCATGGCTAAATCCAAGGCCAAGGGGCAAAGGGCACAGATGCAGGTTGGAGTGAAGGATTGAGATGACAACGCAAGCAACAATGCGTAGCAGAAGGTCAAGTAACATAGGGGGCCAGGAAGAAACACGAAGCAGTGTTTGTGGCTTAAGAGTGATCAGGAATGCTACTTTTGGTCAGCATTTTGGTAGCCAGGGAGACTTGTTGTAGGACGGTGCATTGTCCTAATCTTGGGTGTTTTTAGCAGGTGTTCCCATTGTAGGGAGTGAGACATTAGCATGAAGGTATGTTGCAGTGCTGTGTGATACGGGCTTCCCTGCTTGCTGTCCAAGTGGGTCTCTGTTATCCAGGTCCCCAGACACGCCTAAGTTGTTGCATAAGGGCTCCTAGCTGGATTAATCCCGCTCTATACAAATGCCTCATCATAGCAGCACATTGAAAGCATAACAAAATTTGAATACATTATCTCTGCTGGACTATATGCCAGTCACCCCCTCCTCCCCGCACACACACACCCATGTGCTTGTATGCATACACACAGGAACATGCACGCACTCACAAAGCCACATCCACCCACTGTGGAATGCCTTCATCAACATCAGCCAAGGACAGGAAACAAACTCAACCCTTGGCACCCACAGGAGGCAGCTGCTGGCTGTTGGATTATTCCCTCAGTGCCAAAGCTAGGCTGATGCGTCTGGAAAAGGGGTGTGAACCTCGAATGTGTCTAAAGGCAGACACAGCTTCTTGAGGAGCCCACAGATGCTACAGCAGCTGGGGCTTGGTCGGGGGATAATACGGGGTAGGCGGTGGAGTGGGGATACGTAGAGCTCAACTTTAGTATTTATTTGCCACATCAATCAATTCATCAGCCAAAAAGCCCCTATTAGGGAACTGAATAAAAAGCAAAGAAAAACAAAGAATGGATTTCTTCTTCAGAAGCCTTTTATCATTGGAATGAAATAATTTTTCTTCTGTCTTTGTTGGACAAAATATGATCTCTTGTTCTTTGGTGAAGTGCACGTTCTCTGAAAGTCGAGAGGAATAGATGATAGAGGGGAAGAGAAACATCAATATTTACAACAGTCCTGGGAGTGTTATCATGTTATCATTCCCATTTTAATGATGACATACTGAGTCTTAGGGTACCAAAGTGACTTGCCTCATATAAGTGGAATCTGAGGATCTCAGTTCAGGTCTAATCTTTCTGACAAATCTTTTTCCACCTTAGTAGGCTTGGCATGTTCTGAACCTCGTGGGATTACAGAAGTGAGCCTCAATGCTTAAGGAGACTCCAGAAGACAACTCCTCTCATTCCTTAAAAGCCAATCTGTGGGGATTGAGGTGAGGAAGGAATGAAGACTGGCCCTTTGGGCACACCCACCTGGAATCAGGCAAGGTTTACTGGAGCCACTCTGCCTGCCAGCAGAACAGCCCAGGAAAAAAGCCTGGGACCTTTGCAAATGCCTGAGCAGGACTTTGCAGGGGACAGAGTCAGCAGGATTTTCACCAAACGACATCCATCTTAATTGGTAGCATCAGACTCATGAGGTCTTCCATGGCCTGGGCATCACAGACTCTCATTACTGGTCGTACTGCCAATGGCCTCCTTTTATATATAGTTGACGAATTTGAGGACAAACCAGAGAATTGCCCTTGGCCAAACCAAGCTGTCTCACCCAAGATTTTTCCCCTCCTTGGGGAAATTCTGGGGCAAAAAGCACATCCAGGGAAACCAATCTGACTGACACTGGCAATTAAATGCTCCAGGTTTGAAGGGACATAGCACTTTTGCACATGGCTGATTGGCTAGATGTACACACACTGCCCCACCCCAGCAACAAGGGGGCCAGTAAATGCAATCCCACCATGATCCCAAAAGGGGAAAAATTGGAAATAATTGGTCATCAGCACTAAGGACAAGGGAATGGGGAGACCACAGAAGGCCAGCAGAACTGTAAAACCCACAGCACCGAACTGTCCTTAGAACGCAGCCTTGAAAACTCCCTCTTCTGAGGGACTGCTTCCCTTAACTGAGCTTCTGCAGATGGAAACCTAGCTAGATCCTCATCTTCTGCAGTCTAGTCCCTCATTGTGGTTTATCACCTCCCAAGCTGTCCTCTGCTCTCTTTCCCTATCTTTGTGTTGCTAAGCCATGGACTCAGTTTAGCTGGCCCTGAATTACAAGATGGCGCCTTCCCTGGAGTGGAGAAAAGTCCGGATATTTCAGGATGCCTTGATTTGAAGCCTGTTTGACTCCAAAGTTCTCTGGTTTACTCCCACCTGTGGGAAACGTGAGGCTAGATCTCCACACACATGGATTCCAAAGTGTCATGATCTGTGACATCATCTGTCAGACCGTATTGATCAGAGGCTCAGGGACAGATGACCCTATTTAGGCAAGGAAATGAGTGGGTGAAGCAGCAAGATTCACCTTTCCCAGTTTCATCTGGGGGTTGTTTTGCCAACATTGCCATCTGTTGGGCCAGTGCTGGCTACAGCAGCTAAGCTTCAGACATCACTGCATCTTTATCAATGACCTTGGGACCACAGGAGATGACCTTCTGACCAAACAGCAGCCAATGAAGGAATCTTAAAAGGTACATCACTTTATATTTACTCAGTGGTTATTTCGTCACTTAATCCTCACCACAACCTTGTGAGTTCAGGACAATTTGTGTTTTCATTTTACCTGTGAACAAATGGAGGCAGAGAGTTTGAGTAATTTACAAGTAAGTGGCAGATCCAGGGGCTGTGCCTAGACAATGTGGCCCCAGACTCCTTGCCCCTCCCTGCCTTCTGCTGCATCTGGATTGAGTCTAGCCATCTATTTCTTTAACACACACTAATTGCTGTCTCCATGTTCCAGGCCCTGTGCCAGATGCTAGAAATACATCCCCATCCACTGGATCTTGGCATGGTCCATTGCTCAGTGTCCTGCTATGTTACATGTTACATAATGCATTTATTCCAGTATTTAGCCCATGGAAAATAATGCTGAAAGACATTGTATGCATGTTTCTACAACAAAACTATGTAACTTATGTTTCTTTTATTGCTTTGGCTATCAGGAAGCTCTTATCCAAATCAGAGCAAATACATTAGAATTTGGGCTTGTCATTTCAGTTTGCTGAACTTTTCCTTCTGGCCCAGATTTTCCATTTTGGTTCATAAATTCTATTGCACAAATGTCCTTTATTGTAAAACACCTTAAATTCTTTCTAAAGGAAGGCTGCATGGAAATGATACAGTAAGGTCTTCCCTGCATTTTCTTAGATTCCTATTAGGGAAGGCAGACCTAGATGTCCCTCTTACCCTCAGTCCCAAAGCCCCCCATTTATAAAATCCCTTAAGCAGTGACTACTGCTGTTCTGAGTACCTGGAGGTAGTTCAGAGCTTCTGAAAGGTAACATCCATATAAAAAAAAGAAGTTCCCTCCAATCCAGATCCCAGCTTTGGTGCCAGATGCACATTTGAGGAGTAGGTGGCTAGTCTGACTCTCACCTGAGCAGTTAATAAAATCTATTGCCCCTTGATGGAATTTTTTTCTGCAAGCTCGAATTGATCTGTCATCTTTGTGATTTGTGAGATGGCAGGGAAACACCAAACACCATCATGACTTGGGCCACAATGGGGGGAAAAAAGGAAAAAAGAAAAAAAAATCCACTGCCAAGGCTTGCCAGGCGTAGAAAGGGCTGGAACTGCTGGGGTCATTTTATTTGATTTATTGGAAATAGAGTGGATCTTATTAACATTTTAATAAAGAGAATCTTTTTGCACTAGGCTGGAAGTGGCCGCCAGTCCCCGTGCAATTCCATTCTCTGGAAAAGTGGAATCAGCTGGCATTGCCCAGCGTGATTTGTGAGGCTGAGCCCCAACAGTCCAAAGAAGCAAATGGGATGCCACCTCCGCGGGGCTCGCTCCTCGCGAGGTGCTCACCCCGTATCTGCCATGCAAAACGAGGGAGCGTTATGAAGGAATCCGTCTTGTAAAGCCATTGGTCCTGGTCATCAGCCTCTACCCAATGCTTTCGTGATGCTGCTGCTGATCTATTTGGGAAGTTGGCTGGCTGGCGAGGCAGAGCCTCTCCTCAAAGCCTGGCTCCCACGGAAAATATGCTCAGTGCAGCCGCGTGCATGAATGAAAACGCCGCCGGGCGCTTCTAGTCGGACAAAATGCAGCCGAGAACTCCGCTCGTTCTGTGCGTTCTCCTGTCCCAGGTAGGGAAGAGGGGCTGCCGGGCGCGCTCTGCGCCCCGTTTCTGCATTCGGATCGCCCGGCACGGGCAGGGTGAGGGGGCTTTCGGGGGGTCGGGGCCTCCGGTCGCGGCGGCGAAGACAGATCGGGGCTCGGTAGGGAGGTCATTCTGAGCCCAGAGATCCTAGGCACCCCCACACACGGGCTCCCACTCTGGCGTGCGTGCGTGTGTGTGTGTGTGTGTGTGTGTGTGTGTGTGTGTACGTTCGTTAACCGGAGGAGGAGAGAGCTCCCAGTCCTTTTTTGCTAGCAGGGGCGACATTCTCGCCCACATCAAGTGGGGTAACTTTGGTTCCCTCCTCCGGAGGCTCGGTGCATTGGAGAAAGACTCAGTTGGAGGCGACTCCAACGAGCCGCGGTTTTCCTCAGCCCAACGCCCAGCGGCCGAAGCGCTGCTCGGGTCCGGATTGCGGGCTGCGGGGCTGGAGAGGCCGAGCAGGCACCACCGACTTCCCAGGGCGCCCGGGCCCCCTGGTACAGCCCGGCTGCCCGCTGGAAGGCGCCTCGGGGCAGTAGAGAGCCTCAACCCGGCTGCTGCTGTCGCTCAAAGGCGCCGGCGCCGGCCGCACCCGCATCGGGGTCCTTTTGCTCCCAGACCCCGGGCCCGAAAGGGCCGGAGCGTGTCCCCCGCCAGGGCGCAGGCCCCAGCCCCCCGCACCCCTATTGTCCAGCCAGCTGGAGCTCCGGCCAGATCCCGGGCTGCCGCCTCTGCTGCCTTCCCTGAGCGGGAGCGGAGCGCAGAGAAAAGTTCAAGCCTTGCCCACCCGGGCTGCAGCTGCTTGTTAACCCTCAGAGCGCTACGGCGCGAGGGAAGGGCCCGCCAACCAGGAGAGGGGGCGAGGGAGATGCGGTCCGCCTGCAATCACCTCTGCATCTCAGAGATTTTGGGAAGTTTGAGTGCAGGAAAGCAGCGTTCCGAGGCCAGGCCTGGGGTGCTGGCCGCTGCGGGGGGCACGCCCAGCGCTGCTCAGGGGCCTGTGGTTTCGGAGAGCACCCCGATCCAGTCCCCCATCGCCTCTCTGGCAGGCGTTGGGACTTGGAGTGAGCTGGCAGCCTGCAAGTGGGTGGATAAGAGCCAGGGCAGGGCAGGGCCGGGCAGAGAGGAGGGAAAGAGACAGGGAGTGCCTCAGGGTGCTAGGAATGAGTGTTGAGTTCCTGGCCGGGGTAGAGGCTCAGGTGAGAGTTTGCGGGTGAGAGGCAGGGGAAGGGAGTTGGGTTCCCAGGTAGGGACTGTCTGGGATGGGGAGACTGGTGCAGCCTTCTAAGGGAGACCACTGTTAGAGCAATGTTGGGTTTAGACTTTGGAAATGGGCTAACATCTCAGAAATGCAGTGATGGGTGATAGTACCAGGGGAGATTCAAGTGCCCGGCTGCTGAGCCCGCTCCCATGCTCCTGACTTCTTTCTTGGATATACAGTCCCGATTAAGGACTGCCCAGTTATAGCTCCTTTTCTACCAGGCTTTTCTGGTTGATTATCTTGGGGTCCCTACAGCCTTGAGTCTTGCCATGGATCCCAAGCCTGGCTGTGAACCAGTTTTCCAGATGTCCTGTACCCTAGAGACCCCAAGGCTGTATGTGTGTACATATACCCCAAATTAGCAAGGCGGTTTGGAGCATGCCTCAGACAGAAAGGATTCAGACAGATCCTTCCTGCCATCTGCTAGTGGTACCAACTTCGGCAAGTTGTTTAACCTCTTTGAGCTTCCAAGTTCTCCATTGTAAAATAATCTGCTGCCTTCCTAGGGCTGCTGAGTGGGTAGGATTGCATTCAACAGGATGTCCTATGCAATGCCTGCCACTCTGGGAGCTGTCGGTGTCTGAGAGCACTTACCATTGCCTTGTCCAGGACTTCACAGTCCTCTTTCTTTCTTGGCAGGTTTCAACCTCAGTTCATATTCCAGGGCTTGCCCAAAGTTATGCCTCCTTTAAAGCAAGACAGACCGCGTGACAGGGCCCCAAGATCGATTTTTATGCACTAAGGGCTCTGTGCATGGTTGTTTTTGCAAATGAACTGGTGTGTCTCCTCACCCAGGGCCAGGCTGGCACAGGTGGGTTCTGAAGGCTCACTCTATTTATTTAGACGAAGGAAGCAGAGATTTTGCTGTGAATTGAAATGATTGCTCTGAGAGGCTTATTTCTATTTTCAATTGTTATGCATATCAGAGCAAATGTCCACATTAGGATAGTAGTTGAAATCCTGGTAGCAATAGTACCTCACAGAGAAATCATTTTTGATGCAATCCAGTTAACCGGCAAGAAGTTCACGTGCAGAACTCTGTGTGCCATAGAAAAAAGTGGGGAAAGTCTTCGAGGCTTTGAGTCGACAAGCAAAAACAAAACTTTCCTGAGGCAGAGAGAAAACAGAAGGGAAAAACAATGTAATAAAGCAAATTAGTCACTCGGCCGTGGTGGTGTTCAGGCAAGCCTGTATGTTTTTTTCCACCACAGTTGTAAAGCATTGAGTCTGGCTTTGGAAGCCATCAATCTCTGTAAGCTTATTGGCTTGGTTGTTGTTTTAGGCATTTTGGTAGGAGGTGAGGAATTCTAAGCAACAATGACTGGAAGCTGGCACCGTTGAACAGTCACCTCTCCTATCCCCTGGGGTGTTTTGGGAAAGTCTGTCCCAGAAGTGGCCTCTGGAATTTGCCTATGATAAGTAATGACTATGAAACAAATCAAGAAAGAAATGAGCAAGAAATTCCATGGTAAATGTGATTCCCCTCCCTATTTGGGTAGCACTTACAACTAACCAAAAGTTCTAACAATGAGTGAGTAATCCCCCAAGAATTAGGAATTTAGGGAGGGGTTCAGGCTTGGAGGACAGTCACTTGGGAGTGACTAAAAATGTTCCATGGAATTCTGAGATTTCGCTATAAAGTGGGGAGTTCTCTCTTGGGGTCAGAATCTTGATTTTCAGGATTTTCAATGAGAATCAGCGTCTTATAGTGCTCCTGCAAATTTGTGTGTTATGTTTTAAGAGCAGTGTTTATTTGCAGAACCTTTTGGATGAGGAAAAGGACACAGGGTTGAAGAGGGTGCTGCCCCCTGCCCCCCTAGGGTCAATACATGACAGCCTGTAAGATTTCCAGAGCACTAGGGAAAGGGAATATGTAGTGAAAGGAGTCAGTGATAGAGTTCACCTGTCTGAATATTTTTTTTTAGCAAGTCCCAAAACAGATTTAATAAACTGCAAAGCTGAGTATGTAATCTGGAATTTGTGTAATTCCACAGTCTATACTAAAAGCCCCAACAGTCATCTTAGCTGATCGCTCCTACTCTGCCTCCCTCCCTTCTCCCCTTTTCTATCTTTAGCCCTTGGGTTTTCCATTAAGTAAAATCTATTTCCTTCCAGAAGTATCCTCTATGTGTTATAGTGAAATTGCCCAACAAACCAACATACTCAATAACTGCATTATCTAAAAGTATCAGCTCTTGGATGTGTAAATTGAGCCTCAATCTGAAGTTCAATGTTTAGGTTAAAGTGTAGCTAGGTTCTTGAAAACATCCTTATTTCCTCCCAAAAATACAATTGCTTGGGGAGTCTAGTTAATTTATATTTAGTGGAAGGTAGGAAAAGGACAAACTATGGATTTAATTTACACCTGAATGACAGTCATATCATCTACGTAGCCAACAGTGTTTCTGTGTGCGCGTCTGAGTGAGTGTGTACATCTCTGCATTTTGATCTTGTAATACCTGTTGAAAAATTTCTCCAGAAGAGGGCTCCATCCACAGCATTACAAAATTCTGAATCTACAGCTCATTTTAAAGAACTTCAATGCAGCAACTCCATCAAAACAAAACTATTCTCCTTATTCCACATTATTTGCCACAATCACCCCCAAATGAGAAATCCTGCCATTTTTCACTGTATTTATTTCTGTGTCTCTCTCTTTCTTGCTTTCCTTCTTTTGCTCTCTTGCTTTCTCGCTAGCTTTCTTCTTGCTTTCTTTCTTTCCCCCTATTGTAGTTGGTTCTGTTCTAATTCATTCTTTGACTCTGTATCCCCTCTGAGTATTGGAGCAGGAAAAATTTCAAAGATGTTTGTAGACAGTACAATACGGAATGTGGGGAAGTTCTGAAATTTCCTGGCATTTGACTTTGGTTGGACTTGATTTTATTCTTTAGGTAGCCAAAAGGCAGGAACAGTTCTGCCTGTGGAAGGAGATAACCTTCCCCCTTACATAACCACCCAGAAGGGTGACTCCTGAGCTAGGTCCACTCACTTTCCATCACTCATTGAAAAGGAGAAGGAAATATCCCCCTGTCATCCAATTACAATAATCAGCTGGACAGAATCAAACCAAGTGACCAGTGGTTTTGGCATTGTTTCTATTTAGCTGTCAGCCAGGTACCCATGCACCTGTGAGAATCTGACCCTCCTGAAGGATGCTGCCAATATAATTCCCCACAGCCCGCTTCTTCTGCAGCCACCTGGGATCCCAGGCCTGGCTCCTCAGGTATGAACGGGCTGCACAGACAATGAATGACTGGGCTGTAGGATCTCTTGCTCCTGCAGTAGGCACTCAGCAGTGGCCTTATTCTAGAGTTAGGGTGGAAAGTCATCTTTCTCTGCTGAGAGAGGCAGCTTGGGGGAAGGCAGGAGAGGAGAAGAAAGGACATTTCTAACTTGAAGTGCTGACTGAGCCAGGGTCTGTGGAGGTGAATGTGTCACCCTCTGGCTTAGCAGGTTGAACCTCGAGACATCTGCTTGGTGGTAATGGAACTCATCTATCCCAAACCTGCAACTCTGGCTTCTGGGCAGAGGTTGCCAAGTAGCAGCCACAGGCTAAATTTAGCCATGGATGCAGTTTGTTTGGCTCAAATGTTTTGAAAATTGTACATTAATAAAAACAGAAATCCAGATTTCTAGCATTTCTGAAAAAGTCAGGTCAGGCAACCCTAGATCCACACTTCAACATGGCCGTACTTGACAGGGCTGAGTCACTACTGCCCTCTTTAGGCAGGACGTGCCTCCGTAGCTTGCCATAATCCTCACCACTCTCTACTACCCATCCTTCTGTGCTCACTAATTTTGCCTGCTTGCCCCTAGGGCTTTTTGAGTTTGGAACCTCTGCTTTCACAAATGTTGAGGTTTGACCAAATTGATGCAGTTAATTTCTCAGTGATGGACTATTTGGAAAGGGAGGGACTGGCCTTTTCTCCTTCCCTGTGATTGAATTCCATTGATGTGTGCTTTGGAACAGCATGACCAAGGAGACTGCAGCCCCTCCCTGAGCACATTACTGGCGGCACTGTTGGACAGGCACCCAGAGTGACATAGCACCCAGAGAGACATAGCACCCAGATCATTGCTTCAGGTGTAAGAGTCATGCAGAGAAGTGACACGCTGCAGCTCTGAGTCAGTACAAGCCCTGGCACACCAGTGTGTTGGTACAAAATGTCATCACGCACCAGCAGCCAAGGGACTCTGAAACCCTGGGATCATATAGAGGCCTGCATACCCTCTCTGTCAGCAGTCCTCAACCATCTTGGTACCAGGGACCGGTTTCGTGGAAGACAATTTTTCCACGGACTAGAAGTGGGGGGATGGTTTTGGGATGATTCAAGCACACTACATTTATTATGCATTTAATTTCTGTATTGTTACATTGTAATATATAATGAAATAATTCTACAACTCACTATAATTTAGAATTACTGGGAGCCCTGAGCTTGTTTTTCTGCCACTAGATGGTCCCATCTGGGGGTGATGGGAGACAGTGACAGATCATCAGGCATTAGACTCTCATAAGGAGAAGGCGACCTAGATCCCATGCATGCACAGTTCACACAGGATTCCAACTCCTATGAAAATCCAGTGCCACGGCTGATCTGACAGGAGGCAGAGCCCAGGCGGTAATGCGAGTGCTGGGGAGCCATTATAAATACAGATGAAGCTTTTGCTTGCTCACGGGCCACTCACCTCCTGCTGTGTGGCCTGATTTCTAACAGGCCATGGACTGGTACTGGCCTGTGGCCTGGAGGTTGGGAACCCCTGCTCTATGTAGTGTTCTACCAAGAGCATGGCTGTCCTTGGAGAACAGTGACACCTGGGCATCATCATTCCATGAGTGTTGCTCCCTCACGGTATAGACATAACCAGAACGTCACAATAACTTACTCTACTTAGACTTGCCAAGGCCTCCGGGAACACTGCTCTAATATTCAGCACCTTTGTAACTTCAGGATAAAGCTGAATCTGCAGCTCTGTCACCTACTTTTTTTCTTTGAGATGGAGTCTTGCTTTGTCACCCAAGCCGGAGTGCGGTGGCACGATGTCGGCTCACTGCAACCTCCACCTCCAGGGTTTAAGCAATTCTGTGCCTCGGCCTCCCAAGTAGCTGGGATTACAGGTGCCCGCCACCAGGCCTGGCTAACTTTTTTATTTTTAGTAGAGACGGGGTTTCACCGTCTTGGCCAGGCTGGTCTTGAACTCCTGACCTCGTGATCCACCTGCCTCGGCCTCCCCAAGTGCTGGGATAAACAGACGTGAGCCACTGCGCCTGGCCAAGTACCCTTATCCATAGGACACTGTCACATCCTAGCACCGTCCTGGAGCTTGTGTGATGTTTTTATATCTGTTTTAACAGTTAACACCCACGGCCGTTCTACACACAGTGTTAATGCTACAATTAATGCTCTCTGGCTCTGTAAATACTAGACTAATCTGTCTGCCTCATCCCATACCAGCAGGTGAGCCTCAGATGATTCTTGTTTTCCATAGCTACAGACCCCAAAGATCAGAGTAAATATAACTCCATATACACATATGAAAAAAAGTGATTGTTTTTCCTCTGCCAGTTGCCAACAGAAGTCAAATTCTTGAAAACTAACATTAACAACAGGCACGTTTTGACGTGTCATGTCTCATTTCAAAGACACCAATGAGCGTCACCCGATCTGCTGCAGAGGCACAAAGACCCTGTGTCTCCTAGCTGAACGCAGGCCGGGCTGGGGCGGAGGGCAGCAGCTGCTCAGCCATCAACAGCCCTGCCACATGCCTGGGCAGGGCCCGGAAATGAGCTCAGCCTCTGGAGGAGCCTGGGGAATGGAAGGAAGGAATGTGGCAGCTTCCATCCTTGCCTTACGGGGCCTTCAGGCCAATGTCTCTTTCCCTCAAGGTGTCAGGGAACCGCTTTCCTGTGTTGTGTGCTGCAGGAAGAAGGTGGTGGCTGCAGACACCTGAAGCTTGAGCTTCTGTGATTGTCTCCCTGTGGACTGATTGCTGTAGGGCCTGCGGAAAGTTGCTGGACACTGCCAGCGGAACCGAGGCTGACTCAGACTGCCCGGAGTATCCCTCCTCAACTGCCATCAGCCGTCGGGCATCTGGGATCATCTCACTCAGGGGTTGCAAATTATGGCCCGTGAGCCAATTTCTCCCTGCAGTCTGGTTTTATAAATAGTTTTATTGGATTATAGCCACACCTATTCATTTATGTAATTGTTTATGGCTGCTTTTGTGCTATAACAACAGAGTTGAGACTGGCCCCTGAAGCTGAAAATATTTACTATTTAGTCCCTAAAAGAAAAAGTTTCCTGACTCTTTATCTAACTTAAAGTTATAGCCAAAGAGGCTTCTGGGAGTCTTCTCAAATAAGGGGGGCCGGAGAAGTTCAGCCGTTAGGGACTTTTCCTCCTAGGCCCCAAGCACTTGAGCAACTTGACTTCAGGGAGATTCACCTGAGACCAAATGGTTCCAATAAATATCTATGATCTCTATGGAAGACTTACTATGTTCCAAGCACCACTTGTGTGTTCAGGATACAGTTGCTCATAAGGCAGACTGAGTCTCTGCTCTCCTGGGGCTCACAGCTTGGCAGGAAGGATCAATAGCAATTAATGAATAATTTAAGATGGAGACAACTGCGATGAGGGAAGGAAGCCCAGCTGTGTGAGGTCATGCCGTTCTAAATATTTTGCCTAGGTGTTCTTTGTCTTTCTCCTCCGCTAGACTATAAGCTCTGTTGTGGTCCACACTGTGGCTTGATTTGTTCATTTCTATACTCCCAGGGCTTAGAACAGTGCCTGGCACAGAGTACTCAGCAAACATGAATGAACAAATGAATGAATGAATATAAGAAAGACATCAGAGGCAGATGAAGGATCTGGGCGGCTTCCCTGACAACCTGATGTTTGAGCCCAAATCTGGAGGAGCAGTAGGGCTTACAGACAAAGACACAATAGAGGGCGTGGGTGGGGAAAGGCATTCCAGGAAGAAGGCAGAGTCTGGGTGAAGCCTCTATTCAGGGGAAACACCACACAGCCAAGGCAGTGATGTGAAGTGTGGCTGGGAGGTGCCAGAGCCAATGGGGCCGTGTCAGCCACTGCAAGAATATTGGTGTTTTTCTCAGAGCAAGTGGCAGCCATTGAGGGTAATGAGGGAAAGGTACAGAGTGATGTGATCAGATTTGCATTCTGGCTACAAGTAGCAAATGGGTTGGAGCTGGGTAAGAATGGAAAGGAAAGGCCAGTCTAGGGCTGAGATCATGGGAAGCTGGATTCAGGAACGACGGTGCAGAGATGGGGCAGGTGATTGAAGTAGACTGATATGGTTTGGGTCTCTGTCCCCACCCAAATCTCACGTCATATTGTAATCCCTAATGTTGGAGGTGAAGCCCAGTGGGAGGTGATTAGATCAGAGGGTGGATTTCTCCTTGCTGTAATCGTGATAGTGAGTTCTCACAAGACCTGGTTATGTGAAAGTGTATAGCACTTCCCTTTGCGCCCCCTCTCTCTCCTGCTTGCTGTGTGAAGACGTGCCTCCTTCGCCTTCCCCTTCTGCCACGATTGTAAGTTTCCGGAGGCCTTTGCAGCCATACTTCCTCTACAGCATGCAGAAGCAAGCCAATTAGACCTCCTGTCTTTATAAATTACCCAGTCCCAGGCAGTTCTTTATAGCAATGCAAGAATGGACTAAATCCTATTCAGATAATCCAAGAGACATTTAGGTGGATAACTTGACAGGCTTTGATGGTGGCTGGGTATGGAGATGGCAGGGCCAGAGAGAGGTGAAGGAGGCCTGCTTAAGTTCTGACTCTTCCAATTGGCAGGAAGAGTCAAACAAGGAGACCAGGTGTTTGACATTGTAAACAGGGTCGGTCTGAGGGCTTCTCTATGTGGGAGTGTAATCCAGGCTGCAGAACGTTCCTGGGAGAGGCACCTAAGGCCGGCATTACAGTATTGCCAGCAGATCCAGTCCATGCCTGCATCTAGGATGGGCACCGTGGGGGCCTGGAAATGCCCTTGAATAAAGTGACCGACGTGCAGCCTGTATAATTAGCCAATCTCTGAGACTTTTCATGCACAAGATATTTGAGAGAAACATTGCCAAGCCCTTTAATCGTTTCTTGAACATTCAATCAGCAGCACTGGAAATACGTCTTACATGAAGCAAATAATGATCTTCTACCCTCCGCAATCACTTTGCCAATGCTAACAAGCCTCTGCTTCAGCATGTTGGGTGTAGCCTTGGTGACTTCTGTTTTTGGTGTAGTAGGAGAATATTCAACTGGGTGCCAGGCAGTGGTATACTGGTAAATGTTTAACAACTGGGCCACTCTAAAGAAACACCCAAACCAGAAAGCAAAACCCAAACCAAGATACAACCAAGTAATTTGTAGCTCTTGCCAATTTCTGTGATGTAAATACTCCCATCATGGGCAATTTGAATCTACCAACCTGAGAGTTTCCTAAAAACTTAACAAGGGGCTCTTGCTACCTGATACTAACTGGCTCCGGCACACCATGGACCTGGATCCTGTTTCTAGCTCACCCCCTCACTCGTGGTATGACCTTCAGCAAGCAGCTTTAATGTTTTCATCTGTAAAATGGACCAGGTTACTTGGAGGTTCAAGTGAGTAAAAAGATGTTAGAATGCAGGGAACTCCAATTTGCTGCAAAGATGCATGCAGATTATCTAAATCATTATCACTTACAAGGAAACAGGACCTTTGGCCAGGATCCTACAGCTGTCTAATTGGGCCCTGTAAAAATACTTTGATTCAGCCACTGAATGAAGTTTGATGTGTGAGAAACAGAGGGTGTACCTCTGCTTCCTGCAGTTCTGCATGTTTTTGCAGTAAGAAAGATTATTGCGTTCTGTGGCAGTATTGATTCCGAACGTGTCTTTTTTTCCTGCTATCTTTCCCTTCTTTTCTTCCTGCTTTTCTCAACAAAGATATTTAGTGAGTGCTGTATGCCAGGCACTCACCTAGGTACTTTATCCTCAGAAGCTGAGGTCTGTACAGTTACTGTGCCTTTTTTTTTTTTTTTTTGAGACGGAGTCTCGCTCTGTCGCCCAGGCTGGAGTGCAGTGGTGCAGTCTCGGCTCACTGCAAGCTCCGCCTCCCGGGTTCACGCCATTCTCCTGCCTCAGCCTCCTGAGTAGCTGGGGCTACAGGCGCCCGCCACAGCGCCCGGCTAATTTTTTTTTGTATTTTTAGTAGAGACGGCGTTTCACCGTGTTAGCCAGGATGGTCTTGATCTCCTGATCTCGTGATCCGCCAGCCTCGGCCTCCCAAAGTGCTGGGATTATAGGCGTGAGCCACCGCGCCCGGCCTATCGTGCCCTTTCAACAGATGAAGAAACTGGTGAGTTTAAGGAACTGACCCAAGATCACAGAATAACAAGTGGTGAGCTGGGATTTGCACCTGGGTCTGTGCGTGGGCGAGTCCACCTGGGGCCCGTGTCTTCACTCAGCAAGTATTTATTGAGCATTTAGGGAATTCAGAGGTAAACGAGATGAACTGAATCCCTGTCTCATGGAGCTTACAGTTTTGTGGGAACAGCAGATAAAAACAAGTAAGTACTTGAAATAATTACAGATGTGGTAATGGTTACAATAGGAAGCAGTAGAGGCTGTAATCCATTGAAGGGAGAAGAGGCTGCTGTGCCCTCCTTTGCTCCTTTGCTTCCTTTCATCTGCCTTGCCTCCCTCTTTCTGTGGTCTTTCTTTCTTTCTTCCCTTAAATGTTACCGACCAAGTATGAAGAACGCTGCAAACCTGGGAACCCAGAGGTGAACACGACAGTCCAGGCCTTCACTAGGAAATGTGCTGGAGCAGAATTAGAGCCTGGGGCTGCCTGGACCCAGAGCTGCTGGTGCCTTGGACTGCTTAGCAGACCTCCTAGCGCTTTAGAAGTGAGCTTGAATCCCTGCCCAGCCGTTTACACACTGTGTTGCCTCAGATAATTGACTTCATTTCCCTCCTTTTCTGTTTTCCCCTGTATTAAAACAACTAAAAAGGAATATCTATGCTTGCCCTGCAGGATTTTTGTGAGAATTAAATAAGTGTATGTTAATGATGTCATCCTATGCTTAAGAAATGTTGGTTGTATTACTTTTCACCCTATGCTCCAAGGAAGTTTATGGTCTGAAGGTGTCATGGGGTCTTGGCTTTCAGGATGTGACTAACTTAAGGGGGGAAATGACTGTGCATTTCATAATGCGTGGACATTAAAAAAAAATAAAGTTTACTCCCCAGGGAGGATTTGCCAATTCCCATGTTAGTAGGGTCCCCCAAGATTGTTCCCCTCGGGATTCATGCCTCATAAAATCATTTGATCTGGTGGGATCTCATCTTCTTAATGTGTCTGCCCATCAGCTGTTCCTGGGAGGCTTTATTAGGGCAGTGTGTGTGCGCATGCACGCACCAGTGCCATGAGTACTTGTTTAAAGTACCTCCATGTAACCACAATTCACTGTAGTTGCTATGCCCTAGTTACCCATGTTATCTGGAATCCTTCCTGCAACCCTTAGAGGCGACTCTTATTCCCAATTTTATATACGATGAGAAGAAGTTCTGAGTGGTGGAGTCATTTGCTCAAGGCCACACAGTCACTGAGAACTGGGACCAGGGTTTGGACCCATGCGTCTTTATTCCTGTGCATATTTATTTTCCTCTATGTTGCACTAGTGTATAAAAGTTTCCTTTCCCACTCCCCTCATTATATAAAAATTCTTTCCTTTGTCTATTTTGTTCTCTAGCTCCCTTAAAGTCAAGATAGCTGCCTGGGATGACCACTTTTTTGAGTTCGTAGTCTCTCAAAGTGGGTCTGGGCCCTGGACTTCCTGTCTGGGCTACTGATTGCAACCTTCAGAACAGGGTCAGCCCAGGGTCATTTGTGTTCTTTGTCTCCATGTCCTTGCTTTTGACCAGGGCCAAACAACCCACCTGCACTGCATGGTTCCCCCAGCAAGAACATCCCAATGAGAATGGCCCACAGATGCCTGGGCGTGACTCACCTGCAGCTTCAACCATGCAGGTAAATTCGCCTGCTGCTGTGTCGTGTGGCTGGATGGAATTCTTCCCTAGGGATGCTAAGAAACCCTGTTGCCTAAGTCAGTGCTTCCTGCAAGCTACTCTTTGTAATTCTTTCCCCAAACAAAAAGAAAACAAGAAATATACAGTCTGTAGCTATATAGAGACACCTGGATCTATATTGTGTGGCAATTGGATTGAATCTAACTTGAAGTTTATTTTTGTCTTACCAGACCAGTGTTTTTTCCTGTTAATTTAAGTGCTTTAGTGAGGGTTGCCATTGATTGAGCAAACATGTGTTGAGTGCTTATTATGTACCCAGCTCCATTTTCCATACTAGCCACAGAGCAGCGAGAGCATGGCCTTTGCCCTCCAATCCTGTTCTGGTGGACAGACACTCTCTCCCTTGACAGGGTCCTCACCACTGTGTGCACCGTCCCGCCACTTGGTGGCCGTGCCTATCTGTGCATTCCCTATTTGGTTAACTCATTCACTTAACAAATATTTACTGGGGGAAGACAATATCTCAAGCACAATTCTCAGCATTGAGGGAGGCAGCAGTGATTAAGAAAGACAAGATTGCCTGCCCCCGTGGAGTTTGTGTTCTCATAGCAGAGAAAGACAGAAAACAAGAAAAATAAATAAATATGGTAGTTTTGCCTAGTGATAATGCTATAGAAAAACGTTCAAATGGGGTAGAGTGATAGACAGTGTTGTTCTGAGCTTGTCCACCACCCCCTCTTGGGGCAGAGGATTCTTTGTTCTGATGGAATGGCCTTTCTATAGCATAGAGATGAAATGTGCTACCGTTTGTGAAATGAAGTTAGTAATACATACATGGCATTTTTGTCTTCACTGATAAAGTGTAGTTGGTCAACTTTTGTCAACTCTCTACTTTTTGTTTGTGTTGAAATTTTACTGTTGGGAACTTACGAATATGGCAACTAATGATTTAAACCAGGGGTAGGTATCCTTTTTCTGTAATGAGCCATCTAGTAAATAGCTGGTTTCTCTTGAAACTGTTCAATTCTATCCGTGTAGCATTAAAGCAGCCACAGCCGATATGTAAATGAATGGGCAGGGTAATAAAATGTTATTTACAAACACAAGCAGAGCTAGGTTGGTCCTTCAGGCTGCCGTTTGCCAACCACTAATCTAAACCAGTAGCTGCCTTACCAGTTGGTCAAACTTGTTTAAGACAGGGATAGGGCAGAGGCCAGCGAGGGGAACCAGGCATTCTCTTTGGCCTTAGTTGCCATGAAAATCATGGTACTTCTTTAGGGTCCCATATCACTAGATTATTTGCATTAACTTTTATCAAGGTAAAGATGCTAATAGTCAACTATGGAACATAATTCTCAGACTAGATCTAACATAGGAATAATTTAGCTTTGTAATATTTATCTGGACTACAATTTTTAAGGCACTTTTGCTACCCAAAAGTATCTTGGGGTTAAACACTGTCTTGGATTGAATTCCTCTAAATAAATAGAGACACAGAATTGGGTTCAGGGGGTTAAGTTGGTAAATGATCTCAAGGCCCATAAGTGAGCGAGTGGGGAGAGTGAGACCAAGAAGAAGGAAAGCCAGCAAGCCAACAGTGAATGTGTCATTGAGCTGGTCAGTCATGGGAAACTGGCTTCTTGCTGCTGGGTCTCTACAAAAGCACTGTGTAAAGCTCATTTCTGAATGGTCCCTCCACAGAATAGGTGGCTGGGGGTGTATTCACTCGCCCTTATCTTCTGCTGGTCAGGGGTGACCCCTGCCGTCATTAACTTCTCTGTGCTTCCCTGCTGAGCCTTTGCTGTCATGGGGAGCAGCCATGACTTTGGAAGCATCATAGCAGAAAAAATGGAAAGGTATGGCAAGTTGTTGGACTGTCAGGATATGCCCTGGGTAGGGTATGAATATATGTGATTTCTCTTGCCACCATTACACGTTACTGGAAACTTCCTCAGTAGAGCTAATGGTAACAGAAAGAATTATGGTAGTGGTAGTTTTTAAAACCTTCTGAATTTGGTTAAGCACCCTCCTGCAGATATTCTCTTTCCCACTAGATGGTACCAGTATGCCAAAGCCCTAGAATGCTACCTTAGGGCCTCGTCTTTGACATGTGATATATTCTCATTACTTTTCAACAATGAATGAATAAGCCAGTTGAGGTCAAAGGAATCAACTATGGATGTTTTGGGGACAGGAGATGGGAGAAAAGTGGAGGCTGTCTAAACAGTTACCCTCATTCATGCATTCAGTCATTTATCAACAAATATTACTCAGGACTGACTGAGTGCTCAACACTTTTCTAGGCACTGGGAATACAGAAATGAGTAAGACAGGCCAAGTCCCTGCTCTGGTGAGCTTATGTACTGGCTAGGAGAGAGACGATAAAAAAATGAACAGGTAGATATGTGATGTCTGCAGGAGGGTGATGAGTGCCATGAAGAATGAGAAAGCAGGCAAGGGGGTAGACAGCGACAGGCAGAGGTCATGGCGCTTGCCTTCGCTGTTGGCTGTAGGGTGAGAGATTATTTTCGTCTGCTTCCCAAACCCAGTTCTTCCATTCACCAACTCCTTCTGACACCCCTATGCGGTTTATTTTTGAAATGAAACTAACAGCTCATGGAGGGCAAAAAAAAAAAAAAAAAAAAAAAAAAGTGGTGCTTGGCAAATGCATGTTGACTAGTCGGGGCCCACTGCAGCCTAACACCTAACTCAGTGGACTGCTTCTTGGCTGATTTAATTCGTCTGGAATATTTCTGAATTACTATTGTTGTTGACACACAATAGAGTTGCATTTAACTCAGAGGTTAGACTGTAAGGTCAGGGTTTAAGGCAAACACAGTTGTCATTAGCCTTGAAATCTTTTAAGTTGCCTATTAAAGTACAGTAGGCGTGGTTTAGTGTATGCATCCATCAATATGGAACAATGTATAATGCACGCAGTAATGTACAGAGCATAATAAAGAATATATGCAAGATATAATTTTATAGCATTTAATTGCATTATTTACATTGTTCTTTTTCTCTCTCTCTTTGGTGGAAGAGCTGGCTTTCCATTAGTTAAATGTGTGTATGATGAGACTTGACTATATTCATTTAAGCCAGATTCCTAATCATACAATCTCCACCAGACTGTGCATTAAGTAAGGCACCTGTTTTCTCTGTTGTGTTCTGTTTATCTTTGGAATCCCACTACCAGTCAGATGCTTTGGGGCGGGGGAATTGAGGAATAATAATAGTAGAAGTGGCAGTAATAGTAGCTGATATCAGTGTGGTGCTGATTTTGAACCAGGCCTGGTGTGAGTGCTTCAGATGTATTAATCAGCACATGTAATCCTCATAATGACTCTATAAAATATCTTCTATGGTTTAAATCCCATTTCATAGATGGGGAAACTTCAGGAGAACTTAATAAAAGAACCTAATAAAGCTTTAGGACTCTAGGGCTGAGATTCAAACTCAAGACAATTCCAGACACACAAGACCACATGTTGTATGATTCTATGAAATGGAACAAACTGTCCAGAAAAGTCAAATCCAGAGACAGAAAGCAGATTAGAAGATGTCTAGGGCTGGGGGCAGGAGGAAATGGGGAGTTACTGCTAATGGGTATAGAATTGCTTTGGGGAAGATGAAAATGCTCTGGAGCTAGATAGTGGTGGTGATTACATTAGCTCTCTGTAAATAAACCCCAAACCTGGGAATCATATATCTTAACCGGCTAAGCTTTATAGTATGTTACACATGTCTAAATAAAACTGGTATTGAATAGGAAAACAAGCAAACCTTGGGCAGGTCAGCCTCAGGGCTCCTGTTTGTTCGTGAGCACACACAACCTGTCTTACAGTTGTTCACCACCTGCTGGTGATATTCTGCTTGCTTTACTTATATTAACACAGTGACTCCTCAAAAGATCCCCACTGTCCACCCTACTGAGATCAGAAAGCGGAAGCAGAAAGATGTTGAGAAACTTGGGGCTGGCAAGTGGTAGTTTCAGGATTAAGACCCAGGCTGTTTGGGTCTAATTCCTTCTGGCTACGCTGGTTCTTACATGTGTTTGATTCATTAAAAGCAACCTGTGTTATTTGGAACTGCAGGTCACCTTGGCCTATTGGAAATAAAGCAAGGGTTCTTCACTTTTGTTTTGCTGATTTGTAAAGTGAATTAAGAACCATCTTTTGCCTCAGTGGTTATTATTCTCATAGTAGCCTACCCTGGTGTAGAGTTCTGGCTGCAAAGCTCTCAGAGACTTAAGAAAAGGAGATGGTTTAGTGTTACTGACTTTTTTTAAGACAGGGTCTTTCTCTGTTGCCCAGGCTGGATTGCAGTGGTGCAATCATAGCTAACTGCAGCCTCGACCACCTGAGCTCAAGCAACCCTCTTGCCTCAGTTCTCAAAATAGCTAAGTGGGACTACAGGTGTGGACCACCAGGCCCAGTTAATTAAAAAAAATTTTTTTAAGACAAGGTCTTGTTATTTTGCCCATGCTGGTCTCGAACTCCTGGCTTCAAGTGATCCTCCAGGAGTAGCTGGCATTACAGGCGTGGCTGACTTTTAAAAGTAGTAAGTGGTTTAGGATGCGGGGTGGTATGGAGGTGGGGTGGGGAGAAAGAGGAGAGAAATCTAATTGATATGCTAATTGTCATTGTACTCAAGTTGATAGCAGATTGCTGAAGGATTTAGGATTTACCCAAATTAACATGAATGTTTGGCACCCCTTGGCTGGTGCGGCTGAAGAATTCAATAGCCTAGTAATGAGAAGTCAATCTAAGGTCTAAGGCTGGGAAAGGAGCTCTCACTTCTTACATCCAGTGCTCATCACTCTGCAAATCAAGGCCCCCCGAACTCCTCCCACCCCTGCCTTCTGCGTCTCCCTCTGTGCCCTCCATCACCCCCCTACGGAGTTCCTTTGATTCTCAGGTCCCCTAACCATGGAATGTACTCCTGTCTGCCCTCACTCGTGGGTTGATGATTTCTATCCTTTGTCATGTTGAAAATGCTGAGTGACAAAGCCATTAGCCATGCACAGTGAAACAAGGAAAGCAGCCTAGAGCTGGTCCCCAGACCAGGCCCACCCACGAGTTTGGGTGCTGGAAGGGGAGGCTTTATGGAGGCAAAGCTGAGGGGCTGTACGTGTCTTCATAGGTCTCCAGTCTATAAAAGCAACCACGCTTTGGGCTGGGGCAGAAGTCAGGACTTGAACTGGCTCTGGCTGGGACCCAGGCTCCCAGGTAGCCAGCTCCCAGGTGACAGGAGTCCGCTGGGCTCCCTCTGATTCTTAAAGCCTTCCCAGGTAGCAACAGGAGATCACGCAAAGCCACGTAAGTGTCTGATTCAGTCCTCCCTGGTCAGTTTTCCAGCATAGCGTTTTGCAAAATGTGTTCTGAAGAGATACTGGTTCCATGGGAGGTTAATATGGGCTCTGGGGAAAAAAAATGAGGGGAATCAAAAAATTACTTGTATAAACTAATATTTTGGAAAACTCTGGAGTTAGAGAAGTGGACCATATTGGGTTTTGTTTTTTCACAAATGAAAGTCTCTGAGATTGTAGTGTGTTTCAGTTTCAGAGGGCTCTTCCCAAACCCCTGAGGATAAGGAAACTCTTGTACACAGTGGGTCTCGGGCACTAACTCACAGATGACACTTCTGAAAACAAGCTGCTAGGATGCCATATCTCAGAGTACGGGCTTCGACGGGGCCCTTCACCCAGCTCCAGGACCAACTGGGAGCCTGTTAGGACTGCAAATCCTGTCCTCTGGACCTAGAGAATGAAAGCCTCTGGGGGCAGGCTCAGAAATCTGTGTTTCCAGATTCCACTGGGTTTTCAACTCCATCCAGAATAATTCTTCGGGTGTCACTGTGAATATTTGCTGATCCTTCTGACGTCTATCCATGGTGCTTGTTTCTGAAGTGTAGTCTAAACCGTTGGCTCTCAACTGTTGGGGCGAGGGGGGTTGTGACCCTCGGGACAGTTTGCAATATCTACAGACATGCTTGTTTTTCACAACAAGCATGGGGAGGGGAGTGGACATCTAGTGGGCAGAGCTCAGGGATGCTGTTCAACATCCTACAATGAACAGCACAGCTCCCACCACAAAAGGTTATCCTGACCCAAATATAGTAGTGCTGAGGTGGAAAACCCTGATCCGAATGCATAGCTTCATACTCACCCAGCACACACAGGGATTTTTATCCTTATCTTTTCCTGTTATTACTAGGAGGCTGGAATCTGAAGCTGGGGCTGTGAAAAGATACCTCACAGCAAGCCACTATTCATGTATAATTTTTCAAAAGGTAAAACCAAGACTCTTGGGTAAATACGCACTTCAACTCAGTAATTTATGAAGAAACCAGTAAGATGCCATGATTATTCCAAAGGGCATTTAAGAAGCTAAGGTATTTGTAAGGAATTTAGCAAAGAAATGTGAAGATGAGATTGCTGAGTTAGATAAAAACTGGTTAATGTTCATCATGCCTAAACTTCTGGGAGTTATCTGTTCTATTAGACAAAAAGTATTTGCATCTCTACTGGACAAAAGTTGACCACTTAAGTGGCGATTTCACAAAGTCTGGGATCTTCAAGGGCAAACAATGAGATGAACTAAGAGCATGCTCCTAAACAACTTCATGTGGTCCCTGACTGATAACCAACGGATGTGCCATCAACCATTTGGGCCTTGTTTGCAAGCTTTGAATAATTTTTCTGGTGCTTTAAACATATTATTATTAGTATTTTGAGACGGAGTCTCGCTCTTTCGCCCAGGCTGAAGTGCAGTGGCGTGATCTCGGCTCACTGCAACCTCCATCTCCAGAGTTCAAGCGATTCTCGTGCCTCAGCCTCCCAAGTAGCCAGGATTGCAGGCGCCTGCCATCAGGCCCAGCTAATTTTTTTTTTTTTTTGTATTTTTCATAGAGATGGGGTTTGACCATGTTGGCCAGGCTGATTTCAAACTCCTGACCTCAAGTGATCTGCTCGCCTCGACCTCCCAAAGTGCTAGGATTACAGACATGAGTCACCATGCCCGGCCTAAGCACATGACTTTTAATTTACTGGTGCTGCATGCTCTGTGAAAAGTGGGTCAAAGAAATGGGAAGTGATGGGAGGAGAGGTCAGAGGAGGCCAAGGTTGTAATATGGTTAGAAGCCATTTCTTACCTGTCTTCTATGAAGTGTGGATTGTGAGAGATGCTTTCATTCAACCCTATGAGGTGCATCTTGTCATCATCCCCATCTACAGATGAGAAAACTGAGTCAGAGGAAGAGTTAGGTATGTCAGTAGCAGGCATGGGCAAAGGAAGGAGAAAGCAATGATCAAGATGATAGAGGGAGAATTGCAATTAAGCCAGAGAGAGGAAGGATGATGTTATAAGCTCGAGGGAAGCCTGAGTCCAGATCTGAAGCAGATATACTCACAGCACGTTCAGGGGGTAATGAAGAGGCTGTTATGGGTGACTATGAATGTGAAGGCAACGTGAGATTGGATCAGAGTTACAAAGATGACAGTTATTAATAGCATCAGTGTTACTTTAGACAAAGGACTTTACTATTGCTGTAGTGCAGTGCCTCGCAGTACACCATGACAGTTAAGAGCCCAGGCCTCGAGGGAAGGTTACAGTTTGAAGCCCAGCTCTGCCACTGTAGGGCTGTGTGACCCTGGGCAAGTTGCTTAACCTCTGTGCCTCAGTTACCAGATCTATGAAATGTCGGCAGTGAAACCTAGCTGATATGACTGGGATGGGGATTCCAGAGAACCTTGTAAACACTTGGTCCAGCAAACAATATGGCCTCAGAAAATAGAAGCTGGATGTGTTTATGTACATAAGGAAATGGACAGATAGGACTTAACAGACCATGGTTGTGAGTGACTTGGCTGTAAGTGTCACAGTCTCAGTTTGAGTTTCCTCAAAAGCGGATGCTGTGAGGAGGATTTGAGTGCAATAAATTCGTTTGGGAGATGGTCCAAGGGGAAGTGTAGAGGAGTGGGAAAGTGAGGCAAGGAAGGAAAAGGAAACAGACGAAGGGTCTGTTACTCAGGCAGGTACTGCTCTGGGTGTCTGGAGCTTAACTCCCCTGGGAACCTTTGAGAGTCAGTGTGGAATACCTGCTTCCAAGCTATCCCACCTGAGGGGCATGGGAGCTCCAGATTTTATGCCACAAATCTGGTGGGCATTGATTCAAAGCTGCCCCAGGTGGCATTGATTTTGAGACTATTGGACTACTCCAGCCTCAGAGAAAGCAGTCAGTAAAGAGGTGTAGATATTTGCAGTTGGAAGTTGAGCCAGCCCGGTAATGGAAAAGCCAGAAGAGACAGGAGCTTGTGGGGGTTGGGTGGTGAGCTGTCTGTCAGTGTCTAATGTGGTAAGTATCTGATATGGTTTGGCTGTGTCCCTGCCCAAATCTCATCTTGAATTATAGCTCCCATAGTCCCCATGTGTCATGGGAGGGACCCTGTGGGGGGTAACTGAAGCTTAGGGGCAGGTTTTCCCTGTGCCGTTTTCATGGTAGTGAATAAGTCTCATGAGATCTGAGGGTTTCATAAAGGGCAGTTCCCCTGCACACGCTCTCTTGCCTGCTGCCATGTGAGACATGCCTTTACTCCTCCTTCATCTTCCACTGTGATTGTGAGGCCTCCTCAGCCATGTGGAACTGTGTGTCCATTAAAACTCTTTTTCTTTATAAATTACCCAGTCTTGGGTATTTCTTCATAGCAGTATGAAAATGGACTAATACAGTATCCAAAGGCATAAAAATAGTCATGCACTTTGGGGGAGTAATATACATCTGAGAAGTTAAACAGAGGTAAATACAGGAAAATTTGTACAAAAATACATTATATTAAATGATATATGAATATTGTATATGTTTTATGCATTGTATGTGAAATAGTAATAATAGCCAACGCTTACGAAGTAGTTGCCACATGCCTGACTCTCCTAAACGCTCTGCAAATAGGCTAGATTTCCAGCAAATGAAAACTGGTTAGGCAGCTCAATAGAATATTACATAACCATTAAAGAGGATGGTTATAAAGATGATGATAATGGCATGGAAAAATCATATGAATGAGAATTGAATACTAAACAGGAGATTGTGTGTGCAGTAGGATTCCTACAAAGCAAAACAAGCCTCTAAATAAAGAAAAAGAAGGGTGGAATCTGAAAGGAATTTATCAAAATCCTAACTGCAATTTTGTTCATGCACTGGGATTCAGAGTTGTTTTTTCCCCTCTGGTTTACAAGTCTCCATTGATACACTTGCATTACATCTATAATGAAAAATACAAGAAACTTGAAAAAGTACAAGAAGAAAAAAACTTCTAAAAAATAGGTGGTAAGACCCAGTGAAAGTTTTAAAGAAGGGAATAACATAATGGAAAATATATTTCAGAAAAATTAATCTGGGGGCAGTGTGGAAGATGGATTGAATCAGGAAACACCCAAGGCGAGAAGTCCAGCTTGAAAGCTTGTATGAGTCACTGGGAGTATGGAAAAGAAAGAGCCAATTTTAGATGCTTGATCATGAATGAGATGATGGGGAAGAAAGAGAAAAATTCCAGAAATGATTCCAACATTTTAAAGCATTTTGAATGGAAGAAAATAAGCAATGGAACTAATATAAATATAGTTAGAGAGAGAGTGAGCACGCACCGGCTTCCTTTACATTTGTTGCTTGTTTAAACCTAACAGCAATCCTATATGCTATGCTTTTAATATTCCTATTTTACAAATGACATAATAGAAGATTAGAGAAATAAAGTCACTTATCCAAGGTCACACAGGGTCCAGACTCAGATTATTGTGAAATGAACTGGCTAGATAGAAGGATGGATGATGGATGGATGGATGAATGCATAGGTGGAGGATGGATGGATGGATGATGGATGGATACATTGATAACTACATGAAGGGGAATGAATCTGGTGAATTGTAATGTTATAGTGGAAAATAGGGCATTTCAAGAAGGAAGTGGCAGATAGTCTTAGGCAGTGAAGAAGGAAGGGAACAGAGAAAGCACTAGATTCAACAAGAAGGACCAGTCAGTGGTCCTCTTTGAGAAGGTCCTTCCAGTTAAATAATGGAAAGTGGGCTTAAGCAGCATGGGGGACTGAGGGGCCAGGACATGTTGGGGAACCTGTGAAATGGCTAGTCAGAGCATGGCGTGTATGAGCTGAAAACCAGATGTGAACCTAAGGAAGAGATCCAACAATAGGAAGGAGCGGGGATGTAAGAGAGAAAAATGATGGGGAGGGGAGAGGAGGGTAAGAAGACATGGAAAAATGGAAAGGAAAGAAATTATTGGTTAAGAACAAGGACACCAGACTGCCTGGGTTTGAGTCTCAACTCCGCTGCCCTGTAACCTTGAGCAAACCCCATAACTGTCTCTGCTTCCGACCCCTCATCTGTTGAATGGGAAAATAGTAATAAGCCCTATATCCTGGGGTTCTTGAGAGAAGGAATTGAAGCATGTAACATGCTTAAGACAGTGCCTGGTGTGCTGTAAGTTGAAACTGTGTAGGGATCCTGTTGCCTTAGTCATCACAACAAGGACCATTTCCTGGGCAACAATCCAAAGCTATAGATTAAGAAACTGAGGCTCAGTCACTTAAAGAATGTTCTCTGAGAAAGTACACTTGGAGCCTCAACACTGCTCTACCTGCAAGTAGTTAGCTCTCCTGTCTTCCAGGGAGAAATAGATTTTGTGTAAAATAGGATGCATGGCTTTGTTAGTGGAAACTAACCTTCAGCAATTGTAATAAATGAGGTACGTGAGGTTGCATTTTTTTCTCCTTTTTGAAAAAAGAGTTAATAAACAGAGGCTGTTCAATAAAGCAGAGTTAGAAGGAGTTTAGGAAGCACTGGAGAGTGGCTGAGGAGCAAGGTAGTGAGGACTTGGAGGAACTGGAGAAGGCAGATGAGATCCATCAGATCCCAGAAAGCTCCATCAACTCAGTGCCCTTTCTCTATTCCAGAAAGTTTTATGCTCGTATCATTGATGCTTGGAAAAGCCTGCACACCACAGACTTGGCATGAGAAATCCTAAAAGCCTTATTAACCCAACCACTTAGCCTTTCTGAGTGCAACCCCTACCCTATTCTATTTGGGCTCAGGATTTGCTGGGCCCCAAAATGTCCCACTGTTGGGATGAGGAGATTCAGTTAATACCTTTCTTTGGTTGGCTCTCCTCCCACATCCCCCTACCTCTCTAGCCTTGGTTTCCAGAAAACGGTATCTGTGCTCAGCCTGCTCCCTCCTGCCCTTGGTGATCATGAAACCTGCCAAAGAAGCATTCTCTCTGAGGCTGAGCCACTGGAGAAGTTGCACATCCAGGATTGATTTTGCATAGTGTAAAAATCAATCCGGTGAACCTGGCAGCAGAGGTATCCTCTAAGTTTGGTTGTAAGCCCAGTGGGGCAGGGCAGTAAATAGTTTAAATTGGAAAGTTAAAATAATAAACAGGAGAGACAGGTGAAGTTGGGGTTTGAAATTTGCTGGGCTAGAATGGGTTTTCTCTTTCTGTGTTAATCTTATCTGGCAGCTAATCTTTACCTGTCATGTGGTTTTTGGGGGAGAAAAGGGTACCCTCTTTAGATTCCTTCCTTTGCTGGCAGGAGAACCCTGAGAAAGACTATCAGTTTGAAGTTGTCCCTCCTGGGATAGAAATTTATCTAATTTTAGTGGGTGGCAAGACTATGAACAGCCATCATTATTTGTGCTCTAATAATTATTAATTTAATGACATTCTAACAAATAAGAAATAACTTTTATTGAGCACTGTCTACATATCAGGCACCCAGCTAAGTACTTTCACATGTGATGTCTAATTCAAGCTTCTGAATATGATTAACTTCATTTTATAGCTGAGGAGTCTACAGCCTATAGGGCACACACACATATACCATCTTCATTGATCTTCACCCAACCATCAGAAGCCTGGGAAAGACATTTTGCAGTTAAGAAAAGTGAATCTCAGGGACTTGTCTTCTTCAGCAAACAACTGGCAGAACCACGGTTTGAATCCAGGTCTTCTGACTCCATATTACTTTGATTTTATTGGGAGAGTATATGGGTGGCGTATCTTCTTAAATTCCTCTGGCCAGGTCCTGAGAAAAGCATTTACTGTGCATTGTCTCAACACTTGTAATAACCCTATTAGGGAGGTGGTGTTTTTCCACTTTACAGTGAGGAGACTGAGGCTTAGAGAGGGTAGGTACGCCATTGGAACAAAGCCACTCAGGCCCCTGTAGGAAGTACAGCTGGGGCTTATACCTTCCTATTCTACCCTCCAGGTTTTCCCTGCTATAAGCATTTCTTACAGCAGTGCCTTCAACAGGAGAAACAATGGCAAGTGATTTTTCCAGTGGGACAGCAAGAAGGTGATTGTGGTCTTGGACCTTGGGATTTAGGACTGGCTATTGACATTAACAGTTGGATAGGCTGCTAGGTCAGTCCAGGGAAAAGCAGGAGGGAAGATAAGACATGACTGAGAATTCAGGAAGGGCAAGCGCCATCCAATCAGAACAAGTTGGAGCTTTTCATCTTCTTTAAGCCTACTAGTTTCACTTGTCATTTTGAAAGAAACAACTTGCTCGGCCAACCTATTGTTGCTGCCTTTCTCTGCCTACCACAGCTATCAAAGCAAAGTTATTGGAACATGTGAACGTCACTAGCATCCCAGGCAAGATTTAGGTTCTGAAAAGAGGTCATCAGATTGTAGAGTTGGATCTCCATTTCCCTGGAGAGTCTTGTGCTTCAGAAAATCATTATTGGTTTGTCATCGTAGCCTGTCATGGTGGAACCCCTGGGCTCTGAAAGGTTACAGGAAAATAGCTGGTCCTTGGCAGTTCTCAGAAGGTTCTGTTTCTCACCTGGGCCAGGATTGTGCCTGTGGTTTTTGTTCACGACAAGATGAGAAGAGCTTGGTTAAATAAGGACCGACCTCTCTTTATATATCTTCTATCCTGATTGATTGCATCAGAAAAGCCATTCATCTGGTTTGAAGATAGACAGGTGGTTGCTGTCACTGCACCAGCAGCTTTTGAAGTTTGCTCTGTGATATGATTACAGCCCATACTTAAGCTTCTGCTCCAGGAAGTGAGGTTGACCTTTGATCCTACTCCTCATTTAAAAATCACAGGTCTTGGAAAATGAACCAATCTAGAAAGATATTGGAAGCTGCTGCTGCTGCTGCTGAGGTTGGCTGTCAAACCAACTTAACTGGCCTGCATTACCTAGAATTGTTTTTTTTTTTTTTTTTTTTTTCTGGTTAAAACCAATGACCTTTAAAGCCTTTTTATTTTTCCTCTGACAATCTCTAGTGGACATCTGGTCTTTTGTGAGTTCTGATGGGAATCCCAGAATCTTTCTGTAACTGTGGGTTCCAATGAGAGAGGCACATTTAACAAAGACCAGAAGAAAATCAAAACTGTTGCTCAAACTGACAGTGTATGTTCTTCATCCCACTCCTTCATTAGCTCATTCATTCATTCATTCATTCGTTCATTCATGTGCTGGCTCTTTGTAGAAGTTGGGGGTAAACAGGCGACCAAAAGGTAGTCCGTGGCCCCAGGATGTTGTAATTCAGAAGGGTAAACAGACAAGGCAGTCAACATTGTCCATTCAGTGTGAATGAGCTTGGGAGTACAACCACTTTGGAAACCCATTTTGTTAATTTACCTTTGATAGATACTTACTGAACAGTTTTTCCAAGTGTCTGTGAAGAAGGCATGGTGGTGGTAGGGGGTGGGTGGATGGTTTCTGAGAACGTGATTATGTTTTTCCTTGATTTTAGTGCCAGTTACGTGGCAACTCATGGAAAACACTGAGCTGAATACTTGGGCTTTTGCACCTTTTTGTAGTGCCTTAGTGTATTTTACACAAAAAAATAAATAAAAGTATGCTCAGCCTCAGGTGTGTTGGAAATACGGAGGAGAGACCAGCCCAACTCTGGAGGAGAACAGAGAGAGGACCCAGGAAGGCCTTCTGGGGAATATATTTGAATTGGGCCCTGAAGGAGCAACAGAAATTAGGCACTGAGTAAAATGGGACTGGATGTACCTGCACAAAGCCGGCAGCAGGAGAAAAGACATGGAGTGGAGGGAGATGGCAGCTCGTGCTTGGGGGAAGCTGAGAGTTGCTTGTGGGGCTGGAGGCCAAGGTGCAGGGCTGCAGGGCTAGGAGGGAGCAGCTGGGGAGGCGGTGGATTGGTTAAGAAACACGATGTCGTGCATGTCATGTTGAGAAACTTGGATTTCACCCTGGAGGCGCAGGAACTAGGGGGGATTTTTCAGCAGCAGTGACAGACGCTCTCAAGTCTGGGTTTTCCAATGATCAGCATGCTTGTGCCTGCACCGGGGCGCAGGATGGGAGACAGATGCCTTCTGCATTAGTTCCGGAGAAGAAGACTGAAGACCACATTCAAGGCCCTGAGAGAGAAGAGGAGGGGACAGATACCACAGAGATCATGAGATATAGCACAACAGATAAGACTTGCTAATTAACTATATGGGGTTGCGGGGAGGGACAGGGAGAAATCAGGTTTCTTCCAGCCCAGCTTCTGGTTGGAATCACTCAGGCAGAGACACATGGGCCTGAGAGAGGATTCCCCTTATGACATAAAGCCTCAAAAATTCTCATTAGTCATTCCAAAAACATCTATTTCCGGCCTACACTGCACCAGCCAGTGGGGGAGGTCCTGAGAGATAGAGAAAGGATGAATTCTTGCCCTTAGAGAGTCGCCTAGAGATTCTGGGGAGACAGCAGGTCCGAGTCTCTCCGCCTGAAACCTCTGGACAGTATGTTTGGCTGACACTTACATGGTGGTCTTGGTTTCTTATTCAAGGTCGGTTTCCCAACTCTCATAGCATCAGCTTTAGGGCATCCCCAAATCTCTTGCAGAAGAGATGGTTCCTTCCCCTTGAGTTGTTTTGAGCCAAGCATATAACATTGCGTGAATGTTTGAAAACTTCTCTTGGTTCTCAGAATGCAATTCTGACAGTGCTGAAGGCTGCCAATTAAATGAAGATTTAGATAAAGGCTGTGTGGGAGACGGAATGCAATATTCTTAAACCTAATAATGGCTTCCTTCTGTCTTTTTGAAGCTCTCAAATAATCCCGATTGACCGACTCTCTGCTTTGGGCATTCCCATTTTCTGGACAATTTAATACCATTTAAAATGTTTGACAACTTTTATTTGGGGGCAGACACCCTTAGGGGATGGGGCTGTGGGCAAAGATACAAATGCTGTACCATCAAAGGAACCATGGATTTAAATAAGGATTTTTTTTTTTCATATTCAGAAGAGGTGGGTACAGAAAGGATGAGGGCAGCTTCTCAGGTTATAGTATTAACCACGTGAAGCAGCTAACAAAGGTATGTGCCTGGCCTTGTGCTAAAGGCTTTCCTCGTATCAGTTCTTTCACCCCTCCCAACACTACTGAGGTAGATGGAGTGACTAGATCCATTATACAGGCAAAGTAGCTGAGGCCCACAGCCATAGCAAATAAACTGTGGAGCTGGTGGTCCCAGATTTCATGCTTTTAGTCATTCTCTTGGCTCTGGGGTACAGGTAAGCTTCCAGAACTGGAGGATGGAGTCCAAAAGAAACCCAAGATAATTTCCCTGCCTTTCCCATTGTATCAGGGGATTCATCTGTTCATACATTCATTCATTTTCCCAACACATTTACTGAATGCCCGCAAGCACCAGGAAAATAGCAATGGGCGCAACCAGGTTCCTATCTTCATGGAGCTATTGCTTTA
This sequence comes from Pan paniscus, assembly GCF_029289425.2. Classification (NCBI taxonomy): domain Eukaryota; kingdom Metazoa; phylum Chordata; class Mammalia; order Primates; family Hominidae; genus Pan; species Pan paniscus. The sequence goes on from NC_073267.2 coordinate 92,406,419, forward strand.
TTGGCAGAGGCAAACAGTAAAGAAAATTTGTTAGTAATCAGTGTTGCAATCAATGAGCCGGTCAATCAAGCGCCATAAAAGGGTAAAGTGTGACGAAGGTGCTCCTTGTGATAGGGGTTGGGGGTGAGGGGAGGTGTCCTGGAGAGGAGACATTTCAACTGAGATCTGTCTGAAGTAGATGAGATGGCCACGTGGATCTCAAGAGGAAAGTGTATGCCAGGAAGAGCAAAAAGCAAGTGCAAAGTCCTAAAGCAGGAAATAGTGAGGCTACCGCAGTGTCTGGTCCAAGAGTAGGAGATGAGATCAGGAAGGCAGATTAGGCTGCAGGGAGGGTGTGCGTGTGATGCTGAGAGTGATGGAAAACCACTGGTGGGGGTGGGGGAGGGCAAGGCAGTGACATCATTTGTTTTTATGTGCAGCAGAGGAAGCCAAAGCAATTCAGAAGAAGCCTACAGAAGCTTACCTCCTCCACAGGCTATTTTTTTCTTGTTTACGTTTGTTAATTTTACATATATATTAACTCAGTCCTCACAACCACCAAATGAAATAGGCATTGCCCTTATTATCATTCTTTCCCATTTTAACAATGGGGAAACTGAAGCTTAGAGTAGGCAAGGTCGCCCAGATAGGAAGCAATGCCTTCGGGTCATGGCTCACTACTCAAGTGCTTGAAATTTCAGCTAGCCTTTAGTGGGCACCTGCTATGTGCCAGGATCTGTATGAGGTTTGGGACCACCTAGACAGCCCCTTGAACCACTGGCATGTCTCAGGACAGTGTGAGAGACAGAAACTTAAGCTGAGAGTTACCGTGCAAGGCAGAAAATGCTGGTCTAGCAAAAGGAACTCTGATTTCGATTTGGAAGTACAGAGAAAGAGCATCTGCCTTGGACAGAGTTATAAGTGAAAAGATGACATATGAGCTGAGACTGAAAATCATGTTGAAGATAGTCAAACAAAAGCTGGCAGTATGGGAGTGGGGGCTTCAAGCAGAGAAATCAGTGGTTCAAAGGCACAGGGTAGAAGGAGAATGGCAGCTGGCTCAGTGTGGCTGGAGTGCACCTGGTTGCATTTGAATGGTGTGTGCGTGCACGTGTGTGTGTGTGTGTGTGTGTGTGTTGATGATGGTGATGAGATGAGGGGCTAGAGAGGAAGACAGGTTGGCACCTGGTAGCATTTTTTAAAAAGTAAGTAAACCTTATTTTTTAGAGCAGGTTTAAGTTCACAGCAAAATTTTGTGGAAGGTACAGAAGTTTCCCAAGCACCTCTTATCCCCACAAATGCACAGCCTTGTCCCACTATCAACATCCCACATCAGAATGGTACATTTGTTATGGTCAATGACTCTACATTGACACATCATTATCACTCAAAGTTCACAGTTTACATGAGGGTTCACTCTTGGTGCTGTACAGTGTATGGTGGATACATGACAAATGTGTAAATTCATGTATCCACCATTATGATATCACACAGAATAGTTGTACTGCCCTAAAATACTTGCTCTGCCTATTTACCTACCCACTCCCTTCACCCTAACCCCTGGCAATCCACCGATCTTTGTTCTATTTCCATAGCTTTGCCTTTCCCAGAATGTCATATGGTTGGAATAATATAGTATGTAGCCTTTTCAAATTAGCTTCCTTCACTTGGTAACATGCATTGAAGTTTCCTCCATGTTTTCTTATGGTTTGATAGCTCTTTTTTTTTTTAGCATTGAATAATATTTCATTGTCTGGATGTATCACAGTTTATCCATTGACCTACTTAAGGATATCTTGGTTGCTTCTAAGTTTTGGTGATTACAAATAAAGCTGCTATAAACATTTGTGTTTCCTCATATGGATCTTGTATATATACAGTAGTTCCCCAGTTTTCATGGGGAATAAGTTCCCAGACACCCAATGGATGCCTGAAACTATGGATTGTACCAAGCCCTACATACATTATGTTTTTTTCCTGTACATACCTGTGATAAAGTTTAATTTATAAATGAGGCACAGTAAGAGATGAACAACAATTGCTCCATAAAATGGAACAATTATGGCAATATGCTGTAATAAAAGTTACATGCATGTGGGCTCTCTCTCTCAAAATCTGTTGTACTACACTCACCCTTCTCTTGTAATCTGTCAGTCTGATAACCAAGATGGTTACTGAGTGACTAATGGATGACGGGTAACATAGACAGGATGGATACACTGAACAAAATGATAATTCACATTCCCGGCAGGATGGAGTGGGATGACAGAAGATTTCATCATGCAACTCAGAACAGCATGTAATTTAAAACTTATGAATTATTTTTGGAATTTTTCTATTTAATATTTTCAGACTGTGATTGACCACAGTTGACTAAAACTGTAGAAAGCAAACCTTGGAGAAAGAGAGACTACTGTATTTTGTACATTTCATGTACACAGTTTGCTAGATTTATATGTAAATATTCCAATTTGGGGAGGGTAATGTAAATGGTATTGTGTTTTAAATTCCTGATTTCATTCATTCATTGCTGGTACATAGGAAAGTGATTGGCTTTTTTACATTAACCTCGTATCTTGTAATCTTGGCATAATTACTTATTCTTGGAGTTTGTCAATTTTTTTGGATTTCTTACATAGATAATCATTTTATCTGCAAACTAAGTTTTGTTTCTTACTTTCCAATCACTATACCTTTGTTTTCTTTTCTTATCTTACTGCATTAGCTAGGACTTCCAGGACGATGTTGAAAAGCAATGGTAAGAGGGCACATCCTTGCCTTGCTACTGATCTTATCAGGAAAGCTAGTTTCCTACCATGAAGTGTGATGTTAGTTGTAGGCTTTTTGTAGTTGTTCTTTATTAAGTTGAAGAAGTTTCTGTCTGTTACTAGTTTGTTGAGAGTTATTATGAGTATTGATTTTGCCAAGTGCTTTTTCTGCATCTATTGGTATGTGCATGTGATATCTATTGATATGTGCATATGAGCCTCCTGGTCATCATCCCAGGCTCAGCTCACAAAAGTTGTGAGCAGGGAGGCCACCAGGGATGTGGGGCAGGTATTATGCTTCCCATTATACAGAAAGTAATGCCAGAAGAAAACAGTGCACAGTTACTGCTGGTTCCCAATAGTTGATCTGACTCCTTTAAAGATTTAGCTGTCCCATTTATGTGATGGGTAACATCAATTGATTCTTAAATGTTCAACAAGCCTTGCATACCTGTGATAAATCCCATCATGGTTACATTTTAATATACTTACTTTTCTTCATACCTGTCTCAAGAGAGAAAGTAGCTCAGTGGTTAAGACTGGAGTCAGGCTGCCTGGGTATAAATTGCACCTCCATTGCCTATTAGCTGTATGAACTTGGGCAAGATATTTAATCTCTCTGTGCCTCAGTTTTCACATCTGTAAAATTATGTCAAATAGTACTGATCTCCAAGGGTGGTTGCGTGGGTTAAATTATACCTGAAGAACTTACCACCCCACTCAGCACATGGTGGCTGCCATGATGGTTTGCCGTGACCTCTCTTCATTCGAATGTGTGCCCAGTGTCTTGTTTCTCTCTGTATTCTCAGTGTCTGGTACCAAGTCGATAGATTTTAAAAAGCCCATAGAAGAAAACATACATTTTTCCCTGTTTGTGGGTATGTATAGAAGATTCTGTAACTTTGATTAGACACTTGATATTCAGGTAAAATAGCCCTAAAGAAGGTTCTCAAGGGGGTGGATTTTCTCAGACTATTCTGAGCATAGTTCCTAAAGCTGACTCTATGTCTTGTGCTGACTCTAATCCCCTCCTGGCCATCATCCCAGGCTTAGCTCACAAAAGCTGTGAGCAGGGAGGCCACCAGGGATGTGGGGCAGGTAATATGCTTCCCATTATACAGAAAGTAATGCCAGAAGAAAACAGTGCACAGTTGCTGCTGGTTCCCAATAGTTGATTTGACTCCTTTAAAGATTTAGCACCTGAGTTAGAATCCGGATGGCGTAACTTCTCTGTTGGACCCTAGTCCCACTATTCCTCTCTCCCTTCATTCAACGCTGGGTTTAGAATGCTCACCAGCAGCATTGTGGAAATTACCTCAAAGGTAGAAACATGTAACTCATAAACACACGTGAATAAGTATAGATCATTATCCTGGAAAGACGGCATTGCCATTGAGAGGGGAATAGCAGGAGCAAGGCTACGGAAGCACGGGACTCTGGTTGAGTCTAGGCACTGTCTGCGTGTACTTGGCACATTCCTTAAAAATGGCAGCAAGCAGTCCATTCTCAAATGGAAACTGGTACAAAAAATGATGTAAAACTATAAATAACAGAAAAGAATATATACTCAAACATGTATAATCCATATGCATGAACATAACTCCCCTATTGGGAATTTCTCATAAAGAATCCCCCCAAAATATAATACCACATCCACAGGAACCCACCCACAGGCCAGGTACCGTGCGAGGCACTGGAATACAATGGGGGTAACATGGACTAGGAGACTCATGAAAACGTCATGACAAACACCTGGGAAATTCTGAATGTTAAATAGTAGGGAAGGGTTTCTCCACCATGGCATGGTGGCCACTTTGGGCAGGAAGATTGTGGTGAGGCTATCCTGTGCATGGCAGGATGTCCAGAAGCATCCCTGGCCTCTACCCACTAGATGCCATTAGAAGCCCCATCCTCACTGTGAAATCCAAAAATGTCTCCAGACATTGTCAAGTGTCTCCTGGAGGGGAAGGGGGGAAAGTGACTCCCCATTGAGAACCACTGCTTTAGGGGAATACATAAGAAGTTGAGGCATATCTGCTCACTGGAAAATGGAAATGAGCTAATTTGGAGGCTTAAAACAGCAGCACTGGGAAAATGACATAAATTTTAAAGAGCAGAAAGTAATACTGCATTTATTCTGTGGTTTGGCTGAGGTTTTGGGTTTCAGAGGAAGCTGCTGAGAAAAGAGAGGGAGGGAAAATGTGACCCAGAAATCACGGGAACCAGGGAATCTCAACAAATTGAGTATCTTGGTTTGTGTAAGATTAGGAACCTGGAGATAAATATGGGTCAGGCAGATGCAAGTAAAATGATCACACGTGGGGAGCATGGAAATTGGGTCTTAAAAGTGAGTTAAGTCAAGGGTGGTAATTAAAATATGTACCAACTAAATATGACAGAGAAACCACCAATCAAAACAGCCATCTGCTGAAACCACCCACTATGGGCGTTCCTGTGCCTGCCGGGGCGTGCGGGAAACCCAAGAGGGAGCACCAGTTGGTGAAAGTCAGTCAATCCAGAAACCATCTAACAGAGGCACAGGGATTAAATTCAGAGCAAGACCTGGCAAAACAGAAACAGTCCGAGGCCAGAGATGAAGTGAAAGAAAGATGACAATCTAGGGCCCAGGAAGGAATCTTCCAGAAGGTTGAGTTATATTTAAGCCCTTTCACTGTATACCTGGGACCAAAGACCCTAGAGCAGCTTCAGACATAAATTATGTATATACATGAACAAAGACAGAAAGGGAGCACAGAAAAATGAAAACAGCTTGATTTGTAGGGCTTTCAGCATGGCGGGTGGTTTTCTTTTCCCCCTTGTTTTATTTAGACGTCTGCTGCTGCTGCTACAATTTTTATTCCGGCAATAAAAGTAAAATATATATGGATGTTAACAAAGATGTAAAGAGCCTTTTGAAGTATATAACTGATTATAATTTAACATTCATTAAGTTTCTTTTTTAAAAAGAAAACTATTAAGTTCATTGAAGAAGTCATAAAAACAAACCAAACACCCACCACCTTCTCCCCTCCTGGGGACATGGCAGTGGCCACTTCAAAGTGGGTCAGGTGTCCGTGAAGGAAGGGGGCTCTTGAGAGAGTGATGGTGGCCCAGGGGCCGGTGTGATGTTTCATGCTGGAGGGATACAGCTGTCCGTTTCCTTTGCCTCTTTTCATCCTGATTCAGCAAACGGCTCATTGTTTATGCTGACCTAGTGAGGTTGGCTTCAAGCTCTCCCCTCACCATGTTGTAATGAGATAGTCCTGAGGACACACGCTCTGTCCATTGAAACAGATTAGCTCTGATCACAGCTTAATTATGTGAAGTACAGCCAAACCCTATTTATGCTTTTCCTAGGGATGGGGTGGAACAGATAGGAATGGGTAATTGAGAGACATTAAGAAATAGACTAAAATATTGCTTGTCCTGCTTTAATACGCACGATATTAACGAGACGTTATTGTGAGTGCTGAGTAAAGAGGTTGCTGCTGGCTGGTTCTCATGCCAGGCAGCCAGCAGACCTTCTTCCCAAGCGAGGAATTAGCACAGGTGTTCCCTTGGTGAAAGCCTGGCTATCAGCATTAACACCTTCTAGAAGATCCGTGCCTCTTGGTTTATTTCAGGGAGCCTGTGCAAATAATTTCAGGGAGCTCCAAATATTTCAGGGAGCCTTCCAAAAGGATGGATGCTGGATGCATATGGAGGCTCCATGCCTTAAGGCTAGCTTACAAATGTATGAACTCGTCTGTCTTTTATTCCATCAGAAATGAATGTACATTGTAGGAACCAGACTTAGTAGAGAACACGGAGTATTGGGGGAAACCTCAATTAGGGAATAAAGAGCTAGTACACACACAGATGTGTGTCACATCAGACTATGTAATGGACACAATTTAGGAACAACTAAGGTATGCCCTGTAATTAGGGGACTTGTTAAATCTGCACTGTCTAATATAGTAGCCACTAGTTACATGTGACTGTTTACATTTCATTTAATCAAATTAAAGAAAATTGAAAATTCAGTGTCTTGATCACAGGAGAGGAATTTTAAGGGCTCCTTTGTCACAGGTGGCTAGTGGTTCTCATGTGCAGATATAGGACATCCCCGCCATCACAGAGGGATTTGCTGGACACCACTGAGTCAAATAAATGGTAGTATGTCCATAGAATGGAGTATTCTCCATATTCTCAATGAAGTAAATGCAGATATTCTGGCATAGAAAGGTCATCCTTGTGTATTGCCAGGTAAACAAGTTACAAAACTTTATGATATTAATTTCACTTAAAAAACAGATGCAATACACAGGCACATACTTTTTGGATGAGAGTGGAAAAAACACAGAAAGGATGCACACCAAATTGTCGGCATTAGTTACCTTGAGGAGGCGGGGGTAGATGTTTACTTTTTATTTTCTTCACATGTGTATTGTCTGAACATATTTCAATGAGCATGTGTTACTGTTGTAATTAAAAAGAGATTTATGTGATGAAAACTGATGAAAATGATTGAGAAACATGAACAGAGGGTTTTCTCTTTGCCTCTTTAGAGACTGGTTAATGGTGCTACCTGAGTGAGATTGACCAGATGGCTTGTTGGGAGAAGAAGGGAGCTGATTTGGAGTAAATCCATCCCCACCACTATCAGGTCTTGCCCAGGCATACCCTGCTTTTCCTGAATGTCCTGAATGTTGTTGTAGGACAACAAATGCACTTTATAATTATTCATAGGACCTATCACTACTAATCTTTGAGTCGATAACAGCTTCTGCTATAGAATGGGCAGATCACTGAGCTTAAATGTCAAATAGCGCCTGAGAGGCTTAAACAACCACCAGTATGTGTCCCTCTGGGAGGGCTTCTCTGCCATTTAGAATGATCAATGAGAAGATGTCCTCCAGGCCAGTGTGAGGTGGTAGAGGTGTGTGCTTGCGTGGGCATGCCTGTGTGTCTGGTGCCCTTACCCACTGAAACAGCAAAGGACATGCCTTACCCCTATGACAAATCGGTACATTGACGATTTCGAGTTAAAAACATTGGATAAATTGCAGTTTCAGGAAGGGCTAGCTGACTTGTCTCTTCCTACATGTAGCAGGCCAGAAAGATTCCTCTCTGGGAGGGGCATCCTCCCCCTGCCAGGGCAAGAAAATAGCCCTTATCGCCAGAGACTGAGGATTGCAGGCTACAATGGGCTTGAATAAATACCCTTACTGAAGTGGCCCTTAGCCTCCACTAGGTTTTTTGTTTGTTTGTTTGTTTGTTTTGAGATGGAGTTTCGCTGTTGTTGCCCTGGCTGGAGTGCAATGGTGCGATCTCGGCTCACCGCAACCTCTGCTTCCTAGGTTCAAGCGATTCTCCTGCCTCAGCCTCTGGAGTAGCTGGGATTACAGGCATGCACCACCACGCCCGGCTAATTTTGTATTTTTAGTATAGATGGGTTTCTCCATGTTGTTCAGGCTGGTCTTGAACTCCCGACCTCAGATAATCCAGCCGCCTCGGCCTCCCAAACTGCTGGGATTACAGGCATGAGCCACCATGCCCAGCCACCGCCACTCATTTTACACAGTCCCCTGTATGTCTCCTAGTGACTCCCCTAGAAATTCACTGACCCTAGCCAGATCCCATTTGTCCTGTCTTTGTCAGATTTATCATTCTTTGTCTAAAAAGTACAAAAGCATCTTGCTTTGGCCGCTTCTTCAGACATCACTCTCTTGTGAAGATCCCTTGTACCTGGAAAACTATTAAGATCCGTATGCTTTTTTCCTGTTGATCTGGTTGTCTGATTGGTGTCCATTTGGTTTCTAGGTCCAGCCAAAGAGCCCACATAAGAACCAAGGTGGGGTTGGGGGTGATCTCTGGTCCCCTTTGTGATCCTATTCTAGGAGATTTACCTCTCTGCTAGTTTACATACTATGTGAATAAAGCGTGGGCTTTCTTCTTGCTCTTCAGAAAGTCTTCTCTACCCTCCCTCCTCCTACCGTGGCGCATTCCCCAGCATCACAGGCATTCCGCTCTGAGGTGTGAGCCATGTGGGCTCTCAGGACTCTTCTGGCTCCACTTCTGCCTTTGTAGCTGTGGACCACGAGGCAGTGACTTTGAAATTCAGTCTTATTCTGCGGAAATATTACTTACTCGTCCCTACCTCATAGGGTGGTTTTTCGAAGTCAATGAGACAAGGACAGTGAAGGGTTGAGGCAGTGCTCAGCACATAGTAAGTGCTAAATAAATGTTAGCTTTTGTTGAAATTAATCTTACTTTTCACTAAATTGTGCTGCAAAGTAACGTGCCATTGCCTGTTCTTCACATGGCTGTGTCTCTCCTCCTCAGATGGATGGAGTAGGAGGGTTGTTGGAAGACAAAAGCATCCTGCTTCACTCCTGTCTCTCCAGGCTCCTGACAGTGACTTGCACTAGCTGATTAGTAAATTCGTGGCAGTGCCTGGTGCCTGAAAGAGCGAGGGTTGGGTGCAGCTTGGCTACAGCTCTGAACACAGCAGTGGGGGCTCAGTTGCTTGGAAAAGCTGCCAGCCAGTGAGCCCAGCACAGTCAGAGTCCTGTCACTGCAGTAGGTGGGTAAAATAAGACACCAGTGTGCCTTTGAAGCATGACTTTCTGAGGGAGAAGGCTGGGAGCCTTTACATTTGATGACTGGGAGAAAGGACCCAAGTTTTTCCTGTGTGTTTCCTTAAAACAGCCTTATTCTCTAGATGTGATTTGTTTTCTGTTTTATTTTCAAAGAGAAGAAAATCTTGTTAATACTTGCTTATTAACTAACAATTTCACTTTACTGGTTTGGTATGTAAAACTGAGGGTTTTCTTCTACCCAGTGGCAGTTTTTGATATGAAACAGTAACAACAACAACAACGTAACTTGTATTTTTGAATATATTTGATACAGATATTGGTTAAAAGCATTTTGTACATATATATTCTTACATATTTGTGGGTATGTATGAATACGTGTATATATGCATATATATGTGTGTGTGTAATTGATTCTCATTATTCATGAATTCTGTCTTTGTGAATTTGCCTACTCAGTAAAATGTATCTGTAGCTCCCAAATCAGTGGTCATGTTAGTGTTGTGGTCACTTACAGACATATACAGAGCTGTGACAAATTTGAGTCATATGATGTATATGCTTCCAGGTGCATTCAAACTAGGTGAGACTGCCTTCTTGTTTTAGCTTTCATACTACAAACAAATATCCTTTTCATGAACCATTTAATGCCACATTTGCCACAATTTTATGCTATTTCTTGGCAATTTTGCTGTCAAAATGGCCCCAAGTGGAGTGCAGAGTGCTCTCTAGTGTCTCTAAGTGCAAGAAGGCTGTGATGTGTCTGACTGAGAAAATGCATGTGTTAGATACGCTTTGTTCCAGCATGAGTTACAGTGCTGCTGGCTGTGATAAATTTTAAGTAAGGCATCTTTAAACCGAGCTGCACGTAAAACAAGGTTATATATTGACTAGTTGACTGAACTGTGACCAGAGGCTCACAGGAACCTAACCCTGCATTTCTACTAGGAGCAATGGTTCAATATATGTTAAGTATTCATGGTGACTTCATAGAACATAAGTACCATAAATAAGAGAATCAATGGTATGCAGACACTCCTTGATTTATGATGAGATTTTATCCTGATAAACCATCCTACATCAAAAAGGCGGCTGCATGCCTACCTCAAACATCACAGGTACTCTGCTTCACCTTCCTCAACTATGTCATGCCTCAACTCTGCTTGGACTCTGCTCAGCTCCAAACAGGGACAATGTGACAGTAGCCAGCTCCTCTCTGAACTGACACCCTGTAAATTGGACCTACTGAACAGCAATAGTTTAGCCTAACCTACTTTATATGTGCTTAGAGCACTTGCGTTAGCCTACGGGAGGGCAAAATCATTGAATACAAAGCCCATTTTATAATGAAGTGTTGACTGTCTCATATAAGAGTATTGTACCACATATTTCTGGACCAGGAAAAGATCAAAATTCAAAATCTGAAAAATGGTTTCAGTGGAATAAGTATTTCTTTTGTACCACTGTAAAGTTGAAAAACTGTTGTCTAGTCATTCTAAGTCAGGGAATATCTGTGTATAAATCTTGTAAAATCCTCCCAGAACTTTATGAGAGGGTGTGGACTGTGATTCTTAAGTTAATGGCATCCCTCTCTGCCTATAACGATCTCACGTCTGTTTTTTTTTGCCAAAAAACATAGCTGCTGGGGAGCCTGTTCAGGGAAGTTGGGATGTGTTTATCCTTAGGTGTTTATTCATCTTTCCAAGCTCCTGCAATCAACCAGAAACACAGAGGAATGGAAGGCTTAGTGTTTGTTGTACCAATTATGCCACAGGCAGTATCTTGTGTATTTTAAGTAACAGCACTGCTTTGGTAAGGCAGTTGATCCCACTTTCAAAGGCAAGGTACCTGAATCATGGACAATTAGGCCACCATCAGCCCTCCCTCTCCAATCAATGGATGACCATACACTGTGCTTGTTCCTTCCACACGGAGACCCATACTTGAATACGTGGTGGGTACCTTGAGCTAACCTCTCACTCTGTGTGGAATAGGCAGTGGGCTATAAGGGAAAAGCACACGCTTTGAAGCCAGACTCACTTGCATTGGAACCTGGGGTGTTCAACATAACAACAACAACTACTGCTATTTTTTTGGCCATTTACTATAACCTAGTCGTAGGGTAACCATACAACAACCATGGTAACTGAGGCACGTAGATCATCTTTCTTATTTGTGGTGCAGATCACAATGTAAAGGTAGTCCTGTTAATACACCCATTTTTAGAAATGTTAAGTGGTGTGCCCAAGGTCACACAGATGGAAGGTGGTGAATCCAGAATTTAAAAGTAGACCATTTAATCCCAGAGCCAGCCTGCCTTCCCACCATCCAAACGATGCTATTCCACATCTTGAAGAATCAGAACCACCTTGTCAAGATGGGTGACAATTACAACAGAGAAATGATGTAAAATGCAGTGTGTAGTTTCTGCCCCTGAGATGAGTTCAGGAATGGGTCCAGTTCCTGTTCTTAAACACACTTTGCCCTACTGCTTGCAAGCCAGCTCGGAGCCTTCTGATGTTTCTCTCCAAACTGACAAAGGAATCAGCTGTTCCTTCTGGGGGAGGGGGGGAATACTTTGACTTGTGTCTTTAGAAGTTATCTGATGCCAGCTTATTCACATCGCCTCACCTCCTAGCAGCTGGAGCAGGAATGCAGCAGTAGGGTATTGAAATTTAAGAGGTTGGCCTTGAGTCACTGACTTAGCTGGGTATCCCATAAAGCAGAGAGCTTATACATTTCTATCGTATTAGGGAGACAATTCCAGGGAGTGAGAGTGAAGGAAGAGGGGATTGAGGCAGGTAAGGAGGGGAGGCTTGCGAAGGCGCGTACTGAGCTGGCCATCCCCAAGTACAACTGATTGAGAGGTTTGCAGAGCTTTGTCCCTGAGAAGCCTGCCTCACCAGGATGTGGAGTGGGGAGATGAAATAATTCCTCCACTCATTCCCATCTGCTATTGGCCAAATGTTGGCTCAAGGGGCGTTCCTTTCCTTGCACCGTTGGATTGTGCATGTATGATGGGGCTCCTCTACTGAGTTAAGAAGGAAGCCCTTGGCAAGGGCTGAGAGGCTCTCAGTTCAGAGAGGAGTTGTCTGATGTCACGTTGCCCCTATCTGAAGTTGGACAGAGCCCAGGCAGAGCTGAGATGTGACGTGAGTGAGGAAAGCGAAGCAGTGCACCCATGATGTTTGATGCAGTCTTGAAAGCGCAGTCACTATGGAGCCGCCCCCCACCTCTCCCCTTCTGAGCCCCCACAGTTCACGCTTGCTTTCTATGTCCTGAGCTTTTCTGTACCTCTGTCTTGCTATGTCAGGCATTCACGGCTGTGCTGTTAGGGAGCCTTTTCAATCTTCTCATGCTCCAGTTTCAAAGCTGTCTCAAAATGAGATAAGTTAAAGCCTAATACAGTTTTTTAGAAACACCTGTATTTGTCGCGCTGACCTAATATTAACACAGGTTCTCGTCTCTATTTGAATGTTATGCATCTATCGTGACACCATTACTAGGACTGCGCTCTGAATCTTTAGAGATTACCTGTGTGCCTGATGTCATGAATACCAAGTGGATGATGTAGGATGGCTATACCCTGCCAGGGAGACCTGCCTGGGGTACCAGTGAGTTTACAAAGACTTGCACGAGGCAGCATACAGACCATGGCCTTGTAGCTTTCCAGTTCAACTACACCACCAAACCCTGGCACCTAAGACTTCGGTTGTTCCCTGTGTCCTATGAGCCCTGATCACAAGGTGAGCAATGCCTTCTAGGCTGGGAAGGCAGAGTTGGCAAGAACTGCCAACCCCAGGGATGGCGTCAGGCCCGCTGATAATTAAAGGGTGCCTAGGACATATTGCCTAATCTGTTATTGGTTCTAGAGGACTCAACTTCATTCTATGAGGGGTAAAATAAGTAGAGAGGGAGGTATTCAGAGCCTGAACTGGTAAAGGGGAGACAGTTATAATATTACCCCAAAGCTACAGCTCAGGGAAAACCATTAGGGCAATGTTTTTTTGTTGTTGTTGTTTCTTCCTTAAGAAGGGATCTGTGCTATGTACTTTAGCATCACCTGAGATGGTTTGAACAATGATAAGAGTCTGAGGCCCTGTCTTTTATCTAGAGATTCAGCATTCCTTGGGGTAAGGTCTAGGAGTCTGTATTTTGGCAAGAGTTCTGAGTGATTCTGATGTACACTAAAGTTTGGGAATGACTGTCCTAGGAGTGTTCAGTAACTTGGGCCTCCTGGAATGCTCTAAGTTGTGTCACAGCCCAGCTGAGTACCTGGGACAGAACAGGGAAAAGCAAGGAGTGACGATGTCAGAGAGGGGCTGTGAGCCCCTCGCTTTGGAGCCAGACCTGTACCTTCCTGGACTTTAGCAAGTTCCAGAATTTCTGTGCATGTGAGTTTACCCCTGTGTAAAGTGGAGATGACAACAGGGCTTGCTATTATTCTAGGGGGCTGCCCAGGTGTACCTGGCACAGTGCAGTCCTGCTGATTTTCATATTGCTCTCATTGCCATCCACATCCGAGGGAGTAAATTAGCTGGATCCACAAGCCACGGATAAGCCTCGAACCAGAGAAGCCACAAACTAGCAGTTAGGACTTCCTGAGGCTCAGGTATGAGCAATGCTGCCCAAGTGCATGGCATGAAACCCACTACAGACCATCGGAAACCTCTTGAGGGCAGCATTCCTCTCTGGTAGCCTTTGGGGCATCATTGAACATTGGGTCAGCATGTTAGATACGATGAAGTTCCAGATCCAAGGACAAGCCCTTTAGATGCCTGGTATATGGCTCTGCCCTGGCATTTAATGCCCAGGAGATTATATTGCCCTATCAAGCTTACAGAAAATGGATGCAGGTACAATATATCTTATCTACTGCCACATTGATAAAGTCTACAGAGAAAATAGTGGGTCTTTTAGGACTTAACCATTGAGCCTTTTATTTTAAGTGACACATTCTAGTATGGACTTAATTGTAATTCTGATAACATTACTTGTAATACTGTCTCCAGTCCTTGGAATTAATTTGACTGGAAAAAATCCAGAAGGACTTAAATGTTTCTCATTAAAAGCATTGTAGATAACTTATTAGACATTGTGACTAATTGTAATATGGCCCAATGTAAAGCCATCCCAATTAAGATGCTGTTTCTTCTCTTGTGATTAGTTGGCAAACCTTTTCCATACAACTATGCCCTCTAGAATGTAGATCAATTAAGCATATATAATTGGACTGAACGATTTGCTCCCCAGTTATCACTCTCTCTAGTGAGATATACCCCAGCCAGGTTGGTAGGCTTGTGAAGACAAATGTCCTGATCTCACTTTAGGGAGTTGACAAATGGATCTCTATAAGGCAGCTTATGTGCTAAATATTTCTCCTGGCCCCATTGGCAGGGACGTAGTCTGTTTTCCCAGTACAGAGAATTTCTTGCAGCTTGTACATTTTCCCTTTAAAAGATAAAGAGAAAGCATTATGCAGTTTTTATTCTTGACCTGCCTCAAGGAGCAGATACGGACTGGAAAGCAGCCCCTGTTGGGTAGTTGCTGCTTGTCTCAGAGTTTGAGATTCTGCCTGGGTTTCTTGAGTCACCGAGCATATGGGGCTTCAGGTCGGACTGCCCACTCCAGTGCCTGAGAATTTACTGGGAAGTTTTAATAAAGTAAAGCAGAAATTTTCCGGCTGCGTCCGAAATATTTGATGTCATGCTGAATTGCAAATCCCTAGTCGGAACATTTGAACATCATCTAGAGGGATCAGGAAATAACCCAAAGGTTTTGTAGGTGAGTTAGAACAATGGCTGCTCTTAAGAGGGAACAATTTAGAGCGATTTCTTTCCTCTTCCTTCTCTCCACCTTCCCCACTGAATTCTCCTTCAGGCACCTATGGGTGTGAAATGAGAAAAAAATATCACTTGAAACCAAATCAACAGCTACAGCAATTCTGGAATTAATAAAACCTCACGTGTAGAAGGAAGTGTGGATTTATGGGTAGGGTGACCATGCACTACCCAGGTTTACTTTACCTGAAGGCAGCAGGGCACACGTACTGAGGAATATTGGGTAGAAGGACAGATGGGGCTATAATTAGGGGATGAACTTCCAACAGTTTCTCGGAATGAGCTAGGCATTTGCAATGTTCAGAGTATATAGACTGGCACATAATTTGGGGTAGTCGGGTATGAAACTTATAGACACATCCATGGATTTCCCTTTAATAAATCATCTCTTCTAGTAGTCATTTGTCATCACCGAGCAATTCAGTAAAAGTTGGAATTGAGCATAATGTTGCATATCATTTCAGAACATCTGGCCCTAATATGTAGTAACAGCTGTTTAGTACCTGAGATATAAACAAAACATTTTTCCCATGGCTGTCACTGTTCCTCCTCCTGGAGGTGCAGTATCACCGAGGCTTCTCTGTATTTCCTATCATGGGTAATAGTAACAGTATCAATAACACAATGATGATTATCATGTATTTAACTATGTGTCATACACTATGTCAAGCACTTTTCATATATGATCTTGGTAAATCCTCATGCCAGCCTTTCGTGGGTATTAGATGGCGAGGGGAAAGTCATCAAGCCAGAGACTGACTACGTTGAAAGTTGAATCCAAGTCTGTCCAACGCTACAGCTAACATTCTTTAAGTACTACAATAAATTGCTTGTAAATAAAGTAAATGAAAAAAGAACACAACTGTGTAAGTCACAAATGAAGAAGGCAACAAAAGGGAACCCAGAAGGATTTTTTATTTTTTGGTGTGGTCTTCCTTTGTTTGGGATGTAAGACACTGATTTTCCTGCTATATTATAGCATGTACACTGTTACGAGGTGGCAGTGCAGTACCTTGGTCATGTAAGCCAATCAACAAGACTTGTTCTTTTCCTGATGTTCAAGGGAGTAATTCCTTAAGCAAAATCACATTTATACGCATGCCTTTTCAAATCTTTAGCCAAATATTTCAAAATCAGTTGTTTAAGAAAACAATTACACCTATACCTTCAATATCAAAGCAGATCAATTTTAAAACAAATTTACTAACGTAGTCTTCAGATACATAGGTTTGTTTTTCTCACTAATCCTTTGTGGTAACTGAAAGAGCATAGGCCGCCCCAGTCTTTTACCCAGATAGTGATGAAAATGCTGATCTTTGTGAATCCAACTGAAATTTTAACTTCGTGCCCAAGCTGTACCAGAACTCAATTTATCAGATCCAGATTTGGTATTCTAAAGACTTCAGTGTTTTACTTTCTGGGTGTTCTTTGGGCTTCTTTTCTATTCATGACCCTTTGGATTATAAAAGAAGAGAAACACCATGGGGCAGATATGTCCAAGAATAAAGAAAAGAGAAAGTTGCGCACCTGAGAAGTGCCCCCTGCTGGCCAGCATCATTTCTCTGTGTCTCACTACAGAAGGAGGTCTTTGTTTATGAATTCTGCCCTCCCCCTCTTGCCCTGACACTATCACCTGCTTTGGAAAGAATGGCATCATTTCCAGAATGCCCCTAGCGGCAGTAGCTTCTCTTCTACACTCTCTCTCTCTTGCTTTTCAATATGGAAGTTAACAACGCAGTCTTTGAAGCTGGGCCGATTGGATTTCAAATTCTAACTCAGTGACTTCCCAACTGTGAGTTTGAGCAAGGTATACCTCTTAAGGCTCAGTTTTTTCATCTGTAAAACAGGAATAAAATAGAAATAATAACAATAACTATCTCATGGGGTTATTATAAGAGTCAGCTGAGATAATGTATGCACACCATTGAGCGGAGTGTCTTCCTCATCATTACTCCTTGATGGATAGCTAGAGTTACTGAGCATCCGACTCAGAAGTCTAATTCTCTATTTTGATTTTATTCCTAAACTCCCATGTATGCACCACCACCTTAAACTCAGTACATCTATCTAGGCCATGATGACCCCTCTAATGGCAGCTTTAGCCCCTCCCTAATCACTGTATTTCTATCATTGATATTAATATTCTTGAAATCACCCGGATTCTAAATGTCCGATATCATTCTTGGCTCTTCCCTCCACTCTTCTCTGATCCTTTCGCACCATATCATCCCCTACTGCTTCCCCACACCTCTATCTAGGTAATCAGTCACCAACTCCTATTATTTCCTCCTCCATCTGCCGTGTAAATCTTAATTCCATTCTCCTCACTGATTTACTGTTCTCCATAGAATTCCTTGTGACTTTCTTGGAGGTGGGGATCTCATGTTTCCTTTAGGGAAGGAAATATATATGTGTACACACACACACACACACACACACACACACACACACACACACAAAATATATATTTGGAGACAGAGCCTCACTGTGTTGCCCAGGCTGGAATGCAGTGACATGATCATGACTCACTGCAACCTCAACCTGCTGGGCTCAAATCTTCCTTCTGCCTCAGCCTCCTGAGCAGCTGGGACCACAGGATTGCGTGCCACCATGTATGGCTAATTTTTATAAGGTTTTCTTTCTTTTTTTTTTTTTTTTTGTAGAGATGATGGGGTCTTCCTGTGTTGCCCAGGCTGGTCTCGAACTCCTGGGCTCAAGCAATCTTCCCACCTTGACCTTCCAGAATGCTGGGATTATAGGCGTGAGTCACTGTGCCCAGCCCCAGGAAACATGTTTTACTTCTTGTGCCCCCATCAGTGTTCCACGAAGCCCCGGGTAGGAATTTGGTAGATGCAAGTGTTTGATTAATTTCCCCTTCCTTTTGTTTCTCTTCTCAGCCGTGTGTGTCTTTCCTCTGTCATTCATTCAACCATTCATTCATTCATTCATTCAACAAACACTTACTGAGGTTCACACTCAGGCAAGGAACTGAGAACACTAAAGCCATTACTAGTTCTCTCTAGAAACTCACTAGCAGGAAATAAAAGTATCCCCAAGGAGAAAGCCTTGGGAATTAAAATTTTTTGCACAACAAATGTTTATTGAGCACTGACTGTGGCACTTTGCTTTTTAGTGATGAACAAGATGGACACAACCCCAGCCTTGGTGAAGCTTAAAACCTCACAGGTATTAGATAAGCATGAGTTAAATAATTCTACGAGCCATGAAAGTCATGAAAGGGAGAATGCAATAGCACAACAAAAAGTTTTCATTTCTGAGATGGCGAGAGCCTCCCTAAAGGAATCATATTTAAACCTATGTTGAGACATCGAGTATAGCTTAGTTAAACCTGTATATGTTGAGGGCAGGAGGCAGAGTGTTCACATTAGAGTGGACAGAGAAAGATTGCTCCACAATGTTAGAGGCATGGGTTCTTGACATAGGCACACAAGCTCATCCATGTGGAAGTGTTAGCAACAGAGGCAACTGTATGGGCAGCAACTCCAGGTCCTCAAAAATTGAGAAACCTAAAATTCTATCTGGGTCCAGTGATGTGCGCTTTCTGCATCTTTAGTAGGTGGGTTGGTTTAGTTTGCTAATTAAGCCTATGGAACAAAAGTGTTCTTTCTCCTCCAGACTTTCAAAGGATGTACTCTAGGGCTCGAGGAAGGGGAACAGAGCTGATTATGTTGGTCCTCTTGTTTGTGTTTTTCTTCCCATTTAAGAACATACATTTGGAGTTGCCGTCTTGAAATTCTTGATATGGATGGCAGACACTTGCAATGAGAGAGGAATTAGCAGAAAATCACACCTCATTTCAATAAATCTTCACCCCTTAAGGCAGCCTGGTGCCCTTCCTGCATTGGCCTATGGAAGTCACCATCTGGACTGGGAGGACTGATGACTTCAATTTCACCCCTTTCTAAATAGGGTTTATGAAGATCCCTTTCTTCAGGTCAGACTAGAGATTGCACCTACAAATAATATTGTAATTGGACCACTTAGTTTTCATCTTTGATTTGAGGTATTTGAAATGAATGTGAGATTAAAGCAAATGAAGGGGCGTGAGAAGTGTTAGCAATTCTCCAGACAGGGAAATTTTCTTCTCATTCTGTCTCCATGATATCAAACTGAAATCCTCAGTTAACCGCAGCAGGGGCAAGTGCCTGGGTTGAAAATATCTTGATCCTTGTGTTCTTAATTCATCACCTAAGAAGTCCTTGGATCAGGTACATAAAACCAGAAGAGAGATCTCCCTGGGGATGTCATAGATGGTGGATATTTAAATTTGCAAAACATTATTGAGAAATATGAGATGTGTCAGCCATCTCCTGTGCTAACATTTTTTCCACGTCAATTACTTTGTGGATGTTTGAGGTGGGGGCACACTGGAAAGAAAGAAAGAAAGACAGGAGGAACCAAATTATTTATAATTATGATATGTGTTGGCGGGACGGGGGCTGCCTTCTGAGACACAAAATGGATGACAAAGAATAAGTTATCTCTTTATAGATAGAATGTGGCAATAATTGCATTGTCTCTGGATTCAAAAAGTCATAATCTATTAATTTGATGGATATCAAAAAGCTATAATCTGTCAATCAGGTGTCAGAAGAAAGAGTCTCTCAAAGCTTTGAAGCATGGC
Organism: Pan paniscus; assembly: GCF_029289425.2. Classification (NCBI taxonomy): domain Eukaryota; kingdom Metazoa; phylum Chordata; class Mammalia; order Primates; family Hominidae; genus Pan; species Pan paniscus. The sequence goes on from NC_073267.2 coordinate 92,426,229, forward strand.
ATTTAGAATACCCCTGGATACCTTTATTTCTATTCTAATATTAATAGGAAGGAAGGATACAAACATTTTTGGCATAGTTAGGGAATGGATATCATTTTAGCTGTCTTAATAATTTTGCAACTTAAAAATCGTATTGGATAAGGGTGCCGTATTGAAAAAATGTGTAAAAGACATACTACAGTGAATTAGAGGGAGATAATTTCATCCTAAGATTTCTCTGACATTACGCATTGTGGCATCGCTTTCTTGGTTTAAATGTGAAATAGAACCTGAGATTATTTTTCATAAATTTATCTAGCCCATCTATTATTTCTCTATATTATATGGCTGTATCCTTGAAACATACCAATGGGGACTGAAGAAAATGCTCAAGTCTATCAATGGAATGTCAAACTGACAGAAGGAGGAAATTGGAGATGTCACACACAGTAAAAACAGAGCTTTTCCAGGACCCAGTAAGCTTGCCATTACCAAGGAATTAAGGCATTCTCCTCTGGTAGGAAAAGAATTTGACTCCTTGGCCCAGCACAGTTTCAAAGCTGCATGAAGTCACATTTGCCTCATTACAATTCCTTTGGTTAAAGATGCTTTTCTAAGTACTTCAGAAAATGTATGCAAAAATATTTTTTGGTGCGGAGGCCACCAAACCCACTGGACTCATGTTCCTGCTTTTGGCAAGGAAAGCAAAGAACCTTCTGGGTTCCCTTCCTGCCTTTCCTACTGAGATCAAGCTGAAGATGGAATTTTTCTGTATATCCAGTTCAGCCTTTGTGACCTCTGCCTTTAACACAAACACCTTGTTTAAAAAGTAGACTTAAGGGAGGGCACTGGAGTTCAGAAGCCAAAAGAAATGGGTATTGCTCTTTCTGCGCTAAACAGTTCTGAACCTAGACCATATCCTTGGGAGACCAGAGCAGCTGTAAGCAGCAAACTGGCTCTTTTCTGCCTCCCCGTGAACCTGCTTCCCTGGAGGGTATGCTCAAACTCACTTGCCTGTTTTATTGTTCAAAGGACAGGGAAGAAAAGAGGGAGAAAAGATTGATTAAGCCCCCAGTCTGTGCCTGGCAACATTCTAGGTGCTTTGTATCTGAAAATCTATTTTATTTTCACAATGATCTCATCCATGTCCATGGATTCAACTTTATCTACCTGACCACCAATAATTCATATATTTGGTCTTTCGGTTTAGTCATCTTGGTGCTCCAGAGCTGTATACCCACTGCCTACTTGATATTCTTCTTACGTGCCTCAAAGGCACTTTGGATTCCACGTTTTCCAATTCAGTCTGTGATCTTCCCTCCTAAACTCAAGGCTTTCTAGTGTTGGCTACCTCAATCTGTGGCACCATTCTCCATCCAGTTTTTCCCCTTTGTCACAGTCAATTAAAATTCTGTTGATTTTGTCTGCTAAATATCTCAGCAGGAATCCATCCACTTCTCTCCCTCTCCATTGCCAGTATCCTAATCTCAGCTACCGTCATTTCTTTTTTTTTTTTTTTGCCTTGAATATCAATCTGGCCTCCCAGCTGGTCATACCACAATCACTCTTACCTTCTTCCAATCTGTTCTCTTCTCCCCAACCAGAATGATTCTTTGAAAGCTTCAGTATGATGCATATGACGATGTCATTCATTTGATCTAAATCCTTCAGTGGCCTGCCATTGGTTTTTTTTATGAAATATAAAACAAAACCTCGGACATGAGCTATAAGACCTTGCATGAGATGCACTTTCTGAGACCAGCCCCTCCATTCTCCTTTCATGCCACTCTACACTTTCAACTCCAGCCACCCCAGTCCCTGTTCAGTTGCTGAGACTATCATGCACAAAGGTATTTACACAGTTTTGTTTTGGGTTTCTTTGTTTTTTTTGTTGTTGTTATTTCGTTTTTTTCGACGGAGTCTCACTCTGTCACCAGGCTGGAGTGCAGTGGTGCAATCTCGGCTCGCTGCAACCTCCGCCTTCCAGGTTCAAGCGATTCTCCTGCTTCAGCCTTCCAAGTAGATGGGACTACAGGCACCTGCCACCACACCCAGCTAATTTTTGTATTTTTAGTAGAGATGGGGTTTCGCCATGTTGGCCAGGATGATCTTGATCTCTTGACCTTATGATCCACCCTCCTTGGCTTCCCAAAGTGGTGGAATTATAGGCGTGAGCCACCACTCCTGGCCTACACAGTTTTTATGCATATTGCTCTCTGTACAGAGAAAGGTAATGCAAACTCATTCATCCTTTGGATTTCAGGTCCATTGCCACTTCTTTGGGAAACATCACCCCTCAGTCTAGATCTGATACCCCTCTTATTCCCTCTTCTGTTTTATACCTCTTCTTCCTAGCCCAGGTGTTGACAATTCCCATTTATTTATGGGGAATATGTGATTATTGTATTTTCCCTACTGAGACTCAAAGCTATACAAAGGAAAGGACTCTTCTGCGGGTTTTTTTTTTTTTTTTTGGTTTTTAACTCATTATGAAATCCCCACTGCTGAGCACAATGCTGAACACCTTTGAAGTAATTAATAAATAACGACTAAATTAATGCTGCGTAGATAAGGGAGATAGAATTAGGTTCTTTCAACAATGAGGAAATCAGAGCTCATTCTAACTTAAGGGTTTAGAAGTATCAGAGGCAGGACTCTGACCCGGGTCTCCAGATTCACAAAACACAATACGCTATAAGGTCTACAATAGCACTGACAGATATTTTTTAAAGGTTCCCCTCATCTCACTATACTAACACAAATGTTTTCAGTTCTACAATCTACATTCCTCCCCCCCCCCCAATTTTTCTCCTCTTTTTTAACTGCCTTGATGGTTTCGTGGGTCCTGGTTAAGCCTTTCTTTAAGTTTCTAATCAAACTAATCCAAGTGAATTTGGCTTCTGACCTTGCTGTCACATATTTGCCATCTCTAAATGATTGATGTCTGCTTGATCCCTGTTGGAAAAGTGTCTGAAAATATGATCCAGAAAATCTATAGTTGTAAATCTAACATAATTTTAATGAATCGTGGTCAGAATAGTAAGAAGCATTGCACAGAAGGCTTGCATAAAAAATACACATCTTCTGTCATCTTCACCCTCTACACTGGCCTCCCAAGTCCCCATGCAAGGTATCTAGTACGGGAAACTTTCTTTTCCTGTAAGAATGTTGTGGCCGAACATGCTGTGTATTGGATGGATGCATGGGAGGATGATTTATATTTTCATCTCGGTATAGTTCATAGGTCTGGGACCAGAAACAAACTAGGATAAATATAAATATTGCTTTTCTTAATGTTGGTTTAAAATGCAAATGCATGGTATACAGAAAATACTTTTTTTTTTTTAGCTCTGAAAGCTCAATTTTTACTACATGATTTCCCCAGTAGAAGTACTTTTTGCAGGGTATAAAAATTTTCTGTTAGCTTATCTGTTTTCAATCTAGAATGTTCACTTCTTAAGGGCAAGGAATAGGTTTTGTTTACCTTCTTATCTCTGGAGACTTGTATAATCCTAGCTGGTCCTAAGTACTCAAAAGTTTTCTTGAATGAAACAAAGCCTTCTCCGGATGAGGAAGCTTGTCAGAAGCTTGAGTGACTGGTAAGGAGGGTGAATCTCTGCTGCTGATTTACTAAGAAATATTTGGATCTTTCCTTGAAGCTAAGGGTATATACCTACTTCTGTGCAAAACAGGTGGCATGGCTGGCCCTTGAAGAGTACACAGCTTAAGGAGACAGTAATGGGTATAGTTATCTCCTTAAAGATCTGGGCCACTTTGTTCCTGAAAAAGTGTGGGAAGTTTCTCTCTTAGGCAGTCTATCTCTTAGAGCCTATTACTCACAGCAAAATATTTATAAAAGAAGACAACTCTTTCATCATCCCTGACATAGCCTGCCCTCAGCCTAGAAAGAAAAGGCCAATAATTGGGACTGTGTGGTTCCAGGAAATAGGACAGAAGGATAGGGCCAATTCAACAGGTGAGAAAGACAGCACACTCAAGGGAGCAGACTCCAGTTGATCACCACTGTGGGCCGCTGAGGCACACTCCTCCCAAGACCCCCGATAACAGCTATAGAAAGTGCCTCAGAAATGTCTGTCTCTAGGACACGGTTCCCATTTTCCATGGGTCAAAGCTTGCCCGAAGAATGCCAGCTCCTTTGCTTTCCCAAACTTTGCAAGCGTGAGTCATCCTGCAGGTTCTCTTGGGTATTCCATTGTAAGGAGTCTGAGAAGCTCCAAGGAAGAATGCAGGAATACAGGGTATAGCTGAGGCCAGGTGCTGTCTGATCATATACCTGGGAAGCTGTTGTTGATCACGTACCTGGGAAGCTGTCTGATCACATATCTGGGAACCTGGTTGTTATATCCATGGCTGGGGAGCAGGGAGCAAGAAGTGTCCAACATAATCTAGTTTACCTATGGACTTTCAAAGGTTTGCAAAGATTTACCTCCTACTAAAATGGCTTGTGAGCATGGAAGGCTTAAACATTAGCAGAGCAGGTTAGAAAAATAAGGCCTGGTAAGATGCCAAATGGTGGAAACCGAGGCAGAAGATAGTCCTCTGGACAAGGTCAGCATAATCTAGTACATATGAACTCACGCTCCTGCATCAGACTCCCCTGGTTTTGGAATCTGTCTCTGTTGCTTCCCAGTGGAACCTGAGAACATTATTTAATCAGCCTTGGTTATGTATTCGTCGTCAGATAAATAGGGACGTTAATACCAACCTCATACTATTTAGATTTTGGATCATTTACAATGAGAATGTGTTCATCTGTTACCTGTGTAACTGAACATAATAATACTATGTTTGAACAGATTTCAAAAATGGATTTGGATCTGATTTCAAAACGTTTGAAACAGATGTGGAACAAATTTTTAAAGAAGGAACCCTCTCTCATAAGATTGTCAGGATCATTAAACATCACGTGTATGAGCCCACAGTAAACCTTCAGTATATCGTGATCTTCTTGACGGTGGTGAAGAAGGAGAAGGAAGATCACCACCATAACACACGGGTCTTCTTTGGAATGGAGGGTCCAGGATCTATGGGGAATTTGCTTGTCCCTATCCACTCTCATCCCTCCACTGGGGAAGAGAGAGTTGGTGCCAGTCTTTCAGCGCAGGTCATTGTTGGCTCAGCATCTGGGAAGAATCTGGGCCTGCAGGAAGGACTCCTGGACAGTGCCATGAGCAGCTGATAAAGACCAAGAGAGGGAAATGTGGGGCCTGGTCTAATGAGAGTTACTGCCATAACTGGCATTTACTGAGCACATCCTACATGTGACTCTGTTCTAAGTACTTTCTGCATGTCGTGTTTTAGACATCAAGAGTCGAGGCACCCTCATTCACATTCTACACATCATGAAACTGAGACTTGTAGAGGTTAGGTAGTTTGGCCCTCATCACAGTGCCAGGAGGTGCGGGTGTAAGATTTGAACCCAGAAAGTGTGATTCTTGTAGCAATTGCTGTCTGGTTGAGATCTGGTCTGGGAAGTGGGGCTAACACAGAAGTGTGGATAGGACAGATTATTTCTGCGCTCCAAAGTTATGAATATATATACTACAAAATATGCTTCAGTGACTGAGTGAGACATAAATGGGTTACTCTGTCAGTGATCATTATATTACTCCCCATCCCTGCATGCATGTTAGAAAGGCACACACAAGCTGGAATAATATAAATGACATTTAATAGACTATTTACAAAAGTGTTGGAAGATCTGGGGAAAACTAACGAAGGAACTTTCCGTACTTGAGGCCTATCAATAGCAGGAAGTTATTACTACCTCTAGGCCTGAAAGGGCAAGGAGAAGGGGGCCAATGGAACCAGGAGACAGAAGGCTGGTGGAGAGGACCGCCTAACCTGGGTGGTGGCCATACAGCGAGGGAGCTGGAGAGAAAAAGACACCTTAAACTCACTTGCTCAGTAGCTCCCATGAGCCAAATCAAGTGGAAAGCCAGAGAAGAAAGTAAGAAGAGAAGGGAGCCCATAAAGAAGACAGGACTGCCTACAAAGGCCAGTGGCTCAGAGCACAAATGAGGATGCAGATGAGAGCAGGTCTATTCTGGCATGGCAAAGGGGCTTGCCCAGCACTGTCACCAATCTGCAAAAAGATATTCTTGGGAAGACTCTGGTGTCCGAAAGATTAAAGGGAAAATGCATCCATGTGATAAAATATTATTCAGCCAGAAGAAGGAATGAAGTACTCTTACATGCAATAACATGGATGAACCTTGAAAACCTGATGCCAGTGGCAACGACCCCATACCGTGTGGTTCCATTTAGATGAAATGTCCAGAATAGGCAATTCCATGGACACAGACAGTAGATTTGTGATTGCCAGGGGCGTGGGGGAGGAGGGAATGGGAAGTGGCTGCTACTGGGTACAGGATTTCCATCTGGGGAGGTGGAAACGTTGTGAAGCTAGATAGTGATGATGGTTGCACAGCATTGAGAGTGCTCCAGATGTCATTAATGGCCAATTTTATGTTATGTTTGTTTTATGACAATTAAATAAGCAAATACATAAATGAGAAAGAATTTTTCTCTCATAATGTTTGTTTGCCTCTTACTCATTTTCCGAGCTAGTCACCAAAACGCATCTGACACTTTCTTGCTTAACCTGGCGGGAGTGGTAGCGGATGCTCCTGGTGCCCCCGTTGCATTCCCTCACCTTTCTGCCAGCTCAGCTTCCAGTAGCCAGCGCCTGCCTGTGTTTCTCTGCCTGAGGGCTCTCTCCGGCTGCCAAAGCCCGTGTCCATGCACAGCAGTACCAGAGAATTACCAGGACCCAGGAGCAGCACTCAGGTGAGGACTGACATGCGTCAATGTGTAAACACCAACTTCCCTTCACTCCAGGTGGGGTCCGGAGCTCAGTGCGTCTTGCTGGCTCCCAGAGGCCCCAGCCCGGTTAAGCTCTGGTTGCCTGCAGCAGTTCCCAGGCTCAGTGCACTTGACTGTGCTGCCACCTCTCCTTTCATTTCCCCTCTTCCCTCCTGGTTTCTCCTTCACCTTCCAAATCAGGTGGGGCTCTCAAGCCCTTGGCTCAGGATTTATAATAAATATGGAGTAATAATAGATAACATGTATTGAATTTTTATTGTTAAAATATGTATGAGAAGAGACTGGCTTGTGTTCATTTTGCCTCTCTTGTTCCCAATGATAAGACTGCCTTCATGCATCAGGCAAATAACTATAATTGGTTCCTGGACATTAGCATCAACAGAATCCCCTAGGGAAAGTGCTAAAAGTGCAGATTCCCAGGCCCCACCCGTCGACATGCTGATTCCGTCTGTCTAGGTGTGGGCCTTAGAATCTGCATTTATCAAGCTCTTCTGGTTCTTCTAATGCAGAATAGAATAGAAAGTTTTCATTGAAAAACACTGGACACTGGCATGATGAGAAACAGAGGAGAGGCCACCTATTGGAGGCATGCACTGGCATGTGGTCAGTATTTCAACAAATGTGGTCCCTCAAGTTCTGCAGGGAGAAATACTCCATTACATGTATACATTTACTTTCTCTTAAACTGATGGGATCCATATCCAAGTATGAAAGTTAATTTTGGTATTTAATAATCATTAAGTAAAGAGAGAGTGAAATATCTACACTATGTAATTACATAAAACATGCTTCTGGCAATATTTGCCCCCCTAGAAAATTCAAATAGGAAGTCTCCAAGGAGCAAGGTTGTATTCTTGGAGGTGGACACAAAGTAATTGAGCTTCGCTAATGGAGATAATTAATTAGGAAACCGATGTGCTTGCTTCTGAGAAAAATATTGGAAAGATCTTCTGAGAAGGCCTAGCCTTCTGCTCTTGTAATTTTCCGAAGTCTGTGCCACCCTGAGGACTGGTGCTTCCCCTGAGCCATGACCCAGCCACACTTAGGAATTCAGGGAGCAGAAAACACACACCCATTGCCCACAGTTCAGCCTGGTCCTAAGAATGCCTGGGCCCTAGGAACACACTATCTCCAGGAAGCAGCTCTGAATTAGACCTCAGGTTCAAGTTCCAACCCCCCACTTATCAGCTTTCTGAACTTAGCCAAGTTATTCAGTTTCCATGGAGCTTAGTGTTCTCAGCTTAAAACTAGGAGTTGTAATAGCAGAAACAGTCATCAGTATCCAGTGAAACAATGCTCTGCAGGAAAATAAGTCGTAGATCAGAAGATGTTGCCCTGGTGTGGTCTTACTAAACCTTCCCTGTCTCAGCCCGGGGTCTTGCTTATTGCACCTGGGTTACCTGTTTGCCCCTTTCTGTCCAGGTTTGATCTGCAGGAACCTAGCCTTCTGGTCTAATCTTTCTAGCTTCTCTGCTTATCACCCCAACCTCCCCGCTTTCTGGTTCCAGATGCTAACCTGTTCTTGCCTTGTATATCTGACTTGCTGAGCTCACTCTTGGTGCTGCAAAGTGGCCATGCCATGAATCTTCCATAGCCCGATACCATGTCACCCCAGTGATACGGAAGGACGGCCCTATGGTGAGAGACTGCATTCAGACCACTGAGCCTTCTTTTCCCTAATTATATCATGCCAGAAACAGCTAGACCAAGGAGTCAAGCACACAAATATAGTTGGACCAGAAGGACCAGCAGCTCTCAAGGGGCAAGAGAATAAGGAATCATGTGAGCATTCATGGATTGAGGAATGCATCCATTATTCAAGCAAGTTGATAGAGATAATTAATTAGGAAATGGTTGTCTTACTCTCTTATTCACCAAGCTATCCACACCATCTAGCTCTGTCCATACTTTCTTAATGAGGGAGAAAATGAGACTCAAGCCAAGAAGGCAAAGACTTGATGTGGATGATATTTTTTTCTATTTTTGCTTTCTGGTGATGGTAGACATTATATTACATATTATTAGGTTATGGTACCAATGGTTTTGTTTTCTGTGTTGATAAAAATTGTGCGCTTTTTATTCTTTTACAGAACCAATAAAAACATGACACATTAACCTTTGACTTGTCTAGTCTCCTCTTTTATTAAATCTGCTCTAAGCAGTTGGATGGGGAGTGCCTTTTCGCCTGTGTACCCCTTCCCAAGGACTATTTATATTGAGGCAACCAAATGATCAAGGAAGAATTAATGAATAGCCGTGATCAAAGTAACCAGACAGGGAGTTAGAGGTTCAATCGTATTTGGGGAAAATGGTCCAATGATGGGGAAAGGGCCCAGGTTTTGACACCTGAAGACATCCCTGGATTTCAGGAATTTGAGGCAGATCCCTAGAGCTCAGATCTAGGATTCAGAACAAAACGGTGACTGTGAGAGTAAACCATGGTGTCTGACATAAGGGTTGCCTTGATTTACCCTTTAAGGGCCCCTATGAATGTCTCTGGGTCGTCAGTCCCTTAGATAACATCATGTGTCTACACCTGGGATAGCAAGTAGGTTTTGTTTTGTGGGTCAACTCACATGAAGAGGATGCCTAGGTGTCTGCGGTGAGCAAGATTCTAGAGCTCATCAGGAAAGTATGCTGTAGTCAATTAGTGATGTCTGCCATGTGCACGGGTAGAGAAGTTATGTCATGCATACCACAGACTCAACATCTCAGCTTAATACACCATGAAGTCAGGATCTGGGGAGCTACCTTAATATATGAGGACTGTTTCCAAAATATTTCTGAAAACTAGATACTAGATCCTACCTGGAGTCTCTACTGGTTCCATAGCATGGAACTGTTTACAATTGCTTTTGATCCTTTTTCCAAATGATTGAGTGCTTTGGCATAAACAGGTCAGGTACAGAAAGCACGGCATTTGAGAATTATGCTCTGCAAACATGACTTGCAGGCATAGCCTGAGCCCACTCAGAGCCCATACCCAATTTGTGCTTTCTTAAGGCCACAGCCTCCTTCTGAGAGTTGAGGATGATAACGGTGGAGGACAAACGACTTGGGTATTCTTTGAGGAAATATAAATCACTTTTAAATAGTCGCTTGAAAATGAGTAAATTCAACTATTTAATGTGTAGTATTCTTGGAGCTGGGAAATTTAGCCAAGGTGGGCACAACTCGAGACAGTGTTTGCTGTGGAGCAACATGTGTGTCTGGCCGGTAAACCTGCAATAACTCAGTGCGCAGACATTGCCAGGCAAGGCCTTTCTGGGAGAAATGATCCAATGAGGGGAAAAAATGCTTCGGTTTTGTTGAGAGATTATCTTAATCTGTTTGAGCTGCTATATAAAAAAATACCATAGACTAGGTGGCTTAAAAACAATGAATGCTCATTTCACAGTTTTGGAGGCTGGGATGTTCAAGATCAAAGTGCCAACAGATTTAGTGTCTGGTGAGGTCCCGCTTCCTCATCCATGGTGCCATCTAGCCGTGTCCTCACTTGGCAGAATGGATGAGGGATCTGGATGGAGCCTCTTTTATAAGGGCACTAATCCCATTCATAATGGCTCATCCTCATGACCTAATCACCTCCCAAAGGCCCTGCCTCCTAACACTATCACCTTGGGGGTTAGACATTTAACATATGGATGTTGGGGGGAGTAAATCTTTAGCCTGTAGCAAAGATAATGAGATCAGGTGTAGGTGATTAAGTGACATCTGGAGAAAGAATTATTAGCTGCTAAGAAAGATGTGTTTGTGCCTGTGTGTGTGCACTTGCACATGTGTGGATGTGTGTGTGTGCTTTGTACACAAGGCAGAGTTTGCAGTGTGTGAGGGGGCTAGCAGGTGTTCAACCCTGCCTGGCTCAGGAAGCTTTCGCTTCAGTTGGCTTTTATCTCTTCCTCAGTTGGCTTTTATGTCTTCCTGTGTGCCCTCAGCCCTGTGTCCCAGGAAGAGGTTTAACCAAGTCTAGAATGTTCCACTCTGCTTAGATGCCACCTCAGAGGTCTTAAAACAGAACCTTTGTTTTAAGCAGAGACAGTCCTCTTTTTGATACGTGGTTTTCAGGTGCTCCCTTTAGGAATGGCCGCCACCCCCATATCATGGTGCCTCTAGTGGTTAAATCATGATGAATAGGCACAGAGAGCTGATACTTAAGGTAGGAAAGAGTACCATATTTCTCTTCTGCATTATCCCTAGTGAATTACAATTTTTTCTCCCAACTGCAAGTAGAAATGATAATCACCCTTAGCTCCACTTCCACACCCTTCTCAGAAATTTGGGTAATGCATCCTCATCTTAATTATCAAAATACAGAGTTATCATTTGCAGAGAACATGTGTTTTGTGTTTGTGGGGTCTGGAGAGAATGATCATACAATTTCTAATTCAAAGCAGAATACCCTTGAAAGTAAATCAGGACTTTCCTGTTGAAACTAGAACAGGAAGTCACCTTAGCAGTGGTAGATCTTTGAATTCGTCTCCTCCTGGTTCTGCGGAGAGCCATGAGAGACTAGAACACGATCACCAATTAGGATCAATATACTTATAAATGCAGAAGGTCTTGGCATCCATTTGGGTGCCAGCTTCCCTTGTGTGATTGGTTACTGGTGTCAACGGAGATTGTATGGGAGAGGAACTAAAGAATGCAGGCTCGGCTTTTCCCAGAGGCAGCAGTGCGATGCATGGGTTACAGAATATGCCGGAGAACAACGAGGCCAGTCGCTCACTGACTATGGAAGATGAGTCCATTATTTAATCACTCTGGCCTTCGGCTTTTCAGCTCTAAAAATGAGAATATTCCTTTCCTCAAATGATTATTGTTATGATTCCCTGAGATAACGTGAATGAAAGATTTTAGTGCAGGCCTTTCTTCCTTCCGTTGACAACCCAGAATGTTGCTTGATGCACAGGGGAAATAGAGTGATCAAGAAGAGCCTTTATAAATGAGTGTTGATGTTGAGTAATCATTTTGGGTATTATCAATACCCATGGCCATAACACCCCCACCATGTGGAACAACACAGGGAACACGACTTCTTACTTAAGCTACAACAGGAGAATTCTTCCTTGGATCTCTCTTATACAGACAACATTGTCTGTTTTTCATCAAAATGCTGGAAATGAGAGCTCAACATTTGTAAGCTCTTGCTTCATTCAATAAAGATTGTGTATGGGAAATCCACTGCTTCTCTCCCTTCATAGATGTAGGAATCTGCCTCAGACATTGTACAAATGGGCAGAGAGGGGAATGGAACTGAGTCTTACCCATTACGTTTAGGATTTCAGGGCTGCAGGTCATCTGTTTACCTAAGATGGAGAGCCCAAGTCCTCTCTCATGGTAGCTTTGAAGCTGGTGTCAGGGAAATGTCAGTGCCTGTGAACAGTGATGCAAGGTGTGTAAAGGAGGAGGCAGGGTTTAGCACAAGGGGTAACTAAATCTTAGCTTGTGGGATACTGGGTGGTGGTGGGGTTACTATTTCCAATTTATAGCAAGATGTAAGTGATATCAGCTGGAGGACAACTTTACTGGTCTATGTGGGTGTATTAGTCGGTTCTCAAGCTGCTAATAAAGACATACCTGAGGCAGGGTAGTTAATAAAGGCAAGTGGTTTAATGGACTTACAGTTCCACATGGCTGGGGAGGCTTCACAATCATGGCAGAAGGTGAAGGAGGAGCAAAGTCACATCTTGCATGGTGACAGGCAAGAGAGAGCATGTGCAGGGGAACTCCCACGTATAAAACCATCAGATGTCGTGAGACTTATTCACTATCACAAGAACAGCATGGGAAAACCCTGCCCCCGAGATTCAGTTACCTCCCACCCACTTCCTCCCATGACATGTGGGGATTATTACAATTCAAGATGAAATGTGGCTGGGGACACACAGCCAAGCCATATCAGTGGGATAGATATCATTTGGAATATGGTTGCCTTCCATTCTGATCTCATTCTATCAAAGTTGGTAGATCCTAACATGGTGACCCAGCGAGAGTCTCTTTTCAAACTGGCTGTCCTCGGGGGTAGGAGCAGAGCCAGGGCAAACCGTCAGGGATGCTAAGTAAGGAGCTTCAAGGGGATCCAAGGCACCTCCTTGGACTCAGACATGCTTGGGACCGGGTTCGTAGGACAACTTTTCCTGTCCATTGCCACAATGAAACATGGCAGTGACAGATGTAGGCCCTCAGTGATCACAGATCTATATGGCAGCAATGGTTCAAGTGCAGAAATGACAACAGTGTTTGTGATTTTACCTTTTTGTGAAGCTGGGTTACTGGGGTTTCTGTCCTGGAATCTCTAAACAAGTAACCACAGGGTAGTTGCTTGGCTCTTGCCTCAAGTGAACCAGCCAAGAGATCTTGTCCAACACTGGTATAGCGTGGCAGCAACTGCTACTTCCAGGCTGTGTCTCGAATGCCCTGCTGGGCTCCATGTGTATCTGGGAACATGGTTTCTGATCTACAAATCTAAGCCCCTAAATACACAAAAGCGCTAAGGCAAACCATATGCCTTAGGCTCACTTTTAAACCTCTCTGAGCTTCAGCTTCCTCAGCTGTAAAAAGAAGCCATGATCACAGGCATGTTTATGCACTAAATCAAATAATGACGCTCACAAGTTCAGCCTTGGTCATCACCATTCAAGACTCTGAAGTCTATCAAAGCAGAATTCATGTTCTCTGGTTGCATTTTCCATCAATGGAGACTCAGAAATATTTATTGAATAAAACATCAACTATGACAACATATTTTACAGAGTAATAGTGAAAACATCATTCATTTGATGACATGTTTCTTTTGAACCATTTTGGGATGGTTCTGATATTGTTTGTAACAAGAAATAAAGATCCGAGGATGATCAAGTGAGGATTCAATTATTCTTACCTTCATTTAAAAAATATATTTTCAATATTAAGGAATTTGTTGTTATTGTTATTTACAAAGCAATAAAATAAGGTAAGAAAAATGGAGAGGCCTGGGTTGGTGATTTGGTCACCAGGCAGATTGAGAATGGAAAGAAAAGGGAACAGGGTAACCATGTGACCAATTTGCTTCTTGGAATAGGGACCAAATAGGACCCAGAGAGGGGCTTGGTCAGGCTTCCTGGTTACTGCCAGTGCTGAGACATTAAAGATCCAGGCCCCACGGAGAACCAGGGCACCTGGACTTTGATCTTGCCATAATGGTATGCCTCCATTTAAGAACTAGGTCAGCTGTCTTTCACACCAGCTGTGTTCTTCATGCTTAGGGCAATAACATGTATAAAGTAATGGGTATTTTTCTAGTAGGGTTAACACACTTACTCAGGTTTATTCTTCTAACTTGCCTGCATCCAAACATTTTTTTTTTTCAAGATAAAACCAGCCTGTCAAACTGTGCAGTTGACATTACTTGGTAGGATGCAGAAAATATCTGAATTAGAAATGGGCCCATACAGGTTCCAGTGGGAATGGCTTTCTCAGCAGGTATGAATCACTGCTATTAAAAATGTATTCCGTAGGTAAATTGTTAGTTATCATATTCATCCACTCTTACTGAAAGCCAATGTTATCATTTGGGTCCATTATTAAGACTATCATTATCATAGTCAGTTTAGTAACCTCCTTTTACATAACATTGGATTCTTTGTGGGTTTTCAAGTCTCTTCCAAACTGAATCTCACAATCTAGGTTTATTTTTGAGGCCACCTTGCCTGAAGGCTCGAGGATGACAGGAGTGACTTCCGTCACTGCCCTATTTCTTCTACACTTGAAGATTGTTTTCTGGGATGTTGCTGCAAATGGCAAGTGTGTTTGATGCCCTAATGTTTAACATAAATCAGGATCATGGATGTGGAAACCCTCCCCCTCTTTCTGTAAAGTATTGTAAAGGGACTCCTGTCCTCAGAGTGCCAGGCCTCACATTTACATTCTAGACAAACTGGGCTGTCTGCTTGAAAGGGCAGATACCACAGGTTGGAGCAAACATAGCTTCTGAAGAAGATGTAATGCATTTCTGTCCCAATAAGTTGTGCCTGATTAAGATCTTCTTATAGCTGGGGGCAGTGGCTCACGCCTATAATCCCAGCACTTTTGGAGGCTAAGGTGGGCAGATCACTTGAGGTCAGGAGTTCGACACCAGCCTGACCAACATGGTGAAACGCCATCTCTACTAAAAAAAAAAAACAAAAAACAAAATTAGCCAGGCATGGTGTTGCATGCCTGTAATCTCAGCTACATGGGAGGCTGAGGCAGGAGAATTGCTTGAACCTGGGAGGCAGAGGTTGCAGTGAGCCAGGATTGTGCTATTACACTCCAGCCTGGGCAACAAGAAACTCTGTCTCAAAAAAAAAAAAAAAAAAATCTTCTCATGACCCCGGGTGGGTGGCTGGGGTGGGGTTGGTGGAGGGAAATAAATATGAAGAGGAATGGTGAGACAACGAGTGGGCATATACTGTGTAGACTACCAGAAAGCTTTGGAAATGTGTCAACCCTAAAGCATTGCTATTTTTAAATATTTAGTTGTATTTTAATATTTAGCTATAAATGAAGAACTTGGCTTGGACACAAAAATAACAAAAAATTAATATCTAAGAGTCATGTTCTCTGTGGAATAATCTTAGGGCTGGTCTGTCTTTACACATTTATTGATGATCCAGAAGAGGAAGCACACAAGTTTGTAAATTAGCCTAAGCTATTCTGGATAGAAAATACACAGGGCCCTAGCACAGCCTCGTGGGCAGAAGAGTTCATCTCGTGAGAATGAGCAAAGAGACACTTAACAAAAAAATCTGATGCCCAAAGCCTTTCATATAGGTGACCATTGTACACACAGTAATGAAGCAGAACTACTGTGCTCTGGAAGCCACTATGCCCACCATTGTTCATGAATAAAAGAAACATGGTAGATATCCCTATGCATGTGTGCACATGCAGCACACCTGGCCTGGCACAACCTGCTCACACCTCTGGGAGTCACCTGGGTGTTGGCTGATGCAGCCTGGCCTTGGCTGAGCTGACTGTCAACCCCGCACCTGCCTGTCCCATCATGGACCAGAAGCAGAGCCAGGGATGAGGATGAACGCTCTAGTTGCCTGTGGCAGATAAAGAGTCAGTCATCTAGCTGGGAAGGTAAAGGTTGAGAGGAAAGCCAGCCAATGTCTATAAAGACACATAGGAAATGGGAGAATAGAGCCAGTGAGGGACATGCAGAGAAACACCTAGATTTTGGATTCATTAACACATTCAGCAAATATTTATTGGGCATCTATGCTGTACCAGGCACTGCACTGGACTCAGAGATATAACAGTCAGCCAAACAAACAAGTCTGGACCTTCAGGGACCCTCGTGGAGGTGTTACCTACAAGTGAGAAAAGGAAGACCAAAGTGTTTGTTAGTTAATTACTATGCATCAGGTACTGTGCACCTCAGAGGCCACCTGCAGTCAGTCTCCCTATATGCCAATGGCTGCCAGCATCTTCCTGCTTTGGGGAATTCTCAGCAGCTAGTAGCAGCTTGCATAGCCTGAGCATGTGGCAGGTGGGACTTGATGCAAAATCCATACCCAGGAAAAATCTTCAAGCTATAGGGGTGAAAGTTGGTGAATGGGCGTCCCAGCCTCCCTGCCCTTTGGTGGCACAATTCTGAGGCCTGTGCCATTAACTTCGGCAGTACCTTACTCATTAATGCACCCTTTACTGACATTTTCTCCTTCTCTGTCTCACTTACTACTTGGGGAGATTGTCTTCCAAATAAACTACCTGTATCCAGGTCCTTCTTATAGATGCCCTCTGGGGAAAGGCAAGCAAAGAAAATATATTATAAGCCTCTTCTACTATTAGGGATGGTGACTTCTAGAAGCTGACTGTGATAACCTTTCCTCGGGCTTCAGAAGAGGCTAACGGAGAGTTGAAGGGAGAAATCAGGAAAGATGGTCTCCCCTCAATATTCTGACATGGGTTAATAAGGAGGCACTGGTTCTTAAATTGGGATCTCGATGATGCTGGACTAGCAGCAGCAATATCACCTGAGAACTTGCTGGAAATGCAAACCCTCAGGCTTTACCCAGACCTCATGAATCAGAAAAGCTGCCAGCAACCTGTATTTTCACAAGGCATTCAGGAGATTCTGATATATGCTGAGAGTTAGGAAACACTCATGTAAAGCATGTCTATCTTCCCTTCAATTATGTTTTTCATAATCTGCAAATAGTTCTGTCCCTTTTAGGGGATATGGCTGGACAATGAATTATCTGTGGCTTCATTAGAAAAGTACATGAATTATATTGTGGACAGCAGAGTTATACTGAAGTGCTGAAGGGAAGTCAAATGCTTAGGAGTGTAAGCTGCAGGAAGAAATAGGCAGAGAAGCTGGGATAGTTTACCCAGCATGGTAATTTCTATGTTATTAGGCTCAAATGTTCACACTCTGCCTTTGAAATAAGTCATTAGAAACTATATTAGTCTGTTCTCTTCCTGCTTAATAAAGACATACCCGAGGCTGGGAAATTTATAAAGGAAAGAAGGTTAATTGACTCACAGTTCTGTATGGTAGCGGAGGCTTCACAATCATGGTGGAAGGCGAAAGAGGAGCAAAGTCATATTTTGCATGGCTGCAGGCAAGAGAGCTTGTGTAGGAAAACTCTCCTTTATAAAACCATCAGATCTCATGAGACGTATTCACTACCATGAGAATGACATGGGAAAGACCCACCCCCATGATTCATTTACCTCTCTCTTGTTCCTTCCATGACATGTGAGAATTATGGGAGCTACAATTCAAGATGAGATTTGAATGGGAGCACAGCCAGACCACATCAGAAACCTTCTGAGAGGATGCCTTGAATGGGTGATATGGCGGTGTGGTCCTTAGCAGTCAGAGGAGAGAGAACATGGGTCGTCTGTGAATGAAATTTATATTCCTAGTTTCCGTGGAGCTGTGTGCATGAAAAACCTAGGTTCTCAGTAGCTGGGAGGAGACCTGCACAGGCATTGGTTTTTAGTATATGTGGTAGGCAGCTTCTAAGTGACCCCGGTGATCCTCACTTCCTGGTCCTCACAGCCTCAGGTAATCCTCTTCCCTTGAGGAACTGGCTTCTAGCCAATAGAGTACCTTAACATTGAGGGAGGTGTCTTCTGTGATCGTTTTACAAAAGATTTTGCCTTCCACCTTGTTAAATTCTCTCTCTTGCTGGCTTTGATAAAGCAAGTTGTCATTGTTGAGGAGGGCCATGTAGCAAGGAGCTGGGGGTGGCCTCCTACCAAGACCTCATCAGAAACTAGGAATCTCAGTATAATAGCCTCAAAGGAAATGAATCTGCCAATTATCATGCCATGGACTTTGAGATGAGACCCCAGACCTGGATGATCCTTTGAAGCCTTTTGAAGCACCTTGAAGCAGAGAAGATAGCTAAGGCATGCCCTGTTTCCTGACCCAATTAACCCATGGTTGAATAAGTGCGTCTTTATTTTAAGCTTCTTAGTTTGTGGCAAGATAACTAACACATACATGAAAGTCTAGGCTTGGGTATCATCAAAGGACCTGCTAGCAGAATTCTTGTACATGAAAACACAGTTGTGCAGGACATATCTGTGCACCTCTTTGCTGAAAGCAACATCCTCAGGAAGACCACTTCCCAGCTTGGGACCTAAACATTTAGGTCTAAACACTTGAGCTCTAAACATTTAGTTACTCGCTCTCCCCTGTATTAATGTATGCTGCATAAAGGACTCCCATTTTCCTACATTAAACCCTGTATAAGAACCTCCAAGTAGACACTTATGCAAACATGCCAAAATGCAGGACCACATCCAAATGTTAAGTTGCTGTCAGTGAATCATTAATGAGCACTGCTGTGCACCCTGCCACATGTTAAAAGGTAAAATTACATTCTGATGTTTATTTGAGCTATTGCCTATTGCCACTTGAGGCATATTTCATGGAATGATAAGAGTAGAACAAGATATTTATTTTGCATTACTGATCCAAGGTGCCGTCAGAGTCATGAGGTCCCCATTAAAATTCCAGTGAACTCTTAGATTCTGCCATTCCTAGAAAATCTTATAACATTCTTGGTTCAAACTTCTCATCTGTGATTTAATGGGATACACTAAGGTACAGTGAAGGCCTGGATTAAAATGATGTCATTTATTTGCTGCGTACATGGTCCTGGGCAAGTAATTGAAAGAAACTCTGAACTTCAATTTCCACATCTGGATAAAAATAAAAATAAAACATATACTTAAACACTATGATCATAAAAAATTCAGTGCCTGGCACTTAGTAGGTACTCAATAATTCTGTCTCCCCAGTTAATTTATTCAGTTGCATATAGAGCTATTTATGCAGAAAAGTTTATGTGACAACTACCAGATATGGATACTTTTATAGAAGAGTATCCATAGGAAATGGCTCAGCCTTCTGTCTTACAATAAAAAGTAATGTTTGACTCCAAGTACATGAGATTGAACAGAGTTATTTGAGCTACTTATGATAAAATGTGACAGGCAGACTTTGGTATTTCACCACCCCAACATTTTTTTATGGACTGCTCACTATCACTGCAACATTCAGCACTTTTTTCTGTGTCAATGTGATAGACAATATTCATATTCTTCTTGGGTAATTGCCTTTTTAGCTGAATCAATGGCTTGCAGGCATGAGAAGGAGGCTGTTTTATCTCAACTTTATTTATCTTATGATTATACTAAGACTATTAAACTGAATCTCCCCTCCTTCCCTTCCTCCCAGGCCCATTCCCAATCATCTTCTAAAACCCCTGTTAATACTCAGCTTTTTTTGTGAATTTTCCCACTGCCATGCTTCATGTTACCAAAATATTTCCCTTTTCTGACAACATTCCAAATATAAATAAGGACCTACTGAATGAATGAACCACCAGTATGATTCACCCAATCACTCATTCAAGAAATATTCTTTGAGGATTTACAGTGGGCAGACCCTGGGGATATAAGAGGGAGGGAGGAGGATGACTATGCCTACTTGTAAAGAGGATACAGCTGTGGTCTCTTCTGGAAAGTAGGAGTGCCTATAAAGGAGGCGCCTTGGGTATTCTTACTGAGCATAACAGATGGAACTGAGGAGTCAAGGAGGGAAGCCTTCTCTGATTATATGACCATGGAGCTCAGATTTGAAGGAAAACACATAATGGTGCATGTGTGTGGGGAGGGTGGAGACAGGAGGCAGTGGAGGAGCTAAGTATCCCAAGGCGGAGGAGGCAGCGTGGGCAAAGTCGTGTCGGCTAGAGGAAGGGCATGTTCTTGGTACCAGAAGCAGCTCAGTGGAAAGGATCCTGAAGGGGAGGCTGGACCCAGAGTCCAGACCCTGGGGGCCTTGTCAACCTAGTTGCTTTGTGCCTGGGGCAATGAGGAGGCTATGAAGCGTCAACAGGGAGATACAGTATTTAGAGTATCTCAAAGTCTCCCTCTGTGTGGTGTTGGAATCTTTCTGAATCCTCAGATGTAATATAAATTATTTGAAAGCAAATACCAATTTGTCTGCTTCTAATTCTGGATCTCTTACTCAGGACTTGGTTGCCCAGAAGAGGTTTAATACATTCTCTTTAACTCTACTTCCCACCAATTTTTCTCCCTTCGATCTGTTCCTATATCTCTACCATTCATGGCAGGGTTAGCACGTGGCTCCAGTGGTGAGCAGGAAGGACTTCCCCTCTTGTCTGTCCCTTAGCTGTGGTGTGTGCTGCTCCTAACGTAGCTTTGGAGTTAAGAACCATCTCATAGCATTGTTGGGTTAGGTATTCTCTGGGTCCACTCAAGCTTCCTATCAGTTTTTTAGGGACAGAAAGCTACTGTGCTGACCTCAGTCAAAGCCCCTATCTGAATTCTTGAAAGAGACATGATTGTTAGGTCACTAATTGATTTTCCATAGTGTTAGAACAGCAGAAGATTTGAACGCAAGGGCATGATGCTATACCATGCAGCCTGGTAGAGTTGAGCTAAATAACTTTTAGGTTTATAAGACAACACATTTAATTTTTAACAGATTATGTACAAGATATTGAGTGACATTAAACACAGAGTTAAATCAACCATAACCCATTTAAAGCAGCCTTGCAGATAAATGTCTCAAATCTACTAGCCTGCCAAATATATTCCTTATCTACACACATTTATCAATTTTTCCACAATACTAAGCCTTTCTAATGTTTCTCTGACAGTTACTTTCTCTCCCAAGCCTGAAATTCAGGTGACATCTACTTTCTGTAAACTAGATGTGCTTGACCAGGGAAAGCCCCCAGATTTGTGTTAATCTTTTGGGGCCACAGACCCCTCTGGGACTCTGATGAAATCTTTAGTTTGCTGTCTAATTAAAAAAAGAGGTGATATAAACATACACAGATTTCGTTTTGCATAATTCTATTGTGTTGCTTTTGAAATTGATTTTATTCACATCATATATTATTCAAATATATCTTTACTAAAAAGAGTCACTCACTCTATATATTTTAGATATAAATGAAAGATTACTTTCTAAGAAAAATTAGAAAAAACACAATCAATGTAAGTTAATCAGAAAGTAAACCTTAATTGTATTCAAAAGTAAAACTCAATGGGAACACCGTTGTTTTGTAAGTGTAAGAAATTTTGGTAGTCACAAGGTCTTTGACATGGCACCATGAATGAGAGCTTTGTAGTTAAGTTCTGCACCTTTGGTTTTGATGGCAGCAAATATGTAAAGTCATTGATTCAGGTGATATAAACAAAATCAGAATGCCCATAACTGATGTTGCAATGAAGGCTGTAACAGGAAAGCAGGCCCTACATGACTCTTATCATTGCATTTATGTCCCATGATTTCTTCAACTCAATTAGGTCAACTATGGTGGTTTCAGTGGGATGCTATCTATGTATGTTAATTATCTATTGTTGCATTAAAAATGTTCCCCAAATTTAGTGGCTTACAAGCAAGTATTATTACAGAAACATTGCAATGAGGTACTTGTAGTTCAGAGTCTTTCATGATACTGTTGTCAAGATGTTGGTTGAAATAGGAGTCATCTGCAGGCTTGACTGGGGCTGGAAGATCTGCTTTCAAAGTGGCACCCTTACATGGCTGGTGGTAATAGGCCTCAGTTCCTTACCACAATAGGCTCTCCATAGGACTGTTAAGGTATTTACACAAAATGGCAACTGGCTTTCTCCTGTGTGAAATATCCCAGAGAGAAAACCAAGGAAGGAACCAGAACACCAGTTATGTCCCAATTTTGGATGTCATATATTGTTACTTTTACCATGCTCTATTTATTAGAAATGCATACTGAGTCCAGGTCCACATTCAGAGGGAAGGGAATTAAACTGTATGTCCTGAAGGGAGAAAGATCAAATAATTTGTGGATATATTTCAAAACCACCACACTATGTCATCAAAGAAGGCGTTGTATATTCATGATTCAGTTTTAAGGTGGTTTGGGTAAAGTTAATAGCACAGTTGATACATACTCCCAGGTACTGGTGATTTCCATCTGAAGAGAACAAGATGAGGCTTTGTCACTCTCACCCCAGACTATCCTCCAACATCCTTTAATCACCTTTAAGGGGGCCAAGGCATTTCTTTTTTCTTTTTTTTTTTTTTTTGAGACAGAGTCTCACTCTGTCACTGGGGCTGGAGTGCAGTGGCGTGATCTCGACTCACTGCAACCTCTGCCTCCGGGTTCAAGCAATTCTTCTGCCTCAGCCTCCTGAGTAGCTGGGATTACAGGTGCCCGCCACTATGCCCAGCTAATTTTTTGTGTTTTAAGTCGAGACGGGATTTCACCATGTTGACCAGGCTGGTGTCAAACTCCTGACCTCATGATCCACCTGCCTCAGCCTCCTAAAGTGCTGGGTTACAGGCGTGAGCCACTGCACCTGGCTGGGCCAAGGCATTGTGTGTGTGTGTGTAAGTTTTTTCATGAATTCAAAACATAGCCAAATGGTTTTGAATATATAGAATTTATATTTGCACTGCTGATAATAGCCTGTAATAAAGCTGTGGAACTATACTGTTTATTGTTGCCCCAACATGACAGTGCTGGTGAGGAGGAAACAAAGACTGGAGGATGTAATCTACCCCATAGATGAGCTCCTTGAGGATATGGCTGCATGTTAATGTTCCAGCACAGTGATTGGCACATAGGTGCTATAAAGAAATATCTGTTGAATGGATGAATGAATGAATGAATGAATGAGTGGAGACTTATGGAATTTAACTTGGACAGGCAGGTTCTAACTGTTGCTGTAGGCCTAGGAATACCATGTTCAAAGTATGGAAGATTGGAGCATTGGTAAGAATGAGCTCTTGAATTCTAAGGCAGTGCTATCTCTAGTCTCTTTAGTGTTTTCTGCCAGGTTGGAAGAGTCTTTGCATGTCAAGCATATGTTTGCATTCAAAAACAAAGGTGAAAGCTGGTTGGGATTGCTTGCTTTTAGTGAAGACCAAGGCAAAGAACTCTGTCTCCTGGGTACTCTCTGTAGATAGTGGGAAAAAGGAAGAGAATGTATCAGGTAGCTTTTGCTGTGTGACAGACAACTACAAAACCTTGGTAGTATATTAACAAGCAGTGCTCACTGCCCATGCATATGGGCTCAGCCATCAGTTAGGTGGCTCTGCTGATCTTAGCTGAGCTTGTTCATGTATCTGAGGTGGGCTTTGCTCCGTGACTTTCCCATATTGCAGCAGCGTAGCTTGGGCATGTTGTTAGAGCAGTGGAGGAGGCATGAGAGACAAGCTCAATTCTACAGGTGATTTTCAAGCCTGTTCAGCAAGCAATCTACTGGCCAAACATCCCATGGCTGAGCCCAGTGTCAAAGAGGGAGGGCACTGAATAGCTCCATGGCACAGGGGGGCGTGAAGAATGGGAACATTTTTTACAATCTATTACAGGAAGCCAAAGAAATAGCTAGTTTTTCTCTGTTTAAGAAGGGTTCACACACATTGCCTTTAGAAGGACAGATAGTAAATATTTTAGACTTTGGGGCCACGTACAAGCCCTGTTCTATATTCTTTTTTTACTTCTTCTTTTCCTTTTCTTATTATCCTTTTTCTTTTAATAATCCTTTAAAAATGTAAAAAAACAGAGATATTCTTAGCTTCCAGGCTGTATAAAAATAGACCGCATGCCACATTTGGCCCATGAGCCGTAGTTTGTTCATCCCTAGTTTGAGAAGAAAAAACATCTTCATACTAATAATAATATACAATATTCTGTTGGCAAAAGTCATTTTGACACCTGTCATTTAATTGATCTTCATAGAAGCCTGATTGTTGAAGGTGGATATTTCTAATAGCTCCCCTTTCATATGGGGAGAGATGGGAACTTATGTGATGAAACTGGGATTCAGACTGTAGTAGGGCCAGGGAGGGTCACTGATGATTACCTGAGGTTGCCCTGCCAAGGACAGCTGCTTGTGTCCTCTGCCTCTGAGAACTAAGCTTCCAGGAGGACCACCGTTAGTAGGGAGTGCATTCAGCTCCATCCTCCTGAGAACATACACTCTGCAAGTGGAGAGAAGCCATCTCATTATGTTAATTTCAACCCAGCCCAGACTGAGAGGAGGCTGATTTCAAGGGCACAGAAGGTGAGGCAGCCGATTCCCAGGTCCCATTTCCCTTGCTCCACTTCGTTAACATGGCCACCCTTAATGCGTGTCATAACTCTGCCTTCCAGCAACATTTCCTCTCCACTAAGAACCTTTTAGAAATGGTGTTTAAGAGAATGTGCATAAAACAAGTCTTCATGGTGATTATGACATTTTTGCTAAACCAAAATGTAATCAGTACACACATTTTGCATCCTTACACTTAATCCACAAACATAGCTTTTACTGTTTTACCTTCTCCCACCCACAATCCAAACAGTGTCACAGAACAAACATAACAGGATATTAAGATAATCTCTTTTGTCTATGCGACATGTCATTTAGCTGTTGAGAGAGGAATGTCCCATCTAGTTTTTACAAACAATAAATAATACAGCTTATGAAGGTCCACATGGGTGACACTGATGCAATGTTTCAACAGTTCTCTGAAGAAGGAAAATAAAATGAGTCATGCAATTAGTTGGCTGGGCATTTGCCTGCAAGTTGCCAGAGAGCTTTGTTGATTTATCCCAACTTGGCTAAGATTGGCTTACTCTAGAAGTTCGCTTGTTACAGAAGTTTGGTCTTTACTAGGGTGACACAAAGTATATTTTATGGATATTACTTCATCAGGATGCTGAGAAGGGTTATAGCATCAAAGACAAATATGGCTGAACATATTGGGGGTCATTTAGGTTAAATAAATTTAAATGAATTTTTCCTGCAGGACTTCTCAGAGGCTTTAATCTGTGAATGTGCATACTGAATTTCCAAGAAGGATTTAGAATGTGCAGCAGTTTCCAAATCTACTTGACCTGGGAACCCTTTTGTTCACAGGGCATCCCATGAGAGAACACTTTAAAGAACAGACGTTGAGAATCAGTACCATGTGTAAAACATGACCAACATTCTATGCAGAGGAGAATTTTGAAAGTATCCCCACCAGTGAAGAGTTACCGTGTATGTGTATACTGTACATAAGTGGACATTAGCTTGTATTGTCAAATAATAAAGTCAAACTTTATTATTAAGGAAGATACAAGAATTAGGGCTAGTAAGTGTGTGTGTGTGTGTGTGTGTGTGTGTGTGTGTGTGTGTGTGTCTGTCTGTCTGTCTATGTGTAAATGTCCATCCCCAGGGATTAAGAAGTCTGGATTTGGGTTAAACTTAATCATTTCTAAGAATCTGAGATTTTCAGTCCTTTCCTAGAATTTCAAAAGCAGTCAGAGAAAGCAACTGTGAGAAGATCACAGCTTCTCATCCTGTTTTGAGTCTCACCCTCCTCTTTGCCCTCACGAAGGATTTCACTGATTGTGTTCCTGAGAGGATGCATTTTAATTGCTTTCTGGTATGACTTCCCAATACATCAAGTTGTGTTTTCTATATAGCTGCTATCCAAAATGATTACTATTCAGAACACTAATCTGATCTCTAAATCTACAAAGAAAAGGCCATGTAATTTGCTTCTCTTTACAGTGCATTACGTGCACCATTGTAAGTGCTGGAACCCACCCCCACTGGGCATCTCCAAACTGCTGTCCTGTGGATAGCCCCAGTTCCATGTGCTCAAAAGCAAACTCGTTATCTCCACCATGAGTCAGTTCCTCTTCCTGTTTTTTTCTCTCATTGCAGCTAATGACATTACCATCCCCTCAATGTCCAAAGTTAGAAACTTCTGAGTAATTTTTTATTTCTTTCTCTTCCTCACCTTCTATTAATATTAGCTGTTAAATCCTGTTGATGCTACCTCTGAAATATTTCTCAAATCCACATCTCCTTTCAACCTTGGGCATGGCCCTAGTTCAAGGTCCTGTTTTTCTTAGATGGACCACGCGGTCCTTTTGCCATGATCTCTTTTTCCATCCAACTTATAATTTTTCTACAACTTTGACTTCCATCCTGATTACTAAGACTTTTAACATTTCTGAGTGTTCCTTCTTCTCTGGGTGTTTGACATGCATTGTCATTCTGTCTTCTGATTGCAAGTGATAGAAACCTACTCCAGACTAGCTTTCAGGGCAAAGAAAGGTGTTTAGTAGATTGCACAACTGGCAAACCTGGAGTTGATTTAGCTTTCGTGAAGGCTAGACCTTAGACTTGTCATCAGGAATATGTCCTATTTGCTTTCTCTGTCAGCAGTCCTTCCCGTTTTGTTGGCTGTGCTCTGTGATCACATCTCATTGTGGTGATAACATGGCTTCCAGCAGCAATCCCAGACTCACAGCCCATCCTCAGCATTTCCAGTGGAGAGATGTGTTCTCTTTTCCTAACACTTTCCATACAAATCTTAGAAATAAATTTTATTGGCTCTTATCATGTCACATGCCCATCCTTCAACCATTTGCTATGAACAAGGGGACAGGATGCTCTGATTAGCCAGGACTTAGTCACCTCCCCTCTTCTGAAGACACAGAAGTTGGGCCATCATCTCTACCCAGCCACGTGGACTTAGAATACAGGGTGGGTGGGTGCAGTTTCCCCGAGGAAATTGGAGGACTGTTCTTGGAGCAAGGACATGAATAAGCGGCTTAAAAAGAGCAAATAATCCTTGCTTATGGCACTCAAGGTGTTCTGTCACCCCATCCAACTCACTTTTCCCACTTGGTCTTCTGTCCTTGAATGCGAAGAACCAGAGTCCCCTGCTCTAAATGGCTCCTTTTCTGTGTGTGCTGCGTGTTTGCTCTGCTGCTGAGATCCATGCTTTTCCCTTGCCCGAAACACCCTCTGTGGCTGTTGCAGATGTGTTCACTCTGTAAACCCAGCTCAAATGCCTTCCACCCCAAAAAGCCTCCTTAAACTTGCCCCTGCTCCTATGTGTGAATTATTTTCACAGCACATGATCTACACTTCCATCATGGTTCTTGAAATACATGAAATACCTAATCATAGGATAGGTTTCATATGATCCCACCTCCCCTGCTAGACACTGACAGTGTGACAGCAGGGCAACTGTCTTGTTCGTCTCAGTGCTCCCCAGGGCCCACATGCAGTACCTTATACACAGTGCAGGCACCATAAATACCTATTAATTGATTCTGGACTTGCCATTCATTAAGAGAAGTTAATGGAGGTTTTCTGATTCCCATCAGATGAACAATTTTGGGAGGTTTTATCAGTCAAATTTCTAAGAGTCAATAAAACTTCCATTTGGATTATTCTTTCCCCCACTCCAATTGTATTTTAAAAATAGTTTTATTGTACTTGTCCCCCTCAATTTTGACAGTGTGTAAGCATTGCAGAAAATTTGTGAATATAAAAGTATGAAGATGATCAAAAGCTTCTTCCTGACTGATGGCCATTGCATGTATGATTTCCTCTGCCTGGAACCCTGTGGCCCCCAGCGTTCAGCTCCCTGGTGCCTCATCAGGCACAGCTTAGTGTGAGCTTCACCTTTGTGTCTAGATCTTCCTGTGCATTTAGATTTTTAAAAAATAATGCTTATCCTGGTGTATCCCCTCATTGGTTGGCTATGAAGTAAGCTCTGTGTGTGCAGGGACCTTTTTTAGCTTGATGAGGTTGTATCCTCTCCACTGCTGGAGCTGTGGTTAGCACACAGCCAGTGAGTGCTCTACAAACACGTACAGCATCAGTTCGTGAATGCTTGCAAACATGCAGAGGTTACCATTGCTTATGCTTTTTTTTGTTTTGTTCCACTCATATAAACCACTTATATACTCAGATATGTGTGTATATATGCATATATATGTATTTATGCACACATAAACATAATATACTACACACACTGGATGTATACTACACACACACACACACAATGTTATAAGGTGTATGTAACACACTCAGGGCTGCCCCACAGCCTCTCAGTGCCCTACCTATGTTCCGTCCCCCCACCATTCCTTCCGGCAGCTTCTCACTGTGAACCCTGAAATATTCTGCCTGAGTGCTTGTTCTAGCTGCAGGAGCATGGCAGGCCAGAAGTGCTGGAGAACTCGTACCCACAGGGTCAGCCCTCAACCAGGGATGAATACAGGTGGAGGATAAATTTCCCCACTCCCTTGCCCCTTTGGAGATGTATTCGACACCATTTCTCAGAGTCTCCAGGGAGAATGAGCTCCAGTAGCCCACAGTGGTGGCTGGACTGATAATGCTTTACTGGCTTTCTTTTCATATCACTGCCTCCTGGAATCACCTCCTAAATAAGCTACTTACATTCAAAAACTAATTCCAATAATACGCTACTTAAGACAAGGGAGAATGGTAGAAACAGGTTTCTATACTTCACGAAAATGAGCTTTTGCTCTTCAGAAATTACAGCCAATAGATTGTGACTTCTGGCTGCCCCCTCTGCTAATGCCCCTTCTTTGCCCCCGAACAAGGGCACCCATGTACAACAATGTGTATATACTTCCTTAGGAAGCTGGTCATTCAGAGCCCCGTCAGTGACACCTGCACTCAGAATGTAATCCTACCCAGCTTCGGGGGCTCCAGGAATTCCTGTGGCATCCGTGTTATAGACTCCTTTGCATTCAGCTTTGCTTTTATCTGTTTCCAATTTCTGTTTTCAAGGCTTCGGTTTTTCTCCTTTCTGCTTCATCTCCAGCCCCTCCTTTGCAACAGTACCAAATAAAAAACCCATCACACTGCCACAGCTGAAAAAGCCTTTGAAAAAGGCAGGTGGCGTGGCTTGAATGTTTCTAAACTCTAAAACTGCAAGCCACAGACAAATAAAGAAAGAGGTGGGGGTGGGCATGGGGGGTTGTAGTCTTGTGGAAGCAATCCTCAGCCTTCAGCAGGCTCTAGGGGCACACTGC
This sequence comes from Pan paniscus, assembly GCF_029289425.2. Classification (NCBI taxonomy): domain Eukaryota; kingdom Metazoa; phylum Chordata; class Mammalia; order Primates; family Hominidae; genus Pan; species Pan paniscus. The sequence continues at coordinate 92,455,394 of NC_073267.2, forward strand.
CTCTAGCATGTTTTGAGCACGTTGATTTGGGCATCTGTCTTGCTGAATTTGAGTTTGAATTATGGATGTTACTGAATGAATCATTAAGGCTGTGTCCACCAGGATTGCTCTGGCTCTCTTGCCTGTTTACAGTGCTGTGCAATTTTATGTAAGCATTACTTCAACATTTTTGGTGGATGTTCTTCATTTATTCATTCATTCAGTATGCATCGATGGTGACTCTAAGTCTTGGGACTGCAAAGATGTCTGAGGCCCATTCTTTACTCCTCCACATCTCAAGACCTAAGGGAGATAGACAGGCAAAGCAATAACCACAGTGCCTTGCTATTGGTGCTGTCCAAGGTGGGTGCTGTGAAGAAGTGCTTAAGGGTAAGTGCTGCAGAGGCAGGCACACCTGGGGTCCTTTTCCTGGCCTGGGGGGTCCAGGAAGGTTTCCCAGAGGAAGAAGCAGGGCTCAGTCATCAAGAGCTAAGGATATGCAGTCAAATAGCCCTGGCTTATTAGAATTTGCTTTGCACTAAACCGACTGAATACTTAATTTCCCCAAGCCTCAGTTTCCTGGTCTGCTAAGTGGCCAGAATAATATTTACATTGTGGATTTGTATGAAATAAATAGGATAATGCATGAACCATGCTTAGCATGAGCCATAACACGCAAAAGCAACATAATCAGTGTTTGTTAATTTTAACAAATCAAGCCCGGGATATTGACAGACACCTAAGGCAGACTTGGGAGACAATGTCTCTTGCTGCTACCTCATGAGGAAGGTGAATGACCATGCATTGCCACTGGACGGGAGAATAAATGGTTTCTTCTTTTTATTCTTGTAGACACCAGTGAGGCCTACCATATACCTATGTCAAAACCTGCAATTTATCAAAAATAAAGCCAGAGATAGTAACAGTCTTGCTGACCACAAAGGCAGAAGGATCCAGGCAAATAGATTGCTTCCAGGACTATTATTTCATGATGAGCTTTCAGCTATATAGCACATGAGAGGGAGGACAAGGGGCGGCTGCACTTCAAGAGACCCCATTGTGCAGGTGAGATGTCCAGTATATTCTTACTTAAGATCTGATTTCTTCTCCTTCTCTCCAGCAAGGGATGTCCAGAGATATAACAATTAGAATTCAATACGCTAATACAGTGTCTCATTAGCCAAGCCACACAATCGCCTCTAGTGGTCCATATGCACGACAACCCGGGATCCTAGAAATTAGCTCGGCTTCCTGCATCTGTCCCCATCTGAATCTTTACTCAACTACTTTTTGATTGTGAAGAGCCAAGCTCATTTGAGCAGTAGGAATTTCATGGGGCTGGTGATCCCAAGACTAATTCAAAAATTAATAAATTTCCCATTCATTTTCTTATTTATTTTTTTGGTAGGGACGCATTTCACAACACACGCCTGCTTCTTTCTTGCAAGTATTTCATTCAAAACTAGTCCTCAAGTTTTCAAATTTTAGAGACTTAAGAAAAATCAATAATGCTTTAAGAGGATTAAGAGGCTGTGCTTATGTCAGCCTTACACAATTCTGGAGAGAAGATAGACTTGATTGTGCTTCTCATTTTGTTTATGATCCTGCAATGTATCACGCATTCTCTGCCAAGTGAATTCTGACTGCACGAAGAAGGGGTAGATGCTTTTACAACAGGTTTAGTCATCTGGCGTATTATTTAATAGAATCAGTGGTGTTTTCCTTCGTGACATGCAGCCTTACATACAGGCTAGGTGTTAAGTTTATACCCAGGTTATCTACCCTTCCCCCTCCTGTCCTCTCTCCCACCCTGTTTTTATTCTGTCTTCCCTCCCTTCTTCCCTTCTTCCTTATTCTCTCTCTTCCTCCCTTTCTTCTTCATCTTCCTGTCTTCCTCACTCCTCCCTTCTCTCCTCCCCATCTTCTTTCCCTTTCTTTCCGCCTCCCTTCTCCCTTTTTCGCTCCCTCTTTCCCTTCACAAACATTTATTCAAACACTATTATATACTAGGCACGATGCAAGGCACTGGAAATACATTGAACAGGGCAGATGTGGTTCCTGTTACATGATGAGTAACACAGGTGATAAATAAACAGTTAACAAGATAAGAAAAATTGCCAGCGAGTATTTGGAAGAAATAGACAAGTGATAGGGAATGACTTTCGGGAGAATTATTTGCACATAAGGATAAGGGGTGAGGCAGACTCAGCAGCCGTTTCCTGCCAGGGCAGAGTAGAAGGCCGTGGAGCTGCTAGGTGGTTGGCCCGGAGAAAAAACAAGGAGATGGAGTGATAAGCAAGGCCAGATCCTGCAAAGTGCTGGTAGGAGTTTGCAATTCTCTGTAATGTTCAGAAATACAGAGGTCAGCGGAGGTGGGTGGATCACCTGAGGTCAGGAGTTGGAGACCAGCCTGGTCAACATGGTGAAACCCCGTCTCTACTAAAAGTAAAAAAAAAAAAAAAAAAAACATTAGCCAGGTGTGGTGGTGGGTGCCTGTAATCCCAGCTACTTGGAAGGCTAAGAAAGGAGAATTGGTTGAACCCAGGAGACGGAGGTTGCGGTGAGCTGAGATCATGCCGCTGTACTCCAGCCTGGGTGACAGAGCGAGACTCTGTCTCAAAAAAAATAAAATAAAAAAGAAGTATAGAGGTCATTTTTAATGTGAGAATGTTCTCGGTGAATTAGGTATATGTGCCTGCCACATTTTCCAAACCAGTGTTTTTACGAATATTCTAGTTTAGCCCTCTCTTCTAGAGTTATAAAATTAGTCTGCCTTCAGTTCTACATTTAGGGAGTCCTCTTTTAAGGAAAGGAAAAGGATAGTTAAATCAGGGGCTGTCACAGAAGCCTCAGATTGGAGGACAAGGCGTGGACCATCCCCTGTTTGGCAGGAAAATAGCTTTAGTCACAGGCAGGTTGTTTTGCTTCCTAAAGCGTAAAGTTGGAAATGTGATAATTTCGTCAAGTAGTTGATTTAGTTGTATCAAGCTTAACTAATTAACACCAATTCCATGCTTGATTCTTTTCTCCATTAACTGAACAAAAGCCATTGCTAATGAGGCTATGTATACAAAGCCAGCTGACTCACTTTGTTGTGGAGATTTCAAAGAGAAGGGAGTTGTAAACATTTGTAGGGAATAGATAGGGGTAGACATGATCTTCCACATATTTAACAACAGGTGCAATACAGGCACTGGCCAATGAGAATGAGCAGTGGTACAATGGTGCCACCAGCACATACAGAAGGAGTAAGAGGTATCCTCAAGGCACGGAGAGATGATAGGGTGCAGGGCCTTTGCACTGGGCTTTTTCACAGGCAAAATATTTTTCCTTATTTTAAAGAAATGGAAAGAGGTCTTCCTAGAAGCCAGGGTCTGTGATAGATGACAGAGTGACCATAGCACTCAGGGGTGCAGAGGGTGTGTGGATTCTGATGACAGATTGCCTGTCTGATTTTGCAGAATTAGCTCCAACATGGTTTTGGTAACACCCGTTGCCCTCTTTAAGCTTGATGTCTCCATTTTCATGTAATTTGCACAAAGTAGGCGCTCACTAAATATTTGTAGGTGAAGACGTGTATCTCAGCACAAAGCAGCCTCTTGGACTACCATCTGTGTGGTATTCAAGGTTCTTTTGGTTTCAGAGAAGAGGAACACAATAAAATTTACCCAAAGAAAGGAGCATATTTGTCAGTTAGGGAAAGACCAAGCTTCCATAACAAAGAGACTCCCAAATCCAATGGCTTGATAAGATGAGCCTTTATCTCATGTTTTGGTCCCTTGGTGAGAGGTACCGACTGGCAGGCTGGCTTTGCCCTGTGTAATCATTCCATCTTGTTCCTTCCAGCTGTTGCTCAGACGTCACCTTGGGCATGGTCCTTGTCTGCATGGTTGAAGGTGGCTCATGTGTATGTCTGCTTTTCAGTGCACGGATGGAGGCAAACATCTGTCTTTTACATTAGAGATGACTCCAATGTTGCTTACATCACACTGTTCGCATCCCATTTGCTCAAATGTGGTCATATGCCACATACAGCTGTGAGTGACGCTGCGAAATCTAGCTGGCTGGCTTTGTGGCACGGCTTGCATTCTTCTGCTGTGGGAGAGAAGGAGGAGAGAATGGGTTTTAGTGGACCCACAGGGAGTTACTATAAAAGTGCAAATAGGGCATAAGGGGATGCAAGAAACACTGAACAACCAGGCCTCAGAGTGCAGGAGCCTATGGAGTTCAGATGAGAGCTCTCCTCCGTGCTTCTCTAGCTCTCACTCTCCATCTCTCACACTTTCTCTTTTTCTGTGTGAAGACTCCACTGTCTCTGTCTCTCCACCAGCTTCCTCTGATGTCCTATCTTGGATCTGGCCCCAGATAGTATCCTCTACTCTCTTGACCTTGGGTTTTCCAAAGCCAACTGGTATCTTCTTACTTGTCTCTTGATTCTAATTTATCTAAAGAGAAGATCTGATTCGTCCAGCTCAAGATAGTCAGGGTCTAAAACACCATGACCACTCTAAAAAGAGGGGACTCCAAGTCAGCTGTCTGCGCTTATCCAATCAGATGACGCTGGGCAAATGGAGAAGAGGTCAGTTTTCTGAGACACCCCTCCCCAAACTGACCCAAACACAACTTGAACAGTGTGAATATCAGAGTACTATGTGAGAAAGTACTCTGTAGAGCTGACCAACATCAGAAATTCTCCTAGGGCTCTCTTATAAATTGATAACTTGTTTCTCAGTCTTTTATACATTTGGCACCCGTGAATCTATTCTTTAGAACCAGAAGAGTCCTGAGTGGTGAGTTCATAGATTAGAGATTCTCATAGTTCACAGTTGAGAAGTGGGGACAGGCCCAAGAGTAAGAATCAGAGTGAGCTGCCAGTTACATCGCTGGTCAGCTCCTCTTCCACTGCAATAGATACAATGAACATAACAGTGGATATAATCTCCAATTCTATCCAGTTTTCCATGAATGAAGATGAGTCTTTGAATACACCCTTAGCAGTTCTCAAAAACCAATCAGCAGAACAAGTCTGGCCAGCTCCCACTTTACATGGACATTATCATCAAAAGCTATTTTAATCCCGGGAACCAAGAAAGAGAAAAAAATTCTGAACTTGCAATTTTTTTCTGTTTTCTGTTTCATGCCACAGGAATAATTTTTAAGAAATTCTTTAAAATAGACCCAATTGTATGTCTTATTTAAAGCAACAGATATGAAGCAGTCTGTGTAGCAGACAAATTTAATGGTTCCAATCAGGGGCTTGGAATTAGACTGCCTAATTTTAAATTCTAGCTCCCTGCTTGCGAGGGATGTAACTCTAGGCTGGTTACTCAGTCTCTCTGATGTTTCTGTTACTTCATCTGAAAGTGTGGATAACACTAATAGGTACCTTGCGAGGCTGTGGACAATAAATGAGATAATTCATGTCAAGTATTTGGCCCAGCGACTGCCACATAGCAAGTGTTGGCTGAAGATAATTATTAGGACTTCACATGAGCGTTGTTGGAGGAGCTTAGCTCGTTTAACCTGGAGTAGAAAAGATATGGTAAAGAGGATGCAGGAGCTTCCATTTAGTATCTACAGGGTGGGCCATCCTGTTTCCTGTGGCAGAGAGAGAAGAGGTAGAACCAATAGGGAAGAAATCATAGGCAGACAGATTTCAGATCAACAAAGAAAGGCAAAACAGATAGAGCTGTCCAAAGAAGGAATGGGTTTGAAAGAAATAAAGCCCCAGAAGGGCTCTAGATGAGGGTGTGAGGTTGGATAAGCTACATAAGGGTTGTCCCAAAGTCAGACCATCTTCTGGGCTTGATAGCATGGGTTAGGATAGGCTGAGAAAGACTGCCTTAAATAAAAGTATGCATACACACACACACACACACACACATACACACAATACTTATATGTAAATACATTTAAATATATTATATAGATTTAATATATAATATATAGTTCTATATAAATATATTTTAAATTTATAAATTTAATTTATAAATTAAATTTATTATTTATATATTACATTTATTAATTTATATTTATATTCATAAATTTATATATAAATATACTTATATAAAATATAAAATGTATTTTATATGTTTAATTATATATAATAGGTGGAGGCGGGTGGATCACGAGGTCAGGAGATCGAGACCATCATGGTTAACATGGTGAAACCCCATCTCTACTATAAATACAAAAAATTAGCTGGGCATGGTGGTGGGTGCTGTAGTCCCACCTACTCGGGAGGCTGAGACAGGAGAATGGCGTGAACCCGGGAGGGCGGAGCTTGCAGTGAGCCGAGATCGCGCCACTGCACTCCAGCCTGGGTGACAGAGTGAGACTCCGTCTCCAAAAAAAAAAAGAAATATATATATATATATAAATATATATTTGTATATTTATAAAATATATGAAGTATATATAATATACAAATATATTTACATATAATGTAATAATCACTTTATTTGATTTAAAAATATACAGTATATTTATATATTTGTATATTTATAAATGTATTTTATATATTGTATGTTTATAAAATATTATAAAAATATATTTGTATATTTATATACAAATATAACCTGTAAGTATATATGTATGTTTTACATACACAAATGCTTTTATACATAAATGTGTACACATTTCAGAATCAAACAGCCCATTATAAGCATATATGAAAGAACAGTTTGATTTGGCATATTTTATAAACTGTCACCTGATTTTTTTTTAACCCCAACATTAAAAAAAAAAAAGCTAGTGCATAAACAAGGTGCAGAAAGAAGCTAGTCATCCATTTGTCTCTTCTTGTGCCAGTGTTACAATATCTAGCAGCTGAAAGTCTGGGCCAGTCATTTGCCCGGACTGCATTATGTCTAAATACCTCCTGGCAGTTTTCTACGTCTTTCTCAGGTCTTCTAAATAGGAATGAACATGAAAGGGCCGCGTGGCAGTGACCGCAGTGTGGAGGTTCTAATAATGACTATGAGGGACACACAGTTTTCAAGGAGATCTAACAGTGTTTATGAAAGATTCTGTTTCATCTCACCAGTGAAGAGCCCTTCATCATCTACCATTCTCTTAAGGATAGAGTCTTAGAATCTCCAGTGATCCTGCAGGACCCTCATCCCGTGGTTTTAAACCTGTGTTCTTCAGAGGTCTAGCATTGAGCGGTGGCACTTGGGATTCTGGAATGGGGAGGATGCAAGAGGAGCACAGTGAAGTAAACAGCTTGGACTCCGGCCCTTCAAGCATACTTCATCCACTTTCATCTGTTTTAGGCATGTGGGTTCAAGAGGTGATGCCACTTGAAAAAAGATTAGAGGGTTCTGAAAAAATCAGGTGTAGAATTAATTCCAACATAGACCTACCTTCTTATTGCACAGACAAAGACACTGAGATCCAGAGACATTGAGGGGCTCTCTTGGGCTCCCCCACCTTGTCCAGGAGAAAGTCAGGACTGGGATCCAGCATATAGTCACTTGCTACGGCTATTCCCATTATGTTTTGCTGCTGCTGAAACACTGGAACACATTCTAAAGTTCAGACACTCAGGAAATACCCCAAGGTGATAAGGACAACAGATGATGCCGATGAGTTCCTACCAGGTGTCAGTGCCTCGAGGACTTGTTTAATCTTCACAACGGTGCTCTGAGTTAGGTGCTCATATTAGTTCGATTTAACAGTTGGAGAAAATGAGGCTCAGGGAAATTAAATCACTTGCTCCACATCACACAGCTACTAGGCAGTCGATGCTGGTTTTGAGGCTAGGTGATCTCAGTCCAGAGGCCTCAGCCTTAACCATTCTGCTCTCTCGCCTTCCTGCATTTTACACTCCATACTTCTCTTGGGAGAAAGATACTATCATATTATTTCGTCCAAACTTACCATATCTTAAAAAAAACTTACCAGCATACAAATCATCCAACTGCCTTTCATCTATTGAATGTTCTACAGACTTAACGCCATTATCTCGGATGAGCTTGATGAAGATAGTAACCCTCCCTTTATCAAAATGGTCAATCTTCATTAATTTATTTTACTAATTAGTTAAAGACTGGTGTAATTTAGAGAAAGTCTAAATTATAGAATACATTTTATTCTATCACTTTGAAGCACAAACCTCCACAAAGATTTGTATAAAAATGTTCCCTTCTGGGACTCACTTCAGTGATTTGTAGCTACCATTAATACTGCCTCTATGTAAATGAAAGGGAGGCATAATATCAGCACCTTGCGTATTCTTCTCCATGGTAATAAATCTTGCCTGATAACCTATGTAAATGGCTTCATTTTCTGTTACCAGGCCTATCATGGTGGCTTTCAAACTCACTACCCTGTGCCCCACCTATCACACCTGTCCTTTGTCCCTTTCTCAAATGGATGTCTACAAAATGCAGCAGTAAAGTGTTCCATAATCCACACTTCAGTCTACAAAAATGTTTAATTCCCCTGCCCCTTTTGTTCTCATCAGGCCCCCTGAAGCCGCAGCTGAGATGGCTGACTCCCTGAACTCTTCTTATGTTCTTTACTGTTTGCATAGCCTTTCCTGGGATTACGTCCCAGTTCCAAGTTTGCCCATTCTGCAGGCAGTCTTCTTGGGTTCCAGCTTTTCTCCACCATCAGCTTCTCCCCTAGGGCTCTTATTAACTCTCCGCTCTCTGGGGGCCACTCTCATTTTCAGCTTCATGTGGATCAGTGTTTACTTGTCCTATCTCCTCTCCGAGAGCGTGAGCTTCATCAAGGAATTTCTCTCCATTGACCCTCAGGCATGAGCACATTGTGCTACTCCCTGGGTGCTTAGTTAATGCTTATGGAGTGAATAGAACCCCGGCGTGTGTGTGTGTGTGTGTGTGTGTGTGTGTGTGTGTGTGTGTGTGTGTTTAGGGAAGGCAAAGGACGTTTGGCAAAAAAACAAGTTACCTGAGGGAATAGCAACTCGAAGTCATTGTCCCTCAATTTGGGATCCCGGTACCACCCGCATAAGAATCTTTCGGATGCTGAATAAACATGCAGTTTCTCCAGCCTGGCCAAGACCTATCAAAGCAGGGTTCCTGGGTATGAGGTCCAAGGATCTGCAACTGGAGCATGCTCTCCAGGCAATTCTATACACACTGGTATCTAAGAACCACTGCGCTCAGAACTAGGATATCCATCAAGCCTGATTTGAAGTATCTGCATGAGTCCCAGTGTCATGATGAGACCAAGAGAGCTTCTGTGTCCTTGAGGGGCTGGAGTATGCGTCCCCCTGAAACCCTTTCCCTGCCTGCCCCCAGCACTGTTGGGTGTCCCTTCTCTGTGCTTCCTCTGCCAACACTCTGTGCGGTGTTTCCGGGAGTCAGAATGGCAGGGTGGTCAAGAGTACGGTCTCAGAGGTTGCAGAAAGATAAAAAGATGATTGCATTCATGATTGTTATGATGTCTTGTACATAGAATATTGTCTTATTTGCTCTAAGACTCCATTAAAAAGCCAGCAAAAGCAAATGCATACCAGAAAAACGGTGGTATGCTCTTTGAATATTAGGTGGCCTAGTGCATGTTTCACCTAGGTCTCTGATTAATTCTATGAGCTTGGGCAAATTATTTAGCTTCTTTAGGGCTTCTGTATTTGTGAAAAAAAAAAAAGGAAAACAATAGTTTCCCTTTAACAGGGCTATTGTAGGAATCCAATGAGATCATATCTTGGAAGTGCTCAGCTGAGGGCCTGGGCGGGATAAGTACTCAAATCATACCCTTAATATCATTATTCTTTTTTGAGATTGAGTTTCACTCTTGTCGCCTAGGCTGGAGTGCATGTTGGCCAGGCTGGTCTCACACTCCTGACCTCAGGTGGTTCACCTGTCTCGGCCTTCCAAAGTGCTGGAATTACAGGTGTGAGCCACTGTACCTGACCAAGTGGGTGTTGTTGTAAGCCACTACATTTGTGGTCATTTCTCCCAGCAGCCACAGGACACTCATACGTCCATAAAGGCAGCTTCTCTGCTCTTTGATGCCTCTGACTCCACTTAAGCCCTCTTCCCCAGGGCTGAACCAACATACCCGCTTCCAAGTCTATTAAGTATTGAATTGTGTTCCCCCAAAAGATATGTTGAAGTCCAAATCCCCAGGATCTGTAAATGTAACACTATTTGGCAGCAGGGTCTTTGCAGATAATCAAATTAAAATGAGGTCATTTTGGGGAAGAAGCTAATCTACTGTTACTGATGTCCCTGTAAGAAGAAAAGAGGGTCGGGCATGGTGGCTCAGGCCTGTAATCTCAGCACTTTGAGAGGCCGAGGCTGGCAGATCACCTGAGGTTAGGAGTTCAAGACAAGCCTGGCCACCATAGGGAAGCCCTGTCTCTACTAAAAATGTATAAATTAGCTGGGTGTGTTGGCACACACCTGTAGTTTCAGCTGCTCAGGAGCCTGAGGCAGGAGAATTGCTTAAACTGGGGAGGCGCTGGTTGCAGTGAGCCGAGATCAATCCACTGCACTCCAGCCTAGGCGACAGAGCAAGACTCCATCTAAAAAAAAAAAAAGACACAAAGACACACAGAGAACTTGTGTGATGATGGAGGCAAAAACTGGGGTGACGCAGCTACAATTCAAGGGACACCAAAACTGCCAGCAATGACCAGAAGCTAAGAGAACAGCATGAAACAGACTGCCATCTAGAGCCTTCAGAAAGGACATGACTTTTCTGACGCTTTGATTTCAGACGTTTTGCCTCCAGAACTGTGAGCGATCACATTTCTCTTGTTTTACACCAGCCAACGTGTGATACTTTGTTCCAGCATCCGTAGGAAACTTATACAAATTCCCAAACTCTTTCCACTATGTCTAGATCCAAAGTCACCAAGAGGCCTGGCTTGGGGCAGCACTGGGAACTTAGACAGGACCCTAGCTAAGTTCCATTCTGAGTTAATAATTGTTATTAACTCACTCAGTTCATGCCCAGTTAGCAAGCATCATGAAGCACGTTAAGCCAGGATACGGCCTTTCTAAATATCCTGAGTATCAGGAGAAGCTTTTTCACACTGCAAAAGGCAGTCTAATTCTACGACTCGCAGGCTGAAAGTCAACTGTGGCTGCAACCAAGTCACTTAGCCATCATCAGCGCCAATCCTGCAGTGCTTGTAGCAAAGTCAGGGCATCTGTTTGATGAGAGGCAAAGGCGGCCGCGCCCCATGCTCTGGTTTCTGCTTGCACCTTATTAACGGGTAATGAAGAGTAGGTTCTGCTTTATTGATCTTGAGACCAGAGCTACGTGCGATGCTGCCTAAGAAAAGCCGCAAAGGATTTTATTTGATTTTTGCACACAGCAATAATCTCCCTCACCAGATTAGCTGGTGAACTGGTGGGCTTTTCACCTTGAAATTGTTGACAGGGTAGCCAAACAGGAATTTCTATATTTGCTAATCCTTCCTCAAATACACATCCCCACCGTCTGTGCCCTGTCAAGTGGGTACCTGGGAAATAGCAGAGACCACACTGTGGAAGGGGAGACACTCCAGTGCAGGAAAGATCAGAAGAAAGAGGTGACAATGACACGCAGCACGAAGCAGCGATAATGGGGTTTTGTCTTTGCAAAATTACAAGCCACAGTCTCACCTCATTCCTACCTCCCTTTTTTATTTCCCCTGCTCTCAAAACATACCTGACTAGAAAATCCCCAATCCAACTCCAGAAATGCCCTTTCTTCTTTAGCCATGTCACAGTGTTACCAGATGCCTTTTATGAGCTCTTTGGTAGAAACTAAGCCATGTGTCACTACTGGGTGTTGAAAACTCAGGAGTCAGCTTCCCTGCAGTCTGCTGGCGCTCAGTTCTTTGGCTCTGCCTAAAGTCAGATAAGGAAATGACCTTCCAGGCATGGTCAGATAAGACCTTAGGACACAGAAGGGCAGGCTGGCCTGGCCTCAGGAGACTGCAACAGCTGCCAGAGAGCCATGGCACTCCTCAATCCCCCGAGGAGCCTGGAAAAGACTTCCCTCTTGGGTTCAGGCATGTCCTCTGCTTCCTGCCTTTATGGAAACTGGCTTTTCGGGACCTTGGAGGACCTCCTATGGGGAATAGAAACTGACAGCCCATCCCGAGCCTGCTTTTCCATGGGAAAGGTGGTGGGAATTCTCCATGTCACCTTTGCAGAGAAAGAGAGACAAACATGGATCCAAATTAGAGATGGCTTCAGGTTCTGACGGATTCATCTCTCCCAATTGCCTTTGTAACACGTCTGTTAAATTTAGATAAGGCACAAATAGAGCCAAAAGAAAATCCAGAAGGGAGCCACAAAAAATTATTAAACGGTTGTAAAAATTGGGGATTATGAATGGAGGAATCGGGGTTATTTATCCTGGAAAAGAGAAGGCTGAGGAGGGACATATAAAGACTTCATACTAGATTAATTATGTAAATAAGCAGACACCCAGCTGGCATGGAATTTCAACCATTTGGCAGGGAGAGTGGGTATTAAGGAGGGTGACTAGTAGTTTTAAAATCATTAGTTGCCTGCACAGGTTTCTGGAGGGGTTCACTGTTGCTGAGTAATACAAGTTATGAATATGCCAGGTCTGTTTTAATGAGCCCAGACTTCACCCACCAAAAATCCTTTCCAGCCAAGCACGTGATAACTATAGATCTTCTTTGTCCTTTTCCTCAAGCAGAAGCCTTACATGGGTCCCTCGTAAGATGCACCTCTAGGGCTCATTCCTTCTTCAAGTCCCGGTGTAGAGTCTGGTGTTAGAAGGGACAATTAGAGACTTAGAGATTCCTTCGTCCAGAGAGGAAGATGCTGGAAGGAGTGCCCTTTGGGGAATGAGCTGAGCTTGGCCAGATGCTGCAGTTGTGTCCCCTTGCTGAAGTTAGTCACACTTGGCTGCTGGAGAAGTCTGCCCAGGTGCACTTCATAACCACACTGCCATCTTCTGCCTTTCATTCAACAGGACATGAATTGAGCACAGGCTGGTCCTCCTGAGCCCTGGCCCAACAAGGCTCCTGAACCTGGGCCCAGAGATGGATAAGAGGATGCTAAATCACATAAAAAATAAGGGTATGGTGAAATCCCATCTCTACTAAAAATACAAAAAATTAATAAGGTATGGTGGTGCACAGCTGTAATCCTAGCTACTCGAGAGGCTGAGGCAGGAGAATCGCTTGAAACCAGGAGGCGGAGGTTGCAGTGGATTGAGATCACACCACTGCACTCCAGCCTGGGCGACAGAGTGAGACTTTGCCTAAAAAAAAAAAAAAAAAAAAAAAAAAAAAGGCGCCCCCCCACTCATCCACACTTACTCTCTTACAATCCTGGAAGGCAACCTGTTTCAATGGGCTAGAGGCAAGGTGTTGGCTAGAGGAGATTCCACTGGTGGACTCTTTTAGATCCTGGTGGTTCCCGACATTCCTTAGCTTATAGCCACATCAGTCTAGTCCCTGGCTCCGTGGTCCCATGACCTTTTGTGTCCAATATTCCTCTGCCCCCCTCTTATGAAGGAATTTGGGATTATATTTAGTGGCTACCCAGATAATCCAAAATAATCTCTTCATTTGGAAATCATTAATTTGGACACATCTGCAATGTCTTTGCCACAAAAGTTAATATTGATGAGTTCTAGGGATTAGGATTTGGTAACTTTGGGGATCATTATTCAGCCTGCTGTAGTAGGGGTTCATCAGTTAGTGGGGGAAGTAGCCAGTTTATTCCCAAAATGCATGTGTCATCACAAACCAAGATGAGTTTCCTAAAAGAAAATAAGATACTACTGCGAATGTCACCCAATGAGACCTGACCCATTCTGTGTGTGCAGGGATGCTGTTTTAGTTGGGTTCCCACAGAAGCAGACCCTGCAACGATGATTTGTGTGCAAGGTGTTTATTTGAGAGGTGATCTCAGGAAACCGGTAAGGCAATGGGGGAAGTGAGACAGGGAAGAAAGGGCAGCCAGTGATGGGAGTTGCTTTCAAGCAGTTGCTTGTTCTTATGGGCAGCTGGAGCCGAATCCCACTGGGGACTCTGGGAGACAATGAAAACCACATCTCATAGTTATCCCCACTGAGGAATGAGGGACCTGGGGTATTTATCTACCAACTCCCCTTCTATTATTGGTTGAGTCCCTCTTCTGACGAGTCACAGGTATTCCCAGTAAGCAGCCTCTGTAGGGCACAGGTGAGTGATGATGGGATTCACCACTGACAGCTCTGCTGTAGATTTCCCCGGGCAGGTGACCTCTGAACTGCCACCTGAAGTAGAAGTAGGAAGTAACCAGCAACTGGGGTGGGGATGGTGAAGAAGAAGGAGAAAGTGTTAAGGAAGGAAACAGAAAGTGCCAAGCCCTGAGGTAGGTGGGGCACAGTGTAGTGTTGTATTAGTCCATTTTCACGCTGCTGATAAAGATATATCTAAGACTGGGCAATTTACAAAAGAGGTTTAACAGACTCACAGTGCTGGGGAGGCCTCGCAATCATGATGGAAGGTGGAAGGCACGTCTCACATGGCGGCAGACAAGAGAAGAGAACTCTTGCAGGGAAACTCCCCTTTATAAAAATCATCAGATCTCGTGAGACTTACGATCACAAGAACAGCATGGGAAAGACCCAGCCCCATGATTGAATTATCTCCCACCAGGTCCCTCCCAAAACACGTGGGAATTATGGGAGCTACAATTCAAGATGAAATTTGGATGGGGACACAGCTAAATCATATCAAGTGTCCAGAGTGAAAGGAGTTGAGGTGGAACAGCATCTCACCAGACCTGAGAGCCATTTGGTGCGTGTTGGATGCATGTGGTCCGTATCTGTTCTGGTTGATTGGTGCCTGTGCCTTGACAGTTGTTAAATATTTTGAATATCCTTCACACTGAGGTCAATATCTCTTTCCCTGGGTGGTTATGAGCATTAAATCAGCTACGCCATGTGAAAGTTATTTGCAGTTTGTGAAGTCCTGTGGAAAGGTTGTTGCTGTTTTTCTGCTGGGGCTGTTTTAACATGAAACATGATATGGGGGAAAGATGCAAGCTCTGGCTCCGATTCTCAGGAGTTTCCACAAGCAGGAACCTCAAGTCACTGCCATTGGCCTGTAATATAATTTTGGCCTGAGTCTATCTGGGACTTAAAGCTTGGAACTTAAAAGTCTACATTTTCTTTGGAGTCAGGTGGTCCTGTGTGCAAGTCCCAGTTCCAGGCCCTTCCACTGGCTGTCCAATGGCTTGGAGTCTGAGGCTCAGTTTTCCCACCTGCAAAAGGAAGTAATGACGCCAACTTCATAAGTTACGTGAGATGTGAAGGCAGTGATGGAAGTGGATCTGGGGCTCCTTACCCCTCTGTTTTAAGCATTTAATTAAAACAAGTCAGGATGGGCGCAGTGGCTTGTGTCTGTAATCCCAGCACTTTGACAAGCCAAGGTGGGTGGATCATCTGAGGTCAGGAGTTTGAGACCAGCCTGGCCAAGGTGGCGAAACCCCGTCTCTACTAAAAATACAAAATTTGTCTGGATGTGGTGGTGGGTGTCTATAATCCCAGCTCCTCGGGAGGCTGAGACAGGAGAATCACTTAAACCTGGGAGGCAGAGGTTGCAGTGAGCCAAGATCACGCCACTGCACTCCAGCCTGGGCAACAGAGGGAGACTCTGTCTCAAAAAAAAAAAAAAAAAAAAAAGTCTTACTGTACCTTATGTCCTCACTTAACTTCATTGGTAGGTTCTTGAAAACTGTGACTTTCAGGGAAATGAAATATAATGAAAGCAATTTTACTGTAGGCTAAATGGTATAAACAAGAGTTAAATTCCTACGGCACGTTCCTGGTCACAAAAACATCACCAACCTTCTTAATAAAGACCCAAAACACTTCTAATATTAAACAATGAAATAAAGATGAGCTATACATACATTTAAGAAAGATGAATAAAAACAAGTAAGATAATGGTTTGCTCAATTTTTGGTCAATCAGTGAGTGACGGTGGTCGTAGTGGTGGTGGGTTAAATCAAGGAATAAAGGTTTGCAAAGCGAAAATTGTCACGGGCACCTCCTGCCACCGTGCAGTTTGAAAACAAACAATTCCAACTAACGGTGGGCTGACTGACTGCTTTCTTGCTGCATTGTTTTTTATTGTGCATTTTTATGATTATTATACACAGTACTTCATGAGTTTTTGTTTTACAATACTTCATATTAATTAATTCACCTTCCAAATTGCTTAGTCTATAATAGTTTAGGGTCTTGGGTGGCCAAAGCCTCTACTAGCACAGGGTAGGAACTGACCCTGGACAGGACATCATTCCATCGCAGGGCACACTTACACCCACGCTCACACTCACTCATACTGGGGCAATTTATATGTGACAGTTCACTTCACATGCACAACTTTGGGATGTGGGAGGAAACCAGAGGACCCAGGGAAAACCCACACAAACATGGAGAGAATGTACAAACTCCACACAGAGGGTGGTCTGGGCCAAGAGTTATTGTTTTTTTTTTTTCTCATCAACATTGTAATAAAACAACATTGAAGAAAACAGCATTATTTGATGTCTGGATGTATTTATTGTTCATGATGGCCAGGTCTTCGTGCATTGTTGCTTGAGTCAGTCACAGTGAGTTGGCATTGCTACAAGTCACTGAGCAAAAGGCCCTCCCCTGGCTCATTCACCAATGAGTCTCCTGTGCCTGAAACAAAGCTTGGTAAATAGTAGATGCTCAGTAAATACTAACTGAATAAATGAGTGAGTGAGGTTTACTGGAGAAGGGATCAAGAACCTGAATTGATTTAGCTCTCCCCACATGATTATGGGATGAAGCCATGATAATTATTGACACAAAACATTCATTTTATACATAATGGAAGTATAACCAAGGATGCAAAGAGATTTGCTCCAAGGGTGCTCAGTGAATTTATTCAATGACCAGTCATTCCTCTCCTTGATTTAACAAACATTCATTGAGCACCTACAATGTTGCTGATGATATTAAAACCTCAGTTTCTATCAAAAAGCATAAGACATTGCCCCCACCCTTGATAAGCCATGACTTGGTAGTGGGTTCACATACATAAACAAAGGATCATATTGCAATGTACCATGATCTAGTATTTACACACATGATGTGCTGAAGGATACAGATGAAGGAACATCAATTCTGCTTTGGGGCCCGAAGAAACCAGTTGGGAAAGTTATATTTAGGATGAGTGAGGGACAGGGAGGTTCAGAGGTCCTCAGGCAGTGAAGGAGGGAGTGGGGTAGAAGGTACAGGATAGGTATGGGCACATGGTAGGTCATGGAACTGGTCAGTCACCCAGTAAGGCTAGAGTGGAAGACTGCTCACGTAGGCAGGAAGAAAGGTACTCCAGGTAGAAGTAACAGCAAAGTCAAAGAAAGCAGTCGGCAAAGAGATTGATAAGTTTGAAGAATTAAAAGATGAACCATGGGAATGAAGGAGAGTGTGGCAAGAAATGTACTTTGACAGAGAGAACTTGTGCCAGGTCATTCTGATCTTTGTAGGCCATGATAGAGAGTTCAGATTTTGTTCTAAATACAATCAAAGCCATTAGGAATTGTAGGCACTGTACTTCCAGTGAGCTAAGTTTTGGGGTCAGTCTGGTCACTGTGATGGAGCAGAGAGGGCAGGGAGGAGAGTCATCAGGAGGCTGTAGGTGCAGACCAGGGGAAATGCCAGTTAGACTACACTATGCTGTGGCAGTGGGAATGGAAGGACCTGATGTGCTTTCGTGAAATGTAGTTGGGGCATGTCACATGCTTGAGTTCTGTGTCCCTACCCTCTTTCACTGACCCATAGTCGGACAGACCACACTGCCACTGGGCCCATCGGGAGGCAGGGATGGGATTCAAGGAAGACTTGTTAGTTTGGATGGAAACACAACAGAGTATAGAATAAACTTTTTTTCAAATGTTGTTTCAATTTAATTCAATAAGCATTGGAGATGTATTTTCATCAGAACCCTCTCAGTTTTAAGGGGTTAATGTCTAACTCAAATGGGAAATGTATAGTTCACTTAACTGAAAAGGTCCAGGGAGTTGAGTCTTAGGCAAAACTGAATACAGGCGCTTGAATCTTGTTAAATGGTTTCTCTCCATCTCTTGGCTCTAGTTTTTTCTATGGTGACTTCACTCTCAGGCAGGGTCTTCCCATGTGATACCGGCTATTGGCAAACTCAGATCTGTAGCCTTATAATTTCACAACCCCAGCAGAGAGAGAGAGGGCTGCTGTTCCTGAACAGTCCTTGCAGAGGGCTGGCAATGATTTGCCCAGTTTGGGTCCCATGAACACGGTACAGGTAGTATGCCAGATGAACTGCTGGAATTGGCTAGGCTAGGGTCACATGGCCAGCTCTGCAGCTGGGGGTGGAGTCACCCTTATTTTCATGGACCAAGTATGGAGAGTGAGGTGATTTCCCAAAGACACACTAGGACACTGGTACGTGGAGAACATGAGAGATGGCAGGTAGACAGAAGGACAGGTACCTACTACGAGCACCTGCCATTGTATGCAAGCTCTGCCCAGTTCTCCTGCAGGAAGGTCAGGAGTGAATAATTCAGTTCCTATCCCCAAGATGCTCACAGGGTACCAGGGATGCAGGTACATACATATAAGCCTCTTTCACATGAGCCCACCTGTGAAGAGTGCCCTGATTTGATGGCATGTCCAGCACCAGGAAGCTCTGACTGCTTTTACTCAAATGGCACCTGTGGTCAAGGCACATGTTTTCTCACATTTCTATTTTAAGAGTCAATAAATCATTTCTGGTACCTTAACTGGATATTAAATCAGGGTGTTTTTCTTGTCCCCTAATATAGGGCCAAGATGTCTAAAGTTGACCTTCAGTCTAGTCCAACATCTGGAAATCAGGACTAAAGCCACCAGCACAGATAAAAATGGAGAACAGGTGGACCTCGGGAACAATCTGGGGAAGGAGGGGTTCCAGATGAGAAGTTACCTGCAGGGAGTAGTTGGGTGGCTTGAGTTCCAGCCTGAGAATGATTGTAATATATCTCCTTAAATCCATGTATGTAGGTGGCACTCTGTTCCTCCTTACCCTTGTATTTCATCTGCTCTCAGGGCTGTGTTTCTTTGCTTCTTGTGGGCATTTGCTTTTCAGTTCAGCACATATTTATTGAACCTTTTTGTGGGGACTGGCTAGTTATTCATATAGTTATAGTTATTCATAGCTAGGTTATATTCCCCAGCCTCCCTTAAGTTCTCTGTGACTGGATTCTGGTCTGTGGGATGTGGGATGATGTAAAGTCCACCTTACTTCAGCAAAACCTCCTGTGAAGTTCTCCATCAGATTTGCCCTATTCCTCTGTCTGCCACCTGGAAGAAGAGGATCTGGTGGGGGACAGTGGAGGCACAAGATGGAAAGAGGAGTCTGGGTTCCTAAATGACAGCAAGGAGTTGTCAACCACCCAAACTCCTGTGCAAATACAAAAATACACACCAGATTGTGACAGGAGTGAAAAATAAATCTTTACAATGTTCACTTGTTGAAATTTTGGAGTTATTTTCTTTTTGTTTTTGCTTTAGAATATAGAATTTAGCCTACCTTGAGTAATTAGAGTTAAAAAATATAAGAAATTGTGCCATGTGCTAGGTTCTCAGTGTTGAGCAAAGCAGGTGCTGCTCTGGCCTTGATGGAGTTTTCAGTCTTACCTGTTATTTTTTCTATTCCCACTCCCTCTTCCCCTCCTTGAAGGCAATAACAGATGATGCTGGGAGCAGTAGTCTTGAAATAACTCTGGTAAGTGCCCAGCAGAGCCAGATGCTGGGCTGAGTTTTGAAAATGAACAACTTCATTGGTACTCTGTGAGCCTTTCTTGGAGTGGGGCTTGTCTGTGGTCACAGCCTGATCCTTTAGGCCTTGCGAAGCTTGAAAGATCCTACAATTGTGCAGGGTAAAGAGATTTTTTGTTATATACACAAATTGTACTTTTTATTATTTCTCATTTTTCTTCTCAAACAAGTCCTTCTAATTAGTTAGAATTTCATTAATCCAGTCATTCTTCCATCCATCCATCCATCTATGCATCCATCCATCCATCCATTCATGTATTTATTCTTTAGAGGTAGTTTTATTAATAATAGTTGTCTTTTGTCAAATGCTCATTTGCCAGGTGCCATGCTATTGATATGACTAGTCCTTTTTAGTTCAAATGACAGTCCTACAAGGCAGGTGCCATGATTATCACTTAATAAATGATAAACTGAGGCCTTGAGACATTTCTTCAGAGTATGATCCCATATATGTTTTGGTAGAGCCTAGATTCGTAGTCATGATGCTGTCCTTCATTCTACATTTATTGGGATGCCCTCAAATGCCATGCCTGATGGAGGCACCCCCACCTAGATTAGCTGACTTGAAGGAGTTCACACTGTATTTGTGTGCACATTTGTGAAGATGGATAGTCAAAAGAGACTGTCATGTAAACAAGTAATGCAATTGGAAAGGTGCTGTGCAAAGTAGCTGAGAGAATCACAGGGCCCTGTGAGAGACTGGAAGGCACCCAGATGATCCAAGGTGATGGCCAAACCTACAAACAGGGGAGCCAGGGACAAGAGCAGGGATGATTGAATCTAGAGTCAGACTGATCTTACACCCTCAATCTTCCAGCTGGATGTCTTTGGCTGGGTCAGCCATTCTCTCTGTGACTCAGCTTCCCCACCTATAAAATCAGGATAATTTAGCTCATACTTAAAGAGTGGTTTTAAGGATTAAATAAGGTGGCCTCATAAGGATTAACTGAGATAATACATTTTAAATAGGGTTTGGAAATACTACGTTCTTGATAAATATTAGCTTATTTTGTGATAATGATGGTCTTGGTGATGGTGATGATGATGGTGTTGATGGTTGTGCTGATGGTGATGGTGATGATGGTCATGGTGATGGTGATGATGATGGTGATGATGATGATCATGGTGATGGTGATGATGGTGATGGTGATGATGATGATCATGGTGATGGTGTTGATGGTCATGGTGATGGTGATGATGATGGTGATGGTGATGATGATGATCATGGTGATGGTGATGATGGTCATGGTGATGATGATGATGATGATGGTGATGGTGATGGTGATGATGGTCATGGTGATGGTGATGATGATGGTCATGGTGATGATGGTCATGGTGATGGTGATGATGGTCATGGTGATGATGATGATGGTCATGGTGATGATGATGGTCATGGTGATGATGATCATGGTGATGGTGACGATGACACTTGTGCTAATGGCGATGATGATGATTTGGAACTAGAATCAAAAGAATAAGTTTTCCTGCTGTTTCCTTCATTGCAAATAATGTACATATGTATCTTTCCCCATACTCGTTATTGTCTCTCAAGTTCTGAATTGTCCCAGCTCTATCACCAAACCAGGTTTGTGGCCTTGGGCAGAGCATACAAGATGTCTTGGCTTATTGTTCTATCTATGGTGAGGGAGAATAGTGGGCTCTGGAGCTGGACTGTCTGGCTTACAAGCTAGCTCTACCACTTATCAGCAGCATACCCTTGAGGAAGTCATGCAACTCCTCAGAGCCCCAGCTTTCTCATCTGAAAAATGGTGATGAAAATAGTAATCACCACATTTAGGTGTTTTAAGGAATGGTAAAATGATCTGCATAAAACTATAAGCCTCATTCCTGGCACATGGTGACCTCTTAATGAATGCTAGATATTCTCATTTTGAAATTAAGAAGTGCCTTCAACTTTACTTGATGGCTTTTCTCTATACATTGTACCTTTATTTTTAGTTTGGAAAGTTGTATGCAGTGCCCCAGATGCTGACTTGTAAACGATTTCAACACCATCCTCATTCCTTTTGGCTCTCTGAGAAATGTTCTTTTTTAATGAATATGATAGCAAGACTTACTTATTACCAGGTTATTTCAGGCAAGAGTGATTTTTAACTCATTAACCAGATAATTATTGCAGTTCTCCAGTTACCTTTCTGTTCATAGACTTAATAAGGCCTGAGGTTATGTGGCAGAGTTTTCTTGGCTAAGATGGGAGAATTATTAAAGCTCTCAGGTGAAGGTGTGAAACCTTTGGTGCACAGAGGGTGGCCGTGCCATTCAAGCAGTCCATGATGGTGAGAGGGAGCTCAGCTGCTTAGGGAACTGGTACAGAGTTTCATTAATCATGGGACATTTCTGGTGTACTTGAAAATGTTAGTTTTACTTATGGGAAAGATATCCAGACGTAAATGTGTGTGTGCTGTGTGCATGTGCACACGGTAGGTTATACAGCACCAAGGGGTCAAATAGACTGGTTGACTGTATCCTGTAGTGGTTTGGAGCAGGTGTTGGCAAACTTTTCCTGTAAAGTAAATATTTTAGCCTTTGCAAGCTATAAGATCTTCATCACAGCTACTCAATTCAGCCAATATAGTATAAAAGCAGCAAGAAGATACGTATAAGTGAGGATGTGACTGTGTTCCAACAAAACTTTATTGTAGACATTGCAGCTGGAATTTCATGTAATTTTCATGGACCACAAACTGTTATTTTCTTTTGACATTTTTCTACTGTTTACAAGATAAAAACCATTCTTTTCTCATGAGCTGTACAAAAACAGGTGGTAGGTGGGATCTTGCTGGTGGGCTGTTGTTTGCTGACCTCTGGATTACAGCCTGCATCTGTTGCAGCTTATTTCAAGCACCGCTTGTTTCATTATTTACTTTATCGCCTTGGGCACACTCCATAAGTAGTCAGTCCCTCAGTCTGCTCATCTGCAAAAGAGAAATCAGAGACTTCCTATGTTGGTAGAGAAAATTTGTAAGAGTTAGCAGAGATTAAGTGCTTTAAACAGTATCTGGTGCATAGCACCCCCTTGAGAAATATTAGCTTTTATTGTTTTCATTGAATTACTGTCTCATGGAATTCTTACAACTACATCATGAGGAAAATAGTATTAATAGTATTATCCCCATTTCCCAGATGAAAACACTGAGGCACAGAGCTGTAGTCTGTCTGAGGCCAGAGTTAGACCATGACTTACTTATTTACACAAAGCAGCAGGGACCTGTCTTTGATGATGAACAAGTCCAAATTACTACAAAACTGCTTTCGTTCTTCGAATGAAGTGCCCAGGATTCCCATCCATCAGAAATTGCCTGTGCCTATTAGAAACTGTCATTTGGCAAGGGGATGAGGGCGGCGGCGGTGGCGGGGTTACAAGATGCACAGGTGGTATAGGGAAGGAGTGGCAAATCCAATGACAGCAACAGAGCAGCGGTTACTGCATTTTATTTTTTTGGCATTTTCTTCCATTGTTCTCCTTTGTGGACACACTCTGGTGTTTGCACTGGGGGCATCCCTGTTGTATTTGTAAATCCCTGGAGGTTGCAGTTGTAAAATGTGCCTTTATCCTCTCCCATTACATTTTTTTCCCTCTCTAATGCACCAAATTAGAAGATTGACTGATTTTCATTTTCCCTGGAAGGTAAAATTTCAGCTTAAATCACAAATGTCTGTGATGCACTTAGCAGCCACCGCAGCTTCTAACCAGTAACCATTCCTCCTTATTCCCTCTCTACGCAGGAGAATATTCAGGTCTATTGTGATTTCGAGATGCATTAGCTGCACTTAGAGTTAAGGATCAACTTTGGCTTCTGTGGAAGCCGCTGAGATTTAAAGGGTAAGAGCTCATCCCATTTAGAACATGGTGTATTCTTTCCCTCCTTGCTCATATCATTTATGAAAGGATAAAAGACTGGAGAAAGTGTCAGCGTAGATTCTGGAGGTACTTATATTGCTAGGACAAAAAAAAAAAAAAAAAAAAGAGATCACATTACCAGTAGCTGGCTTAGTTCTGCATGTTCCTATGTGATCAGTTTCCAAAGTTCTTCGTCTTGGAAGACAGGCAGCCCCAACCTACGGGAATCTGCTCACCCTACAATGGTGAGCAGACCCACTCCACCCATCTTTGCCATTCAAGTCTACAGCATTTGAACAGATCAGCCCATTCTGTGTCAAGAAACTCCTTGTGGATGTTTTGGACACAGCCCTGTGTCTCTGCAGGTTCAAATTCCCCTGAATGAGAGAAAAGTTAGAATCTTCCCTTCATATCTCAGCTTCTCTACTCATTACTCAAACCCTTGGGCAAGCTGCTCTATTACCTATTATCTCTGCTTCCTCTGGAAAATGGCAGGGTAATATGAATACCTTATTTATAGGGCTGCTGTGAGAATCAATATTTGTAAAACACCTGGAAGAGAGCTTGACATATACAAAGCACTCCAAAAATGTTGTCTGGCATTAAAAACATTTGATAATATGGGCTGGGAGGGATCACACTGCTTCTCAGATGCAATCCTTCAATGGCACCCCATTTCTTGTAAAAATAAACACTAATCTCCTCAACCTGGCTTACAAGACCTTGTTCAGTTTACCCTTATGGGCTTGTTCCATCCATCCACTTTTCCTCCCCAGCGACATGGTACAGGCACACCTCAGAGATATTGCAGGTTTGGTTCTAGACCACAGCAATAAAGTGAATATCACAATAAAGAGAGGCACACAATTTTTTTGTTTGTTTCCCAGTGCATATAAATAATAAACTACAGTTACGCTGTAGTCTATTGAGTTTTAAATAGTATTATGTCTAAAACATGTGCATACATTAATTTAAAAATACTTTATTGCTAAAAAATATGAATGATCATTTGAGCCTTCAGGGAGTCATAATCTTTTTGCTGATTGAGGGTCTTGCCTTGATGTGACATTGATGGCTTCTGGCTGATCAAGGTGGTGGTTGCTGAAGGCTAAGGTGACTTGGTAATTTCTAAAAATAAGACCACAATGAAGTTGTCTGCATCAATTGACTGTTTCTTTTACAAAAAAATTCTGTAAAAATTTTGGATAGCATGTGATGTTGTTTGATAGCATTTTGCCCACAGTAGAACTTCTTTCAAAATTGGAGTCAGTCCTCTCAAGCCCTGCTACTGCTTTCTCAACTGGTTTAGGTACTATTTGAAATCTTTTGTTGTCATTTCAATAACGTTCACAGTATCTTCCCAAGGAATAGATTCCATATCAAGAAACCACTTTCTTGGCTCATCTTTAAGAAGCAACTCCTCATCTGTTCAAGTTTTATCATGAGATTTCAGCAATTCAGTCACATCTTCAGGCTCTATTTCTAATTATAGTTGTCTTTCAGTTTCCGCCACATCTGCAGTTACTTCCTCTACTGAAGTCATAAACCCCTGAAAGTCATCTATGAAGGCTAGAATCAACTTCTTCCAAACTCCTTTTAATGTTGACACTTTGACCTCCTTCCATGAATCATGAATATTTTTAATGGCTTCTAGAATGGTGAATCCTTTTCAGAAGGTTTTCAGTTCACTTTGCCCCGATCCATCAGAGGAATCACTATCTCTAGCAGCAACAGCCTTACAAAATGTTATTTCTTTAATAATAAGACTTGAAAGTTGAAGTCACTTCTAGATCCATGGGCTGCACAATAGATGTTACATTAACAGGCATGAAAAAACTAATCTCTTACATCTCTGTTAGAGCTCTTGGGTGACCAGGTGCATTGTCAATAGGCAGTGATATTTTGGAAGGAATTTTTTTTTTTTTTTTCTGAGCAGTAGGTCTCAACAATGGGATTAAAATATTCAGTAAAGCATGCTGTAAACAGATGTGCTGTTAGACAGGCTTTTTAAAAATAGCACTGCAAGAGTAATTTAGGATGATTATTTAGGGCCCTAGGATTTTCAGAATGGTCAATGAGCATTGGCTTCAACTAAAAGTCACTGGCTGTTTAGCCCCTAACAAGAGAGTCAGCCTGTCCTTTGAAGCTTTGAAGCCAGGCACTGACTTCTCTCTATCTAGGCAATTGCTAGATGACATCTTCTTCCAGTATAAAGATGTTTTATCTACACGAAAAATCTGTTTAGTGTAGCCACCTTTGTCGATGATCTTAGCTAGATCTTCTAGAAAACTTGTTGCAACTCTCTACATCAGATCTTGCTGCTTCATCTTACATTGTTATGTTATGAAGAAAGCTTTCTTTAAACCTCATGAACCAAACTCTGCTAGCTTTCAACCTTTCTTCTGTAGTTCCTTACCTCTCTCATCCTTCAGAAAATTGAAGAGTGTTAGGGCTCTGGATTAGGTGTTGGCTTAAGGGAATGCTGTGGCTGGATTGATCTTCTATTCAGACCACTTAGACTTTCTCCCCATCAGCAATAGGACTGTCTTACTTTTATATCATTTGAGTTTTCACTGGAATAGCACTTTTTATTTCATTCAAGAGCTTTCTTTTGCATTCACAGCTTGGTTGATTGGCCTAAGAAGCCTAGCTTTTGGCCGGTCTTGGCTTTCAACATACTTTCCTCACTAAGAAGCTTAATCATTCTAGCTTTTGATTTAAAGTGAGAGGTGTGCAGCTCTTCCTTTTCCTTGAGCATTTAGAGACCATGCAGGGTTATTCATTGGCCAAATTTCATTATTATCAGTCTCAGGGAATAGAAAGTCCTGAGGAAAGGGAGAGAGAGAGAGAGGAAAGGCTGGTTGATGGAGCAGTCAGGCCATACACATACAACATTTACCTATTAAGTTAGCCTTCTTGTATGGGCATGGTTTGTGGCATCCCAAAACAGTTACAATAGTAACATCAAAGATCACTGATCACAGATCACCATGACAGATATCATAATAATTTGAAAGTTTGAAATATTGCAGGAAAGACCAAAATGTGACACAGACAAGAAGTAAGCACATTCTGTTGGAAAAATGACATCAATACACTTGCTCAATGCAGGGTTGCTAGAAACCTTCAATTTGTAAAATGTGCAGTATCTGCAAAATGAAATAAAGTGAAGCACAATCAAACAAGGTACACCTGATGTCTTTCAGTTGGCTTAAGGTAATAATTGCTGCAGCCAGCTCAGTCAAGCCCAGATTTGTTACATTTTCATGAATTTTTCAAATGTTTTGTTAAATACAGCTATCATTAAAAATTAAATTGCATCAACTTATAATTAAGTTATATGAAAACAAGGGTAAATGGGCACAAAACTGACCATTTCCTGATTATTTTACTACATTTTACTGTTTTCTATGCTTATTTAGTCCTATTATTTATGTATGGTGAAATCTATATAATGGGGAACAGCTGCTCATAGCTGCCAGCACTTCATTCAGTGAAGTCACATTGGCAGCTTGAAGCTGGCCATGCCAGGAGTATTTATACGACAGGAACTGGCAAACACCTCAGGGCTTGATGTCTTGTTTTTGAACTAGAAAGGCAGTCAGCAAACTTTTTTCTGTAAAAAGCTAGAGGAGTATCCTAGGCTTTGTGGGCACTGAACCCTCTGTTGCAATTACTCAACCCTGCAGCTGAAGAGTGGAAAACAGTCATAGTATATACATATATAAATAAATGAGTATGGCTGTGTTTCAATAAAACTTTATTTACCAAAACAACAGGCTCATAGTTTGCTGACCTCTAGTCTAGACTTAAAAAAGTGATAGAGAAAACATAAAGAATGCAAATTAAGTTTTAAAAATGTGTTGATTCTGGTAGCTGTTACATTGTATATTGCCCCCCAGAACACAGGACATATTCTTTAAACATTTGAAAACTATTATGGGATTCAGCAAAGAAGCTGCTCAAGACATTGACAAATAAGTGAAATTCTGACTTAGGTCATTGTTTTATTTTCAATCTTGCTTGTTCATTTAAATGGAAATGTCAATCAACATTGATATGGGAACCACACTTGCTCATCAGTTCTAACTCTAAGTTGGCTACAAGTGTAAGAGTTTGGAAAAAAATCAACAAAAGCATTCTGTGAGAATCAATTGGCTATGTGTACAATTTACAATATAGAAAACTGTATGTTTTATTATTTGTAAATTATGTGTTACTTATCTTTGATATCAATGAAATACATAATCAACATGTACGTGCCTAGAGATGCCTATATTGGTTTTTGAGTAGAGCCAACTATTAACATTACCGGAATATCACTGCTTGAATGGGGCAGGTTCTCTTTAGCTTCCAGGCCTTTGAGTGGTTCCTCCACCTGAAACAATCTCTTCTTCCCTTTGCCTACCTAACTCCTCCTTCTTTGATCTGCAGCTTAAATGTGACTTCTTCAAAAAAGACTTCTTTGATCCCTTCAATACCAAATGAGTTCTTCCCTTTATGCGCATTTTTCCTTGTGACATTTGCCTTAATTATAGTTAAATGATGAATTATGTGCTGGCTTATTACTTCCTTTTTACCAAAAGACTGCACGCTTCCCCAGGTAGATAGGTCCATCTTCTTTATCATCGTGTGTTTGGAGTCTTACGCAGTTTGTCGAAATATTATGTTTGTAGCTGAACTGAATTGTGATTTAAAAAAAAATAGGTCTGTATTTAAAAGTTTTAGTGTCAGCTCCATCCAGCCCAAGTTAAGTACTAATTCAGCAAGTTAGTTAAGTAATAAATGGCTATCACTCGACTACAAGATATTTGAATTCAGTTTTGAGGCCCCAGTAGTTGCTAAAAATCAGTGCCCACTTTCTCCAGGTATAGTAATTATTTCTCATATTGTTATTGACTGTCTCTTTAAAGACCAGCCAGGACAAATCTATTTCTGAAGCTGTTGTAAATGATTTGAAGCAGGAAGATGAATGGAATGGAATGAGGGTTGTTTAAAAGAGATTTATCCCTCTTATTCTTGCTCAAGAAATGAGTGGCCAGTTGCTACCAGCCCATCCCAAAAGCCAAGAGATAAAAGCCAGCAGCAGTTAATTTTCTAGTCCGTGTGCTAGTGACCACAGATATCTAACCACTGATTTCCAAAGGCTTACTATTATTCATACGTATTTACTATGATAAATAGCTCGTGTTTTCAGGAACACTGAGGATCTGTTTAGTCACTTTGGATTTCTGGTTTCATCAAGAGTTGGTGTCCGACATCTGGGGATGAGTGAGGGGTCCGGATACCCATTACAGAGGAAGAGTCTGATGGGGAAACTAGAGGGAGTTCCTATCTGGAATTTAAATTTAAGTTTAGGATCTCAGAAAGACAAATGGAGTTGAAGCTGTGTCAGGCAGAAGAGATATCTCCATTTCTTTTTCTGCTTTCTCAACATAAGGCAAATGTCAGTAGTAACCAGGTTTATTCCACAGGCATACTCTGCAATGTGTGGGTAATTGTGCCTATCAATTGTGACAAAGTCTTCAAGCATGAGGCAGAGAAGTTTACTATCCAACTGGATGCCCTCAACAATGTTTGCATCTCAACAATGTGTCCTCACATTGGCTGGCTTTACATATGCAGACAAGTGAGGACATGCAGAAAATCATTTCACTGGTCCTCCCCAGTGCATTGTCAATTGTGTGGAGGCTAACATGTAAAGTTATCAGCCCAGCAGCAGACACGGAGTGAGTTGTCCATAAATAGTCATTATAATTGTTCTGTTTTTCTTATTAGAATTTATTTTTGCTATGTAAAAAAAAAATCAAATGATCTATTGCATGTATATGTGAGTTTTTGTTTAAAGGCATATGACCCAATTTGTAAACATGATCATTATCTTCTCTGGGAAGAATACTAACCAAGGGAAAGAGTTAATGATTTGGCTGTGTAGAGCTCTCATTAAGTGATAGGTGACTGGTTCTGTGCTGAGTGTTTTTCATCATCGTGATCCTATGAGACATTCATCATTCCATCTCCATCTTACAAATGAGAAAACTGAGGCTTAGTGAGGTTCTATAGATGCTCAAGGTCACAGAGCCAACAGGTGACTGAGCTGGGGTTTAAAACTCAAGGGGGTATTTTAGTAAGTCTTATGCTTTTAAGCACCAAACTCTACCAGGATATAAATGGCAAAAGGAACTGCTTAAGATATGAAGAGAAAAGAAACACACTACTTAACACAAAACAAAAACTGGATACAATAGCCAGTTACCTGAATATGTATTCACTTATTCTTGCATTCAACAAATAAGTACATAGCACCTATCATGAACCAGTGACTTTTCTTAGGAACACAAAGCAAGCAAAATCCCTGCCTTGATGGCAGTTACTTCTTAGGGAAAATAGAGGATGACAAAACTGTAGAGAAAACAGAGTATACCAGATAGCAATGAGGGCTGTGGAGAAAATGAGGTGGGAAAGAGAACTGATATTGGAGCTGGGATTTCAAAAGGAAGAAAGTGTTTGAATTGAGACCTGAAGGAGGTGCAGGAACCACAGGACCATCTGGGGTCATAGTCAGCAACATGGCCAATGGGCCAACTTTGGCCCACTACTTGTTTTCATGAATAAAGTTCCACTGGGACTCAGCCAGGCCCATTAGTTTATGCACTATCTGTGTCTGTTTTTGTGTTCAAATGGCAGAGTTAAGCAGTTGCAATTCTGTGGCCCAGAAAAACTTAAATATTTACTATTTGGCCTTTTATAGAAAAAAAAAATGTGTCCACCTACATCTAGAAGAAGAGTTTTCCAGGGAGAGGGGACAGGCAGCACATAGGAGTCTCAGGATGGGAGTGTGCCTAGTGTGTTTGAGGAGGCAGGTGCACCTGCAACAGAATGGGCAAAGGGGTGAGTGGAGGGCAGGGCCTGGGCATGTAGGGGCCACTGTAGGGGAGAGAGGGAGGATTCTGCAGAGTGTTAACAGGAGGACTCTCGCTCTTTGTGATACATCCACTGTCGTAGGTTGAAGAAGCAACTCTGAGATGGAATTTAGCATTCAGGGCCAACATCTATGGAAAGCAGGGGCAGGAAGCAGCAGTGAGCAGAGGGAGAAGTCCAGCTATGATACAGACCAATGGCAAAGTTGGCCACTCACTAGGAGCTTCAGAATTGACCCTGTTTGGCCTAAGACTGCCAGGCCTTTATACTCCAGTGTTGATCGGTCATTGAATATAGGTCTTTCAATGGCAACGACAGTTACCCAACACCTATGGAAAGCAGGGGCAGGAAGCAGCAGTGAGCAGAGGGAGAAGTCCAGCTATGATACAGACCAATGGCAAAGTTGGCCACTCACTAGGAGCTTCAGAATTGACCCTGTTTGGCCTAAGACTGCCAGGCCTTTATACTCCAGTGTTGATCGGTCATTGAATATAGGTCTTTCAATGGCAACGACAGTTACAAGGAAGGAGCATCACCTGGGTGATTGCTGAGAAGCTGAGAGCCTAGGGCTGCCTGCTGACTGCACTCCCAGCAGCTGGTGCCATGGGTCCTCCATTGAAGTAGGATCTTGGCGGCGCATCACAATGTCCAGCACATAGAGGATGTAGGGAGTAACAGCTAAAGCAAGACTAATTAGGAGGCTACTCCAGAAATCTAACTGAGAGATGAAGGTGGCTTGAACCAGGAGGTGACCAACAGTTGGCAGACTCTCTCTTTTGAAGGTAAAGCTTTCATATATTCTCCATGGCCTAAGATCACCTTAAAGGAGTAAAGTAAAAGGAAACAAGCCAAGGGGAAAGGCTTCAAAGATTCAGTCTATGTTATTAAATCTCCCCACCCATTAATTATCATCCATGACAGTCTTTGCTTAGCTTAGGTTTACCTGTGCTCATCATTTTCCAGGGTGTACAGAAGGAACACTATTTAATCACAAATGTTCCAATCACAAATGCTTCGATGACAGGAATAGAATCTGTCACACCAGACAGGGCAGATAAGTCCTTGTCACATGGCTGGGTCTGTCCCTGCAGTGACTGTGCTATTCATAGCAAGAATGTTGTGTTGCTAAACTTGGCATGAAACAATACAGTTATTTATGCAACTTCATGGCATAGAGTATCGCCTTGGATTTGAGATTCTGCTAAAGCTACATGAGTGGGCAAATCAAGAAATTGTATTCCATAATTTGTTTCCAATCCGACAGAGTACTATGTGTAATAGATGAATAAGCTTATAGATTTTAGCACATTTATTGCAGTGTGATGTGGTTTGACACAGTGTCTATGAGCTGTGTGGGGTGAAATGGAAGGTTTAAATGGATTCCAGCTTCATTATCCCACTGTGATCTGAGGAAAGCGAGACCACAATGTTGCCATCCAGTAAAGCACTTTATCAAATTCCTTCCCGAGTTGAACAGCACCGTTCTGCCAAAGAAAGCTATTTGCTGGGTAGACTGTTTAGCAAGTTGCATTTTTAACTTGGGTGCCAAGCCAGCCAATGGAATCTAATGGGCTTTGCTTACAATGTGCATGGCTTGGCTATTTACATGAGATTGACAGTATGAGAAAAACCAGATGCTATACTCACTCGGCTGATTTAGAGGTTTCTCTGCTCATTTGAATTCAGCCAAGCTAGTAAGTCTTGCCCTGGGAAAACCTGCAAGAGTAAAAAGAGAACCAATAAAAGCGATTCATGAAAAACCTGAAGTGCATAAGAAATTAATTCCCCTGAGTTTCCAAACTAGTCAGTAAGCTGCGCTGAGGTTTTGCTTTCTATGTTTCTCCTTTGCTTAGGGACTGGTCAAAATCTTGAAGCCACCTGTTGATTTTTCTCTCTTTAAACTGCTTTGATGGAAGAACACCCAGGGTGTAATGGGCACCTGGGTGGGTGGGTGCCTAACTAAATATATTTATATAATCCTTGAAACATGTTTAACTCTGGAGGTTAAGGAAGGCCCCAAAGACAAAGCGGAGTTGTTAAGGGAAGAAAAAAAGAGCTTCTTAAAGGTTGAGACGGTGCCACTCGTTGATTCTAGAAGAGTTTGCAGGGGCTGTTCCATGTCAGACACAATGCTAGCCTTCCCAGATGCATTGATGAACAAGTTGCAATTCTTGCTGTGGTGAGCTAATGGTAAAAATAAACAGAGCATTGCCACACACAGACATAAGAGCCATGGGGCAGCATCCCATTCCAATGCCTGGTACATATTAGGAACCCACTAAATATTTGTTAAGGTTCATTTTGTGATGGTATTTTTTTCCTCTCTCAGCTAGCTTAAATCTGTTCAAGTCTACCATAGTTAATACGATACTTTTTCTGATGTTTATCACCAACAAATTTTTAGAAAAATCAGGCTACACAGTCACTCTCTCCACCTTCTTAGGATACACTCACTCTCTTACCCTTTCACTCCTTCGGGCAATTTGATCTGCTATCTTTTCCCGCCACTTTAAGAGAAGGACTCTTGATGGGGTTCCCACACCTGGTCAGACGGCCTCTCTTGGTTGTCTTCCTCAATCCTTTCATTGTGTTGTAGTTGGGCAGTTCGTCCACCTTTCACTTCTCAGATGCAGCATAATCGTGTTTCTTCCTCCCCTCTGAATATTCCTTTTCTGCCTCTCTGCATTCCTTTTCCTCTTCCCAACACCTAAGTGATTCTTAAAAATATTCTCTGACTTTCTATGCCTTCTCCATCAGTGTTAGTTTCAAGTTATCTTGTCATAGTTTCATTTAGGAGATAATGCCTGAATCTTTATCTTAAGCCTTGAACCCTCTAGAACAATTTCATTTGTGTGCTGGGCACCTGGATGTCCCAAAGGCATGTGAACTCATCATATCAGGAGTCAAACTCATTCTGACTAATCTTATTTAATGCTATTTCCATTCACTTGGTCATCCAGGTGGAGACCTGAGGGTCAAGATGGAGCCCTCTCCCATGTCTCTCTCTTTGCTGCTCTCAGATGGACCCAGGGGTCATGTGCTGTCAACTCATCCATCACTATATTTTTCTCCTTTGTCCTTCCATGTTATTTCCATTTCACCCACCGTTGTGTGATACCACAGCGTCTGTTTTACCTCCCACTGAACAAAAGAAATATAATCCTTGAAACATGCTCCTTAGTGTGGAAGAGAGGGGTGGTCTGATGACTTGTTTCAAAATGATCTCAATATCAACCACTGCCCCAACGGTCTTGCATTTCATACTTAAGCAACATATTTCAATGCAGAGAAGGTTTATAGTGTGGTGGGGATTGGAGGGTAGCTTTTCAATTCTGCTCTGTTTGATTTTTGACTGATGACCCCAGACACAGAGATTTGGCCTGGCAGAACCTGCCCTGAGTTCTATAGAGGACACCTTCCCCATACTTCTTGCTCCTTTTCCTCTTCCTCTATAATCTCTAGGTTCTTTCACTGCATTTCTTTTCTGTAAACAGCTTTACTGAGGTATAATTGACATACAAAAAATTGCTCCTATTTAATGTATACAGTGTGATGAGTTTGGATATATACAAGCACTGGTGAAACCATCAGCTTCATAATCAAGGCCTCCAATATCATTCACCTCCAAACGTTTCCTTATACCCCTCCAGTGTTTGTTGATTTGTTTGAGGTAAGAACACCCACCATGCAATCTACCCTCTTAATAAAATGTTTAAGTGCACAATGCAGTACTGTTAATTACAGGCGCTGTGTCGTACAGCAGACCTCTAGAGCTTACTGATCTTGCTAAACTAGCCACTTGTCACACATTCGTTAGGTTTCATGACAGTCTGTCCTCTGAGATGGGCTAAGAGTTAGTCTGCTCTCAAAGAGTTTCTTGCAAGAATACGATGGGTGTTTTGTGGTGAAAAGTGAAATAGCAATAAAAAAAAAATCAGTCACTTCCATTGTAAAAATAAACGTAACTGCATGGCCAATATGTTATTCTAAAACAGAAGTTGGCTTCTTACCTGACTTTACCGTGCACAGAGGACTTGAATTTGTGTTCCTGTCAAACTCTAGGAATGTGAAGATGTGGAAAGCCCATCCCAAACAAAAATAAGCCTCTTGTCGGAGTCCTCACCTGAAATCTCTCTCATTCTCGCCCATGCACCTTTCAAATCTGTGCTATTAGTACATCACCTTTCCGCCCTAAAACGTTTAGTGGCTCACAAGCTAGTTTCCAAATTCCTTAGCTTAGTATTTAACGCTCCGCTACCTTTTCTTAATGCACTTTTACACTTTTCTCCATGCTGTAACTA
The DNA here is from genome assembly GCF_029289425.2 of Pan paniscus. Lineage (NCBI taxonomy): Eukaryota > Metazoa > Chordata > Mammalia > Primates > Hominidae > Pan > Pan paniscus. The sequence continues at coordinate 92,490,224 of NC_073267.2, forward strand.
AACAGCACTACCTACTAAAATAGAAAGATACCTTTCAGGTTCCTGACCCCATGCCAGTATCTACCATTTCCTTTTCCTAGAATTCTCTCTTTCTCCTTATTTAAATCCTATCCATTCTCTAGTGCATTTGGGGGAAAATGTCATCTCTTTCTGTAGGCATTAACTCTCTATGCCCTAAAATTTCATATAACCTTGGTGGTTCCTTTTATCTCACACATTTCACCTATTTCTTTGACTAATATTATTCATGAACATGTCTTACCATTTATTCTGCTGCACCTACAACCCCTGGTGGCCAGTGGCTCTCTTACTAACTTTTGTGTTCCCTGTGCCTCACACATCACAGACTTCCCAGAACCTTTTAGTGGATAAAGTTAATGCAGAAATGAGTTAAATATTCAAAGAAGCAGTGAGCAAAATACGTTTGTTATTCTTCCTTTCGGAAATGAATCCTTGCTATTCCCCACCCCTGGGAACTGTGCCCTGGTTATGATTGAGATCTCATAGTCACTCATCATTCATTCTTTAGTTAGAATTGCATAACATTTTATTCTTTACAATAAAGATAACTTGTTAATGGCTTAACCAGATGTGATTTAACTATTATATTTTTTAGTAATTACATAAATCAGAGGAAAAATCCTTTTCAGATGATATGCCCTTATGTGTGATTTAGACAAGCTGACCACCTACTTTTAGATAAAGAAATCATCTTCTGCCAAGATGGGGCTAGATGTGAGGGAAGAGAAGTTTCCTACCAAGAATTTCCATTTAAATTCAAATTTAGAAGCTTTCTTAGTCCCTGAGTCTTATTCCACTTCAGACCTGTTGAAATTTTCCTCATGAAATATGCTTTAGTTGTCTTGGTAAATTTTAAGAGTGAGAGAAGACCAAGTAACAGTTTACAAAGTTAAGAATCATTTAAACCTACTTACTCTCCCTGTTTAAGCAATGAGGAGGATTCTGTTTATTTATTTTTAAAAAGTGTTAAGGGAAGAAGTGCTATTTCAAATTAAAGGAAGACACAGGAATTTGCCTTTAATTATTCAAAATAGTTTAAATCTTGGTTCAACTATATTTCAAACAACACCTTGTCTCTACAAAAGAAAAAGGAAAATACGATGACACTCAGACTTTGTCAACTTTTTCCAAATATTAACAAGTTAAAAAAAACGATTGGTTCTGAATGGTGAGATAAATATATGCCACCTGTAATATTTACCTGAATAGTATATATTCAGAATGCAATATTGTGTAATCTCTTTTAACTTTAAAATAACCCTTCTTTGCCCTGCAAAGATACTTGAACTCTTGGTGTTGGCTACCTATGAAATTATGTCAAACACATAGATTCTACATCTCCAGATATTCAAAACTAATTATCCCTTAATTTGCAAGTGAAAGCAAAATACCACCTAATAGACCATTTCTCTGGTAAACCTTTCTTTATCTTAATGAGCAGAATGTGGACGCCTATTACAACCTGATTTTAAAACCTCCATGCCACTCAACAGGTTACTCATAAGACTGACCAGATGGAGGCAACAAAGATGTAAATATTCTTATTTACAATATGGCCTGAGCTCATATCTGTCTATTTAGCATTTTATTATAATGCATGCCATCCCAACAGAATCAATAGTTGATTGATTTCTTATGTAAGAGACTTGAGTACTTTAATTCTGGATGGAAACTCATCAGCAACTTCCAGTTGATGAGATGACGTTCTACATTTGGTGAAACTGGGCTACATTTAATCATCACAAACTTCAAATTGTATTATCCCACTTTCCAGATAATGTACAGCGTATTAGCCCAACCCGCTTTCTTCAGAAGTGTCTTTAAACAGAGATGGGCTGTATCTAGATGAGGGTGGAATATGCCAGTGTATCGGTTAGCCGTTCCTATAATAATGCTGCATAACAAGCCATGCTAAAACTCCATGGCTTACACATTGCTCCATAGGCTGAGGGGTTGGCTGATCTAGGCTGGGCTCAGCTGGGCTTGACTCCAGACTGTGGGTTTCATTCAGGTCTGCTCCATGGATGTCTCATTCTTCTGAGGACAGCGTGCTCCTTCGGAAACATTCTTTTCCTGATGGAGACTGAAAGTTTCCAGGTTAGCATATAGAAACACATGATGCTTCTTGAAGTCTAGGTAGGAACTGGTGCTCAGTCACTTCCACCCACTGGGCAAAGCAAGTCCAATATCAATGGGGGAACATTCTGTTTGGAAGAACTTCAAAGCCTCATAGCAAAAGCCTCCATATGGGGAGTAGTGAAAAATTGGGAAAAATAATACATTCGATCACAGCTGCTTTGTTTTAGGGTTTATATAAAAGAAATAACTTTAAAAGGGGTTACCTCCTTCTCACGCCTATATTTTTAAAAGTAAGTGTATTACTCTACATTGAATAACCCAAGCTAAAAGTATTTTATAGTTAACCTTGACCTAGTATACATACTCTCTCACTCTCACTCTCCCCGCACCCCCAAACCCAACAATGACCACAGATCTTCCTTTCCTTCCACTTTCACAACCCAAAACTTGTCCTGTTCATTCTCTGCTCAAAAGCCCATCAGTGAATCCCTGTTTCCATTGATATAGCTCAAACCCTCGGCTAGCTTTACAATAACCTTCACAATGTGTGGTTTGTCTCTTCCATCATTCCGTGTGAATTTACTTGTCTGTCTTTCCACATGTTATTTCCTCTGCTGGGACACTCTCTTTTCTCTCTCCCACCTGTCTGGCGAATTGATGTTTATTCGTCAGAGCCCAGCTCAAACTTTACAACGTCCGCACATCCTTCACTAATCCCCTGCAGGCTTTTCTGTTTCCTTATCTGTGGTTTACAAGCATTTTATACATATGTCTATAAAGCACTTATAATAATAGACTGGAATTAGTCATTCATGCACCTTTTGCTGCTAGCCTGTGAAATCCTTGAAGATGGGGGTCCATGCCTCATTCATTTTCTATCGTTAGCATTCATCTCCATGCCTGTAACATGGTAGGCTTCAAATAAGGTGGTTGGATTGAAAAGAAGGAGATTTTAAAAATAAGCATTTAAGAAATAAAAAGGAGAAACGGCCATGGCACAAACAGTTATGTTCAATCTCGCCATTAATTAAAGAAACTATAAACAAATAAAAATTATAGATCGATTTTTATTTTTCAAATAGGAAATTATGTTTTTAGAAAGACAAGACATAGTATTGAAAAAAACATGGATATCTGGCATTGCCAATTGCAGTCTAACTGACAATTTTCAGGGATTTTTATCATTTCTCTTTCTCAAGTACTTAAATATATTCATATGTGTTGACCCAGAAATTTGATTTTAAATAATTTATCAAGTGGAAATAAAGATGTGAAAAAATTACATAGGGTTACTGATTATAGCATCATTTATAGTAGGAAAAAATTGAAACACTCTAAATTTCTTACAATATCAGACCGGTTATATAAATCATGGTGTGGATATAACATTGGGCCAAAACGTCTGCCATTATTAGAGGCACAGTTAATAAAATGGGAAAAGGTTTACCATGTATGTTCCGACGTAAGAAATTAAGAGCACAAGAAATGACAATCTTGTAAAATATAAGGGCTATTGTTAGTTACATCCCATGTACGCCAAAAACTGAATTTGAAAGAAATACAGGAAAATATTAATAGTGATTACATTTGGATGTAATAATCACAGGATGATCTTATTTTTATTTTTTTCTTTTTGCCTTTCTCTTGTTTCCAAATTTTCTACAATGAACATACATAGCATTTATAGTAAATGAAAAGATCTAAAAATATTTTAAAGATATAATTATGATACAGTAACTTGTACTGTTATCTGGGCTTGTGTGAGCTCTAAGTTATTGATTATGTATAGCTCTTTATGTGAGTTTCTGCTACTTTTGAGCCTTGACTTTTTTATCTTTAGATTGGGTTCCATTTCTCTTTTGTAATTAACTAAGAACTGAAATGAATTTTCTAAATAGAATTGTTCTTATTTTAAATATGAAATTCTGTTTTCTCTAATGTAATTGTACCTGAGTGAAAGTAACTGCAATGAGGACTATAAAGGAAGATAAAGTAGGAATACGATGTATAATTTCCCTTTGCATAATTGTAACTCTGAAGAACGCATGGTCCCAGCAGAAAAGTAATTTAAATTATATCACAACAAATGCCATATTTTAAAATAGAAACTATCCATCATGTACTGAGTAAAGCTGGTGGCAACCTATACATCTCAAAAATATACTGAAAATCCCTCCATGAGTCCATTAAAAACAAATTGATTGGTTTAATTCCAGCACATGCTGAAGGAAAGTATAAGTGACATTAATGTAATTTTAAGTGCATAAAATTACTAATTACATATTTAGAAAAAAATTATGTAAGAGAATAACCATTAAAAATAATTTTTATTATAAAATATTGAAATGTGTACAATGTGAACAGAATAGTATAATAAATCCCATGTATGTATCGCCCACAACACCTTTTATTTCTCAGTACAATTTTTATTTTGGAAATGATTTTTAAAAATGTAGAACAATGCTTTTGTCTTTATCTTCTGGGCAAAACCAGTTTTGAACAACAGTGAACATTTTAATAATTGTAGACCAGTGCTAATATGTTTTTTGTTTTTGAGACAGGGTCTCGCTCTGCTGCCCAGGCTGGAGCGCGGTGGCACTATCTCAGCTCACTGCAGCCTCAGACTTCCCAGGCTTAGGCGATCCTCCCACGTCAGCCTTTTAGGTAGTGGGGCCTACAGGCGCAGACCACGGCACCTGGCTAATTTTTGCATTTTTTTGTAGTGACAGGCTCTCACCGTGTTGCCCAGGATAGTCGCAAATGATCCACACACCCGCTTCAGCCTCCCAAAATGGTGAGATTACAGGCATTAGCCACTGCACCCATCTACTAATACATATTTTGAAGGCATAATTTGAAATCTGTTGGAACAAATGCTCCAGCAAAGACATTAAAATATATTTTTCACTTAGAGAATAGACATACCTTTCATGTACACAATTTAAAATACAGACCCAACACTCAGCATTCTTTTCCTTGGTCACCATAAAGGGTGTGAATATGGAAAACATGTCAAGTGTTGCTCCTTCCCCAGTGTTAATGTTTTCTCACATTCCTGTCCAGAGATAGTTCTCTGCATCTTTTACATTAAAAATCTTGCCATAAGTGTATTTTTAATACAAATATTTTCTATTTTATACATATGACATAGAAAAATTTCAAGCTATTCAGGTGTATGTAATTAAATTTGATTTTTTACAGGAAATTTTGAAATTGTTATAGTGATTAATTGATTTGTTCATCTGGCATGTATTAGGCACCTACTATATACCAGGTGCTCTTTTAGACTTTAGAGAAAACAGTGAACAAGATGGATAAGGGATCCCATTTTTAAAGCACAAAGTTTTCTCCAGCTATTTCTTAATGGAGAGATTAAAGAAATCTTCGCCTCCAAGAAGTCTGGATCTAAGTCACCTCCCCTTACTTGATCAGGCCCATTTCCACCCCCTAGTTCAGTTGACAGAGATAGGATGGCAGCCTCTGCCAGCATGTTTCAGGATATACCCAGGGAGCAAATACCCGGTTGGAATAACAAAGTCCAAAGCAAAGCAAGAGGGTGATTGTTAAATGAGTAATTAGAATAAACACTGAAAGATGGTATCTGCCTGGGCCTCTCATTTTCTCGCTTTTGTAGTCGTTTTTCATAGGTTGGACTTCTTGCCCTCCAGAGATAATGAACCACAATATGCATCTATCTGTGGGTAGCAGTAGCTTGAGTTTGGGATTGTTCCTCGGGTTCCTAGGGATTTTTTTGAAAACCAGGGGAGGATTTTCTGAACCCAATTGGTCCAGTTAATGTATCTATACATCTTACTTCTCTCTTTTCCGGGCATAAATCTCTGGGCTGGCTTCTGGAATACCAGGTCCCTTTCCCCTCAGTTCCTGTGTATCCTGTGTCATAGCTCCAAGAAGGAGCTATAACAGGGTTAGAACAAAGATCTCCCCTCCCTACTACTCCTGGATAAAAATCACAGCTAAGCTGTGATTTTTGAGTGCTTAGCACATGCTAGGCACTGCAGTGAATACTTCTATACACATGATCGCATTTAAGCTCCACCACCTATTTCGAGGGCTGCATGAATTTATATTTCTTGTGCTACATATGAGGAAACTGAGGCACAAATAGCCTCGGCCATTCGTACAAGGTGCAGAGCCTGTAAAATGGCAGCTTGGCAGTGATACCCAGTTGTATCACTCTAATCCCCAGAGCTTGTGGCCACCATACAGGGCTGCCTCTCACAAGACACATAAATAGCCATATGTCTCATAGGTAGCATTGACAGAGTCAATTCTTTTCCAGTACGGAGAGCGGTGAATTTTGAGAAGTGACTTTTTGGCAGAAATGCAATCTAGTGACAAATCAGCAAAAGGTTAGAGTTCAGATTAAAACTCAGAATCTCTGACTTCAGAGTCTACAAGTTAATCTGTGACACTTTAAAGGCTCTGGGAAACAAAAGAATACTGTTGAATCTGGTTACCCCCTCAGACTCAGGCTGACTTGGAGTTGTGTGCGTGGGGCGATGCCATTCCAATGGTAGCCGCTTTGCTTTATGGAGTTTTAGGAAGAAATCTAAGCTTCAGTAGCGTTTCCCAACCGAATGCATTATTAAAGATACAACGTGTAACTCAGGACTGATTTTGACATTTTAAACATGATTTTTCTCCATTAATAGAGTACCATAAAGTCAGCAGTAACAACATTACAGAAAGCTGAAAAAGAAAATACGGTGAAACCCCGTCTCTACTAAAAATACAAAAAATTAGCCGGGCATGGTGGCGGGCGCCTGTAACCCCAGCTACTCAGGAGGCTGAGGCAGGAGAATCACTTGAACACGGGAGGTGGAGGTTGCAGTGAGCCAAGATCACGCCACTGAACTTCAGCCTGGGTGACAGAGCGAGACTCTGTCTCAAAAAAAAAAAAAAAAAAAAGAAAGAAAGAAAATAGAAGCTAAGGCTTACCCATAATCCTAGTGCTCTTATAGAACTATAACTTACTTGTCCTAGAATTTTTCATGTAGTCCCATCATATATCATCATCATAGGTCATTGTCACCTTTTTCTCCCTTAGGTATAAGCCTTTTCTTATGTTATTATCTCTTTTCATAAATAGGATTTTTCATAGTGACATACACATCATTGAATTAATAAACCACAATTTAAGTAACCATTTGCACATTACTGAATATTTAGCTTGTTCTTTTAGTCCCCTCCAGTTTGACACTGCAAACACCAAATTTGGTCCTCTGTTATTTTAGTTCCAGAAAATAATTTTTTAGAACTAAGATTACCAAGTCACTAATATTTTTGTGGTTCTTAATGGATATATATTGCCAACTGCTTTTCAAAACTATTGTTATATTTAATACTATCAAAATATATCCATTCACAAGTTTAATTACACTGTCTTCATCATTAGTCATAACGTTTTGAAAACATAATTGCCAGCATAAGAGGGAATCTATCTATGTCTTTCTCTGTATTTCTCTCTCTCTATATATACATACATTTTACATACATATAAACACACATCATACATACTATATACTATATACATACTATATATTATATGCATGGTGTGTGTGTGTTTATATATAAACACACTGTTTATATATATGTGTTTATATATAAACATACTGTATGTATGATGCATGTATATATACATATTTTAAATAATTTCTAAATCATACTCAAATAGAGATGATAGTACTTTGACATTTCTTTAAAATCTAGGCAAACCTGAGATGCTGTTATCATTGAAAGTAGAAGGTGTCCCCATTATTGGCAGGGAAATAGATTCCAGAATTTCATATTCTCTCCAGGCCAGCCACTACAAATGAGAACTGAAGAATTAATCTAAGACTTTTTTCATTTTTAAAAATCGGGTTATTACTTTAGCAGAAATATGACTTTATGCCTTCATAACTAATTGTACTAATTTATGAAGAAAGTACATTTTTATTTAAAAAACCGACAGACATACTGGAAGAAATTAATCCACTTATTTTCTTCTCAAGTAAGTGGTTTACTGAAGCATACATATATGTACAATTTCATTTTCCTAAGACCTAGAAAAAATTCCCAAACTGATTTTTTAAAATTTTTACTTAAAAAAAATTTCAACTTATAAAGAAGTTGCAAGAGTCGTACCATAGTTGGAAATACTCTGAATCATTTGCTTTGTTTTGGTGTGATAGAGATTTTTTGTAACGATCACTTATAATGTAACTCCCTGGAATATTAAAACAATTGTTAAGGACCTGATGTTGTGATTAGAGCAGCCCCGTTTCTTTCGTTTTTATATTCCTGACAGTGAAAATTGCTGTGCAAATAGTAGAAACTCAGAATGTGTTGTTGAATTGAATTGTTAGATTGTCTTAGTCCTCTTCTATTCAGGCATTTTCTAAGACAATGTGATTGATACAAACAAGTAGAAAATATGCTTTCTCAATGCAAAGAGTTTTATTTCCAGTGGGACTGTTTAATCAGAATGAAATGTTGTTGTACCACGATGACTGCCCTGCCCTTAGAAGTCAATTATTTTATGATGGAGAAAAAACTGTGGTCCGTAGATCAGTAGAATCAGCATACCTGGGACCTGGTTAGAAATTCATAATCTCTGGCCAAAACCTATGGAATTGGAATCTACAATTAGAAGACTCTCAGGAGTATGCACTTTAAAGTTTGAGGTGTGTTTATTCAGGTAGCTTTCCTTTCTTCTCATATAGTTTTTAGGTATAAATGAAAGGTCTGGATTATTTCACGTATTGGCAGATGTGTATTTATTTTTTAGTGCAGTGCTTCTCAAAGTATGGTCCCTGGACCAGCAGCATCTGCATTACCTGAGAACTTATTTGAAATGCAAATTCTTGGGTCCTTCCTCAGGTCCGAATCAGAAACTTTGAAGAATGGCACTACTGTTTAACAAGCCCTTCAAGTAATTCTGATGGCTAGAGTTTGAGAACCACTGCTTTAATGCTTACGAGAGTTGAATTAGTTGTTTAAACAGAAATCTTAGAGGCTTTGAATCCACTTACAAATTAGTCTTTTCAAAGGTGTACTTTTTAAGTGTCTGCATAATGTGAATGTTGTGAAGTATGTCAACTCTTGGGATTTAGGAATAGCAGAGTATTAGTATTCCAGAGGCAAAATTGTAATTGGCCTTTTCACTTGCATTTTTCCCACAAGTGACAAAAAGCTAAAATTAACAATAGAAAGGCATTTGTTTACATCCAGGCAACCTTCTTTTTTAAAGACCAAGGCACAATTTTACATAGTTGATAATACCTGGAAAAGCTTGGGCTCAACTTGAGGAAGTAGATTCCATTTTACTTTTCCTTTATTTCCCAGATACAGAGAAATCCATGTTAAATGCCTTCCGTGGGTCCAGAACTTCTTGCTTGTTCTCTTGGCCCACAGTCTCCTATTTGACAGAGCAGCTGCACTATAATAAATGACTCCCTGGCATTTCAGCATCATAGCTGGGGACTCTGCCAAAGCCCTGGCCACGTCTCTGTAGTGGGACGTACAACAACTAAGAAAAGAGGCTGGATCCACAAACCCCACAGGAAATTAGTCTCATTATTGCAACTCAATTCATGTTCCCATCCAGAAGAGGGCTTCATTGCACATGGCAATTAATTTACTATGCAGAGTGTGTTTTGCTTGGTATCAGCTTTTATTCTGACTTTCAGGACAAGATGGTTGCCTGAGTTCTTAATTGTGTGTGTGATTTGACAGTCAAGATGCGCTATGGGAATCATCTCTTGGTAGTGTCATCAGCAGAAAGAAAATTCTTTTCTGAATTGAGCTTTGGTTGTATGGGATAGATATCTGTTCTTTTGGTGGTGGTGGTGGTGGTGGTGGTTTTTGTGTTTTAATTTTTGGATTGTGACCTCAGTTTGAGTGAGCAATGTGATGCAGCTGCTAACAAAAAAATCAAAGAGAAAACTCTAAACTCTGTTAATAATTGTACATTGTAAGGTAGTAAGGCATGTTAGCCTCACTGTGCTTGCCACAGATCAGAATCTACCTAGAGAACTGGGGTACACGTAGAAGCCCAAGAGTGCTAGATGATCTCCTATAAAGAGCCAGGATGGTAGAAGACCTGTGGATTGGCCTTCTGCTATGTTTCTGTTTCCCACCACCTTTTCCTTCCTGCCAATGCCTATTTTAAGCAATTTTACTTGAACTTTCAAATATGTGCCTTGGTCATCCCAACAGATACCTGCACCTAGTTGGCCAAGCAGATCACTAATTGTCCGGTCTCAGTGATTGATCTAGACACATTTATGACCAATATATGGCAAATGAGAGTTCTTTGGGGGAAATTAATTTGAATGTTGCAGGGTGTTGGCCTTCTCACTCCCCTGAAATATGAGTTCCAAAGACAAGGTGAATCTGGAATTGTGGGGTCCAATTTTTTTTTTCAAATGGACACAGTGAGTTGGATAAAAAGCCCGACAGAGCCAAGAAATGGAGAGAGAAAGAGAGAGAGAGAGAGACAGAGAGAGAGAAGGAGGAAGGTGGGAGGAGAGTGACAGACCTTATGGTGTTATTCAAATCCCTGGATCCAGCTGTACCTAAAGCCCATACCTTGAGCTTCCCCATTACATGCACCAATATATTATCTGTTTAATGAGTTTGTTTGCATTACATTCAATGAGGCTTCACTTACATAGCCCAGGAGTCTCACTTACGAGGAATAGTTTGAAGAGAGAGGTAACCCTGATGGAGAAAAAATGAAGATTTATAGTGACAGGAGTGGGGCAGGAAAACCCACTTCCCTTCACATATCTCCAGGTTTGGAACTCATGTATTCCTCATAACAGTGCTCTGAAGTATTACCTAGCCTGTGCTACAGATATAAAAACTCAATGTAAGGCTCTAACTTGTTTAAAGTCACATACAGAGTGAGAGAGCTGGGACTGGAACCCAAGTTCATGCGATTGTTTTAAATAGGTGTCCCTACTTCTGAGTTTCCATTGCATTATGTATATATTTTCCTTGAACCTCCTTAAACTTAACGTATTATAAATGTTTGTAGAGTCCACTAGGCTATGCCTTGACAGTCATTTTTTGCTTCCCTCCTTTCCTTCCTTCCTCACTTGTTTCTTTGCCTCCCTCATTTTCTCCCTTTCTTCCTCCTTTCCTTTATGTTCACCAGCACCTAACGTACATTTATGCCTATTGGAGGTGTCAGTGATGTTATTTTTGCCAATGACTGAAAGAAAGAAAAAAATGTATAAGTTGAAGGCTCCTGTCTCTAGAAACATGGAACTAAAGGCAAGTCGATTTTTGTTTAGGCATTATGGGGAGGGTATTCCTGGGTGGGGCCAAAGATCAGATTAAGAATCCCCCATAACCCTTTAAAGTCAACAGTCCATGGAGGAGTTGCACCAAAAAGAGACTCTCCTTCTAAACATCTGTGTGTGATTCCTGGAGGGCATAAGTTGAGCAGGGTGCTTTTGGAGGTTAACTCCAAAAGCAGCGATGCTTCAGAGGGCAGCGGTAAACAGAAATCAGGAAGCAGATGGTGGGGGTATCTGTGGCCAGAAATAAGAATATCTTTATTGCTGAGTAAATAAACAAGCCACATCCTGACTAAATGAGCGGAAATTTCCTGAACATCCAGGAAGGATGTCTGGTCTTTAATCTGTTTTTGGAAAGTCAACCTCAGAGCACTAAGCCCAAGTGTGTGCCTCTACCAGCCTCAATCTTTATCTTGTGATTTATCACCCACTCTCTCCTTCTTTAGGGAGCTTGTTGGTTATTCTGCTTATGGACTCACAGAAGAGAACAATTCTTCCTGCCTTTGCCCATTCAATTCCAATCTGAATGTTAGTACCAGACTAATGATATGACATAGACTGAAGAAGATTCCAAGGACTTTTCTGAAAGCTGAGCCCATTTTTGTTCACCATTCTCTTAAAGTCTCAGGTGGAGAAGGAAGACCTTAGATAATAGCTTTTCTTTTATAATGAAAGGGGAAAAATATCTGAAAGAATGCTTCCAGCTGATAGAGGTTGGACAGAACAGTAAGGAGAAATTCTCTAAGTCCACCTGGAGCTTATTAACATTGAAAATTGCAAGAGATTGGCTTAAGCTGATTTTTTTTTTTCCCCGACAGCCTAGACAAAGACTCTGATTTCCAATTTTCTGTTATGGTTGAGTGCATTCTTCTGGCAAATATTTAGTAGGCACTCTTAATGCTAGGACTGGTCACTTAAAACAAGTGTCTTTAAATATTCTTCATTTAGACACATAATCTTCAAACCACAACAGTGATGGAATGAAAGCTAGTCATCAGCAGTTTACAAAAATTATGGTGCTGGTCCTCTCCCCAGCCAACTCAACTGGGCTTCTACCATCCTCCTCCTTCCTGATCTTTCTTTTCTCTTCCTGAGCATCTTTCCAGTTCCCTATTTAATCATATATAATCTTCAGTATGTGCTTTTATGTGGAAAGCCAGATGTGTACCAGTTGATGTCACCATGATAGACAAGAAAAAGGAAAGCTTACAGAGAAGGGCAGATTCATGGGCTTGCAACATGTACAATTGCATAGGGCCCTGTGCTTAACAGGAGGGCCCATGCTTGCGAGTTAATGCTCTGTCATCACTATCCTGAAATTCTTAATAGAGTTTTCTTTGTGTTTTGTAAATGAAGCCCGAAGGAACAATGGAGCATGAGCTGGGGCTTGGAGCCTCACTTCACAGACAGCCCCACCTCCTCCTGCCTCCTCACTTCCCTGGGAGAGGTCTTTAGCCACCTGATCCCTGACCTTGCCCTACACAAGGCACTCACTGACCTCCCACTACAGCACCTCATTGCAACTAGCATGGACCAGAGCTCTGGGGCAGGGAGGTTTTTGTCAGGTGCATGTAACCCACATGCAGAATTATAGGACAGAGCCCCAGGTTCCTGGAAAGGTCAGACTTATCCTTCATATATTCCATGCCTGAGAGAGCACAATATTAAATAGCAAATAAAAAACACCATGACAGATTGAGAGAAAGACCATGGAAAACAGGTGAAAAAAAAAAGTTTTGTCTGCTTTTTAGACAAGAGATCGCACGTTTTCATTTTGCACCTAGCCCTGCAAATTATGTTGCAGGCTCTGGTTACATACAGCCTTTAGTTTATCAGCACACAGTGTTGGTGAGCGGATGAGAAATGTGGATCCTCCCACAGGTGAGTATAAGAACGTCTGAATGTACAGAAAGCAGCCTGATGTAGGCCAGCCCCATACTTAACTGACGAATTTATTGGTTGTATCTGTCTTCCAGAAACATACAGGCTAAATACCAACAAACAATGACCATGTCTAACCATCTGAATATTCCTCTAAGAAATCAACTGACAAATTTGGGGGAAACAAGATGATAGCCGAAATTAACAGAGTATCCCCCAAAGCAGCAGCATGGGAAACAAGTGTTATTTATACCATAAGCTAACAAGGCAGGCCTGGGACAATCAATACATGAGCCTCCTTTCCACCAAATTCTCTTCTCATTATGTAAATAGGATGGCCTGAGGTATAAGAACAATGAATAGAATAATAATCGGAAACGTAATGGAACTAATAGTGGATTTCTCCGGACTGTTAACTTCTGTTCAAAGAGCCCGCCAATGATGGATAGAGAGCGGCGTGCAGAACGGAATCTTTCCCTGGTTCAGCTTGGGTGCACTGCCTTGTGCTGACTCTGTCCCCTCTCCTACCCACCACACCCTATGTGTCTAGAACAATCTCCTCTGCAATCCTTCATTTCCTAAATGAATTAGTCCAGAGCCCTATTTTGAACAGATGCCTGTACAGTTCTTGATTGGTTGAGGCAAGTCTAAACTGACATAAGCCCTAACTCTAAAACACGTGACTTTTTACTTCGAAAATGTCCAATTCTCAGTTGTGAGCTATTCATGTGCAAGTAACAAACACCTACTCAAACAAGCTTAAGAAAAGCAGGGAATTCCTGGGAGGATGCAGGAGCAGCAAATTGAGCCAGTCCTTCCAAAGGGCCAGAACCAGAAGGCAGACCACTGGGTCCCAGACAGATGGGTCATCTCTTCCCACTGTGATTCAAGCCCTGATTTGTGGCCTTTGCCTATTTTCATGATATAAATCCCTCCATCGTGGCTGATTGCAAGCTACCAATGATATATCATAGAATGTGGCACTGGGGAGGGATGTGCAGCCGCACCCCATTATTGTACCCCATTATGTAGTACTTCTGCCATGCAGATGTAATAGATAAATAATCTTAAAGGCATAGATAACAGTCAAATACATTTGTAAAAGAGTTAAGAAGTGATTCATTTTGAGTATTCATTGCCTTTGCTTTTAAGATTATTGAATCACGAGTGCATGTAATGTCTAATAACATCGGTGTTTAACTGGCTTAGAAAAATCCTGAAATTTCAAAAGTGACCTCTTAGAAACAGTACGTGTCAGCTCCTACTTATTATTCCTCCTCATGAGTCCATGGAAACAGCCTCTCTGGGAAGAAGGCAGAGAGCAGGAGACAGGTGGTGGTACAGAAGGAAGTGACTGGCAGAAGTACATGGATGGCATCTCAGTTCAATCTCTCTTCGTTATTCTGGCATAATTCAAAGTTCATATCTCACTTCATCTCAAAAACAATATGCATATCTGTCCTTGGCTTCATTTTCCTCCTACCTCTTCAGACATCTCTTCTCTGGATCTTCCCCTTAACCCCTAACTGGGGGCTTTCTACCCTGTCTTTGCACATCATTTATCCTCTCTATAATGACAACTCCTAAATCTAAGAAATGGACATATTTCCCCTGCTAAGCTACAGACCTGTATATTTACGTACTTCCTAGATATTGCCCCATGCATGGCCCATCATCACCTTAAATTCAAGATATCTAAAGCAATTCTCCATCAAAAAAAAATTCTTTATAGCCAAATGGAAGTGTGCTGTAATGAGAGGCATGGACTTTGATTCTAGTGCCAAATTGTAGGTCTTAATGAGCTTGCTGACTGTGAACACGTCACTGATTCTCCCTCATCTCAGAGTTTTGCCATCTCATAAACAGGCTTGACCTTGATTAATGGGTTTTACTCCATAATCCATGGGGCCCTTGATTCTGTGGGTCCACCTCAGAAGCTGTCCAAACATCAAGAGAGAAGCGGCCTTGGTCCAGTCTTGGGCACCCCATCTCCCATCAGCAAGGGCCATCTGTCTTTCATCTTTTCATATGTTAAAGTTCCATGAACTATTTCTTCTCTGAAGTAGTGATCCACTAATACATTGATTCACTGTGAATCATGAATAAGATCATGATCACTCAGGAACCCTCTAGGTCTAGCATTCCATGATTCTTCGGTTAGTGCTCACGCTTCTGGAATGAAAAGTACAAAGGTACAGGGGCAGCAGCTGGAGATTATAGCACAGTCTGTTGCCATGTGTAGTTCATGGTGCAGGGTCAGGGCAGAAACTCCTCAATATTAAACTTAGTGTACAGTAACTCTAATGCCTGATATTTGATTTGCATTAAGCACTGACAAGAACCTTTCATGTCTATTTCTGCCCTGGGGTCCTAAAACATAAATTTAAACATTCCACGCTTCTCCTTGATGATCATTCCCACATAGAAATGGAACTGCATTAATAATGATTGTTGAAAAAAATGAATAAATGATTGTTGAATGAATAACCAAATGAATGCCACCAGGGAAAATTATTGTTTCCAATTCATTTTAGGGCCTGAACTTTAGGAGAATAAAGTTATCCTAAAGAGAGCTGTTGGAACCTGCCTTTCTAACCAGCTTCCTATTTTCTAGAAAAGAGGTCAGTGTTTGTAGGAATTGTCTAGGATTCCTGAGAACTGCCATCAAACATTCATTTTGCTTTTCCTATTGCTAAGCATTATCAGACAGAGACACAGCTTCTACACAAAGGAAGACGGTAGGGCATTGTCTGTTCAGGGCTGCTAGATCAATATTATAGTTTTATTTATCTATTAATTTATTTGGATTTCTAAGCAGCTCTACCTTTTGTTGTGATGATTATATGGCAAAATGCAAAACAACTTGACAGAACTTTGCTATCTAGACTTTTGATAATGATCTCTAAAAGCCAACTCATTTCATTTGCATCCTTTTATGTATAATACAAAAAAATCTGAACCTTAACTAGTGTTTGTCACAGTCAGTGAGTACTTCATGAGCCAAGAGTGCATAGAAACGTATTTTTGGTTCATTACTGGGTTTCTATAATTGACCTGACATTTTATGAGAGCAATCATGTTTGTTAAGGAGAAACTCAAGCCAATGCTGTAGTTGCAAAGTTCTCCTTACTATTACCCTGGGAAACAAATTCATCAGAAGTGTGCAGATGTGTTTTATGTGTGCGTACACACATACATCCCTATGCATACACAAGCGTGTACACACATTGGCATGGGTCGACCTGATAAAATATATGCAGTGTTCTGTTTGTCCAAATCCAGCTGGTCATCTAGGGACTGTATAGAAAATTTGCCAGTGCCTGCAGCCCTACCCCATGTTTCCCTTTTTCTCTGCAGCTTGAGCCTCACCTTAAGGCCTAAATGAGATATGTATTCTGTCCCAAATGATGGCTCATGGGGACAGAACACTTCTGAGTCTTCCTTTCTGACCCTCTAGTTATACGGCAGTGATTGCACTGAGGGAAAACCAGGAAATAACAAAAGAAACTGCTTAAGCAAGTTGTGTTTGGGAAGATTAGAAAAGGGAGTGCACAGGAGGACGAAGCTGAAGTCTCTAAGGGGTAATCTTGTTCAAATAATAGCTTTTCTTGTAACCATATTTTGTCAAATTGGTTATTTCTGATGATGTATCCCCAATTTTCTGAAATATTTTAAAACTTACATTGTAGCTTTCTCTCATTTCCTTATTCCCATGTTCTCATTCTGGTCCATCATCTGTTCATTTATTCAGTCCATTCTTTGTGTATTCATTCAATTATTCTTTCAAGTGACATTTACTGATAATTAAAACTAATAAAATCACTGACGTCAAGGTCTATGAGCAAAACTGAACCAAACCAAAACAAGAACTAAACTAGAATCCATTGTGGCGGGATTGACCACTAGGTGGTCTGTCCATTCTTTGGCGTTACTGGGGATTTAGGCATTTGTTTTGGTTATGTGCCTTGTTAAATATTCAACATGTCAAAATGGTGGTAGTAACATGAACACAATGAAGAAAATATGAAGAGAGTGATATAAATTATATTTGGAGCTCAGAGAGGGGCCAGGAAGACTTTACATGTTGGATTGCTTCTGCCTTAGGCAGAAAAGAAGTTGCAGAGCGTTCTAGGAGGAGTGAAATACTTGAGTAGGGGCTGGGAGGCAATAAAGCAAGTGGTATTTTCAAGTTTATGCATCCACAAGATCAGTGTTCAATATTTAAAATGTTCAATGTGTAAACTCTATCATGGAAAGATTTTTGAGGAAGTAGCTTGTAAAAAGTTGCATATTTCTATTTGTTGCTAGGGTTACCTAACCAACAGGTTCTTGGCTAAGCAAAAAACTACAGTCTGTAAATTAGATATTCTGAAATAAAAAATTTGGGGAAAGAGGAAAAGGACTCATGCTCCCAAGAAGGCCAAGTGAAAAGTGATATCCTTCTGATAGGGGAAGAAGTTATGAGTCATTAGTCTGGACTGCTATAGTAATGATAATAATAGTAAGAATAATAATAGCCACCATTTGTGGATCACTTACTGCAAACCAGGAACTGTGTTAAATCCTTCTCATGTGCAAGCTGCTCCTTTAACCTGCCTGGCAACCCAGGGTGACTAGCTGTTAGTATAGCAGTTCCTTGCCCAAGTTTCTCAGTCTCTTTCAGCCTCAGTTTCCTGTTGGGCAAAATAGAGATTACGGGACAGTGGGAACATTAAATGAGGCTATGCTTGTTATGTGGTTAGCATGGTGTCAAGCAGGGAGTAACAGGTCAGTGAGAATTATAGTATTAGCCACTATTAGCATTTCTCCTTCCCCGTTAGTATTTTTCCTTCCCTGAGGAGGAAACAGAGAATTAGGAGGACCAAGCTGAATATAAGCAGTACCTGAGAGCATTCTTGGAAGATTATGCTCTTGTGAGCTCCTCTTAGAACTGAAAAGTGATGATGAGAGAGACAGACTGTCACCAATGCATGACTATCACCTTGTCATTATTAAAGCACTTTCCACTAGTTTATATTATTTTATTCTCATAAGCTCTGTGAGGGCCAGGATTTGGGTCTTCTTTTGTCCCTTGCTACATCCTCATCTATATCAGTGGCTGGCACATTACCTTTGTTGACGACTGACCTTTCATTTTCCTCTTTCTTTGCCTGGCAAACTGTTACTTGCCCATCAGGATCCATGGGGACATTGACGCTCCTCCATCACTCTCACCTCCAGTCCTCACTTCCCACACAACTCTTAGTTCATACAGTTGTCACAGTACCTCCATGCTGTATTGTATCATATCTACTCTCCTGTCTGTCTCTTGCTGCAGACTCCTCTAAGGCGGGGAACACTTTTCACCACCTTTCCATGCCCCTGGATCCTTGTTCAGGTTTGGCTTGATGTAGGCACTTTGAAGATACTTGAATGAGTGACCACAAATGTCTTCATTTGCATCTGAACAATTTTCTTGATATTTGAACTTCTTACCCAAACCCCCACGTCCAAAGACCCTTGCCTTGAGCTTACAGGTTTTCAAAGAATGCTTTACCTGGGTATAGGGCAGCTCTCACATGCCTGGGAGGAAGCCTTGGAGCAAAAACAAATCGATGGCTCTGAAAGAATTATGTCAACATTTAATTGCAAGAGATAGTTGCTCTGCCCAGAGGGCTTCCGGAACACCTTAGCTTTTGGTTTAAAGCTCAATTTTAGGTAACTGATCAGGTAGAAGCCAGTTTGACTACCGCAGCTTGCAAATGCAAGCTTTGGTAATAACGCCATAGCTTTTTTTTGGTTTTTTTTTTTGGGACAGAGTCTCGCTCTGTCGCCAGGCTGGAGCGCAGTGGTGCGATCTTGGTTCACTGCAACCTCTGCCTCCCGGATTCAAGCGATTATCCTGGCTCAGCTTCCCGAGTAGCTGGGACTATAGGCGTGTGCCACCACGCCCAGCTAGGCCAGCTAATTTTTGTATTTTTAGTAGAGACAGAGTTTCACCACGTTAGACAAGATGGTCTCGATTTCTTGACCTCGTGATCCGCCCGCCTCGCCCTCCCAAAGTGCTGAGATTACAGGCGTGAGTCACCGCACCTGGCCGCCACAGCTTCTTAAAATGTCACTATCAATCCATTCTGAGGCTAGAAATCTCTCTGGCAAGTGTGTGAATGCAAAGGTAATGGCTTTACCTTTCAGGTTAGTTGTAGATAATCTCATCTTTGTTGATGACCGGTGAGTGCCAAGCCCCCAGCATTGAGTATGTAGTCTCCAAGGGACATTTTCCTTGGACCAATTGGGAAAAGACCTGGTCAAAATTGAGGAATGGGCAATACTCACCTGGTATTTTGAGCTATAATTCGGTTCTTTGAGCTATAAGAAAAAAAGGGACACAGGCTATGTTGAAGTAACAGGAATTTGAGAAGTAAGGGTGATGAGAATCTCAGAAAACTTGTAACAGCTGGACATCCAGGTCTCCTGGAAATGGGAAGTTGATTGAGGAACTGGAGGGAAAGTTAAGGTCCTAACTTTAGTGATTGGGTTTCTGTGTCACCACCTTGGCCCAGGAGACTGTTGATACCCCCCCCCCTTTGCTTTGTCTCCCCATTTCTTTTAGTGTCTCTTTCCAGCTGAGCAGTCTTCTGACTCCCACTAGTTCAAGTTTCTGAGGGAGAAGCTGATTGGGCGGAGCTGTGCATTAGACAGCTTATAGATGGGTGCTCTTAGGTCACATGTTCCCAGTGAGCCAATCAGCAGCCTCTAGAGGAGAGGTCACATGGCACAGAATATGGCCGCCTATGCTTAAGGCATTACAGAGGGCTTCTTCCTCTGGAGGGGTAGTAAATGTAGGCACTTTCTTCTAAATGGGCTTTGGGTGTAACAGGCATTAGGCTGCTTCTATTTTATCAGAGGATGGGGCCATGATTAGCCCAATGAACGTTTACTAATCATTGAAATTTAAGCATGGCAGCCTGGTGTGTAACCATTGTTTGAGTTAGCATACTTCAGTTTTCCCCTGTTGATTTAGTCTCATGTAAATCTCTGAAGCCTCTGCCAGTCTTTTCTTAAATACACGTAACAGCTACCATAATTCTTTTTCTGCTAGTCCTTTGGTCCACCTAAGTTCACCTAGTCAAGGTAGACAGTCTGCAGCCACTATCCTTCTTCTCTGTCTAAGGGCTTTCTCAGCATTGGGGGCTTATTAAGCAGCAAGCAAGTCAGTCCTGTAAATGTGGGGAAGCTGGCTCCCTGGGGTCTCTCTTACCTGTTGAGAGTCAGTGGATAAATGGCCCGGCTTCCTGTGAGACAATTTTGAGTCAGGTTCCACACAGCTCCTTAGAGTGTCCCCACTGGGAGTGAGCAGAAACCTGATTTTTAATATAAACTTTATTTGTGTATCTCCCTTCTCTGCCTCATTTTTCACACTTCCTCACTTGTGCTTCCCAAATATATTATCTGCTCCAGAATCCTTGCCTCAGGCTTTGCTTTTGGGATTATTCAAACTAAGACAATAAAATACTACACCCATTTTAGGGAAGATCAGGAGCTAACAGTGTAGGGACCAATGCATTACGGTCTTCATCTAAATAAAGTCTGTTTCTAATATACTGAATGTTTCTGTAAGGCAAAAACTCATAGGTAATTGGTTAAATAGGGGATTGTATATTAATATGTAGTAATATATACGTATATGTATATGTATAACATGAATATAATATACATATGTATACATATATATGTATAATATAACATAAAAATGACTTTGGTCCATATGCAGTATTCCATAGAAAATTGATATTTTACCTTAACAAGAAGCGGCAATTAAAGGAATGTATACTAACATAGCTAAATGCAGCACACCTCAAAAGAATAGAGAATGGTCTATAGAATTCAAATAGGTTCTGCCTCTTGACTCACTTGCCAAATCCTCTCTCTTAGAAGTGCTTATTGAGTAATTCTCCCCGATCCTGACGCACTGCGCCTCTTTTTCCATAATTCAGCAGATTCAACCTTTCCTTATAACCCTTCTACCAAGCCCCAATCCATATTTTTTAAAGGGAAAGCCTTATATTTACTGTAAGTTTTCATTTATCAACAATTTATGTCTTCTCAAACACACCGGTTTTAAAAATTATGATTATAATTATTATTTGCAATAATTATGTGATTTCAAAGTTGCAAAGATCTGGAGCATTCTACTCTAATCTTGTCTTTTCCAAAATCCTTATGATTTTATTGCACAATTTTCCTAAGCATAGAGTTTTTCTGGAACACAAATATTTTCCAGAACACCTATTTCAGGGCTGCTCCACACATAGGCATATCTGTGCCAGTTAGATATAAGCACCCGGCTCATTACGGGTACTTACTGAGGGGGTAGAAGGAACATAGTACCGCCCCCACAAAAATACAATTAGCCTGTTATCAAAATAGCAGGGAGAGATGAATTCTTATCTTTTTGCTGGAAGGTCGGAAGAGGCATTGGGCTTAGGAAGGGGCCACATCATAGTCATTTGACATACTGTCATTTGCATCTAGTGTAAAATTCACCATTGTTTATCTTATGATTTTATGAGTAGAGACCAACTGAAAAATTTTGTACTTTTATTAATATTATGGCATTACAACACCTTACTTTAGATGATTCATAGTTTGGACCCTGTTTACAAAAATGTACCAGTTATATGGTATTTACTGAGTATCTTTACTGCATACTAGGAATCATACAAGAGGGAAACAGAAGTTATTTCTGTATGACTCTGATAGCAACCTGTATTTGTCCCTTTTGTGTTGCTATAAAGGAATACCTGAGGCCACGTAATATTTACAGAAACGAGGTTTATTTGGCTTACGGTTCTGCAGGCTGTACAAGAAGCATGTTGTCAGCATCTGTTTCTGGTGAGGGCCTCAGGCAGTTTACAATCATGGTGTAAGGTGAAGGGGGAGCAGGCATGTCACATGGTGAGAGAGAGAGCAATAGAGAGGAGGAAGTGCCAGGCCCTTTTCAACAATCAGATCTTGCAGTAACTAATAGAGGGAGAACTCACTCATGATCGCAGGGTTGGCAGGAAGCCATTCAGGAGGGATCTACCCCCATAAGCCAAATATTTCCCACCAGCCTCCACCTCCAACTCTGGGGATCACATTTCTTTCTTTCTTTTTTTTTTTTTTGGAGTCTCACTCTGTCACCCAGACTGGAGTGCAGTGGCATGATCTTAGCTCACTGCAACCTCTGCCTTCCAGGTTCAAGTGAATCTCCTGCCTCATCCTCCCAAGTAACTGGGAGTACAGGCATGTGCTACCACACCTGGCCAATTTTTGTATTTTTGATGGGGTTTCACCATACTGGCCAGGCTGGTCTTGAACTCCTGACCTCAGGTGATCTGCCCTCCTCGGCCTCCCAAAGTGCTGGGATTACAGACGTGAGCCGCCACGCCCGGCACATTTCAACACATGAGATTTGGAGGGGACAAATATCCAAATCATGTCTCAACCAGTAGGATAAATACTACTTATTTTTCATTCCTCAGATGAGAACATTTAGTCACAGAGTGTGGGGCAGCCAGCCAATTTCTGATGTTCAGAGTCAGTGCTGTCTAAACTTAGCTTTCATGTTCTTTCTACCTCAGAAGGCTACTTCTCAATCAATTATTTGGGATCAGTTGGTTTCATCACATGGTATTGCATCATGAATATGCTGAACAAGGCCAAGGGAAGGCAACAATTAACTGGGAGTTTGTAGGCTTGTGATTAGATATGATTAAAAGTCACATAAAGTTCCAAAAAATATTTTTCACTTGTTTCATATCTCAACAACTTCCACTTATTAGTGTTTTTCCAAGTTGCATTGTGATGAGGAGAATTTGACATATTTTTGAGGGGTAAGAATGAGAATGATTCAAAGCTGTGAAATTTGAAGTGATGTCTAAAAGATTTTTTTATCATGACTTATGATTTTTTATACACACACACAGTCACATACACACACATCCTAGTAGGAAAAATATCAAAATATAATAGCTTTAGATAATAAGAAAAATGGTTTCTGTTTACACTGAGTTTTCACAGGTGAGATATGCATTAAAGGCACAAAAGCTAAAAGACAAAGAGAAATGGCAATTTAAGCACTTGAAAGGCTTGCTGAATTTTTTACAGAGTGTGTCAAGTGGAGCTGGAAAGTGAAACCACAAATCGGAGGCTAGAAAGGAAGCAGCTAGGCAGGAGAGAGTACCTTGGACTGCTGGCTGCAGTCCCCTTCTTTTCCCCCAAGTGACCTGCACATTGGACTTCACCCTGCTACTCTCTCTTCCCAAAGATGAAATGAAGAGGTTTAATGTAATGATTACTAAGATTCTCTTTCTGCTCCCACGATGATCTGATGCTGAGGATTTTTAAGAGTTCTGTGCCATTAGAATTGATTACTTCTAAATTGTTATCTACTATTCATAAAAAGAAAATTATTCAAGCTTGTACTTCTTGGCACAAAATATACCTGTGATTTTCTAAAATATTATCTCTTAATGCACAAAGTTCTCAAGTGCTGAAGCTAACGGGAGCTACCACAGAGTATTAATAGAAAATATATGTGAGAGGATGTTATTTAATAAACCCCTAAGTCAGTAATTCTAATGATTCAAAATGACTTTAACTTTCTACTAATTAGAAGCCAGACTCTCAGCTTTGCTTCTTGATCTGCAGTTCTCCCCATCTTGGTGTTCTTGGTGATGGTCATGTTCCTGGCTGGGTCGCTGCTTCCATGTCTGTTCATTAAAATCCCCTGGCCAAACAGTGGGCATGCTGGACTTCCTGGAGGGGTTCCCTGGAATGCCTTGAGCAAAACTTGGGTGCCAAAAGCAAAGACGTGCTGTGCTGGAGAAAGAGGAAGAGAAGAGTTCTGCTGTCTTTGCATCTGTTTGGAAATGTCTTTCTCATCAACAGATTCTCATGCTTGGGGATGCCAGGGGTGGTTTGGGTGGGCACTCTCTTCATTAATAGCCATTATTGTGGAGTCATTAAAGTGGATTAATGATGTGTCTTAGGAAAGATAATTATCTCCTATGCTCTCCGGGAGGTACATGAACTGCTCTAAGATTGCAAGTACAAAACAGGACATTCGTGGTGCTACTGTGTGAAAAAATAACCAGCAGTACCTTGACATTTATAGATTTTATATAAGCACGTGAGTATGGAGCTCTGGCCGCGCCAGCCCCAGAACACCCCAGGCGTCCGTGTACCGCAGGGCCTTTGTATGTGCTGCTCTTGCTGCTTGACCTGCCCCACCCAGTATCTGTAAGCCTTGCTCTTTCTTTCAATTAGAATCTTTACTAAACATCCTCTTTTTGCACAGGTTACCCTACATAAATCAGCATGCCTCCTGTCTCCTATCACTCTCTGTCCCTTTATTCTGCTTTGCTTTTTCTTCACAGCAGTTATTTCCTGACACAGTAAATCATTTAAAAGTTGCTTATTTTCCACCTCCTCCTCTGTAATACATGCTCTATGAATACAGGCTCTCTGCTTGTCTTGGTCTCTGTTTAATCCCTAATCCTGGCAGAGCACCTGTGACATAGTGAACACTCAACAACTGTTTGCTGAATGAAAGAAAAAATGAAAAGGTTCACATGGAGATGAGAGCCACTGGCCAACAATTTCAGTCAAAACATATTATTTACTTAAAAATGCAATGTCTGCATATATTTGACAATGATAATTTATTGAAAACAACAACAGTGAATACATGAGTTGATATCTGTCTTTTCAATAGATATATAATGAGCCTCTGGATTTTATTTTTATTTTTATTACTCACGTATTTTCTGAAACAGAGTCTCACTATTATCACCCAGGCTGGAGCACAGTGTGCGATCACAGCTCACTGCAGCCTCCTCTGCCCAGGCTCAGGTGATCCTCCCGCCTCAGCCTCCCCAGTAGCTGGGACTATAAGTGCACACCACCACGCCCAGGTAATTTTTTGTAGATAGGGTTTTGCCATGTTGTCCAAGCTGGTCTTGAACTCCTGGGCTCAAGCAGTCCATCTTCCTTGGCCTCCAAAAGTGCTGGGATTACGGGTGTGAGTCACTGTGCCTGGCCATCCCTGGATTTGAAAAGGAAAGGGGTAGAGTGACAAGGACTGGTTGCATCTCGCATTCCAAACTGCTTGTTTTAGGATGCGCTAATGCATCAACCTTTTATTACTGCCCAGACCATAGACCTGGCTTGTTCATTTTCACATGTTATTCTCACCAGAAGCTACAAAGTGGGTGTTATTTGTATTATTATTGCTGCTGTTGTTGTTAGAATACATATTCCTCATTTACAGACAAGTACACAGGCTAAGCATGACTGCAACTTTTGAATTGTCATGCAGCTCAGAACTGGGGGATCTAGAAACTGAATTCAGCAGCTGATTATTTGGTTCCCGATACCATGGTCTTGCTACTTACCTACTAGAAAGGATTCTCATTTGTCCATTTAAGTTCTTCTCCTCTACCCTTTGAGGAGGATTCTTTCAGCTCTTAGTGAAATAAAACTACAAATGGAAAGGGAAGCCTCAAATCTATGTTCAGAAGAGGGAAGGGTTTAACCTGGGGGTGGGAGGGAAGCAGATAGATGTGCTAGCAGAGCAAGCATTTTGAGATCTAATATACAGCCTTAGTGGGATTAAAAAATATGAGGTATAATTTGTGTTCATTTATTCTACAGATGTATTTTGAGAACATAGTGAAGGCATGATGCCTGGCCCATAGTAGGTGGTCAATAAACGTGTGTTGAATAATACATGAAGGACATGAATAAATGTGTGTTGAATAATGAATGAAAGACACAAATTGAGGAGGTAATTTTGTTTGCTGGTTTGTGTCCCTTTATCTCTTTATCTTGTGATGTGGAACCACACTCACAGAGTCCCTTCATCTTCATTCATTTCATTCATTCTTTTTTTTTTTTTTGAGATGGAGTTTCACTCTTGTCATCCAGGCTGGAGTGCAATGTTGTAATCTTGGCTCACTGAAACCTCTGCCTCCCAGGTTCAAGCGGTTCTCCTACCTCAGCCTCCCGAGCAGCTGAAACTACAGACGTGTGCCACCATGCCCGGCTAATTTCTTGTATTTTTAGTAGAAACAGGTTTTCACCATGTTGGCCAGGCAGGTCTCAAACTCCTGACCTCAGATGATCTGCCTACCTTGGCCTCCCAAAGTGCACTGCCTTCATTCATTCTTAAATCATTCATTTCTTTGTGGAAGCCCCTTAGCTCCATGTAGTTTATGGATGTGTCAGAACAAACTGAATATTGTTTATTCTTTTACTTTTTAAAGAGATGAGTATTTGAGTCCTCTGATTCACAGTGAATTTCAGAATTTTATCAGCTAAATACCTCTTGAAGCTCCGATTACCAAGACTATAAGCCCTTCTACAGCATTAAGGGTTTGCTTGTAAAGATACTGCTATTATGCATCTGGTGTAAAGCCCCCTCATCTTTAGTTCAATTCAACAAGTTTCCATTCAGTGCCCAGCTCTAAAAGTCTTAAATGGAAATTGATTCCCTACTCCTTCTATTTTAACTGTGAAAATCATAGACTGCATTGTTTCCAACTGAAAATCCACTGACAGCTCCCCACCGACCACCACGTGAGCCTTCCCAGGGCTGGCGTTGATGATGCTGCTATCAATGGGGAATCTACATTGTGAACGGGTATTTATGTTGAGAAAACCATGTGGCATAAAAGAGAATAATTGCCTTCATAACTGTATAATTTTTTATACTATAAGCTTCTCAATGAAAAAGCATTCTAAGGGAGGCGTAATTGCCAATTTTTGGTGTTAAACATACCTCTGAAGAGTATTTCACAGTCTAACTCTCCGAGTGTCATGTCTTCCTGTGGCCCGGGGAAGAGAGTGGGAAGGAAATAAAATTTCATTGAGCATCTACATAGGACCAGGCCCTGTGAGTTCTTGGATATTGGTTTCTTCTTATAATGACTTGAGAATTACATGGAATTATCCCCATTATATGAGAAGACAGAGTCTCACAGGAGTTAAATCCCTTCTCATAAAATCATCTCTCATAGTTATGTGAGTTCAGAATGCGCATCTATGCTACCCCAAAGTCCAAGCTTAATAGAGAAATCTACAGCAACTCTGTATATTCTGGAGAGGTTTTATTACTAAGCTTAAGAATTGAGGTGCCCTAAGAACTGGCTGCCCCCAAAATATTTTCCTCACCACCTCACTTCTGTTTCCAGAAGCCCAACATGAAAATCACTCTTCTGAAATAAGGCCTGGAGTCTTCTTTAGGCTTCTGCTAAAAAGTCTTATGCGTGAGATGTCTAGCGTAACTTCTTTTTTTAAGTCAAGGAAAATGTGTAGAATTTAGGTCAAGATGCACTGAGAATAATTTGCAAAACCCGTAAATCCAAAGCTGATATATTTAACACCAGGTCCAAACTGTTTCTGAAGGATTGAAACTCTTGCCTGAACACTGAAGAAAATGGAGGCATGATGTGAGGCTGGGGAATATTCTACCTTTCCAAGGAAAACTGTAGAGTATTGTGACAAAGTGCAAAGATGCCACATGGATTCTGGATCAGTCAGACCTGGGTTGGAATCCTGATTCTGCCAGTACACCTTTCTGCCTGGTTAGCTTGGAACAAAGCAGTTAATCTACTGAGCTTCATTATCTCTCTCCTGAGGCTCTTGTGAGGACTAAATGAGACAATACCTAATGCTTCACACACATACAGTGGTCACTGTATCATAATAATGGAAGCCCTCATTGTTTATGTCTTTACCATATATCAATATCCGATATATTCCTGTATATCATTATCCAAATAAATACATCTGATCAAATCCCCCAAATTGCTTTCTTCTCAGCATTCCTCAGTGCAAAATATGAGATGTCCTTTGACTATATAATATAAAATATACTATAACATATAATATTGACCTTATATTGAAGATGTATTTGTACCCGACATACAATATTTTTAGAAATAATGTTTTATTATAAAATTTTTTACACGTACAGAAAAGTTTAATTTTGCAGTGAGCACTCATGTACCCACCACCTAGATTCTACTGTTACCATTTAATCCACGCATTTTACCACCTATCTTTCCTTCTGTGTGTCTCCCATCCATCCACTTATCTACCTCATGTTTTCGATTGGACACATTTCAAAATAAATTGTAGATATGCTTTCCCTCTAAATACTTCAGCATGCATATTTTTCAGTAGAGTTCAATATTTGCTTACATATTGTTTCTCTTTTGATGTAAAATTTACACACAGTGAAATGCATAAATCTTAAGTGTGTATTCTGAGTTTTAACAAATACACACATCTGTGTAACCCAAAGCATTGCCAAAATGCAGAATTACTCCAGAAAGTTCCCTCAAGCCTCTTCCCAGTCAATTCTGACTCCTACCACAGCAAAAGTAACCATTGCTCTGATTGTTTTCTATCTTGGATTAGTTTTATCTGTTCTAGAACTTGATATAAATAGAATCATGCAGCACATACTCTTTTATGTAAGGCTTCCTTGACTCAACATGTTGTTTTTAGGATCCTTGCATGTTGTTGCACCGATGTGCTTTCTGAATGGGGAAAAACAAATATTTTTGTGTTTATAGAAGTCTAGCTTACCCTGATGCCAGATTTAAATTCCCTGTGCCAAACACATTGTGTGCTCCTGGTCCTTGCCCCCTTTAACTTCCCCAGCATAGTGTCTTTGTTCATGTTCTTTCTTTCCACCACTCCCTGGTCTCTGTCTGTTCATTTTCTGCCCTTCCTCTGGAGATCAGCTCCAATTCAAACTTTTCCAAAGTCTTCATTGACTCCCTTGGGTTTCTGTCTGAGCTCTCTCTCCTTTGGACACTGGATTGCCATCCCATTAACTGTTGATGTTGTCATCAGTGATCAGCTCCTGGTCACAAACTAAGGAAGAGTTAGGTGGGAGCACTGGCACTGAGGGTCCATGTGCTCACTTAGCTTTCCAGGGAGGGGCTAGACCACAGGTACTCTTCACCCCACGAGCCAAAAGGAGTGGATCTAGAGTGACCATTGCAAGGCCTCAAAGAGAAACGAAGAGTGAGGAGTGTTGGGGAAAGAGCCAAGGGGACCATCCCTGAGTCATGGGCGTGCCTTGGGTTGAGGCTAAAGGTTCAAGAGAGAGGAGTAAAGCAGGGAAGGAAACCGTCAGGAGTGATTGCTCTCATGTGGAAGAAGCGTAAACATGAAGTCATGAGAGACGCACTTTGTGGCTGGTGGGAATGCTACACAATCATGCAACATGTGCCTAATTTTCTCAACTAAATTGCAAGCTGATGTCTTACTATTGACAGGAGTAAAGTTTCATAAGGTGTTTGTTTATTTTGTTCCCTGCAGTGTCCTGACTGTCCAAGGTGCTGATAGATACTCGCTAGTTGATAATGATGCCTCTCACATGGCCAGTCATTTTAGCAATTAGTTTCATTGATATTGTGGCACTGGGCTTATTGGGGATTTGACTGAATTGACCATTTCAGCCACTACAGCCTTTGCAGAATTTGTGTCTGTCAACCTGGCCTTCCCAAGGAAATGGAGGTTAGGCAATAAGGAATGTGTTCATTTTATTGCCATTTTACTACCACAGCATGGTAGCTTCCAGCTATTAATCCTCATGGTATAAGGTGCTTTTTATATCTTCAAAAATATGGTATAGTCTTGATCTCTCTTCTTGCTGCTCTGGAATTAAAATAGAAATCTTTATCCCTATCTCAAAATCTTTGGGGCAGGTTAGGAGAGCTGGGCTTCAGGAACATCCAGCCTAGTGCTTAGGTCTGTTTACAGCTCAGCAACATTTCCATTGGTTGAGGGATATTGTTCAGCAGCCACCGAATGTCAGGCTCTGACCTCTTGTTTCTTTGCTGTCTAACCCAGCAGACCACCCTCGGTTAATACTTACTCTGATTCAGCCTAGCAAAGAAGATCAGAAGCAATTCTGTGTCCGCAGGCTCCCTTTCACACCTTTAATATTTTGTATTTTGCAAACATTTTGAGTTAGTTAGCAGGTCTCTTGCTTTCTCTTGAGGGCTGGGCACAAATGTTCAAGAATAATCATTGTAATGGCATCTCTCTGATTAAAAAGACAGCTAGCAAGATTGAGATAGAACATCAAATTCTGAAACATCATTAGCAGGATGCTATTTTGGTTAGGTATAATCTTCTGTGAGGTCATCATGTTGTCTTCGATGAGTCTAACCATTTTATATCATTTAGATCTAAACAGACCCATCATGTCACAGGCAAATGGCTTTATCATATTTAATTAACCCAACACCATGTAATAATCTCCCTGGTAATTATCCCTCACTAGTGCTTGAAAGCGTGCTGCAACAAATAAATCATCAAAGTTGCAGGTATACTTAAACTGTTATTTGGTGCCGTGGCAGAAGAATATTGACAAGTCACAGTGCAATCCTAATTATACTAAGAAAATGTAAATGGCTTCATCAAAAAAAGAAAGAGCCAGATGGCAGGTTTTATATACTGTATCCTCCTGTGTTAGAAAATGGGGTATTAAAAAGGCTTCATGCCCTCAGCATCAGGGAAGAAGAAGAAATAAAGGCTGATACCTGTCTCTTTATGGAGGCCAAGTTGAACCTCTAATTCTGGAGAATGGTAACATTGAAGAGGACATTAGTGGCCATTGACATTTATGTCTCCTGATGCCACCCTACGTATAAGTGAATGAATATTACCCAGGATGAATGCTACTTTTCTTATGATAGGAATTGATTGAGGAGGAAAGGAGCAATTCCATGATGCCCTAGATTTTACTTTATGTTTGCAAATGACAAATTATTCACAGAAAGACATGTACCCACCAGGTGGTGAATCAATGTGTTTCCATTGACCTGGCTTTTCTAATGCATCAGCAAGAACACATTTACCTGAATGCATTGCAATTAAAAAGCAAAATTCAGTTGGAAACAATGGACTTAAACCTATGAAATGTGACAGGATAAATCAGAGAGGAAATTTGATTTCAATGGTGAGATTAATGAGCCCATGAATGCATGGTGCATACGGCACAGACAAAGATAACTGAATTGGATTTTCAATAAGCATAGAGTTCTAGATTTCCCTGTTCTTGAATTGTGTACCGTACCACCCAGCTGCTGTCCCCAGCTAATTTTGCCAGAGCTGGATGTCAGCCAAAGCACAACCGTCTATGGCTTGGGAAGTTCTCCTTTGAGTCAGATTATTTAGTTAGCTCAGGCTGGTAACTGCCACAGAACATGGCTGTGATTTGGTCTTATTAGAAAACAAATTTGGAAAGTATTAGAGAATAGTGTTCGAATAGTAATGTTTTCCCTTGCTTTCCTTATTATTTCCTTTGTGTGTGTGTGTTTTTTTGTGCACATTGCACTGTTGTTACCCAACCAATCAATCAAAAATTCTGTTTATTATAAAAGTAATTCTCCTTAATTAGAGAAAATTTGGAACATAAAAAAGGAAAAGGAAGAAAATTGCTCAAAGTTTGCAGTCCAATTATAATGGTTCTTAACAGTTTAGTTATTTAGTCTTTTTCCTTTATGCATACATTTTGAAGTTGTTGGTTTAGTTTTTTTATAGTTTGACTCATCAAAAATCATATATTCACTATCCTGCTTAAAAAATCATCATAAGTTTAATCTATATAGTTACATATTCAATCATTATGCTTTGAGTTATATTGACATTCCATAGACAGATGTCATTTCATGATTTTTAAGCAGTCAATTTTCAATTACTGCATAATATTCTTCCATTTAGAGATACATATTTTAGTTCAGTATTATTGTGGCACACTTATTTTCTATATTTCCTTTTTTTTTTCTTTTTTTCTGGAGACAGAGTCTCAGTCTGTTGCCCAAGCTGGAGTGCAGTGGCGTGATCTCGGCTCACTGCAACCTCCGCCTCCCAAGTTCAAGCAATTCGCCTGCCTCAGCCTCCCGAGTAGCTGGGACTAAAAGCGCACACTGCCATGCCCGGCTAATGTTTTGTATTTTAGTAGAGATGGGGTTTCACCACATTGCCCAGGCTGGTCTTGAACTACTAAGCTCTGAGCTCAGGCAATCCCCCCGCTTCGGCCTCCCAAAGTGCTAGGATTACAGCCGTGAGCCACCACACCTGGCCCAATAGTTCCAATTTTTTATGTGTATATTTTTTAAAAATTAAGTTGTGACTTTAGCATGAATTGAAATTTGTTTGACTATACTTCATAAACCCTTTTATATTGTTTTATAATTTTTTGCAAACATAATTTTGAACAATGCATAACTTGTTTATCACAAGTCAGACCCAGAATATTTAGCTCTTCCTTTGTGTTCGTTCACTGAAATCAAGGTGCTTTCCAGTTTTTTACAATGATAAATAATACTTTGACTTATCAATTAATTAAAATGTGTTATATGTCAATTATATACAAAGCACTGGGCTAAACTGGTTATCTGCGTACATAAACTTTCCAAGTTTGGGATTGTCTGCTTAGAAAGGATGTATTAAATTGGTACCATTGCACCCAATATGACTGGTGTTTGTAAGGGTCTAGGTAGAGGCTGCTTGATAGCATTTGTAAAGGGCAATTAATCTATTCTGCCGTCAGCATTACAGCTCGCTTCACCACACCTGTGCACTCAACGACTCTTCCTCCCCGATAGTGGAGACAGTGAGGCAAAGGACATGGAGAAACGGAGGCTCGGAGAGTTTCAGTAACTTTCCCCAGTCCACCAGCTTGTATCAGAATCTGGATTTGAGCTCAGGTCTGTCCAGCTTTAGAATGCAAACTCTTAAGTGCTGCCTTAAGTTTGATTCCCCAGAAGAAGGTCCTGGGATGAGAATTTGTGTTAAAGTGATGTATCAGAAAGGTTGCTAGGAAAAACGTATAGGGAAGTGGGAACTGAGTTTGGCAAGAGGGAGACTGAGCAAGGGTGTCATCTCAAGCGAAGTTCCATTGAGATAACTTTGGCCTCATCTTCCAGGGAGACTGGGAATGATGTGATTTGCACTTCAGTGCTGGCCTCTTTGGGGCAAGGCAACTTGAGTATTTATACCTCTTGACCCACAAGTCCTTGGTTAAAGGCTGCTGGGATAGTGGGCAGGCAGGGGCACAAGTTGTCAGATGCTTCTGTACTTCATGCGTACAGACAAAGCAGATCCACTAGATGCAGCCTTTTGGAAAAAGACACAGATGCCCTTGATGTGCTGGTGTCGGTTAGCAATGGCTTGGAAGAGCTGGATGTTAAATTGTTAGGAATTTTGCAATCTGGTTGACCCCACTGACAGCTTGAAATCAGCCATGGTGAGAGTATCTACACCATGGAAATTGGCCAACATTACAAATTAGGGCTCCCTTCCCTCCACCCAGAAGTGTTCAGTAAATATTTACTGGCATACTACCGCAGCTGCTGGCCTTTGGGAATGGAAGCATACTGGGGGTCCGTGTGCACTAAAATGGCAAAGAAAACCTAGGGGATGTGGATGGTGCAGGGACAGCATCTACTGCAGCACTCATGTATACCAGCTGCAATATGGTAGGAAACCTGCCCCTGCCCACACAGGCTAGGCAGAGGTGTGTGAGAAAAAGGGAACTGGTGAGAAGGAGGGGAACATGCTGGATTTCAGAGCGAGGTCTGTCACCCTGAGGTGGCCTGGGTATGAGACATGCTACGCAGAAAAAAACCTAGAAATAACTGAGATTAAAATAGCTAACGAAGCTACTGAATACTTGCACTGCCAGGCACTGAGCTAGATGCTTTACTTTGGCTAATCTTCATAGGAGCCCTAGGAGGTAGATTTCATCATCACCATCCTCACTCTAATTATCATTATCATCTTTGTCATCCTTCTTCTACAGATGATACAATTGAGATTTAGAGAAGTAAAGTAATATGTCTAACATCATAGTGGGATGGCTGAGCTCTGAACCCGTTCAATCTGACTCCAAATGCAAAGATTGAATAACTTTGACAGAACAGGTCCCACTTCCTATGGACCGAGTACACATGGTTGTGGGGGCATAGGTTGCTTCAGTGGCTATCAGGATGACCTGGGAGTAACCTAATTTTACATGATTACAGGCTTAACCATCTGGTTATCAGGAAAAAAAAACCATGTAGAGAGGGCACAAGAGCCCAGAATCAGTAGCTGGGCCTCCTGGTGTGGAAAGGATAGAACTCAAATCTCATCCAGGGATGGAAGTCTGGATACACTCCTTTCATCTCTTAGAATCAGCTCCAGGCTGGCCCAAAACAAATGATACAGAGGCTGAGAAAGGCAGAGCAAACCTGGGACATGGGGCTGAGCCAGCAGAATCATTAGCAGTCAGGCTGTGTGAATTTTTTTGTGGTAAGAGAGATAAATGTCCCTCTTGTTCTTTGTGGTTTCCTTTGCCATAAGAGCCACTGCTTTGTGAAAGTTCTTCCTTCCTTTCTCTGGCTTGCCCATCCCTGGATTGATGTGGTAGCCAGCAGCAAGGACATATGAAGGGTCTGGAAGTGGAAGGCTGCCACCCCTGCCCTGTTCCCACTTCTGGGCCCCCAGGGATCCCCTGACATAAACAGTCCTGCAGGAGGAAATAATAGGTGGACTTGTCCCTGTGACACAGTGGAAGTAGGTCTGGAAGTTTCCTTAGAACATTAGGTAGGCCTCAGCTTTGTATTTCAGGTGCTTTTATCATGTGTTTTATCCTGTAACAGTACATTCTAGAGCTACCTTTCAAGTGTCATCAATCTCCAATTCATTTTATATTTTCCTCTATGTATGTACATTTGTATGTATGTGTGTTCAGTTACCATTATGAAGTAACTGACCTGAAGCAAACTGAAAATAAATCTTGCCTTATGTTCCCAACATTGCATTTTTTTTTCTTTTTCTTAATTTATCTGTGAATATTGTTTTTCTTCTTCTTCTTCTTCTTCTTTTTAATGGAGTTTCACACTGTCACCCAGGCTGGAGTGCAATTGCGCGATCTCAGCTCACTGCAACCTCCGCCTCCCGGGTTCAAGCAATTCTCCTGCTTCAGCCTCCCAAGTAGCTGGGATTACAGCCAACCACCACCACCCCTGGCTGATTTTTTGTATTTTGGGGAGAGACAGGGTTTCACTATGTTGGCCAGGCTGGTCTCGATCTCCTGACCTTGTGATCCACCTGCCTTGGCCTCCCAAAGTGCTGGGACTACAGGAGTAAGACACCGTGCCCGGCCAGTATTGTTCTTCTTTATACCTAATTACTCATCATTGGAATTCTCTTTTAAAAAAAAAATGTGCTTCCCTAATTGGTTGCCAACAGAGAGGCTACATCATAGTGGTTAAGAATATAGGCTCTTTTCCCTTGACTGAAGCAGTGATTAAAACAAAAAAATAAGAAAGAATATAGGCTCTGGTGTCTTACTGCCTGGGTTGGAGACCCAGCTCTTCAATTTACATCTATATGACTTCAGTTCATTTTTTTTTTTTCATTTCTACATGGCTTGGTTTCCCCATCTGTAAATTGTGGATACTTACAGTAGCTATCTCATAGGTTATTGTGAGAAATAAGGGAGTCTGTATGTATGAAGCCCATAGAAATATACATAACACAGAGGAAGCACTACCTAGTGTCAGGGTCTACCACTGTGTATTCTTTAGGAGGTTTCAATCTTGACCTTCAGAAAAAGAATTATTTCATTCAACAAGCGTTTATTGAAAATTTCCTTTGTGCTCATCTCTGTGCCATGTCCTTTCATATAGATTTTATCTGACATAACTTAATTCTTACCATCTCCCTGTGTTAAAGTTATGGTGTTCATTTTCTAGGGTTTAAATTCTGGAAATGCTGTGTGCTCACTGTATCCACCAGGATAGCTGAGGCTCTGCTGCATTCATGAACAGTCACAGATCTCAGAGCCTGTGAGCGGGTTTAATTCTCCTTCATGAGAAGCCCCCTGGTCAGGGTGTGTTCCTGCACCTGGTGGGGCAGCATGGTGGGCTATCCCCTCCTATGGCTCCTCTGTTACCAAACAAGCTCTTCCTATAGCTGCAGCTGAGGAATAAAAATGCTGGAGAATCTTGGTGGTTAAATGCTTTGACTTGGAAATAAAATGGATTAGTTCTACCTACAGCCCAGGAGCCAGATTGGGTTGCAGACTCTACCTAATGGCCCTAGAGACTGTAATCCTCCCACGTGCTGGAAGGAGAGTAGAACAGGGTATGGTGAACAGGAGATGTGTCTACCACTCACTTGGGACTGTGAGCACCTGTCTATACCTCGGCTGTCTTATCTGTGTAATGAGGATGACAGCTGTACCTACTGCATATAGTTGTGATAGAGTGAATAGATAAATGCATGTAAAGCTCTTAGCACACTATATGGCACTCAGAACATAGTCAAAATGGGGTCACTGTAATCATGATATACAAGAAAGTCAGTGGAGCCTCCTAATACAGTAAAGTAACCATTGCTTTGAGTAGTCATGTGTGGATATCAAGTCCAGTTATATTACTTACCAGCTGTATGTATGAGCTTGGGGAAGTTATTTACCTTCTCTGACTTTTACTTTTCTCATTCGTAAAATGGTGTGGGATCACACTCACCCCATAGGCTGTATCAAGAATTAAATCGCTAACATTTATTGACACCTTGGAGAGATGAGCTAAGCGTTTAAAACCTGTTGGCTCATTTATCTCTATGTCAATGCTATGGGAAAGGTACTCTGTTATCCCCCATTTTATAGCGGAGGAAACTAAGACTCAGAGAGGTTAAGTAATGTACCCAGGCCTCTCTAACTGCTAAGTGGTAGAGCAAAAAGTGAAACCCAGGCATTTTGTCTTCTCAATTAATGATCTTAATACGCATTACAGCCTCCCTGAGATCAGTTGGGTAAAGCTCTGAGCACAGGGCCAGGCACAGTGTACACCCTTGCAAAAATATTAATTTGCCTGGGTGCAAGGTG
Organism: Pan paniscus; assembly: GCF_029289425.2. NCBI lineage: Eukaryota > Metazoa > Chordata > Mammalia > Primates > Hominidae > Pan > Pan paniscus. Next base: position 92,527,442 of record NC_073267.2, read on the forward strand.
AGGGACATATCCTTTTCCTATTCTGAAACTCTACTCTGCTTAGGATGCATACTGATGGCTCTTTTTTTGTGAATGGATGGAAGTATGAAAGGAGCAGTAAGAAAGGGCACTGTCAGGCTGCATGCAGTGGCTCACATCTGGAATCCCAGCACTTTGGAAAGGTGAGGCCAGCAGATCACTTGAGGCCAGGAGTTCAAGACCAGTCTAGCCAATGTGGCAAAACACTCTCTCTCCTAAAAATACAAAAATTAGCTGAGCGTAGTGGTGCATGCCTATAATCCCAGCTACTTGGGTGGGTGAGGCATGAGAATCGCTTGAACCCAGGAGGCAGAGGTTGCAGTGAGCCGTGATTGTGCCACTGCATTCCAGCTTGGGTAACAGAGCAAGACTGTTGAAGAAAGGAAGGAAGGGATGAAGGAAGGGAGGGAGGGAGGGAGGAGAGGAAAGAAAAAGAAGGAAGGAAGGGAGGATGGAAGGAAGGGAAGAAAAAGAAGGAAGGAAGGAAAGAAGGAGAGAAAAGAGAAAAGAAAAGGCACTATCTATGCCATATGCTTTTGTGAGTCTATCAAGGCCTGCATGCAAAAAAACCCAGTGCAGAGTTGGTGGTTAATTAGCTGGAGTGCTTTATTATTTTTAAATAATCAGCCATGCTTAGTGGGAGTCTCTGAATCTGTAGTTATGACTGTAGTAAATGGGACACAAAGGGAGCAGCTGGACATACCGGCAAGTATTATAATGTGCAGACAACCTGCAAATATGAACCTTCTTTTCAAATGAGAATCTCAGTGCTGTCACTATTTGTTTTAGGAAGTGCTGGTTTTAACTGAATGAGGAAGTTAAAGACATGTTCTGTTTTCTGTTTTCATCGCGCCCACATGGGTTGACTATGGGTTCAGTTTTCTCTCCAGATTGAACACTTAGTACTTAATGGGGGAACCACCTTGGAAAAGCAGAACTGATTTGAGGTGGCTTCATCCCTCTTTTCTCCCACCAGAAAGAGATGGGAGCTTCCACTTCAACCTGGGGTGAAGACAGAGAACAAGGTGTCCCAGCGTTTTGCACAGAACCAAAGCCCTGGAAATTCTGGTGGAAGCTAGACTTTCAGAGTCATCAAGCTAACAGTCAGTTCCTGCTATGTGCCAGATACTATGCTTTTCACAGACATCTCATTTACATTTCCCAGAACATCAGGTTGGAGTGCAGTGACGTGATGCAATCATAGTTTGCTGCAGCCTTGAACTTCTGAGTTCAAATGATCCTCCTGCCTCAGCCTCCCAGGTAGCTAGGACTACAGACATATACTACCACACCTGGCTGAGTTTATATTTATTTATTTATTTATTTATTTATTTATTTATTTTGTAGCAATAGCATTTCACTGTGTTACCCAGAGTGGTCTCCAACTCCTGGCCTCAAGCAATCCTCTCGCCTCCACTTTCCAAAGTGCTAGGATTAAAGGCACTAGCCACTGTGCCCAAAAGTTAAGATTCTTGTAGCTGCTTGATAGAGGATGAACTGAGGATCAAGAAGGTGAGACTTGATGTGAGTCAGATAGTGAATATGCTATAGAAAACTAAACCCAGTTCCTTTGGGGACTTGGAATTTGGCATCAATATTGTCACAGGGCTTTAATTTTGCTTAACTCCACACTGTGGTCTTTGTGAATGGTGCCTCCAAGAGTTGGGCCCCTGGGTGGGCCTGAGCTGAAACATGACATAGACGCAATAGGCCTTGTCTTTTGTGACAGTTCTGTACCATTGTCTATAGTATATCTGTATTAGTAATCTATGGTTATACAACAAATCACCCCAAAACTTAGCAGCTTAAAACCATATTTATTATTCCACAATTTCTGTGCAGCAAGAATATGGGTGCAGCTTAGGTGGGTCTTTGGGCCATAAACAAGGCTAAAATCAAGGTGTCAACTGAGGCAGCAGTCATCCTAAGACTTGACTGGGCATGGGTTGGCTCCTGAGCTCATTCATGGGATTGCTGGCAGGATTCTGCTTTTTCAGGCTGCTGGACTGAGGGCTTTGCTTCCTTGCTGGCTATTGGATGGAAGAACCCTTAAATTGCTTGCCTTTTGGACAGCTCCAGAGGGAAGCTCACAACAGGACAACTTGATTCATCAGAGAAAATAGGTGAGAAGAGCCAGAAAGCCAGAGGGCCAAGAAAACAGAAGCCACAGTTTTTGATAACAGTCATAGAAGAGATGCCCTGACACTTTTGTTGCCTTCTATGCTTTAGAAGCGAGTCAGTAAGTCCACCCCACACTCAGTGGAGGGGATTACACAAGGACATGCATATGAGGAGGCAGGGTTCACTGGGAGCCAGCCGCTGCCTACTACAAGAACCGTGATTATTTTAATGCAAAATGATGGGTCAAATTCCTTTTATTGGGTAGAATTGCCCCTCCAGAAAAATCTCTTTTGTGTTGAATATTCATGCATGCTCTGGTACCTCTCTTTCTGTGATAAGGACGTTCCAGTTTGAAAACCTGAGATTATTAGTCAAATTGTGCTGGCTTAGAAATATTCCCTCTCTTTCAAATAACTTTGCATCCACCTGCTTTGACCCATGATGTTGAATCTAATTTTATTACAGGGTTTTGGATGGTGGGGGCATTTCCACGTTGCTGGTATGTACTTTCTATACAAATAAGTGTTGACCTTTGAAGTAGTCTCCCTGGAATAGAAGGTTTTAAACTCATTGATGATGCAAACTTTGCTTAAGACCTTGTTGTAGCTTCTCTTTGGGAATGGCCTTTGGAATCACGACCAAAAAAAAAAAAAAAAAAAAAAAAAAGGTCTGCTTTATCTATTCTCACTATACAGCATTTATTAGATATGGCTGCCAGGGAGACATCTCCTTCCTCACTGATTGTTATTCTATGCATTTTCTTCCTAAAACTAGTAGATTTGAACTCATACCTATCTAGAGCCCTCATTATGAACAACAGCTTTAAAGCACGCAAGGCAGTAGGAACCCCTATTTAATCATTTACAGAAAAAACATGGCAAAGACCACCACCTCCTTCCTTAATTCCATGGTGGATTTAAAATGCTTAGATTAGCTGAGTCTTAGGAAGTGAAGTATCCTTGGTCTTTCATTTGTGATAATTTTAAATACAAGTGTTGGTCTGAAGAAAGGAAATGATCAGGAATTAGCCCTGGAGCCTGCTGTGTATATTAAATCAATCTCCGATGGAAGAATTGAGATCCCAGAAAGCAAAGAAATGGCTGGACTTAGAGAGGAAAGATAACCTAGAAGTGTAAAGTTAGGGTGGGAGGGAGAAGGGTAAAGCTTGAGTAATGAGTCCACTGGAAACTATTTTTTAAATGTAATAAATATGTAAGTAGCAGTTACTGTATGCTAGATATCCTTCTAAGTGCTTGACAAATTTACTCCTTAGAAGATAAGTACTATTTTCCCCATTTTCTAGATGAGAAAACCGAGGTACAGGGAAGTTGAGGGACATGTCCAAGATCACACAGATAGTAGGCAGTCCAGCTTCAGGATCTGTGGTCTCTACCAGTGCACTTTGATGCTTCACAGAACTATCCAACCAGAAAGAGCAGAGGCCGCTTTGAGAATTTCTGTGCAGGTCCAAGCGTCCACTTAAATCAGGGCTGCTAACACAGCAGTTCTCCGATGTCCTGTAGAAAACATTCTTGTTCCCTTGGGACAAGAGAAATCTGAACTCAGTTGTGCAAAAAAGAGGGTCTGGGAATGAACCAAGAGGGATGGTCAGTGGCTCCAAGGGGCAGAGCTGGAGAAGGCAAAGGAGAGGGGCCAGGAGAGAATGCCAGGAAAAACCAGAAGAAAGATTTAAACAAACCTTGTAATTTACCTGTAACTGACAACTCTCCTTGGATAGTTTATCTGGGCACTCTGTTCCACCAGAACCAGATTGTTGGAGTTGTTTCAACAGAGGAATGCAGAGCTTAAGTGTGTCTGTGCTGTGTGAATATACCTTTGTATATCTGTGTAGCAGATAGTGGTAGAAAGATTTTGGAAGTCGAGGGAGACGACTGAAGTAGAGGGAAAGGTGGGAGGTCATGGCTCTCATAGTATTTTGTCACGAGGTAACTTTGACAACCCCTGAGAATCGATCAGTCCCCCAAGAAGTCAACTACATCTGCACATGTGTATCATGTTACTGCATCTTACCTTGACAGGTGCACTTTAGGGGATGCATTCTCTGCCCTTTTGTGCCAGGAGCAAATCCATTTTGCCCATGATTTCAGATACACAGGTGATTTCGCCAAACAAAACAAGCACAGCTGAAATCTGTGACTTAAATCAAGCAACGGTGTCTGCAATAGTCTCATCACAGAGACTTCTGCTCCCTTGTTGCTTGTAGGAATGGGGGTGGGGAAAGGTCAGGACTATATATTTAAGGAAAAAAACCCACATATGTAGACCCACAAGTGGTTACAACAAAATTGGTTTACTTGAAAGCTGTCTCCACTCTCCCTACAAAAATTCAAGTAAGAACCTGGGATGCAAGGAGGTGGAAGAGTTTTCTCTCCTTGCCAATCTCTCCCTTGCTCTCTTATAAAAGGTGCAGCAAACAGGGTAGAAATGACTGCACGGGACCAGAGGATATAAATATTCAGTCATGACAGTCCCCATAGGATAAATGACAGCAGCCCATGCAATGTGCCTTCCGCACATTTTCAACTGACTCTTCCCCTCTGCAGCCAAGTTGACATATTAGTAAATTGATTCCAGGTGATGCTGACATTTTGTAATTATCACTATCTATAATTTTCATCTTATCCCATTTAATATTTTGATCATTTAAAATAGAGTAGCATACCTAATAGTGGTCATTAGTTTAGCTCAAGGGAAGATTCATGGTTTAATAAACTTACATTAGAAATAACTTACTAAAATTACAATTGGCATGATTAGCTAATTTTTAAAATAAAATATAACAAACAGAGTGACTTTACCCATGCTGACAGCTTTTTTCTTTCACACTGGTTCATTGTTCTATTGTTGTCTTGGAGGAAGAAAAGACATCTATAACACAGAAGTTGTAATAAAAACTGTAATAACCTGATACACAAAAACAAGGGTTATATTTCATTCTACATTTGACAGTAGCTGAGTAGTGTACTTTTTCTTATTTTCTGACTGGACTGGAGGGAGGAAATCACTGTGACTTTGAAAAAGGGTCAGATTTGGGGTAGCTACCCTCTTCTCCTGCTTTCTGGAGAGACTGTGAGGTTACCTGAAAGGCAGTGGGATTTAGGCTTGACTTCCTTATTTCCCTAGGCACTGATTTTTTTTAAGTGTATCTTCTGAAGTTTGCCTCCAGGTTCACTTGAGGTATCATTTCTGAAGAATAAAAGTGGCAGTTTTAATATGCAGGCAATTTTTTAAAACAATGAAATAGAGATGTGATTATTGCCAGGGCAAGACTGTTGAGTTGCCACAGGGAAACATTATACCAATTGGCCTATAGCTTGAAATTACAGCGTTCTCTATATTCGTCCAGCTTTAGGGAAATGCAGACCACAAGGGTCCTGCCTACTGTTCTGCTTGCTGGTGGTTCAGGTTTTGTGAACTTATACAAGGACTTGGTAGTTGAACGCTATCTTAATGAAAATAAGCTTTTTTGTTGTGTACATTGGCAACTTGATGGCTAAGGTCATTCTCCATCCATTTGTCTAGCTACCCACACACCTATACATCCATCTACCCATCTATCCACCCACTCACCCATCTATTCACCTATCCATCCACCCACCTACTTATCTATCATCCATCCATCCACCCACCTACCCACTTATTCACCAGTCCACCTATTAATCTATCCATCTACCCATCCATTCACCTATTCATCTACCTATCAGTCCATCTGTCTATTCAACCTTTCACATATCCACCCACTTACCTCCCCTCTCATCCATCAGTATAGCCTTATATCCATCCACGTAACCACTCATCCTTAAACAAAAATCGGTTGGCAAAACTTTAAGCATTGGTAATAAAGAGACATATAAGTCGCAGTTCTGTCCTTAAAGAGCTTAGGATCTAGTACGGGAGTATATGTAAACCAAAAATTACACAACAGTGTGCTCGGTGCCCCTACAGAGAACTGTGCCATGTTGCTGTGGGAACTCTAAAGAAAGAATGGTTTACTGTGTCTGAAGGATTCAAAGAAGGAGGCACACATGTGAACCTAAATGTCATATGTGGTAAAAGTGGAAGTAACCAGCCAGGGGTGAGGAACACAACAGCAGGAAATTAAGTAGCTGATGAATATTCAGACTTGAAGTTCCTCCTAAAGTGCCCATTTGTTGTTTGGTAGAAATATGGATATGTAGGAAGGGGCCTCTACCAGGGTGCAGAACGTATGATGGTATTATTAGGGCACCAGGCAGGAGCTGAAGTAGGGGCTCAGAAAGCCAATCACAAGAACCAGGATTCAGGGTGGGCCTGTGGTTTTGAATGGAAGAAAGGAGAAAAGAATAAACAAATGGGCTGGGCACAATGGTTCACGCCTGTAATCCCAGCACTTTGGGAGGCTGAGGGGGGCGGATCACGAGGTCAGGAGTTGGAGACCAGCCTGGCCAACATGGTGAAACTCTGTCTGTCTTTACTAAAAATACAAACATTAGCCAGGCACGTGCCTGTAATCCTAGCTACTGGGGAGGCTGAGGCAGGAGAGTCACTTGAACTCGGGAGGCGGAGGTTACAGTGAGCCAAGATCGTACCACTGCACTCCAGCCTGGGCGACAGTGCCAGACTCCATCTCAAATAATAATAATAATAATAATAATAATAATAATAATAAACAAATGGATGCATGAACAAGTGCATAATAGGTAGATAAATACACCTTAGGAGACAGATCAAAATGCAGACTTGAATTTAATTGGCACGGACACTTAACTATGCATTTTGACATCTTTGACCAAGACCAAAATGCCAACAACAAAAGCAGCTTCACGACCAAGCACATGCTGGAATCCGGCCTTCTGTCTGCCTTACTCCCGCTGCTGGTGAAACTGCAGGAATCCTGACAGGAGCAGGCTGCCTTTCAGCTCCAAGTTCCTGGCACTAAGCTCTGCACAGGGGCCTGGGCGAGGTTTTTATGACTTTCCAGAGGCTTCCAGGTCTCTATTGAAATGCAACAGCTGTTACTAGGGGCAACTCTACTTCGCAAACAAGAACATAGACTTTGTGGAGCTTTCCCAGGTGCTGTGAACCCAGCATTGCCAAACAATGCCTGGGACCCACACAGTCTCCTTCCCCCATGGAGTTTAAATAGATTGGAAGCAAATGCTTGTTGACAACAGGTGTGGCTCAATGTGAGCAAACGGTCCATTCCGTTATTGCAGGGTTGGCACCGAGGGACATTTCCTATGAAAGAAACAGGCTTCCAGGAGCATGGGCAATCCATACTCATAGCCAGACCTGCTCAGCTCCTCCCCTTCAGGGCCAAAGACCTCAAAGCTCCATGAGCAGGTGCTCCTAATAAATGCAGAGGTTTCCATAGCCCAAGCAAGGCTAGCAGGGAGGGGAGGGCTCCCTGGCCACAAAGCTCCAACCGGACAACTGATCAGGCTTTCTGCGATGATGGAAGCAGCTGCATCATCATTAACTCAGCTAGATTAACTTGTTCAGCAGAAGCTTGCAGAGCTGCGTGAGCCTGCCTTCCACTCAGCTTGAATTAAAGAGATTGGGCTGCAAGGACACAGAGAGGCGAGCCCCAGGAGGTGGGGTCCCAGTCCTGAAATTAGTGACAGTAGCCCTGAGGATGTAGAGAAAAACTTCTTACTCCTTTGAAAAATGTGTCCAGTGATTTTTTTGCTCCCTGAGCTGTCTTGGAGCCAAAGTAAGTTCTTCACAGAACTAAATGGAATTGCTTGTTCAATGAGATTCTAATTTCAGTGAGAGGACTCCTTGGCTACATATGTATTGCTTTGGGAAGTCCTCCCTTCCGAGGCAAGGGCTTCTCCACACCTAGGATTTGATGTAGAATTACTAGGGCAGTATGTAAGAACAGAGAAAGAACAGAGGCAGCGGCAGGCTTCTGACAAGGGAATACCGGTAATCAGGCTCTCTGCATAATTTTTGGAGATTTGGAGATGGAGTTAGTGGAGGGAAAGAAAGAAATGGAGATAAATAGAAAAAGAAAAAATACTAATGTCTTCACAATACTTAATGTTAGAAATTCAATTTGTTTTTTTCTTCTACCTCTGCAGGCTCTACATGTTCCTGGAGGTGTGTGTGGCTGGGCAATTATCCTTTTTCACTCTTGCCCAGTGCTTGTTTTGAATGCAAATGTATTAGTTCAGATGGGCCAAGTTGCAGTAAAAAAAATCCACCCCCAAATTTCAGTGGTTTAACAGAACAGATGTTCTTATCCTGCTTACCCAACAGCTCTAGTGGGTGTTTCTTCTATGAAGCTGCTCAGAAACTCAGGCTGATGGGTGACCCTGCCATTTTCAACATCTGGTCTTCAAAGTGACCTTAGACGTTGACATCCCTGTCAGCCAGAATGCAGAAGTATCACGGCGCAGCATGTGGGAGAGGTTCTTATGGACTGTGCCTGGAAGTGGCAGACATTGTCCCCTTCACTTGGTCAAATGACCACACCTACCAGCAAGGGCAATGAGGAAATGTGGTCCAGCTGTGTGTGTACAGGAAGAAGGGACAGCGAATGCTCTCCCCCACACCCTGCTTTCAGGGTTTATCCTTGTCATTTATTGAGGGCCTGCTATGTGCCCTACATTGTCCTAGGAGCTGAGGATACAGCTGTCCACAGAATACCCACGGTCCTTGCCCACACATGGTTAGAACCTAGTGAGGGAAGAAGAAGCATTAATACCTCTTTATAAAATTAATTAATTACACTTTGGATAAGGGTCATAGGGGAAAACTTCAGGGCACCATGATAGCTCGTAACTCTCTCTACGGTGAGGTGAAGGGGAAGTAGAGGAGGATTCTGGGAAACAGTGACATTCAAACTGGCGACAAGAAAGCAAAACAGACTTAACCAGGCAGATGCACAGCAGGGTGGCATTTTAGGAAGTGGGACCAACAGCTGAAACGTCCTTAGGCAGAAAAGAATTTGAAACATTTTAGACCCTTCTCCCCAAAGGGCAGCGAGGCTGATGCACGTTGAAGAGGCCAGAGAGCGCCTTGAAATGAGACAGGAGAGCTGCTCCGGGCTGAGATGGAAGTCATCTTTCTGGACTCAGAGAGTTAGGGCTACTCCTTAGCAGCAGTGGGGGACTGCTCATGGGTGTAAGAAAGAATGTAGCATGATCAGCTGTGCTTGTCAAAAATCTGCTCTGCCTGATGAAGTCTGAAGGAGGGAGGGTACTGCAGTCTTTCAGGGGAGAGATGGGGGCTTGCATTTGGGGCTGGCAGTTGAAATGGAGAGACATAAGATAGATTGTTGAAATAGGAAGGGGAAGACATGAGACTCTCTTATGTCTAACATGGGTTGGAAAGGCTGCCCACCAGTCCCAGGTATGCAGGCTTGGCACTTGGCTCATTTGAAAGAGAGACAACTAAGCCATAACTGGTTTATCCTTTTCCTCTGCAGTTTTATGGCCTTCTTGTCTTCAGGCCTATTTAATAAAATGCAGCTGTTTAAAAATGGATGTTCAGTGGAGCTCAAATTCACCCTCAATGTGCACTTCTGCGGACTTTGATTAGTATGCATAATAGAGCAGCACACCTGATGTCCGCAGCAGGCAGTTCTAATGCCGGTGGAGAGAGGTACAAGATAAATCACTCCAAGTAAATGACTAATTAATCATGCTCTTGATTTTAATAACATATACCGTCTGGCTCAAGATTTGTCTGTCTACAATCTTGTATTCCATTCTAGAGATTTGATAATCAGTAAAACCACCCATGGATTCCTAATTGAGGACAATTTCTTTCCTTTCTTTTAGAAAACTTAGGAATCAAAGTGTATTCCAGTAACTGCATGGAAGGGGCTGGAGGGAGAAGGTTATTGTTATATATAAAGTTGTGGTACCGCAAAAGAAATAGCAGTCGAATATAAAATTTTATTTTTAATTCTCAGCAAGGCAAGTTACTCCTATATAGAAGGGTGCACCCTTACAGATGGAACTATGGTGAGCCCACATTTGGACAAGAGAGGGGAAGGGGTTCTTATCCCTGATGCACGTGGCCGCTGCTACTGTGTGGTTCCCCTTTTGGCTAGGGTTAGACCACACAGGCTAAACTAATTCCGACTGGCAAATTTAAAGAGAATGATGGAGTGAGTGCTTTGGCAGGAGTCAAGGCAGAGCAGGTAGCAAGTAATCTGAATGAGTTAGGGTGAGCAAGTGATCAGAATGAGTTAGGGTGGAGCAGGAGATCAGAATGAGTCAGGGTGGAGTAGGTAATGGAAAAAGGTTGCTTTACGAGGAAGTTAAGTTTAGAAGTAGAAGGCAAAGAATTGAACATACTGACATATTCTTTGAAAAGAAATTTAGAAGTCATATTTTACAGTTATGGTTTGATTTTTTTTAAATCTTAAAACCATCATAGATATTTCAGGTTAATTTATGGGACAAAATGGACACTATCCCACTGAAAACGTGTAAAATCACTTCCAAAAATGTCTATGCCAGAGGGCTTACTTGCAATGATCCTTTGATCCTCCAAATCAGAAAACAGTTTTTTTTTTTCCATAGTCTCATCTATGCCTTTTTGGTTTTTCTTCTTCTTTTGTGTGTGTGTGTGTGTGTGTGATTATACTTTAAGTTCTAGGGTACATGTGCACGATGTGCAGGTTTTTTATATATGTATACATGTGCCATGTTGGTGTGCTGCACCCGTTAACTCATCGTTTACATTAGGTATATCTCCTAATGCTATCCCCCCTCCCCCCACCCCACAACAGGCCACAGTGTGTGACGTTCCCCACCCTGTGTCCAAGCGTTCTCATTGTTCAATTCCCACCTATGAGTGAGAACATGCGGTGTTTGGTTTTCTGTCCTTGCAATCGTTTGCTCAGAATGATGGTTTCCAGCTTCATTCATGTCCCTACAAAGGTCATGAACTCATCCTTTTCTATGGCTGCATAGTATTCCATGGTGTATATGTGCCACATAGAAAACAGTTGTTTTTAACGGTATTGGACAAGGGTCATGACTGCTTAGCAAGGAAGCATCCTCTACTTGTGCATGGCTTCAAACGCTTCTAAATTAACAGGAGTATGAACCATCTGAGGATTCACAATTTCCAGTGAGTCTTGGCTCTACTTATTTGAAATGGATAGCTTCATAAAGTAACATATAATTCACCTATAAAATACTCTTTTATCTCATAAGACAAAATGAGTCCATGGTCTTATTATGTAAGACTGTTTTCCATTGGGGCTGGTCTCAGGCTAGGCAAGGTGAGTATCTGTAGGTGGAATTCTCCTGAGAACAGATGCTCTAAACTTTTTAAATAATTGATTTGACTTCTTCACCATGTCCATGTATATAGCTGAGCATGGCCAATCTACTGGTTTGTATTATACTGTCAAAAAACAAACAACTGTCCCTAACAAAATAAACAGTATCTCAAACAGCAGCACATATGTCCTGGGGGGTAAACAGAAAACTTGTCCCATTTGACTCATTTCATTATTTGGAAGAAATTTCCATCACAGAAGGCAGATGTGGGTGGACTGATACCAGATAGTAGAGAAATTCTGAGTATTTACTGTGTGCAAAAAAATGCTGCATTGGGGGGCTTTAATCAGAAATCCATGAAAAATAGTGTAAGTACAATTTATCGAGCATTTATTGTATGCTAGACATATGCATCACCTCACTTCAGAATTAGCCTATGAAGTAGAATTATTATTGTCCTAAATGGACAGGTGGGACATAGGTTGCCCAGAGAGGTGAAGGGGCTTTTACAGGGTCTCACAACCAGTGGGAAAAGGCTGGACCCAATCCCAAATTAGGCTCATTAATCATGCTCTTGATTTTAATAACAATTTTGTTTGTTTTTTCTGTAGAAAAGTTACGAATTAAGTTGTATTCCACTGACTGTATGGAGGGGGGTGAAGGGAGGAGGTGTGTGTGTGTGTGTGTGTGTGTGTGTGTGTGTTATCTCAAAAGCCATCATACATCTTTCAGGAGAGTTTGAAAATAATAATCTGAAAATCCAAAGGCTGACTCACAACTCCTGTGCTGTACCTAGGATACAGTAAGTAAGAGGATGGTGTCACTGTGTCCTCCCTTCTGTCCTGAAGCATTCCATGCTACACACCATTCATAAGACTTAAAATCATCTTCAAGAAGTGCCCTGTTGGAATAATAAGTCAGTGCTCTCTGGAGACTATAACCAAATATAATTTGCCACATAAACATGAAATGTGCGTCCAAGAAACTAGTAGGAATGCATCTAGGAACCAAAGTGTCTCCTTCCTAGAGAGAGAGGAAAAAAACAAAGTGAGGATGGTCCTCTGCACATGCGTTGTATATTTTGTTCTCAAATCCAGCAGCCTTGACTTGACATGGGATGGTTCTCCACGTAGCCACATAAGCTTATTACTGCCCATCACATCTGCCTGTACCTCCAGCAGGTGCCCAGGAGATGGCTGAGTCCCAAGAGCCGTGCAGGCCTCCTGGACGACCTCCCTGATGTGGTCCACGTGACTCTTAACAGGTATCATGGCCTCGGCACATGTTGTGCATTTTCCAGCGTCACTCTCAGAAGACACTCCCTCCATGAGTTCACCATTGCTGGTCTTTAACTCTCAGCTAAGGGAATCAGACTGAATTAGTTCTTTGTGTTATTAACCAGAGGAACACTTAGGTTTTCTGACAACTCTAATCTTGGAGCTCAGGGAATAGCACAGAGCATTTGCATGAAATTACCCCTCGTTCTATCTATAGGCCTAACAGCCAGCGTTTGTGAATTTGGCAGAAGCCAGCAGATCTCACAGTTAATGTGTTCCTCTCCTGCCAGGATCTTTGGAACAAGGTGCTTAGAGTGCCGCATGACAAAGAGCCGGACAGATCCTGGGATGTGGAGCCCCGGTGATGTTATCTGTATCCAATTAAAGAAGCAGGAATGGGTAGCATAATTCACATGCATGACTCTTAATGCCTTTTGGTTCATTAACCCTTTGGATCAACTTTTGTAGGAAGACATTTAAAAGAAACTGAGCAGGACTTGGGCACAGGTAGAGGTGAGCTTCCGGGCTGAATCCCCTACTAGGCTGTTAGTCAATTGTATGTTTCCTTTTTGGACTCACCTCTGGGTTCCAAAGGAGGTTGCTCTGATTGTTTCTTGTTATACCATAAAGATAAGGAGCTTGAGTTACTTTGCAGCTGATAAGGCAATTTTCACCTTTTTCCATTTGTCTTGGAATTTTACACCCCACCCCATCCTACCCTTAAGGTGCCCTGGAGGGGTTGAAGGGCAATTCTTGGTCATCCAGTCTCTGTGTGGTTGGGTTGATGACAGAAATTAGAGATGTCACAAAGAGTAGGTGTTCCTCAGGTTAATTACACAAAGATCTAATTCAGTCTGATTCCTTAAGCTGGGAGTTAAAAACAGTGATTGTGAACTCATGAAGGGAGGGTCTTCTGAGAGATATAAAGAGGCTGATGTATGCTCTTTATATCTCACCTTTGATGATACACAGCTCACCTTTGATGGTCACTCTGAATCACATCAAGGCAATGACAAGAACAACTGTCTAGACTTAGTGGTATGGCTTTGAAACGATACTTCGCCTTTCAGGGATTCGATTGTTTTCCAGTTTTATAATGAGGGAGCTGAGCAAGAGAAATATCTTCAAAGGCCATTCTGGGCTGCACAAAGATAGAAACAAATGGGAGGTCCATTGGGCAGGACACACCTGTTTCTACGAGAGCAACCGACTTTTTTGTTTAGTTTTAATCAAGGGAGTGTCAAGCAATTGCTTATTCAATAAACAGGGCTGTGCTGCTATTTTTAAACAGTGTGAAGTCCACAGGTCTGAATAATTTCTTCTTGTTCCAAGAGTTCCTAGGTCCTGTGTTCAGATTTTGAGAGCCTTCATGTCTCAGGTCCCAGTAGCAGGTTCTATGGCTGACCAGCTTGTCCACAGAGCATCTCCTTACTGGACAGGCATTGTGGGCACGCTCCTGGGGAGGAAGAATCAGGGTGATGAGGCAATTAGTAGGTGTTCTACAATCCTGACATCTTTCTCAGACCAGCCCCCATCTCTGTCTATTGGCGAGATTTCTTCTTTAGCTTCTGCTCACTATGACATGAAGGACTTCTTCTTATCTAGATATTCTGGTGCTATAGGGGGGTGCTGATCAGTGGAGCTTAGAATTACTTTACACACACATGCATACACCGCCCCCCAACACACACACGTACCTTATAAAATTTCTAATTATAGGCCAGGCGCGGTATCTCATGCCTATAATCCCAGCCCTTTGGGAGGCCAAAGCAGGCAGATCATGAGGTCAGGAGTTCAAGACCAGCCTGATCAACAGGGTGAAACCCCATCTCTACTAAAAATACAAAAATTAGCTGGGTGTGGTGGTGTGCACCTGTAATCCTAACTACTCAGGAGGTTAAGGCAGGAGAATTGCTTGAACCCAGGAGGCAGAGGTTGCAGTGAGCCAAGATCGCACCACTGCACTCCAGCCTGGGTGACAGAGCTAGACTCTGTCTCAAAAAAGAAAAACATAAAAATTGCTAATTATGCTGATTACTTTAGATAAACATTTCTCAAATTGGGCTTCAAGGCATATTAATAGACATACAAAAAAATTATTTGGTCAAGTGAGAATAAAGCATATCCTGCCTCCCATAGTAGGGTAGTGTATTAGTCCCTTCTCACATTGCTATAAGGAAATACCGGAGACTAGGTAATTTATAAAGGAAAGAGGTTTAATTGACTCACAGTTCACCATGGCTGGGAAGGCCTCAGGAAACTTACAATCACAGCAGCGGCAGAAGGCAGCCATGATTGTTTACCAGGCAGCAGGAAGGAGAGTGCCAAGGGAAGAGGGAGGAGCCCCTTATAAAACCATCAGATCTTGTGAGAACTCACTCGCTACTGTGAGAACAGCATGGGGAAAACTGCCCCCATGATTCAATTAACTCCACCTAGTCTCTCCCTTGACATATGTGGATTGTGGGTGAGAGACAGGACTAGCTGGATTTCCTAGGCCAACTAAGAATTCCTAAGCCAGCCGGGCCCAGTGGCTCATGCCTGTAATCTCAGCACTTTGGGAGGCTGAGGTGGGTGCATCACGAGGTTAGGAGATCGAGACCATCCTGGCTAACACAGTGAAATTCCGGCTCTACTAAAAATACAAAATATTAGCTGGGCGTGGTGGCAGGTGCCTGCAGTTCCAGCTACTCGGGAGGCTGAGGCAGGAGAAGGGCGTGAACCCGGGAGGCGGAGCTTGCCGTGAGCAGAGATCACGCCACTGCACTGCAGCCTGGGCAACAAAGCGAGAAGACTCCGTCTCCAAAACAACAACAACAACAACAACAAAAACCAATTCCTAAGCCTAGCTGGGGAAGGTGACCACACCCACCTTTAAACACGGGGCTTGTAACTCAGCTCACACCCAACAAATCAGGTAGTAAAGAGGGCTCACTAAAATAGAAATTAGGCTAAAGCAGGAGGTAAAGAAATAGTCAAATCATATATCGCCTGAGAACACAGGGGGAGCGGCAATGATCGGGATATAAACCCAGGCATTCGAGCAGGGTGTGGCAACCCCCTTTGGGTCCCCTCCCATTGTATGGGAGCTCTGTTTTCACTCTGTTAAATCTTGCAAGTGAACACTCTTCTGGTCCGTGCTTGTTACGGCTTGAGCTGAGCTTTCGCTCACCATCCACCACTGTTGTTTGCTGCCGTCGCAGACCCGTGGCTGACTTCCACCCCTCTGGATCCAGCAGGGTGTCCACTGTGCTCCTGATCCAGCGAGGCTCCCATTGCCACTCCCGATTGGGCTAAAGGCTTGCCGTTGTTCCTGCAAGGCTAAGTGCCTGGGTTCCTCCTAACTGGGCTGAACACTAGTTGCTGGGCTCCGCGGTTTTCTTCTGTGACCCACGGCTTCTAATAGAGCTATAACACTCTCACTGCATGTGCCAAGGTTCCATTCCTTGGAATTCATGAGTCCAAGATCCCCAGGTCAGAGAACAAAAGGCTTGCTGCCATCTTGGGAGCGGCCCGCCCCATCTTGGGAGCTCTAAGAACAAAGACCCACCTGTATCATGGGGATTACAATTCAAGATGAGATTTGGGTGGGGACACAAAGGCTTTCATGGTTTTCGGTACCCGCTGCCGTCCCCTCCTTTGGAGTGTGGGATGGATTTGTGACTGGTTTCTAGCCCATAGAATATGGCACGTTCCTTCACATAAACCATCCATCTCTGAGCCATCCCCAGTTCCTTGACTTCATAGACTCACAATTCCAGATAAGAGATGATTCTACCACCTTGCTGTCCTGGCATCCCAGGATTCCTGCCACCTGGGCTGAACTGTCTGCCCTTCCCAGTATGGAAGTCATCACTTACTCATTCAATCATTTAACACCCTTTCTCGCTCGCTTGGAAAATACAAGGTAAAAAACACACTAGCCTACTATTTGATATTTGTGTGTGTGTGTTGGGGGTGGGGTTATATATCCCTCTTAGCATCTGATTAAAAAAAGATCAATTCATTACCCAGAAATATGTATCTGCATGTGTGCAAGTCCCAATACACAATTCAGTACAATTCTGGGGGTTCTGGACTCCCTGAGGACCATTTATAAGTTCTCTCCAAGTCGTTGACCCCAAGTTTAGTTGCTCCTCTAGACTATAAGGCCCCCTAGATAGAAGGCAAGTGTCATGTGCCACTGCATCCCCAACTCTGAGGACAAAGCCTGGTAGCAGGTGGACCTTCATTCAGGGTGAATTGAGCTGAATTCTATACATGGCTCTGTACTCAGAAGGCCTTTATTTATTTCTTGTATTCCTCTTATCTTGTCACACTCCAAAATAGAAATGTATACCTCTGCTAGTTGAATGACCATAAATTTGGAAATCATCACCCAGTGCCCAACTGCATCCAGGCTGCGTGACATTCCAGACTACAAAGTGCCAAGCGCTAATTGATTTGTAAGAAAGTCCACATGCAATGCCTGGCACTCTCCCAAAGGCACCCATGGGCTTGGAGGGACGACAGCATTGGACTCTTATGCGAGGAAATAATTCTTGCTTGCCTGCCTGGGATGGGATGAAGTTCTGGCCAGGAAGCAGAAGCAGACTTGACTTTGGGCAGTAGTCTGCCCCTGTTGGAGTTATTCACAGATGGCTAAGTTAAATGCAGCCCTCATGGCACTAAGGCATTTCAGGAGCAACTAAACAAGTGGCCCATGAAATGGAGGAACCAGAAGCCTCTGGAAGCGGCGTCAATTCATCACCCAGTGAAGCCATTGTGTCGCCTGTTAGTAATGAGCATTTGCAAGGGCAGCATGGGGAATTTCAATCAACCTGTGAGAAGACAAGGTGTGCAGACATTGTGGATCTGAGCGAGATGGGGAGAAAAGGCAATAAAAAGCAGTAGCAATGGGGGAAAAAAAAGTTTGGGCCAGGAGCCAAGAAGATACTTTCTGTGGAAAAGGGAGGGAAAAAAAATCACTCCACCCCTCCTGTCCAAATGAAAAAGCATTTAATTGAATGTTCTTTATAGAGGTGAAAAAATACCCTGTGGAGTTCCCAGTGTTTCATTATCCAATTGAGTTCGGTACCTCAAGTTTCAAATACCGTTCTCCTGAATGATTATTCTTATTTCCATGTCAGTCTGCCGTGTGCTTGGTGAACCCCTGCTGGGCCGCATCATTTAAAAGTCAAAACTCTGAAAGTATTTTTAGCCCAATATAGTAACAGAGCAAACCCTGGTATCACTCATTTTATTCTCCGCAGCCTCCTTCCTCTTGTCTGTTATGTAGATGACTGTGCTGCTAGAGATGCTTGCAATCAACAGGGCGCTCCCCAAGCTCTGAATGAGGTGAATGACCTCAGAGGGAAAGAGATTAGAAGGCTTAGAGATGACTGCATCTCAGGTGCAACACTTGAAGCAGGAAGATGGGACTCTCAGAATTTTCCCCTTGCAGTTAGAAAAATATGGGACAGGCTGGGGCAGTAGGAGTGGCTTTAAGTAAGTGAGACAGTGGATCAGGAAAGGCCAGGCTTTTACTGGGTGGAAATAGCCTGGATGCAATTACCTGCTAGAAGCCCCATCAAGAAGAGCCTCCCTGCTGGAGGAAAGCAGAAAGGGAACTGGGGTATAACCAAGCTTGTCCAATCCGAGGCCCGTGGGTCACATGCTGCTGAGGGAGCATGACTTTGAATGAGGCCCAACACAAGTTCGTAAAGTTTCTTAAAAGGTTATGAAATTTTTTTGCAATTTTTTTTCTTTTCTTTTCTTTTTTTTTTAGTTCATCAGCTGTCGTTAGTGTTATTTTATGTGTTCCCAAAGATCATTCTTCTTCTTCCACTGTGGCCCAGGGAAGCCAAAAATTTGAAGACCCCTGGTATAAATCCTCTCTACAAACTCACCAGCTCTGCAAAATAATCATCTTTGTTGGTCTTAAGAACACTTTAAATCAGGTTTAAATCATCTGAACATCAGAAAGGAATTTTTTTCTTTTCTTTTCTTTTGTTTTTTTTCCTCCCTTGAGAGGGAAATCTAGGGGTGGAGTAGAGAATCATTTAAAATATTTCCCTTCAGAGACCAACTGCTAGGAATAGCTGATAAACAACGTAAAAGAGTGGTTTAATAGTTTCATGTTTGACCCATGTAATACCCCGCACATTTGGTTAATTTAGAAAATATTTGACGACAACGGAATCCAATCTCATTTTCTCAAACAGAAGCTTAATTTCTCTTTGACTGAAATGAATAGTTATGTTGCCATGCCTTAGCCAAACACCCTATAAATATAATACCCCTTCAGCCTTAATATTTCAAAAACTATGGTTTTCATTTTGAGCTGTTATAATGTTTTATCTCAGAAGTTGTAGAATAATTTAAACCAGTTTTTCCTACTTTGGTTCCTTGGAGGCTGATTCTTCTGCCTGAATTCCTCTCACAGAACATATAAACCCCTTTTACCTCCCACATTGGCACAAAAGCAATTTGTTTCCAAGATTCAGGACTTAAAGAAATGGCTGTGGGTTGGTCTAGGAAAACCATTATGCTGCATCCTCCCAGTCCCCAGAGATTCTGAAGAGAAGCAGGCCCTGGCTTCAGAGTTGAAGAAATAATACCTTCCCTCCTTTGCCTCACAGTCTCATTCATGGTGTTTGCTTCCCATACTCATCTCCAAATGGCTCACACATTCCTTCACCAGATAGGGTGGGAAGGAGTCCATCTTTCTGCAGTTGGCTAATCCAGGTGCTGGCAAGGAAGTTTTAGCTCTGGTCTGAGAGTTCTAGTCATGGACAATTGTCCATATCTATTGGAATGAATAATTTTCCAATGGACATGGACAATTGTCCCAGGGGACTGGAAATCAAGGGTGCTGAGTAAACTCAGCCTCAGTGGACCACCTGTGTGAGTTAATACAGAGACCACATTCTGCATCTTAGCAACCTAAACAAAGGAGAGGCACAGCAAGGTGAGAAGCTTCAAAAGACAGTCAGCCAATGCATCAACCTGGGCCCAGAGGGGTCGGGGAACCTCAAATTGTCATCCTTATCTAACAGTGACAACTAACATTTTTCAAGGCTTGTTACCATGCCCTGGCCACCTGTCCCACATTATTTTATTGAATGCTCAGTCAACCCTATGAATTATATACTATATTATCCCCATTTTACAGACTACAAAATGAAGGTTTAAGGAGAAGCTTACACACCTCACCCAAGGTCCTACAGTTGTTAAGTAGGGGGACAGAGACCTGCGTTTATCTGTAGACCCTCCACTCTTAACCACCCTATTGACCCAGTTCCTAATCCAGGTGACTTCTGAGCTCTGGACGTCCACCAGGAAGAAAACAATGGCTGTAGTGGTGCAGTGACCCTTCTTTGCCAGGTTGTCTTGGGTCCTGATGAGCTGCCAGGCTCAGACTGGAAAAGTGCCCTCAATCCCTGCATCTCCACCTCTCATAGGCATTGTGGGCCCCCACACAGACTCTGTCTCTACTCACTTAACACAATGGGAAAAAAGGTCACCCTTCATTCTTTCTTTTTTTTTTCATTCAACAAACATTTATTGATCTTCTAATGTTTTTTCAAGAATGCTTTTGGGCCTGGGATACAAACTAATGGACCCAACAGATGAGTCCCTTGCCCTCTTGGCACTTACTGGTTCATGTCAGGTTCCTGTGCCTCTCCTGGAGAAGCAGGTGGTAAGGTCTCTATGTTAAAGGAGGAAACCAAGGTTCTAGGCACCCTTGTGGGTAATACAGCCAGTAAATTGCAAAGCTGGGTGAACTCGATTAACAGGACTCTAGCCAGAAACTGGTTCTTTGCCATTAGTCTCTACTGACCCCTATGGATGCATGGAGGGAGTATGGGGTACATGGGAAATACCAAGCCTTACCTACAATCATCTTTCCAATCTCTGCTCTTCTCTTCCATTTAGAACCACCTTCAACATCTCCCCAGGATACATTCCCTAAATAGCCCCAATTATTCATCATTTTATGGGACTACCAGATACTGAATTCCTGTTCTGGGCCATGCACTCTAGGAGCTGTGATTTCAACAGTGAAGGAGGACAGGGTGGACCCCACCATCGTGGAATTTACATTCTAAAGGGCACAGTTTTTCTGTTGAGTCTTCCCAGGAGGTGTCTTTTTATTTCATATCTTTGACCTTCAGATCCATTCATGATACTTTGGCTTATGGGTGTTCCACACTTGATTCCAAGGGTGATAGTCCATATGTCTAATGCCTCGCTCAATCAGAATGGACATTGGCCCTAGTGGGCACCCAAGATGGATTCTTGGAGCTTCTTTGCTGTGACAAATAATAACCTTTTAGTTGATGAATTATAAGGAATTTATGGGAGATCCCAGAGGAAGGCTTTAAGACAGGGGAATTCAGGGAGCTTGGAGCAGCAGCTCTTTACTTAGGGCCACAGTGTATTTCAGTGTTTCTCCAACGGCTGCACCTGTGGACCTATGTGTGCTGGGAGACTATTGACTCTGCTCAGATTACATGGGTATGTTTGCTCCTTACAACTAGACGGAATGCCCATTGGAGGCAGGATCCTATCAACTTTTTCTTCTGCCAAACCAGCCTGACACAGTATACATTGCATACGATTCTTCCATGACTATGTACTTGTCATGAGTTATTCCTCATCGTTCTAAAATTTGACCTCAAAGCTGAGCAAAGTCTAGATGAAATGAGGTTCTAGTTTTTATAATAATGTTCAATAGTTTTTCCTATACGTCACTTTTTCAGTGTGGGGAGGAATGGTGACTTTTCAGTTGCTGCTGAATATGGTTTGCTGTACACTGTGTGTTACCAGTGTGATTTGCTAGAACCCAGCTCTTGGAGCCTCATATGGTATGTGGTTCAACAGTACAGTGGTCAGTCAAGAATAAATACAGAGCAAGTACTACGGTAGCTGCAGAAAGAGCGTCGCCACCGTGCATCATTAGTGCAGAGCCCTGGACCAAAGGACTCGAGCTGCCGCCAGACCTTTACCCATTCCAAGTGCAGACTTTGCTAATTCATCACTGCCTTCCTCAAGACCCCAGCAAGCTTCTCATCACATCACTTTTGGCACTTATCTGATCTATCAATGATCTGAGTTAGCTCAAGAAATTACATCTAGTTACCATACCATGTCAAGACTGCTATTTAACTAGAAAACAAAGAGACTTCCTCCACTCCATGCAAACACATGTTGATTCTCATTTACCTGTTTAAGAAAAAAAAACATTTAGATTCAGGCTCATATACTAATTTTATTCAATGTTCAAGGTATGTCTGTTATTTGGGATAGAATTCAGTGAACAATGCTAAGGTTTACAAGGGCCCATGTATGACTTTAGGGCCGTGTGTGTGTGTGTGCCTGTGTGTGTGTGTATACATGTTTATGTGTACATACTTTTCCCCCTGTAATAGGATTTCTTTAGATCTGATGCTTAATAAGACAGAAAGACACCACAGCCTTCTCAGAAGACCTTTGCAATATGTCCTTACTACTGGTTTGTGCTTTCAAAGTTCATGTGTGTAGTGGTCTCTCCTGTCACCACGATGGATCCAGATTTAAGATGTCATTGAGCCATCACAAAGTAAAGAGAAACTTTCTCCCCCAGGTTGCTCTGGGGTGAGAAAACTTTGATGACTAAACTAAAGGTAAAATCAATTGCAGTTGCAGTGTCTGAATTGGATATGAAAGAAAAGAGGCTGGCATGTATTAGCTGTCTACCGGAAACCAGGTTGCTCTTGAAACACCGTCTCATTTAATCAGAAAAATGACCCCTTGCAGTGGAAATCATCCTCCCCAGTTTACAAATCTAGAAAACAAGTGCATCAAAGCAGTTAAGCATTTTGGTAGGAGCCGCACACCCAGTAAGCTAATATTAGAACTCAGGTCTGTCTGATTTCAGAGCTCTTTCCACACTACCTAAAATATTCATGCACCAGATGAAAGCTTTCTTTTTTCCTCTAGACTGTTTCTTAAATTTGTAGTTCTGCTTTCAATACAGGGTTTCTTGAAATGTGATGGTGTGATTATAATTCTGGTTATTACTCTCCAACCATCATTTCTAAGAGAATTGGTGTGTGAGGCTGAAGCGATGATAGTAGGGTGAGCCGTAAATACAGGTTAACTGTCTTAATGTGGCCTGGGCAATGTCTAATTACTCGGGGCTGTTTTTGGAAGACACTTCCCCATTCTAGGATAGGGGTTACAAGCACAAATATCCATAGGAGCTGGGTAGTTACTGTGAATAAGTGCCATAGGCTAGCCCGTTTGGGTTTGGGGAGCTGAGTGAGGCTGTACTGGGAAACACATGCCCCAGGTAGAGCTGGGGGTTGGTGTCTTTGCTCCGTTAAGACGATTGCAAGATCCCAGCAAGGGATCTTGAATATTTGCATGTTCTGGGTTTTGTGTTGAGTGCTTAAATGGATATCTTATTTAATAACAACAGGAACCCGTGGAGGTGAGCACAGGTTTGATTCTCACTTTGCAGATAAAGAAACTGAGGCCCAGAAAGGTGCCCAAGGAAGCAGAGTTATTTAGGACCTGACAGAGGTAGGATTCCAACCTGGGCAGTCTATCACCAGAGTCCTTGTTTAATCACTAAATTTTGTACCTCTTAGGACTATTCAAACCCAGCAATTTGTCTCTGAGAATGATAGATAAACATGAAGATACTGGAGAAGTCCATTATACATCCCCCTAAAATGCCTTCAGCATGTTCAAAAGCACTGAGCTTTCCGCCATGATGTTTGTAAAGGGGTGATGTTAGATAGTGATCAAAGAAAAGTCTAATACATGTTATTTTTTGTTGTACAGTTCAGTTCCTTGTACATAATTCATGTGTCAATTGATACTCATGAAAGTTGGTCTTGAAATATTGTATACAGCCCAAATTAAGAGCTTGGCACCAAATCCCCACTTGGACTACAAATCACTTTCTCTTGCCAAATTAGAGTCTAGCGTAATTTACCATAAGATGGGCTTTTAACCCTAATTTCTAGACATACTCAGCAGTCTGCTATGAAAGCTCATCAGCTTCTAGAAGCAGCTCATCGTTAAGGAGATACCATCAGGGTAAACACATCAGTTTCGTCTTTTTTGCAACATTGCTAATTCCACGTTGTAATCAAGGAGAAATAAATGGAAAACTCTTATTTAGTATTAGTTTATTTAGACCCATTTATTTCCATCAGTGACCTTGGGAGATAGTTGGTTCAGCACATTTTCTCATATTCGGCCTCTAATTAAGTGTGGGATTTTGTGTTTTTATAATTAACAGAGACATTTACAAATAGAAAAAAATATATTTGTGCTTTTGGGAAAAGTGCCAACAATGTGGCTATGGAATTTGATTTTCTAAATGGAGACTACACAAAGTGTAGATTTTTTATTTCTAATGTATGTCTCTGCCTATCTACTGATGATGGATTTTGGCTTTATGGCAACCCACTACCAGGCTTTTAGCTGTCAGAATTGGACAACGTATTGACTCCTAGGTAGGAACCGTGGAACCACTGCGTTATCATGATAAGCTGGTACAAGCAGAGAGGATCTATTTTCTAAGCAGATATTTACTAAGGGACTACTACACTCGAATGACATCACATCTTTGTTAGCAGTTGTGGTTGGCGCCATGTTTATTAAAAGACAGGAAGACCCTTTGGTTGGCTGTTAACTATTGCATATTTGTCTGTCTTGTCAATAAGCATTTTTTTAAAGATTACTTTTCCTTTATGTGTTTACTTGGGGTTAAAATTTTGAGATTATGACAAAGGCCATATTTTGAGATCATGACAAAAAATAATTCAAAAATGAATTATTGAATGAGGAAGTTGGGTCTCATTCAGTAGGTTAAGTCTCTTTTAAAATTGTGTTTTTCTTGTATGAAGACCCAGTTCAATGGGTTTCATAGCCAATCTGAGGCAAAAGGTGGCTATTTACTTCCAAAAGGACTTCTCAAGGAAGAGACCCCCTAGTGATACCCAAATCATAAATCAGAGTTCTTAACTTGGGATCTATGGAACAGAGATCAGGGAATGGGTCTTAGAAGGCCCGTTAACCTCCCAATATGTGGAAAAATGCTTCAGATGTTGACACATTTCACAGAAGTGTCATCACATTAACAAAGGGCTCATAACCCATAAAAGTTAAGAACCATTAATTTTCAGATAATTCTTCTAAATAATGGGTCCTGGCCAGCTATACATGATTTGGAGCATATTTACATACATTTGCATACTGCTTGTCCTTGGTCATGCCATTCAACTGCCACACACCTCATTATAGAAAAGAGGAAGAACAGGATTTACCTAAAGCTCAAAGGAATAGTGATCCTGTACTAATTAAAATTTGTTCTGGGATTTGGGAGTCTCAGATGAGAAATCTGGAGTCATGTTGAGTTTGGTTATTTTACTCATTTGTAGTCAGTATTCAATTATTTAAATTTAGCTTGTGCATTTTCATGCATCTTATTTCCTTTTTCCTCCTTTCGACTCCATTTGGTACATTTCATCTCACTAAACAAGGAGAGAAAAGGGAATAGGAGTTCTTGAAACTCAAAAGCAGCATAAAGTTCTTGTCTGTGACCCTTATTGAGCAAAGATTAGGACCAGTGTTTACAAATTTTTCAAGTACTCTCAGGAGCTCTTGATGCTTAGACTCTAGAAAATGTTGGGTTTGTTCTTAAGAAACAGAAAGTGTCCAAATCCCACTTGGCTTCCTAACCTCTCAGACTCACTCTCTGCCCTACGGAGCCTTAGAAGGATGGCCACCAACACCTATGAGATTTACTCCTGAATCATTTGTCTCAAGCCATTTCCCACTCTGCTATCAGCCTGTTTCTGTTAACCTGGCTGGTGATTCCACGAATCATTGTCTCCTTTGAAGATCTATCTAACCTCCTGGCTTGATGCTCCTCGAGGGACCTCTAGCTTCTGTGGATTCAAAAGCTTTAAGGAAAAATACTCAGTCTAATCCACACTGTCTCTAGAACCAGCTAGCTTTGTGCAATCATTCAGGAACATCTCTGGCCCTCCCTACCCACACACTTTCCATCAATCCAGAAATGATCAGATTCAGCCCTCGCTCACAGATGTGAAGCCACAAACGGCAGCTAGGGTCAAGAACAGCAAGGTTACTACTGGATGCTGACTGAAGGCAAGAAGAGGAGTCAGGCACAAAATTCTGAAATTAGTCATTGAGAGAAGTACAAAGGTTAACCGTAGACAGGAATCTGGAAATGCTGGGTCAGCCTCTTCGTCTACCCGTACATGACATACAAAATTATTCCATGTTACTTCAATACTTTTACCCAGAGCCTTGTAACAATCTTCTTGAACTGTTGAATCTATAAAAGTATAGATTGGGTCAGGAGATAGCTTTAAAAGTTTGTTGTTCACATTCGTGCCAACTCCTGGTGTCTTAGATTTTGTTCCCAAACACTCATTATGACAAAAGGATTTAAGTGCGTTCTATTTATTTGTGAAGTGATGCAGGAAACTACAGTAAGGAGTGCGGATGTGAATAAGTGGAAGGCAATACAGTGTGTGTGAATGGTAACGTCACCTCCATGGGCGGGTGGGGCTCGGTTCCATTGAGGATCTCTGGAAGACTACATATAGGCTGGCTCAGAGCTGTGCCCCACTGGGGCAGCTCACTGGGTTATTTATCTACCATCTCCCTCTCATTGGTTGGAGCCTGCTCCTAAGGGGCATAATATTCAGGTGCTTTCCACCTGCCAAGGGAGGAGGCCAAGCATGCTCCAGTGGCCGCAGAAAGTCCTCAGCAGAATCCCAGGGTCGTCTAAGAAGAAGACGTGGAGATCGTGAGAATAGTGAGTGCTCACAGGATGTAGCGGGGACAACAACACTGTCTCCCACAACCAGCATTACAGATAACCAGGAGTCGACCCTGATGAAGCTGGTGGCTTTCTCAGCTTTACAGAATGCTCTTTTCTGCTTCGCCTGGCAAAACAGGAGGATATCTGTCTCAAAGTTTTCTAAGAAAGGACATTCAGTGATCTGTTGAGAGATTCAGAGGTTCTCCTTTTCTCTGGTGGTGCTCTATCAGGGACAGATAGGTCCCTAAGACTTAGCAGCAAAAGGGACTCTCCCTGCAGGAGCATGTACATGATGTGAGTAGGTGTGCCCACAGCCCAAGGTTCATACTCTGGGGCTTCATGCCCTTTTCCTATTCTTTGTCTCCAACCGAATCTTATAAGAAGTGCATGTTAGGAAAGAGTACACTAAAGACAGGAACAATTACTGGATTAATATAACTTTAAAGGTGAGCATACTGAGGAAAAGTGAACAGCAACCCTTACCAGAATGTTTAGGTACATTTCTGCCTCCTTCTTCAAGCTGCCAGGAAAGTGCACTGTAAGTTACCAAGGAGCAAACTTCAGCGCTTTTCCAACAGTCACAAAGGACTCTCTGCCACCATCTGTGTTGCATGTGCACTTTACCTTTGCTGTCCTCCTTACTTTGAAATAAATCCCACCCACTATGGTGTCCCATTTCAGAAACTCTAAAGTACTTACTTGAATCCCTGGAATGGATTCATCCAACCCTGTTCGGTTTTCTTCCTTCCAGTGTGCTATTCTATAGTAGAAACAGTGCCAGGCCGTGGGGTTTAGACATCAGAGGCATTTCCAGGTTTATAAAAAGGCAAAGACTGTATTAAAGTATTTGCTTTTAAGTTTGTTGGCCAGTTCTTCTCACTGACCCTGGATAGGTCTAGGCTACTCTCAGCTTACCTACCATGTCTTTGTAAGATGTGTAGTCCATAGTGCTTGAATAGCACCACAAAGATGTGGAGGGGTAAAAGACATAAGATGATCTCAATTTTGAATAATTCTCCTTGAGGGGCAATTATATATTTTTGGAAAGTTCATTCTTATTTATTGGGCCTTCTTTATCTCACAATTCAGGAAGAGGCAGAGTGTTTTCTTCCCAAGTTACTGACTTTCTTAGCATGCGAGGCTCAAATGACAATGATTATTTAGAATCTCTGAGCAGCTCAGACTCAGTTTTTTTTTTGTAATGCCAGCATATAGGTAAAATGTGAATTCCTTATAATTTTTTCTGAATGAGAAGTTTAGGGAACGACTCCAATGTTCCTGTAGTCACTGTAAGTCGTTTAGGTGTGCTATAGGATGAAAAGAAGAATAATGAAACTGTGGTATATGCATGCCGTAGGATATCATTCAGTCATACAAAAGAAGAAAGTCCTACCATTTGTGACAATATGGATGAACCTGCAGGATATTATGCTAAGTGAAATAAGACAGTCACAGAAGGACAGAAACTGCAGGATTCCACTTATATGAGGTATCTAAAATAGTCAGACTAATAGAAGCAGAGTAGAATGGTGATTTGGGGGAGCAGAAAGGGGGAAATTTATTGCTCAGTGGGTATAAAGCATCAATTATATGGGAAGAAAAAGTTCTAGAGATGTTCTGTACAACTTAGTGCTTTTAGGTAACAAAACTGTAATGTGCACTTAAAAATGTGTTCAGAGGCTGGGCGCCGTGGCTCATGCCTGTAATCCCAGCACTTTGGGAGGCCGAGGGGGGCAGATCACGAGGTCAAGAGATCGAGACCAGCCTGGCCAACATGGTAAAACCTTGTCTCTACTAAAAATACAAAAATTAGCTGGGCATGGTGGTGCGTGCCTGTAGTCCCAGCTACTCAGGAGTCTGAGGCTAGAGAATCGCTTGAACCCAGGAGGTGGAGGTTGCAGTGAGCTGAGATCACGCTACTGCACTCCAGCCTGGTGACAGAGTGAGACTTCATCTCAAAAAAAAAATGTGTTTAGAGTTTAGATCTCAGGTTAGGGGATCTTGCTACACACACACACACACACACACACATGCACACACACACACACACAAATACAAAGAAATACAATGAAGCTTTTAGAGGTGATGGATATATTTACTACCTTGATTGTGGTGATGATATCACAGGTATATGCATATATAAAACTTATCAAATTGTATACATTTAACATGTGCAGTTTTTTTGCACGTTAAAGATACTTTAATAAAGCTATTAAGAAAAAGAAATAAAAACACTTGCTTTCATATCCTCAGGTCATCATGGATTTGGATCCTAGTTCTCTTGTGTGAACATCTTCCTCATTTTCCCCATATGAAAAATAGTGGATTTAATATATGCCTTATCACATCAGTTTGTGGATTAGGAGACACTGTAGGTATGAAACACCACAGTCAATAATTGGTAGGAATCTCCTTACCCTTCTTCCCTTGGTATGTAGCAAGTTCATGACTGAACACACTTTCCCCAAACAGGTATCTCACAGAGAAGAAAACACTATGAATTCATGACCCATTTGCATAGTTTTAGGGGTTAAAAGAGCTGTATATAAATTGTAAAACATATTAAGAAATTTAGAGAAATAACCTAAGGGTTATCAAAGAATGTTCAAATTCCCTCAGATTTTGTTTTTCACCTTATCTAAATTCATATTTTCATCCCTATTTTAAGCAGAATTATTCATAGTTATCTACACTTAGCAGATGTTCAAGGATGATATTTTCTTTGTATCCATCTTTCCTTATCCAGAGGCATAAAGGAAAAGCATGAAGATAAGGGACATGGCATCGTTAAGTATCCCGGGTTTGTTAACAGCAGAAGAGAGTGTGGACTTGCTTTTCACTTTGACTGTGTGTGTTTCTAGGAGATCCTCTATCTTCATGCTCAGCCCCCAGGTCCATGTGTCCTTCTCTCTAATGGGACTGTGCTATGATAGCTGTTGGTGGCAGAGAGGTCTTGCAACCTAAAAGGAAGGAGAGCCATATGCAGAAGAGAGAAGTGATTAGATGATAAAGCTGAGTGGTGACTCTGAAAAACAAAGTAACTGTAAATTTGTGGAACTTTTGGTCTTTCTTCTCATTTGATGATTAGAAATTTTATAGCTGTCCAAATCCAGTCCTTGTCTTATCTCAGCTATGCAGAGTGGCATGGCTGGTTCAAGCTTTCAGTGAAGAAACAGATGTATGAGGCCAAATCTTGCAAAATGCCAGAAGAGTGTATTTGGGCAGAATACCAAAATGAGTTCGGGGGCCTATATGGAACTGCGGGCAGGGCCAATGACAGATAGTTGAGGACTGCAATGAGAGATGCCCAAATATAAGTATGACAAGCAGGAATGTCATTCTGTGAGTCAGAGTCAAAGTCAAAAAGACTTTGTAAAAATCTACTTTGGAGACTAGGTGTGGGTGTCTGATTTGGAACCCTTCTCATAGTCTGGTGATTTCTAATGGTGCTTTTGCCGAAGGAATTCTTAGGAACATCCAAGTTCCATCTTAAAGACATGGCTTTGCCAGTCTGTTGTGGGTGTGCTATACCATATCAGACAGAGAAATAAGGATGTGTGTGAAGGTATGAATCTCCGGTTTACAAACTCTAGTGTGCAAATAAGACAACTGTCTGTCTTTTAACATGGTACGCACATTTCTGTTTTGATCACCCTTTCTACCAGTTGGTGAAAACTTTAGCAAAGTCCATTCATTGTCTCCATAATCCCCTAGGTTTCTATCTAATTTTCATTGAGCTTACAAGGCACATGGCAGGTGGGAGGCACTCTGGCATCCACTGAGATGTTAGTGAACCCATCTGGTCTTCATTTTTTTCCTTCCAAGCTCAAGGGTGATTGAGTTTGCCAGCCTTCTCTCCACTGTTTTAGTCTTTTCCCAAAGCATGTAAGGACTCTTCTCTTGCTTCCTTGCTGAACTGGGCTTGGAGATGCAGCTCAGAGAGAAGACATGCCCTTGTCCCTTCATAATAAACCATCAACATGTCCCTTTTTACATGTCTGCTGTTTGTCTCCTCTTCTTTCCAGCCCAGGGAGTCTTTATCTAGATAATAGGTCAAGTAACCTGGACCACAGTCCATTCTTCCCTGTCTACCATTGAAGGTACAAAACGTATACCAGACACCTTTAAGATTTAGAATTTGAAATACAGGAATGTGGGTTCTTACAAAACAAAACTTGGAATTTTAAAGTTAATTTTTTTTTATTCTTGACCTCTCTGTTTTTTGTTTTGTTTTGTTTTGTTTTTGTAACGTTATCTCTCTCCTGAGGCAATTAAACAGAAAAGGAGTAATGAGCAGAGTGAAAGTTAAGGAAAGGTCTTATTTAATTCCTGCCCAAACTTTCAGACTGCCTGATGGGAACCCCAGTTGAATAATGGTGGGATTTTTGTTGTTGTTGTTGTTGTTAAGCAAAGATGATTTCCAAGCACTGCAGGGCAGGGAGAGCTGGAGAGTTTACATGTTTGTATTTGAACTCACATGAAACAATGAAGAGTGAAATACAGTCCTGTTTCTCTAGCAGTGAAATTTCAGATCCACAGAGAAACAAGGCTTTCATTCTACCGTAAAGAAGGGCAAAACATAACTGAGAAATACTATGTAAAAGGAGGAATTTGCAAAGAATAATATGCTCTAGCATATTCCAGCAAGGAGTAATCAGATGTGGGCATAGCAGTCATCATTGGGGTGAAATCCAAGACAACTATGGGTAGCAAAGGAAGCAGCTGTCTTTGAGAAAGTAAGACTGATAAGGTTTTCAGTCCAAATGACAAGTAACTTGTAGTTTCTAAGTATAAGCTTTTGCAGTTGGGATCATGCCTTTTTTTTTTTTTCTTAAGAAAAAACTTAAATTGCTTTTACTGACAACAGACATTGCCAGATTTATCCACACAACCAGTGTTCCAAATGTCATATAAAAATGCAGCAATTGGCCAGATTGTTAAGTAACCTGCTATAATTGCTTTTATTTGTTTTAATCCCTGTGAACAAACATTTTATTTTTTGTCCAAAAGACAAAAAGGAGTTGAAATTTTATCGTTGTTTTTCCAGGCAAAAGAAAATAGGGTATTTGTTGACTGAAGAAATGAGATATTTCTCTTTGGCAGTTTGGGCGGCGTAATTGATAGGAAGAGGTCTGGTAGCTGAGAATAGCAGGGTTAGAACAATAGAGGATTCCAAGATCAAGGGGAAGGGTCAGAGGTTCACAATTCCCAACTGGAGTGGGTGAGTGGGAGAGAACTATACAAAAGAAATAAGAGCAAAACCATCTGGGTAAAAATGACACCATGTCTTGATCTCTGGTGCTAAGGACCCCTGGAAGATGCAACCATTTACACTCGCTCTTGAAAACGCCTCATTGTGGGTTCAGGGATAATAACCCTTAAGCTAAAGCCTTTATGAGTTGGAAGAAGAGAAAATGTGCTTCCTGTTTCTTACAGAGGATGAAAGAAGCAGTTAATTCCCAAATCCAGCCTCCAAACACCACAATGGAGCATTTTATATGTGGAGGAAAATTGCTAAAGGTTATTTACAATTAGATCCATAAAAATAATTACTGGGGACTTTTAAAAAACTTTATTTAGGCTCTTCCATACTTAAGACACAATTCTCAAGAATATCTTGGGTAATTTTCAAACTGTTCTTTTCCTTAAAATGATCAAAGGGAATTGGTTATTATCCAAGGTCAACTTATTAACTAGAGACAGAATATTCCCCAATTACAGTATTTCTCCAGCGCAGTTCTTACTGAGCTCTAGGCAAGGGGCAAAATGGGGAGGAGAGAGTGTAGTCAAAAGTCCCAGGGTCTTACTTGGGTCTCCAGCTAACTAGCTCAGTGAGCCTGGGCAACACCCCTGACCTGTCTGCGTATGTTTCCTTGTTTGCAAAATGAAATGAGAGGGGATAATTCTAAAAATCCTTTCTTTGTGCTCTTCCTAATTTTTTTTAGAACTGCTAAATCATTGCACGCATGAAATGATTTGCTTTTGTTCTCTTTGAAATAATGGAGCTCATTTTCTAGGATCTCCAGCCTCTATTTCTGTTAAGCAAGATCTAACAGCCTTTGATACCTCTCTGTCTACTTTCTAGGGAATTACAGATATAATTTGTTGAGACACTTAGTCAAAAATTGTCACTGAATCCCTTATGCTTTTGCACAATGCTATCAGAGCTGAATCCTTATAGGAGGCAAGTCAGAGATGAAATAAGGACTGACAGGAAGGAGAGGTGTAAACAGAGCTCGTGAACACAAATGAAAAGGCAAGTGATAGGTACACAAGGAAATCACCAAGAAGAAGGCTCTTTTTCTGCCCTTGAAGTATAAAAATAGTTATTTATTTTGTCATAAGATGATGTTGGAAAAGTTTCAAAGGAAAGGCTTCTAGTGTTTGATGAGCACCTGCTGTGTACCGGGCACAGGTTAGGCAATTTTATACAAGATAAAGATGTTTGTACCCACTTAATGGATAAGAAAATTGAGGCACAAAGGGGTTAAGCAACCTTCCCAAACTTACCCAGTTATTCATTTTAACTGCTATATCATATTCCTGGTGTGAGTCTGCCAAAAATTAATTCATTTAACCTTTTAACTATTGTTTTTCATGATTACAAGCGTTTCTGTATTGAGCATCCTTATACCTGCCCTCATGTTTACACATAAGAGTATATTTTTTAGGTAGGTGCAATAAATTAAGCATGTATCTGTAGATATGTGTATATGTATGGGTATATATACATGTTATATATATGATTGTGAACATGCATATACATATATATGTATACGTATGTGTTTATATATCAGTGTGTGTATCTACATATATGTATTTTTCTAAGATCCTGCCAAATTATCATTGCAAAGTGGCTCTGTAAAATTTCACTCCTCCCCAACATTGAATGAAAATATCTGTTTCCTCATACTGTCACCAGTGTTTCGTGTCACCACATTTTAAACATTTGCCAAGCTATTATTACATTATTTTTTCATGTTCATTTCTTCAATCACAAGTGAGTATGACCACCTCTCAAGTTATTCACGTCCAAAAAAAAAATCACTGTAAATGAAAAATGAGTAGTTTAGCCTTGCCCTGTGCTGTGCAGAAAGCCGGTGAGTTTCTTCCTGAAGAGGATGCTGCAGGGTCATTTGACTTGGAGAGGAGGGGGTGGTAAGATCACATTATCATTAAGAATTCGCTCAGGGCATGTAAAGATGGCTGAGCAGCTTCTTTAAGCATGTAAGTGATGACGCTCAAATCTATCAGAATACTAACCCTGAAATCAGGTCTGAATTTACAGCCATTATATCTTTCTTTGGATTTGGTTTTATGTTTTTACCCTTGATTTATGTACGTACTTCCCTTAGCATCCCGTATCTCAAGCAACATAAATGTATTAAAGTGATGGGATTTAGCAAATATGTTATGGTTACCATCTTTGTTCCCAAGAGGGAATTTGGAAATCTGATGAGTATTATAGCTTTCATTTTCAAGACCCATTTTCTGAGCCGTTTCACTAACAAGTCCCCTGATTTACCATGCCATTAACAAAAATAATTCTTTCTGGACAGCAGTAAAAGAAGTGGATTAGAACAATTTACAGCCTTCTCAAGATACATATAAGGTGCCTGTTAAGAAAAAAAAAAGGGACAGGTTTTTGATTAACTGATACATAGACTTGCTTTTAAGATATGTCAGTTCATTCTCTGTATGCCCATCTATTAAGGACAATGTCCCTCATGGAGGAAGCCTGCCATCGCCCAGTGCCTTAGCACGGTCTCATGTTTGCCAACAGTGATTAGGAATTACTTAGTTGCTGACAACCCTCCGTCATTGATTGAAGTAAGAAACCTTTTCTGCTTCAAGGTAAGGACATGGTGCCTACTTTCTAAATGAAATGTTATCCAGAGACAACATTTTGAATCTGTAGGCAAAAACATATCCAGTTCAACAAAAGAATAACCTGCAATAAGCAGAGATAGAATGGGTGAGGACCTAGGACAGCGGCTCATTAGGCAGAACCCGTCCTTTCTCTTTGCTAAAGTTAGGGAGGAAACAAATGCCTGCCGAACAGAAGGAGGAGATGAGAGGATCTGTCAGCCAGGGAGAGGTACAGCTACCAGAAAAGCACTGGACAGTTTCCTCTAATCCTTGGGAACTTTAATCGTCTCCTCAATAATTCTCATTTTGAGAGGATCTCAAAGTGGAGGGATCCATTAGTAAATTCCACTTTGGCCTGGAATGAGAGATGCCGAAAATGACAAGGGTGCTTTTCTGTGGTGGTGTAAGTAGTGTGGCCGTGGATGTGGGCAATTGGCTTACTCCAGTCTGTGGCATTAGTTAGCATCTCTGAAACCCTGAGACATGATTCTCAGCCCCCATGGCTGGTCAAGGGATTACCAGAGAAGATTTTCAAGTACATGGGATTGGGGGGTGCTCCCAACCCTTCAGTCAGCTGTGGGTTTTGAGTGTGAAGAGCATAAGAGGGGAGAGAGAGGAAATGAGAGAAGCTGGACCATGCAGAGCCTTGTAGGTGATGGGAAGGATTTTGCTTTCATCCTAAGAAGAGTGAGAAGCCATTAATAGGATTCGGGGTGATTGTGAGTCAGAGGGAAATGGGGGGAGGTATCAGGACATGGAGGTCTTTGCAATTAGTAGTTGGAGAACAGCAATGGTTGTTAGCTGTTTCGTGTGCCCTGGACCCTTCTCTCAGTCTGCTGAAGCCTGGGCAGTCTATCTCAGATCCTGTTCAGGTGCATAGATTAAAACATTTTAAATAATGATATAAGCTACTTATGCTATACCATATTTATACTATATCATTGTGGTAATAAAGAATTTGTCATAGACTAATAGACAGGCATAGGTGTGCTGGAACTGGCTCTGTCTTACCAGCTTGTCAAAGCTGATTACGCGAATTTCTTTCCAAATTCTTATTCAGTGATGCCAAATTGGTAGCTTGAATCAAGCCGTGGTGAGAGAATTTATATCATAGAATATGGAAAACATTACAGATCAGGACTTTTCTCCTCAAAAGTCAGCTGTTAAACATTGACCATCATAGCACTGTGTATATACTTATTTATTTAATAATAGGCTTTGGTGACAGGTTTAGTAACTATTGCAATTTTGAAGTAGTGATGAGTATGAATCCCATTTCAGGATATTTCCCACAATTGAAATGTGATATAATAACTTTTTTCCTATAATTGCTGACAAACACAGGTTCTGCTAATACTATTGTGATTTGTTATCTACATTCATAGTTGAAGAACCTGCTTAATTTTAGTTAGAGGGTAATGAAAATCAGGGTGCATTTTTCCATTGAAAGAGCCTCTGAACTACAGTGTCCAGAAAATGAGAAAAAAGAGGGACCATAGAGACCAACTAGAAGGTGATAGCAGTATTCCAAATGAGTTGTCATGGTGTCTTGTATTCCAGTGAGGAGATGGAAAGGTGTATATGGAATTGGAAATGGTTAGTAGATAAACTCTATGAGAATTGGGTATGTATAGACATTGGGGTGAAGGAAGTGTCAGGAGTGACTTATAGGGTTATGGCTTACACCACTCAACTTAATAAGGATGAGAATGCCAGAAGGGCCCAGGTTTAGGGAAGATGACCATGAGTTTGGTTAGGGCCTGTTGAGTTTGAAGTGCCTTTTGAGTATCATGGAAATGTGAAAAAGATAATGGGACACATGCATTTGGAATAGAGACACGAGTAGTTTCTACCTTCAGCCTTGGGGTGGGACCAGGTTAGGAAGGGACGTTATTCTTTGATGGATGAGCAAACTACAAAAAACTGTGCCACCCTTTGTCTATATGTATTCACACTGCTTCCCCTAGCACCTCTTCTTTATCTCCTAACAATCATTGTGCCAACAGACTGCCTTTAGAAACTGGCAGATGGCCCCTCTTTGAAGGCTCCTGTGCATACAGAGTAACTACTTTCCCAGTAGCTGCATGGCTATCTTGCTGGATCTGCAGGTCCAGAGGAGGGGCTGGGACAGTAGAGGAGCACTAGGAAGTCATTAGGATATTTGCAATAATTGAAGCTTTCATCCTATTTGAAACTTCCCCAAAGAAAGAAATGAGCGAGAAGAGTGGTCAGCAGTAAGCCTTGAGGAGTTCCAAAATCAGTGGCCAGCAGAGGTGGAGGAGCCTAAAAATGAGACTATGGAGGGAGCAGCCATAAAGATAGGAGAAAAGCCAGGTGAGGTGGTGGAGGTGCAGGGAAGACAAGCAGAGAGGGTGCTTCAGTGAGAAGAGAGGAGAGGAGTGAAACTCAAAGTCGCAAGAGAACACTGGAAGTTCTTCCCTGCATCTAGTGACACGGAGGGTGTTAATTTTACACAGGCTGTGTTGGTGGAGGAAACCAGATGGGAGGGGAAGAAATGGAGATAAGAGTTATAGACACATCTTTTAAGAAGTTTGGCTGCTAAAAAGGAGACAGATAGTGAAGTAGTTGGAGGTGGATGTAGAGAAAACAATGTTTTTTTTTTTCTTTCTTTTTTGTTTCCTTTCCTTCTCTTCCTTCCTTTTTCCTTCCTTCCTTCCTTCCTCCCTTCCTTCCTCCCTTCTTTCCTCCCTTCTTTCCTGTAGGAGATACTTTCTCATAAGGATTCATTTGAGACAGAGAGGGTAGGAGAGAAGGGATTGATGATGGCATAAAGCTTCTGAGAATGTGGGAAAGGATAGACTTCAAAGCATAAGAGGGACCTGTTAACTTTTTAAACCTGGGAGTTGAATCAATAAAACTGAGTCAATGATGTAACACTTTTAAAGGTAGTTGTTTATTGCCCCCCATCTTAGAGAAGAGCCTTTTCTGGTTACAGAAGACAAAGTGATTTAATGTGTGCTGAAGTAAGCTGGAAATTCAGGTGTTCAGTTGATGTTTTTGGAGTAGATTGTGAAATTGAAATTGGAGAGACATTATCCAGGCAGGAAAACTATGAGTTAAGGGCTCTGGACAATAAAAAAATAAGGGTGTCATCCTTGGGGAAGGGGATGGGAGATGCTGATGCGTTTAGGGCTTCAGAGCT
Source organism: Pan paniscus (assembly GCF_029289425.2). Classification (NCBI taxonomy): domain Eukaryota; kingdom Metazoa; phylum Chordata; class Mammalia; order Primates; family Hominidae; genus Pan; species Pan paniscus. The sequence goes on from NC_073267.2 coordinate 92,564,969, forward strand.
GCACCTGTGCTCCTCTTGGGATCAGAACTGCAGTATCTGTGCAGCTGCTGCACCTTGTTTTTAACCCCTGCATCCAAGAGCTGAGTGTTGCATGCCTCTCAAGATGCAGATATTAAAACCTTATTGACTGATGTAGACTCTTCTGTGCATCAAAGGGCTCAGAAGTGGTATTAGCTGGCCGTCTCCTTTTAAGTGCAGAGAGTGCTTTTCTGTAGATAGTGCTATGAGCTACCTGGGGTTAAGATAAAAGGCTTCAAAAAGGTAGTGTCTTCCCGGAGGCTGCTTGTGGCCACTCGCTGTGTGTCTGTGGCTATACAGACCCCAGATTGCTGGGGCTGGACTTTGCATGTCTCTCTCTATTACCTTCTAGAGCCTGTGAGGTCCAGGCTTTTAAAGATTCAGCACTGAAAGAAACTAAAACCAAACTTTTGAGTTTACAACTGCCTGAGGCTGCCTCCATCTACATGACCTTTACTAACTGTGCCATTTTGGCGAAAAGATAGATTTTGAAGTTCAGTCAGTCCTGGTTTCAAGTATTAGCTCTTCTTCAGATGATTGTGGGACCTTGAACAAGTCTCTTGCTCTCTCTGAGTCAGTTTTATCATCCATGCAATAGGGATAATGTTACCTACCTCATAAAACCATTGTCGAGACCCATCTATTCAGCACATACTTGAGTTCCTATTCAAATACCGGCTGCTGTGCTTGGCTGTGGGGTTTAACTGCACAAAATGGTCTTGACCCTGAGGGTTTTATAGTTTGAGAGTGGATATACCAAAGTGCCTGGCTGTGATTATTATATTGTGATATAATAATAAATACATATTTGGTCTCTGCCCCCAGTTCTAATATTTAGTCTGTGAACCCAGTTCCTGGCACACAGCATCTAAGAGCTTTGTAATTTCCTGAGTGACAGGAACATCTGACACAGAGCTCCGAAATCCCTTGGTATTTCCTGGCTGATAGGAGCATCTTTTGCTCTAATGAGTTGACTTGTGCTGGGCTCCTGGATACCCCCAGGATGGGTGCTGGTTTCCAGGGGAATCAACCATGTATTTTTAGAAGGTTGGGGCTTTCATCATCCACCCCACCTCCAGGGAGGAAAGGGAGGCTGAAGATTGAGTTGATCACCAACGGTCAGTGATATACTCAATCGTGCCTATGTAACAAAGCCTCCATGATAACCCCAAAGGACAGGGGTTAAAGGGCTCCCAGGTTGCTAAACCCATGGAGGTTCCTGGAGGGTGGTGTGCCCACAGAGGGCATGGAAGCTCTGCATACCTTTCCACATACCTTTCCCTATGCATCTCTTGGTGTGACTGTTCATCTATACTCTTTGTAATATTCTTTATAATAAATGGGTAAATATAAGTAAAGTGTTTTCCTGAGCACTTCTGTGAGTCACTGTAGCAAATTAATAGAAGTCAAAGAGGGGGTTGTGGGAACTCCAATTTATAGTGGGTCAGTCAGAAGCACAGGCCACAACCTGGGCCTTGTGACTGGCATCTGAAGTAGGGGACAGTCTTGGAGGGCCTGTGAGATGTGGCTTTATCTCCAGGTAGATATTATTGAATTGAATTGAATCAGAGGATTACCCGCTGGTGTCCACTGAAGAATGGCTTGATGTGTTGGGGAAAAACCCACTCATACTTGGTGTCAAAACTGTTGAGTGGTGTGTGACAGTAGGTAAAACATTTTGTTTTTTCTTTCTATCCTTCATATTGGCCCAGAGAGCTTATTTAATAAATATCTCATTCATTTCTTTTTTCTTATCCATTATACCGTAGGCTCAGCTGAAAACATCGTTCATGACCCACCTGAATGCACAGTAGGGTACTTAGAAAGTACTGCATGGTTAGCAGGCAGCTCTGTAGGGAGTCGGAACAGCCACGCAGTAGAGTCTTGGAAGCAGAAGAGAGTAAGGCACAGAGACCCCGAATGAGGGCAGAGTGTGGACATCCACATCACAGCTCCACCCATGACTAGTCACAGGAACAGAGACAGTCGACTTGCCTCTCACTCTGTGCCTCAGTTTCCTCACCTGCATGATGGAGACGATAATGGTACACAATTCTGAGGTGGTTATGAGGATTACACGAGCTGGTGGTGTTGCAATTCTGAGGTGGTTGTGAGGATTACACGAGCTGGTAGTGTGTGTCAGGTGCTCAGAACAATGCGTGGAACATGGAAAACACTCCCTACATGGGAGATATTATTTCCATGTTCAGAAACAAGCTGGTTTCATTAAAGCCCACTCCTCTCAAAAGGCAATTCCCATGGGAATAGTGATGACTTGAAATTCTGTATCAAAATGCTGGTGGATGCTGCTTCGTTTGTAGTATCTTTTCTTTTCCAATCTCCACAGGGCTCTGTTATTTGGATCCTCTACCATGAAGAACAGTGCCCCTAATCGTAGACTATCACTTTGTTGGCCACTGTGTGTTGTCCACCCATTATACTGTGAGGTCTCAACAGCTTTAATTACAATAATTTGAGGTTTGTTCAATGCATTATATTCCAGATAGTTCACGGATGCTTTTAATTTAATTATAGGCAGTTTAACACCACAGATGACTGTTGGGGAAACGGAAAATGTTATTCTTTCTGAATGCAAGACACGTGTTTAGGACTGATAAAATACATAACTGTGTTTTGTTTCAGAATAAAAAGAAATGTATTACCAAGTATGTGACAGTAGGTAGACTGCTGGGAAGCCTGGGTCTGATACATTGTTGTCAGAAACAGGCTCAATTTTGGTGAAGGGAAGGGTGTATGGAGGATGAGCCTTGCACACAAGCTAAGGTGCCCAATGGACAGCTCCCCCAGTGACCTCAGGGTCAGCCTCTCTCCTACGTTCATACAAGGAGCCCCTCCTGGAAGCAAACCCCACTCCAGCCTTCCAACAGGCACATCCTTGTTCTTCCCACTATCTTATTATTTGTAGCAGCAATTATTCATTGCCATCTGAATTCACTCAGTAAATATTTATTGAGTACCCTGTATGTGTAGGTAGTGGTGATACAGCAGTGGACACACAGACAAAAATCCCTACTCTGAAGGAGCTTATATTCCAGGGGAAAAAAGAGAGGAAAATAAGTAAAATGTGTGCTGGTTTTGTGCATGAAGATGGCAAAGGCTATGGAGAAATCAAGGAGGATAGAGTTGGGGAGGAACAGTTGTAACTTCCATAGTGTGGGTGGAGAAGGCCTCACTGAGGCATCTACATTTGAGCTAAGTCTTGAAAGAGGCAAAGGAATGAAAGAGGTGCCAGGCCAAGGTAATAGTTCCTACAAAAATCCTGAGGATGGAGGGTGCCTGGTGTGTCTGAGGAAGCCCAAGGAGGTCATCATAGAGTGAGGGGGAGATAATAGAAGATGAACTTCAAAAACGAAGATGTGAAAAATTGTATTGATCCTTGTAGTCCATTTGTAAGGGTTTAGATGTTTTATCATCACCGTCGTCACCATCATCACTACCACCTGCTAGAAACTTCGGGGTGGTGGGGGAATGACTCATCATCTCATCTCTGCACTCCTGAAGCTCAAACTCAGCACAGGATACAACGAAAGGATAATGTGATGCTTGGTACCATGACATTAAGGACATTCAGGAGCGGACAGAAAACACGACCTAAAAGAGGGAAAAACAGAGACTTTTTACAGGGTCTCCCTTAGGAAAGGGAGCTATCCCTTAGGAGGAGATATCTAAGCCACTATGCAGTTGTGAGGTCTTTAGAAATCAACCAAGTGCATTGGTCAGATTGAGGCTAAGTTTTCCAACACAGAGAACCCTGAAGTCCCATTCTGTAGTTTGTCTTGACTCTCCTTTCATTTCTCTTTATCACTCTTCGCCTCCACTGCAGATACCTGTTCCTTTTTCTGACCATGTCTCTGGACTTGGAGAAGGTTTTCTCTCATAAGCTTCTATCCAGCCCTACACCCAGTGGCCGTACAGGTCCATCCGTCTGTATGACTCTATGCATTAATGAGCAGCTCTTCTTAGCTCAGCGTGCTCACTGTCTTTAGGAATGGTTTCTGCTGAATCCATTGACTGAACAATAAGCCCAGTGGAATGTGTACTCTAGGCCCCAGTTACCTCCAAGGAGAAGGGATGATAAATATAACAGTGACAAAATACTCACATACACACAGAAATATATAGTTACACTTAAATGCACACACATATATACATACAAATACAGAGTGGGTGCAGTGGCTCACACCTGTAATTCCAGCACTTTGGGAGGCCGAGGTGGGCGGATCACCTGAGGTCAGGAGTTCAAGACCAGCCTGGCCAAAATGATGAAACCCTGTCTTTGCTAAAAATACAAAAAAACAGCCAGGTGTGGTGGTGCACACCTGTAGTCCCAGCTACTCAGGAGGCTGAGGTGGGAGAATCACTTGAACTCAGGAGGCAGAGGTTGCTGTAAGCCACAATCACACCACTGCACTTCAGCCTGGGCCACAGAGTGAGACTCCATCTCAAAAAATCAAATGAAAAACCACATATAGTTATATATAAAAGCATGCACGCTTGCATGAATATACCTATACATATACATCTATGTTTACATACAAATGCATGCACACATGCACGTATGCACACACCTATAATTATAAATGCATGTATATATATATGTATGTATACACTCATACATTTTTATAGAAATGCATAGGTATACACATGTATAGAGTTGTAGATGTATGCACATATTTGCATGCATACATACATGACTATATGCACAATGCACATATATGTTTATATATGAATGTATTCACTCATACATGTATGATTGTGTGTGTGTGTATTTTGGGAAGACTAATTACTCCAGGAGATTTACATGTAGTTTCCCTTCTTAAGTAGACCACAACCCTGCTCTGCATTTGCTGCCATTGTTTCTGTTACGTAGATGAGGAATTTGAGTCTCTAAAACTTGAAGTTGCCCGGCCAAGGTCACGTAGCTAGTAAGTTGTGAAGCTGATATTCAAACTAAGGACTAAAAGACAAAAAAGACCACTTTCTTCCAATGCTTAAAAGATGTTAACAGAAAGAGAGCAAAACAACAACAAAAAAAGAAGGAACCCTAAGTATGTTCATCGAGCTACTCACAGAAAACAGAAAATATGATTACGACATAAAGTGATAATTTCCATAAAAGAAAAAGTTATATGAGCACATACAAGAGGGAATAACATTTGAGGGACCTCTTGAAGGATGGGTAGGAGTTTTTCAGAAAGGGGTGGGGAAGCAAAAAGATTTTGCTTTTCATTTAAAGTTATGAGAGCCAACATTTACCTTTTAGAGGTGCTCGAAAGGCCCACTGTACCTTTGGCTTCATAGCTGTAGAAATGGGGCATTTTACAAAAAAAGGCAGTGATGGTGCCTCACATCTGGCCACAGGCATCTCTCGGCAGCATGCAGGTCATCTAGGGCAAGTCTCTGTAAATGCCTTTCTCTCTGGTGTTGCATTTGCATATTCATATGTCTGCATACAAACACCAAGTCTGCTGTTAGTGGTGTCATAACTTTGCAAAAGGAAGAAAACATGGCTAACGGTAAAATGAGTTATGCCTTTATAAAACATTTTCAATGACAGAACTTGCTCCCCTCTGAGTGCTTTTTGAGGATCAGTAATCATAAACTGCGGCTTTGCCAGGAGGTGCTGTCGAAGATTGTGTGGACATTCTTTCAGCAAAATCATCTGGCATGTGTGATTGCTTCTATTTATTCAATACTAAAGAACACAAGATTGAGTTTTATGAGAGAGAGAAAAATGCACATTCCACATAGAGATTGGATAAATTTCATTGTTTAGAGTGTTTTTTTTGCCACAAAGTAATCTTCTGATTGCTAGGTGAGTAATCCTGTAATTACAAAAACAATCAATTAATTGATCTAAATTAATCGGATAACATATTTTAGCCTGCTAAGCATGAAGGCATATTTCAAGTAACTTTCCAGATAAAGGGGGTATTGAACCTTTTCAGCCACCAGCCAGGGACAGTGACACAGATTCTAGTATCAAATGCTGATTCTCAAATTAACAAATGCTGGAATTACTATGAGAAAGGCATGGACTAGGGAGTCATGAAGTCCTCCCCCTTTTGTTATACAGGAAGCTTCTAAGCTGCCTGTCCCACTGTTCCTCCAGATCTTTTGTCCCAGGCTTGGCCCTACTGGGAAGGAGACTTCCCTAACTTCTGGGCTACCCCTCCCTTTCCCTACCTCTAGCCACACTGTGTTTCAGGGAGGGCAACATGGGAGACAGAGGAAATTAAGACACCTGCATGAAAGTTGACAGAGTTACCCAAGAGGAGTTGCCACTGGGCAGGGACTGGAGAGCACTCAAGGGGAGGGAGGCAAGTCCATCCTTTCTCCTTCTTTCTTCTTCAAAATGTATTGAATGACTATGCTTTTCCAGGCAGTTTTTAGGCACTTGGAATACATCAATGAATAAATAAGGCAAAGATCCCTATGCTTGTAGAACTGACATTCTAGCAGAAGAGACAACTAATATATAAATAAGTCACATAGTATTTTAGAAGGTGATATATGCAATGGGAATAGAAAAAGCAGAGCAGAATGAGGGCTAGATGGATGCTGGGATCCTAGGTGGAGCAACTGGCTAGTGTTAAAATTTATCTGAGAAGTGGTTCTGAGAAACAGAGGCAGCAGTAGAGGAGAACACAGCAGTCAGATGAGCCAGGAGTGTTCCTGGCTGTTCCCTGCACATGTCATTAATGTGAACACTCACCAGCATCTCTTAGCTCCTTCATCTTTAATACAGGGATAAGGATATCTGCAATGTGGGGAAGTGGGAATGATTAAATATCATTGATTTGTTTTTACTGCTCCTCTTTAAAATGACAGCACCACCACAAAGGAGTTGAAATAGTCAATAGTGTATGGAAAGCACCAAGCACAGAGACTGGCACACATTGGGTACTGAGAACACGTTTACGTTGGTACTCATAAAAGACCAGGAAGAACTTATATGTGGTGCCCTGGTAATGCCTCAGACACTGTTCTAAATGCTTCACGGATATTAGCACATTTAATCCTTACAACCCTTTGGGGTAGGAACTAATTTATGTCCATTTTACAGGTAATGAAACTGAGGCACAGAGAATTTAAGTAATCTCCCCACAGTTTTATAATAGGTTAATGATGGAGGCAGGATTCGAACACAGGCATCCTGCTTCTGGAAGTGCACTGCAGTTATTTTCAGAGCCCAGGTTATGGAAAGAAACCATTCATTTATTCATGGAACACATTTTTATTGATTATCTGCTACATGACAGGTCTGTGATCAGCACTAAGGCTATAGAAATGAAAGACATAGACAGGGTTCCTCCCCCAAAACATTCTTGATGTAAATGTGAGACTCACACTATAACCACCCTAAGGATTTTGGTCTGAAAAGACATTCTTTATTAAGGATTCTACATTTATGTCCTGGATTTCCTAGATGTGGCCCTGAAGGTAAATATTCCATTTTCTTATTGGAGTATAACAACCAACGTTTGACTGCAAAAAATGTGGTAGATTATTTTCATTCATGTGAATATGCCTGCCCTTTCTCTGGTGGAGTCTGTCCCGGTAAATCTGTGGGACCTGCCTCTACCAATGAGGGGTAGAGCTTGGTGACTTTTAACAATGATCTCCTCATTAGATGAGGCCATCAGTTACAGCGGAAATGATCATTATTGGAAAGCTGGAGACCAGCTGCTGTCAGAGAGGGATGGGCTCCTGTGGAAGGTTGCAGACTGATGACTACTTAATCCTTGAACTTCAGCAGCAACAACATTAGCTGAAGGTCTGTAATGCATTCACAGTTCTCATCTGACATTTTCCTCACATCATTATTTTTCTGGTTTTACTTTTAAATTCCCTATAGGACCATTGACATGAAATTCTGAGGGGGAATTTGGAACATTAATGACTGTTTAAGGCAAATGAGTAAGTGTTCTTTCCAAGAGGAAATTGTCTTTATAATATTGGCATAAGGCTATTTTTAAAATTTATACTAATGAGACAATTCGAGGCAGATAACTGAATTTCCCAGGCTTGAAGTTGGCCCATGCCCCTTGGTGAATTCAGCCTTAGGGTGAGCTCTGTGGGGCCTTGCAAGTCTGGCTCTAGATGCAAGAGATCTGCCCTATCCACATTCCATCTTTCCATAATTGGTTAGAGCCTTGACCATTCAAACCTGGGCTTGGATGCTGGGCTTACAAGTGGCACAGACAGTCATGGGGCTTGCTGACTACAAGGGAAGAAAGACTTTATCAAATAACACTACTTATAGATGTCTCAACTACAAACATGAATCAATGACTTGAAAGAAGGAGAGTAATATTCCCTGACCTTAAACAATAAAGGACTATGACCCTGTTTGGGGACTGGGGATGGTCGTTGAGGGCTCCCCTAAAAATAAATACTTGCTCTGAACCTCAAATGAAGTGTAGGATTTAGAAAGGCAAGGGGCCAGGTGAAAGAAAATGGTTTCAGGAGGAGGGAAGAACAAGGGCTTGAAGGAATGTATGGTCCCCTTGGACCATCTATGCTTCCTAATCCTGGGGATTGCACCTCCAGTGATATAAGAATGTGTGGCAAAGGGAACCATGTTCCTCACTGACTTTGTTCCCATCCATAGAACCAAAAGGGTCTTCCTTAGTAATGCATATGGCTAATGGGTATTGAGTTCTTACTACAGGATAGACCCTGCTCCAAGGACTTTGTGTGAATTAACTTATTTGACCTCGACAGACATTTGCCTCACCCCACTGAAACAAGTGACACTAACAGCAATCAAAAGATTACCCAGGGACACAAGGCTATGTAATACAGCAATATATGCAATATAAAAAAAATAAATAAAACTTGAATGCTTCCAAATGTCTATGAAAAGAACACAGGTTGAATAAACAATGGAATGTCTACACAAATGAGTACTATGCAGCTCTAAAAGGGAATGAGGAATAGGGCTATAGGCTATTTGGGATAATGTTCGGATATATTTTTAAGGTGGAAAAAGTAAGATGGAGAAAATTGTGTGTTATATTACTGCCTGTCTTTGGGGGGATACACATTCACATACAAATTTACTTTTTTAGAAAATAAAAGTTAGGTTAAATCATTTTTTAAAAAAAATAGTTACTGTTCCAGTTATCTTTTTTCTTTGTATAAACATGGTCTCATTCTGTCACTCAGGCTGGAGTGCAGTGGTGCCATCAAAGCTCACTGCAGCCTTCACCTTCTGCTCAAGAGATCCTCCTGCCTTAGCCTTCTGAATAGCTGAGACTACAGGTGTGCACCGCCACACCTGGCTAATTTTAAATTTTTCTGTAGAAATTAGGTCTCCCTGTGTTACCCAGGTTAGTCTTGAACTTCTGGGCTCAAGCCATCCTCCCACCTTGGCCTCCCAAAGTGCTGAGATTATAGGCATAAGCCACCATGCCCAGTCTATCTACTTATTTTGAAGCAAATTAGTGCCTTAAAATGTCAACACCATTTTATTATCGTCTTTCACAGTGTAGGGATTGTCTGGGCTCCGCTAGGTGGATCTCAGGGTTTCTGATGGGCTTGCAGTCAGTGGCCGAGGCTGGAGTCATCTGGAAGTGCGCTCGCTCATAGACCTGGGTGTGGAACAGAGAGACAAACCTCTGAGGGTTGAGGCTGGAACTGCTAAGGCTGCCTTGACATCTCTCTATGGTCTCTCCAGCACCAAGGCTTACAGGTAGTTGTATGTTTTACAAGTTGGCCTGAGGCTCCAAAGATGCCTATTCCGAGAGAGAGGCTGGACAAGCTCTACTACCTTTTATGACTTAGTCTCAGAAGCCACACAGTGTCACCTTTGCCACATTTCTTTTTTTCTTGGCAGATATAAGGCCCACCCAGGTTCAAGAAAAGTGGGGCAGCAGGGGAAGGGGATGGACTTTACCTCCTAGTGAGAAAATGATAAGGTCTGGAAGAGGAGGTATGGCAAAAAATATTGCTGTGGCCGTTACTAGAATATATAATCTGATCCAGTTACCTAAAGTGAAAAGCATGAAATAAAGGCTGAAGAGATAGGGGAAAAAAGTCACATTTTTTTAAAAAAAAAATTGTTTCATGAATTTGAAAACAAAATGAAATAAAAAGCCTATTCTAAAATTCAAGAGTCAGAGAAACAATTGAACCTAAGTGTGTACTCAAGATGCTGGCATAACCACTTGATAGGAACTACCCCTAGTTATTTTAAAACACAGTTATTTGACTCTGTCCATTAAAGACAATTGAAAACCAAAAACCAAAACAACTGCAAAGGGAAATCTTAAAGTATTTTCAATAATACTGCTTTTGGAGGTAGTGTTGGTATATTTATTGATACATAAAATATAGTATAATATTGTGTGTATTGAAAGATAAATGTATATGTTAATTTGGAGAACTAGAATATTGAAGTATGGGAGGAAGAAGATGCAGATATAAGACCAGCGAGATTAATTTAAAATGCTAGAGAATTGGAAGTGGGATTATATATATGAATTTATTAGGTGTTTTATCTTAGAAATTCATGTATTCTCTTTCTACTAAAAAGCCCTAGAAACAGTGACCAACCCAATAGCAATAAACTTCCTTAGCAAATAGATTATGGTCACTAGTAATCATTTTCTAGCAAAAGAAACCAAGCTCTCTTGAGAAAATGATTGAGTTTATATTTGAGGCAGGAAATAAACAAGAAGAATCTGTAAAATCTTGTCATACCAAGAAGCAGAGACGCTATGAGATGTCATTAGGGTCATGTCATTTAAAGAAGCCAGGATCAGTAACTCACAGATGAGATAATTTGAGCCTCAAAACAAAATAAGTAATTTCAATGGATTTAAATACACTAAATCTGTTTAAATACATAAGTTCGTAATGATAGGGGAAAAACAAAATTTTTTATAGGTTACCTTACAAAGATGATAGAGACCATCTCATTATTTTAGAAACGGAAAGGAAAAAAACACATAAACAACTATCCTGCCTTTGTTTTCAGAATTCCTTGTAGAAGTAATTAACTAGTTGATGAAGAGAGTTTCTCTTTCTAGGTAATAAGCAATGAAAAAATGGCAGAATTAGAATATATTGAATTTGCAATTCTTACTAAATTAATATATCTAGGCAGTAACCATCAATAAAAAGAAAGACCACCTGACATTTGTATCTCCTGAAGTAAGCTCACAACACCACCTAGTCTTGAGCCAAAAATACTGCACCTGAATCTGATCCAGCCTCCAGGATATATCTACTTATAGGAAACACAGTGGACAGGCGAACATGTTAAATGACACCACAGAGATGCAATCTGCGAACTTCCACTGTGGAAACAATCCAAATGATTCAACACAATGTTGCAAAGACAAAAGAATTATACACGAACAGGAGGCTGGATGAATTAAAAAACATAAGAGATGTATCAATCATAATTTTTGGTTCTAATTTGGATTCTGATTTAAAAATAGACTGCAAAAAAATTTGTTAGAATAATATGAACAAAGACTAGATGTTTGCTGCCATTTAGAAATTCTCATTAGTATTTGTTCAGTTATGATAATTCATGGTGCTTCTGTTAAAAAAATACTTTTAATCTTTTACAGATACCTTCTAAATATTTATAGATGAAATCATATGATATCTAGAATTTTCTTTAAGACAATCTGTGGAAGGGGTGAGTGGTTGTGTGCTCAGGTGAGCTAATGGTAGCCATGAGTTTAATATTGAGGTTGAGTGATGGATACAGAGAAGTTCATCATATGATTCTCTCCACTTTGATGTTTTCTTGAACTCTCCAATACTAAAAATTTAGCCAAAAAAATTAACAGGGGCAAAGAACTTTCTTCTTTTTCCAAGGGCTTTTTATCGATGATTTTAAGAAAATGGTCAGACAGCGCAGGCGTGTTTTACCTTAGTCCTTCCAAAGCAGTAAGGTGCACCCGCTTCTCAGCCACCCTCCCTGACTTTGTTTTCACATCCCGAATTCACCAGGAAAATACCAGGAGTCTGCTTTGTATTGTGCCATCTTTTAAATAATGCCTCACTTTCTAGTAGAAAAGTACCTCATTCTTCTTCTTGATACTTCAAAAAAACAAAATGAAACAAGAACTTCTCATTAGCTGAAAGTGTTTTTATCTAGTGAGAACTGAAATCTTCTTGGCTTATTTCCTCTTAGATCTAAACAATATTAACTTTTTTTTTTTTTTTTTTTTTTTCAAACAGAGTCTCCCTCTGTTGCCCCGGCTGGAGTGACTGCAGTGGCACGATCTTGGCTCACTGCAACCTCCACCTCCTGGGTTCAGGCAATTCTCCTGCCTCAGCCTCCCAAATAGCTGGGATTACAAGCATGCACCACCATGCCCGGCTAATTTTTTGTGTTATTAGTAGAGATGGGGTTTCACCATGTTGGCCAGGGTGGTCTCAATTTCCTGACCTCAGGTGATCCACCCGCCTCAGCCGCCCACAGTGTGGGGATTATAGGCGCAAGCCACTGTGCCCAGCCTTAACAATTTTTTTTTGTTTTTGAGGCAAACTCTGACTCTGACACCAGGCTGGAGTGCAGTGGTGCGATCTTGGCTCACTGCAACCTCTGCCTCCCGGGTTCAAGTGATTCCCCTGCCTCAGCCTCCCAAGTAGCTGGGGCTACACACGCACCCCACCACACCGAGCTAATTTTTTGTATTTTTTTAGTAGAGTCGGGGTTTCACCATGTTGGCCAGGATGGTCTTGATCTCCTGACCTCATGATCTGCCCACCTCAGCCTCCCAAAGTGCTGGAATTACAGGCTTGAGCCACCGCGTCTGGCCCAACAGATATTTTTAAGATGCATTGTCTACTAACAGAGAGATGCCTCTGATTCTGAAGTACTTTGTGATAAACAGCCACACAATAGCCAAATGAAATCTTGAAATCAGAGGGTTGCTTTCTCATGAAGTTAGACTGCTTGAGAATTGCAGTGGCTTCTATATGGCAGGTGCTTAAATTGTCCAAGTTGAAATTCTAATTTTTATAATGAGTAGGGATGAGTGCATGAAATGGTTGTGTGTTTTCTTATTTCCTACATACAATATCGAATTCAATCCCAAACTTGAAGCATTGATGAAATTGAAACATGTTGGTAATTTTAAATCGTGCAGTTCTGTACATGATCAGAATCCTAATCATTATTAAAATAGGTGTTTCTATTATATGCATATGTATAAAAAGTCCTCCAAAATGTTAAATTACCTTGCTCATCTCAGGAATAGAGTCCCAATCACTTCCAGATTGAAGCACTTACTGGGGGAAAAGGCGAAGTGCTCCAGTAATTTTAAATTGCTTCGTACAATGAAGAGTGCCTGTAAATTACTGAATGTGGTAATTTGTTCCATAAGCTTTTTTGATTTGTAAGTAACTTAGTGGATTTGCTGGTGAAACAGTTTGGCAGGTTCCTCAGATAATTTAGCGATATTGAGCATAGACATCTAAATGTGATTAAAATGTGGTATTAGCAGACGTTGACCACAGGAAGGGTGAGGCAGGTTTTCAAGTTACAGCAGCTAGAGAAGCTGAGAAAGACTACAGTCGACTCTCAGGGGACTTGGGAAAGGTACTAAGAATGCACAATTGAGCTAATTACAGGAAAATGCCACATGGCTGGCTTTGGAAGAATTCATCCAGCCCCTGGCATGTTTTGCTTGTCCTCTGCCTGATGATAAAATAGGGGTTATTTCTATCAGTGGACACATTTGGCCCATATCTTATTCAGGCAACACAGCCTTAGCCTTGTTCTGCTAGTGCTAATTATTTTTTTAAAAAATAATACTGTTAATATAGTAAAATGTAGTTGTTGGACTCTTAGAAATGGATAAAGTTTAGGTTTGTAATTTTCCAGACAGAGAGATAGTGGCATAAGCATCGTGTGAATTCCCTTCTAATAGGATGTCTTCATCTTTACTATTTTGCATAATAATGTATTGTTTGGCCACAAGAGGGATTTAGGTACTGGATCTGGAGGCATTGGGTGTCTTTAAGGTATGAAGGGGTCAAGCAAATGTCTGCCACTCACAGAGTGAGGGAGGTGGAGCCAGAGGTTCTGAACAAAGAACCTCCCCAAATGATGGGGAGAGGCTGTGATGAATTTCACGAGGCAGTGATGATGTGAGTCTTGGGCTCTGAAAGTGAGGGTGCATAGAAGAGTAGGTCCCGCCCTTTTTAGGAGTATACTGTGGACTAGAGTCAATCTGTAGACAAAGCTAGGCTAACTTCCTACTGGGCAACGTCTGAGCCCTTTCATCTTTGACCTCAAGAAAGTCACTATTGTTGGTAAAGTGAGGAAGGACATGGAACCTCTGGGGAGAATCTGACCTAAAATGGCTTCATAAAGATTCTCAGCATGAATGCCCTTTTTGACTTGGTGAAAATAGACCTGATAGTGGTTGGGTTATTTGAGCAGAACAGTAATGGTAAAGGGAAAATAGTAGTGAGATTTATGGTGTAGGATGGTCAGATGTGGTATGAGTATGACACGGAGCCAGAAGTGCCTGGTCATTCACTGATTTGTCACACTAATGGAGTTAGAATACTCTACCTTGCAAGGCAGAGTAGGAGTAGAGTATCCAATCATCCTGGTTTGCCCAATTCTGTCCCACTTTTGACACAGAGAGTCTCACACTCCGGGAAACCTCTCAGTTCTAGACAAACAGAGGCAGTTGGTCATCCTATTATGAGAGGTTAGAGAGGAAGCGCTTTCTGGATGGGTTGAGTCTGATAGGCTCTGTTGTATTTGATTAGACAGCTTTCTATGAGATCAAGGTTTTCAACACCATCACAGAACCATTTCTGGAGCTGTGTTGAGGAAGAGAGGGCAAGGGTTAGAGAAAAGCTTGGGCCACAACATTGCCTCTGCCATGAAGACTCTTTTTACGTCTGTTTCACACACAGTCAGCCCTTCGTATCCACAGGCTCCACATCTGCGGATTCAATGAACTACGGATCAAAAATATCCTCTGGCCGAGTGTGGTGGCTCACGCCTGTAATCCCAACACTTTGGGAGGCCAAGGCAAACAGATGACTTGAGGTCAGGAGTTCAATACTAGCCTGGCCAACATAGTGAAACCCCAATTCACTAAAAATAGAAACCTCAGCTAGGAGTGTTGGCGGGCACCTGTAATCCCACCTAATCCCAGCTACTCAGGTGGCTGAGGCATGAGAATTGCGTGATCCCGGGAGGCAGAGGTTGCAGTGAGATCACACCACTGCACTCCAGCCTGGGCAACAGAATGAGGGTCTGCCTAAAATAAAAATAAAAATAGATGTGTTTGTGTGTGTGTGTGTATATATATGTATACACAAACATATATTTTGTGTGTGTGTATATATATATATACACACACATTCAAAGAAAAAATAATACAAATAAAAATACAGTACAACTATTTTCATAGCATTTACATTCTATTAGGTATTATAAGTAATCTAGAAATAATTTAAAGTATACAGGAGGATATGTATAGATTATATGCGAATACTATGCCATTTTACGTAGGGTATTTTGGTATTTGAGAAAAATCCTGGAATCAGTCCCTCACAGATACCAAGGGACAATTGTGCTAACCTTTTAGATAAAGTTTCATAGACCACAGACTTCCACAGTGAACACAAGATTAGATACCTTAGGCTAGAGCGATGGGCTTTAGAAAAAAGGTGGACACATGGAATTCATGGATATGAAACAATACATTGTCCAGAAGTAAGGGTGGTCCATGGAGACTGGTTGGAGTGGGGTGGGAGAACCTTTTCTTCATCAGAGTCAAGTCATTCTGGGTTGGCAATATACATACATGAGTGGACTGGAGAGAGTGAGGAGGCACAAGTCGAGGAGGAACACATCTTTTATTTTGACTCAATTTTCTTTTTATCCCCTCTCCTTCTGCCCCAGGGTTCTTCTCCGTGTGGATCACATTAAGGGAGCGTATAACCTTTCATACCGCCTGACTAGGATGATGGATATGGAAATACACACTTTGGGAGCCCTGTCTGCTTGCCTGTTAAGCCATTGACTGTTATATACTCTTGGGCTTGAAACACCTTCCAGGCTGGAGGGGCCAGTATTGCATTTACTTTTATCCCATTTCTGTTTTCACGGCTACCCAAGAGGAAATAATTTGATTTGGGGCTGCAGGGGGTAGGGTGGAAAAGTGCAGTCAGAAGACAGAGAAAATCAGCAAGAAGATTACTGAAAGGGAAAGAGGGGGAAACCAACCAGCTATATATTTCCTGCAACATGAGTTAATGAAATTCCGTTCCTTCTTACACAGCTGTATTCGGTTTGTTTTACATTGTTTGGTATGTAAAAGGATTTGGCTTTGCGTTACAGAACTAATTGCTTACTAGATATTACATGGATATCAAAATACTTTATAAATATTAATTAATCTTCACCTAATTCCCTGGCAAGCACAAATAACCAGTGGCATATTTATTGAATGTGTAAGCAATAATCTGATTCTTAAAGATTTGTTTTCTCTGCTGAAGCTTTCTCATCATTTCCATTTGTCAAAATGCCTCATCTCCTTTGAGGACCATATCAGATGGTACTTCCATAACAATTGTTAGGAAAATAGTAATAAAGACGATGTTTAGAGTAACCAACATTATTATTTGCTGAACTGTCTTCCTTTGCCAAGCTCTTGAGTAAACATTTCATAGATATATCTCATTTAATCCTACAGCAGTCCTACAATAAAAATGTTATTGTTACTACTTTTTTTCCCCCCAGATGAGGGAGCAAAGTTTTTGAAAGCTGAATGGTGGCAGGGCTGGGATCCATAGCCCATTCTGTCCACGTGTGAAACTTATAATAAAAGCCACTATCTTGCCCCTTTTCTGATTCACACTACAGGGAGGACACTTGGTACTTATCGATAACTCCATTCATTTCTCCATTCAAAAATATGTGTTTGAATGCAAGTACTATTAGAGGTACTGTGCTAGGCTCTGTTATGACATACCTGGTGTTGACTCTTGAGTAGGGATTACAGAGTTGAGCATCTTTTCTCTCCTGAGATTCATCATGGTCCCCATGGGCAGTGAACAGTGTTGTTGTCACACTATGAAATGGGTATAGTGCCTGGCACAATGACCATTTCTTGAACAAATGGGGAGTGATACAGTGAAAGTAAAAAGAGGATCTACAGTGTCGTTTGCTTGTGAATGGTGAGGGGTGGGAGCGCTTAGAAGATGTAAGGATGTGCTCTCTTCTTTCCTAACACTCATCTTATATGTAATGACATTAATTTGTGTTCTTACCTGCTCAATGTCTTCTCAGCTTGACATGCCATGATGGCATGGACTATGTCTGTTTCTTTTAGCGCTTCATAGCTGTATTGACACATGTTTGTTGAATAGACCAATACCTTGTTTTATGCATAAAAGAAGGCCAGTGAAAATAGTCTTACATGCATATTACCATGACCATGAAAATAATCCCACCCTGGGCATAGCCTGGCTCTTGTTTGAAATGTGTGGTACTTCTATGTGACAAGATATAGAATAAGTCATTGGAAGAAAAACTGTCCTATTACTATATTTTATATAAAAGTGTATCTTGTGTTATAATGGGCCTGGTATACAGAGGGTGCTTAGCAAATCTTCCGCAGAGCTGAAACTGAGCTGAAGCTACGGCCCCCTTCTCTGCTTGCTCTCCTTTATTCTCTAGAGTGCTGCTTCCCAATGCGTGGTCCATGGACCAAGCAGCTTCAGCATCACCTGAGCACTTGTCCGAAATGCAGCACCTAGGCGCCGCACCAGACCTGTTGAATAGGAATCTACATTTTCACAAGATTCCAGGTGATTTGCATACACAGTGGCATTTGAGAAGCATTAATCCAGGGGCTTCTTTGCAGTCAGTGATGGTGATTTGCCAATCATTAGCATTTCAGAAACCCCAGGCCGAAACCATACATTTATCCTTAGCTAGGTCGGTATCAAGTTTCTCTGCTTTCAGCCAGAATCCTAACAATTCAGCTTGGTTGATTATCTAAGAAGCTTCTATTTGATAATTATATATCTTTCATTTTTTTTTAAGTGCTGGGGGTTGGGAGATCCTGGGAAATGGCATAACTATTGCTTAATAAATGCAGTTTGTTTGGAAGACCAAAATCTTTCAAGTAATGAGAAGCATCAAAGGAAACAACTCCAACAATGACACAAAGATTTCCTGACAATAAAGGGGCTGAGGTGAGGACCCCAGCTGTGGACCACACTACCCGAAGAGAATCAACAACCAAATCAATACCCAAAAAATAACAATAATGTCCAGGTCATTTCACTTATGAGACAGAAGAGGAAGAAAGAAAACAAATTCTCAGATACAAATATTTCTGCTGCTCCACATTGTTCCATGGGGCCAGGATTGTGAAGTCAATCTTCCTAATGATTAATGGAATTTCTCACCTTTTGTTCAAATGACTTGGCCCCTTTGGTTTTTAAATGACATCTAAGGGCAAAACAGACCCAAGACTTTGTGGAATGACTTTCCAGGAAGCAACCATATCTAGGTAAACCCATGCTCACAGGTTCCCTCTGTTAATGGTGAAATTACATCAAGGATGACCTTTTGAAAGAATAAAACTCATTATCACATGGAATGTGATAGCTGTAAAAGATCAACACTTGGAAGCCAAAGCAAAGTCCCGCATATGATAAATTAATTAGAATAGAAGTTACATAAAACCTCGACCTTCTGTGTGACCCTTATCTTATAATTACCTCTTCTTTAAAAGCAGAATGAAATATTTTATGTATGAAGATGTTACTGTTGGCCCTAAATGCATTAAGAGTCAAGGAGACATTTTTCACATATTGAAAATAAGATTTGATTGAGTGCTTGCGAGTGGCCTAGTGAAATCTCATTAAACCACTGTTTATTTTAATACTTTATAAACGGCAGAATATTAACCATTAATTATGAACATGAAACCAGTTTGAAAATAAGTTTTGCAATATCTAAGCTTGATTTTCAACCCTTATTAATGCCTTGTCTTTTTCATAGTTTTCAGTGTTTTAGAGCAAGTAGGTACTTACAACTTAGGTGTGTCTTTTCATCTCTTCCTCCTCCTCCTCCTCCTCTCCTTCCTCTTTCTCATCCTCCTTATTGTGTTGCTCTACCAACATGGTTGTAAAAATCTGGATGAAAATAAGAAAATACAGTCTATTAAACATAGTTATAGGCTGTCACTATCCACAGTTATAATTAGATTTATAAATCATGTGCAAGATTCCCAGCAAAAAAAAAAATGAATCTTAAACATTCTTTTCAACTATTATCACCACAAAATGAAACAAAACAAAATATCACAACGATATGAAATTGTTTCAGTAACATTGCCATGTTACAGTAAGCTTTTGCATCCGGATCAGTCAGCTTGGTACAAATAACTGTATATTCTGAAATGTAAATAGATAGAAAGATAATGACCTTCTTGAGCATCTACTGGGTGACAATCGTTGAAATAGTATCTGAATTTAACTGCACCAAGGAACATAGGCAGATTTTGATTCAGATGACAGCTTCCATTATTTGGCAGCAGATGCTTAAGAGGCTGCTTTGGGAGGATTCTGATGTTGGATCCAGCCTACATCATAGAACTGCAGCCATGGATTAGCAATATGTGTTATGTGAGTGAGCTGCAAAAATATGCCACAAAATTCCCATCTTACAGTTATACCTTTTTACCCTGAAATGAGTCAGTGTGTTATGGTAACATTCCCAGATGGCAGACAGAAGGAGAGCCAATGTGAGAGACCAGTGAACTCAGACCCGTCTCCCAAGAGCCTTGTCTAATTCATCTAAAAAACAAATGTTTGGGATATTCAGGGTTTTCTGATTTCAAATGTGTTCATACCATGAATAATTATGTAGCACTATCTTACTGTGTGCTGAGGACGTTAATGTGCTTCTTTCATCCTTCGAATGATCCTGCAAAATAATTCTCACTGACATTTCCATGGAGGTATCCAACTTCAGCTCTTATGGAAAAGAAAGTGCCTCTGTGGAAGTTGCATAGATAGTAAATTGTGGCGTGGGGATTCAAAGCCAGGTTTGCTTGACTTCACAGTCTAAATTCCACCCAGGAAGCCAACAGCCTGTTGCTGTGTGATTCTGATCCCCATGAATTCACTATGTTGTCAAATGCTGAGTTTGCAAAGCATGGTCTGAATGCTTCCCTTCTGGACCTCCCTTAACCATTCCAGGGCTTTCCGTTGCTTGTGCAGTTAATGAAGATGGAAAATGATTCCCTTCCCTCCCCCTCTGTTCTTCCATTTGTCCAGGGAATAGCCTAATGTCAACCTAGTGACTTCATGGAATCTGTTTTCAATCTACTGCATCCTTGTCTGGAATTCTCAGGGGACACTTAAGCCAGAACTGGGGTTGAAGGAAGCCCTGGCTCTGTGCAAGTCCACAGTACAGCAGCTACTGGGGAGGGAAAACGGTGTGTGGCTACAGTGAGGGTTTCTTCATGGTTGATGCGATTATAATGTGAAAAGATCAACATGTGAGCCCAGAGCAGATGAATAATAATGCTACTGCATTTTGTATTTAACAAAACACCTTTCTCGAGAAATGTATTACTTACCTTGTGGGTGGGGAATTGTCTCTGAACCCAATCAGGTTAGTCGCTGGCCCATGACTATCTCATTTTTAATAAATAATAATTTTCTCAATTCAGCGCTAGCCAGCTCATCTGCTTTCAAAAGATATGATTGCTTTGTATTTTTTATATTAATAACCCTCAGCATGAGAGGATTAACTCTTGATGCACTGAAGGCAAACTACCGGACCCTGGGAGATCCATTTCTTCTCACCAGATAGGCTGACACATCTTTCAGATGAATTTAAAGGTCAACGCCTTGTGCATGAAAAGCAGGGGCCTGCATTAGATGGCTGAGCTCTAGTCACTTCTTGGTCATTTGTACTGAAACAGAGGCAAGAGAGAGATTTCAAAACCACCACGAGGAGGCCCCTAAACATGCAGGCATTTCTTTCCTTTATCTATCGATTCAAAGAGCATCTCTTCAGGGCCAAGAAGGAGATCAGGTGTATCTGACTTAGTCATACAGCCATAAGAAAGTTTCCCCCTCTAAAAAAAAGAAAAGAAAAAAAATAAAGAGGTGCCTTCCATTGGTGAAGCGTAGTCATTAAGAACACAAGCTTTGCAGCCACCCAGAGCCCACAGCCCACGGCCACTGTGGGTCGAGTTATACTTTGCCTCTTAGCAGCTGACCAGCTTTGGGTCTGAGCCTGTTTCTTCACAGTGGTCAGCCCCCTTGTCTGCCTGATAAATGTCTGTCTGCTCACGCACTTGGCTCCGCAGAAGTGAGCTTGCTGGGTCCATGGGGATATTCACCGGAGATTTTGCACAATATTATGCTCTGGAAAGGGGTCTGCAAACTCTGATCTGAGGGCCAAATCCAGCCTGCCACTTGTGTGTGGACAACTAGCAAGCTAAAATGGTTTTTGCATTTTTAAGTGGTTGCATTTTAAATGCTTATATAATGGCTACATAAAATCCTTAATTTTGCCTCTTGGCCCACAAAACCTAACATATTTATTGCTGGCTCTTTAAGAAAATGTTTGCTCAGGCCTGCTCTGGAGTCATCAAAGCCACATATATAATTTTAAATTTTCTGATAGCTCTGCTAAAAGAAGTAAAAAGAAACAGGTGATGTTAATTGTAGTGTGTTTTCTTTAACCCAATATATTCAAGTAGTATCACTGCAACGTGTAGGTAATATAGAAATTGCGAATGAAATATTTTACATTCTTTTTTCATACCACATCTTTAAAATCCAGTGTGCATTTTGCACTTAACAGCACCTCTTAATTTGGACTCACCACATATCAGGGGTTTAATAGGCACATGTGACCGGTGGCTGCCGCATTGGACAGTGGCAGCTCTAGAGAGCTGGAACCAATTTATGCTCCTTCTGACATTCACAGGGAATGCTCTGTATAAATCTTGGTCTCTTCTTCCTTTTTAAGGTCACATAGCACCTGGATTTAAACTGCAAAGCTACCCCAATTTTAGCTGGAGGGACCATATTCCAAGCTGCAAATATTGTACCCACCCAGCAAATTTCCTGGGATGTGCTTCCTGCGGAAAGTGAATTCAGTTGCTGTAGCCCTTGATTTGATAAAATGCTCCTCTTTCTGGCCTTACCCTTGCTCAATCATTTGCAATTCTGCTGCTGGTTATTTAACACACCAGGGGCAGTAGGTGCATACAGTCCTATGCTCCCAGCTTATGAGGAAATGCTCTGTCCCTCCACAGGCCTGATCAGCGGCCTCCCTGCTCCTGTTCTCCAGACAGAAGTTTCCCTAGTTTTGCTGATCTCAACTCATGCACAGGAGGAAGCCAGAAGTGCCCTGCTGTGATGATCAATCCATATGCATGCTTGCCTCCAGCAAACCAAGGACATTTAATTCTTGGCCAGAGTCTCATCAGCTCCATCAGTCTATGACAATAAAATGAATATATGTCTTGATCACACCAGGAAGTCTCTGCTACCAACACCCCCAGGAGAAAACAGCTCCAGGCTCTTGAGTCTCCTCATGTAGCAAAGCCTCATCGCTCAGGTCCCGCATGTCAGAATTTGCCATGATTCACTCACAGCATGTGTCATGTGTATCTGGTAGAATGTCTGAAATGCATTCTTCCCATACGGCTTTTCAGGGCCCTAAGTGTGAATATGAACTTTGCATGTGAAAGATGCTTCATTTTGCATTTTGTTTGTTTGTTTTTGTTTTTTTGAGATGGAGTTTCACTCTTGTTGCCCAGACTGGAGTGCAGTGGCGCCCAGGCTGGAGCGCAGTGGCGCGATCTCGGCTCACTGCGACCTCCACCTCCTGGGTTCAAGCGATTCTCCTGCCTTAGCTTCCCAAGTAGCTGGGATTACAGGTGCCCGCCACCACGCCCAGTTATTTTTCTGTATTTTTAGTAGAGACTGGGTTTCGCCATGTTAAGCAGGCTGGTCTTGAACTCCTGACCTCAGGTGATCCACCCGCCTTGGCCTCCCAAAGTGCTAGGATTACAGGCATGAGCCGCTGTGCCTGGCCAAGACATAATTATTAAAATTAACAATGTTCATCTCAGTATACTGCCTAAAATTACGTGATATGCCAAAGTGGGTGTATGTATCCCACTTTGAGGAATACTGATGAGAAAGGATGTTAGGCCTACGGAGATCTTCATCTTCAGAAGAGCACAGATAAGTTCTGGGATAATGGAAATGACAGCATCTTGGCATTTTTTACTGCTGCCTTTAAACAGCAGACATCACAGCCCACGATGATGAGCCTGCTGATGCCGACTTCCTGCATTCTGTGGTACACCTGGGCTCAGCTTAGAAAGGCTCTACCCCAACTCACACTTCTTCATGGCAAGATGAGGTGAATTCATTTCTACCCATAGTCATTCTAATCTGCATTTTCATAACCCACCTTTCCATTCTCCAAGTGTGACTTTCATTTTTAGGACAGAGTTATTCAGTCGGTGAATATGCAGTCCCTTTAAAGGGATATTTATCACCCTTGAAGAATCTTATTGCCAAATCTTAATAGTCTTTCTTATAACAAAGGCTCAAATTCACTATCAAGATTAAGAGGCGGAGCTTGAATGAGCTTTGCTGGAGCATCTCATGATAAAATAGATTAAAGTCTTAAAATGGGCAACCCATCGAGGTGGAAGTCAAACAAATATGCAAAAGCATCCCTGTATTTTCCGCAGGCAGTTTGGGCACTGTGGGTGAGCCCAGAGGGTGAATGGTGGGAAGTGGGAGTTAGGCCATGTGGATTTTCCCTCAGGCTCAGCGGGGTGACCTCCCATGAGAAGCTGAAACTATCTTAATCTTAATTACTTTATCTGTAAAATAGTGGTGGTGAGGATGGGGAGAGTTTGCCTACCTCAGAGGCTTGTGGTGAGGATAACGGGGAAAACTCCATGTAAAGTGCTCCCCCCTGGTTTCTGGCACAGAACAAATGAATGAAATTAAGATCCATCATTTATGTCAGAGGTCCCCAAGACCACCCCCAGGTTCCTTGATCCCCAAGTCCTAGGAAGTCCTAGAGGTCCCCAAGGCCACCCCCAGTTTCCTTGATCCCCAAGGAGGACTCATGGTTAAGATTTATTACAGTGAAAATATACAAAATGAAATCAGCAAAGGGCAAAGGCCTATGAGCGAAGTCTGGAGGAAATCAGTTACAAGATTTCCACAATCCCCTCCCAATGCAGTCACACAGGATGTGCTTAACTCCCCCAAGCAACATATGGTGACACCGTGGGTGAAATGGTTTCTACGAGGGAAGCTCACTGGAGGCTCAGTGCCCGAGTTTTTACTGGGAGCTCATCGAGCTGGTCACATAGGCAGCCTCTGCCTGATACATAGCAACATTCCTGACTCCCGGAAGAAAAGCAAGAGTTCAGCATAAACCGAATAGTTCATACAAATATTAGGCACTTGGAGCCACTCTTACCAGTTATGGGCATGGGAATACTCTCCAAACCCAAGTTCCCAGATGCCAGCCAAGGGCCAACCTTTCAAGCAGGCCTTTCCAACATTGCAGTCTGCAATCTGCTTCGTAGCTCTTTTCTGCCCAGGACTAGAGGTCATAAGGCCCCTACTAACTCTCTGGCTTCATCCCCAGTACTACCCGTTAACCAACCTGACATTCCTC
The DNA here is from genome assembly GCF_029289425.2 of Pan paniscus. NCBI lineage: Eukaryota > Metazoa > Chordata > Mammalia > Primates > Hominidae > Pan > Pan paniscus. The sequence goes on from NC_073267.2 coordinate 92,589,705, forward strand.
CCATCACCCCGCAGATCCTGGCCCCAAAGCCTTACCTTGGTGCTAGCAGCTGCCTCTGTTTTGAAAGCTCTTCCCCTGAGTTCTCCATGACCAAGTCCTCACCCTTTTCATTGCAGATGCTTGCATGTTCCCATCACTGAGTTCTAATTTCTCTAATGGAATTATCATTCTAAAGTTATCCTTTGTCCTTCTTTTATTCTTGTTCATGGGTATCTCCACTAGAAGGAGGATATATTTTTCTGGCGGAAGAGCATGCCCGTCCTATTTATTGTGTTATCACTAGTGTCCACTATAGGGATGGACAGGTGGTAGGTGTTCAATATTTGCCTCATGGATATTGGGAATTACTATATTTATTGTTGTGTGTCCCAAAGAACAAATCAAGCCCCCACATCCTTCCTGTTTATTGACTTAAAGTATTGTCTTTGAATGTTGAAAAAAGTTTTTAGAAAATACTGAACTTACAGGGAAATTCACCAAAGTAATAGTAATATCATGAAGATGCTCATTGCTTCTGGGCTTTCCAAATCTCATCTTTCCTCAATTGTGCCTTCTCTGCATGAGCCTAGGTTCACAGAGGGCTGCTTAAGAAGTTGATGGTTTTGTTTATACTCAAAGTCATTGTGGGGACCTCTATTTTCACCTTTTTTGGCCTAGGTTGTCCCAGTTCTTTTCTCATTCTGTGATTGATGTCATAGGTGACAAGTGTGATGGGTCACTTCACTGGCCTCTCCGGGCTGTTTATTCTTTAGCTGACTTCACCTTGCTCTGGCCTTATGTAAAGGTCCCTGCCCTCTGGCTTTCAGTGGGTTCAGCCCACAAGTCTGCAAACTTTCTCAAAGGGCCAGATAATAAATTTTCAGACTTTGCAGGCCATCCAGTCTCTGAGCAGCTACACTGCTCTACTCTGCCATTGTAGCATGAAAGCAGACATACACAATAGGTAAACCAATGAGCATGGTTGTGTTCCAATAAAACTTTATTTACAAAAACTGACAATAGGCTAAGATGTGGCCCGTGGGCTTTGGTTTGCCAATCAATGGTTTAGGCAGTGGAGGATTGGGACAAGAACTCAGAGGGAGAGAGGAGAATAAATCTCTGCAGGCTGCTGTGTCCTTCCATTGGGGGTTACAGTTCTTCTCAGGGAGCCCCCTCCATGTGGCTGCATCTTTTGGGTCTGGAAATTGTTTCCTCCCCTGGCCCTCTAGGCTTAGATGTGGGAAAGGTGCCCCATTATTACTGGCATGTTGCTTTATGCTGTGGGCCCCTTTTCCTTGACTCTGACTGTACTTTTGCTGGTTCCTGCGTCCATCTCTTGTCACATAGCTCAATTTGCGTGTGCCATCAGTTTCCTGCTGGGATTAAGATACCTGGCAGTGCAGGGTTTCCTGGGATATGGGACCTCTAAAACCGAAACCCAGACAGTCCCAGTAAATCAGGATGATTAATCTCCCTAACTCGAACCCAGCCCTGTCTCCTCCCTTGGCCCTGCTCCAATTACCTTCATTCTGGCCCTCAGTACCCCCAACTTCGATAACGGCTTTGCTGGCCAATGAATAAATACAGTGGCCAGATGGGGTCCATGGCCATCGCCATGTGCACCTCTCTGCTAGAGCTTATTTGCCCTTGGAACAAAGTTTGTAGCTGATGTTTGACAAGCCAAGGAGACTCTAGTGTAGTCCCCCAGCCTACTGTAGAGGCCCTTCAGGTTATCATATTTTACACTGCATAATTTTTGAAGATGATCCCTTTCCTTCCAAATTCTAGTACAGGAGAGGTATGCTATTTTTCCATAGGAAAAATCAGGCTTACTTTGAAAGAGCAGTAGGATTAGCAGACACTTTGAAATATTACATTAATCCAGCTTGGGTTGAAAATATCCAAAGGACTGACTCATGAAATTTCAGGTAATTGAACTTCTGGACTCAAACAGACATGAGAAGAAAAAGTTATGTTCCTTCAAACTATTTCAGCTCAGATGATTTTTTCCTTTTTATTTCAAAACCTGACAAAGGTTTGCTTGATGAGAAGAAGAGACCACCTTCCCCACAATGAAAGTTAACGCTGTAATGATAATAGGAGGGCTTATGACTGAATCTGTATTCAGATACACCGATTTTGTTTGCTTTCAGTGGCAAGCAGGTTTAGGAGGTTAGAGAAGAGGGTGATGTTCGGATACTGTGGTGAAGCCGAGGAGGGCGATGTCCTTAGTCTGAGGAGACCAACATGAAGCCACCTTTATCACCTTAAAATGTCTCTGCCTTCAAACAAGTGGGTAAAGAGGGAGGGCCTGATGCTCTGAAAAGAAAAAAAAAATAACTAGGCCGGGTGCGGTGGCTCACACCTGTAATCCCAGCACTTTGGGAGGCCAAGGTGGACAGATCATTTGAGGTCAGGAGTTTGAGACCAGCCTGACCAACATGGTGAAACCTCATCTCTACTAAAAACACGAAAGAAACAGCCAGGTATGGTGGCACGTGCCTGTAACCCCAGCTACTTGGGTGGCTGAGGCAGGAGAATCGCTTAAACTAGGGAGGCGGAGGTTGCAGTGAGCTGAGACCACCCCACTGCACTGCAGCCTGGGTGATGGAGTGAGAATCCATCTCAAAAAAAAAAAAAAAAAAACTTGCATAATGGAGCAGGCTAATTCAGGTTCCCAGGATCTAGATGACAGTAAATATGGAAGCTGCTTTAAGGAGATATTGGAGACATTTTAATGGTGGTGGCCGTTTCATTGTAACACAAATGACTTCTCTGCAGCTGTTCAAGGAAGACTCTTTTCCTATGAGTGTTGGTAGATGAAGAGTGGAAACTCAGGTGCTTGGCAAGGTCAGAAAGTTAGTGTCAATGAGTGAGGAGGTTTGGGTAGAAGAAAAGTCTGTATGAAGACATAAGTACAAACCAAAAATCACTTTTAGTTGACCATGAGGCAAACAGCAGTGCAACTGTAATGACAGAAGGCAAATGGTACTTGCTGGGGACACATGGGATGCATGGCCTATGGACATCTAGAAATGAGGCCTGTCCATCAGGAGGTCATCCTTACCATCCACGGAGTGTTGCCCTGTTTGACTCCAAGCTCAAAGCTGTCCCAAATCCAGACGCTCGGTGAAAATCCCTGATATTTGAATGGCAGCCTCTACAAGCTAAAGGCCATCTAGCAGATACAGTGGCCATATGGGACCTGCCAGCCATGATTTTTTGCAGCCTCTCTGTTAGTGCTTGCTTGCCCTTGGAACAAAGCCTGTGGCTGGTGTTTAACTATCATGGGAGATACTAGTGTGGCTGAAAAGTCTGTGTTCTGAACAGTACTATGGCACTATAGACAAACTTTCAAGGTCAAATTGATTATCCTGTAGTTTAGCAAAGCAGCAGCTCCCTAATTATGTCAGGAGGCAGGATTATCTCTGATCATTTGAGCTAGGACTCCAGATAAAACATCAAAAGCAATATTTAAATAACACACAGCCATGGTTAAGGATTCATTGCATTTTCTCTTACTATAAAACCAAAATTGTGGTGGCCCATTTTGTTCCATTACTGGAAGGGTTTTCCAGGCTGTTTTAACTCATACATAGTGTAACCCTTTCCCTTATTACAAAATTTCACTCTGGGAAAGAGCAAAGCTGTACTTTGTGGTACAGTGTTATGATGGTTTATGTTCATGAAGGTCCTACAAAAATTCAGAAACATTCTTAATCCAAATGATCTAGAAATAGGAACTGGAATACCTACCATGCTGGAGCTGCTTAACCCATGAAAGACAGTTGTACACAGCTCTTCACAACTCCGTATTCAGTGATTTCACATTAGTAGCTTGAAATTAGCCATGATGGGAGCATTTATGCCCTGGACATTGTCAAAACTCACAAATCAAGTCATTTATTTCTTGGGGAGCTGGTCATTAAACACTCACTAGGATGCCCTTGGGTACCCCTCACTGCTAGAAGAATTCCCTCCCTCCCTGTATTTCTCCCTTGAAATCTGAGCCAGTCTTGCATTCTACATATATATATATATATATATACACACACATATGTATACACACACATTCCTATCTTCTCAAAAATTCTTGCCTTTTAAAAAGTTGTTATCAAAGACAAGGAATTTTTTAATCATCAGGGTAGCTCAATCTTGAGACATCTGAGTCCTTCTGAGTAGTAACCAGTAGCTGCACCGAAGAGACAGTTCAAGGACTACAAATGATGGTAGTCCTTGAATTTCAAGTCCTTGGGAGTTCAAGGCCTATCCTCATTTGTAGTTCTTCACACTGTACCACTCTTTATTTGTTTAAAATATAAGAGTGCACAGGCAAAAATCAGCTAAATGGGAGTTGTCCAGAACAGTGCTTTCTCCAGTGACCTTACTCACCCGTCCTTGAGGACTCAGTTAATTCTAATCTCTATTTTGCTGTTTCTATGAGGTCAGAAGTCCCCAACTTTTTGGCACTAGGACTGGTTTCATGGAAGACAATTTTCCCATGTACCAGGGACATGGGGGAGGGGAGGATTTGGGGATGATTCAAGCACATTACATTTATTGTACACTTTATTTCTATTATTATTACCTTATAATATATAATGAAATAGTTATACAACTCACCAGAGTGTAGAATCAGTGGGAGCCCTGAGCTTGTTTTCCTGCAACTAGACAGTCTCATCTAGGATGATGGGAGACAGTGACAGATCATCAGGCATTAGATTTTCTGAAGGAGCATGCAACCTAGATCCGTTACATGTGCGGTTCACGAAGCTCCTGTAAGACTGTAATGTTATTGCTGGTCTAACAGAGGTGGAGCTCAGGTGGTAATGCAAGTGCTGGGGAGCAGCTAGAAATACAGACGCAGCTCCACTCATGGGCCCGCCACTCATCTCTTGCTGTGTGGTCCGGTTCCTAAAAGGCTGCAGATGGATACCCATCCATTGCTTGGGGGTTGGGCATCCTTGTATTAGATTACTAACTCCACCCTTAAACTTTTTAAGTTGTGTTTTCAAAGAAGGTATCAGCATGTCAGTCTTTCCTATAATGTTCTGTGTTTCTTGAAGATAGGGACCTTGCCTTTTTGTGTATATTGACAATTAGTGTGTATATTGTCTTGGCACTGACACACAGTAGGCAGTCAGTAGATGTTACTTGCATCAATGCATGAGTCCTTCAGAATACATCCAATTGGCATTCAGTGAGCAACTGTTCAAATTCCTTTTAATTCAGGATGGTCAAATGTTTGTATGAACATTTGAGGAAATATCTTAACTGTCTACCAGGCAGTTAGATTTTAAAGAAAAGACGCGTATTCATATACTCCGACCCAGGGGAAGATATGTGGCATTCTGCTTAACATAATCAGTTCCTTGCTTTCCACACCAATTTGTGCTTGATTTGTTTCTTTTCTTCTAGAACTTTTCAGAGTGAGAACCTTTAGCAGAAAAAAAACAGCTTAACAAGATAGACATTTTAGTTCAATAGAAGAATTTTTCTGGTGTGAAAAAGTAAATTACAAAAAGGACTTTGCTTCTGAAAGATAATTAATAAAAACCTTCCCATGTGATGACAAATCTGACATCTTGTCTAATGTCTGGCAGAGAAGAAAGTGTTGAGAGCTGCACAGTTGGAATAAAATGTTCCACTTTACAGCAAGGCCGGGTAGGATCTGATAATTATTTCTAGGCAACAGAAGTTCATAGTCTAATTGTTAAATTGACACAACACCAGGCCTGGCTCTGACTATGCACCACCAGTGAGGTCTTCGTTTAGGCTTTCCTGATTTCATAGGTAAATATTGCCAGGAATGTGGGTGATCATGGAATGACTCCCTCATGGATATTTTGGACTACAGCTGTACTTATAGAACTTTCCTTTCCCTCTTGTAAGCTTCTCATGGGTTGTGGTAGGCTGAGTAATGGTCCCGTAATAAGTCTACATCCTAATTTTCAGAATGTGTGAAGGTTACCTGTATGACCCAGATGAGTATGATGTAATCACAAGCTTATAGAAGGGAAGTAGGAGGAGCCAGAGTTAGAAAGAGAAGACGATGTGATGAAGGAAGAGAGACAGAGGAAAACAGGTGAGAAGAGGCCATGCTGCTGGCTTGAAAGAAGAAGGAGCCTGTGAACTAAAGGATGTAGATGACCTAGCTGGAGAAAACACATTCTCCTGAAGGAGTTCAGCCCTGTGGCTTCAGACTTTAGAACTATAAGGTAATAAAACTCTGGGAGGCTGAGTCGGGCAGATCACAAGGTCAGGAGGTCAAGACCATCCTGGCTAACACGGTGAAACCGCCTCTCTACTAAAAATACAAAAAAATAGCCTGGCGTGATGGCGGGCGCCTGTAGTCCCAGCTACTCGGGAGGCTGAGGCAGGAGAATGGCGTGAACCCGGGAGGCGGAGCTTGCAGTGAGCCGAGATCGCGCCACTGCACTCCAGCCTGGGCGACAGTGTGACACTGTGTCTCAGGGAAAAAGAAAAAAAAAAAAGAACTATAAGGTAATAAAGTTTTTTTTTTTTTTTTTTTTTTTTTTTTTGAGACAGAGTCTCGCTCTGTCACCCAGGCTGGAGTGCGGTGATGCTATCTCGGCTCACTGCAAGCTCCGCCTCCCGGGTTCACGCTATTCTCCTGCCTCAGCCTCCTGAGCAGCTAGGACTATAGGCACTCGCCACCATGCCCTGCTAATTTTTTTTTTTTTTTTTTTTTGTATTTTTAGTGGAGATGGAATTTCACCGCGTTAGCCAGATTGGTCTTGATCTCCTGACTTTATGATCCGCCTGCCTCAGTCCTCCAAAGTGCTGGGATTACAGGCGTGAGGCACCGCGCCTGGCCAATAAAGTATTTTTAAGCCTCTCAGATTTTAGAACTTTGTTACAGCAGCACTATGAAATTGATACATGGGGGCATGCTTTCCTGAAATCAGAGCCTGAGAGGAGAACCAGGTACAGGTAGTTTTCTCTGGGAGGTGATCCAGGAAGCAGGAGTAAGGAAGGATGAGAAGGCAGGAAAGGAGAGAGAACCAATGTATTAAGGAATCCTTGAGCTCACTGCTGTAGACAGCCAGAGGTCAGTGCACAGGGACCTCGAGAGGCACAGGGAATGACTCTCAGATGTGTCTGTCTGCAAGAAGGCAGGTGGGAGCATTCAGCCAGCTGTCATTTCCAATGCACTGAGGGCTGTCCACAGGAGCATTAACTCCCCCTCCTTTCCCATCTCTGCTTTTCCTCACATTAGCCAAGCTCCTGCAGTGTAGGAGAAAGAGCCAAAGCAGAATGCAAAGAGACTGAGGGCACTCTAAGGGGCAAGCCTGACTTCTTTAGAAACTCATCGCAGCAGCAACTGAGATCAGAGGTTGGCTGAGGTACTGGCTGCAGCCACCAGCATCATCCTTTATTGGGCTGACCCCTCAGATTACAGACCTTTTCATTTACTGTTTCCCATCTTTTGTCTCTGTGTATTCAAGGTTTCTTGGTGTAGACCAGACAAGGTTCCCAGTGCCTGCCACATGGTAGGCATTCATTATTTTCTCAGTTGAACTCCCTGAGGCTACGAAGGCCCACCCAAGAGTACCTCATATAGGGGCTCCTTTGTTTGACTTAAGGGAAACAGGTATTATTTGGCATTCGACATCACTAATTTAATTACAAAAAATTCATAAATAGATGCAAATACCACCAACCCTGAGCAGGCACATCCTCTGGTTTCTCCTAAGGGCCAGCCAGCAAGCCAGGCATTCCCAGTGCAGTAAGTTAAATTCTTACAAAACTGTATTTTTCCTTTTAAGTTTTCCAAGTGAGCCCAGTGGCTTAATCCTGGAATCTTAATAGTAAAGAGTTAATTCCATTTAGACAAAAATTGTGATTTCACTGAGTGAATTGTTCTTGGCTCTGTTTTATCCACACTGAAGGAGGGCATGCATGAGTCCTATTTTGAGACAAAACACCTTCAAATAATCTGGAAAACAACCCAGAGTTTATTTCTGCCAAATGGCTCCCTGTTTCTTGAACTGGCATGCTATGGTGTTTGCATTGACCAAACTTCTGCGTGGAGCCTTTGTTCTTAGAGGTTGTCATGTGAAAAGTTTCAATCATCTTTCTAATATGTCCTTGTCTGTGACATGGTCCCAGTCCTTATTTTCATCCAAAGAGCATGTTGTTCCTTCTTCTTTATTTCCACAATACTTTATACATACCCTCTATATTAATATAACTATAATATTAATGTATACTTATTATATAAGAAATATATATCAGCTATCAATATAAATAATAACTAGCACATAACACCTACTGTGAGCCAGTTTCTGTCCTGGAACATTTGATTTGTGTTGACTCATTGACTCCTACAACCAATGGGAGTAGACACAATTATTAGTTGTGTTTTGCAAATGAGGAAACTAAGGCAAAGAGAATTTAAGTAACTTGCTCAGGGTCACATAGAAACTAACTGGAAAAATTGAGATTTGGACACAGTTAGTCTAGCCTGCGAATCTTTACTCTGAGCTACTTTTTAACTGATTCTCAATGTATAGTCACATAGGTTGTAGTTTATTATATGTCCATGTGTCTGTCTTTCCTTCTAGATAATAAGTTTTTTAAGGGTTTTATTCATTTTTCTATCTCTAGTATCTAGGCCAGAGCCTGGCAGGTAATAGAAATGTTAAATTTCCACTAAGAAAATCAATTTTAAAATGAACCTGATGATGCCGTCATAATGGCAGATCAAAATGTCCCATAACTTGAAAGAGGCAATTACTAAAACAATAGCAAAAAATAAAATAAAAGAAAATAAAATAAAAAATGAGAGACAATGCTTATTTATGCCAAGGAGAGGAGCACTTAGGACACTCATTACCACATCCTGACTCTGACAGCCTTGTCAAAGCATTCCAAAGTCATGACCTTCCCTTATTCTCCCTTCCTTCCCCACCTCGCCTTCAAATTCCCTCTCCTATTCCTTTCTAACTCCTCTATTTTGCCCTCTTCATTGGTTTTCCCAAATTATATTAACATGTTAAAATACCAAGTAAAGGGAACCCATATTTTCTGAGTGTCTATTGTGGGGCCAGGCTATAGTAGACTGCATTAGTTCCCAATGGCTGCTGTAACAAATGACCACAAATTTAGCAATTTAAAACGAACATAGTATTGTACAGTTTTGAACGTCAGAAGTTCAAAATGCGCTTCACTGGACTAAAATCAAGGTGTTGGCAGTGATGCATTCTTTTCTGGAGTCTCATGGGGAGAATTCCCTTTATGCCATCTCCAGTTTCTAGGGGCCACCCAGATTCCTTGGCTCCTGGCCCCTTCCTCCATCTTCAAAGTCAGCAATGTGGGGCTGAGTTCATCTCATAACATATCACTCTGCCCTCACCTTCATCATCACATCTCTTTCTCTTATCCTTTCTTCCATTTTCAAAGATACTTGTGATTACGTTGGGTTTATGTGATTACGTAATCCAGGATAAGCATGCTGTTTTAATGTTATCTGATTCCCAACCTTAATTACCCTTTGCCATGTAATCTAACGTATTCACAGGTCCTGGAGAGTAGGGTGAGGACATCTTTAGGGGACTACTGTCTATTCTGTTTGCGTTATCTCATTAAAGCTTCCCAGTGACCGTTTCTCTAGCAAAGAGCATGTGAAGGCCATTCACTCTGAATTAATTTACCAAAAGCCAGAGAAATCACCACACAGCCAGAATTTGGACTTAGGTTAGTTTTGGCTTTTTGCCCCATGCTTTTCCTTGTTTTATTGTTTTCTTGTGCTTCACTTTTTTTTTTTTTGTACTTCACAGATACTATATGTTTTACAAATTGAATATTTGTGGTGTTGAAGTCAAAATAAAAATGTAGAGATGAATCTCTAAATTTAGCATTTCATTTGGGAAGAAAGACTTGCAATTTGGGGCATTTTTGCAGATTAGATAGTCTTTGGTATGTTCAAAGAACAAAGAGAAAGTTGGAGGTTTTGTAACAATGAAAAATGTTATGTATTGCTCTTTGAGAAAGTTCATTGACACTAGTAAGGTTCTGGGAAGCTGGCAAGCTTCAGCTGGTGAGTGGCATCAGTGAGAAAATTAGTCCTGGAGTTGCAGCAAATTATCTTGAAGCTATAGATAAAACTGGGTTCAGGTTACAGCAGCCAGGCTTGCAGAGAATTACACTGTTGGAGCAATGCTTTGTGTCCCTAGTGTGTTTTTGCCTGGCTTCTTGACTTTGCTTTAGTTGGGTATGACAAGAATAACCCAATTTGTAGGATCAACTTTCACCTTGACAACTCTGCATTGAGCAAGTTTATGGGTGCTGTTTTTCCAACAGTATGTGATCACTTTGTGTCTCTGTCTCATGTTTTGGTAATTCTCCCGGTTTCTTTCCTTTTTTTAAATTATTACTTTGTCTATTTTGGTGATGTCTGATCAGTGACCTTTGATGTTACTATTGTGATTTTTTTTTTTTTTGGTGGGGAGAGGCACCACGAACTGTGCCCATATAAGATGCCAAACTCAATTGATAAGTGCGTGTTCTGACTGTTGCACCAACTGGCCCTTTACTCATCTGTCTCCTTCTCCTCCGAACATCCTATTTCCTGAAACACAGCAATATTGAAGTTAGGCCAATGAATAAGCCTACAATAAAGTACTTTCTTTGCCTCTAAGTGTTCAAGAGAAAGGAGGAGTTGCATGTCTCTCTCTTTAAGTCAAACCTAGAAATGATTAAGCTAAGTGAGGAAGGCATGTCAAAAGCTGAGATAGGCTGAAAGCTAGGTTTCTTGTGCCAAACAGTAAAGTTGTGAATGCAAAGGAAAAGTTCCTGAAGGAAACTAAAGGTGCCACTCCACTGAACATATGAATGATAAGAAAGTAAGACAGCCTTATTGCGGACATGGAGAAAGTTTTAGTGGTCTGAATAGATGATCAAACCAGCCGCAACGTTCCCTCAAACCAAAGCCTAATCCTGAGCAAGGCCTTAACTCTTTTCAATTCTCTGAAGGCTGAGAGGTGAAGAAGCTGCAGGAGAAAAGTTGGAAGCTAGCAGAGGTTAGTGTGTGACATTTAAGGAAAGAAACCATCCCTATAACATAAAAGTGTCAGGTGAAAGCCGGGCACAGTGGCTCACACCTGTGATTCCAGCACTTTCGGAGACCAAAGCAGGTGGATCACGAGGTCAGGAGAGCAACATCATCCTGGCCAAAATGGTGAAGCCCTTTCTCTACTAAAAATACAAAAATTAGCTGGGTGTGGTGGCGCGTACCTGTAATACCAGCTACTCGGGAGGCCAAGGCAGGAGAATCGCTTGAACCAGGGAGTAGGAGGTTTCAGTGAGCTGAGATCACACCACTGCACTCCAGCCTGGTGACAGAGTGAGACTCTGTCTCAAAAAAATAAATAAATAAAATAAAGTGTGAGGTGAAGCAGGAAGTGCTGATATAGAAGCTGCAGCAAGTCATCCAGAAGATCTAGCTAAGATCATTGATGAAGGTGGATACATTAAATAATACATTTTCTACGTGGTTAAAACATTCTTATACTGGATGAAGATCCCATCTAGGACTTTCATAGTTAGAGAGAAGAAGTAAAGGACAAGCAAACTCTTTTGTCTGGGACTAATGCAACTGATGACTTTAAGTTGAAGCCAATGCTTATTCACCATTGCAAACATCTTAGGGCCCTTAAGAATTATGCTGAATCTACTCTGCCTGTGCTCTACAAAAAGAACAACAAAGCCTGGATGACAGTACATCTGTTTACAACATGGTTTATTCAATATTTTAAGCCCACTATTGAGAACTGCTGCTCAGAAAACTATATTCCCTTCAAATCTTACTGTTCATTGACAATGTACCTGGACATCCAAAAGTTTTAATGGAGGTATATAAGGAGATTAATGTTGTTTTCACACCTGCTAATATAATTTCCATTTTTCAGCCCATGAATCAGGAAGAAATATTGACTTTCAAGTCTTATTATTAAAGAAATACATTTTGTAAGGCTACAGCTTCTAAAGATTGTGATTCCTCTGATGGATCAGGACAAAATGAGTCAAAGACCTGCTGAAAAGGATTCACCATTCTAGCTGCCCACTAAGAACATTTGTGATTCATGGGGGGTGGTTAAAATGTCAAAAATAACAGGAGTTTAGAAGATGTTGATTTCAATCCTCATGGATGATTTTGAGAGGTTCAAGACTTCAGTAGAGGAAGGAAGTGCAGATGTGGTCGAAATAGCAAGAGAACTAGAATTAGAAGTAGAGCTTGAATATGTGTGTGAATTGCTGCAAGCTCATGATAAAAATGTGAATGGATGAGGAGCTGCTAAGAAAGTGGTTTCTTGAGATGGTATCTAATCCTGGTGAAGATGCTGTAAACATTGTTGAAAAGACAATAAAGGATTTAGAATCGTACCTAAACTTAGTTGATAAAGCAGCAGCAGGGTTTGAGAGGACTGCTTTCTATTTTGAAAAAAAGTTCTCGTGTGGGTTAGATGCTACCAAATAGCATCACATGCTATAGAGAAATCATTCATGAAAGGAAGAGTCGATAGATTGGCAAACCTCGTTGTTTTCTTATTTTAAGAAATTGCCACAGCCTCCCCAACCTTCGCAACCACCACCCTGATCACTCAGCAGCCAGCAAAATGGAGGCAAGACCCTCACCAGCAACAAGACAACCACTTGTTGAAGGCTCAGAGATCATTAGCATTTTTTAGTAAAAACGTATTTTTAAATTAAGGTATGTACATTGTTTTTAGAAATAATGCTATTGCATACTTAATAGGCTACATTATAGTATAAACGTAACTTTTATATGCACTGGGAAGCCAAAAAGTTCATGTGACTCACTTTATTGTAATATTTGTTTTATTGATATGGTCTGGAACCGAACCTGCAGTATCTCCGAGGGATGCCTGTACATGCAGCTTCCCTGTTTACAGTTTGAGGAGAATATGTTGGGTAGCATCTTTTAGAAATAAAGTCTAGGATGTTGGTTCAAATTTTGTGTGAAAGCAACAATAGGGCCAGGTGCGGTGGCTCATGCCTGTAATCCTAGCCGTTTGGGAGGCTGAGGCGGGCGAATCACAAGGTCAGGAGTTCGAGACCAGCCTGGCCAACATGGTGAAACCCCGTCTCTACTAAAACTACAAAAAATTACCTGGGCATAGTGGCGGATGCCTGTAATCCCAGCTACTCAGGAGACTGAGGCAGGAAAATTGCTTGAACCCTGGAGGCGGAGGGTGCAGTGAGCCAAGATTCCACCTCTGTACTCCATCCTGGGTGACAGAGTGAGACTTCGTCTCAAAAAAAAAAAAAAAAAGGAAAAAGAAAGCAACAATGGGACCGACCAAACTAAAAGCAGTCTCCCCTTTTACCTCCCCAAGAACTGTAAAACCATTTGTAAGTGTCTGTGACCCTAATGATCTACAAGGTGTCAGGTTTTCTGTGTTCCTGGGGCTGTAAAATACCAGGAACATTTTAAGGAGGTCAGACTCAGCAGGGGCGTGGACATGAGTACATGCACATGTGTGTACGTGTGTGTGTGTGTGCATGCACATGTCCTGGAATGCTACATTGCTCCATGCTTTCCCTGTAGGCAGTGTGCCTTTGTAAACCCTTCCAGGACTCGGGTTTGTGCTCCCTGGGAGGATAAAGAATTAATCAAAATACACTGCTGTGATATTTTTACATCCTGCAAGTCAGAGGCAGTATCCTTCCTTCCTCACAAATCTAAGACCCTCCAAAATGATCTCAATACACTGACTTTAACAAGAGTAAACCAGAGGTGTTTTATGGCAGGGATAAAGTAACTATCCACCAACACCAATGACAAGAAAGCAAAAAGATTTGGAGAGAGGAAAGCATAAAGGATCCCAGAGACACTAGGGTGTTGGTTTGGAAAATACCTTCTTGGAGCTGGTTTAAGAGGGGATGGAACCTGAGAGTGTTCTCAACCTGGTGAGATTAATTATTTGTGGCAGGAAGTTTCTCTCTTTATTTGTGGCTGCTTTGGAGACAGTTGTGTCATGTTTTTCTTCAGTCCTGATATTTTTCACTGGCCTCTGGGATATATCTGTGATGTCAGTGGTATCAAAGACTTTTCTGCCCTTGTTCCATGGATGTTTAGTGTACAGTCAGCTGCTGCAACAAACACCACCAAATCTCAGTGACTTTGCACAGCATTCCGTGGATGTGTCTTGTGGGGCGGTTCTCCCGAGTAACTGTCTTCTGTGCAATGAGTGATTCTGGGCTCTTTCTATTGGATGACTCTGCCACCTTGGGAGTCCTTACTTCCTATTTCCATGGATAGGAGAAGAGAAGATATCATGCAGGACATTCAGGGGCCATGTCTAGAAGACATGAGAATCCTTCCACCCTTATTCTGTTGGCCAGTGCTTAGTCACATGTCTAAAAGTGTAATGGAGCAGCAGCACCATGTCCTATTGTGACAAGTAGCCAGAGACTAATCTCAATGACAGTTCTTATAGCTTGAAAAGGTATTTGCAAAATCTAAAGCAAAAGTTGCCAACTCGAATGCCTAGATGTCCAAGCAAGTGTTTAACTGAATTGAGTGAGCAGAAACAAGAACCAGGGAGTGGTGCGAGAAGGAAAGCTTGGAGAGGGGCACGCTACATAACATGACAATTTAACTTGATGACAGACTTCTCTGGCTAAACTAACCACATCTGCTGGCCACATCCATCCCTTATGCTGCCAGTTGGCAACCTACAGTATGGGAGAGAAAAAGAAAAAATCCTTTCTCTGGAAGCAAACTCCAAAGTTGGCTATATTCTTGAATCAGTACCTGTCAGGATAAACAAAAACCCTTTCTTTTTAAGAAAGAAAGAAAGTTCTGTACTACAGCAAATAAATGGAAGCTAAAAAGAAAACCTGGTATAAAGAGTGTGATTTAAGAATTTGCTTTCTGTGCATACATTTAGGGTAGTGGCTCTTGCATGGAAGAGAGATCTCTGAGCTGCTATTTTAAAGGATGCTTGGTGTCCTACAGAGGTTAACACAACTCAATCATATCAGGCCCTGATGTTCTGATGGTGCAGCTGATCCTGAGATGCAAACACCCCATGATCTTCTACTGTCTGATTCCCTGTTATGTCCCTGTGTGTAGTCTAAACAGTCTATTCACTGAACAGCTTTTTATTAACAACAAAAGTAATAATATGTTGGTAATATTTTGTCAATGTCTACCCTGGAGAATATCAGTGAATCATGAACATGGATTTAAATATAATACATAGAAATAATAATAGCAGGCATTTATTGAGCAAGTACTATGTACCAGGAACTACTTAAGGCTCTTTACAATAATTAACTCACTTAATCCTCATAACGGGTAAGATACCATTACTCCTGCTTTTCAGCTTAGAAAACTGAGACACAGAAGGTCACTTGCCCAAGAATAGCCTGCTGGTAAACGAGATTCACACTGAACCAACGTGGCTTAAACCTGTGCTTATAGTCCGTCTGAGATGTGAATCTTTGTAGCAGGCTGATGGTAATTTTTAGATAATAGAAATCTTTTGTTAATCATAGAATATGATTATTGCTGTGCTTTCAAAGGTGTCTTGGTTACCTCTCATTTCTTAGGTACTCACTGATGCATAAATGGACAAACATGTCATAGAGTAAGACTATGATTGCCATGGCATTAAAGATAAATTTGGAATGATGCTCAGGGCATATATTCTAGAAAATTTACAGAGGATTTGGGGAAAATTATGTCCAGGTAGTATCTTTATGCATGTGACATCTCATAATATTGGAGAAAGGGCTTACCTGGTTTTGGAGTAATGTCCAAGTACAAATTCTTACAGCAATGAGGGGTGCTGCTTTACTGCTTTCCATCCCCTTACCAAAGTTACTGTGAATGAAACTGAAGAGTGGATATCGGTGGCAAGTTCAAGCATAGATACTGTTTTGAATTCTCTTAAGAAACTAAAGGGCAAGGCTGGGCTTGATGGCTTATGCCTGTAATCCTAGAACTTTGGGAGGCCGAGGCAGGCGGATCACGAGGTCAGGATATCGAGACCACCCTGGCCAACATGGTGAAACTCTGTATCTACTAAAAAAAATACAGAAAATTAGCTAGGCATGGTGGCGGGCGCCTGCAGTCACAGCTACTTGGGAGGCTGAGGCAGGAGAATGGCATGAACCCAGGAGGCGGGGCTTGCAGTGAGCCAAGATCGTGCCACTGCACTCCAACCTGGGTGACAGAGCAAGGCTCTGTCTCAAAAAAAAAAAAAAAAAAAAAAAAAAAAAAAAAAAAAAGTAAAAAGAAATCAGAAGACAATAGCAGTAACTAGAACATTCTACTATTATTGACTAGTAAGATATTTAGCTTTTGGGGAAGTCCTAAATTAGCCTGGAATCATTTTTAAATGCAGTTTTGTAATTTCAGTGATGTGTTACATGAAACTCAAAGAGCCACAAAATAATTCACGTGTAAGTGAAGAGTGTGTTGGTTTAAAAGATGAGTCTGCATTCTTCTCGCTTTATGCAGATAATTCTTAATCATCTTTGAGATCCCAGCAGAAATGTCTCTTTTGTGGTTTTGCTTTCCTTGATGCTCTAGATGAAGTTAGACTTCCCTATACCCCAACTTTTACATGCTCCCAGAGAGATCTATATTTTCCTTTCAAGTTAAATTTTAATCTTGGTGAATCACTTAAATTATGATTTGTTAATGCCTCTTTTCTTTTTGAGACCGTAATTATATTTAACAATTATTGACTCCTTATCCTGTGTGGCACTTTTCTCATTGCTTTGGACAATGTGTAGCAAAGTCCTCACTGAATCCCAGGAGTCTAATAGGTATTTGTGAATGAGGAGTGAGTGAGTGAATGAATGAATGATTTGACTAATTCTTACCTCACTAAGTCACCCCTGGCCCAGGAGGGTACTGTGTACCTTTATGTTACAAATCATTTAACTTTAATTTTGACTGGTAGGTGAAGTGTCCCAAGAATTTGTAAAGATAAAACTGTGCCTTTTGGGGTTCTCCTACTGCTCCCCTCTTCCCTAAGAGTCAGCAGCTGGAAAAGGTTTATTTATTTTTTTTATTTTGTAACTCTAGAGGAATCCTGAATGGGCCCTGCAAAGTAATCTCAGAAATTGAGCCACACGTAGACAAAGATGGAGAACACAGCTCACCTGCAGAGTGCTGTTTCTCATCACTAACTGTGCTTTCTCTCAGTCCTGACTTTTTATGCTGAGGATTCTGGGAGAAATTTCACCTTCTTTACTTCCTACAGGATATCCAGTTTCCTGGTCTGGGAGCTGAGAGCAGAATTAGCCAATTGGAAGGTTAACGCATAATTGTAGGCACTGGGTGTTTGGAGGAGACCCTTGACCATTTGCTATTTAACTGAATTAATTTTGGCCAGTTATAGATTTTCTGTTTGCAAAATTGCCAGCAGATTTTTCTGACTCCTGGATCTGCATCCTGTGTATGTGCCACTTGGGATGCCAGCATTTTGATTGCTTCCAGAGCGATCTAACCAGAGCCTGCTATCAAGACAAGGGAATCCATGATTCACAAGCGGAACCGTACAGATGCCAGACCACAGCGTTCTTTTCACTTTAATTTGAGGGAGATGATGTTGGTCAGGGTGATGACTCCCCCATTTCAATTTCTCTGATGTTGTTCAGGCCAGCCACACGGTGAACCTCCTGAGATTGATTCTTGCTCCCTTCTTTGGGGTTCAGTGCATTTCAGAGGGCTGGTATTTAGAGAGAAGCCCTGGTTCCACAGCTTCCAACCTTTTGACACTGCTTTGAGTTCTCTGGTGGGGATGATAATGAATTTTCTTCAACTGTCTGTGTGCAGTGGTTAGGATTTTGAGGTCTGATATTGAAGTTTTGTTTTCTAAGAAACACACAGAGTCGAGGATTTGAGTGCAAGTAATTTGAGTGATGGCAGAAATTGGTTTAAGAAAAATACTAGCTGGGGCCGGGCACGGTGGCTCACGCCTGTAATCCCAGCACTTTGGGAGGCTGAGGCGGGTGGATCACGAGGTCAGCAGATCGAGACCATCCTGGCGAACACTGTGAAACCCCGTCTCTACTAAAAATACAAAAAATTAGCCGTGTATGGTGGCGGGCGCCTGTAGTCCCAGTTACTCGGGAGGCTGAGGCAGGAGAATGGCGGGAACCCGGGGGCGGAGGTTGCCTTGAGCCGAGATCGCGCCACTGCACTCCAGCCTGGAAGACAGAGCGAGACTCCATCTCAAAAAAAAAAAAAAAAAAAGAAAGAAAGAAAAGAAAAGAAAAGAAAAATACTAGCTGGGTGCAGTGGCTCACGCCTGTAGTCTTGGCACTTTGGGAAGTCGAGGTGGGTGGATCACTTAAGCTCAGGAGTTTGAGAGCAGCCTGAGCAACATAGTGAAACCTCCTCAGTACAAAAAAATAGAAAAATTAGCTGGGCATGGTGACGAGTGCCTGTAGTCTCAGCTACTTGGGAGGCTGAGGTGGGAGGATCGCTTGAGCCTAGGAGGTTGGGTCTGCAGTGAGCCACAGTTGCACTCCAGCCTGGGCAACATGGCAAGACTCGGTCTCAAAAAAAAAAAAAAAAGAAAAAAAGAAACTTTAAAAGTTAAAAAAAATAGAAAAAATACCAATAGGGAATGAGGAAATAAGTCAAGGAAGAGAAGGAAGGTAATGAATGTGAGTTATCAAGCCAGATTCCCTGGTGGACTTTGGCACTCAATCCCAGGTGGAAACTGGGAGACAAAATGCGTATCTCCAAGCGATCTCACCAGAGGGGTGAGGGAATTGGGATCTTTACATACCATTCCCCATCAGTTATTGGTTAAGGGCCACTCCCAGGATGTTAATTTCCAAACACTCTCTTCTGGCACTATGCTCAGATAAAATACCCTTCCACAAGTTTTAGAGACATATCTCTTACAAAGAAGAAAAAATGCAAAGTCCTGCACGTCGACACAGAAGGTCTGAGGGGAATGGGTAGGACTCTGACAGAGTTCCTTTGAGGACACTTGAACCTAGATTCAGATGCTGGCTTCACCCATTCCAACTGTATGTTCTTGGGCAAGCTTGTTAACCTTTCTAGAATTTCGAGTTCGTCTTCTATAAAATATACCTTATAACAATACACATTTCATAGGCCTGCTGTGGAGATGATGCATACGGTGAGTTTAGCACATTAATGGCCAAATAATAAGGGCTCAAAAATGGTAGCTTTCATTTGTTAAGTGTTATGGAGCCTCTTCTCTGTCCCAGTAAGTGTGGTAAGTGCTCAGTAGAACCAGTGGTTGTTTGTTGGGGGGAGGTAATCCCTGTTTTTATGGCCTTATAGCCTTTGCGTACTAAACCTTAAGACCATTTCTTATTTCACTAAGTTACACCTTGCCCAGGAGAGAATCGTATACATCTCATACATTATGTTCCAAATCATGTAACCTAAATTTTTGACCATTGGATGAAGTGTCTTAAGCATCTGCAAAGACAGAACTGTGCCTTTGAAAGCAATTGTAAATTTTAAGTTTTATAGTAGCCAAGTTTACAAAAGGAATAAGAAACTGGTGAAATTAATTTTAATAACATATATTTAACTTCATATGTAAAATATTGTCATTTCAACATGTAATTAATATGAAATTATTGACTATTTTACATTCTTTTCCTTATTTAGACATTGAAATCCAATGTGTATTTTATACTTACAACATGTCAATTTCAGACCTATGACTGTTAAAGTACTCAGTAGCCACCGGTGGTTCATGGTCACCATATTGGGCCACAGTGAAGGCTTAACAGGCCCTGAATTCCTTTTAGAAGTAAATTCCAACAGAATAGTTCCATTTTCTCTTTCCTCGTCTTCATAGATGACAATGCTTCTTTGCTTGTATAAAAATGAAGTTGGTTTTAGCTTAGGCATCATGGAAAATTGACAGTTTCTGTAATAAAATTTCCCACATGGAAACCATGGTGAGAATCTTAGCAGGTGTAAAAATCTGATGAAGTTATTTCTTTAACTGCAATTTAATGGAAACTGCAGCAGCTGTTCCATTTGCGTATTCTCCAAATCTCAGTGCCAAAAAGAATTGTTGGCAGCCACTGGAGAAGTATCAACTTACCTCTTCATTTGGGAAATGAAATCAAAACCTCAGCTTGTTTCTAAAAGTTGCAGATTTGGCGAAAGTTAGCAGGGCAAACACATAAGCCGCTATTAAAATATTGATGGCTTTGGTTTTCTTAGGTGCTGCTGCTAACATCTGCAGAAGATTTGGACTGCATTCCTGGATTTCAGCAGAAAGTGTTCCATATCAATCAGCCAGCTGAATTCATTGAGGACCAGTCAATTCTAAACTGTAAGCAATGTCACTCAAAGATGCTTTTAGACTCTTCTCATATTTGAATTTACTAATGTTTATGACTGTGTCTCAGGATGTGGTATTTCCTAAACTAAGTGTTTTCTGATTATTTTTCTTATGTCACTGCTTGACCCAAAGTGGAAATTCTTGAATAAGGGCCTGGCCAACTTAGAGGTTAATAGAGTGATATGCATCTCTTTTTAGTATTTTATCATCAGTGGGTATTTCCATACTGCTCTCAGAAAAGGGGGCTGTCAGCCTCCAACGAGAGTTTTACACTGTGCAAAGGAAATGAAATTCATTTCCCCTGGGCAGATCCCCAAAAGCAAAATCATTGCCTTCTCACAGATTGCTGTTCTACCTGTAGTTTCTCATACATAGCATTAGATCAAAATAATGGTGAGAGTATGACATTGGCTTCTGGGAATTTTTAGACACAGAAATCAAAAACTCTTATTCTTAAGGCTAATAAGATGGTCTTTAGAAAGATTCAAAACCTCTACTGATTATTCTATGGATTAAACTCAAATCATCCCGAATTCCAATTGATTTATTTAAAATATGCATCTTTCATATCTGCGGTGATGATCTCTTTTTGTTTTTAATGTCAGTATTATATTGCTTTATCTTTAAGAAGTGTTAGGGTACATTGCTAAATGCATAACAAGTACAGTTTTAGTACAATAGAATTTAAAATTGATGGTAGACAAATAGCCATTTAATTGTAGGTTCTTGAGTACCTTGCTTAACAACTAGAAATGAAGAATATGGAAACAACTGATCTAAACTGATCAGATGTGGTCGGGTGTGATGGCTCATGCCTGTAATCTCACCACTTTGGGAAGCCGAGGAGGATCGATGGCTTGAGGCCAGAAGTTCAAAACCAGTCTGGGCAACCTGGTGAAACCCCATGTCTCCTAAAGTTACAAAACTTAGCTGGGCATGGTGGCATATGCCTATAGTCCCAGCTACGCAGGAGGCTGCGGCAGAAGAATCGCTTTAACCCAGGAGGTGGAGGCTGCAGTGAGCCGAGATCATACCGTTGCACTCCAACCTGGGTCACAGAGCGAGACTGTGTCTCAAAAAAAAAAAAAAAAAAAAAAGAAGAAGAAGAAAATTAAAATAAGCTGATCAGATGCTCCAAGGTCTTTTCAAGGAAGGTGATTCCACATTGGCTCTTATGGTCTCAGGTTTACGTTCCACGCTAGCTAAGTTCCTTTAGTCCTATGCTATGTGGCTGACAAGTTTAAAGGAAAGACAAGAAAAAAAAAGCACACTTGACTGGATTATTCTGTGAGGCTGGGACACACTCTAATAGTCGAAAGGAACACAATAATGAAGATGCACTGTTGAGCATCAAGGGAGCTGTCCAAGGTGAAGCCCGTGCACCTCCCGATGAAATGACGCCAATGAAATCATTTCAATAATTAGTCTGTAATGACAAGGTGCAGGGCTGGCACAATAAGTGAATTCCAATATGTGATTTCCTGCTAATTTGATCTCTGAGTGTGACTCCTGGGTCAGGCCATCAGGAACCCTCCTTTGTCTTTTCATTTTTGTATTTATCAGAATCAATATATTTCAAACAGAACTTGATTTGTGAGAACCATTTTTCTGGCTCTCCTCTCCTCTCTTCCTCTATCTTCCTTTTATTTTTTTTCCAAGTGATTATCCCAAATGGCATCTATGTTAACATACTTGGAAATGCGAAGCGACCCTGAGTATGGAAATTAATAGAGTTGGTATGCAAAGTAGACCTATAAATGTGATTGCTTCTGTAATCTTCACGATACCAAATAGCTTTTAATTCGCTGCTGAGAAGCTGGAAACAATCATACTTTGGGGGGATCTTTTTAATTTAAAGTAAGCCATACTGTACATTGCAGTATCACAGTTGTGTGTGTGTGTGTGTGGGTGTGGGTGTGGGTGTGCGTGTGTGCTTTAATCCCCTAAGTAATTAAGTGGGTTATGGTTGTTGCTTCTGGGTAAGCTAGTAAATGCTAAATGGGACTAGGTTGATTATCAATGATAACACATTCAGAAAAAGTCAGTGATACGAGAATTGAGGACACTTAAATTTTTATGCTTGTATATGAGTTGTTGGGTCAGCAAAATTTGATTAGCCCCTCTCAGTGAAACCGTATGTCCATGTATATTACTAAGGTAGAAAAAAAAATACAAAGCAGATCTGGTTAGGTACTTTCAAGTTCATCTCAAAGCAATGAACATATTATGAGTATAGAGCCTGCAGATAAGGTTAATTGTGCCTAAATGAGGAAGAAAATTGTCATAGACTTGAGAATGCCTATTGAAAATAGTTTAGGAAACTCTGGATTTCTAGAAGTAGTAGCAGTGCTTTGCTTTATTCCACTTGCAAGTAGCGGTTCAATTGAATAAACTTTTATACCTAACCAACCAATATTTTAAGCCAGTCTCACTCTCCCCTCTCTCTCATTCTCAGTTTATTTTGCGTATTTCTTATAATGCAAAACAAAAACCTTCTGTCTCTGAAAAACGTGATTAATCAAGAAACCAATGAGTGAAGTGTGCTATCAAATTGAAGACTCTACTGGCACAAGGCTAAATCTGAATGAAAAATGAAAAGAACCAAACAGAACCAGAAAATGTTAAATGCATAGATTCCATTTCCTGAATCATTGTATACCAAAGATCCAGGAAATGGTTAGGGATGTTTTAGTCTCATATAAATATAGGTCACTGTTGTACACAATAAGAAAACTAGATTAGTAGCATCATCTTGTGCCCTACTCATGACATTTGCACTTTATATTTTTCCTTTATCTTTGCAATATTTAAGAGCTTTGGTTACCAATCATTGTGAACTTTTGTGTTGCAGGGGGTGTAAACACAGCATAATCAATCAATTGATGTCTACACTCTTCAGTTTTCTTTAAAGTTGTCTGAAAGTGCTGTCTCTTTGCCTGACAGACATAGTATATCTACCCCTACCCTAGACTTGTGTTCATCCAATTCTTTGTTCAGCTTTTAGCAGGTTATGGGGAATGTTTATTCTGTGGATGGCTTCCTGCTATCTTTGTTCAGACAGTAATATTTCCTTTTATCCTTTTTCATCTTCCTCCTCAATTTTCAATGACTTATCTTTTTCTACTTTAACTGTTACTAATGGTCACCTCCACTCCTTTTATTTCCCTAATATTTTATTCACTGTTATCTGTGATACATCTTTCTCTCAGTTGTTCTAAAGCCTTTTATTTCCTTCACATCTGAATCACTCTTTATTCTACTCTCCTTTCCACTAACTAGACTTGCTTTTGTCTTAAAAACGCCATTTTTCAACAATCTGCTGGGACCAAAATGTAGCATTCAGCTATTTCTTCTAACGTAACCAGTGGGCTCTTCACTGCATCTTTCAGAGAGTGATGCAAAGCTCCCAACTCAGGGAAACTTGGGTAAAACTTTCTTGGCTTCATCTCAGTCTTGAAAGTTTATCTGGGAAAATGTGATTCTTCCCATTTGTCAATGAAAAATACAAGAAGAAAGGAGAAGTCAGCTTAGAAGGCAACCACTCACAAAGGAGGCATCCATTTAAGGTCTTTGAATTCTGAAAGGAATCTGTGAAAAGTTTGTGGGCGGTGTTTTCTGGAGGCCTGGCACCAATATCTCCCTCAAATTGCCCAGCATGGTAGATCTTGCTTTTCCCCAAACACGACAATTGTGTGATCTGGGAGCTGACATCTTAGTACCACCAGAATTGGACAGCAACCCTGGTTACATCGTGACACCCAGAACAGAAGATCCCCAGTCTTAGAAGAATAGCTGTCTTGGGCAACTGACCAGCCACCCAGCTGGGATGGGAAGATCCCAAGTGATAAAATCTGACTATCCTATGTTCTGCAAAATTATAAAACAGAATAGTCTGCTTTGATACTATCAGCTCAGAGAGATTTTTTCCAGCAAATGGAAAAATGTGTGGTCATTGAGCTCATTAGGAGAAACCATACCCTTGACCTCCAGCCTCTATTAGCAGGTGATGAGTGCAGTCTTTGGTGTCCAGAAAGGAGATCCTCATTGGCCACATAGCCACCATTAGAACTGTACTTTTTTTTTCTTACCCTTGTTCATTCTTTATGGGTCATTCCTCTTAGGCCACCCATATGCAAACATAGACACATAGATACAGACAGAAATCACAGCATCTGAATTTACCTACAATACAACTTGCATCACATGTTTAGGAAAGAACCTGCATTAACCAGAGCAGGCTAGGCTAGGCCATGGTGTCAAACAACTCCAGTAACTTAACACAATGAAAATTTATTTCTCACTCAGATCATGCAGATGCAGTTGGGCTGCTCTCCTGGGTAACTATCCTCCCAGTGGTTGCCCTCCATGCAAGAATCTGATGGCCGAGGCTACTTCCAACTTGGTCCTACCATCTTGTAGCTTCCAGCTTTTATCACTGAGCTGGCAGACAGAGGAATAAGAAAGACTATGAGGAGGTCACTGCAGGTGCTTAACTACCTCAGCCCCAAAGTGGCATGTATCATTTCTGCTCATATTCTAAGATCTAATCATGTCGCCAACCTAACTGCAAAGGAGTCTGGCAAACATAGAAGAACACATGGGTATCGATGCAGGATCACAGTCTCTACAAAGATCCTAACAAAATGATGTTGCCTATATCAGAAAGAGACATAAATGGAGACAGAAATGGACCACAAAGGAGCCAGCTGTCTTGGAGTAACCAAGGCCTACATAGGATGAAGTTAGTCAGTTTAAGCAGGAGAGCAAGGTCGTGCACCTGCGACTATGTCCTGCTTTCCTTAGTAGAGAAATATTCCCACTGAATAGAATTAGCTTCTTAGAAACACCATAAGCTCCTCTCCCTGTGCCATCTTAGAAACACTAAGGGAGGGACCGCACCTACTCATGGACTCCAGTTGCTTCCTCCAAATGATTACAATACTGTGGTTAAGATCACACAGTTTTAAACTCATATCGACTAGAATTCAAATGTGCACACAGTCATCTATTAGCTCTGTGGCCATGAGTGAGTTATTCACATCCTCCAAGTTTGAATTAACTCATCTCCGAAAGAAGATTAATGGTAGTCCCTGCTTCTAGAGCTAATGCATCAACTGATGGGAAACATGCTTAGAACATAGTCACAAATAAATGGAAGCTGCTATTATTATTATTATTGTCCTTATAATTTTTGCTGTTACTATTATTATTATCATTACTTTCATTCATAGACCTCAGCTAGATCCACTTTTCTTATAATGGTCATCTGAAATTGGCTTTAAGAAGAAAAATCATGTTGGCCATTAAAAATACAAACAGATGAAGAAGCAACGAAATCAGTGATTGTAGGGCATTTGAACTGCATGGACCAGTAATTTTTTTAAATCCTAGATTGATGAGAGTGTATTTAAAAAAGTTTGCTAAGACTTGGTATGAATTTTTTAAAAGTAAGTAAATGAAAGGAGGGGAAAACACTACCGCCATTTACTTTTGCCAGGCTTTTCTTTTAAAAGGTCACTTGGCATCAAAAACAAACATAAAAGAAGTAAAGACTAGTTACAGAAGAAAAGTCAGTTCTTTGAGTAAATTTTGCTTTGTGAAAAATGCACCAAATATTCTTATTTACTTCACTTTTGTGGAAACCATTGATCTAAGGGATTAGGCTGATGTCACCCTTTTTGCTCTTCACTTTTCTGATACTTTTCTGAAGTTTTAATATGTCAATGTTTCTGAAGAGGCAGGGGTATTTCTTAGGAGACATTTTCATGAAGGGACTCCTGTCCATGTTGACAAAAGAGAGTGAGTGTTTCTAGATAATGTGACAATCATATGCATGTTAGGAGGTGTATTAGCCTATTTTCATACTTCTATAAAGAACTACCCGAGATGGGGTAATTTATAAAGAAAAGACGTTTAATTGACTCACAATTCAGCATGGCTGAGCGATGGCCTCAGGAAACTTACAGTCATGGAGGAAGATGAAGAGGAAGCAAGGCACCTTCTTCACAAGGTGGCAGGAAGGAGAAGTGCTGAGATAAGGGGAGGAGCCCCTTATAAAACCATCAGTTCTCCTGAGAACTCACTCACTATAATGAGAACAGCATAGAGAAAACTTCCCCCATAATTCAGTTACCTCCAGCTGGTCACTCCCTTGAAACATGAGGATTATGGGAATCATGGGGATTACAATTCAAGATGAGATCTGAGTTGTGACACAGAGCCAGACCATGTTACTCCGCCCCTGGTTCCTCCCAAATCTCATGTCCCTTTCACATTTCAAAACTAATCACACATTCTCAACAGTTCCCCCAAAGTCCTAATTCATTCTGGCGTTAATGCAAAGGTCCAAGTCCAAAGTCTCAACTGAGACAAGGCAAGTCCCTTCCACCTAGAGGCCTGTAAAATCAAGTTAGCTGCTTCCTGGATACAATGGAGGTACGGGCATTGGGTAAATACACTCACTCCAAATGGGAAAAATTGGCCAAAATGAAGGGTCTACAGGCCCCATGCAAGTCCAAAATCCAGCAGGGCAGATAAATCTTAAAGCTCTGAAATGATCTTCTTTGACTCTGTGTCTCACATCCAGGTCACCCTGATGCAAGAGGTGGGTTCTCACAGTCTTGGGCAGCTCCACCCCCACGGCTTTGTGGGGTACAGCCCCACTCCCAGCTTCTTTCACAGGCTGGCGTTGACTGTCTGTAGCTTTTCCAAGAGAACAGTGCAAGCTGTCAATGGATCTACCATTCTGGGGTCTGGAGGGTGGTGGCTGTCTCTCACAGCTTCACTAGGCTGTGCCCCAGTGGGGACTCTGTGTGGGGATTTCAACCCCACATTTCCCTTCTGCACTGCCTTAGCAGAAATTCTCCATGAGGGCTCTGCCCCTGCAACAAACTTCTGCGTGGACATCCAGGTGTTTCCATTAAGCCTCTGGAATCTAGGCAGAAGTTCCCACACCTCAATTCTTGACTTCCGTGCACCTGCAGGCCCAACACCACGTGTAATATGCCTAGGCTTGGGGCTTGCACCCTCTGAAACAATAGCCTGAACTGTATTTTGGCCCCTTTTAGCCATGGCCGAAATGCAGGGCTCCAAGTCCTGAGACGGCACAAAGCAGCAAGGCCCTGGGTCTGGCCCATGAGACCATTTTTTCCTCCTAGGCCTCAGGGCCTGTGATGGGAGGGGCTGCCTTGAAGACCTCTGAGATGCCCTGGAGACATCTCCCTCTTACCCACCAGCCCTGCTACACCATTGACTTGGCGATTAACATTTGGCTCCTTTTTACTTCTGCAAATTTCTGTAGCTGGCTTGAATTTCTCCTCAGAAAATGTTTTTTTCTTTTCTATTTCATCTTCAGGCTGCAAATTTTCCAAACTTTTATGCTGTGCTTACCTTTTAAATATAAATTCCAGTTTCAAATCTTCTCTTTGTGAATCCATAAAGCTGGATGCTTTTAAGAGCACCCATGTCATGCTTGAACGCTTTGCTGCTTAGAAATTTCTTCTGCCAGATACCCTAAATCACCTCTCTCAAGTTCAAAATTCTGCAGATCACTAGGGCAGGGGCAAAATGCTGCCAGTCTCTTTGCTAAAGTACAGTAGGAATTACCTTTATTCCAGTTCCCAGCAAGTTCCTCGTCTCCCTCTGAGACCACATCAGCCTGGACTTCATTGTACATATTACTATCAGCATTTTGGTCAAAGCCATTTTACAAGTCTCTGGGAAGTTCCAAACTTTCCCACATCTTCCTGTCTTCCTCTGAGCCCTCTAAACTGTTCCAGCCCCTGCCTGTTACCCATTTCCAAATTTGCTTCCTCATTTTGGGGTATCCTTATAGCAGCACCCCACTCTACTGGTACCAATTTACTGTATTAGTCTGTTTTCTTTTCTTTTTCTTCTTCTTTTTTTTTTTTTTTTTTTGAGATGGAGTCTCACTTTGTCGCCCAGGCTGGAGTGCAGTGGCACGATCTCAGCTCACTGCAACCTCTGCCTCCCGGGTTCAAGCGATTCTCCTGCCTCAGCTTCCTGAGTAGCTGGGACTACAGGCATGTGCCACCATGCCTGGCTAATTTTTTGTAGTTTTAGTACAAAGAGGGTTTAACCATGCTGGCCAGACTGGTCTCGTATTAGTCTGTTTTCATACTGATATAAAGAACTGCCTGAGACTGGGTAGTTTATAAAGATAAGAGGTTCAATTGACTCACAGTTCAGCATGCCTGGGGAGGCCTTAGAAAACTTACAATCATGGTGGAAGGCAGAGAGAAAGCAAGGCACCTTCTTCACAAGGAGGCAGGAAGGAGAAGTGCCGAGATAAGGGGGAAGAGACCTTTATAAAACCATCAGTTCTCGTGAGAACTCACTATCACGAGAGCAGCATGGAGGAAACCACCTCCATGATTCAATGACCTCCCCCGATCTCTCCCTTGACATGTGGGGATTATGGGTATGTCAGTTCAAGATGAGATTTGGGTGGGGCCACAAAGCCTAACCATATTAGGAACATATGTTGGCATGCAAGCTTCTGTGAGTGTGGACAAGTATGGCCTCCCTGGCCTTGATAACTGACATTTACTGTGTGCTCCCTAGTGTGTTGAGGGCCACCTCGAACCTCACAACAGCTCTTAGGGGAAGGGTACTCTCATCTGCCCATTTAACAGGTGAGGACATTTAAGGCTGAGCTAGGTGAAACAATGAACCTGAGATCATACTGCTTATAATTGGTGGTGTCAAAATTTGAACCCAGGATTTTAGGGCCCTGGTTTTCATCCATAGTTCTGTGGCCTAGTGTCTCTTAGTTTTTTTGATGTTGGTGGTGATACATCAAGGAAATTTGCCGGTGTATTTTCCCATCACTTTTGTCAACCTGGGTGAGATAGAGGGAACTGCTGCTGCTGCGTATTTGTTGCTTTTCATAGCCAAGCTCATCCTGTCTCTGTATTATAGAAGAATTAGCTTTTTCTATTCTGGATGGACCCAGGGCCAGATTGTCCATGACCCTTCACTCTCAGCTTTCCACCCTCTCTGTTAGTTTCTTTCACCAAGACGTTACTTGGTCATGCCACCATGACACTGACCTTGGTTAGCAGCCAGGTCCTCCATGGAGTGTGTGGAATCACATTAATCATATTTGTACTTAACATACATGAGTCATGGCTTTTGAGGGTGCTTTTAATTGACTATAAATCAAGCAAGGAACTTGAAAAATGAAGGCAATTAATGAAAAAGCATGTGAGAGGTGTTTTGCATCCTAAGGAAGGAAATACATTGTCAGTGAATTAAATGTCACAACAAAGGCTCTTTTGACCCTGCTGAAAAGATTTCATTTGGATAGTAATAAATGGATGAACTTTGCAGCCTCACAGGTGGAGAAATGCCTGTTTCCTGAGTTCAAGCTGACTTAGGCTTTTATCTGTCTACATTCTCTATCTTGAGAACTTCCTAGATTCTTTTACTTTTGCTTTCATTTCTTGTGATTTTTAAAAATAACAATGATAATTCTTTTCCCATTTTCTGGTCATTCTTCACACATCCTTTACATATTTTATACAAGCTTGTATTTACTTTCAGGTTGGGAGACTGATTAATTGATTAGTGAGGTTATGTAATGTCACCTGAACTGCAGTCTGGACAGAGCTGGACAAGGTTGGGGTTTCAAGTAGTATATTTGTTTTAATCTGTTGAGATGTGCCAAGGAAAATTATTCTGGTATTGCCTAATTCACTCTATCATTATGAAGTTGACGATACATCGGGTCAGAATGTGGACTCCTATTTACATTAATAAGAATTTTTCCTATATTTAAACAGAGCTCAGTAGAAATGTTATGCTTTCACAGGTTTTCCCTTCCCTCCTACCAATCCATTTGTAACAATCTAGTAGTAAGTCAATTAATAATGATTAGGAACCTCGTAAATGCATTATCCTACCTAACAAATGTGAAATACTATAATAAAATGATGTAAGATAAGAAATGAACATATGTACACATCAAAGACAGATATAACAAAATGTTTAGAGATCCTTCCATTGGACTTGGGTCCTAACTTGTTCTTTAAAGAATGGGAAACACAAGAAGTAACAGAGTGAGAAGGACTTCTCAGACGAGGAACATGAACACAGGTGGAGTTCCCTTGGCCTAAGTTTTCTTATCAGTAGAATGGAAGAAATAAATAGACCAGAGGTATCACACTGTCAGCCCTTGGGCTAAATTTGCCTCACAGATATGTCCTGTTTGGCTGCTTAGTGTGAGAATTTGAGGTGTTTGATAAAAGGAATTTGTCATTAACATTTAGAATTTCACCTTTAGAAATTCCCAATTTCTGGGCAGTGTTGCGTCTTCAGAGCAGACAGAGATGCCAGAGTTCAGCTGCCTGGGTTCAAATCTAAGGCCAATCCTTTACCAACTAAGTCACTTTGGCAAGTTGGGAAAAACAAAACAAAAAAACTCACTGTGATTTTATTTTCTCATCTGGAAAATTAATAGTATAATGGCAGCAATCTCAACAGTTTGTTTTGAGGGCTAAATATTAATCTATGCATGATAACTGCTACATTGTGTAATTATTATCATTATTATTTGAGATGGAGTCTCTCCCTGTTACGCAGGCTGGAGTGCAGTGGCACAATCTCAACTCACTGCAACCTCTGCCTCCTGGGTTCAAGCTATTCTCATGCCTCAGCCTTCCGAGTAGCTGGGACTACAGAAGTGCACCACCACGCCTGGCTAATTTTTGTAATTTTAATAGAGCAAAGTTTTGCCATGTTGACCAGGCTGGTCTTGAACTCCTGGCCTCAAACGATCTTCCTGATTCGACCTTCCAAAGAACTGGGTTAGGTGTGAGCCACTGTGCTCAGCGGGAATTTTTTTTTTTTCTTTTTAAACACAAGTCAAGTGTAGTAGTGAGAAGTGCAGAAGGGGTAGAACAAGGAGTTTGATCTGTAGCTTTATCCTTATTAAAATACCAATGAAATTATTTACAGAAAAAGAAAAAAAATTCTAAAATTTGTACAGAACCCCAAAAGACCCAGAACAGCAGGAGCCATCTTGAGCAAAAAGAACGAAATTAGAGTTATCACGTTATCTGACTTACAGTGGTACTACAAAGCTATAGTAACTAAAACAGTGTGATACTGGCATAAAAACAGACACATAGACCAATGGGACAGAATAGCTAACCCAGAAATCTATGCATTTACAGTGAACTCATTTTTGACAAAGGTGCCAAGAACATACCTTGGGGAAAGTACAGTCTTTTAAATAAATGCTGCTGGGAAAACTGGATATCCATATGCAGAAGAATGATAATAGAGCCCTATCTCTTGCCATATACAAAAAGCAAATCAAAATGAATTAAAGACTTAAATCTAAGAACTGAAACTCTGAAACGACTACACGAAAACATTGGGGGAAATACTCCAGGACATTGGTCTTGGCAAAGATTTCTTAAGACCTGAAAAGCATGGGAAACTGAAACAAAAATGGACAAATGGGATCGTACCAAGTTAAAAACTTCCTGCACAGCAAAGGAAACAATCAAAATCAAGAGACAACCCACAGAATGGGAGAAAATATTTGAGAACCACCCGTTTAATGAGGGATTAATAGCCAGAATATATGAGGAAGTCAAACAACTCAATAGAAAAAAATAATCTCATTAAAAATGGGCAAAAGATATGAATTGACGTTTCTCAAAGGAAGACAAATGGCTAACAGGTATATGAAAAAATGTCCAACCTCACTAATCATCAGAGAAACGCAAAAAAATGTATATATAAACATATTCTCTCCCTGCAGTTAAAATGGCTTTTATCCAAAAGACGGGCAATAATGAGTGCTGGTGAGGGGGTGGAGAAAAGGAAACCCTCATACACTGTTGGTGGGAATGTAAATTATTACAGCCACTATGCAGAACACTATGGATGGTCCCCAAAAAACTAAAAATAGAACTACTATATGGCCCAACAGTCCCACTGCTGGATATATATCTAAAAGGAAGGGCTGGAAGGGTCCTGGGGAGGGAGAATAAAGTGGGGTTGGTTAATGGGTACAAAAATTCACCTAGAATGAATAAAATCTAGTATTTTGTAGCGTAATAGGGTACCAAAAATTAATAATTTATTATATATTTTAAATACCCAATAAGATGGAATTGGAATGTCCCTAACACAAAGAAATGATAAAGGTCTGAAGTGATGAATACTCAGTTACTCTGATTTGATTATTACACATTGTGTATCTGTATCAAAACATCATAGGTCCCCTCTAAAAATATACAACTATTATGTACCCATAAAAATTTAAATTACTTTTTAATATATTAATCTATGTAAAGGGTTTTGAATAGTAGCTGACCTATAATGGTCCCTGAAATATTAGCTGTCAGAAACAGCATAGGGATGATTGTAGCTGAAAGCTTGCTATGGCCCTCCAATATTTATCTTTCTGATATCCAGTAGGCTTCCTAGTTAACTCTGCCTGTCCCACATGGGCATCTAAATTCACCTTCAGGAAGTCACTATTACTCCTAAGACTGTTCATGGAGTCAAATGATGTTCCATAGAAGACAAAACCATCTTGAAGTTTTTGATGCTGTGTTGTTTCTATCATATCAATAACACTATTGACAATACCTGCTATTCACTATCAAGGAAGCAGAAGGCAGTGCTAAGAGGTGAGAGGACATGGGCTGGCTGGTGTTGATCAAAGACTTTGAAATCTGTTTTCAGTGTTTTGAATTGTTGATACAGGTAATGTATGAAAAGGAAACCATGTGGTCAGACAGTGTGGCTGGCTTTCTGGAAGTTCAGAATAGGAGGAAGGTGAAAAGAATGAGTGGGCGTGGCTCAGGCTGCCATGGAGCCATTTCAGAAGTCCTGAGATGGGGACAGTTTGTATGTATATCAGAGGAGAGATCAACAAGGGAGATAGGAGTGTTATTGGGGAGCACTTGAACATGAAATAAGTGAGAGGAGAGCCCCAGGGAGATCCAAGGGTTGACACTAACAGGCATCTAAAAGAGGTTTTCCAAAAGAGAAGCAGAATCACTGGAGTCTAATCCCAGCTCTAACTTTGACTTGCATGACAGTTTTCCTCCCTGGACCTTTGTTTTTCTCATTTGTATAATGAGAGCTTGTGAGTTGGGCTGTTTTGATTGTAATCAACAGTAACACAACTCCAACTAGCCTCAGCAAAAACATATAAAATTATCAGCTCACATGATTGAAAATTTCACAGTGTGAGTTGGCTTTGGAAACACTTGGATCTAGATGCATTAATGATATCCTCAATATCACCCTTCATCCCCCAGCTTTGCTTTCTATAATATTGATCTCAATCTTCACTCTCAGAGGGTTTCCCTCCAAGATGGCCACCAGCAATTCCAGTCTTTTATTCTTCTAGCTAAAAGAGCCAGAGCATCTGTTTTCCCAGTGTTCCAGCAAATATCTCAAGGCTATCCGTCCTTGGACCAACTTGGGTTACGTGCTTATCCCTAAGCCAGTTATTATATCCAAGAAAATTCTGTACTTCTCTTAGCCAGGCCTGGGGAAATGGAGATGAAATTCCCTCAAGGAAGGAAATGATGCTGGGCTGGCAAAAGCCAGACAGTCCGTTCTAAGGGTATTGTGCTCTGTTGCTAAGGTCCCATTAAGTACTAACGTCTTATGACTGCAGACTGTGCCCCAAGCCTGAGAATTTTTAGAACCCAGCATACACACAAATGGAAATGTTTTTTAGGTGGCAGGGGATAAGGACAGCCATCACACCAGGTTTCTTGCTGGTGATGCTGGTGAGCAGATTGCTTAATTAAGACTATCAAATTCTAAGTGCTGCCATATGGCCTCACTCTTCAACCTGTTGAGTGTCTTCACTCGCTTGGTTCTGGAGCTGGTATAAATCTGTTTCATTTCTGTTTTTCTTTAAGGAATTAAGAATACAGGAACATACAGATGTTACAGGAGCATCTCCTAATTTAAGGTATTAGAACTACATAAACTGGGCTGCTTTAATAAGTAAGGCATCAAAATATAAATTGGGAAAGATTAAGCATAGCTTTAAATAGCCTGAGAAAGCAGAAGTTCTTATTATTCTGTTACAGATCAAATCTGCACACATTCTAATACTAGAGGTGCCCTCTATTTGTTCTTTTCACCTTAATTTTCATGGAAATTTTTTTGGCTTGAGAGCAAAAGGGCAAGAGGTACAAATGCTTGCCAGTCAAAATATCCCCAAGGACTTCTGCATTTGACAAAATTCATTCTCCTTCTGGAAATAGAAATAGGGAATAGAAAAGGAAAAGATGTATATTGAGTCCCTACCACTCATTTAGCCAACTGTAGAAGCAACACTGAATGATCACCTAGTTTTTGCCAGACCCTGTGCTAAGTATAAGGGATAAAGCTTTGAATCAGATAAAAAATGTGCCTCCTGCTGTGGAGCTTTGATGATATCGGAGAGAGAAAAAGGCAAACATGATATAATAAACCCTTGAGAACACAGGAAAACGGCACATGACAAGACAATGGTTAAGTATCATGAAGGAAATAAGGCAAGGTCATGTGATAGAGATTTCTGCATGGCTGCTGAAGAATGGGTGGTCAAAGAAGATTTTTCTAAGAAGCGAAGTCCTAAACTATGAGAAGAATCCAGTGAGGTAAAAATCAATGGTATAAACACTTAGGCTGAGGGAGTAACTTATGCCAAAGCCCTAAAATGAGAGTGAGTTCTTCAGTTTGAGATACTGTGATCCAGGAGGAGGGCTGTCATTTGATACATTTAATCATCTCAAATGTCTTGCAAATAGGATTATAAACTCTATGTTATAGATAGGGGTATAAAGATTGACTAAAGAGCCAAAGATCTCACTAAAAAGTGTCAGTGGTGTTACAATCCTCTGACTCCAAACCCCATTATCTTTCCATATGGAATGCTGTAGCTGGTGTTGGAGTTTTCTTTCACAATAAAGTGCTCCTGTCATTGCCTCTGAGAACAGACTGGGGTGTCCTTGATAGTTTCACAGGACAGTAGTGTGGGCTCCTAGGTTATATTGCCTGTCTCTGTCACTCACAATGGGTGGTGTTTTTAAGCTATCCAAACTTCCAGCTCCTAATTTTTCTCATCTGTGAAATGGAGATAGTATTTCAAGGATTAAACAAGATAGCACATACAAAGGAGTGACAGCAGTGCCTGCTACATGCAATATTTTTATTTTAAAAAGTTGGTTGGTTTTATCCTTTAAAAGAATAAGGCTGGGGTGGGAAATCTCTGTGGGATGATGCTGTTTGAATGGGTAGTGCTGGATGCCCACCAAAGATGACCCACGAAATTTTCAATATAGCTTGGCTCCTCTGAAAGAGAGCATATTTTCTTCCTACTTCTTCTGAGACTCTCTTTTAAGTATTTTCATGTTCTAGGGATACTTGTTCTCCCCCACCCCTGACCACTTCTCACTCACGCTTGGTCTCTTTGAGCTAAATGTTAAAAACATACTCTATGAAAAATATTTGAGAAATTAGTACTCCCAATTTTAGGTCCAGATGTGTTCTGGAATTTAGAAAGATAATAAGATGCACACATTGTATATTACACGATTCTACCAGCGGGGTCTCGGGCAGCTCCCTGTATTAAAACAGTTTGGCATTTCAATAGTAAAACATATGAATGTTTACCCTCAGTAGGATAAATAAGAACCACAAATAACATCATGTCAGTTCAGGTTGGGTTTTGCTGCCAAATGAGTTATAAAAACATGTTTGGTATGCTGAGTCTCTTGGATTTCAGAATTGCAGATTGCAGTCCTTAGAACATTCCCTTGAAAAGTTGCAAACCTTAGTCATGCTAAGATGTTGAGTTGGCCTCTTCACATCCTGGCCACTTCTGGGAGCAGCAGAGTGTGGTGGCTCAGCCCACCCCTCAACCCCTCTACTACTTGTGAACACCTTGGTAAATGATGTCTTGGCAGGCCATCCCTGAGAAGTGGCCAAGTGCTGCACCAGCTTATTTCTTTTCCATTTGAAGCCAAAACGATTGTCAGCGATCCAGGCTTCTCTTAACTGTGCCTGTCAGCTGATTCTGAAGACCTCCCAGAGGATCTATTTTTAGCTAAAACTGGTTTTAAATTTTCATATGTATACATTAAATTCCATAGAGGAAGGGGGGATTCCAAATGAGGAAACATTGATTCTGAATAACATAAAAGAAATAAGTAGTGCTTGAAAAACAGTTCAAAATATGAGTCAAAACCTCCCAGGAATATGGTTAGCACTGCATTTTTCCATGGAAGGAAGTCTGTTGAATTGAAAACAGAGTGAGAGTAAGTGGGGATAAATTATACTAAGAAAGAGACTCAGCATCAAATTCTAGGTACTGAAGAGGGGAAAGAGAATAAGAATAGGGAGGACTGAACTTAGAGGGCAGTTGGGATTGCCAGATGGATACTCATGGGGATGTGTGGCCAGGTAATCAAATCTCATTGTCCAAAAGGGACATGGAGGCCATGGGCTAGGACCAGGCTTTTGGCCATGCTCAAGAGGGAGAGAGAAGATACACCTCCCAAATAAAGGCCTGGAGTCTGCACATGACAGCTTTGATTATGCTTCCAAGGTTTTGTTCATTTTTGGGGCATGACCAAGGTAGTTCTAGAATGAGTGAGGCCAAACCTGAAAGTGTCACAAAGTTTTTGTGTATGGCAAAAGTTGCCTGCTTTGCTTTTGGATGCTCAACTCAGACTTTTTGTTTTCATGATGTGCAGTTTTGATCAGGACATTTTAGTGATAGGTATAGCCTACTTCTGTACCAAAGGAGAGGTTGGATTATCTGTTGAAAAGCGTTTTGTTGGCTATAATTACAATATGATGACTTAGTTAGGATTCTGATAAATCCTGACTAATTCAAGACTTTAAAGAAAGATACTTAATTAAAATAGAAGGAAGTTGCATAGTCACAGGTTCATCCAAAGACGTGAATGACAAAGTCTCAGAAAGGACAGAAACTAGAGAAGTTCCATGGGCTTAAGCAATGGGAACTCATAGAATTAGGACAGTGCTTTTCAAACTTTTACAGTGAATGACGATATTTGTTTCATTTTGTTTTGTTTTAATGTGTCACAGAGTAACATACTTTTGTTAAAGAAAAATGTCAAATATAGTTTTCAAAAAGTTTAAAACATGACTCACATTCATATCTAAAGTGAACTCATCAAAGATTTTATCTATCTCAACAATGCAAAAGGGGACCAATAAAATGATAAGTATGATTCAAAGAACATTCGAGATACTAGCTATTTGCATGCAGTTTAATAGTAAAGGAGTGTTAGAATAAGTTTGCTAGGTTACATATGAAGCTGGTTAATGTCCTGTATTAGTCTGTTTTCACACTGCTGATACAGACATACCCGAGACTGGGCAATTTACAAAAGAAAAGCTTATTGGACTTACAGTTCCACATGAGTGGGGAGGCCTCACAATCATGGTGGAAGGTAAAAAGCATGGAGGAGCAAGTTACGTCTTACATGGATGGTGGCAAAAAGAGAATTTGTGCAGGGGAACTCCTCTTTTTAAAATTATCAGCTCTCATGAGACTCATTCACTATCATGACAACAGTACAGGAAAGACCCATCTCCATAATTCAGTCACTTCCCACCGGTCCCTCTCATGACATGTAAATAGTGGGAGTTACAATTCAAGATGAGATTTGGGTGGGGACACAGCTAAACCATATCACGTCCTACAGGACAAAAAACTGTAACCTCTGTGGTTATCTTTTCTACCCATCATTACTTGCATCTCTGCCAGACAGAAATCTGTGAATTAACATATAATGTTGTTAAGCCTGAAACCATCAATGAGTAGTGAACAATACATTTTCCTAGATAATTGAATAATCTTTGAATTGACAAGTTAATGCCTGTATATGACATTGAAAGAACATGCAACCCACATTTTTGTCTTATTTTCAAGTTTTGAACATTTTTTCTTAGTAATATAATGAAAATCAAGTTTTGTAAAATTAAATAAATCCAAAGACATAAAAGGTAAGCTTTTAAAAAAATAGATTGAACAGATATAACATTACTATGTCACATTGCTTTCAATTTCTGTACTCGTCATGGGCCCCTAACAAGAGGTTGGGCATTGGTCTGTGGACCACACATTTAGTGTTAAGATAGGAATAACTTAACTCCAAATACCTTCCAGTTTGGGATGTCTTTATTCAAATTCCTGGTAGAAAAGCTGATTGGCCTGGCCTTGGGTCAAGAGCCCACTTTGTGGTCTGGCAGACAGGTATCATGTTTGGAAGCCCATTCCCTAAACTAGGGACTGTAAACAAACAAAAATCAGAGGCATCCATACAGTTACTGAGTTTGGAGAGGTAGCCCAAACAAGGGGAGGACTTGGGCAGTGCTGAGCTCTGACCATAGAAAAAAAGTATCTGGGAACTATCTCAAGCGTCATTTAGGCTCCCCCATTTCAAGCATGCACCCAAACAGCTCATATACTATACTGTAAATACAACTTCTCAAAGTAGAAGATAACTGGTGTTAAAACAAGACTACATTTATTAGAACTCACTTCCATAAGGGCAAACACTACCTTAACAGAATCTCAGCAACATTCCAGAAGATGGAAGTCAGAATAGATATTTATAGGGCTTGTAGAGAGGGTATAGCCTCAAGCAATTTAAGATAGGAAGATGATTGGTATTGGGTAAATTCATGACATCTTGATTTAAGATTGTTAGACATAGCAAGATGAGTATACTGAAATAAGTCTGACAAGTAGCTTATTGTTTGATAGATGAGCTATTTATCTAGCTAAGGAGACTGTTGTCCCAGATAAATTGATATGCATGGATTGTCCGAATGAAGCAGTGAAATTGTTCCTGGTTTAGAGCCTTATGTTTCCTGGACAAAGGTTTCTGTGAACAATTAAGTCAGGTTGACAAAGGTGATCTCAGTTGTTGGTCTTAAGCACTGCGCCATGTTGATTTAGGTGGTCTGAATTCTCAGGACATGGTAGTTCACATTTGTTCCATGTTAGAATTTCCCAAACTTCTGTCTGTGGAACACTATTCTGCAGAGTGGTAACAGCAATGCAATGGGGGGAAACATATTTTGAAGTTAAGTAAGTTTGGGAAATTCTGTTTTGTTTTTTAATTTAAACTGTAGGCCCTCTCCAGTCTTTATGATGTGAAAATGCACAGTAAATGTTCCAGAAAGCATGCAAAAATACCCCAGAATCTAACTCCTTTCCAGTCTGAAGAGCTCCTCAAATCTCTCCTAAAGTTACTTGCTTTACGCATAGCCACCTCTATTCATTTTTTTTTTTTTTTAATTTCCAATAGCCAGTGTAATCTGCGGGCCAGGGAAGACCTGAACCTCTAGGACTCAAACCCTGTCATGATTCTTGAGGAGAGAGGAAGGTGGAAATACATACATACACATAGACACACACACACACACACACACACACACACACTCTCTATATATGTGTATATACTCTCATTCTGCTAAACTAATCGAAAGTAAGATATAGTAAAATGTTTGAAAATACATATGTGCAGCTTTGAAATGTCTTCCCATATCATAATGGCTGTGGAATCAGCCTCAGAAGCCAGATTGTCTGAGCCCCAAGGAAACATCAAACCCCTCTCCCTCTCCAGTAGCATTCCCCAGTCTGTGTCACCTAGACCAAAAGGGTCTCAGGGTGGATGGCAATGCTCCTTCACTGAAATCTGCAGTTATCTCTACCCAAGGCTTACAGAAAATTTTTTGCAAATTAGAAAGCCCTTTGCTCTCTCAGTAAACCCTGGCTTTCAAGATTTTTGTTTTACTAAAGTCTTTAGACTAAATGTTGAATCTTTCACTCTCTTTGCTCCTAATCATCTCTAAGACAGCAAATGCCTCTAGCAAAAAAGAGGAGAGGTCAACCGGGAAAATTTGAAGAGAAAGTCACACAGATACATTTCAATAAGGTTGTCTCTGTTACTTGAGGCTTACAAGAAGGAAAGAATTCCCTCTCTAAACACACTCTAAACACACAGGAGTTGAGAACGGGGAGATTTATTCCAGAACCCCTCCTGTGCGTTGGGGCTTCTGGTAGCTTGCCTTTCTTGGTTACGATTTTCTCAGGGACTGGGTAGATTCGAGTGGAGCCTTGGGCATGGTTGTTGGTCCAATGGCGGGGGTTGGGGAGACACAAGCAGTTGGCAGGGAACTTACAAATCTCCAGGAGTTTATTGAGAATAAAAATTCAGATATTGCCATCTTTTCCATTTCAAAGCACCAAGAGTCTGTCATCAGCAATTGTGCCTTTCTAGGTGTCACCTGAATATCTAACATTGAGGCATTGAAAGATAGATCAGGACTGATTTTACTGAGCATTTTCAAAGGCAGCAGGCAGGCTTTTCAATGCTGCATGAGATCCTCACCTTCTCTGAGGTGACAGGGGCTTCTATTTTCTTGAGTCTCCCTGTTTGCTGATGCCATCCCCTCCTACCCCATGACCATGACACCAACTACATCCATGATGTATATTTCCAATGTGTTTCAACTTATGGTCAGCTCCCACCAGCTCCATATTCTAGTGGGATAAGCAAGCCTTGCCTTGAGCTTTGCAGGCTGGGCCCATGG
Organism: Pan paniscus; assembly: GCF_029289425.2. Lineage (NCBI taxonomy): Eukaryota > Metazoa > Chordata > Mammalia > Primates > Hominidae > Pan > Pan paniscus. The sequence goes on from NC_073267.2 coordinate 92,630,663, forward strand.
TTGTGGACATCACAGCTCTGGTCCTCATAGTATTGGTGGCAGGCAGATGCCCAGCTCTGGCACCTGAATGCTTGGATTTGGATGCCAGCTCTAATACTTACTAGCTCTGTAACCTAGAAAAAGCTCCTTAGCTTCTCTGCACTTTAGGTTTCTTTTTTAAGGAACACTGAAGGAAAATCTGAGGCTGGCACAGTCTCTGCTTGGCAAATGGTGGTTATTTCTATCCATTAATGTCATGTGATCATGGCCTCTCAAACCTCACTTTGAGCCTTGTGAGCCAATGATACATACTGTTTATATATATATTTTCCTATATATGTAGAAAAATATATATTAAATAAATATAAAATATATAATTTAATTATTAAATATATTTAATATATATTTATAGTATATTAATATTTAATATATACTATATAATATATACATATATTGTATATTTTATATACATATATTGTATATTATATTTATATGTAATTGTATATTTATACATAATATAAAATATCTATTATATATTACATATATTTAGATATAATATATTTTACATAAATTATAATATATAATAATATAACCAGTATGTATCATTATATATAATATATAGATACATACTGATTATATATGAGTATATAACATATTTACATGATATATAAATATATAAAATATGAATATATATTATATAATTTATAAATATATATAAATTATATTATGCAAATTATATTATTTGTGAATATATAATAGATTTATCTAAATATATGTTATATTTAGCTATAGAAATATATATTATATGTTTAGATATTATAGAAATATATAATATAATATATATTATAACATCAGTATGTATCATTATATATAGATCCATACAGATTATATATTAATATATAATAGATTATATTAATAGATCATATATAATCGTATAATGGATTAATAGATTATATATACTATATATGTAATCAGTATGTATATATATTATTTCAAACCTCACTTTGAGCCATGTGAGCAAATGATACATACTGATCATACCTACTGATCAGTGTATATTTCAGTCTCTTCGTATCGCCCTATATATTTTCCACTTTGCAATGAGAGTCCTTTGCTTCTCAAGTACAGCGTCCTCATGCTTCTCCCACCTGAACAAATTATTAACCCTGTAAACTGGCTTTCAGCAAGCTACGTGGATGAGGGGTCTGAAGGTTTTTAGTTTCTTATTAGACTGTCTCTAGTTTCACTTACATGGTACCCGCTGGGTTGATTGCTTAATATATCGGTGGTACTAATGTGGATATTGAATGTTTCACCTGCCGAGGGCCTTCATCTAATTCATACTGAGCACATAGAAAGGTGATTTGAATGGGGGCATTTGCTCTGTTATTTTTGTGATGGATTTAGGGAAACGGAAAGTAGCAAATTGCTTTGTTTTTGGACCTTTGCCAGGTCCATCCTGGTTATGGATAATACTTGCTTGGTTGATTGAAGAAGGCCAGCTGCTACTCTAATAGCCCAAGTCAATGGCCAGCGGTTCCTGATTAGCAAGCCTGCTATGCTCACTGTAGTGAAAAACATCTTATAATTATAAATTAATACCCTTTCTGTTATACATCAATATGGTGGTATATTTCATAAGTTGGCCAGCCCTTCATGACTAATATTGATATTAAGGTCAACTCTAGTTTTATGATACCAAGGCAAAGAACATCTTTAAGAAAATTTAGATACAACTCCTGACTTTGAATGAGGGAATTCACACTGAGAACCTCAGTGTTACCATCTGTAAATCAGATTAAATAATGCCCAACATGTGGGGCTTTGAAAACCCAATGGGATAAACTTTAAGAGAACAATTTTTAAAGCCTTTAGACATTACCCCGTCGTGTCTAGTGTCTCTTCATATTTTCCTCTGGGTTTATCTTGACCCTTTCAAATGGAATGCGTGGATGCCATTAGTATTTACAACATTCATTTTCAGTGCTTTAGTATTGTTTTTTTCTTTATTCTTGTGTAATATGTATGGAAAAGGCATATAGCAAAGGGTGATCAATGGCTGGGCTTATCCTAATCTTTGTGCATGTGCTTGGGTGTGTAGAGGCTTCCGTTCGTGTCTCTGGGCCATCTTGCATAGGGGTTCAAGCTCCCATTTGGATGCCATGGGTTGAAGTCTCCGGAAAGCTGACCTCAGGTGAGGATTGGTGTGTAAGAAGTTTATTAGGGAGTATTCTGGGGGTCATCTGCTGTGGGAGGGAGGGGAAGAAAGCTGGAGTCTGACAGTCTTATCAAAGGCTCAGCCAATATCACAGGGACTCTGAAGCCAGGATGGCTGTTCACAGTGGTCCTGAGTTGGGGCAAGGGAGCCAAGCCTGTATAACTCCATTACAATCTGTTTTTGGATGCGGGCTGTGGGAAGGAGCCATGACCTTAGAGGAAAAGACTGTCTTTAGCCAAGGTAACCCATAGAGGACTGACAGGTGAAGGCTGTCTGCAGAACCTGGGAAACATAGTCCTTCAGTCCTGAAAAGGAATACAACAGGCACATTACAGAATTCACTACAGTCATCTAGAAAACAAAGCCATCTGGTATCCATGGAGACAGCTTCCATAGTCACTATTGCCCTTGGAGACAGACACCCACATTCCTAGTGTGGTTGCCTGACAGTGGTGAGGAGGAGGGGGCTGACTATCTGAGTGTCCCCCTGTGATACGATGGCATGTCACCTGGTTCATGACCCCCACACCCAGGTCTCTTTCCAGAGCTCACCCCTTTTTGAGGCTGGCACCACCCTGGACCCACCACCAGCTTCTGTGGCAGTGCTTACTCTGCTGTTTAACCTGCAGTACTAATTCCTGTCTTTCAAGAACTCTGTCTTTCAAGTTCCCCATTATTAACTTTAATGTATGATTATTTATGTGTATCTATTCATGCATCTATGTTTTTATTAATTTAGGTATGAGTGAGTCCTCAGCTCAGTCTGATTCACATCAGAGCTTTTTTAAAAAAATAAATACCAGGAATTTTTAGAGCATGTAAATTATGATTCAATTCACACTTGTCTTTTTATGAGTTACTGCCACGGTGTGAATAAAGCACACAAGTGTCACAAAGATATTAACATAATAATAAGCATTAATCTCCACTAGTAGAGTGTTACTAGGCAAGGTTCCTTCCAGCTGCCATATCAGGAATCCTTCCAGCCTGGGTACTAATGTCATCTTCCTTTGGAGACCAGGCATGAAGAGTCACTCACTTCCTAAAGTCACTGGGACTGAAATCCAGGCAGTCTGGCTCTAGTCTCCAACTCCGCTGCCAATGACCACCAGCATTGCAAACCCGTACACATGCGTATCAGGCAGACCTGGCCGCTGGCAGGCAAGCTAACCAGCTGTGAACCATGGTCACCGCTGCAGGGTAGGGCTGGATGATCAGAATGTGTTCCTTCATTTCTTAACCGTGCTGGAAAAAGTATGTAGAGGGACTAAGGGTGTTTTTATTTTCTTTGGCTTTTTTCCTTCCTTCCCTCCCTTCCTATCACCCTTCCTTCTTTCCATTCTCCCTTTTTCCCTCTCTCTCTCCCTTTCTTCCTTCCTTTTAGAAAAAACAAACCTAAGAGTTTGTATGTCTAATACATACAAAATCTGGTATTTCATTTTAAAAATTTATTCATACGCTTGGTAAGATTTTTACCAAGCCATTTGGTTTTTTATTCACTCTCTCTGATGTGGATCATGCCTATTCTCCTTCTTGGGATATTAGGAGAAAAAAAGGATACTATGATTTTCTTAAAATGGAGCTGTTTAAATGAAGGAAGCATGTATAAGCCTACCCCTTTAATGGGAGGGTTCAATAAATCCTAGAATTTGCCTGTAATGTGTAGAGGTCTAAAGAGATTTGTCCTATGAGAAAGTTCACTAATTTCAATTATCTGGGTTTTATTATCACCTTCTACGGGTTAGAGAGACAGGATTTTATAGAATGCCATCACCTGAGGCTGTGACAATGGGGTTTCACACCATTAAATTCAGAAAGCATAAGAGAAGAGATAAGAAATGAGAGGGCTTGAAGTGCATGCCAGTTTCGTTGTGGAAAATATGACCTACTGAGCAGCTATGAGAAATGAAAGCAGGCAGTGTCATCTCATGATCTATTGCTATTGTATGTGAAATGCTTTCTATATTAGCTGTTGTTAATTACCATCATCCCCACCATCACATCATTGTATTTAATAGCAGGAGAAAGGAAGCAGCTGTTGTAGGCAAAGCTCTCACACTTGAGTGTCTATCAGAGTCACCTGGGAGAACGTGTGCAAATGCAGATTGCCAGGCCCTTTGCCTAGTGGTTCACAATGAGTATGATCAGGCTGGAACACAGGAATCTGCATGTTTTCCATCGAATATCTCAGCTGATTCTGATTCGGGTGGTATGAGGATTACACTGAAATAGCAAACCCATGCTTTGTCTCCTGTTAGTCTAGACAGTAGGCATCTTTCTGTTACCTCTTGGGTGTAATGTTTGGTTTAAATTTCAGTTCCTCATCTCTACGAGGGAGTCATAAATTTGCATCTTGCTCACAGAGCTGCTGTGAGGATTAGCTGAGCTCGTGCCCAGATTGGAGCAGCCTCTAATATTTGCTGTGCTGTCTCTAGAGAGCAACAGGGAGGCATTTCATTGTCTTCCCCATCTTGGTCCTCACTGTATCTTTCTGTCCTTACTCTGTGCCTGGGACAGCTTTAGGGCTTAATGAACATAACAGAATGCTGAATTGCTCAGCCATTGGAGCCCAGCTGCTTGGATGCAAATCTTGGCTCTCCAACTTAATGCCTGTTCATGAGCAAGTTATTTAACCTCCTAGTACCTCAGTTTCCTCCTCTGTAAAATGGGCTTGATTATCATACCCCCATCATAGGTGTTTTTTCTGGGTGTATGAGATGAATTATTATCACTACAACACTTAAAACCAATAGTGAAGTGCCATGTAGATGTTCATTAGGTGAATAAATACAAATATTGTTGATTGAATGCATGTCTGCATGCACGCTGTTTCTTTCCTTATTCTCTTTCTTTCCAACATAATACAGATGTATTCTACTAGCTGACAGACTTTTAAAGTAGAGGCCACTTTTAAAAGCCTGGGCTCCCAGGGGAAGGAAATCTGCAGGTATAAGATGGGTTTGTCAGTCAGCAGAGGCATGCTATTGAGAAAAGGAGGCAACCTGGGGAGGCGGTGTTAGAAGAGAGCTTGGGATTCAGTTCTTGTAACCAGGAGTGCTGACAAGTAACAAAATGAGACTCCCTCTGTTGTCTGTTGCAGTAGACAAAGCAAGATGCTTAGTTAACAGCAGCAACCCAGTGCCTGTAATTTTCAAGTCCTTGGAGGCACACCATGTCACCCAAGGTAAGCCAGGGGACACAGGAGGGAAGCAAGACAAGCCAGGGAGAATCTATTTCCTGTGTCCCCTGTAGGTGTTTGACTCACCTAAAGTTAACACTAATAGAACATTTGCTCAGAAATGTCATCGCTGAAATAAACGTGTTAAATTTAAACTTGACTGCCCCAATTCATCTGTTATGCAATTGAACTGGAAACAGCTCAGACTTAAAAGGCATCTCCAAGTTTTTCTCAGCCAACAAGACTTAGGCCACTTTGTTTTCTCAGATTGTTCAGCCTTGTCCAATTTTTGGATTAAAAATCCTTTTTGAAAACTTCAGCAGCCATATTATTTTTTTCTCCAGTCGTCAACTTATAACATAAATACACAGCTGTGGGGAAAATCTAAAGTTGCGTCAAATTTTTATTTTCTAGCCAGCTACAGCTCTAGTCTAAAACTCTTTCTTTTGGGGAGAAAATCCCATTTGCACATTTCCTCTTAGTTGAGTGGACTTACCCACAGATACTTGGGTGACATTCAGGAGGCTACTTTGTGTTTGGCTGTGTATTCGAATTTTTCTTCTGGTACTATATATAGCAAGAGAAGGGGATGTTGTTCAGCTCTTGTTCTACGTAGAACCCAATTGCACTTTTGCAAGAGATGGATACAAAGATGGATGCATAATGCATGATAGTATATTATGAGCACTACTCTTACGGCTTTGCATTGTAAGTAATTTTAATGTAAAACATATTTCTATAGTCTGGTTACAAAAACAAAACATTTTAGAAAATTTGGTCATTCTCCTGAAAACAGCAAAAAGAAGAAAAAAAATCATAAAAGATCTGCTGAAAAATAATCAGTTTTATGTTTTTTCTTTCATGACAGCTTCATCCATCTATCCACCTATCCATTCTTGTAGCTCTCCATCCACCCACCCATCTATATACACCCCCCACCCACCCACCCACTCATTCATTCATCCACCTACCCATCTATCTATCCATCCATCCATCCATCCATCCATCCATCCATCCATTCATCCACCCATCTATCCATCCATCCATCCATCCATCCATCCATCCATCCATCCATCCATCCATTCATTTATCCTGCCTTCCATCCTACCTTCTATCCATCTGTCCTTCTACCTTTTATTCTATCTATCTGTATATTCTTTAATCTATCCATCCATTCATCCTGGGAAGAAATAATAGTATCTTTAAAATATAGTGCATTGGTTACAAGCCCAAGATCTTCAGTGAATCACTTTGTGCATTCAAATTCTGTCTGTATGTATCATGCACTTTCTATGTAACCTTGGGCAAGTTTTTATGCTTCTATGGCCTTTTCAGTCTTTAAAAAATGGGGTTAATAATAGTGCCTACCTCATAGGGTTATGTCAGGATTTAATGATATAATCCATATAAGATACTTGACAAAGTGCCTGGCATAGAGGAAGTTCTCAATAAATATTGGCTGTCTTTATCATTATTATCCTCTTGCTAACTTAACAGAGTTTTCAAGATCTGATGAGAAAACATGTAAAAGATACATAATATTATGTCTATTAAAATTATAAATGCAGTCATAAATATACACATGTATATTTCATGTATGTTACTGATATCCATCTGTTTAATCAGCTCATTTTAAAGGTTTCTTTAATAGCTGAAAAATATTCTGTAGTACAAATATTTTTAATCAAACTGTTATAGCTATTCATTTAGACTATATCAAATTTCTGTTGTTATTAATAATGCTGCAGTGAACATCCTTATTCAGTTATTTCCTTAGATTAAGTTTTCAGAAGTGAAATTGGTGGTTACAGAGTGTACACATTGCGAAGCTGAATCATATTGCCACAGTGCCTGGTGTTTGCATTTCCATATGGTTTTGATGGCCAGGTTTTCTGCACTATTGCCAGTGTATGTGTTATCACTGCAGACGTTTGCCATTTCGGTAGACAAACATGGGATATTATTGCTATTTTATTAACTTGTTTTTATTTGATCAGCAGCAAAGTTAAACTTTGCCATGTGTTTTTTGACCATATTCATTTCTGTTTCTTAAAATTATCAACTTAGAATATTTGTGCAATTTTTTTTTTTACCTGGGGAGCTTGTTCTTAATAATTCTGCCAGGGCTTAAAATTTTTACTTTCTAATGAGAAAGTTTTGGAATTTACTCTTTTCCAATTTATGAAAATTGGACACGGGCTCCATGCACTGTCCTAAGCCTTTTTCTGTGTTCTCTGTGATTCCTTAGAGCTTACTAACTGTGACCCTCCAGTCAAAACCGTGTTTAACCAAGTGCTGATGGGCTTGAGTCCATTCCCAAGTGACTCAGAAGTTGCTTACTTCCCTACCTTTGAGTGGGTCTCATTTTATCCCTGTGATGTTTTCCTTGTCCTTCTAAGTCATATTCACTCTGCTCATTGAAGAAAAATGGTTGGTAATTGTAGTAGATAACTATTCCATTCTGTATGCCTTTTATGTCTTTTCTTGATGTGTGCACCTCTTTCTTTATCCTTATTTTTAAACTTGTGCTTATTAGATAGGTTTCTGTACAACCATATCTGTGTAGGTTTCTCACCCTAGAAGCCTCCTTTTAAATATGGCAAAGAAGCTACCTAAAGATTTCTCTTTAATATAGGGAGGAAACCACTTTCGAACTTGTGCCCCAAGATTTATCTTCACCAATGGTCTAGGACAGAGGTCGGAAAACTTTTACTGTAAAGGGCCAAGTAATACATACTTTCAGCTTTGCAGGCCAGCTGGCCTCTGTTGTGACTACTACACAAAAATAATAAGAGTCTAATTTGGCCCAGGAGTTTGCTGATTCCTGGTCTAAATGAGAGTAAAGAATGGGAAAGGGAATGGTGTGGGAGGAATAGGCATTTTAATTCATTGTTGTTAATGAGAAAGAGTCTTCAAACACCAGCATGCCCCTGTGGGTTGGATTAGGTTAGAAAATCCTTGGAGGACTGCCTTTTCCACCCCAGAGTCCTGGAGAGAAGAATGCAGCCTGACAGGAAGGATCTGGGTAGGTGACATGTGGGGAGAGGATTAAAAGAAAGGAGGGCCAGTGGCTCACGCCTGTAATCCCAGCGCTTTGGGAGGCCAAGGTGGGCAGATCACCTGAGGTCAGGAGTTCGAGACGAGTCTGGCCGACATGGTGAAACCTCATCTCTATTAAAAATACAAAAATTAGCTGGGCGTGGTGGTGCACACCTGTAGTCCCAGCTACTCTGGAGTCTGAGGCAGGAGAATCGCTCGAACCCTGCGGATGAGAGGTTGCAGTGATCTGAGCTTGCACTACTGCACTGTAGCCTGGGTAACAGAGTGAGACTCTGTCTCAGAAAAAAAAAGAAAGGAGAAGAGTGTCTCAAGGGTCTTTTTTCCAGCAGGTGAACCCAGCCTCCCTAGCATCCCAAGGTTAAGAACGTGTTGAAAACAGCATGGACGCCCATTCTGGAAAGCAGTGGTGATTGTGATTCTGAACTTAAACAGCTTCCCTTAAACACACTGTTACTTCAGAAAAGTACGGTTTTGGCCAAAGGGCTGTACGTCAGGTATTTACTTGCCCATCTTGGTGGGTTTTGTTTGTTTTTGTCTTTTTGGTTAGCCATCTAAGACATTATTTTTCTGAGATCCAAGTTCCAAAAAGCACCGAACAACCTTTTGGAAAGAAATCATACATAGTGTGTAGGTGCTACCGATTTGTATCCTCTATGACCTTGCCATAGAAAGGCAAATCAGACGGGCGCTCCCATTGCCTCATTGCAGGCTGCCATTTTCGTATAAGCTTCATGAAATCTGGGAGAATAAAGGCAAAAGGTTTGATCTGGCTGTGACAGGGAATATTGTGAAGCTGCTGGACTGGGGCTGTGGGTTGCATGTGACTGTGATCAAGTTCTTCTTCTCCGGAGGCTTCAAATTCCTCCTCTGTCAAATGAAGGGACTAGAAACAGAATGGCAAGTACAGGGCAAATGTCCCAGTGCTCTCTGTCCCTGCTGCCTCTGGCAGCCACTTCTGCTCCTCCACAGCATCTCCTGGTCGCCTGGACAGAAAGCCTCCTCCATGCAGCACTGCTCCAGGAACTGTTCTCAGCCATTAAAGCAGGGTTCAGAAAAGCTTGGAGGAAAATGGCCTTGTAGACCTCCCCTAGCACTGAAGTTCTGTGATGCTTAGCATATGTGAAACTCAAGTTTCTTCTGTTCCTGAATGGGGATTATTTATTGCCTTGGACAGCAGCCCTGAAACTTGATCCATTTAGCTGCCCCGAAGTGTAGTTAAGCCCCGTGAAATGTAAACTTTACAAGTAAATGGACCATTGCCATTTGCCTCTGTCTTCTAGATGCAATTGTTTTCTATAGTCTGTCTTGTGGCCGGTTATAAAATGTCTGTCTTGAGAAAGCTGGGGAGGAGGGTGGATAGCTTTCGATTTGCCCAAGTTTGTTAATGTTTCATTGCTTGGGGTGTTTTAAGATCCTGTGCCTTTAATATATTTCCTGAACTAACAGTTTGCCTTATTTACTTCCCTGGGCTATAATCATTACTGTGGCTGACCATGTTGATAAGCTACTCTGTGAAGCCTTCTCTAATGAATGAGAGTCACTCTTCAAGTGGTTATTCCCCTTAACCTTATTTTCAATCACAGAAAATCATTCTCACAGAAAGTATTCTTTCCTTTTGTTCAAAAAATACCCCCTTGAATATTTTAAATGTCACCGTTTTTTCAGTTCTAAATAATTTTTAATTGGTTTTTACATGAAGTTAACTGTAGCACTCTTGATTCAGGAAAATTGTGCTTGTCTGTCTCTCTATTATCTCTCTCTCTCTCTACCTACCTACCTATCTACCAACCAACCACCCTATCTAAAATCTATCTATAATCTATTAGTTTTTCTTGCTTCACAAATGACTTAAGGCAACTCACTTTCGGGTTGATGGAAGAAAAAATACAAGTAGCAAACTTGGATGAAGTTGGAAGAAACTTGGCACCCACTGTGTCTGGCATGTGCAGATATGAGTGATGGTCTATAAATTTAGGATCTTATTAACAGCCAAAGCAAAGAGTACAGTTTTTCCATGTATCTGGTTTATAGTATCCACAGGACACAAGCATGCTGGTTGATCAAATGTTGCATCTATATCTTTGAGATTAACACCTGATAGATATTTCTGTGATGCGTTCTGACTTAGGGTTACACATGACAATGTTGGCTCTGTCTATGTTGTACTTAATATTATTGTAGAAAGAAAAATTGAGTATATCTTGTAAAAAATAGTTCCATTTGAGAGTCCATTTCTTTCAAATTAAAAGAAAGAAAACAACTAAAATACGTAAGTCTAAAGGCCATGGTTGATGTAGGATTTTCTAGTGGGAAGACTATTAAAAGAGATGCTTGCTCAAGAGAGTATAGACTCTTCTTTGGAAATTGGCATGGGCCACAGACCTCCATAGGTAATATATTTAAAACACAAATGCTTTTTGGGGTACTGTCTCCCAGTACTTTGTTTTTGAAGCTTTGAGACTACATGGTTTCAATGCTATATCTAATAAAACTGGCTTCAAAACGCAGAGCACTAACATTTCCTTATGTTTCAGTAAGTCTCCCAGCCTTCGTGATTCTAGAGACACCAATCACTTGATGCTAGTTGCAGTTGCTAGAGATTCTTTCCTGGAATTTTGATGTAGGCTTGTAAGGAGGGACCATACTTAACATGGAAAATTAATGACCTGAGAGCCTGTCCCAAAAGAAATGCTCCAGGCAGGAGATCTTGAACAATAGCCATCTAGAGTTTCAGTTATCTAGGATAGAACTGTGTATAGGCTGGAAAGACCCAGCTCTTTCAGTAAGGCATGTGAGTTTGATCACTCACCACCATCTCCAGCCTCAGCCTTCTTGGAAGGCCCAGACTTAATGGTCATTTCCAACCCTCTTTAAAAACGATTCCTTTGCTAGAGTTGGAATAAATAATTGAGGCAGGCTCCTCCACAATCTCACTGGTGTCAGCTATGGAGTCATCAACAGATGAAATTATTCTATCAGGATAGTAAATTAAATGGCAGTCTTAGAGTGGAGTTTTCAAGGTCTTCTTACATTTGTAACATTTGTTGTCCTACATAGTCTTCATACAAACTATAAATTAAGCGTGACAGACATTCTTTTTTTTTTTTTCAAGACTAACTTTTGCTCTGTAGCCCAGGCTAGAGTGCAATGGCATGATCTTGGCTCACTGCAACCTCCGCCTCCCAGGTTCAAGCAATTCTCCTGCCTCAGCCTCCCGAATAGCTGAGATTATATGCATGCACCACCATGCCCAGCTAATTTTTGTATTTTTAGTGGAGACAGCATTTTACCGTGTTGGCCAGGCTGGTCTTGAACTCCTGACCTCCAGTGATCTGCCCACCGCAGCCTCCCAAAGTGCTGGGATTACAGGCGTGAGCCACTGTGCCTGGCCGGCAGACATTCTTTTATACACTTGGAGGGTAGGCACTTGAAGCCCAGAAAGGCTAAAAGACTAGGACATTAAGTCATAGAGGAGGGTTTTTTTTTTTTAGTTTTGTTGTTGGTCGTGATGGTGTTATTCAATTCTTTTATTATCTCAGAACTCATGTCATACTGCCCCAGCCTCTGTATCAGCATTATGTAGCAATGATGTTACTGAGCCTGATCTCTGTAAGAGGCTCTGAATAAAATGAGTTCCATGCTGGAAATTATTTGGAGAATCTGTGTTCTGTATCTCTCCCTTGGGGACTCTTAATTTCCTGGGTAGTCAAGAGGTTCTCTAAGAAAGAAGCAGATTTCGTGGAACCCAGGATTTCCCATCCTCTTTTTATCTGCACTGCATTTTAGGAGCTTTTAAATTTCTGTTCTGGAGTTGGGCATCTGTTCAAGGTTAAGACTCAAGGGCTGTTTGTATTCCTCTTGGATTTCCCTACATTTAGCAAAGCAGAAACTCAACACTTTGTTGAAAATACTGAATTTCACTGGGCATATATTTTGGGTTGTCTGGAAGATCCCACATATTGAGTACACTGCACCATCACCCCTCCAACTGCTCATGCACTTATCGGACATATGTTGTTATTTTTGGATCAGAAAATACCATCCCAGTAGAAGTAGGAGTGATCAGTGTGACAGAGAGCTGTCTGTATTGTGGCTGTAAATGCCAGTGACCAGGGCATTGAGCAGACCATAGGTTATGCTTACTGTTGTGGTTCTGACCTAAAGTACACATCACACTTTGGGTTTCCATAGGACCAGGCAACATAATGACCCACCTGAAAATGAAATGATTTTGAAATACCAGGCCCTTATCATGGGCTAGGGAGAGTGTGGACATTCATGTATGTGAATGCTCCTTAAAGCTTCCCTATAACCTTGGATACTGCTAGTCACGTGTCCCTTAAATATAGATGAGGAAATCACAGCTCTGAGACAATTGTTGTTGCTCAGTATCCTTTTGATCCTTTGTTTGTAAATCTTGACCAGTTGGGGCTGCATGAGGTTAAAAGCTCAGACTGCTTCCCTTCCAACCTCAGCTCATCCCTTTATGAAGGGAGGCAGCTCAGACTGCTTCCCTTCCAACCTCAGCTCATCCCTTTATGAGCTCATAGCCTTGGGCAAATTACTTAACCTGTTGGTGTTCAGTTGCCTCATATGTGAAATGAAAATGATGGTATGATTTCCTCATAATGCTGACTTGAGGATTAAATGAGTTAACACACATAATGCTTAGGATGGTGGTGGACGTAGAAAGCACTCAATAAGAATTTGCTTTTGTTATTATTAGTTGTTCACATCCATGCAGCATGTGTGCCTGCATGCTCACACACTCTAGTCTTACCCAGCTTATTCACCAACATTGGTTCGGGATGACATTTGACTGTTTTCAAAAGTCAAATCCACTTTTCATGGACAAAGATTTTCCTTCATAAGTGTTATTCAAAAGATTGTGCTGTCTGCCCTGAAAACAGTTCTTATGGAGGATACCAAAAGTATTTTTGGTAAATGACAGTCTGTGTAGAGTGAGTCATGTCACTAGACATGTACTTGGAAGGGCAAAACAGTTATTTCAATGTACAAATTATTGCCTCATTACTTTATCACATACCAGAAGAGAGTTTGGGATGGGTCTAAAAAGTATAACAAAACCACTGCAAGTTGTTCTGTCATTTAGCATTTAATTAAAAATAACTAGAGAAACAACTATTTGAAATGCTCAGTGTTTTTCTTCTTTTTTTTCATGTAACAATATGTTTAGTGAATTTTTCGAATTACTAAAAGCATTCAGGCAGTTCTAGAAATTTGCATCTTGTAACCCTTTAGTTGTTTTTATTTAGAATGTTGGCATTTTACAGTAGTGTCAAGTATGGTAATTATTTTTCATAGATATTGAATTTAAAAGAGTAATCCCTAAACACATTTCGACATTTGGCTCTCCAAGACAAAGTTTGTAAAAAATTGTGACCTGTGAACAGTAACTTTACTATATACTTGTTTGACCATTATCTAAGAAATACGCCTTTAATGAATAAGAGGGAAAAAGATGAGGTCAGACATCAAAGTCCCTGTAATTCTAATGTGAACAACCATGATTCCTGAATTTCATGTAAATTAGCACTACAGAATGAAAACAAACAAACAAGCACCCCAAACAGAGAAACCTCAAAATTACTAGAGCCAATTAGATATTCAAAGGAAAAGTCTCAGTTTTTAATACCTTATAAAATCACACAAATACATACACATATGTGTTGGCATCAGCAGTTTTGATAGACATGGCTTAAAATAGGAGAAATCCAAAAATAGATAAAGGCACTTTTAATATGGCCTAAGCCATAGCAGGAAGTATTAATAACATGCCGATTTTTTACTCCAAAAAGAACTGAGTGTGCAAAGCAAACCAAGAAAGAAATGTGGACTGGGCCAACTAATGGGTTTCTAATCATTGTTAATGTACAAGTGTGATCAGTTTATTATAAAGTGTTAATTTTTCCTGTGGGTAATACTTGGAGAAATACAGTATACCACTCATTTCCAAAGTGATGAAATGGCTTTCTGTTTGGCATGCAGGAAAGTGAACCTCTTTAGTTTAGAATATGGGTTGGATATGCTTGCCAGGTCTGGGCTATTCCCTGCTGCCTCTGAGCGAAAGCTCAGGAAGCCAGAACCTGAATGTCTTCGAGGAAGTTCTACAGCTGGCTTTTAATCATTGGGCCATAGCACAACACCTATTAGCTCGCTTACATCTGGGTCAGTAGAACCTCCTCTGGACCTCAGCTACTCTTCCCACTCTGCATCTCGAGACACTTGCCTTCTTTCCATGTGACTTATCGCTAAGCTCCTGACTGCATGAGCCTCCTTCCTTCCACTGGTCCAAGTGACATCATTCCCCCGTCCTCACTCCCAATACCGCCACTTCAGTAACCTCCCACATGTTTTCCTGCTCTACTTTAATCCAGTCTACACAGAGAGAGCAGCCAGCCACTATCCTGTTTTATTTATTTATTTTTTTTACTTCCTTAACAGACGTTTACTGGATATGTCCTGAATCCCAGTCACTGTGTTAGGAAGTAGCTCAATCCGTTGTCTGTACACCTCCATGCATCCGTTCCTTCATTCAATGATGAGTACATAGGACAGGCCAGTTTTGTTCTCCAGGCTGGTCTCGAACTCCTGGGCTCAAGCAATCCACCTGTCTTGGTCTTCCAAGGAGATGAGATTACAGGTGTGAGCCACTGTGCCCAGCTCCAGGGCAGGACTAAAGGATTGTTCTCCCATGTTGGAAGAAAACAGAGTTCAGGCTCCAAGGCAACTGACATTTTACTGGGCCAGACAGTGCCTTAACAATAATAGGCCAGGCGTGGTGGCTCAAGCCTGTAATCCCAGCAATTTGAGAGGCGGAGGCAAGTGGATCACCTGAAGTCAAGAGTTCGAGACCAGCCTGGCCAAAATGGTGAAACCTCATCTCTACTAATAATACAAAAATTAGCCAGGCATGGTGGCGTGCACCTGTAATCCCAGCTACTTGGGAGGCTGAGGCAAGAGAATCGCTTGAACCCAGGAGACAGAGGTTGCAGTGGGCCAAGATTGTGCCACTGCACTCCAGCCTGGGCAACACAGCAAAACCTCCATCTCAAAAAAAGAGAAAAAGAAAACAATAATATAATTCAGGTAGTGAAAACATCCAAGAAAAAATAAAATAGAGATGATGGGAAGTAATGGGAAGGCTGTAGCTAGCATGGCCACGGCAGGCCTTCCCAGCAGGGCATTTGAGGGAGACAGAAATAAAATGAGAGGCAAGTGATGTGAATATGTGTGAGTGTGCTCTAACCAGAGAGGAAGACTATGGTGAAGGCCTTGGTGAGTCTGAGAAATGCCAGGAAGGAAGGCCAGGCTAGGGAGTCGTGAGCAAGGTGGTGGATGGGAAAGGTGGGGACACAGAGGTAGGGAAGGGGGATGATCTTGTGGGGCCTTTTATGCCACGGTAAGGAGGTTGGATTGTATCAGCCATGATGTTTTCCTTCTTCCTGTCAAGGTGAAATTTATATGACATAGAATCACTCATTTTAAGGTGAACAATTCAGTGGCGTTTAGCGTATTCACAGTGCTTTGCAATCACCACCTCTACCTAGTTCAAAACATTTTCATCACCCCAAAAGGAGAGCTCATACCCATTAAGCAGCCATTCTGCATTCCTCTACCTCCAGCCCTTGACATCCACCAATACTACTTTCTGTCTCTAAAAATTTACCTTTTCTGATATTAAGAAGAAAAGACACCCACACATATAGTCAATTGTGTCCTTCCCTGGCTTGTTACCCTCCCTCCTTCATCATACTTAGGCTCAAACACAAATTCGCCACCATCCCCTCATCATCTGGTCCTTTTCCATTTCTTTAGTCTAACTTCCTGCTAGTCTTTTCTTCACTCTTTAAGAGTAAAGGCCCAGACTCACTGGTTCTCCTCGAGTGGTGTGTTTGTTACAATTGATGAACCCACATTGACACACAATTACCAACCAAAGATGCCATGCTTTATATCAGGGTTCACTCTTGATATTATGCACTCTATGGGTTGGGATAAATGACATGCATTCACCATCATAGAAACTTTGATTTATGTGAGGTAGTAGATGATGAAACAAACATTACATACTAGGAAAGGGACACCTCTCCCTTTTTTTTTTTTTTTTTAAAGAGGGGTGTTTTCTGCTTGGTTTTGTCCGTTATAAACTGTTAGATTAACCATTTGTACAGCCAATGAAATAGCTTTAAGGGAGGCACTCAGGAGCTTGAACATGTCCACAGAAATTCCAAAGTCCCCCCAGTATCAACTTGCAGTACGTCAAGCCAGTACACATGGGAGAGCCTCGAAGGGGTACAAGATCACGCTCCCCTCTGCTCTTTGAACACACTGAGCTTGTGGCTGCCTCAAAGCCTTCGCAGGCATTATCCCTCTTGTGAATTTTTTCATGGGTAGTGCTTCCTGTCATTCAGGTCTCAGATCAAACACTACCTCTTTAAGAGCTCTTCACTGCCTACTTTAAGGCATCACCCTGTTTTATGTTGTCTATATAATATTTCAAAACCTGACATTCTCTCATTCATTCATTCATATCTTACCTGTTTCCCTGTAGAAGTATAGGCTTCGTGGTGAGCAATAGCCTTATTTTCCTTGTTAACGGGTGTATTTCCAGCACTTCTTACAACACTGCCAGGCATACTGCAGATTGAGATAGTCTGAATCTTCTAAGAACTAGGATTAGGATTTTTTTTTTTTTTTTTTTTTTAAACAAGGTCTTCCTCTGTCTCCCAGGCTGGAGTGCAGTGGCGCTATCACAGCTCACTGCAGTCTTGGCCTCCTGGAGTCAAGTAATCCTCCCACCTCTCATCCTCCTGAGAAGCTGGGACTACAGGGGTGCCCCACTATGCCTGGGTAATTTTTGTATTTTTTTTTTAGAGATTGGGTTTTGCCATGTTGTTCAGGCTGGTCTCAAACTCCTGGGCTCAAGCAATCCGCCTGCCTTGGCCTTCCAAAGAGATGGGATTACAGGTGTGAGCCAAGGTGCCCAGCTCCAGGACAAGATTAAAGTGTGAAAAAATTATTAGGGGATATACCTGGGGGATCAAATGAGGTGGGAGCTGGGAGACTGGAAGAGCTGTCAGACCAGATGCAGGTCTGACCCTCAGTAAATAAGAGACGAAAGAAAGAAAGATTGAGTGGAATTATTTTAGACTGCTGTGCAATTCTTTTTTTTTTTTTTTTTTTTTGGGACGGATTCTCACTCTGTCACCCAGGCTGGAGTGCAGTGGTGCAATCTCGGCTCACTGCAAGCTCCGCCTCCCAGGTTCACACCATTCTCCTGCCTCAGCCTCCCGAGTCGCTGGGACTACAGGTGCCCGCCACCACGCCCAGCTAATTTTTTTGTATTTTAGTAGAGATGGGGTTTCACCGTGTTAGCCAGGATGGTCTCAGTCTCCTGACCTCATGATCTTCCTGCCTCGGCCTCCCAAAGTGCTGGGATTACAGGCGTGAGCCACCATGCCCTGCCACACTGCTGTGCAATTCTAAAGAATTCTGGGAGTGCTGTCAGAGAGTACTTGAGCCAAAGTCGCCCATCAAAAAAGTTTTAAATTCCCAGGAGTGGGTTTGCCTTAGTATAGCTTTTGAACTAAGTAACTGGCCAGCAGCAGCATGTGGAAGCATGACCTTGGCAAGAAATGTGGCCACAGATATCAGCACACAGCAGCTGGGGTAGCTGATCAATGCACTCCCTTCAGTGAGAGATCTGTGAGGTGCATTTCCATGGCCACCACAGAGATGTATAAGAAATATTAGTTCAATGAACGAATAATAAATAAATGAATGAATGAAAGAATTACTCCTTCATGTTATGTTTATAACTGGCTCTTCCTCCAGGTTTTCTGCCTCACTTTTGGCTCTCTCAGCTACTTTATAACTGAGAATTTATCTGTAATGTCTAGTTTTACAGCAACACTGGGAGCTGCTATTATCCATCCCCATTTTATAGATGAGGAAAATAAGGCTCCAGATAGGTTATACAACTTACTCAACCAAGCTCAACAACTACTGAATGACTCAGCTCTGTCTTCTAAAGTTGAGGCTTAAAGCCCATACCCTTAGCTGTTAATGCTGTATATTGCCAATGCAAGGTGGATAAAGACATGGAGAAATACACTGCCCTGCTGAGTAGAGTCCTGAAACTGCAAGGGGTGGGGAAATAGCAATGAATCCTAGGCTTAGGCCAGGTAACTAAGATGTGCCTTTATGAGTTTATCTTGATTATTTCTTTATTCATTCATTTATCATTGGCCGTTTATTCATTGTTCACTAGTCGACAAACATTTATCAAACTCCTTTGCATGCCAGTCCATGGACTAAGTCTTAATCTTTATGCCTCTGATGCTTATCATCTGCACCGTCCAATACAGTAAGCCATGTGGAGCTATTGAGCACTTGAAATACAGCTGGTCTCAATTGAGATGTGTTGTGAGTATAAAACATATACCAGGTCTCAAAGAGTGAATAAAGAAAAAATTATTTTTAAAATCTCATGAATAGTTTTTACTGATTACATATTAAAATGATAGTTTTTGGTCATATAATGTTAAACAAAACATATTGTTAAAATTAATTCCACCCATTTCTTTTTATAATTATTAAGGTGACATTAGACAATTAAAAATGAACATGGCCAGGCGTGGTGGCTCATTCCAGTAATCTCAGCATTTTGGGAGGCCGAGGTGGGTGGATCACCCGAGATCAGGAGTCTGAGACCAGCCTGGCCAACATCGTGAAACCCCGTCTCTACTAAAAATACAAAAGTTAGCCGGGCATGCTGGCATGTGCTTGTAATTCTGGCTACTCAGGAGGTGGAGACAGGAGAATTACTTGAACCTGGGAGGCAGAGGTTGCAGTGAGCCAAGATCAGGCCACTGCCCTACAGCTTGGGCGACAGATTGAGACTCCGTCTCAAAAAAATGAACATACGGTTCCTATTATAATTCTCTTGAATTATAGCACTGGTCTCATGGATGATATAGATAGTGGTCTAAAAGTCCAGAGGTTTCTGAGGTCACAGAGGCCGGAGCAAATGTCTGTGGGGAATGTTTACAGAGGTGGGAGATTTCACCTGGACCTTGATGAGAGCATTAGATTTTACCTGATGGATGAAGCAGGGAATGGTCTTCCCAGTGAATGATGGAAGGGTGGAGTAGTGGAGAGAAAAGCTTCATCCAGTTATTTGGGGCTGGAATCCTAAGTGAAGTTGTCTCAGGTTGGGTTTTCTGGGAAACAGAGTCTGAGCTGCAGTTTAGCATTTTTATTTATTAAAGTGCTTGTTTATTAAAGAGTATGCTTAACTTCACTCAGTATGTAGATATGGGCTTCCCTGGAAGGGGCAAAACCTTGGATGAGGCAGCTCTCTGCAGCTGAGGTAATTCCCAAGAGGACCAGCATTCAGACTGTCCCCCAAGATCACACCCATCAACTAGGATGACAAGTCCTTTTTGAAGGACCATCTGAAGGGTCCATCACAGTGTCCACTTCAGTTGTCTAGAGAAATAGAGGGCACAGTGTGCCTTCCTTTACTGCAAGCTCAGTCCACAGGGTCTCACATTAGCTGAGTGTGTGGGAGGAAGACCAAGTGTCTGTGATGTCAGGTGGGTATTTCGGAGTGTATATAAATTACAGTAAGGGCGGTGTCAAATTAGTATGTGTAATGCATCTACCCATGGTCCCTAGAGTACACTAGAAGACAATTTCTTGGTGTTTAAGAGATTATTCTTTTAATAATTCATTGATCTTAACAATACAATACATCAATGGTTTACGCTAAAGCCGTATTTTATCTGCAATGCGCTTCTAAATTGAAAGGTATCATAAAATGGCACTAACTTTCAGAATCCTTATGTTATCTAAAGCTCAGTTTCATATTTGTTTGATGATAACGAATATCCTGTCTATTTTATTATCTAGTACAAGCCCTAGTTTCGGAGCTCAGAAATAAATGAGGCAATGCCTGCAGGTGGGTGGCACGTGTAGGTGCCTGTGTGTGTGTGTGTTTGCGTGTTTTGGAGTATGCATGGATTTGGCCGTATAGTTTATTGAGAGCATTTTTGCACTGGTTTATAGTCATGCAGTGAAGCACCTCTGCATTTCTCACCTGGCCCATTTAGTGTGGACACATTCCTTTGTCAACAAGGGCATAAACCCACAATCTCCTCCTCCAAACAAAACAAAGTGAATCGCTATGCGTTCGGCATAATGGGATTGAGAAGTAGTCAGAGTTCTCTTTGCTGTTATTTCTCCATAATAGGCCCATGATTTCCTGGCCCCTGGCATTGAGGATAGTGAGCATGTGCAAGTGATTACGAGGGCAGAGCAGTTGCCAGTTTTCCCCGTAGCTTTCAGAATGTCATCAGAAATCTACAAGTATGGGCAGTGAGGTCTGGCTCTCCCATGTCTCCCCTGCCCCATCTTGATTGCTCTCTCTCTCTTGCTTTCTATTTCCCAGAAACATGAACTTACTTTGACTTTTCCAAATATGCCATGTTCCTTACCACCGAGTGTCCTTGCAGCTGCCATTCCCTCTGCCAAGAGTGATTCTTGCTGGGCCCCGTTTAGATCACATCTTTATTCCTGGTGGACAGAAAGAACCAGGACAACAAGCCCATGCCTGTCCCAAGTGTAGCTGAGTGCTTGACACTTAGAGAATGTGAATAAGTGAATGAGCACAGCATAAATGAAATACCACAAACAGGCCAAGCCAAATAAACTCCGAAGTTGAGTTTTACTTGGTTATTAATGATCTTTGGCACAAGAGTTTCAGTGACTTGATAAGGCCACAAGCCAAGTGTGGCCTGGTTCAAGAAGTACAGGGATGATGATACAGAGAAGACAGAAAGGAAATGAATTCTATCAAAAAGCTCAGCTGTCTTGAAAAAGCAAGAGATAAGAAATAACTTCAGAGGTGGGTAGAATTGAGAAAAGGATTTCTGTTTTGTTATTTTCCCCAAATAAATAAGCCTTAAACATGTTTGTAAGCTGCTGTGAAGTAACCAGCAGAGAGGAAGTGATTGAAGATGAGAGAGAGAAACAGAGTAATTGATGAACCAATGTCCCCGAGGAGACGGGAGGGATGAAATCAAGAGTATAGGTCAAGAGGCGAGCCTGGGAGAGGCCAGTGCTAAGGCAGGTGATATTTCTGCCCAGCCGTTAGCTTTTGTGCAGAATAGTGAAGGAAGAATCAATCACTTCCTTTCTGGCTGGGTAAATGCCAAGAAATTCTATGGCAGAAACTTCCCCAGGCAGGAGACTCAGAATTAATTGTTAGGATTAAGCATAAACCAAAACAAGCAGGGAAGTCCCAAGCACTAAATCCCAGGAATGGGGCCGTCATGGATAAAGGAAATTCATCTGTGAATGATCCAGGAGCCCAGAATGCCAAGGGACGTTTCTCGGTTCTTGGAGATCAAGTTAATGCCCCTCATAAGGTTGTTTCACATGGGCCAAAATGTATATTGATTTTTTTTGCCTTTATTACACTTCCAGAAAGAGAGCATGATCTCCTGGAATCTGTTTAGGGAATAAAAATGTCCGTACAGAAGAAAAAGGTTGTTTTTTGACCTTCTGCTGACATTGTCTTGTTGCTCTCATCACAGCTTATTTTCTAGCAATATGAGGCCCACAAATTAGGAATCTCCTTTCAGGCCTTCATATATGATTTACCTGATTAATAAAATCTTAGTGGAATAGAGAGTATTCTCCTCTGTGTGTGTGTGTGTTTGTGTGTGTGTGTGTGTGTGTGATGATGATGATTGGGGTTCTTGGATACTTAGGGTGCAGGGATGAGGGCAAGCTGACCTTGTTTTTCATCTAGGAGACCTGACAAAGATGGTGGGCTGAGATAGCAGTGTAAAGCTAAAACAGAAATACTTAGTGAACAAGCAAGTGTGTGAGTGAATAGATCAAAGAATGAATGAAACTACCCTCTGCACTCTAGGTTCTAGAAGGCACCCTGAAAAAGGCATGTTGCTTGGGGTATAATAATTGCTCAATATATTTTTCAGTAAGGAATAAAAGAACCCACAAATATTGATTGGATTAAATGGATTAATAACTGATAAACACTTACAGGGCTGTGGCATGTGCTAGGTATAATGTATTACATAGATAAAATAGATATGAACCATATACCAGGCCCTGTGCCGATTGCCTGCATGTAACTCAAAACAAAAGACAAAGGTCTTGCCCTCATGGAGCCTGAAGTCCAGTGAGGGTTTCATTAAACTTGTAGGACACCATTTCCATGACTTCCATCAGTAGAGCAGATTCTCTGTGCAGATACTTTTCACACAAACAATGCCTAACCATCCCAGAAAATCTAAGTGGTATTAGCAACCTCACTTTCTCTGAGATAAAGCGGAGATTTCTTTTAGTGACTTGTCCAAGGTCACATAGCTGTTACGTGGCAGAGTCAAGACTCAAACACAAGTCTGTCTCATTTCAAAACTTGGGCCGTTTGCCCATATCAAACTGCCTTTAATTTGCCCATTTTAAAGCAGGAAAGAACTAAAAGGCTTGCTTTGATGGATGTGAGGTGATTTGTTAAAAGCTTAAGAGACTGCCATTTTTCATGGTATGCGTAAATGTGCCCTAACCTCCTGAAGCAATATAAAGTGGTTCTTTATGTTCTTAGGGTATTCCCCATCTAATGTAAAAATTATCAAAACTACTGGGGAGAAAGGTTCTCTGGAGATTTGCCTTATAAAATAAACAGAAATCAATTTTGACTTGTTTTCTAATCATGATAAATGAAGCCAGGTTAGGAGGAAAAAAAAAAAAGTCCCAGCATTAGGTGAGGATCATTTTGCCAGGATGCATTGGTCTTTGACAAGCAATTAAGAAGTCCTGTGATTGTGCCTGGCACTGCCACAGCTCAGCACACTCCTGATTAATTCTCATTTTCTTTCTTTCCTCGGGATTTATTTATTCGTTTCACTTGGAATGTGTTTAGCTTCTTAACCTCCCCCACCCCTCTTTTCTCACGTGCTTCTTTGCTTGGCCCCCTACAACTCTACCTATACATTAATCAGTGTCATATTCATTACTGCTGGTGAAATGCCATACAACATTGGCATTCATTCATTTTTGTCTCTTCTGTTGAGCCATTCATGGTAGATTTCCCCATCGAAACCTACCATGTTTGTTTTCTGTATTTCCCACCAGATGTTCTTTTAAAAGCCAGAAGATGTCTGCCTTGGTCTGGTTGGTATAAAGAGGGTTCATCCAATATAAACTGCCAACAGTAGGTTGGAAATACTCATCAGTATGGAAAGGGCGAAGTCTGGGCAAATTGGATGGGTCTTGGAGAAGCTCTAAGAGTTGGAATCTACATCATCATCTTTGTCTTCATGGCTAGCAACTGTTGACTCCTTTCTCTAGTTCAGGCATTCTGTCTGACTCTTACATTATTTCTTTGAATCCTTACAACAACTCTATAAAGATGGTAATGGAAAAAGACAAGATGACCAAGATTCAGAGACTTTAAAGCACATGAGCAGTAAGTGGTGAAACCACCTCAAGCCTCTGCCTGTTGACTTATTCATAGGATAACCCACAGAAACACTAATTCAAACATGGTGTCAGAAACAGCAGCAGTAATGAATGCCTCAGTGAAAAACATTTGGCCCAGCACCTTGGTTAGGTTGAGCTTGCATGGCAACCCTATTGAATCATGGGTTTCTCAGAGCTGGGAGCTGCACCATGCCATCTCTCTCCACCTGTCCTCTTTGGAGGCTGGGTTGGTGTTTGACCCTGTGAAGGGCTTTGGATTGCTTTGCCTACCCGCAGTGGACTTGCTCACACATAAGTGGGAGCCCTAGCTCATGGTCTCTGAATTTTTATCCTCAGTCTTTCTTCCCACCTAGTTTTTTCCTAATTCTGGCCCTTCCTGGCCACTCACCCTGCCATTATCTTTCTCTGACGCTTAGGACTTGAACCCTTTTTTCATCCTTTTTGTTTTATTCTGGTGTTTTAGCCGTGAGCTAACTGGAAAATGCTTCTCAGAGTTTAATTGCCCTGGAAACTTTCTACGTGGAATCAGACCCTAACGGGTTTTTTTCCTTTCCTTAGGGGGCTGTGCATATAGGAAAAGGGAACATGTATGTTATCCCTCATGTGTTAGGGGCTTTATAGTAACAAGCCTGGAATAACGCTTAGAGCACACTTCATAGGGAAGGTAGGGTTTATTATCCATGTTTCATAAATAAGAGCACTGAGGTTGAGAGAGGTGATGCAGATTGCTGAAGTGCCTATAGCTAGGAAGTGGTAAGTCACAATGGGGCCCCAGTTCTGTCTATTCTAAAGCCCAGTCTGTCTGTCTGCTTCTCTGTATGTCTTTCTTTTTCTCTCTCCCTATTCTTCTGGAAGCCATAGAATGCTGTGATTCTCTTCCAAACTGCTTTTTATTCTATTAAAATTATAACCCATTATTAAAATATTTAAGCACACAAATTAACTGGTGCTAATTATGATATTTTGAAAGGTGATAAGCAATTAGAGTGAGATTTAAAGAAGAAAAAAACACCTGAATATAACTTGGCATCTTTTGTAATAAATACAAACACCTAAATATAACTTGGCATCTTTTGTAATAAATACAAACTTTTGTCAATCATGATTTGATCTAACCAATATGCCTCAGGTCTGCACAGAACAGAAATGTTTTTTGGAAATCCTAGTACTTCAGAAGGTTTCGGCATCCAAATCCATTGCAAGTAGCTTTCTATTTAGTCTCTCATTTTCTCTCTAAAGAGAGATTGATATGATGATTTTTAGCTTAATTTGAGAGCTGTTGAGTTTTCTCCAAGACACGCTCGTTGGTTCACCTTGCTCTGAATCCTTTGTCTTTTCACCCTTTGTGGCAAATTGAGACGGGGGGAAACTATTAGGTTGGGGCAAAAGTAATTTCTGTTTCTGCCATTACTTTTGCCCCAACCTAATACCTCCCAGCAAAATGCGGTGGTTGCGGAGAGAAAGGGAGTGATGTATGGAGAGTCAGTCGTAGTACATGTGCAATTCAAGATACCCGGGTGGGCATAGTAGTCTTTGCCCTGGAGTTCTATGTCATTGCAGCCTCCCCTCCCATCACAGCATAATTTAAGTGAAGCAGGTTTAACGGGTGGTCAGTATTTACCAGAGCCAGCCTTCTGCTTCTGGCCAGCTGGGTGACTTGACTAGGAGACACTTACTCCATGTGGGCCACCGTTTCCCATGAATAGAGTGCAACATTTGAGCTAAATGAACCTAGGTTTCTCCCATGGAGTGCGGTTTCTCCCTAAATGAACCTAGGTTTCTCCCATGGAGTGCAGTTTCTCCCTAGATGAACCTAGGTTTCTCCCATGGAGTGCAGTTTCTCCCTAAATGAACCCAGGTTTCTTCAAAATTCTAGAGGCTCTGACTCTAGCAGCTGCAATTGGACTCTTCCCTAGAAGCATCTCGCTGAGTCTGAGAAAGGCACGTCAATGATTCTTCAGGGGAAGTAGGGGGAAGCAGAGGCAGTGCCGTTCACAATGAGCCACGGCTGCTGACAGCAGTTCTGTAACCATCCAGTGTGTTTAGACGGGAGAAAGAGCTTTAGAATCACGATTATATGGATCATCTCTCTCTAGATGGACTCCTTTTATGGGAGATAATACTGAGGTTAAGAGGTTAAGCAACTTGCTAAGGTCACACAGCAATTTATAATATGACAAGATATTTATGAGTAAAACATATATGAACTAATTATATATCTGATAGTTATTTTTAAGGAGGAAGAAGTTACCATAAGAAAAACAAAAACAGGACTTGGGTGTTATAACGTGAATCACACGTGTGTGTGTGTGTGTGTATGTGTGTGTAAGATAATTTTTTCAGCAAGTTAAAAACAAAGCCTAAGAAAAATGAGAATTTCCTGAACAAAAATATTCAAAATGATGACTAACTAGAAAGTATCAGAAACCACATATTCCTTAACCAGTACTGTCTCATACAAATATAACATAAGTCACACAAGTAAGTTTAAATTTTCTAGTAGCTGCATCAAAAAAGCAAAAAGAACCAGGTAAAATTAATTTTAATAATGTACTTTAACCCATATCTAAAATGTGACTTCAGTGTATAATCAATATGATAAATTATTCACATATTTTACCTTTTTGTACTAAGTCATTAGAATCCAGTGTTTATTTATTTTGCACTTGTGGCATGTCTCGATTAGGACGAGCCACATTTCAAATGTTTAGTAACCACACATGGCTACTGGCTACAGCATTGTACAGTGTGGCAAAAGTTTCTCTCCTTTTTCTCTTTTCCCAGGCTCTGTTGAAATTTTTCTTTCAGAAAAATATTTAAATAGGATATACTCTGACTTTGAAAAAATACACATATGTGTATGTTTATATAAGTATATAAATATGTACATGTATATTTCTATCTACCTGTCTAATATCTGTCATCTATCTATCTACCTACCTACCTACCTACCTACCTACCTATATATCTATCTGTCTAGAGATCTTCTCCACAAAAGCACGGAAAGAGAATCTCTGACACTATATTTTCTTAATGAAGATGGAGAAGTTTCTACAGGTCTCATTATTTCATTTCAGGCTTTCAGATTTTCAGGAGCCCTTTATTAGAAGGTTGATAGATTAATAATCTCCCCACTAAGCTTATAGCTTAGCAGAGCTCCATGGTGGCCATGATGAGGGTTCCTTTAACACATGATTGGCCCTTAGTCCCCATTTCTCTGGTGTGAGTTTTCAGCTTTTGTTACCACATCAAAGCTCCGGCAATTTGTGCAGGAACCCCCTTGAAGCAATCATGAGCCCATTTGTACTGTAAGAGTTCTTACTTCCATGTCCTAAAAAAATAATAACCACAAAAGGATATTTCCTTGCTAATGGACTGGGGAGAATGGACTGTGACAAAGGCTGGTTTCTCATTGCCAGGATTTTAATGAGGGGACTCACCTGAAAATGTCTAGTGCATATTAGGCTCTTCTATTAGTTTCCGAGAGCTGGAGTAACAGATTACCACTAACTCAAATGGCTTAAAATAACAGAAATGTATTTTCTCACAGTTCTAGTGGTTAGAATTCCATATTCGTGGTTTCGGCAGGGCTGTACTCCCTCCGAAGGCTCCAGGGGAGGATCCTTCCTCACCCCTTCCTAGATGCTGGTGGCTCCCGGCAGTCCTTGGCATTCCCTGCAGGTGCGTCTTGCCAACCTCTGCTTCCATTGTCTCATGACCTCCTCTTCTGCCTCTCTGTCTGTGTGTCCTCATGTGTTTTTGTAAGGACACCAGTCTTTGAGTTTACAGCCTACCCTAATCTAAAATGACCGTAAGTTTGTCACATCTGCAAAGGCCTTATTTCCAAATAAGGTTGCATTCTGAGGTTCTGGATGAACATGGATTTTGGGGAGGCATCATTTAGCCCAGAGCAACTGTCGCTAAAATTTTCCTACCAAGATCCCTTACTCTAGTTTAATTGGCCTCTTATTCAAGGTGTACTCCATAAGTTATTTTGGAATATAGAATTTCGAACAGAAATGGGATCTGATGATTGCCTAGTTCAGTGGAACCCTTTATTTCAATGGAAATTTAGTCACAGTAAAGGACAGAAAAGAACGCGAACCAAAGCTTAGGTGATATGTTTGCAGGAGGAAGGGGTGGCCCACAGTGACCCCCGCTGCCCCCTCCTCTTTGCCCCTCACTAGGCTCCCGGAAGACTTCCAGAGCATCCCAAGGGCTCCACAAACCCCTATTTAATCATAATCCCTTTACTGTAGGGATTAAAAACTACTGTTTAGGGAGATATAGTGAATTTTCCCAAGTCACACTGCAACTTGAATCTGAGGCTTGACCCATCTATGAAATATCCAGACTGTCGGTCCATTCATTTCTGCATTACCAACAAGGGCCAGTTGTGTATTTTTCTTTGAGAAGAGAAAAGCAAAAGAGTCCATGCTTGCAATTCTTTTCTTCCTTTTTGTAAACTATGACAGAAAATTCATGGTGAGGCCAAAGCCATGACAACACCTGTGTTGCCTCACATTGATTTTCTGTTTCCAACTGGAGGAAGAGGTTCCCGGAACAGCCACTTTTGAGTCAAGTGTGTGAGTAAGGAGTCTCTCTTGCCAAGGACTGCTGTAGATGATTCCTGCATAGCCAGCGCTGTGCAGGGCCTCCACTTGAGTGAGTGCTCTGTTCCCATTCTATTTCTCACTAGTATTTTGAGTATTTTCCCCCCAAAGTAGAGATAGTATGTCTTTGAATGCAAACCATGGGCTGAGCCTTCCAAATTACTTTTAAAAAATTAGCTTCTTCAAAAAATTTTTTTCCACTTCCCTACTGTCTTAAATATACTGGTGCTTCTGCCCTAAGACCTTTCAGGAAAGGTACATGTTCTACCTGATTTACAACAATAGGTTATTCTGGGTAAATAATATATCTGTTGGATTTATTGTGCTTATTATTTTATTGGACCACACTATCCTTAACCTAGAGAAGAAGCTTGAGGAAAGGAGCTAGGGTCAGGCAGAAGACAGGTATGTTTTGAAATAAGAAAGGAAAAGGAAAACGTCTGGAACCTTGACATTCCACAGGATATTGTCCCATGAATACAAAAGGTGATGGGTAGCTAGAACCTGAGGGAGGAGGTGCCTTCTTTTGGAATTAAAATTCCAGAATGTTCTGGAAAGTGCCAGATGCAATACCAAGTAGGACCAGCTAGTAATGAAAATTCCTCCCATATTGACAAGGTTGATGAACACATGGTGGGTGCAGCTCATGGAACACTGGGAGGTCAAAAGTGGTCTCAGTTACCTTTGTACAATGGACATGGCACCCCAGGTTAACACAGGGGCCACCTGCCCAGCAGGCATGGGCATCAGATGAAGGCATTTTTTAAACACCTTATTTAACAATTCAGAGTCTAGATACGAGTACATTCTCATTTTAAATAGTTCAGAAAAACAGATATTCCCTTTTCCTCCTTCCAAACATATTCTTCCCTTAGAGGCAACCAACATTATTAGTTTAATGAATCACTTTCCAGACCTTTCTCTCACATTTAGGTACATACAATCACCCCTCGGTATCTGTGGGGACCCAAATCCAGAAACCTCTGTGAATACCAAAATCTGCAGATACTCAAGTCTCTTTTATAATATAGTGTAATGTTTGCGTAAAACCTAGGCACATTCTCCCTATACGGTTGACCCTTGAACTACATGGGTTTGAACTGAATGGCTCCACTTATCCACATGTTTTTACCAAATGGCAAATTGAAAATACAGTATTCAGAAGATATAAAACCTGCATATAAGGAGGGTCACTTTTTCATACACAAGGGTTCCACGGGGCTGACGGTGGGGCTTGAGTATGCATGGGTCAGGGTATATATGTGGGGGTCCTGAAACCAATCTTCTCCATATACAGAGGGACGACTATACTTTAAATCATCTCTAGATTACTTATGATATGTAATACAATGTAAATGCTTTGTAAATAGTTGTACTGTATTTTAAAATTTGTATTATGTTTTATAGTTGCGTTGTTATTTTTATTGTTTTAAACAATATTTTCAATCCATGATTGGTCAAATTCACAGATGTGGAACCCACAGAAACTGAGGACTGACTGTATATGTGTGTGTGTGTGTGTGTGTGTGTGTGTGTGTGTGTGTGTAGACACGTAGAATTTTCTGATCTAGAAGTGTTAAATATAAGAGGTAATTATGTGAGGTAAATAAAATGTGTGCGTTAAATATAACAGGAATACTACTATATGAATTTTTCTGAAATTTGTGTTTTAACATTTTAAGTTGTTTTTAACTATTCTTTGGTACGGACATTGTATTAGTCTGTTCTCATGCTGCTGATAAAGCCATACCCGAGACTGGGTAATTTATAAAGAAAATAGTTTTAATTGACTAACAGTTCCACATGGCTGGGGAGACCTCACAATCATGGCGGAAGGCAAATGAGGAGCAACGTCACATCTTTTGTGGTGGCAGGCAAGAGAGCTCATGCATGGGAACTCCCATTTGTAAAACCACCGGATCTCATGAGATGAGGAGAACAGCATGAGAAAGACCCAACCCCATGATTCAATTACCTCCCACCGGGTTCCTCCCACAACACATGAGAATTATGGGAGATCTCATCTTATTCAAGATGAGATCTGGGTGGGGACACAGCCAAACGATATCAGATGTACTTCGCATATCATGTATAGATGAGAAAACAGGCATTTCTTCCCAATTTTTGCCCATACACATGTGGTGGACATTATTCATGTGCACCAATATCTGGTCCTTTTCTGCTTCCTGGTTACAAGAGGTTTTATTAATACCTTCCCTCCCTGCCTTCTTGGAGTTAGCTGTGGCCATGCCACTGGATCTGACCACTGAAATGTACTTGGAAGTAGTGGCATGTGACCCTTCTCAGCCAAAGTATACAATTGCCGGTGTTCAATTCTACACCCCTCTTTACGCATCCCATCAAATGCTGACGTCTGAGTCATCTGTGTCCCTGGGTGTCTATGCTCATCAGAATCCTGCTGCTGACCTGCATGCAGCATGTGGCACAGGCAAGAATTAAACCCTTGTTGTTTGACATCATGCAGACTTTGGAATTACTTGTCATCACTACATAATCCAGCCTATTCTGGCCAATACTCATAGCTATGAGCAGCCTTGTACATGCTTCTCTCTGCACCTGTGATGACATTTCTCCAGTAATGAATGTCTATTGAAAAGTTAAAACATTACATTGCTTTTAAAGTACCTTCTTATCCCTCCAGCCCCTACCTTTTGTCCCTAGGCTCCTCTGCATCTCTTGACTTTAGATTTTTTTTTGTATTATTTATTCATGTTTTATTAGATAAATATCTTCCCCAGACAAACCTTGAACTCCCTGGAGTCAACGGATTCCCTTGCCCAAGCCTCTGGTGTTAGTGATTGTTTCATTAAACTCTAGTGTCAAGGCTAATCCTTGTTGGAAAATTCGTTCTGTCCTATAAGAAGGCTCCCAGGCTCCTAGTCTCAAACCACTAAACAGGCCGCACAGGTGTTTAGTGGTACTTATTGGTGGCCATGTGACATTGTTATTTCTCTTTGCATATTTCTCATATGATTCACAGTGTTTAAAAGGATTACCTTTTTGGTTTTGGAGGTGCAGATTTAGAGAATGGGATTTCCAAAGCCATATTCTCCCTTTCAGAGCACAGTGAGGGTGTTCTTTCTTACCCAGAGGGTCAACAGTGCCACAGGCTTGCCAGTGGATGAGTTTACTCAACTCTGACTGTGTGGCCAGTGAGCAAAGAACATGACAAGGGTTTCTTTGAGGTGAGCAATGCCCTCCGGCAGAACCTAGAAGTAGGGTAATGATGCTGAGGTTGGTGTACACTCAGAACTCAGTCCTGCCGCAGAGTAAGGCAGCCCCATCCCACCTGGGCTGTAGCTCCCACGATGGTGAGTCCCTAGATCGTAAGTTGATGGGAAGCATAAGAAGGTCAGAACCAAACCAGAGCTTTGAGCGTTCTCTCACTGCATTCCATAGTTTCCCCGAGTGCTGAAATTCTTTGCAACTTCCATTCATTCACACATCTCATCTGGCTGTGAGGCATAATGTGGTCTGTGTGAAAAAGAAACTTCTGCAAAAGAGTCAGATTCAGAGTTTATGGCAACATCAAGGAATAGTTTATCAGTTCAGCTGAGTATAACCACTTGCTTTAGCACTTCCTTTTCATCATGCCTCTCCCCTCATCACAAAACTGCAAAGGCTCCCTGTGACATCCAAAGCCTCTTTGTCTTTCCCTGTTTAGGAAAAAGTGACCTAGAGGGAACTCTGCGGGGGCTACATACGGAATCTTGATGTTGCCTCCTGCCTGCTGTACTGTCCTGGTTAAATCCTTCCTCTTCTCTAACTCTGTGTCTCCATCTGTAAAATGGGGATGGTAATAGAGCCTATCCTGCAGGATAATGGTCAGGATTAAAAGAGTTAACCCAAAACAGATAATAAGGGGTTCTGAAGATCCACCAGGAGCCTCACTCAGACACCTTGATGCAGACAGCACCTGGTAAACATGGGTGTTCAGAAGTATGGTCCTTCCCTTACGGCCCCTTACTCAGTGGTCATCCATTGTCTGCTGAGCCTAGGTCCCTCACACCTATGCCCCAGGCTCCTGTCCTGGAATCCTGGCTTTTACCACCAAATTCCCCAAAAGCCCCATGAGTGGCTGTTTTGAGCTGATGCCACCTGCTCCTACTGGCTTCCTGGAGCCTTAGATGCGCCTAGTGCTCTGGACCTCCCACACCTTGTTGAACCACCCGGCACTTCCTGACTCCTCTCCTGAACCTCGTGTGCTTGTGACCCACGATTCAGCCACAGTCTAACCAGCTCTTCCGTGTGTAGCCCTCAGAGCCCCAGCTCCCACGGCTCTAATTCCACGGCTGCCCCTGCCGTCTCCTCAGCCATCCCGTCCCGCCATCACCATGGAAACCTGTGGGAACAACAGCTTTTCCTCATCCTCTTCTCCCCTTAATCTCCAGTCCACTCCTCCTCCCTCTTCTTGTCTGTGTCCCTCCCCTGAGACATGTTCAAATGTTGTTTCTGCATGTTAATATGTTGCTTTTCACACATCTTATTTTCTTAACTGTTTAGTGAATTCATCAGGGCGGAGGGAGTGAGCACGAATGGACTCAGTCATACTTCACAGAAATTAAACCTGAGCCAGCTAAATATCCTTTCCTGCTCCATTCTAAACCTTTATGGGTCTCCACAATAACCAGTAACTCCATGGTTGTAGAGTTCAGACAATCATGACATAAATGTAGGAATGAAGGCAAACAGGCCGACCCTTCCCCCAGATGACTGGGGTCTTCCCAGCTGGTGTTAAACCCTCTTCTAGGTCAAAACATTTCTTAAAGTAAATGAGTGATGACTATGACAGGTGGGGAAGTACATAAAATAATGTGATTGAAATACTCTTAGTTGGGTCTGCTCCATTGACCCTGGAGAGGAAGAAACAACTAATTTGCGCTTTCTATTATTGCATTGAAAGAGAGTGGTGACTCGCCGGGCGCGGCGGCTCACGCCTGTAATCCCAGCACTTTGGGAGGCCGAGGTGGGCGGATCACGAGGTCAGGAGATCGAAACCATCCTGGCTAATACGGTGAAACCCCGTCTCTACTAAAAATACAAAAAATTAGCTGGGCGTGGTGGCGGGCGCCTGTAGTCCCAGCTACTTGGGAGGCTGAGGCAGGAGAATGGCATGAACTCGGGAGGTGGAGCTTGCAGTGAGCCGAGATCAGGCCACTGCACTCCAGCCTGGGTGACAGAGCGAGACTGCGACTAAAAAAAAAAAAAAAAAAAAAAAAAAAAGAGTGGTGCTTCAAAATTGTGTCTTTTTCAACGTTTGTTGTCTCTACATGGTAAAATCTGAATTTAGTCCTAATTCAAAATCCATGAGATTGGGAATGGGATTGGGAATCTCATTATTTGCATTAATGTATGAGACTCTCTGAGTAAGTGTTGGTTTAAGTAACTTTTTTTTTCTTAAAAAACTCAGTAGAAATGGAACTCACATTTTAAAATGGACTTTAAAATGGTCTAAAAAGTGTTTCTAGGTACAAAATGAATTGGAGTTTACCTATTTTTTCCAAAGGGCAGGTAGCAGGTCTGAAGCGAGAGAGGGAAACGTCCGATGTTGCGTTGTTCTGGGAGATGTGAGCCGCCGGCTCATTCAGAATGTTCAGGGATGCCCATTCCCACAGGGGCATGTGTTGTTCAGCCAGCTGCATGTTTTACCTTGATCTGCTGTGCTTGGAGCCTTTTCTTTCCCAGATCTAGGTCTGATACCTGCCCCTCCTCCTTACCCTGGACTGTAATTAGAGGGAATATGTGGAAATCCAGGCCACAACTATTTTACCTTCTGTGAATAAGCCCATCAAGTTGATGGCCTGTTACTGTGGGTCGATGGGTCAAACATGAGCCAATTTGGGGAAACAGCCTAAGGTGGCTATACCACAGAGGCCAGCAGAGCAGGTAACCAGGCACAAGATGCGATCGCTGACGAGAGAGCTGCTGTGACAGAGTAAGGAGTGCATGGGGAGGAGGGACCACTGAGGTTTGTCTGCGTGTGGATACCCCATGCACAGATCCTCAACAGCCGTTCCAAGGAAGTAGTCATTTGGGAGATGAAGGGGGTGCAGGTAGAGGAGTGGGGGATTGAGACAGGGAGGGGAAGCCACCTAGCTAGTGAGGTGTGTCTAGCAAGAAGGTAACCACTCAGGGCACCTGGAGTTTAATCCTTAAGGAGACTGCTGAGAAACAGAGTGGTGCACGCTTAGGGTTATTTCATTGAGAGGCAGGAGATGTAGACAGCACTGGGGGATGTAGACACCACTTGTTAAAATCTGGCAGAAGAGAATTTAGAGAAGAAAGGTATTGCTGTGTGGTAAGAGCAATGACTTGGTCAGGATGAGGGTGGGCATGGAGCTCTGAGGAAGGGAGGTACAGAAACCAGGACAGAACTCTAGCCATTATCTCCTTTCTTCTAGCGATCTGACAGGGTCCTGCTAGATCCTTCACTAGACTCTAGAGCAGGCTTCTACTTAGTACAAATGATACCACCGCCATGCAGCCATCATGGCCCCTCCCAGGGCCCATTTGTTAGTAATAATAATAATAATGCTTAAGAAGCATTGAGTCCTAACTGTGTGTCCTATAAACTATCATAACCCGTATAATCTTCATAAAAATGCCTTCAAGGAGACACTCTTATTATCCCCATTTTACAGGGAGAAAAAAATGAGCCTACGTTCAGCAATTTTAAGCAAATTTTCTATTGTTGCATGACTAGTAAGTAGTGGAATAGGCCAGTTTTGTTTTTTCAACGTGACTGACTGCAAATGTCTCAATCATGATTCCTGACAATCTTCTAACCCTCTAAGGACCCAGACACTCCTAAGTAGTTAAAGAGTCTGACATTATCAATCAATGGAAATATTTTCAAAAGGTAAAGAGAAAAGAAATTAAAGTTATGATGATCTTTTAAGGCAAATCCTGCTTTCTTGAAGCTTGGTCAGCCCTGGCAAAGGCAAAAGTGCATGTCATTTCAAGGCATGGGGCAGGTGAAATGGAACACGACTCTCCTGGCATCCGCAACTCACAGGAGAGTGGAGAATGTGGAAGTTACATGCTCCATTTAGACATCAGTGTTCTCTACTACAAAATCATCTCTGCAGTTCATTAATAAGACTCTCCAAATTTGTTTAACTCATTATTTATAACAGCATTAAATCCAGTGACACCAAACGGTGTCACCATGAGTATCAGGAAGTCTGATTTTAATCCTCAGAAAATGTGTTCAATGTCTTTCCCTCCCTTCTCCACACTTATCAGGGACAGTGAATGGAAGCCAGTGTTAAATTTGCACGATGTGCAGTGGTCTAAACTTTCACTGAATCCTAATCAACTTAATATCCTGTTGCCTTTTTGAAATCCAGTGATGAAATGTAACCCTGAGACAGCTTAAACAGAACTCAAGCCTGGATGCTCTCTGCAAAATGGTCTAATTTGGTGGTTATAGCGCTAGTATTGTATGTGCAATGATCAAATGCTGTGCTTTCAATTGTCCTTTTTATGGTCAATTAAGGCGGTCTTAGGATATAGATTTAATATCGGAAGAGTCTAATGTAACAGGCTAACGCATGCCCTCCAATTACAGGGAGAATGTCTTTTTGTGACAGTGGTTCTCTGGGTACGTCTTACAGGCTTCTATTTTTGAACTTGACTCCAAGGGCCAAAGCAGCACATTTTGGAAATGGTTTTGTAAACTGTAACAAAGGTATCTTTCTTCAGCAGCTTCCTGCCCAAAGACGCCAGAGTGCTTTACAAACTTATCAAAGTGATATACAGGGATCGTTTTAGCCTCTGCTGAAATACAGGGGCCTAGGGGGGAAACTACAGTCATTGGTGAAAAATCTTAGATTGTCAGGTCGACAGGAGGAGGGAGAGTGTACAGCACCTAAAATATCCTCCCAAACTGGATGGCATGTCCCAAGGGCTGTGGTCTCATCTACTGCCTGCTGCAGGTGACGTTTGTGAAAGGGGTCCTGTGAGTTTTGATGATTGTCTCTCTTAGACATGCTGGTAATACAGCTCTTTGTAAAGCTGATTCTTCCCTTGGATTTGCTCATCTCATATCAGAGACTTTAAGGTACCCTCTGACACACACCCTCTACAAAATAGGCGTGTTTCATTTTTTGGCATACTAGACCATCAGAAGGGGAACTGCTATATCACAGCCTCTGGAATCCTGGCTAACTACAGGGAAGAGATGTCTGAATTATAGCAGAACATGAAAGAAGGCAGCTTGTGCTTTAAAGGACGTGTTCAAAGCATGTCTGAGCAGAGACTTTTGGGCTCTGTTTTAATTAATACTTTAAAATAATTCATATTTAAAATATCAGTTGTTTCCATAAAGAGGAGGATGTTTAAATGCCTCCAGACTACATTCGTTTTTATTCTTGATTTTACCTGGGAGTCCAAAGTTCAATTCCATAAAGCAAGCATTTATTTGTCACTTTCAATATACATCGATTGCCACGCTTAAGATGCAATATGGGCTGCAGAAATAGGTTAACCCACAGGCTCCCAGGGCCCAGTGTAGAAGGTAAGAGATTCGTGTAAAATGATTCAAATAAAAGGAAGACCCTGGCCGGGTGCCATGGCTGATGCCTGTAATCCCAGCACTTTGGGAGGCCGAAGCGAGTGGATCACGAGGTTAGGAGTTGGAGACCAGCCTGGCCAACATCGTGAAACCCCGTCTCTACTAAAAATACAAAAACTAGCCGGGCATGGTGGCAGGCACCTGTAATCCCAGCTAGTTGGGAGGCTGAGGCAGGAGAATCGTTTGAATCTGGGAGTTGGAGGTTGCAGTGAGCTGAGATCGCGCCACAGCACTCCAGCCTGGATGACAGGGTGAGACTCTGTCTCAAAAAAAATAAATAAATAAAGTAAAAATAAAAAGGAAGACCCTGATAAATGCCATGATAGATACATTCTCATAAAGCCCAGTAGCATATTTGGGAGGTTTATGAGAACATATCAATAATTTTTATGTTTGTTAAAATATTTTAAACAATATTTTTATGTTTGTTAAAATATTTAGTTTATCTTAATTTTAATTTTGAAGTAACAGAGCAGGAGACCTAAAAAATATTCCCTACTAGGAGATAGTTGTGGAATATATAGCATTTATATTTTTTACATTTTTATGTGACACATTTAGGTGTTCCTTAAATAAAATGAAATTGACCAAAGTTCTGGTTAGTATGTAGCAAACTAAAATTATGTGAAAATATCCAAAGCCTTAACAGAGCTAGGATATTCCTGCATCCACACTCACACAGCTACTCACTGTAAAAGTGATCATTGAGAAACATAAGGGGGCAAATAAAAGGGCATAGCCTTTGTCTTTTAAACCACTGTGACAGGAAAAGTTATGGGGAGTGGGTCAGTGAGGAAGGAAGTCTGAACATTGCTGCATTCAACAGAGAAAGTAAATGAAAGGAACATGCTTACAAATAAGAGAGAAGAAAGGACCGCATTAACTCTAAAGAAGGGGCTAGCAGGTGCTGTGGAGCCGATGGGGCAGTGCAAAAGCCTGACCATGCTGGTCTCCATTGGGTGGGTCCAATGGAAGAACGCTCAGGGTTACGTCAGGAAGGTGCCCTAGTTTTGGGGAAAGAACGTTTCAACTCAGGTTCAGAGGAAAATTTAGATATGTTAAAACTTTAGATAGGTTAATAGACAGGGCAGAAATGAAAGAAAGAAAGATTCTTCACAGGGAAGTCCTGGCTGTCTAACTGTGAAAACCTGAAAGATAGTTGAGAAAGGCAAGAGAGGCAAGAAGGAGTGGAAATGAGGGGGATTCAGTGAGACAGACGCAAAGAAAGGGAGAGAAAAAAATGATACATTCAAAGAAGCATATTGTGACAAAATGTGAACTTCTCTAATAAACTGAGTTTAAAAGAGAACATATAGGCGAGGCACCATGGCTCACGCCTGTAATCCCAGCACTTTGGGAGGCTGAGGCAGGCGGATCACTTGAGGTCAGGAGTTTAAGACCAGCCTGACCAACATGGTGAAACCTTGGCTCTACTAAAAACACACAAAAAATTAGCCAGGCTTGGTGGCTGGCGCCTGTTATCTCAGATACTTGGGAGGCTGAGGCAGGAGAATTGCTTGAACCCAGGACGCAGAGGTTGCAGTGAGCCGAGATCTCACTACTGCACTCCAGCCTGGGCAACAGAGAGAGACTCCATCACACACGCAAAAAAAAAGCATGTAAAGTAAATGGATGCACATGTGAGGAGCAGCATCCATGACCCATCACAAGTGTATGGGATCCTAAAGCTTCCTGACAATTGCAAATGTTAAATAAGCCAAAGATCACAAGAAGAGGTTTGTTTTGGCAATTGTGCACAGACCTGCTGCGAGGCAGCTGGTGCCCTGGTAAAAGGTGGCAGAGTAAATGCAGAACCACACAGGTGCAGGGTACCTCCTTTCTATGATCAAAGAAAATAATCATCACCCTGCAAAAGGGTTGGACAAATACAAATAGGAGAAAATTGAAATCCAAGATAGTTGAGAAGATTATAAGTGTATCCTATTGATTTAAACGAGTTCACATCTATAAAACTAGATGAATTATTTCTCACAGAAGACACGGAGAAAATGGTGATTAAAATCTCTGCACCAGTTTCTGTGATTTTTTTGAGACATCATGAAGGTGAAAGGTGAGTAGACAGCAGATGCGCAGGGCCAGCATGGTTTTTGTCTGGTTATTTATTTCTGTGGAATAAGTTCCTAGAAATAGGATGTCTCTCTGGGTCAAAAGGTATGCACACTTTCACTTTTTTTTTTTTTTTGAGACATAGTCTCACTCTGTCACCCAGGCTGGAGTGCAATGGCACTATCTCCGATCCCTGCAACTTCTGCCTCTCAGGTTCGAGCACTCCTCCTTCCTCAGCCTCCCCAGTAGCTGGGATTACAGGTACCCACTGCCACGCCTGGCTAATTTTTGTATTTTTAGTAGAGACAGGGTTTCAACGTGTTGGCCAGGCTGGTCTTGAATTCCTGACCTCAGGTGATCTGCCTACCTCAACCCCCTCAACAAAATGCTGCTATTATGGGTGTGAGCCACTACGCCTGGCCCACACTGTAACTTTTGATACATATCGACTAATTGCTCCTCTCCAGAGTTTCTACCCAAATTATAAAGCCACCCAGAGTATATTAGAGGACCATTTATTATACCTGTTTGATAAAACTATGCATTTTTATCGACCAAATTTTTAAAAATTAATGTGGCTTTATTGCTCATAAGGTTTAACTTTTTTCATATATTTATTGGCCATTTACACTTCTTTAGTAAAATACAAGTAATGTCCTTTAGTACATTTTTCTGTTTGGCTTTTTGTTTTATAGTACTCATAGTAATTGATATGACAAGAATATCAATTTTTTGTTGGCCTATATATTCCAAATGTGTTTTTTAAATGTTATATTTCAATCTTACTTTTTACATCTTTGTCATATGGCATCTTTACTTTTTAAACTTTTATTTTAGATTCAGGAGAATATATGCAGGTTAGTTATAGGGATTTGTTGTACAGCTTATGTGATCAGCCTCGTACTAAGCCTAGTATCCAATAGTTATTTTTTTCTGATCCTCTTTCTCCTCCCACCCTCCACCCTCAAATAGGCCCCAGTGTCTCTTGTTTCCCCTTTGTGTCCATGTATTCTCATCATTTAGCTCCAACTTATAAGTGAGAACTTGTGGTATTTGGTTTTCTGTTCTTGTGTTAGCTTGCTAAGGATGATGGCCTCCAGCTCCATCTGTGTTCCTGAAAAGGACATGATCTTGTTCTTTTCTATGGCTGCATAATACTCCACAGTGTACTTGTACCACATTTTCTTTATCCAGCTCACCATTGATGGGCATTTAGTTTGATTCCATGTTTATTGGGAATAGTGCTACAGTGAACATATGTGTGCATGTGGCCAACATTTTAAAAGAAATGGAGAAGAGAAGTTCCGGAAACTGGTAGCAGAACTTAAGCCGCGGTACAATTCTGAACAGATCCATCTGTTCATCATCATTCATCTACTCTAAATCCATGCATCTCTGTTCATTCAGCAAATATTGATTATGTATAGTGTGCTAGGCATTAGGAAATATGCTAGAAAACAAACAGAAATAATAGTCCTTGCCTTATTGAAACTTAGAGTCAAATAAGGGGAATTATTAAATACGTTTTGTGAATTTTAAGAGGGCAATAGTGAGATTTGATAGAAAGAATAATATCAAGATCAAAACGTGTGTAAGTGGGGTCACAATCTTTGTGTTAGTCAGGGCCTTTGCTACTCCAAGTGCCAGAAACTTAAATCAAAGTGGCTGAAGCAAAAGAACACTGCATGCCTCATGTATGCGAGAAGTCCATGAATAGGGCTGGCTTCAGGCCTGGCTGGGTGTATAAACTCAGATGGCACCCTCCACCAGGACTTCATCTTCATCTTTGCTTGGCTTTTGTCTGTGTTGGCTCCATTCCCCATGCCTCACCCCTTCCCAAACCTCATACATGTTTTTATTTTCCCATAAGTTCTCCCCTCATCATGCAAAGGTAGTTGCCAGCAGCTCCAGGCTCACATCCATACTTCAGAGAAACTCCAATGGAAAGAGTCTAACACAGTTCAAACCAAAGCACAGGATGAAGTTCACTTAAATGAATATGGGTCCTGTGCTCGTCCATGAATCAGTGATGTGGCCAACAAAGACAACATACACTGGTGATCATGACCTGGGTCAAAGTCAAATGCCCCTCCTACAACTAGGAATGGAGTCACCCCATCTGTAAAGAGACTGAGAGTCTGTGGGAACAAGGCAATTTCCTATGGAAAAGAAAAGAATGCTGTCTGGTGAGGCTGTCTCCACTGCAGGCCCCACTGTGGATGGTGCTGGTCAGAGACTATCGGGGGTATTCGGATCCATTTTTTAATCTTATATTCTCTCTCACACGCTCTCTTTTTTCCCCCTCTCTTGGCTTGATTTCACTAGTTAGAGCCTTCTTTACAAAATCAGATAGAAGTGTTAAGAATGGACATCATTGCCTTGTTTCTGATGTTAAGTGGAAAGTATTTCATCTATTAAACATTTATACCACTAAGTATGATGCTCCCTGAAGGCTTTTCAGATGTGCTCTTTATCATATTGAGTGAGCCCCATTCAATTTCAAATTTGTTAAAAATCTTTTATCATGAATAAGTGTTAGATTTTATCAAATTTTTTTTCTGCATCTTTCGAGATGATTGTTGTTTTTGTCCTCTAGTCTATTAATTAAGCTTATTGTATTAATTGATTCTTGAATATTAAACCAACCTTGCATTCCTTTAATAAAGCCTAGTTGGTTATTTTCCTTGAGGTGTACAATCCTTTTGATAAGTTGTATTAGTTTTCTGTCGCTGCTGTAACAGATTACCACAAATTTGGTGGCTTAAAACAAGAAATTTATTTTCTTACAGTTGTGGAGCCCAGAAGTCCAAAATCGGCATCAGTGGGTGGAACTAAGTGCTGGCAGAGCTACACTCTCTCCAGAAGCTCTAGGGGAGAGTTCATTTCTTGCTTCTTCCAGCTTCTGGTGGCAGCTGGCATTCCTTTGCTTGTAGTCACATCACTTTGATCCTCAAGGCCAGTATCTTCAAGTATCCCTTTTCTCTGGTGTCACATTGTCTTCTCTATCTCTCATAGAATCTCCTTCTCAATTCCATTTATAAGAAAACAGTGCTGGCATTTAGGGACCACCTGAATAACCTAGGATCATCTCCCCATCCTAAAATATTTAATTCAATCACATATGCACAGACATTTTTTTCCAAATCAGGTAGTATTTACAGGTTGCAGGGGTCAGGATCTGACATTTTTGGGACCCATTATCAGTCTACTAACTATGTTATTAAATATAGCTTGCAAACATTTTGTTGAGGATTTTGTTTTTATATTCATGAGAGATATTGGTCTTTTTTTCTTTTGATATCTTTAAATGGCTTTGGTAGTAATGTAATAATGTAATAGTGGCCTCATAGAATGAGTTGGGAATTGTTCTCTCCTCCTGTATTTTTTGGGAAAGTTTGTAAAATACTGGTATTATTTCCTCTTTAAATGCTTGATAAAACTTACCCGTAAATCTATCTGGGTCTGAGCTTTTCTTTGCAGAAATATTCTAAATTACTGATTCAATTTATTATTATTTGTTTTTAACTGTTTTCTGCTATTAAGATTTTTAATTTCTTCTTGAACCAGTTTGGTAATTTGTGTCATTCTAGAAACGTTTTCTATTTCATCTAAATAGTCTAACTGTTGGCAGAAAATTATTCATAGCATTTCCTTATAATCATTTAAATTTCTGTAAGATCAGTGGTGGTATGCTCTTTCTTATTTATTAATTTGGTGATCTGTGTCTTCTCTCTTTTATCTTGGTTAGTTTAGCTAAGATTTGTCAATTTTGTTGACATTTTCAAAGAGCAAATTTTTGGTCTTATTGATTTTCTCTAATGCATTTGTACCTTTTTTGTATATTTCAAAGAAGCCATTGGCAAATTAAATATGACTGGACAACTTTTCATATAAGTAACTAGGAAAGGTAAGGAAAGACACAGAATATAATTCAAGTCCCCGAAGGCCTGTATTACAGAAGAAGACATAGGCATATTCTTTCACATGCCAGGGAGTAGAACTCAGATTAGTGTATAGAAGTTTTGAAGAAGCAAACATGAGTGTTGTTGCCCCCATCCTAGAACACAGACTCTAGAATCAGTCAGATTTAGACCCTAATTCTGGCCTTGCCCCTCTTCTTGTTGTATGTATTAATTAAGGTAATGTATGCTGCTATAACAGGTATGCCTTCAAAACTCAGGATCTTAACAAGTTGATACTTATTTCCTGCTCTGGAGAGAAAAGCTCACAGAGAAGAATTTTATGACCCATGCCTGAAAGTGAGAATTCTACTTCTGTGCACATTCTATTGACTAGACCTAAGGGAGGCTAGAAAATTAGTCAAATCATGTGCCCGAGAGGAAAATAAAATCTCTTTGGTGAGCCACTAGCTAGTCTGTGCCACACTGTATAACCTGGGGTTTAACTACTTTTTGAGCTTCTGATTCCTTAAATGTGAAAAGGGTATACAGGCATACCTTGTTGATATTGAGGATTTGATTCCAGACAATGGCAATCAAGGAAATATTGCAATAAAGCAAGTCACACATATTTTTTGTATCCCAGTGAATATGAGTCATATTTATACTGTAGTCTCTTAAGTGTGCAATAGCATCATGTATTTTAGAAAGTATATACCTTAAAGAATATTTTACTGCAAAAAAAATGTTGACATAGAGACTCAAAGAACACATGTTT
Source organism: Pan paniscus (assembly GCF_029289425.2). Classification (NCBI taxonomy): domain Eukaryota; kingdom Metazoa; phylum Chordata; class Mammalia; order Primates; family Hominidae; genus Pan; species Pan paniscus. Next base: position 92,674,588 of record NC_073267.2, read on the forward strand.
TAGGAAAAATGGCACCAATAGACTTGCTCAATGCAGGGTTGCCACGAAGCTGCAATTTGTAAAAACTGCAATATCGGTGAAATGCAATAAAGGGAAGCATAATAAAAGGAAGTATGCCTGTAATAATTTCTGTCACATGGGTGTGTCCATACTGCTCAATATCTGGCACAAGGTGGGAATTTGATGAACATTTGTTCCATGAGTGAAGTGAGTTTAAGGACTGGTGTGCATGGTATGCTCAGAACTACATTTGGTTTATAGTAAGGGTTCAATACATGAGCGTATTTACTGCTGTTATTGTTCTTAAGACTTTAGAGAGGAATAAAGCCAGACAAGAACATTTTAAGCTGAAGTTTGAAGAGTGAAGTTCCCATCTCTAAAAGTTTTCAGGCAAAGGCCAACTCTTAGGGAGGTCACAGAGTCCTACTTTTGTACTCTGAGGCTATGGAATCTAGTGGGGCATCAGACAAACCATAGTTTCATTTACTATCTTGTAACTTCAAGGAAGCCACTTTCCTTTCCTGAGTCTGTTTCCTTGGATCCAAAAACCTACTTAGTAGGATAGCCATGAAAATTCAGTGAGATAAATCATATGAAACCAGAACACAGCTGATACATGCAGTGAAGCGGCTCGTAAATATGTGCTTCTTTCCTCTTACTTCGCTTCCTCTTTATTGTTTCCTGGTCTATGACACAGAAAATATTCTGAACTAATTGCATTTGAAACGAACATTGGTTGTTATTTAAGATAAAGAGAAAATTCCTAGGTTGGGAATTGGGATCCTGGTTCTGCATTTTCCCAGCCCTTCCTCTCTGCAAATGATCACAGAATTACATAGTCTGGACCCCAAAAGCAATATCTTCTGTTACTTAGGATTCAAGGCACGCATGTTTGTAACAATTGGCTTCCCAAAACTTGTAAGAACTACTGATGGGTAAACAAGTCATGAATCAGTTTTTTATATTCAATCAAAGTTGATGGAGATTAACCAATTAAATAACTGGTATATAACTAGTTTCCCTATTTCCTTTTCCCTGTTTCATAGAAAAGCTAGTTATATATTGCTTTTCTGTAAGAAGGTGGTAAATGTAAATTGAGAAGCTCGAGGTTAGCAAAACAGAAGATAATGATCAAAGGACTCCATTTCTATGTGGTTGCTTTATGATAATGCTGAATAGCAGCCTTGTTCATGCAGAGACAATATAAAAGCCTTCCCCCAACTTCTCCCCCTCCTCCAATTCGTAAAAGTCAACATAATGTTAAAACAAAACAAGAAGTTTAGAATTAGGATGAAGCCCATCTAGTAATACAGTAATTTCAGGAGGACAATATCAAAACAAATATTTATTTACTCAGGTGGTGGTTGCGGTTTTCTGGCTTTTTCTCACCTGCGGTGTATTTGTGGCTTTTATTTCTGCACTGCCGCTTGTTACTTGGAGCCATTACTTCCTATCCTGTGTTGTCAATCGTGTCTTGAGGTTATTCTAGCACCTTACGAAAAGCCACCATCCACCTACTTTTAGAGCTTTTAAGATAAACCCCGGGGGCACTAGGAAGGTGAGCGAGTTACCGTTATCAATCTGGAATGTGAGGTTTCCAGTGCAATAGCACCACCTCTTCTAAGTCACCATGGCCAGCTCTTCTCAGAATACAGAATGATGTAATAAATAATGCCTGTGTGAAATGAAAGCTTTGAGTAATGGAACCAGCTAACATCTAGAATTTTATTAGGCACAAACTGTCTCAGATGTTCTCAGTGCTATTATTACCCCCTCGTTAAAGCTGGTAATTCTTGTTTTTAAAGCACTTTGGAGACACTCATTGATACATGCCTGAAAAAAAATAGATGTTTATTTTTTCCTTAAAAACTTCGCATGAGACTTTAGAACCGTATACGAATAATACTCTGATTACTGAAGTGGGTGGATTTTCCAGTCTTTATTTTTCTTCCATTAATCATCTTAAGAGATCCAAACTTTCCCTGCCATGAAATGCCAGACTTCATGCTGCAAGATTCCCCTAGTTGAAAGGAAGGGCAGAGCCAACCAGAGCCCCTGGCACTCTGTCAGGGGCTGCCTCCTTTAGCGCTCAGTAATACCATCAGCTCCTGGCCTCCTTACCAAAGAGGGAGGAGGTGACATAAAATTAGAGAAATGGCCCAGAGAGGTGGCCCCTCAGAGCACCCCTAGCTGGTGTTTAAAGGGGAGCAGTTATGACATTGTTACTGCAGATAATTGCCAGTTGAGTGTGGAGGCCCTGTGTTGCCAGTCCCACCCACTGATCAGGAAAAGCTGGTAATCAGCCATGGCATTTGTATGCAAGGAAGGAAGAACAATGGGCTACACCAGCTTTATGTCAATCAGCATTGCCCTGACATCCCCTATCAGACTTCTGCTTAAATCTTTTTGGCTAGAACAGGTCATGCACTAGCTGCAGAGGAGGTTGACAAAGTGAGCATTCGTGTCCCCAGCCATTGTGGCAGATGAGGATCAGGGGAAGGTTTTTAGGAATGGGTATGGCATGGCCAACCTGAACACTGCCTACCAACATGTAGACATGATATTGGCTGGGTATTAAAGGAAACAAACATGTCAGACAGCCAGAAATGGCCCACAGCCCATGAATTTAAAACCTCTACCTAAGAGCAGCCCATTGCTAGCTCTGGCACCCTCTCTGCCCTTGACCTCAATAATATACCATATCTTGATTCACTGGCTCCAGGTCTCCTACCACCAAGGACTTGCCTTACTTTTTTTTTGTTGTTTTCTCCATGGAGTCCATCTGTTGGAACATTCTGTCTACAAACTCCTTTTGTTAGGTAATAATGAGTTTTCCCATTTTAAAAAATTCAGCAAAGACTAGCAGAGCTGCCAACCAGAGCCTCTGATCAACACAGGATAACCAGCAGGAGAGTTGGTGTAATTCCAGACAGTGGTAAGAAAAAAAATAAAAATAAAAAAGACATTTTAATTAGTCTGTGCAGCTTTATCTTGCATAAATGGATACATTCCAGTAGGCCAGGGATTGCTAACTTTTTCCATAAAGGTCCAGATAGTAAACATTTTAGACTTTACAGGCCATAGGGTCTTTGTTGCAACTATTACTTCTTGCCATTAGTGTGCAAAAGCACCCTAGACAATATTTAAAATGAATGGGCATGACAGTGTTCCAGTAAAACGTTATTTCCAAAAAAAAAAAAAAAAGAAAAAAAAAGGCCAGAAGACCATTGTTTTGCAGACTCCTTGCATGAGGCTTTTAAAGATATTAAAACATTTTCACACCCCTGTGCCTGTTTTCCTGAAAGTTTAGAGATCCTGATTTGGAGCACTGATTTGCATTATAAACCTTGCCCTGAACAATTCTCAGCCTGTCCAGATTGCTAAGTTCTGCATGACATTCTTAGTAATGATGTCCCCACTTTCTTCCCTCTGCTCTGAAGCTCATTCTTGTTGAGCTTGATGGCATTTTAGGCTTGACTTTCTCTAGAAGTCTTCACTAGATTCCTAGAAGAGGGAGGCACAGAAGCTCACAAGCTCTGGGCACAAAAGCCTTGAAGCTTTCGAGAAGACAGATAAGCCAGGAAGTGATTCTAGCTCTGCTGTATATCTGTGTAACCATAGTTATTCAGCCAACCTCTGAGCAGTGTGAGGCATGGACAGGAGGACTTCACCCAAACTGGGGTTTTCATCTCAGCCATGTTCATCAAGGGATATCACTGGTCCATTAGTGATGAAGATGTTGTATTAATACTTTACTATGTGTTTTATTCCAGTGTCCGGTTATAATTGTATAAGAAACCATCATAAACTTACCATCTTAAAACAATAACAATCATTTGTTTTACTCACAAATGTGTCATTTGTGAGGGCTCAATGGGGACTATTCATCTCTGTTTTTCAGTGTGTCAGTTAGGGTAGCTTGAAGGCTGGGGTAACTCAATAGCTGGAGGTTGGGCTCCTTTATTCATTCCTTAATGTGCTTGGTGGTTGATTCTGGCTCTTGGCCGCAGTATCCACACATGGCCTCTCCACGTGGCTGCTTGGGCTTCCTCACAGGATGGTAGCTGGTGCCAAGAGTGAGCATCCTAAGGGAACAAGGTAGAAATGAGTGATATTTTATGACTGAGGCTTGACTTTACCATATTTTATAGCAGTTGGGGCAGTCATAGATGCCCCTGAGGTCAAGGAGACAGAAAATAAACTCCTACTCACGGAGAGTCATGTCACCATTACCTTGCATCGTGAGCATGAGAGATGTAAAATGATGGCTATTTTGGGAAAATTCAGTCTCCCATACAGAATATAACTTGAGCCGTTTTCAGCCCATGTTTTACCATCTTCATAATGCCTTATAGTTGAAGTAATATAAGGATACCTCACGTGAGTAGAGGCTGCGGGTATTTAGATGACCCAAAACAGATGTTAAATGTTCATATGTGCCATTTTCTCTTCCTATAACTATTTTTCTTCTTCTTTGTCTGGGAAACTCCAGCTTACATTTTACTTTTCGGCCTAGAAACTGTTCCTCAAGAACTCTTCCCTAGTAAGTGATCCCATAGAACGCCATGTTTCCCCATCATATTCCTCATCGCACTGTATTGTCATTGCCTGGTTATGTCTTTGGTCATGAGTGATAACAGGTAAGGAACCATGCCTGTGTTACTCACCGCTCAGTCCTCAGCCCAGGCACCCTGCCTAACACACAGCCGATCATCAACAATGTGCTTATTGATTAAATGAGTGACCAGTGCTAATGAGTTACTGAATATTGAGAGAATTGGTTGGTACTTCATAAACAATTCTTGAACCCTTCTTAAATAGCAGTCATTGTATTAGATATTGGGGCTATAAGACATGGTCTAGTTGGGGAGATACATGGTTCTAATAATAATTTACATTTAGTAGCTATGTTTTTGCTTTGTATCTCTCACGCTTTTCATGCAATGTGATGGGGATGGTGACATGCCTCTCAGCGAGAGTAGCAGATTGTTTTATTTCAGAACTATGATCATACCATTTGTACTCTTTGGTCATTTTTCTCCATTCAATAATATAAAATAGGCAGTCGTGTATGTGTGTGTGTGTGTGTGTGTGTGTGTATGCGTGTGTAATCCACATAAGGCTTTTTGATGACTGCATATTATTTCTCATCATTGCTGTCTTCTAATTCATTTGACCAGTCCTGTAATTGATGGGCATCCAGGTTGCCTCTAGGTTTTCACTTCTTATAAGCATTGCATAAATGATATTTCTTCATGTGGACCCATTGCATGTGGCATTGAATTATAGAAATGATACTGTTGAATTGAAGATAGGCCCAATTAAAATTTTGACACAGACCATTAACTGTCACACAGATTTATATTGCCACCAGGAGCATTTGAAAGTGTTCTATTCAATTCCACACACCCGGGATACTATCGTCCTTACTCAATATCTGCCAATCCTTTGGGCAACATAGAATATTCTACTGTTGTTTTCATTTGCATTTCTCTTAAGACCTTATCTGGAGAATTATGTTTTTTCAACATAAATAAATAAGAATTGTCCAAGGTAAGAGTTGTATAGGCTCTCTAAAAACTCCCCAAGTTTCAGTAATTTACAGATTTGAATGGATAAACATCCTTATTGTTCTTAAATACTAAAGTAAGAGAAGATGTAAGAAGAGCTTACACTTTTTATTATATCTGACATTCAATGGGAAACCACTGGAAAGGTTGGAGATTGGGATGACCAGTGTTTCTGAGATGAACTGAAAACACTTAGCCTCTTTTCTTCTTATGTCCATTCTTCTGCGTATTGATAAAGCCTCCATTTTTCTGACATTGGAATGGGAAGAGATGTTTCAGTCTCAGTCTAGGTTCAATATTACCAAAGTGCATAACATTATATTCAATTTTTGCCTGGCACTTTCTAAGAGATCTCTGATTTGTAGTTGTAGTGATGACTTTCATAATCTATTTTTGGAACCATTGTTTGTATTTTTTAAATGATTAGATCACCTTTAAAAAATATGCTATCATTCCAATCAGGTTGATACCATTTGTTTTCAACTGTTCACTAAAGTATAGCATATATCATAGAAGGAATGTTTGTCCTCCCCAGAATTCATATTTTGAAACCTAGCTTCCAATGTGATGGTGTCTGGAGGTAGGGCTTTCATGAGGTGTTAAAATCATTAGGGCTTTACTCTCAGGATATTATGAGAGTAGTGTCCTTATAAAAGAGACCCCAGTGAACTCGCTGGTCCTTTTCTACTACATGAGGACACAATGAAAAGACAGCCATTGCCTGTAATCCCAGCACTTTGGGAGGCTGAGGCGGGGTGGATCACAAGGTCAGGAGATCGAGACCATCCCGGCTAGATGGTCTAGCCAGGTGAAACCCCGTCTCTACTAAAAATACAAAAAAATTAGCTGGGCATGGTGGTGGGCGCCTGTAGTCCCAGCGACTCGGGAGGCTGAAGCAGGAGAATGGCATGAACTCGGGAGGCGGAGCTTGCAGTGAGCAAAGGTCACGCCACTGCACTCCAGCTTGGGGGACAGAGTGAGACTCCATCTCAAAAAAAAAAAAAAGAAGACAGCCGTTGATGAACCTGAAAAGAAGCCCTCATAGACACCAAACTTGCTGGTGCCTTGATCTTGTACTTCCACCTCCAGAGCTATAAGAAATAAATTTCTGCTGTTAAAAAGCCACCCAGTCAATCATATCCTGTTATAGCATCCCGAATGGACCAAGAAACATACCTGTAGAAAAGTGTAGTCATAACAAATCTATAGGTTGGTTAGTTTTCACAAACCAAACACATACACATAACAACACTCAGAGAAACAGAGTTATGACTGGCCACCGGAAGCCCCATGCCCTCTCAGTCATATTCCACAAGGGAAATCACTATCATGACTTCTAATAAAATGCATTAGTTTGTCTCTTTTTTTTTTTTTTTTTTGAGATAGAGTCTTACTCTGTTGCCCAGGCTGGAGTGTATTGGTGCAATCTCAGCTCACTACAACCTCTGCCTCCCAATATAACCTTTGTATTTTTAAGAGAGATGGCGTTTTGCCAGTTGGCTAGCCTGGTCTCGAACTCCTGGCCTTAAGAGATCCACCTGCCTCTGCCTCCCAAAGTGCTGGGATTACAAGCATGAGCCACTACGTCCGGCCTGTTCTTTATGTAAATGGAATCATAGAGAGTGTACTCTTGTGTGTCTGTATGGGACTCTCTCTTTTTGAATACTGTAATAGATCAACAGCTAACATTTAACAGAGATGCACCAGGTACTTTTCTAAGCACTTTATATATGTTATATTAAACATAGTTGTCTTAACTATGGATTATATGGGAATGTTTTAACTTTTTCTTTGAAGTAACTTTATGGTTTGTATAGGGATGCCAAATATAGATACATATCTAATTTATCTGTTTTCTTTTTTTAGAAATAATTTCTTAGAATTAGGAACCTCTTCAGAGCCATAATTGCAAAAAGAGCTCCCCGTCAGCTCTCTTTGCAGTCGAGGTTTGTAATTATTCGTAAAAAGAAAACATATTAAGATGTTCTTAGGACTCGGAGTAGTTATGCATTCAAATAAATAATATTAAACTAAGCACTTAAAATTAAAGCTATAAAGCATTGGTGATGCCCAGATATATCAGTACTCCAGTTCACCCTAGGTGAGAAGGGCAGTGGGGATTAATAGCCCCCTCTGTCCATTTCCTGTTTAGGAAATGATGACCTATCAGAGAGGACATAAATCACTCCTCTTCCCAAATTAGATTAAAATCCTGAGCTTTAAAACTTGCTTTTACCTGCAGACTCTAATGTTAGACTTGTGGCTTTGTCATTTCCCCACAGGGGCAGCTTCCGCTGGTATTTACAGGACAGAAAAGTTCTGTTTCTATTACTGAAGAGGTTGAACCCTCTACTGAAGCTAATTCCAAACAAAGTAGGCACCATATCTTCTTTCAAAAGATCCCTTAGGGAATAATTGCAAAGAGATGCTGTGATTAGGTAATTACATGTGTGACTCTGCCCAAGAAACCTGCTTTCTACCTAATTTATACTTAGATTTCCCTCTCTCGTGTCAAAAAGCATATCTAGCCTTATTTATCTGACTACCCTGCACAGAATTGTCTCACCATGTAATTGAAGGTCACTAGAAAATAATATTTTTTTGAAAGCATGTCTGATAAACAAACAAAAAAATGGTTAGAATCACTGCTAAATATTAATAATTCTATTTTCCAATGCTAAAAATGCACATCTGTTCCAGAAAGACTTAGACTCACACTCTACTTTGCAAAATGTTTCAGCCATTCAACCCTTGATGCTATGGGCATAAATGAAGTTTAGAAGTTCTATAAGCAGTGGGGAAGCTAGAATTGGACCTTGAGGTCCCCCCCCCTTTTTTTTTTTTTGATGTTTGTTAGGAATTAAGATGGCCTTAGGTATTAGTCTGTTTTCATGCTGCTGATAAAGACATACCTGAGACTGGGTAATTTATAAAGAAAAAGAAGTTTAATGGACTCACAGTTCCATGTGGCTGGGGAGGCCTCACAATCATGGCAGAAGGCAAAGGCATGACTTACATGGCAGCAGACAAGAGAGAAAATGAGAGCCAAATGAAAGGAGGAACCCCTTATAGAAACATCAGATCTCATGAGACTTATTTACTACCAAGAGAACAGTATGGAGGAAGCCATCCCCATGATTCATTATTTCCCACATGGTCCCTCCTACAACATGTGGGAATTATGGGAGCTACAATTCAAGATGAGATTTGGGTGAGGACACAGCCAAGCCATATCACCTTACAAGTTCCATGTCTAGTACAGAGCTTGACCCTAAGTGGATGTTCAGAAAGCATCTTCAGAATGAAAAGGGGGGCACAGTTAAGACCTCTGGTAAATTGTACGATAGCTTGTGGGGGGAAAATCACTGTAGTTAGTGGGAAGAATGTGGCTTCTTTGCTTAGGACAGATGTGGATTTACTGGCTGAAGGAATCACTCACAGAAGTCATTCTGCATTAGTGGTCAAAAGCATATGCTTTTGAGTCATATAGATGTAGGCAAATCATTTTAAAGATTGTTGCTATATTTTTAGTATAAGTGTGTCCTGCCCAACATTGGCACATACTTATTCTAAAAAATTGTTTATCTGAGATTCAAATGTAGCTGGGCACCTTATTATTGTGTTTGTTTGTTTGCTTTGAAATCCTAACTCAGTCCCACTAGTCCCATTTTTGTAATGTTTAGCTTTCAGGAAACAACTGCTGAAGAGGTAAAGAGATTATTTTTCAAGAGTCATGTGATTTTGGCTGCTCCTAGCTGACCTACTAGAGAAAAATCTTAACATTTTCCACAAAGTTTTCCATTAAAATAGAGGATAGGTCATTGCTAAAGAATTGGCAGAGCTTCCCAAGGCAAAACTTGTGGATAGAGTGGAAACTATGATCTAGCCAGTCCAGTGAGGTAGACTCAAGATCAGGTACATAAACTTTACTGAAAAATGTGTTTTTTCTCATGGGACATATTGACTTGAGGAAGTATTTAATCCCTTAGCATAGACCTTTAGGTTTTCAATGAAAATATGATGAGTTGAAACATTTGATATGCTGATGGCATTCTGACTGATACTTTTCATAACAAATTCAGAAGTGAAAAATAATTTGGTATGCTGAAATGGTGGCCTAAAGTGTGAACGATTAACTTAATAGGAACAAATGTAAGATTCCATACTTGATTCTAAACAATGAACTTTACTAGTAGAGAAGTTGGCTAGTAGAGAATGAAGTTCACTAGTAGAGAAATTGGGAAGCCATGATTTAGTAGAGACATAAATGAAAGCAAGGGTTAGCATTTTAATTTAATTTTAATATCAGTATATTGACTTACCAATTTCATATTTTTTTAATATTTTTATGACATATCTTTGAGAAAGGGGTTTGCATGAATCTTTAGGAAGGCTGAATCAAATGATTCAGAGTTGGTGGAGTGATATTGACAGTTACATGTTGTATTAGTCCATTCTCATGCAGCCATGAAGACATACTTCAGACTGGGTCATTTATAAAGAAAAGAGGTTTTAATTGACTCATGGTTTTGCATGGCTGGGGAGGCCTCAGGAAAGTTACAGTATGGCCGAAGGGGAAGCAAATATGTCCTTCTTCACATGGCAGCAGGAGAGAGAAGTGCAGAGCAAAGGGGAGAAAAGCCCCCTATAAAACTATCAGATCTTGGGAGAACTCATTCACTATCATGAGAACAGCATGGGGAGACTGCCCTCATGATCCAATCACCACTCATGAGGTCCCTCCCCCAACACGTGGGGATTACAATTCAGATTACCATTCAAGATGAGTTTTGGGTGGGGACACAGAACCAGACCATAGCATTCTACCACTTGCCCCTCCCAAATCTCATGTTTCTCACATTTCAAAACAAAATTATGCCTTCCCAACAGTTTCCCAAAGTCGTAACTCATTTTGGCATTAACCCAAAAGTCCAAGTCCATAGTCTGATTTGAGACAAGGCAAGTCCCTTCCACCTATGAGCCTGTAAAATCAAAAGCAAGTTAGGTACTTCCTAGATACAATGGAGATACAGGCATTGGGTAAATATGCTCATTCCAAATGGGAAAAACTGGCCAAAACATAGGGGCTACAGGGTCCAGGCAAGTCTGAAATCCAACAAGGCAGTAATTAACTCTTAAAGCTCCAAAATAATCTTCTTTGACTCTGTGTCTCACATCCTGGTCACATTGATGCAGGAAGTGTGTTCCCATGGCCTTGGGCAGCTTTGTCCCTGTGGCTTTGCAGGGTACAGCCCTCCTCCTGGCTTCTTTCATGGGCTGGCAGTGTCTATGACTTTTCCAGGTGCTCTGTGCAAGCTGTCCATGGATCTACCATCCTGGGGTCTGGAGGACAGTGGCGCTTTTCTCACAGCTCAACTAGGCAGTGCCCCAGTGGGGACTATGTGTGGTGGCTCTGATCCCACATTCCCCTTCTGCACTTCCCTAGCAGAGGTTCTGCATGAGGGCTCTGCCCCTGCAGCAGACTTCTGCCTGGACATCCAGGCATTTCCATACATCTTCTGAAGTCTAGGCAGATGTTCCCAAACTCCAATTCTTGATTTCTGTGCACCTGCAGGCTCAGCACCACATGGAAGCTGCCAAGGCTTGAGGCTTGCACCCTCTGAAGCCACAGTCTGAGCTGTACCTTGGCCCATTTTATCCATGGCTGGAGAAGCTGGGACCCAGGGCACTAAGTCCTTAGGCTACACACAGCTGGGGGGCCCTGGCTCCAGCCCACAAAACCATTTTTTCCATCTAGGCCTCAGGGCCTGTGATGGCAGGGGCTACCATGAAGATCTGTGACATGCCCTGCAATTTCCCCATTGTCTTGGTGATTAACATTTAGCTCCTTGTTACTTATGCAAATTTCTGCAGCAGGCTTGAATTTCTCCCCAGAACATGGGTTTTTCTTTTCTATTGCATTGTCAGGTTGCAAATTTTCCAAACTTATATGCTCTGCTTCCTCTTGCAAGCTTTGCTGCTTAGAAATTTCTTCCACCAGATACCCTACATCATCTCTCTCAGGTTTAAGTTCCACAGATCTCTAGGGCAAGGGCAAAATGCCATCAGTCTCTTTGCTAAAGCATAGCAAGAGTGACCTTTGCTTCAGTTCTCAACAAGTTCCTCATCTCTGTCTGAGATCACCTCAGCCTGGACTTCATTGTCCATATCACCATCAGCATTTTGGTCAAAGCCATTCAACAAGTATCTAGTAAGTTCCAAACTTTACCACATTTTCCTGTGTTCTTCTGAGTCCTCCAAACTGTTCCAACCTCTGCCTGTTACACAGTTCCAAAGTCACTTCCACATTTTTGGGTATCCTTACAGCAGCACCCCGCTCCCTCAGTACCAGTTTGCTTTATTAGTCTATTCTCACACTGCTACAAAGACATACCTGAGACTGGGTGATTTATAAAGTAAAGTGGTTTAATTGATTCACAGTTTTGCAGGGTTGGGGAGGCCTCATGAACTTACAATGATGGTGGATGGGGAAGCAAATACGTTCATCTTCACATGGCAGCAAGATGGAGAAGTGCAGAGTGAAGGGAGAGAAAGCTCCTTACAAAGCCATTAGATCCCATGAGAACTCACTCACTATCATGAGAACAGCATGAGGGGAAGGCTCCCATGACCTAATCACCTCCCATGAGGTCCCTCCCCCAACACATGGGGATTATGATTTGGATTACAATTCAAGATGAGATTTGGGTGGGGACATAAAGCCAGACCATATCACATGGTGAAATAGTTACAACTGTTTTCATGAAGCTTTTTTGGTCTCAAGATCTGTGTGCTATTTGAATAAATGAGATGCAGCTGGTTTCCAACATGTTTTCCTAGTATTGGGGTTTAAAGAAAAAAGTAAGAAGGACCTACCTTGGAAATCATTTCAGAAAACTGATTCTTAAGCAGTGATTCTCGAACTTGAGTGTATATGAGAATCACGTATAGCAGGGGTCCCCAACCTCTGCGCTATGGACCACAGCAGGAGAGTCAGCAATAACCCCCTGAGCTCCACCTCCTGTCAGATTGTTAGTGTCATTAGAGTCTCATAGAAAGTGGCTATGTTGCCTGGGGTATATACCCTGGGGTTTGTTGTTGTGTACCAGGAAAATTTAGGTCATGGACACACACGAGGAGTTTAGGAGTGGAGGTTTAGCACGTAGAAGAGAAGAGAAAGAGGAACAGCTTCCTCTATAGAGGAAGTGGTCTTGGAGCAGAAAAAGACCAGCGGGTGGCAGCTGTGCTGAATTTTATAGTCAGGTTTAAAGAGGCAGTGTCTGATTTGCATAGTGCTCACCCATTGGTTCTATCAGGTATGATGTTTACACAGGGCATGGGCAAGGCTGGTCACCCCACCCTAATCTTATGCAAATGGGCTTTCCAGTTGATTGGCACCATCTTGTCTGCTTCTTACTGTACATGTGGCTGGCAGAGAAAGGAAGACGGAGCTGCCATCTTGAACATATCTAGTCCTTAGTTCCTGCCAGCATTCACCTGTGCAAGTCTCCAGCTTGCTTGTCTATGTCTGCAGCTCAACTTTACATTTTCTTTGTTAGAAAATGATTTGGGGTTGCTTTTTATTAAAAAGAAAAGCCTTACCAAGGACTCCCATGCCCTTACCATCTGCCTGTGTAATTTCTTCTTAACTCCTGTATCATCAGGAACGTGAACCCTATTGTGAATTGTACATGCCAGGGATCTAGACTGTGTGCTCCTTATGAGAATGTAATGCCTGATGATCTGAGGTAGAACAGTTTTAACCCGAATCCACCCCACCCACCAACTTTTCCCATCCCATGAAAAAATTAGCTTCCACAAAACTGGTCCTTGGTGCTAAAAAGGTTGGAAGACTGCTGATCTATAGGGTTTATTAAAATGGTAGGCCCCCCATCTTCAGCATTTTTAACTCAGAAGTTCAGGGATGAGGACTGAGAATTTGCATTTCTAACTAGTACCCCGAGTGGTGATGCTACTTTAGATCATAACGTTCATATTGAAACATTTGTCCTACCTACGGATGCCAATGACCAAGGCATATGTTGGACGAGCACTGTGAGAATAGGTAGAATCAACTGTACTTGAGTGCATTGCCCACACAACTGCTTAGTCTTGTGTGCGTTTAGGGAAAGAACAGGTGGGGAGTGGGGGAGGTGACACTTGGCCCAACCATTTGCTTGTAGATCTTCATGGACTCCTCCCAGAGTTCACCTTTGAAGGCTAAGGTATGGTACTGCCAAGAGTGGAGATACTCCTTTATCAGGGCCTCTGGGGTCATGGTCCTGGGCTGTGACCTCAGCACGACATCAGCACAACCAAAACAAGCCACAGGCTGGTGTTTAGGTTCTTGTCAAGACCTCATGCATCATTAAACAGAGGGCAACTGCAGAGCTCTCCATTCTGTTTTAAGAAAATAGAAATAGTAACTAGCATTAAACTAAACCCACAAACACCTGTTCCCTGTTGATAGGGTGGTCACGCTACTGCTGCATTGTTTTGCTTTTTCTTTTTTTTCTGATGCAGCTATAGTACAAGCCATGACTCATGCTATGTGCTAGCCTCACAGATATACATAAACATTCACAATCAGGTTTCCAAAGCTGTTTCCTTACTTCCCTTTGTTGCTATTTTACTTTTCATTGGAGGTTGGGCGAGGCAGTCTTTAAATAAAGCTATTTTTTCTCTGTCTCTCTGTCCCTCTGTGTCTCTCTCTGTCTCTCACACACACACATGCACACACACACACACACACACACACAATCTAGCTGAATCACGAATTCCATGAGAACAGAGTCAGCATTCGTATATTTTCTCAGAGATCTATTCCTAACCTTAATGCCATACCTAGCACATAGCAGACACACAAAATTTGTGACTGACTGAATGAATAAACATGTATATTATTGCAAGCCAGTTGCAAACAGATATATTGTTGCAAACAGAAGGTTACCTGTTGATCCTTCCTATGTTATCTCTGAACTGCAGGAACTTCATTTTTTCTATGAACCAAATGTAGGTAATCGTGAATCAAGCATCCATAATATCTGTTTGTCCACATATAACCTATTTTATAGCAGAGCTTATATTCTGATGATTTGTAGATTTAATGTTGTTTATTCATCATATCTATCACATTTGTTTTTTAAATATTTCTAAACAGCTTATTAAAGTACGATTGCATGGAGGTAAAAATACTCTTAAAGACGTATAATATAAAAGGACAGTAATTGGATATAGTTATTCAAATGTAACACTTAATTTACTTTGAGTTTTTACTTAACCATGTAAAAATGGAATTGTGTTAGCTTACATAATTTTCATTGTTTAATTGAAAGAAGAAAAAAAAAGCAGCTGCAACAGCAGTAGCAACAACACGCCAATAAACGGAAAGATAATACTTTTTCCACTTGGCATTTATTTCTGGGAAGAATGTATCTTAAGAGCCTTTACTGAAAAGGGCATTGAGTTACACAGGCAATAGCTTTTTCAACAGCTATTTTTCCAGAGGTGTAAAAACAGTCTTTGCCTGGTTACATTGTATATCTTACCTCAGTAAAGACGTGAAAAGGAATCGTGATAAGGTGAATGCACTCCTACAGAGCGCTAAGCTTCCTGGCGATTTGACTTGATTCGGGAATAGAACTCAGTAAACTGAGCAGATTAAATGATCAATGTTTCTTTTAGATTAGCCCTCTCAAATATCAATGGTCTCTGCCAGCCTTAGATGAGATAATGAGGTAATTTTAATACTGAGCTTTTGACAGAGTGTCTGAAGTGTAAAGAGTCTGTGGTATTAGAAACATGTCTCAGCATGGCACTGCCCAGCATCAGCCTGGGCCTTCTGAGAGGCCACCGTTGTCCAAAGTCTAAGACACTGGTCCAGTGGGGACACATGAGATGACATGGGTTTGTGTGTGTCTTAATTGCAGTCCTCGCGAAGAGCCAAGGATGTGAGTGTGTATAGTTTATTTAAAAGGTGCAGGAAGCATCAGTACTGCACACAAGACAAGGAAGAAGAAAGGAGAGTCAACGTAGGGTGCAGTATTAAGCTATGGTAGGCAACTAAAGTGTAATCCTGTAAGAAAACTCTGAAAGTAATGTAGAAGACACATTTCAGAGTTATCCATCCTGAGGAGAGAGGGAGTTCCCTTCAGCTGGAGGTACTTATTTCAGTGCTCTTGGTTGAGGACTACTCCCAGAAAAAGGGTGTTGATTTGGGAACACTTCCAACCAGAGGGTCATCACACCTGCCACATACACAGGAAGATTCATCTTCTGTGGTTCTGGGAAAAGCCTTCAGGCATAGAACTGCACATCCTGCAATGGGAGGTTGTCTGGAGCACAGTGAAGTGGGGTGCAGTCTGAGGAATTTGGCAAGACACTGACAGCATCTCCTCTGGTGTGGAAAATGGCATTAGAAAGCAGTAGTCACAAGGCTGGGTGCAGTGGCTCATGACTGCAATCCCAGAAATTTGAGAGGCTGAGGCAGATGAA
This sequence comes from Pan paniscus, assembly GCF_029289425.2. Lineage (NCBI taxonomy): Eukaryota > Metazoa > Chordata > Mammalia > Primates > Hominidae > Pan > Pan paniscus. Next base: position 92,690,652 of record NC_073267.2, read on the forward strand.
TCACCTGAGCTCAGGGGTTTGAGATCAGCCTGGGCAACATGGTGAAACCCTGTTCTACTAGAAATACAAAAATTAGCCAGGTGTGCTGGTGTGCACCTGTAGTTCCAGCTACTCAATAGGCTGAGACAGAAGGAATGCTTGAGCCAGGGAGACGGAGGTTGCACTGAGCTGAGATGGCACCATTGCACTCCAGCCTGGGTGACAGAGTAAGACCTTAGCTCAAAAAAAAAAATTAAATAAAAGGGAGCAAGGGAGGGAGAGGGAGAGAGGGAGGGAGGGAGGGAAGAAGAGAGGGAAGGAGGGAGGCCTGTTGACAGACCAATGAATAATTACGCACATACTTAAAGCGAATACTCAGGTGAGATCCCCAAGTACACTCTTTCAAGTATGGGTTTGATATTCTAACTGAAGCAAATGTAAAAATTGAATGTTAACAGTGGGTCTCTTCTATTAGTGTGGTTGTTTGCTGTCTTCTCCAGAATGGATGTTTTTGAGAAGTCCTTTCTCCTCACCGGTTCCCACTAGCTGCAGAGGTTACCCTTACATCCTTGAATCTCTGGATTTTTTAAACCCGTTTCTCTAATGCTGCTTATAATATTGTTGACAATATTTGTCACCCCTTGGCTTGTTCAAATATATTTCATTCCACTATGGGTATATTCGCACGTTTTCACGCTGCTGATAAAGACGTACCCTCGACTGGGTAATAAGGAAAAAGAAGTTTGATGGACTCACAGCCCTCACAATCATGGTGGAAGGTGAAGAGGAGCAAAATCGTGTCTCACGTGGCAGCAGACAGGAGAGAATGAGAACCAAATGAAAGGGGTTTCCCCTTATAAAACCATCAGATTTCATGAGACTTATTCACTACCATGAGAACAGTATGGGGGAAACTGCCCCCATGATTCAATTATTTCCCACCAGGTCCCTCCCACAACGTGTGGGAATTATTAATTCAAGATGAGATTTGGGTTGGGGACACAGCCAAACCATATCAGTAGGTCAAATGCAAAGCCTGAAATATGGAGAGGAAGACATCAGTATAAATCCTGGTTCCGTCACTTGAATACGTTGCCTTGAGCAAATTATTCCCTTGCAGAATCTCAGTTTTTCCACCTGTAAAATGGAGACGGCAAAAATTAACAGTCACCTCAGGGAGTAATTATGACACCAGAATGAGCTAATAAACATCACTGTTTTGCTCGGTGGTAAGGTTGAGTCCAAACCTTAGCAGTTATGATTGTGGTTGTTGCTGTTGTCCTTACTAATTACTCCATAGATTGATTTGAGTTTTGCAATCAGTTTGATGTCTTGTTCCATAGTTTCTTTTTTACTTCCAGATTTGGTTCAGGTAAAGTTGGCAAAGCAAGGAGAGCTGGATTCTTCTTACCTGCTTCACCTTAGCTGGTTCCTGCTTCATACATCTTTCAAGATGTTTGTAGAAAACTAATCAGCATCTACGTTTGTTTTCTAATTTTCTTTTGCTCACACATACCATGGCCACTTGATTAGCAATCAGTGCTGTGTTGGCAGGCACATACAGGCCCTATTCCTACTAATCAGAGATGTGGGAAGCAAATGCTGGTGTTTAAAGGGAACCCTTATTTGAGCTCTTGTCCCATGACTCCTAATTGTTGTATTTCTCAAACTCAACCCAGCTGCAAGCTTTATTAGGGAAACATTTATTCAGATAAAAGCCTCAGTTATGAAAGAGGGGTAATTATTTTGCAAATGTGTTTGAATCACTGTATGCTGTAGTGCAACTCATCCCCAAATGGAGAAGGTGCACATTTGGGCTGAAATGTTGCTTTGTAGATGGACAATACAACAAGCATATGACTGGGAACTTCTGGCAAACGATAGGAAAATGGTCAAATGAAAAGACACCAGTAAAATGAGAGATTGAATAAAAAGTGATCAGGAAGCTCTGAAAGCTGACCAGAGTGAACAAAATGCCTAAATTCTGTTCATCCACATTCATTTATTTATTCATTCATTAACCATTGAATATTTTGGGGCTCCTATACATAGTTTGCTCTCAAAGAATTTTATGTTTTAGTTGGGAGAGAGCAATGAAAGTATGTTAACTGCATGCCAACTGGGATCTCCCATTCAGTGAAATCTAGATAGCGTTGGACCAAAACCCTTTTCCATGCCTTGAGAATGCTCAGTGATATCCATGACATTTCTGGAATTTCACGGGGGTGGGTGCTCACCTACCAAAGGTCCCCTCCTAGCTCTAAGATCAGCTTCTGCTTATTTCGTTGTTTTGCTTCATCATCTTTACATTGCACAATCCACGTGTAGAAAATAGCCCTTCCCTTTTCTTTGTCCGCCAAAATTTACATAAAGCATTGTGTGGATAGCACACTTTATTGAAATTCTAGAAAGTTGTATTTGGAGATTGTATCAACTCCCAGTGGAATATTAAACACGGCGATTCTTAAATGTCCTCCAGGCACCAGGCACATTTTCTTTTGTTGTTTGTACCGAGCTCTCTATCTCTAACCACCTCCGAGTTTTCTTTTTCCATCCCTGTTCCCATCTCTCCTTCTCTTAATGTTCTGCCCAGTATATGGGGGCTATCACATGGTATGATTATTCTATATTCTTGCTCCCTCATTGAGTTCCAGTCTCAAGCACTTATATTCATACCCATGAAGTTGTTCTCCAGAATATAACAGTTCTCTTCCATTTAAAAGAAACTTCCCTCAGTGGTACTTCAAGGAGTTCTTCATATATCCTGAATATAAGTCTTTGTGAGATGCATGAATTACAAGTCTCTTCCCTTTGTGTCTTGTGTTTCACTTTCTTAATAGTGTCGTTTGATAAACAGATGTTCTATATTTTAATGAAGGCTAATTATTTATTTTTCCTATTAGGCTTATTGCTTCTTGTGTCTTGTTTAAGAAATATTTGCATACCCCAAGGTCACAGACATTCTCCACTAGGTTTCCTAAAAGCTTGCTTTTCGTAGGTTTCATGATTAATTTTCATCTTAAATTAATTTTCTGTATGGTGTGAGGTAGAGGTCAAGATGTATGATTTTTCCAGTTGCTGCCACACAATTTATTGAGAAGATCACCCTTTCCGTCACTGAATTGCAGCCATAAATCAAATAACCAATATGTGTGATCTATTTCCGCACTGTCTTTCCCTGGTCTTTATATTTAACCTTGTGCCAATACGAGGGTGGTAAATTTTAATCATCTTCCTTTTTATGTAGGCATTTAAAACTATCCTGTTATAAGTGCTCTGATAATAGAAATACAGACTATAACACACGCCAGAGGATTTGACCTAAGGGAAGAGGGTCAGAGTTGGCTTTCTGAGTGGATGTGTCATTTAGGTGGAGAAGTACTTTGTGCATCTGCATTCTAGGGCATGCCTTGCTTGGCAGTTTTCTCATTTTATGATGGGTCCTGTGATGTGGCTAATGTGAACCATGCTATATGTGCACTGGCCTGGAATAGATAACAACAATAAAAGAAGGAAGATGCCCAAGAAGAAGTGAAATAACCTCATTGTAAAGATGTGAAATTGAGGTTTAAAGAGAACATGTGATATGCCCAAGGTCACAGAGTTGATGAGTTACAATGCTGGGATTGGAACTCAGGTTTCCCAATAGATCCACCCTCTTCCCATGACCCTGCATTGCCTGTAGGTACAAATGCTCAAAATTTCTGAGCTATAATGTGGTGATGCTTGGATTCGTACTCAGTTCTGTTTAACTTCAGAGTCTGTGCTCTACCCCGTATCCTTGATTACCTCCTTGGAAAAGCTGAATTTATTTGTATGCCTAACTAAGAATGAGGTAATTGATTCCCATTTTAATATGACAGCTCTGCCGTAGCACTATCAATATGTGTCCAAAAAATCTTATGGTGCATGACTAATTGCACTTTGGAATCGTATACATTTAATTATATATTTGATTTGAGAGTTTAGCATTTACAATTATTGTCATCTCCCACTTACTGAGCTTCCATTCTTCCATTCTAATTGTCTCTGTTACAGACTTTTTTTCTCATGCATAGAGAAGAAATAAAGGCACAATTTCTTTTTTCCATATTTATGTGTTATATATTGCTTTTGCATCATGAGCCAGATATGATAGTATTGCTAGATCAGTTCTCATAATGTACCCTTTGCAGGATAGACTGTGAAAATATAATTTTGGCAAAATGACTGAAATCCCAGTGAATGATTTTTTCTTTTCTTATATAAACCTAAGCATCCAATAGTGAAAGTTTATATGACTCAAATGGAAAAAGAATTCATGACAAAAGGTGTGATTATTCGCATAAGACCCTGAAATTCCTTTCTGGGTGAAATAGGCCCTTTCTTCCTTCCATAAGAGGCTCTGACTGATGAGTTGGCTTTTATCAGGCAATGTATGTCTCATGCAATATCTGTGGATAAAACCACCAGCCCCTATCAAGTCAATCAAATATTTATTGAGCACTTATTACGTCCAAGACACTTTGGAGAACAAAGAAATATAACCTGGCCTTGCCCTTCAGGCTGTATCAATTGAGATAGAATTTGGACTGCTGCAATCAATTACACAGATGTCTCTCAAGGTAGTGTCTTGATGCTTGATGGAAACAAGACAAAATGCGATTAATAATGACTTAGTTTTCTTTGTCAAGCAATCGGCTTGCCACATCATTGAGGTAACTTCACATTTTCTTGCATCTTTTACAATTAGCAGCTTCAGCTGACTCTGCAACCTGTTGAGAAAGAGGGCCCAGGCAATGTTGTCCTTGGCATCTTATTCAGGTCTTGCTTCCACTGCAGTGAATGCACTCAGATAGCCCTTTATCAACTGAGTCCCTTTGAGATTAAGTATTTAATGTCTCTTGATCTCCAGCCTTAGGAAATAACCCAATTCATTACTCAGCCATTATGTAATTCATTACTGTCATTAGAGATCAGGAGAATCGTCTTAGGAGAACTGAGAATACAAGGCAAACCACACCTTTCTTTGTCCAGCATGATTAACGGACTGTGGAAGGGCCCTAATTTGGAGTTCCATTCATGGGATTTGGTTTTATGACATCCTCCAGTCCCAGGCTTCTGGTATGACTTGCAGAGGCATTGGTTAACCTGGTGGAAAATGGTTTACTACTCAACGTGTTTACCGATACTGTGTGTCTGTAGTGGGCTTTGGTGGACTCCTTTATGGGATTGTTGATCTCTCAACAGAACAGAGAAATTGGTCAGGAAGGTTATTAAGGGAGAATGCATAAGGGAGCTGCTTTTTCTAGACTGGAGTGAGGGTCATGGATTGCTTCCCAGGGAACATTTGGCAATGTCTGGAGATAATTTTTTGTTGTGACAGTGTGGACCAGGAGTGGGAGGAGAACATGACTAGCATCTAGTGGGTGAAGGCCAGGGGTGGTGGTAACATCCTACAATATACAGGACTGCCTATCATAGCAGAATTATCTGGCCCAAAATTTCAGCAGTGCCACTGTTGAGAAACCCTGGGTACCTGCCCATTACTGCTCCCTTCTAAAACGACACATATTTCTTCATAGGCCCTTGTGAATTTATTTGTTTTATTTGATGAGAGAGAGAAAGAGAGAGAGAGAGACAGACAGAGACTGATACATTTGTACCTATCTATCTATTTACAACTTCTCCATTCCCTACTTCATTTCACAAGGTATTAGGTAAAGCAGGTATATAAATAACACTCAATAAAGTAGTTAAGAGAAATTTTAAAAAAATACACAGGGGGAAATACAAATTAAAGTAGGCAGTAGCAACTGTAGAAAATATATTATACTGGTAATCTGACAGTCTGACTTATAATTGCTGTCATTTTCTTTGAGCTTCCTGAGAGCCAAAACAAAAATAGAAAGTCATTATACTTTTTGTTATCCATGAGGAGAAAACAGTGTAGAGAAAGCTTTTAATAACACAAAGACATTGCTCATGTGGAACTTAATGTAAATAAGGGTTGGCAAAGGACAAGATAGTAAATATTTTCAACTTTGTGGGCCATGAAGTTTCTGTGGCAGTCACTCAGCTGTGCCCGTGTAGTCCCCAAAGTGTCCACAGACAATATGGAAACAAATGGGTGTGACTGTGTTCTAATAAAACTTTATACAAAAAAACAAAGGGTCAGATTTGGCTCTTGGACCATAGTTGGTCAAGCCTCAGTGTAGGTCTTCAGAAACACTCCTGGATCAAGTAAGAAATGGATATTAAGATGATGTTTCCTAGGCCACTGACTGAAACCGAGAGCTTTCCCTTACAGGGTGCGAAACGACTTTCTGCACCATCGGTAGTTTCTACGAGGATGGAAGAACAATAACAGTAATAACAAAATATCTTCTTAGGGCATTTACTGTGGTGCATATCAAGGATTTTGTGTTTTTTTTCTTCGCGTTTGTTTAGTTTTGCTTTGGGTGACACCCCTTCTCATTTGCTGTGAAGATACCGCAGGATGATAAACTCCCTCTTCTATACTAAGTCCCATCTGCAAGGAAAGGAAACTTCACTCTGCTCCTTCCATCTTGCTGAATATTTAAAGGGTATTGACACAAGGCGTTTTGATAGGCCAAAAGTATTATTATCCTAAAAAATATTTCCTGTGATTTAGGCACATGGAGAGGCACCATGTTAGAGAGTCAAGATAAAATACCTACCTAAAGACTCTTCCTCTGAGTCATTTCCTAGGGACACTCTCAGTTCCTTTGGTGGCCACAGTTTGGCTGTCATTTCCTCTGTGAATTCTTCTACGACTCTTTGGAGGAAGGATGTGGTCTTCACCTTTGTCATTCCATATGTTTTGTAATTCTGAATTTTATAGCACTTCTCCTGGCGTCTTATAACTTTATATTTCTCTTTCCCCTGATCAACTGAGCTTCTTGAGGGGACAGTATAAGTCTTTCTGATCTTTTGCCCTCCCCTGTGTCTTTTGCAACATGTAGAACATACTAGATTTCCATAACTATTTGTTGATTAAATTAATGACTAGATGGATGGATGGATGGATGGATGGATGGATGGATGGATGGATACATGGATGAATGGAGGGAGGGAGGGAGGAAGAGAGGGATGGATAAATGGATGTGGGAGGGAAGGGTGGAAGGATGGAATAATGGAAAGAAGAACATCAGCAGCTTCTCAAAAATGTAAGTTCTAACATAAGTAGTAATATTACTTATGAAATATTTTATTGATAGTCAAGCACCTTGATTAAACTTGTCCTATTTCGTCTTATAAAATTAAGCTTAATCTTCATTTAGGCCAGGTGTGGTGGCTGATGCCTGTAATCCCAGCACTTTGTGAGGCCAAGGCAGGCAGATCACTTGAGGCCAGGGAGTTCAAGACCAGCCTGGCCAAGATGGCAAAACCTCATCTTTACTAAAAGTACAAAAGTTAGCCTGCGTGGTGGCCTGTGCCTGTAATCCCAGCTGCTCAGGAGGCTGAGGCATGAAAATTGCTTGAAACCAGGAGGTGGAGGTTGCAGTGAGCCAAGATCACACCACTGCGCTCCAGCTTGGGTGACAGAATGAAACTCTGTCTCAAAAAAAAAAAAAAAAAAGAAAGAAAGAAAGAAAGAAAAAACATTCTCATTCAGTAACAAAACAAAATCTCAAGGCAACATATCTGATTTATGGTTCGCTAACATAAGTACATATGCCTAGAAATTCACTGAACGTCAAAATGATTTATACATACAATCACTAGAGTGAAGTTGAAAGTGTTTTAAGCAGAATCTGCATTTAAAACGCATATATATTTATTACAAAGGATGCCATTAACAGATTGGATACATACGATCAAATTGTTGCTAATAACGCTAGGCCAAAGTCTTTATAAGTGCGCACGCCTGTGTGTGTGTGTGTGTGTGTGTGTGTGTGTGTGATGTTGTAAGAAAGTTTAAGGCTATCTCCCTTCCTTATTCCTCTCTCTGATTACTATCAATGCTAGCTGGTTGATGTCAGTAATGACAAGTATGTATTTTAATTTTTAAGCTTGAGGGATCCATCACACCTCAACCAGAGTAGGTGGTTATTCCTACTACCTGCTTGGATGTCAAATGCGTCAGTTGGCAATTTGTATTTCTTCAGCTTTCTCTCCCTCCTATTTTCTGTGTTTATTCTGTCTATCTACTTATTTCTTACACAAGAGTGACCAAGAGTGTGTACCCAGGAGGTGACGGTCAAGAGTATAACGTTTCAGAATTAAAAAAATATTATAGTTGCAAACTGGATATTTTGGATAATACTGGAAAAACAGAAATATTAGATCATGAAATCAGATATTATCCATACTTCTGTGTTAACTACGATAATTATCTTAATTTGATGTTTCAGTTTTTCCATTTGCTTATTGTATGTAATTTTGACACATCTGCCTTAATTAATAAGAATGGTACAAAATTAAGTAAATTTTACAAAAAGACATTTTAAAAGAACTCTTTATTCAAGGAGGAAACTTAACAAATTTAATTTTCTTTGATATAAAATATCAAAAGCCATAACTAGATATTTTATTCAAATATTAAGCTTGCAAGTTTGGGAGTAGGGGTGGGAATCCCACTACAGTCAAATTATTTTGATGTTACTTTCCCAGGCTTAGAGTTTATCTTCCATATTTCCAATGAGAATCCATTCCTCAAGTGGAATTTTATGATAAACTGCTGAAAGTAGTATTTAAAATGGAAACCCTGACAAGAATGAGTGTCACAGGGAGTAATGAATTCATGATGGAACTAGTTGGGAGTGTGTGACATTTTAAGTGCCTCATCACTCTGAATTCACTGGGCATTTATTGTAATAGAAAGGACCATATTGAATTCATTTGGCATTCATGTGGACTTCACATGTATTTATGGAGATGTAACATGGTAATTTAATATTTATTCTACTAAGCATTCTTTAATGGACATTGAAAGATATTGTCATACAATGCTTAATAAAGCCGGTAACTCTAACGTTATTCTTCTATCAAAACAAAGAAATGAAACACCATTTTGATTCCCAAAGCACCCGAGTAAATTATTTGGATAAGCCAACATTATGTATTTACTCCCCCAAATCTGCTTTCTAAATTTTTAAGCCACAAGGTTGACTCTAGGACCAAGACAATAAAGCAGAAGTTCAGTTTAGGATTCTTTATACTCTAAAATTGTCTGCAAATACATTAATCTCAGTCTAAAAATATTAGGGGAAGATTTTCTTGGAGCATCAGCAGTAAATTTAACACATGGCATGCCTTCAATAGATTTCTCTTCTTCCCCCTTTAGAGTTCAGTTTGCTGTCTTCATCACAGTCCCAAAAAATACATTTCTGTTTCTTTCTTGAAGAAGAATTATTTTTAGAACAAACACATCATTATTTGGGAACAATCAAAAGATCAAAGGCATAAGAATCTTTGCTGGAAAGTGAAGGAAGAGTTCTTCAACCAACCAAAATGACAATCTTTTATTTTTATTCTAAGAACAGAGTTGTTCCAGGACACAGCCTAATGCAAACTCTGCTACTAGTCACTTTCAAAATGTTGTTTAGAATGCCTTGTTTTTAAATTTTCTCTCAGTTGCCTTCTTTACACCACTCAAAAGCAGAACCTTTATTACAAACACACCAAAAGGCACCATATAACTAGTCTTCCTGGTTTGAATGTAACCAATGTTCAACTATGATTGTAGAGTATTAATTATTTTGACATCAATTTACTGAACACATTTTAATGAGGACCAGAAGGAAAGACAAAGTTTACTTACTTTCGTGATATATATCTGATCCAGACCTTGTAAGTAATAGCACTTTCAAACTTACTATAGAAAATTCAGTGATTGTAAACATCTTTCAACTCTACATTGTGAGAGAGTTTTCAAATCTTTGGCAAATTACCGTGTGTAAACCTCCTTATGACCCAAAGAGATATTTTGAATGAGGGGATGTATTAGTTTCTTAGGGCTGACATGAAAAAGTACTGGGTGACTTAAAACAGAAACTACTTGTCTCATAGCTCTGGAAGCTAGAAGTCTGAAATCAAAGTGCTGTCAAGGGCCACACTACTTTCAGAGTGTCTAGGGGAGGATTCGGCCTCACCTCTTTTAGGTTCTGGCAGCCGCAGGTGTTCCTTGGCTTGTAGCTGAATCACTGCAATCTCTGCCTTGTTCCTCACACACTGTTCTCCCTGCGTCTCTATCTTCACATGGCATTTTCTTATATGGACCCCACGCATACTGGAATAGGTCCACTCTAATGGCTTCCTCTTAACTTGATGACATGTGCACAGATTCTATTCCCAAATAAGGTCACTTTTGCAGATTCTAGGGGTTAGGAGTTGGACGTTTCTTTTAGGAGGACACAATTCAACCCCTAAATGGGGATCTCCTGACAATTCTTAATAGGGTCAATATTTCAATGCATGCATTTGTTTTTTATAATGATCTTTTCTATGATACTGGGTGAGATAAAAACCAACTTATTTGCCTTTAGGAGCTTCTTTGTTTTCTGCCATTTGTGCTAGCAACAGTCAGAGAAATAAAACTTTTTTTTTTTTTTTTACAGCAAATTGTTTTTCTCAACACATTCTGTCTGGAAAAGAATGTTCTCTAGTTACCACCTCTTTGGTCTAAGGGCATCTCCTTGGTTTCTGTGTTACAGCCTCTTTGTGTTAATTATAAGTTGCTTTGCTTTACAGACTCAAAATGAATCTTACAGTGACTGATAAAAGCCAGGATCCTGAGTTCAAGATCCTGACCAATTGGGTGCTTCATTTGAAATCAGAATCTGTGTTCACTGTGGTTTACTTGAGGTATCTGTTAGATTTCTCTCGGTTGCAAGCAAAAGGAATTCACAATGATTAGTATCAAGCAGGTAAGGAAAGGGAAGAAAGAAGATTGTTGAGGTGTGTCTTAGTTCACTAGGGCTCCTATAACAAAGTGCCGCAAACTGGGTGGCTTAAACAAAATAAATTTCCTGTCAATCTCTTCTAGAGGCTGGAAGTCTAAGGTCAAGGTGTAGGTAGGGCTGGTTTCTTCTGAGGGCTGTGAGGGGAATCTGTTCATGCCTCTCTCAGCTTCTGGAGGTTTGCTAGAAACCTTTGGCATTCCTTAGCTTATAGCCGCATCATCCCAATCTCAACCTTCCCTTCGCATGCCAGTCTCCCTGTGTCTATGTCTGCCTCTGAGTCCAAATCTCCCATTTTTTTTTGTAAGGATGTGGTATGGTTTGGCTGTGTCCCCACCCAAATCTCATCTTGAATTGTAGCTCCCATAATTCCCACGTGTTATGGGAGGGACTGGGTGGGAGATAATTGAATCATGGGGGTGGTTTCTACCATACTGTTCTTGTGGTAGTGAGTAAGTCTCAGGAGATCTGATGGTTTTAGAAGTGGTCTCCCTATTCGCTTGGTTCTCATTCTCTTTTTTACTTGCTGCGGACGTAAGATGTGCCTTTCGCCTTTCACCATGATTGTGAGGCCTCTCCAGCCACCTGTAACTGTGAGTCCATTAAACATCTTTTTCTTTATAAATTACCCAGTCTCAGATATGTCTTTATCAGCATTGTGAAAATGGACTAATACAGGATACCAGTGATACTGGATTAAGGTCTACCCATGACTTTATTTTAACTTGATTACCTCTGTAAAGACCCTATCTCCAAATAAAGTCACTGAGAGTTAGAACTCCCACATCTTTTTTTTTTTTTTTTTTTTGGTGGTGGTTGTGGGGACAGTGAAACCCACAGCAGTGAGAGAGTTGTATGCACATGGACACAAAAGAGCATCTGATCATAAAGAGAAGGAAACCAAAGCTGTCTGGGCCCTGCAATGTGTGAATCTAGAACTCTCCAACTGATATGCTTCAGCTTAGATGTTGCGCATCACCATATTTCTGTGTCCTGAATTTCACATCTTCGAGAAGAATTGTATTGGTCCAGTTCAGCCCAGATACCTTCCCTTGGCTCAATCTTCAATGGCCAGGGAGTGAGGGCACAGGTCAGAATGGCCATGTTTTGAGGGATGTGCAAGTGTGTGTGTGTGCTTGTGTACATGTGTGAGGATTTTGTCCTCTACAAAAGTCAGTGGAATCATTGTGAGACTGTGAGCTGGCAAGAGGGTATCTCCTTCCCTTACATCACTCACCCCATCCCAATCTCTGGAGAGGAAAGACTGCCTGTGCTCTCAAAGAAGAAGTGGCTTTTCATTGATTCAGAAAGAAATGTCAGTTGATATCTGCTTCCTATAAGATGTTCTATCCTGAGCTGGAGGTATAGATACAAGAAATGGGTCCTGATATTCAGCTATTGGCATGGGTAAGACTGAAGTAGGAAAGGACTTTTCATCTCCTCCCAAGCCGAGGACACAGCTCACCATGAGGTCGTTGGGTACGCTGGCATCATCTAAAAGAACTACATTTAGGTTCTTATGCGAGACCACTGCATGAGCTCAGTCCATGGCAATAAGTCCTATTTTGTTGAGATGCCCAAGTAGGAGTTTCCTTACTGCCAGCATCTACAGGGCTGCCATGTGCTCCCCACAACTCTCCCAGGCTTGGCTCAAGTGCAGGGAGGCCCAGGTAACTCCAAAGAGAGGGTCCATTCATCATGGACCCAGGCTTTCTCTGATGTCCTTAACTGTCTCCCCCTGGGGATTTTGATGAATATTCAAGGACATAAATTCACACACGGGCTCAGCTGTCGTACACCCATGGGAATCAGGAGGCTCAGTATGTCTTCCTAAGTGTTCCATTTCTTTCCCTGGAGCCACAGAAGTGCAACAAAGAGATGAGCCCCATAAACCACTGCATGTGTGTGTTTGTCATTTTTCTTTAGTGCAAGGTTTACAAGACTCCCTCCCAACAGGGTCGTCATCTCAACACATGTCACCTGGCTATATGCTTCACTGGAACATTGTGTTGTGCTGGGGCTGAGTTAAATGTGCAATTACTGCACATTTTCTCGAAAGGAGTTTTGACAATGATAAATGCATAGACATTTTTCCACACTCAGACAACGTGATTCCTTGCTCATCAAGTGGCTCAGGATTCACTTTGAAGAACTGGTCTCTTGTTAACAGGAGAACGTGGGTGCTGCCCGAGAAGCGCATGGGCCTGGGTTCAAGTGCCACTTCTACCTGTCATGTACCATCTGAGCGTGGGCAGCTTTCTTACTCCTGCTAGCCCGAGCTTTCAATGAACAATCATTGCACCTCTGATAAACCTCATTGGCTATGGTATTTCTACTATGCAAAGCTGAGACAACACTTGGAAAGTAATTACCATAGTCCCTGGTTAATAGTAAGCTTTCAATGAGTGTTGGCTAGCATTCATGCAGGTAAATTATCCTCTTGCCTAGAGCAGTGATGGCTCTAATGTGAGTTCAGATCCCTACAATAGGAGAAACAGTGCTTGTTGCTTTTCAGAAAGCAGAGAATAACCATAACTTTTCTACAGATCCTTGAATATAATAACAGTAGCTAATATCTGTTTACTTATTACATGCTAGGCAATGTGATCAATTTTCTGTGGATCAGATGATTCAATTCTCATACAAACCCTGTGAACTTTTTGGTATTTATTTTACATATTAGGAATCCTGGTGGGCCAACTGCAGCCCACTGGCCCCTCCAGGTCCACTGTCCACCATTCTCTACTCTCTGGTGCCACAAGATGCTTATCTGTATGAAGCGTTAGGAAGGAAACCAGGAGAACTGACACCCTGTCTTGTTCTCCCTCCACTTCTGATTCCTCACTAGTGCTTCTAATTTACTGAAGCCAGCTGGAAACCAGAAGACAAGGCTGCCAGGTGCTCTGCCAAAGGACAGAGCAGGGTATAGAAGGGAGAGTAAATTCAGAGGACTAAGCAAATGTACTCAGCACATCTGCTTGTGAACATACTGCCAGCAAGTGCCATTTGTTTTAAGCGATAGAGAATTAGCTATCCTCTTTGCTCTACTGTTCCAAACTGCTTATTTCTTTCTCCTTCTTTTTCCTCATAGACTATGATCTCTTGATATTATAGCAGGAAACTTGGCATGGGCTAGCATCTTGGTGTAATCCAACCTCTCTTAGATTTGTGGATATTTCATTGTGAAAAGGTCAAGATAAAAAATACATTACTAAATATCCATTTATCCTTTATTTTCTCATCATATACAGAAAGGTTATTGCCAAATATGGCCATAAAGGTTTTATTGCTCCCATTTTTATAGCAAAATCAGATACACTTCTTAATGAATTTTGGTTTATCAGATCAGCAATGACCAACATGGGGTTTCTAGCTCTTAGGAGACCCTGATGGTGGCAATGAAGGTCTGCAAGCTATTTTAAATATTTCAGAAAATCTAATATAATCTTACTTTTACAAATGATAAAGCTTCACAAACAAAAACATCAAGATGTTTTGCTTTTGACTGAAATGATATTAGCTCTGCATGGTGAACTTAGTAATTTAATTCTGATCAGCAGCTCTGATTGGCAGTTATATGTGCCTTTGATTAATAAAACATGGGTGAGAAAATAAATTATTACTTAATCTGTGCAGTTTGCTAGATAAAGTCTTTGAAAACCTGGAGTCAATTGGATGGAAAATAATGAACTGGGTGCTCAGTGGTGAAATAATAAGCACAATACCAGCTTGGCATGTCTCACATATGTAGGAAAGCCAAGACAGGCTTCCAGATGGGCCGAGATCTGATAAACAATTCCAGTCAATTATTTGTTTTTAGTAATAACAACGACAATAATAATGATGATAATAGGTAACAATTATTAAGTGGCCAGACATAGTGCTGAAATGCTCTCCATGTAATATTTTATTTCTTCCTTCCAATAGACCTAGGAGGAATGCACTCTGATTATCCCTTATTTCAGGTTGGTCTCCTTCAGAAGCAGACTCAGACATTTATGTGCTCAGATAGTTTATTTGGGAGGTAATGCCAAGAAGCACTGTAGGGAATGAAGAAAGTCAGCTGGGGAAGGCAAGGAAGGCAACACCAGGATGCACTGAATGGTAGATTGTCTCTGTGGGCACCTGGGATGCCACCACCCTTGGCATGTCTGGGGACAGTGTAGAACACACCTTTGAGTTGTACCACACAATCAGTGAGGAAGCTGGGTATTGCTCTTCCAACTCCTGTTTGTAATTAGTTGAGAGCTGCTTTCAGGGAAGTCGACTTCCCGGAACTTCCAGTTCACCCTGTGGAAGGGAAGGGGCTGAGCATGTTCTGGTGGCTAGAGAAAGCACTCAGGTACAGAGATACAGGGGTTTCCAGAAAGCCTCTGGTGACGCACAAGGATGTGAGCACACACGAAGAGTACCTGCTGCACTTCCGTCCTACAAGAGAGGAAGTCAAGAATTCATGAGTTGAAATAACTTATCCAGAGTCACAAAGCGCTTGTGATGGATGGTGTGCTCTTCCAAAGAATTTTTTTGCTCCCTGTGTCTGAAGGCTACCAATGTCCAATAATGTACCAAATGAGCCCTTGTTCTTAGAGTTTTTTTAAACAACAGCTTTATTGAGATATAATTCACATACCATACTATTCACTGTTTTAAAGTGTAGAACTCCATGGTTTTCAGTCTATTCACAGAATTGTGCAACTGTCGCCACAATGAACTTTAGAATATTTTTTAAATCTCCTGGAAAAAAAAAAACACTATCCTGAGTCATACCTCATTTTCCACCATTACATCCTCAGCTCCTGGCAGCCACAAAATCTCATTCTGTCTCTGTTTCATTCCCTTTTATGGACATTTTATAGAAACTGAATATAATATCTGATCTTTTGTGCCTGCCTTCTTTCACTTAGGATAGTGTTTTAAATGTTCATCCCTGTTGTAGCGTGTATCAATACTTCAGTCTTTGCATTGCCAAATAATATTCCATTGCCTGGATATATCACATTTGTTTATCCATTTATTGCTCAATGAACATTTTAGTTGTTTCCACTTTGGGGCGATTTTGAATAATGTTGCTGTGAAAATATGCCTATAATCTTTGGTGTGGATATGCACCTACCTAGGATTAGAATTGCTAGGTTATCGGCAACTCTATTTTTAACCTTTTGAGGAACTGCCAGATTCTTTTTCCAAGCAGTCTTAGAGTTTATTGATGATTTTAATTTGCTGTTTAATTAAGCAAGATGCCTGCCTTACACTGTTTGGCAAAGGAGAAAAATCACCATCAGGCACTTGCAGACATAGATTTCTAGAATTCCTAAAACATTCAAGAAGGATGTTATCGGTACATGATCAGAGTTGAGTAGGTTCTGGATTTTAATGCCTGTACTTGCTTTTTACTTATAAATGATTAATACTTTGGCTTCATAATTATCCATTTAGTTTATGATTATGGGTTGTCTGGTTAACCCTACTGGGTGTAGTGATGCAGGCTTTCATCAAAAACATTTTTGGCCTGCAGTTTCTAAGTAGCCAGATTTTAAAGCATATACAGGTGGCAGTTCATTAAACATGCATTCGTTTTTGTTTTTATTTGGCACCTACTGTGAATCAGTCACTGTGTTAGGTGCTGTGAATACAGTGGGGGGAAAAAAACAGATACAATTGTGTTAGAGAAAAATAAACTTTGAAGGAAACTGCACTAGAAGATACAGCATTTAGTCATTGCTGGGATTCTCTTCATTGCAAGCAGCTACTGCATTCCTATTATTCACCCTGAATCTAAGGCAAGCTCTGCTCTAAAATGCCACACAAGAAAGAAGCGGAAAACCTCTTCTCCAGGAGGGGTTTGCAATGTAAATAAAGAGAAAAAGAATGCCTTAGGTGTTTCCTCTACCTAGCATAATCAAATACTACTATGAAATATGCAAGAGTCTGTGTCATCACTGACATTCAGTCTTGGATTTATTTTTTTTAACTCTGTGTACTAGACACTGCCTCTTGGATGTCCCATAGTTCATTGAACTCTACAAGTGCAAAGTTAAACTCAATCTCCCCACCAACCTCTAACCTCAACCCAGCCCCAGACTTTTTTTTCCAGTGTATGCTTTCTATTTTAGCAAATCAAGGGTGCTACTCACCGTGCTGTTGCCAAAACCACAAACATGGGCATGATTCTCGGTGTTTCTGTAGGCTTCTGTCACCCACCCTCTAGTCAGGCAGGTCTTCATCATTTAACCTTCTATTTCTCTCTGACAGATTTGCTTCTGTCTATCCTCATCTTCATCCTAGATCTAAACCACCATTATCTCTTGCTTGCAACCTTTTATTCCTAATTCTAGTCTTTAATCTCTAATTTCTGCTCCAAATGGCAGCTGAAGGATTATTTTCAAGCTGAGATGTATCCTGCCACACCCTTTGGAACTCCTCATGGATCATCATTACCCCCAGGTTTAAGTCCATTTTCTTTAACATATCAGAGCCTTGCTCCAAATGGCAGCTGAAGGATTATTTTCAAGCTCAGGTATATCCTGCCACACCCTTTGGAACTCCTCTTGGATCATCATTACCCCCGAGTTTAAGTCCATTTTCTTTAACACAGCAGAGCCTGTCCTTCATGACCCAGCCCCTGATGCCATCTCTGGTTTTATCTTTACCCACTCCCTTAGCAGATGCTTGTGTTGAGCAGAGCCAAACCAAATCTCTTACTATCCCTAGAATGTGCCAGGTTCTTTCACATTGGAAAGTTTGCATAAGATGAGCTTTGAAAAGTACTTTTTCAATAACTTGTGTCTCAGTGGATTTCTATTAATTAGGATATGGGTTTGGATGCCATAGCAAAGATTCAAATGTCAGTGGCTTCAATAAGATAGATGCATATTACTCTCTCAAGTGATGGTTCAGGCAGGAGCAGTTCTAGATTGACATGGTGGCCCCACTGTGTCACTTAGAGACAAAGTGGAGACAGGGGTGGAGAGACATAAATCTATCTGAGAGATGTGTAGGAAGCTGAATCTTTAAAACCTGGCTTCCCTCTTATTTTATGGCATTTGTGGAATGTATCCTGTGTCCTCATGGCCCCAGACAACTCACCACCACATCCACATTCTATCGCAGTCAGTGGGAAAGGGGAAAGGGGAGCCATATCCCTTCTCTTGAAATACACAAGTGGAAAGTTGCATCTACCACCTCTCCTCATATCTTCTTGGCGCGCTGTTGACCATATGACTAAATCTAGCTGCAAGGAAAATCAAGAGCTATTGGTCTTTCTTTGGGGGACAAATAGAAGTTTCTGGTAATTATTTTATGTAAAACTAATCCGAAGAAATAAGTACATTTTCCTTCCAAACATGGCAATCCTGGCAGGGTTGGGGGCACTGGAATCACCCCATTTTTTGCTAACTAAACAAATTTCCAAGTCAACAATGTCAGATATTGGAAGTTCAAGATAGATAAAGGCCACTAGTATGTTGGCAATAGCATGCCCTCTTTACAAATGATAAAATTTAGAGAAGTCAGGTGCCTCCCAAGTACCCATAACATGTACATGCCCCCCTGCTATCTTCTGAATCCACCCTCTGTGCTGAACAAACGTGCAGGGCAGTATACTTTAGTGATTAAGAACACCAGCTTTGGACTCAGAAAGGTCTGGATGCATAATCACTTATGATTGTGATATTTACAAATTCCCTAAGTTTTCTGAGCTTTATTTTCCCACAAGGATGTTATATGCATTAAATGGGATAGTATCTAGAAATTACCTAGGAAATGCCTGGCCAATGATGAGCACTTAATAAATGATCTCTAGTATTACTATAATGAATATCTCTTAAACTTTTTCTGCTATGACCAGTTATTGCTTCTTTTGGAGACATGATAGCTGGAAAATGTGCACTCATAATTTTGCCAGTGTTTATTTCTTCATAAGGCAAGACAAAATGAGTCCTGTGGAAGACTCCTCTTCACTTTCTTCTTAATGTACTTGGTCTAAGGTATCCACACTTGTCTGAGAGATGGCAGAGGTGGATGAGGCACCACAGCTCTGTCTTTCTCTTAGTAAACTCACAGATTCGTAACTAAGTACTCAGAGTCTGCTGTGTGCCATACCTAACCTAAAATCCCAATTCTACGCATTCCTGGCTGTCAGATCTTGGAAAAGATTCTTGACCTCTCTTAGCACCAACCTCTGCTTCTAAAAATGAGAATAACTTGAATACCTACTTAACAATTTTCCTCGGAGGAATAGCTGAGGAGGAATAGCTGAGACGCTTCACCTAGAAGTGCTTAAAACTGCGTCTGATATATCGTTCATGCTTGATAAATATGAGCTGACTTAAATTCCCCCATTTAAGCATGAATTTCAGCAGAGGCAGTAGGGATAAAAAGGAGAGGATGCGGTGAAGAAAAATTTAGAAGGCATAATGGAAAGGACCTAGTGATGGTCCAGTGTCAGGGAGATGGCCCAGATAGAAATGTAGCAAAATTATCCTGAAAAATTTGATTATTTGATAGAATGGTTCACCAAGATGGAAAACACAGTCGGGGAGGAGAGGGCTTGAGAGGAAGACAATGAGTAAAACGTTAGGC
The DNA here is from genome assembly GCF_029289425.2 of Pan paniscus. NCBI lineage: Eukaryota > Metazoa > Chordata > Mammalia > Primates > Hominidae > Pan > Pan paniscus. The sequence goes on from NC_073267.2 coordinate 92,710,115, forward strand.
ATGGTCAATTTGAGTGGTCAAGGGATTCACACATGGAGATATTAAAGAGGCATTAGATAGCCAGGTCTGAAGCTCTGTAGAGAAGTCTAAGTTCAAAACATTCATTTAGGAGTCACTTGACCCAGGAGGCACCAGCCACAGGTCACAGGCTCCATTGTCTTCAGGGACCAGTAGCAGTCATGTGAAAAGCAGGAAGGAGAGACAGTTAACTTGGGTTCAACAATGCAATGCACGCCCTGCCCAAAGGCCTTCAAGTGCATTCACCTGGGTGAGTACTCAGCCTGAGGTCTGAATGGAACCTTCCACCTGGGAAGATGTTAAAGTGGTTATGAACGAATGAAGTCTACCCCCAAGGTTTTCCTGGTGCAGAAAGAGAAGACTGAAGATCAAATTTACAACATGCTTAGACTTCTACAGTGTTGCTGAAATCTACATCAGACAGTATTTTGGCGAGGAACAAGGCTTCCCCAGCAGTGTTCATGATCTGACAGCTGTAACCAATACCTGACATTTCCCTTTTGGATATAAATAATTATCTTTCACAGTTATGGCACATACACAACAAGAAAATTTCCCCTTTTATTTGGAAAGCCTCTACTTTACAATTCATGTTTACCTTCCTGAATCTTTTCTACATTTCAAATTCATGTTTTGTTTAAAAAGATGACAGACACAGGAAAGCATTGGTTATGGCAATATAATTAAAGGACATTCATTTCACTCAAACCTGCATGGTGATTTTTGGCAGGGGAGGGGGCTGGCAAATGATGTTTTGCCTCCTGTATTAGTTTTCTATTTCTTCTGTAAAAATTTATGATAAAATTTGTGGCTTAAAGCAACCCATGGATGTCTGAATGGCTTTGGTTCCTTTCTGGAGGCCCAAGGGCAGAATCCACTTTCTTCCCTCTCCCAGTTTCTAGAGGCTCACAGCCCCTTCCTTCATTTTCAAAGCCACAAAAGTTGGATCTCTCCAGCCATTTTCTGAGTAGTTACATCTCCTTTGCACTCTTTTCGACCTTCATCTCTAATTTTCAGGACCCTTGTGATTGCATTGGGTTCACCTGGGTAAGTTAGGAGACTCTTTTTAAGGTCAGCTGATTAACAACCCAAATTCCACCTGCATAGGTTCTATTTGCTATATAAGTTTATAAGTTCCTTTATATCTCTGAGTAGTATTGCATGGCATGGATGTAGCACACGGTTGTTGTTGTTTTTAACCATCTACCTGCTGAAAGACATCTGGTTTGCTTCCAGTTTTAGCATTTATGAGTACGGCAGCTATGCACAATTGTGTACAGATTTTTCTTTTAATGGAAGTTTTCATTCTCTGAGATGAATTTGCCCAAAAGTGCAATGTCTGGGTTATATAATTGCATGTGTTGTTTTATTTTTAAAAAAACATTGCTAAACTGTTTTCCAGAGCGGCTATACCATTTTACATTGTATTGAAGAGTTTTGAGCAGTAAGGTGATGCAATCCTATTCATGTTTTAAAAACATTCTCTGGATGATGGATCAAGAATGCCAGTAGGGAGGGCAAATGCAGAAGCAGGGAGATCAGAAGGGAGCCTCTGCAGTGGTTCAGGTGAGAGGTGACAGAGAGAGTCAAAGCATGGGTGGGTGTGGCTGAGATGATGAGAAGCAGTAGGATAAGGGACATATATTGATGATATAATTGACAGTTGCTGCAGAATTGTTTGTGGAAATTGGGAGAAAAGATTCAAGGAGGATTTCTGTGCTTTGGGCTTGAGGATGGTGGTTCATGATGGACCTATTTGTCTTGATAATGGGAGGACAGGGGTGGGAGCTGACATGGGAAAGAGATGAATGCCTGTTAAATTCTACAGTGGAAACCTTGAGTGGGTGGTTAGAAATAAGAGTCTGGAGCCAAGGGGAGATGTGGGAAGCTGGAGAGAAAGTGGAAAAGGACTATGTCTATAAATACGCCCGATGCAAAGCGTGGCATAATCACAGGCAAAAGCTATCCACTTGATCTCAAGAACAATCTTTTTTCACCTTCTGGGCTTCACAAACAAAATAGCACCTTCAGTTTCCATTTCGGTATAGCAGGTACGGTAACCACAAGAACGTGCAAAGCAGAAACAAAGAGCACTTGGCACCCAAGTCTTATAGAGGCTCATTTCTGATATCTTCTAGGGAACTTCTTTGTATAAGCACATCATAGAGAAGGTTTGTCTTTCATTTGTCTGTAGCAAGGTCATAATTTTTTTTAATCTTTTAAAAAAATTATTGTTAATACAAATAAGTCTATTGTGATTTTTAATTCTAGGAAGAATGCCATACAAATCTTTTTTAGTACACATGTTTCTGTTTTATACTGTGATTTGGAGGGGTAAAAAGGGTAATACAAAATATGGATAGTTTTTTCATTGCTGGAATGTTCCACATTGGGTTCTGCCTTGGCAACGTCTCCTGTGAGCTACAGTTGAGGGCCAAAGCAGATGCTCCGTTTTTATGGATCTGTCGATAGCCACATGACTCTGCAACTGCCACTGCCTCCCCACACCCCCTGAGCTGGCACCAGCACGGAGCAGCTGAATCCGACTCAGGCTTCATCCCAGCTCACATTCCACCTTCCCGACAAGGACACTGAGGCCCAGAGATGAAGTGGGACTTCCCACCACAAGTCAATGAGGAGATGGGGTAGCCAGGCCTAAAACCCCGGCCTTTGGCTTACAGCCGCCCTTCATTTTCCCAGGTGCCCACCTCAGAGGCCATCCTTGGAAAAGGAAACGTCACTAACCTATGGTTCTGGGGGAATGGAGAAGAGAGAGGAAGTAATATGTTCTTCTTTTCTTTAGGCTTCTTTCCACTGGGTAAATCTTCTCCATACATAATAAAATGAAGGCCCCAAATGATTTGTGAAAGAGTTGAAATGAACTTCCTGCAATTGAACAAACTATTATGAAGCCCCTACTGTCTTTATCAGCAATTCACAGTCTTTTGTCCATAAGAATAAGCAGGGGACTTAAAACAAACAAACAAACAAAAAAAACTACTGGTACTTGGGCCTTACCCCAGACTAACTAAATTAGACCCTCTAGGGTGGACTTTGCTCTCAGTATTTTTCAAAGTTACCCATGCTATTCCAACGTACAGCCAGGAATGAGAACAAACTGGTCTATGGTACTGTGCTAATTGATCCTGTCTTTGGTTCTCAAGTCAGGGTGATTTGGCCTCTGCAGAGGATAAAAGGAAATGTCTGGAGACTTTTGGTTGTCACCGTTGGGATGGGGGCTGCCATTGGCTTCTAGTGGGTAGAGGTCAGTGATGCTTTTTAACCTCCTACAATGCACTAGACGGCCTCCACCACAAAGAATTATCTGGCCCCAAACATCGATAGTGCCAAGGTGGAGAAACCCTAGGCTTATGGATGCCATGGGAAACACCACTTACCTGGATGTAAATCCATGGTAAAATAACATAGATGCTATGACATGTGGCCCACTGGAAGACACCCATGTCAAATCCCAGGAGCCAGTGAATGTGAGCTTATTTGGCAAAAGAGTCTTTGCAGAGGTAATTAAGTTGGGGGTCTTGAGATCAAATAATCCTGAATTATCTGAGTGTATCCTAAATTGAATTTCAAGTGGCCTTGTAAGAGTCATAGAGGAAAACAGATACACAGGGGAGAGGGTGATATAACCATAGAGGCAGAAATTACAGCAATATGGCCCCAAGCCAAGGATTCCCAGAGCCACCAGGAGGTGGATGAAGCAAGGAAGCATCCTTTTTTAGAGACTTCCAAAAAAGCGTGGCCCTGCTGACACCTTGATTTAGGTCTTCTGGCCTCCAGAGGTATGAGAGAATAAATCCCTATTGTTTTTTACCACAAGGTTTGTAGTAATTTGGTATGGCAGCAATAGGAAACTGATCAGATGCCTGTGCCTTTGTTTGCAAAATTCAACAAAGCACATTAGGAGAGATGGGGTCCATGAGAAGGGATAGGATGCATGCAACTCATAAGGCTGAAGACAGACGGGAGTGGGAGTAGGAAGGTCTAGAAGAGAATCTGACAAAGATGCAGGTGAAACTCTGAACCCCTGGCCAGGGCAGGGAAGTCATGAAGGCCAAGCAACACACCCAGTGATGATTCTTCTGTCCACATTTCATTTCTGAAAACTGGTTGTTTCATTAAATTTTTTGGTTTTTCAGATCTCAAGGTGTCAGTATCTTGTAACAGTAATGAGCTTGATTCGCTGTGAAAAGCAAGACGTGTGAAATAGAAACAAACTTAAACTTTTAATAATTTCATTTACTAACGGTCACTAATGACCTAGAACCCAAGACACATATCTTTAAAAAAATTAGATTAGGGAAATGATATATAAGCAAAATAATAATTTAGTAAAATGTGTAATTATTTTTCTTCCTTTTGTAAAAGTTATTTGTAATTAACAAATGATCATTTGTATATTTTTCTAGTAACACCTAAAACTTCCTGATCTTTATCCCTTTAACCAACATGTATGGTGTTAAAGAAACAGGCCAGGTGTGGTGGCTCACATCTGTAATCCCAGCAGTTTGGGAGGCTGAGGTGGGCAGATCACCTGAGGTCAGGAGTTGAAGACCAGCCTGGCCAACATGGTGAAACCCCATCTCTACCAAAAATACAAAAAAAAAAAAAAAAAATTGCCAGGTGTGGTGGTGGGCACCTGTAATCCCAGCTACTAGGGAGGCTGAGGCAGAAGAATCGCTTGAACCTGAGAGGCAGAAGTTGTGGTGAACCAAGAATGCACCATTGCACTCCAGCCTGGGCAACAAGAGTGAAACTCTGTCTCAAAGAAAAGAAAAGAAATAACTGAAAAGAAAGTACCAGCAAGGAACGTCCTTTCTCAATACCTCTTACATGATCCCTGTCCCCTACGTCCTATGGTTTCACCATATCACATCCTCACACACTCCCCTCTAACTCCACATTTTAAGTGAGTCTGTTTCCTCTTACATTTTCCCATAGTCTGTCTTCCCCTTATGTAACTGTCATTATATAACTCATTCTGTAATGATTTACTTAAACCTGACTTCCCCGTTAGGAAGTATGCTCCATGGGGAGAGAGCGCATATCTGCTTCGTATTTCCCCCCTAAATCCTCAACACCTGTTACAATTCCCAGTGTACAGTAAGCAGTCCATAAAGCTGGATGATTACTCTGCATGTGTTAGTGACATGCATGAAGTACCCATTTCCCCTTGCCACGGGAAGCCCAGGGGAACAGCATTTTCCTGCCTGACTTCTGAAGCCCTCGTACTCATGATCCTACGGGAGCAATGGCAAGGGCACCGGAAAGCCAGGTCGGAGAACGGAGACCGCCAGCCTGCTCTCACAGTTGGACTCAGCAGTGCAACATCAGTGACTCCTTTGTGGGAGTCCCACACGCCGCTGTTCACACAGGGAACACCAGTGCCCCGTGGAGCTGCGGGCTTTTGAGACCTCCCGAGTCGCTTTGTGTGCACAATGCCGTGACTCTGGATTTGTACAGTATGACCCTCAGACACTGGGACAGGAGCACACGCCAAAGAGAAAAAGGAGTGGAGATCACTGAGATCTCATAAATCCATAATGGGCCTGTTCTGTATTAATAAAACAATCTAAATGGTGGAGCTCCATAAAAGAGAGGCATAGGCTGGTGTAATTTCCTTGAAGTCCCCTATAAAGCATTTTACTCTGTAATACAGCTACATTTATGAAGTGGTTTTATCTTGAAAGATCCCAAAGGGCTTACTAGACTGAAAAGGAAAATATCAAGTACACGACATCTCAAAACACCACCAATGTACTTCGGTGATAACAGTTGGGGATTCTGTGACAGCAGGTAGCCCTCTTAAAAAGCAGACAGCGGCTTATCCCATTAAACCTCCAGGGAGAAGTAAAGAGAAAGAGAGAGGAGATAATTGTCCACATTGGGTGAGGGCCACACGGGCTTTCTTTATTAATAAAGGCCATGGCTTGTTTCCATCCGCCACGTGGATTCAAGTGGGTGAGCTTTATCAACATCATTCTCCTTATTTGAAATAAAAGAAAGAAACCAACTTATAACACTTCTTCATAAAGGGACTGAGAAAATACATGTAAAGCTTCCAGTGGTTAATAGAGGTCAGGTGTAGCCAGTGTAATTTAGAAGCTGTGCATTTTAAAAAGTAAAATATAACCTACAGTTATAAAATATATCCAACAGGAAAAATATCTTTTCCCACCCAAATTTTACTGAATCCCTTCCTGTCAAAATGACTGATCCTGGGTTTTTTTCTTCCTTGTTGCTGTCCTGGTTAGGACATGGTGGCACTAACTTTTAGTGAATTAGCGGAGGATATAGGGGAATGGTTGGCAGGGGCGAGAAGTCCTTCTTGATTATCTTCCAAGAATATCACCCCACTGGGAGCTAAGAAGGAAGGTGGAAGCACCAGGTGATGTAAGTTTAGCAATCACTGAGTACTGTCAAAGAAAGCAGTCTGAGACTTCAAAGTAAATAAAAAGTAGCTCCCCTTTCTTCAAAAATGTTAAAACCGATCCACTCTCTAACCTGGAATACTGTTGTCTCACATTCCCTCTGCAGTTTCTCTCATCCCACTTCTGCTTCCAGCCCAAACCCCTCACCCATCTCCTCTTCCCACCAGAAAGTACTCCTTGTCTTTTTACTAATACTTTGCTTCTTCCCTCCCCACACGATCTCTCCAAAGCCTGGGAACTGAGCTAGCAAAGAGAATGCTCTTCTGAGCTTGGAGCTGAACAAGGAGCCCCTATGGAGGAGACAAAGATGCAAAATTTTTAGTTTGGTTTTATTCTCATTTAAGTTTTCTATGGAGTATTTTTCTTGTGATTTAATCTTTGGATGAGACTATCAATGTACATTTCTTCTAATTTTATTTTTCAAATATTCCATTGCAAACTTATTTAGCATTTATAATTGAATACTGATAAGTGAATTTATTTATTCATTTATTTATTCATTTATTTTGAGATGCAGTCTCACTCTGCCACCCAAGCTGGAGTACAGTGGTGTGATCTTGGCTCACTGCAACCTCTACTTCCAGGTTCAAGGGATTCTCCTGCCATGCCCAGTATTATTTTTTAAATTTTTAGTAGTGACGGGGTTTCACCGTGTTGGCCAGGCTGGTCTCAAACTACTGACCTCAAGTGATCTCCCAGCCTCAGTCTCCCAAAGTGCTGGGATTACAGGCATGAGCCACTGCTCCCGGCCAGTAAACTTTATTTTATTTTAAAACCTATTTTGGAGTATTAGCCCACTGGTTTACATTGTCTTCCTTACATACATCACACCCATATGGAGGAGTACTTTAAAGACAAAGTTGGAATCTGGTAGCATAGCTGCCCAGTGGAGAAAAAGTGCACATGTAAAGCCTGAGTAATTCAGGGCATGAAAATATCCCTGTCAACCAATCAGTCAACGAGTTGACCAAGCATCTTGGCTAGCCTCAGAGGTACCTTGGCAGGCAGGCTCAGGCATTGTGCAGCCCTGTGTAAAATTTTCCTCATAGTAACTACGTTGTCTTTACATCAACCTGAGAAGTAGATACCATTTTTCCTATTTTTGTTTGTTTGTTTGTTTGTTTGTTTGTTTGAGACAAAGACTCGCTCTGTCGCCCAGGCTGGAGTGCAGTGGCGCGATCTCGGCTCATGGCAACCTCCGCCTCCCGGGTTCGCGCCATTCTCCTGCCTCAGCCTCCCGAGTAGCTGGGACTACAGACGCCCGCCACCAAGCCCAGCTAATTTTTTTGTATTTTTAGTAGAGATGGGGTTTCACTGTGTTGGCTAGGATGGTCTCGATTTCCTGACCTCGTGATCCGCCCACCTCCGCCTCCCAAAGTGTTGGGATTACAGGCGTGAGCCAGCGCGCCTGGCCTATTTTTCCTATTTTATTAATGAGAAAACTGAGGCTCAGAGATGCTAAATAACATATCTAAGTTCATCACTGCCAGTCAATCTGGGCTCAAACATTCCGATCCAGATTGCTCTGATTCTAGAGCCTTTGTTCTGGAAATCTGTCTTTTATAATATGCAGGGTTTTTATTTTTAACCTTTTATTTTGAAATGAATTCAGACTTACAGGAAAGTTGCAAAAAGAATGTAGGTAATTCCTTTATATTTTTAGTTCAAATTTTTCAAATGTTAACATATTATCACATTTACTTAATGATTCCTCCCTCCCCCAACTATTGAAGAGAAAATTGCAGACTCGATGCCCCTTTTCCCCTCATCTTCAGTGTGATATTTCCCAAAAACAAGGATATTTTTTCTCTCTCATAGAATCACAGAACAATGATCAAATCAGCAAATTAATGCTATTAAAAAATTATCTAATCAACACACTTTATTTGGATTTATCCAATTACCGCACTAATTTTTTTTATTGCAAAAGAAAATATTTTGGCCCAGGATCTAATCCAGGATTTAATATTGCCTCAGATCTCATGTCTCTTTAGATTCCTTTAATCTGGAAAAGTTCTTCATCTTTGTTCTGTCTTTCATGACCATGACATAGTTGAAGATTATAGGTTGGTTAGTTTGTTCGGTGTCTCCCATGATTAGATCCAGGTTAAAGAAACAGCTGGAAAGAAAGTACAAGCAAGGAACTTCCTATGTCAACACCTAAATAATCTCTGCCACCCCCACCCCCATGGCTTTACCCCATCACATCCTCACAAACTCCCCTCTACCTCCACATTTTAGGTGATTCTGTTTCCTCTTACATTTTCTCATAGTCTGCCCTCCCTTTATAGCTCTAATCACAACTTGAATTGTATAACAAATTCTATAATGATTTTTTTAAAACTGACTTCCCCATTAGGGTGTATGCTCCCTGGGGACTGAGCTCGTACCTGGTTCATATTTGCGCCCCCTGAATCCTCAACACCTAGTACAATTCCCAGTAAGCAGTCCCTAAAGCTAGGTGATTACTCTGTATGTGTTAGTGAAATGCATTAAGTACCCATTTCCCCTTGGCATGGGAAGCCCACAGGAACAGCATTTTCCTGCCTTACTTCTGAAGTCCTTGAACTCACGCTCCTACTGGAGTGATGGCAAGGCCACTGGAAAGCCAGGTCGGAGAACAGAGACCCCCCAGCCTGCTTTCACAGTTGGTTCCAGCAGTTGTTGCATTTGTGGCAAGAACCTCATGGCAGTATTGTGTCCTTCGCAGTGCTTTGTATCAGGCAGCATGTAGCAGGCTTTTGTGTCCTTACTGATGATATTAACTTGGACCACTTACAGAGGGTGGTGTCTGCCAGCTTTCTCCTATATAAACTTAATTTTTCCTCCTTTGTAACTAACAAGGGTCTTGGAAGGAGATATTTCCAGACTACACAAATACCTTGTTTCTTTTTATATTTTCACCCGCTGATTCTAGGCTTCTTTGATAATTTTTGCCCTCCTGCCCCACCAAAAAATATTTTACCATTATGGTTACCAAATGGCGATTCTCTAATGGCATGAGTCCTTCTACATTTATTTGTTGGCATTCTATTTTAAGGAAAAGCTCCCCCCAACTTATGAATTTATTTCCAATTTTAAAAGTTTTATTATTATGGTTTTATGGGTTCTTTTTTTATTCTGTAGGGTAACAATCTGTTGCTACCCTTATTTATTCTTGTGCACCAATTGTCCACCGTTTGTCCAGTGGGAAGCCTAACATGCAGTTTTTATACTCAAGTATCCTAGCACATCAACTTTTATTGCTTCACTTAAAATCTGCCACCTTCCACCTTCGTGTCCTGAATCCTTTATCTAGAAAATGTGTAATTTTCCAAGAAGGCCTCAGACCCAGTGGTCCAGTTACTGTCTGTTTTTGCTGACTAACTCTTGAAATAAGAATTTTTTTAAAAGCTGGTAGTAGGGATGAAGGGGGTTAAGTGACAGTTCTCCTAAGAAGCCGTACTCATGGCCCTGCCAGCGGCTTGGAGGCACAAGGGAGGTAAATTGAAATCTTTCCTGAACCCTTCATGCTTTTTGATTTCTCTCCACTTTTTAACACACTCCAGTGTAATTCCCTCCATTATCCTGAAAACATGGATTTAGATTCCAAGATCCATCTCTCCTTCTGTGAAGCCATCCTCCCTGCCCCACCCGGGCAGGATGAATTATTCTCTTCTTGGCAGCTCTAGAAGCCCTGGTATAGGCTTTTGTTATAACATCAGTCATATGGTGTTATAACTATTTTTGACACTCCGTTCCTCTCAATAGGCTGTGAGCCTTTCACAAATGGGTTTTTACATATATCTATGTTAAGTAATAATAAGGCTGGGTGTAGTGGCTCACGCCTGTAATCCCAGCAGTTTGGGAGGCTGAGTGGGGATGATTGCTTGAGCTCAAGAGTTCGAGACAAGCCTGGACAACATGGCAAAACCCCATCTCTACAAAATATACAAAAATTAGCTGGGCATGGTAATCCCAGCTACTCAGGAGGCTGAGGCAGGAGAATCGCTTGAACCCTGGAGGCAGAAGTTACAGTAAGCCAAGATCGCACCACTCCACTCCAGCCTGGGCAACAGAATGAGACTCTGTCTCAAAGGGAAAAGAAATAATAAACATTTTTAATTATTTAAAAATGTGTTAGAATCTATGTCTAGGTCATTGTGTAAACCAAAGGCCAGCAAACTTTCCTGCAAAGGGCCAGGTAGGCTTTGTAGGTGATATAGTTTCTCTTATAACTAGTAAACTCTGCTGCTGTATATCTAATGGCCCTATACACAATACATAAAAGAATGAATGTGGCTGTGTTTCAATAGAACTTTATTCATATAAATAGACGTGGGGCTGAATTTTACCCTAGGGCTATAGTTTCCTGATCCCTGATCTCTCCCACCTCAAGGTCTTCCTATTAGCTGAATACCTGCCTTAGGAAATCCCTCATTTTCTCTGGCTATTTTCTGCATATTCTTTTTTTTTTTTAAGCAGCTTTCTAGCTTCTCTCTGGAAGAGTAGAAAGATGATGGGGCTAGCCCATAGTTTCTCAACCTGGGCAATATTGAGAATTTGAACTAGGTAATCTTTTGTTGTGAGGGAGTACATGATAGAATGTTAGCAGCATCCCTGGTCTCTACACACTGGATACCACTAGCAGCACTCCACTCATGACAATCAAAATGTCTCCGGACATCGTAAAATTACCCCTGGTTGAGGAGAATCAGGCTAGTCCCTGCACAATATATTTTTAAATTTTTCTTTAGTTCTTCAAGAGCCTTCCAGGTGAAGGAATGGACTGCCACAGCCAAAAACAAGATGATTAGCAAACTCTTCTCTCCTGGAAACGTCTTCCCAATAAGGCATATTTTATTATTTTGTCAGAAAGTCCATTTCTACACCTTTCTTAATCCTCCATTTAGTATTTCTCTTTTTTTTTATTATACTTTAAGTTCTGGGGTACATGTGCAGAACTTGTAGGTTTCTTACGTAGGTATACACGTGCTATGGTGGTTTGCTGCATCTGTCAATCCGTCATCTACATTAGGTATTTCTCCTAATGCTATCCCTCCCCTAGACCCCTACCCATCGACAGTGTGGTGTTTCCCTCCCGGTTTCCTTGTGTTCTTATCGTTCAACTCCCACTTAGGAATGAGAACATGTGGTACTTGGTTTTCTGTTCTTGTGTTAGTTTGCTGAGAATGATGGTTTCCAGCTACATCCATGATCCTGCAAAAGACAGGAACTCATCCTTTTTTATGGCTGCATAGTATTCCCTGGTATATATGTGCCACATTTTCTTTATCCAGTCTATCATTGATGGGCATTTGGGTTGGTTTCAAGTCTTTGCTATTGTGAACAGTGCATATTCTTAAGGGCTCAGCTTAAACCTTACCTGTTTGAGTGTAAGGCAGAGCTCCTTGATCTGTATAATAGATTAAGTTCCAGTGCTGTATTAACCAAAGTCCCCTCTATTATTTCCCTATTAGAGCATTCATTAGTATTAACTATAATGACTATAATGACTTGTTTTACCTTTGAAATTTTATTAAAATTATTGCAAGAACACTTTTTTACCTTCCAATGCCCAGTGCTTCAGTACTTACTCAGAGTGCAGGCACATTTAAAATATTTGTTGAATGTACAAATAAATGTTTAAAAGGTTTCACATAGACTAGGTTGCAAAATCCATAGCAGACACTGTAGGTGCTCCACGTATATCCTTTCCTTTTACCATTCTGGGGCATACTGGCCTAATTTACTTGCAGAAGAACAAACACATTCTGAGAACAGCCAGGCCTCAACCAAAGACCAGCAGGAGCAGGTGTATAAATACCCCAACTCCCTCACCCTTCGCATGCGATGACTCTAAGGCTTATGTTTTAAACAGGCTTCCATAATTCACCAGCAGGTTCAGTTCTAGTTATCCACATTGACAGTTGATTTGATAACAGCCGTTTTGTTGGCTGCTTTCCCTGCCTTATCTCATTTCCTATTCTCACTGTCACTCTCATTCCTGTTCTCTTATTCTCATGTAGTGCTCCCATAACCTTTCCACATCAACCCCGCACACTTGAATCCTTGTTGCAAGGTCTGTTCCTAGGACAGCAAAGCATAAGGTTTCCAACAACCCTGTGAGATGTGTATCATCACCTGTATTTTAAAAGTAAGAAGTGCAGGACAGAGAGATTATGGCCATCTACCAAGTGCATCGAAGAATAGGCATCTAACCCAGACCTCTGGCTACAAACTCTGGACATCATCCAGTTCACCATGTTGTTTCTACAAGGTGTTCAACTAGTGTGCGTTAAATGACAAGATGGCTGGGTGTAGTTCTGATATAAACTCTTCCCAAATTCAACCTTGAATTCAAATGGTTTCTTTCTAGTCGTAGTACGGTACCAAATAGATAAGTCTGTTTAGATAAGAATTAAATGTAAAAAACACAAACATTTAAGTTCATTGGATTGTTTCCCCTTAACTGCCTGTGCCCCTTAAACGCTACCTTTTCCTGATCCTATTTGAGGGCGGAAGTATCTTTTGAATCCCAGACTTGCAGGGACGGATTCTGCTTGGCCAGTAACCTTGTTTGCAGCGATTACTCTGCTCAGAGGAGGATGACCTGTGTGGAGAGCCTCTTCAGCTACTTGAGGCACTATCCCTCTAGCCCAGAAAGTCCCATTATTGCTGGGCCCTGCCATAAGCTTATTTGTATTTCACAGCGACTTGCACAGATGTGCCAGATATGTACAGATGGATTTTTATCAGAAGAGAGTCTACCCAAGTGAAGCAGTGTAGGGTGAGGCTAAATCCCAAAACTGAAATTTGGGGACACTGATTAGGCACAGAGCAGGACCAGGGGTTAAAACCATGTGGGAAACAGATCAATAGAATGGAGGAAAACAGTCCCTGAGGAGGACCCTGTGACAGAAATCTACTATAGAGAAACGGCCTGGGCAGACCAAGCATAATATTCAGTGGAGAGTCTGGGTGTGAGAGCTGTGTTTGGGTGAGAAGCAGAGAATGATTGAAAGGTAAGACAAGAGAAAACATTTCCTTTTGTGCATTCCATTTCTGCAGAGGCTCTTGTATTTCTGAGTCCCATTTTGAAAGTCACACAGCCCAGCATGTCATCTCTTCTTTAGCAGAAAAACATACTGCGTTAGCTGAGTCTCCAGAGCAAGTTGTTGCTAGCCTTGGGACCTGGGGAGGTTATTTCACCTGTGAGTACCTCACTTCCCTCACATGCAAAGTGCAGTAGTAACAGCACTTCCATCCTAGGGTAGCTGGGACTGAAAATGCATAAGTCCATGTGAATTGCCAAGGATAGTACCTGTCACGTGGTAAGCATTTAATACATAGTAGCTGTTTTTAATATTATGTGTGGTAGATTGGCACCATTCCATGAATCCAAGCCATTTGGGTATGATAACTGAACTGGTTGTCAAAGCAAGAATCAGCCTTGTGTTTACAACCACTGAGAAAGAGCTTGTCAAGCTCTTAGCTGAAATCTGTACAAAATATCTGCTGCAGGTCTCTACCTTTTTACCATTTAAGGTCCATGAAGGAAACCAGGTCACTCAGGCACAACTTGATTTTAATGAACCCTTGTAGGCGTCTAAAGAATCACCACTTTATTTTTTTAAAGTGTTCAAAACCATTACTTTAATGATTTGTTCTGGAGTCTTGACCCAGAACAATGTCAGTCTCGTTACAGAATCTCAGAATTTACTGCCACTTTTTGAAATATTTGGAGATACTTTCTATCCTCTGTCTCAGCATTTCTGCCACTCTTCTGGATTGGATTTATTTAGAACAATTAAATGCTGTCTTACAATCTCTTTCCCCAACTTGGGGTTTCTCTTCCCTTCTACCAACGTTCACTCTGCATTTTCATTCTGATGCTCATTTTTCTTGGCATTTTGTCTGGAGAAGTTTGAAGCAGAGCAGATGCTCAGACTGTCTGCATCCCTCCTCTTTGCCGTCCTTCTCCTTTGCTCACCTGCAAGAATCAGGCTTTACGATTCAACTTTCTGTTCCAAACATAGCTTTAAAGCCCATTTGGGTGTCCTTAGAAATTTTTCTAAGTGTCAGCTCATATGAGACACCCGCTCCAGATGTCTTGTTTTCCCACTGTTCACTGTTCAATTTAACAAAACACATATTAGGCACCTACTGTGAGGCAGGCATTGTGCTGCTCTTGAAAGATACAAAGGAAAACAAGGTGTAGTCCCTGCTTTCAAGGCGCTCTCACGGTAAAGCTAGAAATGTAAACAAACCAACACAAGACAGTGTGCAAAAATCCTGTTAAAGACCTGCCCTCACTGAACTGTGCCCCTCCACCTGGAGGCTGCAGCGGGTCAAGGATGGCTTCACTGAAGGGATGATATTTGAACAAGACTTATTTTTATTTCTTTTTATTCTTCTATCCCATGACATTTCCTTTTCTAGTCTCCTAGGCAGCCATCAACAAGGTGCACAAACATGCCTTTTGGCTTATACAGTATTCATACAAAATGCATGTTGCAATTTTGTACTTAGCTCTTTCATTGATGTAAATGATCCTGTGTCACATACTCACACACCTTATTTTTTGCTTTCCCTCTCTAAGCATTTTTGGTTTTTGGTTTTTTTTGAAACAGAGTTACCCACTGTTGCCCAGGCTGGAGTGCAGTGGTGTGATAGCTCACTGCAACCTCTGCCTCCCCGGTTCAAACGATTCTCCTGCCTCAGCCTCCCAAGTAATCCCTGGGATTACGGGCACCCACTACCATGCCCAGCCAACTGTTTTGTTTGTTTGTTTTTGTATTTTCAGTAGAGACAGGGTTTCACCACGTTGGCCAGGCTGATTTTGAACTCCTGACCTCAAGTGATCCTCCCACCTAGGCCTCACAAAGTGCTAGGATTACAGGCGTGAGCCACCATGCCCGGCCTAAGCTTTCTTTGTAAGATGCATTCATGTCAGGGTGCAAACATCCAGGCTGTTATTTCCATTCACTGTGTGTCCTTGCATCTTCCACATCCTTCACTTTTCCATTGTCTCCATGTAGAATGCCCACATTGTCTCTGGTTCCCAACACCCTGAATAACTGCAGCAATACCCTTTACGATTCACATGCAGATGGGTGTAAAAGGTTCCTTGGCTTATATTTGCCCAGAAATGGAATTTCTGGATCACAGGTATGGCAGGCAGAATAATGACCCCAACGATATCCACATTCTAATACCTAGAAACTGCAAATATGTGACCTTGGGTGGCAAAAGGGACTTTGCAGATGTAATTAGATAAAAATTTTTGAGATTGAGAGATCATGTTGGACTATGTAAGTGGGCCCAGTATAATCACAAGGGTCCTTATCAGAAAAAGGAGGAGGCAGAAGATCCAGAGTTGGAGAGAGATTTAAAGATGCTCTATTGCTGTCTTTGAAGATAGAGGAAGGGGCCAGGAGTCAAGGAAAGTGGGCAGCATGTAGAACATGTAAAAGAAAAGGAAGCAGATTTGTCCCTAGAGCCTTCAAGAGTCTCCATGTCAGACTTTTGACCTCAAGGACTATAAAATAATACATTTGTGTTGCTTTAAGCCATTAAGTTCCTGGGGATTTGTTACAGCGGCCGCAGGATGCCCACACATAAACTACGCCCAGACTGACTTTGACTGTAATGGCGCTGGGTCAGTCTCAGAATGGCTGTCCAGGCCCACATTTCTGATAGCCGCACATGAAGTCCTCACGTCTGCACACCCTCGGCATCACTTGGCCCAACTCATCTTTCTGATTTCTTTCAGTCCGATGGGTATAAAGCATAAACAAGTCTTAAATAAAGAGTCAGAATTCCTTCCAATAAAGTAGGGTGGTTGAGGTGAGATGGGGGATGGCCTTGGGGCCCTGGCTGCTGTGGTTGGATGGTCTGGTCTTTGGGAGAGGATGCACAAATCATTAGGAAACCAGAGATAAGGCTCCCAAGGGGCTGCATGGAGAGTAAGTGGAGACAAAACCAGTGCGCCTTGTGAGGACACAGGGCTGTGTGGACTCCATGGAAGAGAGGGCCCCAGACAGTGGCAGGCAGTGTGGGGTCACAGTCGTAGTCAGGCCTGGGTGTCAGTCACAGTTCTGCAGCTGCCGTGTGACCCTAGGCATGCTCTTAACCTCTCTGATCCTTGGCATCCTTCTCCCTGTGACAGGGATAATAATACTACCTGCTCATAGGACTGCCATGTGGCTTACATGAGATCATGCATGCAAAGCCCCTAATACAGTGAATGGTATAGAGTTGGCACCCAACAAATAATCATCGTAATGATACTATTTTCATTAGCACAATAATTATAATAATAATTACAGTTTCTTACATTCCTCAACTCAGAGAAAATTGGATTTTTCTTGTAATCTGCAGGATCCATTGCTGACCTTGCTCTTCTATCTGGAGAATAATGTATTGCAATCAGTTTCCACATATTTATATGCAAAGGCCTTTATATATTATTTTCAAGGAGATCTTCCCCTCCTTAACCATTGCCCTTGTCTATACCCCCATCCCTGAAAAATGGGGGTTTCCTTTTAGGGCTTTTAACAGCATAATGCAGTTGAATACAACTTATTTTACTGACATCTCTCCTCCAAGCTCTCTCCCCCAGCACTTTCCAGGACTAAATAATGCATGAAGGGAGAGAATAACAGGGATTGCATAAACGATGGAAAACAGCACGGTAAGGATTCTGTGTTGTGAAGAGATGAAAGCCCCTGGTCAGAAGGCCAGTAACAAAGCAAAGAAGAAATGCAAAGGCATTGACGAGGGAGACAAGAAAAGTATTTTTCAAGATAAGATTTGTGGAGAGTTAAAAAGGAGATGACTCAGGAGACAGTCAAAGACTCTTCATTAGACAGGAACTCCGGAGTGGGTACACCAGGGGGCCTGGGCTTTTGAAGGGCTGGGGCTCTGAAGAAGTTAACAAACACCAGCTCCACTTCCTGGGCCTCTGAAGCCTTCTTTGACTTGCCCAGGTGGGGGCCGATTCTTCTCGCTTGGGGTCCTATGCCTCCCTCTTCCTACCTTTATTAGAGAATATATCTCACTCAACTGTAACAGTGGATTCCTATGTCCGTTTTCTTCACTGTGCTGGAGCTCCAGGCGCTTTTCCAGTTATCCTCATGCTTTTCCATGTTAGATGCTTTTCCAGTTATCCTCATCATAGATTAAAATAATAATTGTTGGTCATTTAGTCTGTCCCTGTGCTAAGTGCTCCATGTGCATTAGATAAAATATGCCTCAAGACAACCCCAGATACCAATTTTACAACTGTAGAAACTGAGGCAGGAGGAGATTGAGACTTGCTTGCAGATGTGCAAATGGTGGAGAATGTAGGTGAGATTGGCACTGAGGGGTTCTGACTCCCAAATAGGGCTGTTGAGTTTCTTTTACTCCCAAAACCAAGCACAGTGCTGAGCACAAAAATGCACTAAGCAAGAGTTTGATTTGTGAACACATTATTCTGCCTGGAACTCAGCTAGCTAGCCAGGTGGTACTCGGAGTTGGCATTTCTGTTGCTCAGGCCGGGCTGCATTTGGTGAGTTGCGGGAAGGGGATGATGACTTCTTCTCCAGTTGCCAAAAGACTCTGGCTTGTTCTGAGGAGAGGGCCTGGAACTCTTGGTCCATCAGTCTGGCTTTGTCCTGTCTGTTATACACAGTCTAATCACCCCCAACAAATGGTGCTAAGAAAACGAAAACAAAAGCTATATATTTCCTCTTATAGAATTTTTAAAACAACTAAATATACCTCTGGAATACACTTTACAAATTTATGCTAAAGGCTTCCACACCAATGTGGCTCCTAAGTTCCCAAAATTGAGCTCCATTTTGAATTGCCCTTGGCCCTGCTCTCTCTGGGATTGCTAGAGAGTTCCAGCATGGACCCAGTGTCCTTTGTGGGCTGCAGAGCTGGACAACACTGGGATGAGTAAGGCAGCCAACCCTCAGCCCTGGGAGGCACAGTGAGGGCCAGGGTATTAACCAGAAGCTTAGTAGTCATTTTACCATCAGCATTAAGTCACCCACATGCACACTGATATGGTTTGGCTGTGTCCCCACCCAAATCTCATCTTGAATTGTAGTTCCCATAATCCCCACGTGTAATGGGAGGAACCTAGTGGGAGGTAATTTAATTATGAGTGAGTTCTCACGAGATGTGATGGTTTTATATGGGGCTTTTCCCCCTTTTGCTTGGCACTTCCCCTTGCTGCCACCATGTGAAGAAGGACATGTTTGTTTCCCCATCCACCATGATTGTAAATTTCCTGAGAACTCCCAGACCTGCAGAACCGTGAGTCAATTGAACCTCTTTCCTTTATAAATTACCCAGTCTCAGGTATATCTTTATTAGCAGCATGAAAATGGACTAATACAGCAAATTGGTACCGAGGGAGTAGGGTGCTGCTCTAAAGATACCCAAAAATGTGGAAGTGACTTTGGAACTGGGTAACAGGCAGAGGTAGGAACAGTTTGGAGGGCTCAGAAGAAGACAGGAAAATGTGGGAAATTTTGGAACTTCCTAGAGACCTGGAAGGCTCAGAAGACAGGAAGATGTGGGAGTTTAGAACTTCCTAGAGATTTGTTGAATGTCTTTGACCAAAATGCTGATAGTGATATGGACAATGAAGTCCAAGTTGGGGTGGTCTCAGATGAAGATGAGGAACTTGTTGGAAACTGGAGCAAAGGTGACTCTCTTTATGTTTTAGCACAGGGACTGGTGGCATTTTCCCATGCCCTAGAGATCTCTGGCACTTTGAACTGGAGAGAGATGATTTAGGGTATCTGGCAGAATAAATCTCCAAGCAGCAGAGCCTTCAAGAGGTGGCTTGGGTGCTGTTAAAAGTATTCAGTTTTATGTATTCATAAAGACATGGTTTGGAATTGGAACTTATGTTTAAAAGGGAAGCAGAATATAAAAGTTCAGAAAATTTGCAGCCTGACAATGCAACAGAAAAGAAAAACCTATTTTATGGGGAGAAATTTAAGGCTGTTGCAGAAATTTGCATCAGTAATGAGGAGCAAAATATTAATCACCAAGGCAACAGGGAAAATGTCTCCAGGGCATGTCAGGGGTCTTCATGGCAGCCCCTCCCATTGCAGGCCTGGAGGCCTAGGAGGAAAAAATGGCTTTGTGGGCCAGGCCCAAGTCTCCCCTGCTTTGTGCAGCATGGGAACTTGGTGCCCTGTGTCCCAGCCACTACAGCCATAGCTAAAAGAGGCCAAGGTACAGCTCAGGTTGTGGCTTCGGTGGGTGCAAGCCCCAAGCCTTGGCAGCTTCCACATAGTGTTGAGCCTGCAGGTAGACAGAAGTCAGTAATTGAGGTTTGGGAACCTCTGTCTAGATTTCAGAGGATGTATGGAAACACGTGATGTCCAGGCAGAAGTTTGCTGCAGGGACAGAACACTCATGGAGAACCTCTGCTAGAGCAGTGCAGAAGGGAAATATGGGGTTGGAGCCCCCACACAGAGTCCCCACTGGGGCACTGCTTAGTGGAGCTGTGAGAAGAGGGTCACCATCCTCCATACCCCAAAATGGTAGCTCCACCGACAGCTTGCAGCATGCACCTGGAAAAGCCACAGACACTCAAAGCTAGCCATGAAAGCAGCCGGGAGGGGGGTTGTACCCTGCAAAGCCACAGGGGCAGAGCTGCCCAAGATCATGGGAGCCCACCTCTTGCATCATCATGCCCTAGATGTGAGACATGAAGTCAAAGGGGATTATTTTTGAACTTTAAGGTTTAATGACTGCCCTATTGGATTCTAGACTGGCATGGGGCCTGTAGCTCCTTTGTTTTGGCCAATTACTCCCATTTGGAACAGATGTATTTATCCAATGCCTGTACCCCCATTGTGTCTGGGAAGTATCTAACTGGCTTTGGATTTTACAGGCTTGTAGGCCTCGTCTCAGATGAGACTATGGACTTGGAGTTTTCAGTTAATGCTGGACTGAGTTATGACTTTTGGGGACTGTTGGGAGGGCAGAATTGTCTTTTGAAATGTGAGCACACGGGATTTTGGAGAGTAGGGGCAGAGTGATATGATTTGGCTGTGTCCTCATCCAAATTTCATCTTGAATTATAGTTCCTATAATCCCTACATGTGGTGGGAGGGACATGGGGGGAGACGACTGGATCATGGGGATAGTTAACCTCATGCTGTTTTCATGATAGTGAATTCTCATGGGATCTGATGGTTTTATAAGGGGCATTTCCCCCTTTTGCTCAGCACTTCTCCTTGATGCTGCCATGTGAAAAAGGATGTGTTTGCTTCCTCTTCCACCATGATCATAGTTTCCTGAGGCTTCCCAAGCCATGCAGAATTGTGAGTCAATTAAACCTCTTTCCTTTATAAATTACCCAGTCTTAGGTATGTCTTTATTAGCAGGATGAGAACAGGCTAATACACAGACCAACAAGGAGTAATGTGGTGAGGCTTTTCCTGCCTTGCTTTTTGAAAGAGGAAAGCGGTAAGATCAGAACAGATTATCACTAAAATTGGCAGGGGGAAAGTGTGGCACAGTCATTAGAAAAAACTGGACTTTGGAGACCATTTTAGGAAATCTTGGAATACTAGAACTGTTTGGGGCCACTTCCTTGGGTCATGTTTAAGTAAGATTTGCAGCAGCCCATAGATGACACACTGAAATTTAATCATTTATGGAATATTTTATAAAGGGGCAGTTTATAAATGCATAGTTGAAGTACAGGGAAACCACAAGGGATGGCACCACCCCCAGGGGCTAGTGATGGCAGGGGCAGTTATCTGCCCTGGTCTGAAGGGTTAAGAGGAGAGGAGGGAGCCCTCTCTGAACTGGAGACAGTGAGGTGTGTGTGCAGAAGGCCACCTGACGTGTCTGAGACCTTCCTTTGAGAGATACAGCCAGCCCTCAGTGACCCAGCAGGGAAGAAGCAAGGATAAACACCTGATTCCTTTTCTCCCTGCCTTCACTCTGTAATGAGTTTTGTCTGTTGGTCAAAACCAGAGACTCACAGAGTGCTTTGGCTGGGTCGGTAAAGACCAATCTCCAGGGACCAAAGAAAGTGGTGAAGGGAGGAGCTGGGTAAACAGAAGCTATCCAGCCTGGTTTTTATCTATCCAGTGCTGTACATAAGATGGTGCATTGAAGATGATTAAACACAACACAGTATTATAAGTTTTAGAGGACCAAATAATGTACTTTAAAACTAATGCAAATGTGATTTTTTTGAGGGCTCATTTCATGGTAACACTGTGCGGAGCTCTTAAGTCAAACATCTCTTTCAATCCTCCCAACAATCTAGGAAGATAGGTTATGGTCTCCATGTTCTCTAGTAGAAGAAACAGACTTTAAATATTTTGGTGACATTTTCAAGCAAACTACCATATACAGAGTCAGAGCCCTCAAACTGTGAACTGTATCCTTTTGGGGTTGCCTTTGTCCCCAAGAACCTCCTTGTCTTCTCTGGTCCTCATTTTTCAACATAGTCAAGAAAATATCTGTTTGTTTCATGACTGAGCATTCATGAGAGCCAAAAGGAAACAATGATTTATTAAAGTGTCTATGTCAGGAAGTTCTTATTGGCTGCTCCCGTTGTTAATTGAGTGTCTTGAAACCCTTCTGGTACTTTGTAATTAGTGCTCCAGGACAAAACATGCTGCTGCTTTTTTCTCATCCCCCTAAATTTTGCCATTTCAGCACAAAGGGAGCTCAGGTGCATCAGGAGCCCCAGCCTCCTGCGACTGGCCTGCATACATACAAATACCCATTCTAGGTGGTTTCCAAAAGGACTCCATTTCTATGGGAATATTTTCCATTGAGCTGTTTATGAACTTTCACTTAGTGATTAAAAAATTATTCAAAAGGAGGGCAATAGTAATAAACTTCCACTTTCCCTTTCACCAGCATATCTCAAAACTAAATTAATTATCAGCCTGTGTGAATAAAGTTTGTGTCCTGATAAATGTATTCCCTCAAGAATGCTCAATTCACCTTTCCCCAGGTCTCCAGCTCACACACTGCAGTCCAATTTCAAATTCTTCCGTCTCACCAGGAATCTCCAGTCTTGAAGCCCTCTCCTTGACCCCCTCCTTGGAGGGTGATGTGGTAAATCAAGTCAGCTCTCTGTGAATGTCTCATCATTCTCCACCTGCCACAGCAATTTTGCCCCCTCTGCTCTCCTCCTGGGGTAGAGTCTTTCCTTGTTAGGGCTTAACCCTTTAAACTAGTCTTCCCCTGCTGGTCCATGCAAGGAGCCTGTTCCAGCATTTGGTTCTTTCTTCTCCATCTTCTTCAGGTGTTCTCCTTCCTTCTTTAGGTCAGAAAAGAAATTCATGAAAAACACCATAAAATAAAATTTAAAAAAATCCATTTTCTACCTTTCTTGCAAGTGCTTTTATGTTTCTATGCATCTCCTCACATGGGATGCTCACATTCAGCCTTTGCTGCAACATTGTGCCTTCCTTTTTGAATGTTCTACCCAATTTTCTCCCGTAAGCCCTTCAACAGCTACCAGTGGCTTCCTAATGACCATTCACAGTGTATGCTTCTCAATCTCTGCAGCTTCCAACACTGTTGACTTTCTTCCTTTCCTACCCCAGCCTTGAAATAGGTATCCATGGCAAAACATTCAGTCCCTCCTCTTAACCTTGCTGTCTGAATGCTGTTGCTTGCCATTGGACTATTCTGGAACAGGAAGTATAGCATTCTAACAGCATGGTATATGAAGCCATATTTCCCTGAATCAACTTCTAGTTTTAGCACTTATTAGCTAATAAGTGTATGATCTTAGGCAATTTATTAGAAAAAAATTAATCTCAGTTTACCCAACTATAAAATGGAGATAATAATGCTTTGTAGGAAGGTATATGAAATAATTCATATAAACCAATTACACAAGCTCTGTAAAATAAGAATTTCTTCTTATTTTATAAATAATACTTATCTTATGAATAATAAGATGTTATTTATGCCAATAATATCTACAAGTTGACATTTTCCAATATTCTGCTTTTAGAACTGTATTAGGTTCCTATTGCTGTATTAAAAAATTACCCAAAACTTAGTGACTTAAAATACCACAAATTTATTATCATACATTTCTGGAGCTCCGAAGTCCTAAAAAATCTAAAGTGTCAGCAGAGCCATAGCGGAGAATCTGCTTTTTTGCCTTTTTCCTGTATCCCTTGGCTTAGGGACTATTCCCCCATGTTCAAAGCTGAATTTCCATGGCTTCAACTATCAGTTCTATGTGGAAGATTTTTTCTGATTTTCAGGCCAGTCTCGTATCCCCAGAGAAATCCATTCTTATCCCCCCAACTATTTGCCATTGAAAGTAATGGCAAAAACCACCATTACTTTTGCACCAACCTAGTAGTTGCAGGTCGTCTCCTTGTGGCTGCACTCCACACAAATACAAGTAAACGCATCACAATCCTATAACTAATTCTGTTCCTTGTCCTGATGAGCTTCCTTCTACAAATGGCCCTAATATTCCCTCCATTTCCCAATATTTATTGAAGGATGAAGAGTCTTTCTGTCAACTTTCAGTGAGAAGAAGTAAATAAAACAGCTTTGATGGATACCCCCATGAACCTGAGTGAAAGGGATACTCCTTTAAATCATAGTTATTTCATTTGCTAAGCATGGTGGCCCTGAGAATATGCCTCCACCACAGGGAACACGACTGACATGTGACCCCAGATGCTGTACTCTGAAGCCCATGACAGTATTTGGGCTGACGCTATGCTTTTTATTATCTTTCCTCACCAAAGACTTCAGCAAGGGAGGGATACTAAGGCAAATCTGTTTCTGGGAATCTTCGAACTCATTCAACAGCTGATCTTGGCTCCAGGGCTTCCATATGGCCTTGCAGGACCTTTCTTAGACTGCAGAGAAGTCCAGAACACTTTTTACTTAGCCTTCCTTTCCTCTCTCCTTCACTCAAGGTCAGATTTTCATCTCAGTTTGATAGCTCTCCCCGCTCCTCCCAGCTTCCTCCCCATTTTTTCTCACCCGGGTGTTTCCCCTAATAAAATAATTGGTCTTCAATTTTAACTTGCATTTGCTCCTCAGGAGATCTGAACTTATATGTTATAGTCTGAGTTTGGAGGGTTGAAGGGTCAAGACCTGATGGTGAAGCCCACTTCCTTTGAGTTCCCTGGATTCCAGGAAGACAGAATTTACAACTGCCAGTAAGGGAGCAACCAGACGATGCAAACTCCGTGGCACCAAGAAGAGAATGTGGGAGGAAAATGAGATGTTTTAGAAACAACAGAGGAATCTGTAAGACAGGGCTGCTGTGAGATGATGTCACACTTGACATAAATTGACAGTTAATTGCCTGGAGATGTGGGAACAGTTCAGGGGTGTGTGTATGAGAGAGATTGTGCATACCATGAACAATGGACACAAATATATATGCCTGCTTCTGTGTTGTGTGTCTCTCTGAATTAGTGTTCCCTGGTCCACTTCATATGATATTTCACCAGCACCTGGGACTGACTGTAAGGGGGAAATGGATTTGCTCATGGACCTTTCAGCAGAGGGAAAAATGGGTAGAAGCTTCTAGGAAGCGGGAATAATTTCATGTAAAGAGGGCTTTTCCTGAAGACACCTGATAGAGTGGGTAGCTGGAGGCATATCTGCCATTGATACAAGGACTTTCTGCCATGGGTGGGAAGCTGGACTGGGAAGCCCACAAGACCTTCCACCTCAGACAGTTGTATAAATTCAAAAGTCCCAGCAGTTTTCTAAACCTGGCAGGTCACCCGAATCACATGGGAGGCCATTAAACACACCCCAAATATTCTAAATTTGGATTTCAAAGGAAGGGCTTGAAAGGAAGAGCAAGGAACCTGGATAAAACTCTAAAACCTTCTTTCCCTTGCAATTGAATTAGCCAGCCTAATTTGAAAACCACACTGCTTTGTTGAACAAAATTCCCAGAACCACCCCAGACTTGAAGTATCATTCAGCTATGTCTTCACATGGGAAATGTGTTGTGCTATCAGAAATTGAATTGCTTGTTTCAATGTGTTTAAGACAATGTACCTCCGAATCTGGCAGGAATGAGTTTAAATTCTGACTCTGCTACTTATCATCTGAGTGATCTTGAATAAGATATTCAACTTCTCAGAACCTCAGATTTCTTCGCTGTAAAATAAGGATGGTAATGACACCTTTTTCCTAAATTTATTGAAATTATCAAGTGGGATAATGATAACAGTTAACATTCATTTTCAACTTGCTCTGTGCCAGTCACTATTTCAACTCATGTATTAGCTCATTTGTTTGTAACAACTGTCTGAAGAAGGTTCAGCTATGATTCCCGCTTTACAGATGGAAAGATTGAGGCATCAAGAGGTCACATAACTTGCTAAGGTTTGCACAACTAAACGGGATACAGCTGATATTTAAACCTAGGCAATTCAGTCAAAATCTACTTTTCAGGATAGTATGCTTTATACACACATACTATGCTATGTGTGTATAAAGCACTTAACCCAGAGCTTGGAACACACTATGTGCTCCATAACTGTTAGCTAATGTTATAATCACTGCTTTTACCCTGGGACTTACAGTGAATTGTCACAACTCTCCAGCATCTGCAATATTCCTACTTAGCTGCTTGCAAAGCCAGAACACCTGTGTCTTCATGCCCTCTCCTTTTTGTGCCCAGCCCCTGTCTCAGTGATGAGCAGGACAGCATGCATGGATCATTAACTTACTGAGACTGAGAATGTCAAATTCAAGACCTGTTGAATAAGGTCAGTAAGTAATAGTAGTTGCTGTATTTCTCATAAGTGTTGAAAAGGAATCCTTACAGAAAGAAAATCCTTACAGAAATACATTACTTTAATCCTAATGTATTTTGACTTCTTCAGGATGCACAGGTGTCCAGGGAACTGTAGTGTCAGTATCTCTGAGACCTTAGGAGAACTTCTTTTGAATCTAAAGGAGGGGGAGTTGAAAGGCATCTCTATTATAGCAAAAAGAAATTAGAGGGCTGATTCATCCTATTCTGTAGGGAAAGCAGAACTCTGCTCAGAGATCTTGAAGTAAGTAAAACATGGTAGTTACTTTTGGAGGAAAATAAAGTACCATCGAATGTAGAATCTGATGGTTTCAGTGAAGGTAATAAATGGTGCTTTGATGACAACTATATTCATTAGACGTATTTGTGGCTTTCCTCCTCCTTTCTCTTGCAGATAAATTCTCTCTCAGGCCCTACAGAGATAGGTGCGTGGTTTTAGAGATCGTCAGATCTGGGTTTAAGATCACTTTTGCCACTTCCCATATGCGAGATCTTGGGCAGGACCCTCACCTTCTCTGAACCTTGCCTTCTTCTTTCTGAAATGTTGGTAATTGATATGGTTTGGATATTTGTCCCCATCCAAATTTCATGTTGAATTGCAATCCCCAGCATTGGAGGTGGGACGTGGTGGAAGGTGGCTGGATCACTGGGACAGATTTCTCCTAAATCGTTTACTACCATCTTCTTGGTACTGTTCTCATGATAGTGAGTGAGTTCTTACGAGATCTGGTCGTTTAAAAGCACATAGCACCTCCTTCTTTGCTCTGTCTTGCACCTGCTCTGGCCATGTGTTGTGCCTGCCTCCCTTTCACCTTCCACCATGACTGGAAGCTTCCCGAAGCCTCCCCACTAGCAGAGCAGACAATGGCATCATGCTTCCTGTAAAGCCTGCAGAACCATGAGCCAATTAAACCTCTCTTCTTTTTAAACTACCCAGTCTCACCTACTTCTATATAGTGATGTAAGAATGGACTAATACAGTAATACTCTTACACTTATTATAGAGATGTTGTGGGACAAAGTAAGACAATTGTAAACACAATCTGTGCCTGCAAGTTCAGCCAGGCACTCTGCAGAGATTAATACTGTCCCTAGGATGCTGTGAATTTTCATATTGGTACGTCTGAGCCTGAGTAACACTTGGCAACCAGAGTGAGCCCCAGAACTGGCTCATGTGGAGGTCAGTGACAAGCCTTTGACATTTGATGCAATCAAAACCAAGCCGCTTTGTTTAAAATGCTCATCAAATACCTACCATGCACACTGTGTATATAAAAGTCATTGTCACAAAAGCCCTTTTTCAGAATCTCTAGCTTGCCATTTCTCTCAGATTTCTTATTGTCCTCTGGGTCAAAAACACTGCAAAATTTCATTCCTTTACCACAACAAGCTTTTATTTCTGGTGTACACACCCGAGTGTTATCTGGAATGTGGCTGCTCTAAGCTGGGCCTCTGCTGGATTTAACTCTAGACTATTGGTTGAGCTAAGGTCTTCTTCCTGTGTCTCTTATTTTTCTAGGGATAGCAGAAATGAAAGAGGCAAGTCCAATCACACAAACATATCTCAAGCCTTTGCTTGAACTACATCCAATAGTACCTGCTGGTCAAACCAAGTCACAAGGATAACCCAACTGTAAGACCATGGCAAGGTGATGAATGTCTACAAATACCGCAAATGGGTGAAGAATTGAGACCATATCTCATTCTATCATACCTGGAACTCCAAATTTCCCAGTTCTTTTAAACTTTTATGAGTTAGGTACTTTCAAGTTGTGTAGGACAGACTCACCTGGTTTGGGTGAGTTAAGTCTATGGAAAGGGTACAGAAAACATGTGAGGAAACACTTATCCCATCTATTCCATCTTATCTTGATGGAATTAGAATTTAGGGATTCACTTTTCAGGGACAAAAAGTATTCAGGAAAGTGCCTGACACAAAATGGCTACTCAGGAAATGTTTATGGAGAGGACATGTGAATCAGTGAGGAGCGGCTGTAGCACTGGTCACCTTGCCGTTTTCCCAGAAGTAGCCTCCATTGCTCCCTCCTCTGTGGTCTTCAATATTCTCATGATTCAACTTCCCTGTCTTCTTTGGTTCTTCCAATTACTGCTGTATCCCTTAAAGTCGCCCAAAAGGAAGGATTCTGTTGCATTAATTAGCTGTCTTTCTATCTACTGGGCAGAGATCTTATGATATGCTGCCTCATTGGCATGAATCAGCCAATTTTTGTTTTGTTTTGTTTTGTTTGTTTGTTTGTTTTTGAGACTTTGAGATGGAGTCTTGATCTGTCTCCCAGGCTGGAATACAGTGTCACGATCCTGGCTCACTGCAACCTCCTCCTTCTAGGTTCAAGCAATTCTCCTGCCTCAGCCTCCTCTGTAGCTGGTATTACAGGCCCCTAAAACCACGCTCAGCTAATTTTTGGATTCTTAGTAGAGACTGAGTTTCACTATGTTGACCAGGCTGGTCTCAAACTCCTGACCTCAGGTGATCTGCCCACTTTGGCCTCCCAAAGTGGTAGGATTACAGGCATGAGCCACTGTGCCAGGCCATGGATCAGCCAGTTTTAAAAGGCTTCTTTTTAAGTTGCTGGTCACTGGTTCAATCGCAAAGAGTGTAAGGACCATGCAAGGAATTCGCTATGGCTGCATTCTTCAGCAAGGGTCTGTGGGTTTTGCTATTGCTTAGAGACTCAAGGGTTTTGTGTTGGGTTGCCCCATCTCTTGCTTTATGATTCTGCCTCTTGGGATTTGGAAAGGTAACCTGGATCTAGCACAGAGAGGTCTTTCTCCCTTTGAAGTGTTCATCATGATCTGATGAGTCAATAGTGCCTCGTCTCATTGTTTGCTACACTAGCTGGCTGGAACACTACCCTCCCAGCAGAGCACTCCCTGCCAGAGCATGATACTGCCACTGCCAATTGAAGCACAGCTATGTTTTTACATCTTGTAGCAATAACCCTCCTTCCTCAATCATTGAAGACTGATCAGCTGGGCCAAAACCAAAGCAATATAACCCAGGGTCGTGTGTGTACATGCATATGTGGTGTGTGTGTGTGCACATATGCATGTAGTGTATATGTATGCACATGTATGTAAGAACACGCACACACGTGTTCTTTTTAATATAAAGAAATGCCTTTAGAGAATGAAATGCACTGGGGGCATCTGAGGTGAGGAGACTTGAGGGAATGTTTTTTGTTTTTTTTCTTGGCAAATCAGTGAAAGATGGGCAGATAAGTATGGTGAACCCCTAGTGTGAAGTAGAGAAATTGGAGGCTGGAGTTATAGAGGCAGATCTTGAAGAACGTGGAAGCTTCTAGAAGAGCTGAAAACGTCCATAGACTGAGTAATCGGCCAGGCACAGTGGCTCACACTTGTAATCCCAGCACTTTGGGAGGCTGAGGCGGGCAGATCACCTGAGGTCGGGAGTTCGAGACCTGCCTGGCCAACATGGTGAAACCCCGTCTCTACAAAAATACAAAAATTAGCTGGGCATGTTGGTGGGTGCCTGTAATCCCAGCTCCTCTGGAGGCCCGAGACAGGAGAATTGCTTGAACCCGGCTGGCGGAGGTTGCAGTGAGCCAAGATCGCACCACTGCACTCCAGCCTGGGAGACAGAGTGAAACTCCAACTCAAAAAAAAAAAAAAAATGCGAGTAATGAAGGGCAGATTCAGGACTGGGACTGGATGCTCACTCAGTAGGTTGCTGTGTCCCACAAGGTAGGAGGTGTTCTGTGGGTGAAAGGCAAAGACAGAGAGGACATCAGGTCAGAACATTCCAAGTGAGACTCTACGTTCCTTGAAGACTCCATTGTCTCATTTCTTTTTATATCTCCAGTGCCAAAGACCTAAGTGAGCCCTCTGGATATTAGATAAATAAATTAACTTATTAAAGGATGAAAGAGTGAACTACTAAGTTAATTCGAAATTGAAATATAGGGTAAGGCCTGCACTTACACAGAGAAAATAAACTTTCAGAAATGTACAAAGCAGACAAAGGGGAGACGGAGAGAGAGAATGAAGACTGAATGGGTATCCAACTGATACCTGGAACATGGCAGTGTGAGTAGCTGAAAAAGTAAAAGACCTCAAGGAATGGGGCTGTCTGTGGGGACTATATTTATGTTGACATCACTCACAAGTACAAGTCTGCATCCCTGGGTGTCCTCAGACAAGCATATAGTTTGCATATCGTATTACCTTTTGTGTTAGTAATCACTGATTTTGAATCTTAGCTGACTGTGGAGGTGCTGTTCTGCCTTTGACATGGCAGTGTGAGCTGGAAAGGGATGGGGAGGTGAAGAAGCCACATGTCCCAGGAATATCAGGATCCTATAAACTTTTTCTGGGTAAGGCAATAGCAAGAGTGACCAGCAAAGTGGTGCCTGAAAGCTGGGAATCCAGTCATGTCAATTTTCTTGTTTGTTTCTCTCTGACACCTTCTCTAGGCCCAGAGCCTAGATGAGGCTGTGTGGACCAGTGATGCAATGGAGACTTTAATTTTCTCGATTAGTGCAGAGGACAAAGAAATCTCAGCAGTCATGCTGTATTCAAGGTGCAGGGTATTGCCTGCTTCTGTTCTCAATGCTGGCTCTCGTAGCTTAACCCACCTATCCAGAAGTGACTTGTTTTCATCCCCGTCCTGGCCAGTGACTCTTTAACCAAGCAATGTGATTTACATTTAGATGTTAGTTTAATCCCTTTGTTTCTTAACGAAGCTGCCCTTGTTAAAATCCCTGGGATCTAATTATAGAAATTCTCTCTAGCCCCACGTCTCCGTTCAACAACTGCTTAGCAAATTTCTCATCAGTCCCATTTTTTTTTTTACCAGCTCCCCTCAATAGCCATTTCTTGTCTCCAAGGTTTTTTGAAGCCCAGAGGCTTTTCTTGTCAGGCAATTCTCTTATTTCAGCCCTGCAGTGAAATATCCATATACTGTATCACATCATGATTTTTTTTTTCTCTGCAACCTCTCCCTTCCCCCTGAAACAACTTACCTTTATCTGTGTTCCAACCGCAATCTCTTGTGTCTAGAAGTCAGAGAGCCAACTGCCAATCATTCTAGAATTCAGCATTTTCAAAGTTCATCTTTGAGATGGATAGCCTCTTGTTCTGCAGAAAAGCAAGGATCCTAGAAAAAACATGCAAACTGCATTTCAAGGAGGATGGCATCATCTTTATGTTTCCCTTGGAATGACTCAGGAGTGAGGAAACAGGAATACATTACTGTGGTTCCCACTCATCTTGGCCTACCAATCTCTCCCATCTTTCTAGGTACAGCCCATCTTGTGATGGGCTGGGACCTGGGTCCCTCCTAGACTTACGTTCAGGATTTCAAATAACTTGGATGGCAGTCTAGCCAAGGAAGCCAAAAGTTTCCATATCTTCCTTGTCGTTTGTGTGGGTTTTTTGGTTTGGGGTTTTTTTTTTTTTTTTAGAGACAGAGTCTCACTTTATCACCCAGGCTGGAGTGCAGTGGCACAATCACGGCTCACTGCCGCCTTGAACTCCTGGCCTCAAGTGATTCTCCCAACTCAGCCTCCTGAGTAGCTAGAATTACAGGTGCATGCCACCAGGACCAGCTATTTATTTATTTATTGTAGAGGTGGGGTCTTGCTATGTTGCCTAGGCTGATTTTGAACTCCTGGTCTGAAGTGATCCATCTTGGCCTCCAAAGTACTGGGATTACAGGTGTGAGCCACTGTGCCCCACAGTATATCTTTTTAAAATGAAGACTTTCTTATCAGATTTCAGCACCAAGGCTCATACATATGTTGACTCAAGAATTAAAGGGCTTCAGTTTCATGTGCTGGCACTAATCAATGGCTCTGGTTTGAGAACAATTTTGAAACCATACTCGTCTCATTGGAAAAGAGGGCAGTAGTGGTGCCTACCAGAGATAGGGCATGAGGAAGCAGTAGTAGCATCCCTGCCATGCACCTGCCATCCTTGATTTGATAAAGTCCAGAAGCACATCTGATCACACCATCTTGCACAATGGCCTTCTCCCTAGCAACAGTGACAACTTAGATGGCCTGGAAAACTATTTCAAACTAATAGCAACCTGTCTACCAAGAGTGCATTATTAATGACACATTCAACTGAAAAATTGATCACACATTCTTAGGTATTACATGCGTCACATTTGCAATAATTTTGGTTTTTACTGCTGAAAGGCAAATTTAAGGTAAAAATCAAATACTTTAAAAGTATATATCTTAATATGCCTTCCTCTTAACATTCATCTAGTAAGGGGGGAGATGTAGAATTTTGATGTAAATTGGCCAGCCTTATGTTGATTTATCTTTAACACAGATTTCAACTCCTTCACTTCAGTTGCCATGAACTGCAAGGCCCTTTTTCAGTCTGGCTTTTCATCTTTTTCCTGCCCAAGTCCAATTTAGCTCCTATAAAACAACCAGACTACTGCAATCCCTCATCTCACGGCAACCTCCAGGACATAATATATAAAACTTACCCTCGACATGTGGGTGGGTCAAATCAGTGATCAAAGGGCAAGTCATGATCTGAAAGCATGGTAATCTCAAGCAACTGCTGATGTGAACATTGCGCGTGGCACAGTGAAACTCAAAGGACTCCTGATTTTGGCAATAAAAACGATTGTGTCTATAAACTGAGAGAATTATAGAAGTTTGAGCACAGCTGATCTTAGCCTTGAACATAGTTGAGGAAGAGGGAAGGAGAAATTTAAAACTTTAATTCTGCCAATTTAACAAAACCGCTTCACATCATTATCTAGGATGAGAGTGATATACAGAAATTTACCAGAACTTTTTCCATTAATCAAAAAGAAGGTAGTGAATGAGATGGAGGATCAATCATGTCAAAAATTTCAGAAAGGGATGAGGAAATAATTTCTAGCAAATTATATAATAAAAGTATGTTTCCCCTGAAAGGAGCATTGAGGAAGAAGAAGAGTATTTCGTAGAAGTGAAACGGCGCTGATTAACCTCATTAAGGACATGACTTCCTCATACTTTAATAGGAAGTGGTAAACTTCAGAATGAGACCAGCACTATGTTGAAGTATGTCCTAGTCCAGCCTCTGTTGTGAGCTAGCTGGGAAAGCATGGCCTTATCTGTTTCAGTATCCTTATTTGTGAAATGAAGAGCTTGGCCTGAAATCAGCAGCTCTCAAATTTTCGTGGGCATCAGAATCACCAAGGATGTTTGTAAATGTTTTTAAAAGTCAATTTTCAAGACTCCATTAAATGGAGATTTTGATATATACAATCAGAGTTAAATATGTGTATATATAAAAAATATCTTTAAGCTAGAGTCTCTTATCAGTGAGACTTTGGGCTCTACGTTCAGAGAGACTGGTTTACAACCAGTCAAGGGGCAGGGTGGGGATAGAATTCAGAACTTTAGAGATAATCTAACATTCTCAGAGACTAGAATTCTGCAGTGTTCTGGAACAATACCCCAAGGTCAAAAAGCTTTAACTAAATGTTTGTATGATCAATAAATTGGTCTGATTTAAAATTAGCCTATAAAGACATTTTTTAAAGCAAATGCTTAACTTCAATACTACATGACAAGAGGGTGATATACAAAAAAAAGTTACTATATGGTTCTTGGCATCAAGCAGATTAAAGTCTACTTTGAAATAAAGACCATAATAAGTAGTTGACCCCATAAAAATTAAGCAATAATGGGAAGAAGTTCAGAGGAACAGAAAATCAATTCATGCTGAGATGATAATCAAATTATTGGTAAAAATGAAGATGCTGGTTAGGCATGTCCTTGGCTAGAGAAGGGCTCAGGCTTGCAGGTTTAATGACCTTTAGCTGAGACCACCCCACGTGTCCATCTGCCTCAGGATACTCTAAGTCTCGTGGCTGAAGCAAAGTCTTCCTTAAACAGGGCTTCCATTGGGCCATGCCAGCTATTTTGTTTGCTTGTTTCCTCAAGACTTACCAGGCCCTATCTTCTGATTCCACCTTTGATCTTAGGTAGGTTAATTCAGTTAATATATTACTAATAACTGTCTACACTCTTTCTGCCCTCGATATCTGTTTCCTTCTGCTAACATTTTATGACTATTCTTTGTGGGTTAATTTCACATTTTATCTCCCGAAGGCAGCCCAAGTTCCCTCCTTTCCAGATGTCTTGGGCTCTCCCACCGTAGAGCATTGGTGCTGCCTATACTGTTGTTCTTGATTTCAGAGAACGTTCTACATCTTAGATACTTACGCTTATTAAACTACTGATTTAAGTTGTTGCAGGTTTTGAGTTACCGCTGGCTTTTGACTCAGTTGAAGAAAACAAAGAATGGTCCAGGGTGAGAGAGGTGTGTAAATTGACTCCGTGAGGACTCTAGGAACTGATCTTTGACTTCCTCGCCAGCCTCTTTGCCAAGCCCAAATTCATCATCATTGTGAAGTAGCATTGAGCCATGTTTAAAGAAGTTTTCTAGAAGAATTTATTTTGGATTAATAGCAAATAATTGCAGCTGAGTCAGCATTAAAGACATGTTATATCAGACTGTGTCTGGTAGTTCAGAGGATGCTGCTTCTCGGATGGGACTTAGCTGAACATGTGTTACACCTCTGGGGAAGTGTCTACAGCATTGTACCAAAAAACACAGAAAACAGGCCACTGAAACAAACACCAGCAGACATAGCATTGGCAGGATCTAACAAGCAGGTTTTCCTGAAATGTCATTTTGACAGGGTTATAGTCAGGTGGAATCTCTTAAGTGCAGTGTTCACCTGGTGCTTCGTTCTTTGGTGCACAGAGAGGGGGCTGCAGAGGATTAACATGGAAGAAGGAAGCACTCCCCCTCCGTTGTTACCCCTCCCTGCAAGATCCTGAAGCCCTGATTCTTTCCCCATCATTATATCCCTTTTCAGGAACGGAAATGTCTTCTGCAGAGCCAGCCCATTCCCTCTGGTGCTGGTCTCAGGGGAAGTACAGCATCTGGCTCCCACTCTCCATCTAATTACCCATCTGTTTGTGGGGAGGGAAGGGATGTTCTATTCCCCTTCTCTTCCCAAACATTTTAATGTGCTGATGCATGAAGACGACAGCAGCTGCACCTCAGAACCCATCCTTTGTGCATCACACTCACTGGCTTAGCTTTTCTGTTCAGTTCTTGGATGGGCCTCTTTATAGCTAGAGACCCACGTCTCTAACTCCTCCTCATCATGACTTAATACACCCTGGCCCTTGCATTAGACTGCTCCAGATTCCATGTTGCTCACTGATTCAGCATCATCAAGCCTCAGCGGGGTGCCTGAGACCCCCTACCTTTAGGGAGGGGCAGGGATTTCCCTGCTCTGCTCTTGGCCTAGGGCTTCTATCAGCTCCAGCAAAGAGACCATGGAGAGCGTAGCCTTTCATCGTAATCTCCCAACCTTTACTCAACTAATGGCCCCTTTGGTTATCTCTCTCTCACTCTGGAAGCCATGTTTAGAAAGAGCTGATATACTGAACAAATTGCACTTAATAAATATTCACTTATTTTCCCTCTTTTTAAAAATTAATCAAGTTCTTTGTAAGGAAGAAAAACGTATTAGTCTTTGACAAATGAAACTACCAATCTACATTGATATCTACGTTGATAGTATTCAAGCCCCAAACAAACACTTCTTAGCTGGCTCAGATGATCTGGTTAAGGGGAACTTTGTCAGTTTAGTTCAGCTTTGTGAAATACTGAAGCATTTCAGACCACTATTAATACCTGAGTAAAGTGGTTAAGAGAATAACTTTGGATGCAGAGACAGATGGGTTTCATTTGGCCACATACTAGTTACATGACTTTGGGCAAGTTTCTGAACTTGATGCGGCTCCATTTCTTCATGGGTAAAATTGGGGTAATTATACTATTGATCCTGTAGGATTATCCTGAAGATAGAATGCATAATGTTTACAAAGCACTTGGTACAAAGAGGCATAAAGGAAGAAGTGAGTAAATGTTAACTGCTGCTATGTTTATTGCCATCATTTTAATCATCACTATCAATTATCATCACAACCCAAGTGGCTCAGGGATGGAGAGACCCCAACTAGGACCCTCTCTCCATTCTAGGGGAAACATTTATTCAACTCAACTGTGGCCAGAACTCATAGTGAATCCCACTATAGTGATCCTCCGTTTTGCAACAGCAGATTTTGCTGGGCACGTGGTCACTCAGCTAAAGACTGCTTTCTCCAGCCACCTTGCATCTAGGTATGGCCGTGGAACTGGGTGATGGCCAATAAGACATGAGTGAGTGTGATGTTACCACATTAATCCATGCCTTTGAAATTTAAGAAATCTATTTTCCCTTCCTGTTTTTCTCTTCTTCAGCTGAAACACAAGCATGGTGGTGAATCATCTTGAATTAAGCTGAAAAGGGTAACATGGAAGAGATGGCATGGCAACAGGATGCATTCCCAATACCATCAAGCCTCCCTTCCAATTCTGGACTGCCAACCTAGACTCTTAAATAAGGGAGGAAAAAAGTCCTTTTTGCTTTAAACTACTGAATCTGATATCACCTATTATAACACCATGGTGTATCGTAAAAACACACCAAACTACTCTTTTCAAAATAGATGTGCTACTTCTCCCCAGTTATACAACTTCTGGAAGCACGAAGCCACTGCATTCCCCCACCCAGCTTGTCATGGTTTACTTCTGATTGGATATAACTAGATGATAACAGGGATCACGCTGCATCCATTGAGGAGAAAGATGATTCAACCCTCTCGCGGGCTGCTGGGGAATCGATATCGTTTAATTATGAGAAAGTAAACTGTGTTTACATTTTACACAGTGGCAAGAGGAAGGTCAAATCACAATCCTCATACCCTTTATCAAAACCATGCATCGCTGTTTGTCAAGTGAGATTCAAAATGGGATGAACTTGGAGAGTTCCCATCTTCCCGTTTTCTCCCTTGTTTGTTCATATGGCTGTGCTTTACAAGATTAAAAGGCTTACCGGGCAAAAGCATAGCAGAAGGAAGTAAAACCTTCGGGCAGATGAAATAATTCTTCCATTTTAGGAAAAAAAGGCAATTAGTTATTTGAGGTTTTCTGGGTGGGGCAGTGAGTAGAAGGTCATTATGTCCCTTTCCTGTTGTATATCGAAAATCAGTTGAGAAGTAATGAAAATGGTAAGAAAAAGAAAAAAAAGAGTAAACCCTCTTCCTCTCCCAGTGGCCTCTACCCCATGACTCATCAGCTTCCTGAACTGGAGCAACACTGAGCTTTATGACTACAGAAATGTCAGCTCTGAGCACAGTGCATACTTCTTTGTGTGAAGATCTTAGGCAGCTGTGCAAAAGCCAGCCCAGGACCCAGCATGGTCCTGCTTTATCTCTCTGCCTGGCTAGTCTCCATGTTCGTTAGAAATGTGTGATTTCTTGACAAGCACTCTTTGGATTTGCTGCAGAGTCAGGTCATACATTGAAATCAGCAAAAACATTAATGATAGCAACAACAAAAACAGTCTTGTTTAAGTTTTACATCTTATAAGGGGGCAATGTTAGCCTTGTAATACAAATGAGGTAACTGCAACTTGGAAATATTAGGAAATTTATTTAGGATATCTTAGAAAATCATAATGAGAGTGATGATGATGACGATGGTAGTGATGATGGTTATGGTAATGATAACTATAGTGATGGTGATGATGATGGTGATGGTGGGGGTAATGGTGATGGTGATGGAGGTGATGATAGTGATGGTGATGGTGGTGATAGTAATGATGATGGTGGTGGTGATGATGATTCTAGTGATGGTGATGCTGATGGTGATGATGGTGATGATGATTATTGTGGTAATGATAATTACGATGGTGATGGTGATGATGATGGTGGTGATGATGGTGATGGTGGTGATGATGATGATGGTGATGGTGATGATGGTGATGGTGGTGATGATGATGATAGTGATGGTGATGATGGTGATGGTGGTGATGATGATGATGATGATAGTGATGGTGATGGTGGTGATGGTAATGACGATGGTGGTGATGATGGTGATGGTAGTGATGGTGATGCTGATGGTGGTGATGGTGGTGATGATGGTGATGATAGTGATGGTGATGATGGTGGTGATGTTGATGGTAGTGATGATGATAATGATGGTAATGGGTGGTAAAGATGATAATGCCTTACTCTAGGCTAGATATTGTGCTAAATATTTCACTGACAAGCAAATATGTAAACTCACAGTGCTCAGTATTGTGATTGACCCTAATACGTTTTCACTAATTGTTGGCTTCAGGGCTAGGACTAGAGTGAGGTGAATGAGGTACTCTCTTTGGGTCAAAATGTAAAGGGATACGAAAAATCTTAGTAATTAAAGTAAATAATATTTAATGCAATATTTTATAAAAATAAAAATTAGTGCAAAAATCCATGGTAAACAAAATGTCAACATTTTAAATAAAGGTTCTGTACATGCACAATATATTCTATTTACCTTCCCCTAATCCCACTCAGATGTCTCAGCTAATGGCAATCTTATTTTATACTTGATGAAACAAGCCTGAGCCCAAGTTGTTCTTATCCCCATTTTATAGATGAAAATACTGCGAACAAGAGATTTTTCCACAGTCACATAGCTAATATATGGAAAAGCTGGGATTTGAGCTCAGCTATATCTAACATAGAAGTTCAGCAGTCTATCTGGCTTCTAAGGTAAGTTTCTGTCACAACATTAAATATTCAGTATCATTTTCTGGGCTATTTTTAAATGGTAGGGGGTCAAAGAGATTAACTACCAGTTGCAGCTCTTATCAGGCCAACGATATCAGCTAAGGTGAATCTGATACTAGTAGAACTCTAAGAGTGTGCATTTATTAAGTCACTCATATAAATAATATATTTAACCTACTTAGAAACTCTGTATAGAAGATATCAGTGTTGTATTTCATAAATAGAGAAAGAGAATCTCAGAGTTGAGCACTCACAGTCATGGTCAATTCATGGCAGAGTTGGTGACCAGCTCAAATTTTCTAGGTTGACATAATCCTGTCCTTTCTATGGCTTCAAAGCCATCCACGTTTGTCTCTTGATCCTGGAACTTTTTATATTTCGTCATACAGACCTTCCTAAGATCCTCACTTTGCTTGTATCATTTTCCCTAGAATAACTATTTTCTAAAACGCATTAATGCATTGATTTTAATAACATCTTGTGTCTTATGTAATTTTAAAAATCAGCATATATTAACTGAAGACATTTTGACAAAAGAGAAAGAAAGAACATAGCAAAAAAGCATTTCCAACTTTCATAAATAAGCAAGAGTATCATTTTGGTGAAGTTCTTTTCTATTTTGTTTTGTTTTGTCCTGTTTTTGTATAGTGACATGTAACTTTTTTTTTTTTTTTCTGGACAGCCTGTACTCTTGGTGATAATAATGCATGATGATAAAACAAATGAGATCTCACTACTAGACTTTTCTGTCCAGGAAATACTCTTGACTTCATCTGTCCTCACCTCTGCTTGGACCTTGTTCCATCCAATACCTCATGCCACTCTCAGCTTTCCAGTTTAGATCCTTCTCTTGGGTCATTCTCCTCTGCTATGAATTAGCAGACATTGGTCTTGTCCTCTGACAAGTAGTTATCAGCACTTATTCGTAATTGGATTTAGTATGTTCCATATCCTTAGAATAACATATACATATAAGCAAAAATTAAATATAATCTTAGGGGTTTCACAGGCTCCCCTACATCTCATTCATGTACCCCTTAAGCCTAACTTAAGAAACCCTGCCACGTAATTTCCCCTTGATCCTTTTTTTTTTTTTTTTGCAGATACTGCCCCCTCTCATTTTTAACTTTCAACAACACTTTTCTTGATAAAGAAACTTTCATTCTCTGCCGCTGTAATTTTCCTTACGCACATGAATATTTATCTTAATCAAGTTTCTCCTCCCAAGAACATCCCTTCAGAGACCAAAACGCGTATTCTTCCAGGTTCCATCAGCAGAAACTTTCCTTCATTTGACACTTGAAGTCCATCGCTCTGGTGAAAGCATCCCTCTTCTTGTTTTTCATTATGTTACATTCTTTGGACTTGCCCTCTTATCTATGTACCTTGTAACTTCCATTTAGCCCTCTTTTCTCTTTCAACTTCCTTATTGTAGATACTTCCTAATGTTACTAGCATTTAAGTTGTTTTTTTTTTCCTCCCTCCTTTGTCAGTCCCAAATCTCCTATGGCTCACCTGTTGGTGCACATAACCTTAGGGAGGTGATTTGAAGAAATTTTACCGAAATGTTGTATGACAAACTCCAGATAACAGGATTTAAGAGAATACCACTTGTTCTTACCCCTTCAATTCTCTTAACAGGGAAGAAATATCATAGCCACATAACACATGTTTATATATATAGATATGCCCTTACATCAAAATAAATTCTTGATGATTCCAAGATACGTGTTCAAGGCAACCATAAAACACTGGAAAAAAATCAATCAGAGGTGAATTTTTTCTTATCTTATGGTCAGGCAGAGTTTAAGCATGTCACCAAAAGTTAAAATAAGCTGAAAATTGATGTCATTGGCTACATAAAATTTTAATGCTTCTGTACAATAAAAACTGTATAAGTATTAAACAAATGACATGTTTAAAAACACAGTTTGCACTATATATTCCGAAGGG
The DNA here is from genome assembly GCF_029289425.2 of Pan paniscus. Taxonomy (NCBI): domain Eukaryota; kingdom Metazoa; phylum Chordata; class Mammalia; order Primates; family Hominidae; genus Pan; species Pan paniscus. The sequence goes on from NC_073267.2 coordinate 92,750,998, forward strand.
CAAGGACCCCTCTCCAGCAGCTGTCGTCCAGCACATATTTAACGTTTCCATATATCTCTCTCCTCATCAATAAGATGAGGCTAATGACGCTGCCTCTGCGGTCTTTCTAAGAAGCAGATGGGATAAAAGAGTGTGCACCGGTAGCTCTAAACCCGGGACAATTTCACCCCCTGAGGGCATTTGGCAGTGTCTAATGACATTTTTGGTGGTCATGCTGGGGGATGCTGTTGGCATCTTGTGGGTAGAATTCAGAGATGCTGTTAAACATCTTGCAATGCTTAAGACATCCATGCAGAACAACAACAACAACAACAACAAAATATCCTGCCCAAAATGTCAATAGTGTTGTGGCTGAAAAACCCTGGTCTATACAGGGTGGAGGATGTTGCGGAGCGTTTGGTACCTGGTAAGTGCTCAGTAAATGTCAGTCATTTTTACATCTTATTGGGCAATTCTATGTAAATGCCTTGTCCCTAGGAATATCCACAGGTTTAGCTTATTATTATTATTATTATTTTTTTTGAGACAGAGTTTTTGCTCTTGTTGCCCAGACTGTAGTGCAAAGCTGCAATCTCGGCTCGCTGCAACCTCCACCTCCCAGGTTCAAGCAATTGTCTTGCCTCAGCCTCGCGAGTAGCTGGGATTACAGGCGCCCGCCACCACGCTCAGCTAATTTTTTGTATTTGTAGAGAGACAGGGTTTCACCATGTTGGCCAGGTTGGTCTCACTACTGACCTCAGGTGATCCACTCACCTTGGGCTCCCAAAATGCTAGGATTACAGGTGTGAGCCACCTCACCCGACCCCAAGTTTGTCTCTTTTTTCTCTTTTCTTTTTTTGTTTTGTTTTGTTTTGTTTTGTTTTTTGAGAGGGAGTCTCGTTCTGTTGCCCAGGCTAGAGTGCAGTGGCGCAACTGCAAGCTCCGCCTCCTGGGTTCATGCCATTCTCCTGCCTCAGCCTCCCAGGTAGCTGGGATTACAGGTACCCGCCACCATGCCCGGCTAATTTTTTGTATTTTTAGTAGAGACAGGGTTTCACCGTGTTAGCCAGGATGATCTCAATCTCCTGCCCGAATGATCCGCCCGCCTCGGCCTCCCAAGGTTCTGGGATTACAGGCGTGAGCCACCACGCCTGGCCATTTATCTGTTAAGGAGAGAACGTGACTTGAGGGACAGCTTACTCATTCTATGCCTATTTGCTTTTCTCTCTTTCCTCAGCGCTTTTCACTCTCAGCTACGCCTTCCAAACCTCAGCTGATTTTACTACCATTCAGATGTATCACTTGTCTCCTGAAAAACACATAGCGCTTCCTTTGTGAATTCTTACTGCTCTACTTACCTGCTTTTAATCTGTTTATGTGAGAATGTTGTCAAGATCTTCTAGTAGACCGTAAGTCCCTTGAAGAAAAAGATGACTTTATATTTATTCCAAAAAACCCCTGTGGTGACCACACAGCATAGAAATCTGCACAGAGCGGGCAAGTAACTTACGTTTGCTTAGCAATTCCATCTTCTTAAGTCGTTCTTGCAGTTGAGAATGCATTTCTAGCCTTCTATTGGAACCGCTTAGCACAAGTAATGTTGCATTGGTGTGAATTCCTCCAACCCATTTAAATGAGTTTATTGTGCATTCAAGTGAGGGTTACTAGCATGTTCAAGCAAATAGTGACCAATAATGATAATGGATATTTTTTCATCTCTTCCTGCTCCAATGGGCCAGTATTCAAAATGCCATTGCTCACATGAAAACGGAGCTGCCAGACCGTGTCCAGGGCCTCAGCCAGGGAGCTGCCACTTTCATTTTAATTTAAGAAAAAGAGAAATTGACTGGGAGGTATTTATGTAAATCAGTAGAGTTCTAAGGAGTTATCTGGCAGCCATGTTAATGGATGTGCCACTCTGAGAAGCGAATCTCACATTTTGCTTCTCTTGTCAGAAGGGGTTCTGTGTGGCCATTTACACCTACGGATGATTGGCTCTGACCCAGAGGACATTTGATGTAAAGGATATTTTGTGCATGTCAATGAGTCCTGTCCAGGTGGTGGGATCCAGGCTCGAGACACATGTTGGAGAAGATCACTTTTGACTGCTAGGGAGCTACAGGAAGCCTTTCCAAATGGGCAGAATGTGCAGTTACTATCTCAGTCAATTTGTCTCAGGAGAGCTGTACACCTCAGGAACATCATATCATAGAAAAGGGAAGACAAAAAAGGAGCTCACCTTAAAAGTTCCAACCACATTCCAGGGACTGTTTGTATTTGACTCATTCATTTATTCAACAAATGTGAACTGAGCACTTCAACGTGCCATACTGTCTTCTAGGCACTGAAGATACAACAGTGGATATGATGGGTTGAATGTGGGCCCCAAAAAGATATGTCCACATGCTAATCCCTAGAACCTGTGATTGTGACCTTCTTTGGAAAAAGGGTCTTTGAAGATGTAGTTAAGAATCTCATAATGAGAGGAGCCTGGATTATCTGGGTGAGCCCTAAATCCATTGACATGTGTGCTTTTAAGAGACACACAGAGGAACAACACTGCAGGAGGAGGAGAAGGCCATATGAATACGGAGGCAACTCTTGGAGTGATGTGGCCTCAAGCCAAGAAACACCTGGAGCCACAGGAAGCTGAAAAAGGCAAGGGATGGAATCTCCCCTAGAACCTATGGAGGCAGTGTGGTCCCATCAACATCTTGATTTTGCAGCTTCCAGAACTGCTAGAGAAAAATTTCTGTTGTTTTAAGCCACAAAGCTTATATAGTTTGTTATAGCAGCCACAGGAAATTATTACAATAGACTAAACAGACAAAAATCCCTGCCTTTGTGATGTGTTCATTCTCACTTGGTGCAGACAGGCAATAAACAAATAAAATGTATTCAATGTTGGGTTGTGATCAATGTAACAGAATAACGAAGCAGAATAAGCGGGGAAGAGGTTTGCTTGTGAGTGGCATGATTATCAGGAAAGATGCTACTGAGAAGGGGCGTTCAGAGACTGGGAGGAGGTGAGGGAATGTGCCGTGTAGGTATGTGGAGGAAAAGCTGTCTAGACAGAAGGGAATGAAACTGCAAAGGCCGTGACACTGGAGTGTGCCTAGTGTATTGGAGGAGATATAAGGCAGCAAAGGGTGAGAAGACCAGATTATTTAGGGCTTTTACTTCAATTTACCCATTGACTTAACACTTATCTATTGAGCATGTACCAAATATATTGTTTTACGACATTCTTGCAAAAGCCTAGAGAGGTAGGTAACAAAATTCCCACTTCAAAGAGGAAAACACTGAATACTGGCCCAGCATGACTCAGTTCATATGTGGTGGTACTAGAATAGGAATCTTAATTTGATGCCAACCCCTGTGTCCTTTCCCCAACACTGGAATGACTTATGTAAATATTTATCTCATTTGTAATTTGTCTGTGTGTTCAGTCCCATATGACAGTCTTGATAAGCCCAGCTGGCCTCTGAGTTCAATGCAAATATATTTTGAGCTGAGAATTGCTCTTGGGTGGTGAGAGGACTGTAGTTTGGAAAAGGTCAAGGGCTGTGGATTGCCATCTCTCATGGTGTCTTCAGAATGTTTCAGTAGCTTTGTGACTCCAGGTAGCATTGCATTGATAATTTATCTCTTTAACTGGCTTAAGTGGGTTTTTTTTTCTAATTTTCTATCTCAAAAATCCAGGCTCATAAATAGGGACAGTATGGAAAATGCTGTATAGGGAGAATAAATAAATGTATAATCAGGTTAGTAACCTATTATCATTGATGCAGCTACTGAGCAAGGAAAAGAGAACAAAGAAGGAGCTTTATTTCATACCCAAGCAAGTATAGCTCAATTGCAAACCTCTCAGACTTGAATATATCACATTGATCAGTGCATATCATGTCCTGGAATGTTACAGAAAGCAGTAATGGAGAGACAGGTGGATGAACCAAAACTTAACTTACCTCTCTCTTCACATAGCATTAGAGCACAGAGAAGATTACTACCACCCTTGGGCATCTGTGACTACTCCATTCAAAGGTTCCTTAGAATGTTTGCTGGAAGCAGTTACAGAAATGTGAACAGGGCTTAACCAGTGTACTCCATCCCCTAAATAATTCTGTATAAATAAGAGCTTACATATCTATGATGCCTCTCTGTCACTTCTTTTATAGTCTCCTTTAGTTTGTTTTGGGGAAAATTCTAAGTGGATTTGCTCCATGTAAATACTGTACTTCCTTATCGTATTAACAAAGGAAGAGGTAGGAGAATCACGACAATCGAATGTGTCAGACTAAAGTAGATAATAAATGCTCTTTGGGAAAAAAATATTCTCAGTCAATGAGAGGGAATTCTGATTTGATGAGGAAATTTTCTTGGGTTAATGAATGCAACTGTAGAATACTGAGTCCGACCAGCAGAAACCTACAGCCCCAGGCCAGCTGAATCCCATTCCTTATCCCGTGAGTATCTGTGTTCCCTTGCAGCCGGTTTTGTAGGAGTCAGGGATAAAGATAGGGAAGCAGGAGGAAAGGGTGATAGAATGCTGCCAAAGGCTCTGAAGGCTCAAAAGGAAGAACTTTGAATTCACAAAACACTATGCCAGCTCAGACCTGGGCATCCAAATCAGTTAGGATATTGGCTAACAGCTGTAATAAAGAATGCTACAAAAACAGAAGCTTAAACCAAATAGAATTATACTTCTTCCTCATAAACCACTCCAGGGCAGCAAGGTAAGTCTTCTTTTGAATGTCATGCAAGGACCCCTGTTTTGTTTTGTTTTGTTTTTTTCTCAAGACTGAGTCTCATTCTGTCACCCAGGCTGGAGTGTATTGGTGTGCTCACTGCAACGTGCGCCTCCCAGGTTCAAGCGATTCTCGTGCCTCAGCTTCCCAAGCAGCTAGGACTACAGGTGCCCGCCACCACACCCAGCAAATTTTTTGTCTCTTTAGTAGAGTTTGTCTGTGTTGGCCAGGCTGGCCTCAATCTCCTGACCTCAAGTGATCCGCCCACCTCAGCCTCCCAAAGTGCTGGGATTACAGGAGTGAGCTACTGTGCCACCCAGCCAAGGACCCATGTTTTGAAAAGGCTTTGGATTATCATCTCACATTATATCTCCAGCAAGTTACAGCAGCTTTGTGATTCCAAGTAGCATGGATGGAGATGGCACTTGTCATCCCCAGGGTGGTATCCTCATTCCTACCTCCTCCACCATAGCCAGGCTTTAGGAAACAGACAGGGAGGAACAGGAGAAGAGCATCTTCCTTTTAAAGGACATTGACTAGAAGTTTCTCCTATTACTTCCTTTCATTCCCCGTTGAGCAGAGCTGAGTCACATGGCCATGGCCAGCTGCAATGGAGGCTGGGAAGTGTAGTTTCTAACTAAGTAGCCAGGTACCTGAATAAAACCCAGAGGGTAGGAGATGAGATTCTATTATTACAAGAAGACACAATTTCTGCCAGGGCTTTAACCGGTGGCTCTACCCTTCACAGCTGGACATTGCTGGATTTTTGGATGATTATTTCACTGTCTCCACTCAAAGATTAAGTTTGGAAAAGAGGGAATTTTTCTACCAAAGCATAGGAACTCCAGGCCCCAGCCCCTCCTCACTCTTTCTCCCTTTTCATTCTCATCTCTTTCCAGTTCCCTACCTCCTGTAACCTGTGGGCATACTAAAGTACCAAGGTAGGCTTAGCTGCAGGCACGGTACCTCCATGATTCAGTGCCCCGCCCCCACTACTGAGCTAGGCCACTCCCACCAACAACCTCAGGCCTTCAGATGCCCAATTTCTGTGTAGAGCTTTGAACAGTGTTTTCCAGTTGTGAAGGGCAAAGGAAATTCTCCAATTATTTGTGTGTTCATCTTCTCTACCTCCCAGGTAAATAGGAGTTGTCTCACCATTATAGCTTGTTTCAGAAACAGCGTCAAATTCTCATCACAGCTCATGCATGCCTTCTCACCAGAAGTACCCTAATTGGTTCTCTGACTCCAACAAGAGAGCTAGGCTTTTTGTTTCTTTTGCTTTGTTTTGTTTTGATTTGCTCCTTTAAAAATGTTTATGGTGAGCTCAGTTATTTAAAACAATTCCTGGCAGAGGATTTAAGAGGCCTGGCAGAAATTATGTAAGCCTGTACAGTCATCTTCACTGATAATGAGTAAATCAGATAGCAGACATTAAAAGATTAAGCACTGGTGTTTGGTTTTTTGGTTGGTTGGTTTTGTTCACTTGTTTTTAATGTTGCAAAAGTCCTTCATATGTCATTGACAGTAGAATTTAAGTATTTTTTGAAATGTACTCAGTTCAGATTCAGCGTTACATTTCATGTCCTTAAGGTTGGTAGCTTAAGATAGCTTGTGCTTCAGTTGCACAATACTGGCGTCAGCTCTCCTTTAACTCAAAGCTTTCTGGTAATTTTCATCTACTGGCAGCTCAGTGGGGGCATTTTCAAGTCTCAATCACATCACTTTAATACATAAACAAAAAAGACCCCACACAATAGTAAATGACCATGAGCTTAGTGCCATCTTGAGTGCATGCTTTTCGACCCCAGTGATGATACAACCTTTCCTTAATACAGAGAGGAAAACAATTTTGATCCGAGAGGCTTTCTCCCAGGTGCATCAGAAAAAAAGTTCAGATATGTCTCCTGAATGGTTTTGACTAACACAACTTACTTTCCCCCAGAGTATCTCCTCTCTAAAAAATGCCAAAGCTTGCCTTTCAGGGACAAATCAAAGGCTAAGCCTGAGGATGATGGGGTGACTTGAAAAAGACTAGCCAAGCGCTTGACTGCTCAGTGCAGCCTCGATAACACCATTCTTGGTGGTGCCATTTGCTCCTTGTCCACAGCCGATATCCCAATGAGGGTTATTCACTTTTGTAACCACTGGTTTGCCTCTGATAGTGTCTAAAGAAGCAACTAATGATGAAGTGAGCTGTACCTCCAACAGAGTTTGAAGGGAGCCAGGAGCCCTTACTGATGTTTAAAAACTGGTTCTTTTCAAAATTGTGGCAACTTTATTTTCAGAAACAGGTTTCATCCCAATAAGTTATTTGGATGTTTTAGAATAGAATAACGCCATTTGTTGAAATTCACTAAAGTAAGGAACAATGTAATTTGCCACTAAAATTTTGCACATTTCATTTTTCTTCAAAACACCCAGTTTTGATGTTTTTTTTTTTTTTTTTTTTTTTTTTTTTGAGACAGAGTTTCACTCTTATTGCCCAGGCTGGAGTGCAATGGCATGATCTTGGCTCACCACAACCTCTGCCTCCCGGGCTCAAGTGATTTTCCTGCCTCAACTTCCCAAGTAGCTGGGATTACAGGCATGTACCACGCCCAGCTAAATTTTGGTATTTGTGGTAGAGACGGGGTTTCTCCATGTTGGTCAGGCTGGTCTTGAACTCTCGACCTAAGGTGATCTGCCCACCTCGGCCTCCCAGAGTGCTGGGATTACAGGCATGAGCCACCGTGCCCAGCATGATGACTTAAATTCTAATCATAGTGATGTTATGTTCATTGACACATTACTCTGTGCTAGGCACCGTGACAGGTGATCTATGAATGCTGTCTCATGTAGTCTTCACTATAATCCATGAATTATATATATTAACATGAAACCCATTTCACATGTGAGGAAACTATGGTTCAAAATGGCAGTTAGCTTCTCCAAGGTTATATAACTCTTCAAGTTTTATCCAGAATCAAATCTGAGCTCTGATTCCAGAGTTCTTGCTCTGAACTCTATTGCTTTCATGATAAATTTCCCTAAGGGCTAAAAAATATCTCGTAAGAAAAATGTCTTAAGGCCAGGCTCAGTGGCTCATGCCTGTAACCCCAGCACTTTGGGAGGCTGGGGCAGGTGGATTGCTTGAGTCAAGGAGTTTGAGACCAGCCTAGGCAGCATGGCAAAACTCTGTATCTACTAAAAATATTAGCTGGGCAGGGTGGCTTGTGCCTGTAGTCCCAGTAACTTGGGAGGCTGAGATGGGAGGATCACTTGAACCCAGGAGGCGGGGGTGGCAGTGAGCTGAGATCACACCACTGCACTCTAGTCTGGGCAACAGAGCAAGACGACTCTGTCAGAAAAAAAAAAAAAAAGAGAGAAAAGAAAAATGCCTTAAAATTATTATGCATGCAACTTTTTCTTTCTTTCTTTTATCCATTGCTATACTTGGCCAAACAACATTAAGTCAGGTTATATTTGTCCTTTTCCTCAATTGTTCCTACCTACCTACCAACTTACTTGGCTATTTTCATTCATCATTAAGTGATTGATGGATCATAGTTGCTAAGAGAAGACATGGAAATGAAGGAAATCAACCCATTCCTTCATTGATTCATTATGTTTAGAGAGCTACCATGTATGAGGTATTTTCCAGGACTTTATGATACCTTGAGCTTACATTCTCGTGAAAGAGGCAGACAATAAATAGTATAAATAACAAAAACATACTATGGGATACGTTTTAATAATAAGAAGTGCTAAGGAGAAAAAAATAGCAGAGAAATGTCAGGGTAAACATGTATTGAAATGTTAGATGGGCTGTCCAGGAAGGGGCAGATAACAAAGGTGACCTTTGAGTAGATGCCAGAAGGAAGTTAGGAAGTTATGCAGGGGAGCCTTGGAAATGTGGGGGAATTGCACTGTAGGGAGAAAGTACAGCAGATGCAAAGGCCCTGAGGCGGAGAATGCCTGGGGGATTGAGGAAGAACTAGGAGACCAGTGGGGCCGAGTGACTGAGTGAGGGTGAGAGTAGCACAAAATGCGTACAACAAAGTATGTTATGGAGAAGGCTGTAGGTTAGAACAGGAACTTTAACTCCTAATTAGGTGGTTTTCAGTAGACGAGTGACACAAACATAATGTTATACTTGGACCTTTGCTGTGTTGAGACCATTGGGTGTGGGAGATGGGTGGATGAGGGATTGGGAAATCAGTGAGGAGCTTACCGCCGTAACCCAGGCAGAAGATCATGGTGGCCTGTGCCAGAACGAGGCCTTCCTCTCTTCCTCCCTCCTTCCTTTCATCTTCACAGATTATTCTGTATTAGTCCATTCTGACACTGCTAATAAAGACATGCCCAAGGCTGAGTAATTTATGAAAGAAAGAGGTTTCATTGACTCACAGTTCAGCATGGCTGGGGAGGTCTCAGGAAACTTAGGATTATGGTGGAAGGGGAAGCAAACACATCCATCTTCACTTGGTGGCAGGAGGAAGAATGAGAGCTGAGTGAAGCGGGAAGCCCCTTATAAAACCATCAGATCTCGTGAGAACTCACTATCATGACAACAGCATGGGGGAAACTACTGCCATTATTCAATTCCACTCCCACCGGGTCCTTTATACCCCATGTGGGGATTATGGAAAGTACAATTCAAGATGAAATATGGGTGAAGATACAGCCAAACCAGATCATAGTCCATGTCTACTTCATTCAAGAGAATGAATGACTGAATGACACTTAATTGGGTCTTTTGATATTAGCATCCAGTATTATGTCATCTTCTGAGAGGGGCTACTTCTGGAGACAGTGACACAGAAAACCAGTGCTCTTGATTTAAGCAGAGTGGATCAGTAAGAGGTGTCTCTTTCATTTGTTTAGATTATGATATTTATTCAAAGCGAGGAGCAGTGAACTGTGGTTGAGTTTGTTATTTTAATGAAATTACACTTGCAACTATTGTAGGTGTCTTTCTATGTAATGGATGCTTTACATTCTCTCACTTTTTTTTCCTCTAGACAATTCTAGACAGCAGGCATCATGATTCCCATTTTATAGATCATCAAAATGAGGATCAGAGATATCCTGCAAAGTCTCATATGGCTGAGTAGGAGTACTCTTTACATCTGAACACAGGACCACTCTGACTCCAAAGCCAATATTCTCTCTGCATATTTAATAGCTGTTCTTTTTAAAAAATTGTATCTATTAGTGCATATTTAATGGTGGATAATGTATATTTAATAAACCCATTGAGTCATGTAGCTGTACAAGCATTTGGGAGATTATGCCATCTAGGAAATTAAATATTATCAAGTGTTGTCACACTTGAGCATGAACAAATACAGACTGCTGGGCTCTACTCCCAAAGATTCTGATTAGAATGGCTCAGGCTGGGTGCAGTGGCTCACGCCTGTAATCTCAGCACTTTGGGAGGCCAAGGCAGGTGGATCACCTGAGGTCGGGAGTTCGTGACCAGCCTGGCCAACATGGTGAAACCCTGTCTGTACTAAAAATACAAAAAATTAGCTGGGCATGGTGGCACACGCCTGTAATCCCAGCTACTCAGGAGGCTGAGGCAGGAGAATCACTTCAACCCAGGAGGTGGAGGTTGCAGTGAGCTGAGATCACGCCATTGCACTCCAGCCTGGGCAACAAGAGCAAAACTCTGTCTCAAAAAAAAAAAAAAAAAAAAAAAACAAGAATGGCTCAGGTAGGGGCCAAAAATCTGCATTTCTAACAAGCTCCTAAGGCTGCTCATGCTGCTGATCCTGGCACAGCACTTTGAGAATCCTTGGTCCACGCCAATCCCATCATTTTTGCAAGAACAAATTGGAGGTCAGAGAGGTTAACACTATTTTCAATGATCAGTTAATACCCCTCCCACCTGCATTAACTGTAAGAGAAAGCTTGAATTACAGAGATGCACGACTGTCAGAAATGGAAATGTAGGGTTTTTTGGCCCCTTAGCTTGTTTTAATTCAAGAGTATAAACCATAGATAATGTTGTGCTCTCACTTTCTCCTGATTTATCTCCTTTTGAGCACTTAATCAAGAGGAACCCCACTCATTCACACGCACACATTTGATTTCTCCTGCCCTTTTTCTTTCCTTTCCACTTTGAAATTTATGTTGCACTTTGTAGTTGTTCAGAATATTTTCAGAAATACCTCCTTGTGGGTGAATCTGCTGCAAACAGGGCTGATGAAGTCCCTAATGGTTGTTACCCAGAGCCCTACTGAATCAAAAGAAATACTTATTTTTTCTAAAAAAGGAATCAGTGGTGGGTTTGTGAACCTGTGATTAGAAACATCCTGCAGGGACATCTACTTGTTCATATTTAATGTCATTTACCAGTAGTGGAGCTTACGTGCAGTTGGTTGTAGCAAACAGCTCTTTGGTTCTCCCCATTCTTTAAGGCGAAACTCAAATGTAATTTCTTAGCATTTTGTGGCTGAAGCTCAAACCAGATGGCTCCTTCTTTTCTTTCCAGAGCACTTAGTTCACACTTCTAATGCGTAGAACATGCAACATCGTCGCCTAATTTTAAATGGCTTACTCACTGGCCAGACTCATGATTAATAAAGATGGTGTGGAACGTTTCTTCTGTTTCATGCTCATGGAACACAGCACAAACTTTGGGGCTCAGTTTACTGAGTATGAGACAGCAGAACAAAGTAGTAAGGGGTGTGAGCTTCAAAGCCAAGCAGATTGTTTGGAGACTAGGTTTTTCTACATCTACCACACAGCTTCACTGTAGGCTCAGTTTCTCCCTCTATTAAGTGGAGAAATAATAGTAATATCACACAGAGTTGTAAAAAGCTCTTAAAATGATGAGGTCATGCTTGCGAGGTCATGCTTGCAAAGTCTTAGCACACTGTTCAGCTCATGGAAAGGGCTGAATAAATATTAAATATAAACCAGAGCTCATGAGCACATTCAACCCCCAGGGAATTAGTCTGAAAGAAGGTGAGCCCTCAACTTCTACAAGTAGTGCAAATCGAAAGCCCTTCCTCTCACATATGGTAATCCCTAGGGGCTTGTACTGTCATGACCCATCTTGCTTCTGGGTCCTGTGCTTGAAAGGCTGTCTCTTTCCCCATCTGAGTCAACCGGGCGCTAAAACGTGGCTCCTGTACCAGGTTGCACAAGAAACATGCATACACACATATCACTGAGCAAGGTGAATGCCACTGAGGGTTCGGGGACCCAGGGGACACTTGTGTGATCTTCTACCATCTTTCCAGCCCTTTCCTTTCTTCCCTTCTTCTTCTACTCCCAGTTAAGCTTTCATTTTCCAATGCTCTTCAGCAATCGCTATTTTACTCTCCCAAACTTCTACACCCAAACCCAGCAAGTGTTCAGCAGAACAAAGGGTCTTGCTCTTTGCTGGATCTACCTTTCTTTCTTAGAGGGGAGTTGGGGTTGAACAACTGTTTCGTTCATTACAGCTATTATTAATATTTTCAAAGTTATTATTAATGAAAGAGTGAGTAACGCTGCCTTATTCTCCTTTTATTTCTTACCCACTCTTTTTGTGTTCAGATCACTAGATTTTAATTTTACGCCCTTTCCCCAGCCCAGGACTAGGTCTGTGTTACCCAGGACCATTTGAAAGTTGAAAGAGGAACTCATTGGTGATACACTGGCTTAAAAAACTTTAGGAATTCAGAAAACTATCCAAGAATAACTTATAAAATTACAGATGAAATATGTGTTATAGTTTGAACGCAATATTTTTCTGAGTTCATTGGATTTTTAAGTACTTAAAATACACAGTGACTATCTCTTTTCAATTTTCCAAATATAGCATCTAAATTTAGAGAGATGTTAAAACAATTTGGGGGTTGTTTGGTTTCTTTCCTTTTTTTTTTTTTTTTTTTTTTTTTGGCACTTTGCTCAAAGAAATAGTGCTTTGCTTTCTTCTAATGAAGTAAGCCCTGGTCCAAGGAAAATATAAAATAAAATCGCTATTTTCCTACCACCTTTGGGCTATGTAATTCCCATTTCATTTTCCAAGAGGCTAAATTTTCAAATGGTTTCACTTACACAGTGCAGAAAAATTAGACATCTTAGTCATTTGGGGGAAAATAATGACAGACTCTCTACAAGAAAAAACTATATATATATGACAAATCATATTAAAAGATAACGGATCACTTTAAGTATGGGAAACAGACCTTGAAGACAAACAGTTTTGCACCCGAACTTGATCTAAGCATGATTCCCAGCTAATTGTTTGGTTCTAAATTAAATTATTCCTTTTGATACCGAAAATATAGATAGAGTTCCATTTGGCACTTCAGGGTATATTTATTTTCTCTGTAAGTGCTTGTCCATATATTTAAAGACTACAGATAATGGATTTTTAAGTGTATTTAAAAAGTTAAGCCTCTTGAGAATTTATTTTAAATGGAAAATATCTCCCAGCAGATTGTAATTTAAAAAATTAAAGGCAATACAATACACATGCATAGAGATAACATTCAGGTGTTTGTGAATCATTTTCCCCACTCTGCTGATTGTCTTTTTGGTTAATCATGGAACTGATGGTGCAGAATACACTGTGGATGAGGTTACTTGCCTGAGCACTTAGGTGGCTTAGAGTAGATCTCTTCCAAAATGCGAGAAAAAATATGACCTTGGCCTACAGCAGTGATCAACAAACTTATTTTGAAAAGGATTAGAAAGTAAATATTTAAGTCTTATGAGCCAGATATTCTGTTGCAACTATCCAACTCTGCTGTTGCAGTTCAAAAGCAGCCATATACATGTAGGTGAATAGTGTGGCTGTATTCCAATAAAACTTTATTTACAAAAACAGTAGTGGGCCGGATTTGACATGCAGGTTGTAGATTCCAGACTCCTGGTTTGGAGGCCTGACTTCACAACTTTGTGTCATCCTATAGGAGTATGAGTTCAGCTCCTGGATTCAGCATCTCAGTTAGGCCCACTCTAGCGAGTTAGCAGAGCAGCCTTCTTTACGCAGCTGCCATAAACAAACCAAGCAAGTCATGAAGCCCACGCTTCAGTGTCATAATCACATTTCCCTTCCACATGATCTATACACACCTCAAACCCCAATCCTCAAAAGTGGGATTAAGAGCCTCAGGAAGAGCTCCAAATAAATCCTCTTCTCCTGTCCATCTCACCACAGAAAAGCAGATGAACAGAAAATCAGAAAGTCAGTAACTTGTCTATTCCTCAGAGTTAGATGTCAGTGTGATACCTGACATAGAGACAGTCTGACAGATCACAAAAGTCTGATTCACTTATAAAATATCTGCTGAGTGGCTACTGTTTGTCAAGCTCTGTGCTAGTGCGAGAGATACAAGGGTTGCTGGGATGGCCCGGTCTCTGCAAGAATGGAGGTTTTATTCTAGCGAGAGAGACACAACATAGGGAGGAATCCAAAAGACAGAAGGAGGGTTTGCCCTGAGTTTCCTGTTGGAAATTGGGACTCTGGTAAGCAGCTGTGTGATAACAGAAAGAAACATCAGCCTCATCTGTATAAGCACGTCTTCATTCAATAAAACACATATAACAGGCCTTTGCTAAGCACTCGAGGTAAAATGGCAAACAAGACACTTTCTTCCCTCAAGAAGTTCACAGTCTGATAAGGAAAAAAGCAAAAAGAACAAGTAATGACAAGTTGAACTCCTGAATATTCTGACAGATCAGGCAATTCACACACACACAAAAAGGAAATAGAATTGCCGATATTATAAAACAATCTCTAACCTTCCCATTCATTGAAAAATTTTCAAACTAATACTACACTCTCTTCCACCCATCAAATTGGCCAACAAAAATAAACATTGTATTATCAACCATTAGCATGAGGAGACAACTCTTAGAGCCCAAATCGATTAAAAAAAAAAAAAAAAAACTTAGCATCTAACTAAATTTTAACTGACGTTTCATTTAAATCATCACTTTCAGAATGGCTCTGAACTACTTAAATATATGTATAAAAGCCAGGTATAAAGGTATTTATGGCCGACCATGGTGGCTTATGCCTGTAATCTCAGCACTTTGGGAGGCCAAGACGGATAGATCACTTGAGGTCAGGAATTGAAGACCAGCCTGGCCAACATGGTGAAACCCTGTCTCTACTAAAAATAAAAAATTAGCCGAGTGGTGGCCCATGCCTGTAATTCTAGCTACTTGGGAGGCTGAGGCGGGAGAATTGCTTGAACCTGGGAGGCAGAGGTTGCAGTGAGCTGAGATTGCACCACTGCACTCCAGCTTGGGCAACAGAGGGAGACTCCATCTAAAAAAAAAAAAAAAAAAAAAAAGTATATATATATTTACATTTACTACTACACAGTTGGTAATTAATGAAACGGAAAACCTCAGTGTTCAGCAATAGGGAACTGCTTTAATGAGAGCAGATAGATCCATGCTAAGAGATAATATGCAATCATAAAAAAGCAATCTATATAAACTGATGTAAAAAGTATTTAATAGCTATTAAGAGAAAACCTACCTACTGAACTGTTTAAGTATATATATAGTTTGCAAATTTGGTAGAATAATTTAATAATCAAAATGTGTGGCTAATCGGGGAAGTCAGGGCTTGTTGAGATGGTAACAGGCTGCATCTCCCATTTCACTTCAGTTGATTCCATTTTTAATTATTTTTGTTTTTTAAAATGACTATTAAATAATATGAGTTAAAGGATGTTTACCTATTTAAGGACTATCCACTGAGAAATCTCACCCTTAATTCTAAAGGGCGCTGCAATTCAGTGATCAATAGAATGACCAAATCTCCACCCTCAAAGTTCCTTGGTTGTTTTGAAAACCGTACTGCTAAAAAGAGAAAAAAAAAAAGCGTCATTCTTTGCTGCCTGATATCTTCCCAGCATATGTAAAGTAGTATTCCTGGTGATAGTATCTGAAAATCAACATAATCCAAAGGTCCTCACTTTGTAATGTTTGCAGTAAGATTCCAGCATCTTAGCATTTAACTGTTTTCAGATTACATCCATTTAAACATCTGTGATTCATTATCGTAAATATCACAGTTGTGGGGACCATATGCTTCAGCTTGCAGCATATGTGTGTGTGTGTGTGTGTGTGTGTGTATATATATATATATATATATATATATATATATATAAAGAAAAAGCACGAGCAATAAATCTCAGGAACCTTAGACTTGCCGTGGGTATGTGCAAAAAGAACATTTCCAAACACATGGGGCTGTCTATAATCACAGTAATGTACTTGAGATCCCATGTAAGAATTATTCAATTGCGAAAGTTGCCACTTGTGATGGAAAGCTATGATTTACATTTGGCTTGTGCACTTCCCATGATAATTCAAGTAGGGTGTAAAGCAGCACAAAAGCCTTCTGCTGCATTGGCTTTTACTTCTTAAGGAAATATGTGAGCGCTATTGTTGTCGAGTGGAGAAATCACAGAAAAATGAGATACCTTTAACAAGTGGCAAGGCACTCTTGGCAGGCATCCTTCATTCCCATGAGACTGGAGCTAGAGATGATGCCATATGGCATAAGGGATGTAATAAAAATCACTTGGCCACTGGAGGATGAATAGGCATGACCTACAGGGCTGATTATTTTCTTGCTTACACCAGAAAACCCACGTATGCACACAAGAATCAATTGGGCTTCATGTATTGTAAGCCAAATCATTGTCTTTTAATTTCCTGATAAAGTCTTGTCAACTAGACAGAACCAATCTGTAATCACAGCTGATGAGTATCTCACACACTGCAATTAGGGAGGAGGTAAATGAATTAATTGGTTACAACCAAAAGGAGTCCGCTCATATTTTTTGATTGCCAACTCTCTTCTAGGGCTAGCGCCAAGCCTAGCCAGAGATATGGAGATAAAACTGTAGGAAGCTCTTGCCCTCAAGGATCTTCCAGATTACCAAAGGGCAGGTTAGGTCAGGAGAAAATTTTCAAGGTGTGGAAGCTGGCCTTCTGCAGTCTGCTGCAGTTTGATTGGCATCCCTGCTGGTTATTATCAAGCCACCAACCTTGTCAAAGCCTTGTGCATTCCCTTTAGGAAGGAGATCCATTGTTGCCTTAGATGGTGTTCTTGAGCCCCTAAACACTACCCTGCCATCTAGAAACATTTCTAGACCCTGTCCTGGAATCAAGGTAGCACAAGGCCATCTCTGCTTAGAAGCATTCTAGATATCCACAAGGAAGGAAGGAAAGATGGGGTGTTTAAAATGCTTTTGGATCTTTTTGTACAAAAGGTGCTCATCTACATACTGGCTACACATCATTTATGACATTTATGAAAACCGAAATTGACATTCTGAAGTCCTTGGATCCAATTTCTGTGCTGTTCTTTTCTCCTCCATGGTGTTTTATTTGATGCGATCTAGGGATGTGTGATGACTTCGTAGTGGAATAGCAGGTGTTGATCCATAGGAACTTCAAATCTCAAGAGTTCTTTGATAAAAGTTATAGACAGATCAATGATAGCAAATTTCAAACTTATGTTTCCCCAGTCATTGAAGAAAGAACACTAGTAACAGCTCTTGACTACATTTAGGTGTTCTTGACTATCTTTAGTGGGTGCATAAGGATTTGCCTGGGCCCCATTCATTCATTTTCCTTGACCCTCTTCAGAGCTTGAGTGTTTCCTAAGCTTTGACACACAGGGTCTTCTGGCATCTGCTGTCTGGATTTTTGCTGATGGATTTAATTACTGACTTCAAGATTCTACTCAATTCCATTTTGACACCTTTTTTAGCTCAAGACACAGACTCTTTGACTCCCTGTTATGTCCTGTGCTGCTAAGCTGTAGAATAACTTGAACATTTACTTTGGATACCATCATGTGAAGGAATCCACTCTCTTTCCCAAGGACCTGGAACTGGATTCTATATTAGTTGTAAAAAGCAATCCAGCTTTCCTACTTACAGATGTGTGACCTTAAGAAATTTTCTTACTCTCTGAGCTTCAGATTTTCTCCCCTACCTTCATGATACTGTTGGAGAATTGAAAGAAATAATGTTTATCAAGTATTTAGTCCACTGACTGACATATAGAAAATGCTTCATAAATGGTAGGTATTATATATGATAGACATCAAACATGAAATACTATTAGGGCTCTGTACTATTAGCACTATTAGGGTTTTGTAGAGTGACTTGAATATATAGGGAAACAATTCCTGTAATCCCCAAGGTGTGTTCATATGAACCAACACGCTTTGATGCCACAGCCATTTATACCAGCTGGAAGAGTGCAGAACTAACATAAATGATGTCCTGCTAGCATCTGCAGCTGGGTCATAAACCAAAGCTTAATGTTTTACAAAGTTTTGATATGCAGTAGTCAATTTATCCATTTTTGTGAATCAAGTAGGTTGGGAAACAAGCCCAGCAAAACACAGTTTGGTAAATTTTATGTGAAAAAACTCTCTTCTTTTTCACTCAGTAATTTTTGCATTTTTAAAAAATACAGTAATCAAAAGAAATAGGATGGGCCAGTGAAAAGCCTGGCCTTTGGAGTGTGGTGAACCTGAGTTCAAACCCCAGTTCTACGAGTAAACCTTTGCACTATGGGTGGCTCAGTCTCTCCCAGCTTATCTCATTTTGCCTCTGTAAAATGGTTGAAATATCGGATTATGGGGATTGGAGTGAAATGGAACACTGACCCTTCAACATGACAGCCCTGCCAATAATTATGGGGTCTAAGCTTCTAGACGCTAAGTATCATGAAAATAGATGCTATTCCACATTCACCTTTAGTTGCCGTTTATCCCTTACTGCCTACTGTCTTGTACATTGTAAGTGAAAAAATGATGTTTTTAATGGGTTAATGGATGAGTATGTTGAGCTTTAGAATAACAGAATTTTCCAGTTGTAAGAGACATCATTCAATGCTGGAATTGCTTCCACAATATTCCTGATGAAGTCGTATAGGTTCCACTTGAAAGTACCCAGTGACAAGCACATTATTTCACCCAGAAGGAACTAGACCTTCCAAATGGTAACCTGAATTGCTTTAGGCCCCTCCAGTATGGTCATGCGTTGTTTAACCATAAGGATATGCTCTGAGAATGCACCACTGGGTAATTTAATCATTGTTGGAACATCACAGAGTAGACTTACACAAACCTAGAGGATATAGCCTATTACACACCTAGGTGATCTGTTACAACCTATGGCTGCTCGGCTACTAACATATATAGCACGGTGCTGTACTGAGTGCTATAGGCAATTGTAACACAATGGCAAGTGGTTGTGTATCTAAACATGTCTAAACACAGAAAAGGTATAATAAAAATATAGTCTAAAAGATAAAATTGGCACACCTGTATAGGGCACTTACTATGAATAGAGGTGGTAGGATTGGAAGATGCTCTGGGTGAGTCAGTGAGTGAGTGGTGACTGAATGTGAAGGCCTAGGACATTACTGTGCAGGACTATAGACTTTATAAACACTGTACACTTAGGCTATACTAAGTTTATAAGAAAAAGCTTTCTTTCTTCAATCATAAATTAACTTTAGCTTACTGTAACTTTTTTACTTTATAAACTTTAATTTTTTAACTTTTTGGCTCTTGTGGTAACACTTAGCTTACAACACAAACACATTGTACAGCTATAGAAAATATTTTCTTTATATCCTTATTTTATAGACCTTTCTATTTTTAAATGTTTTCTCTTTTTCTTTTTCACTTGTTGAACTTCTTTGTTAAAAGCTGAGACATGAACACATACATTTGCCTAGGCCTACACAAGGTCAGAATCATGAATATCACTGTATTCTGCCTCCATATTTTGTCTCACTGAAAGGTCTTTAGGGGTTATAACACGCATGGAGCCATCTCCTATGATATCAATCCCTTCTTCTGGATACCTCCTGAAGGACCTGCCTGAGGCTGTTTTACAGTTAACATTTTCTTTTTTTTTTTTTTTTGAGACAGGGTCTCGCTCTGTCACCCAGGCTAGAGTACCGTGGCCCGATCTCAGCTCACTACAGCCTCTGCCTCCTGGGTTCAAGTGATCCTCCTGCCCAAGCATCCCGGTTAGTTGGGACCACAGGCACCAGCCACCCCACCCAGCTAATTTTTGCATGTTTTGTAGATATGGAGTCTTGCCATGTTGCCCAGTATGGTCTCAAACTCCTGGGCTCAAGCGATCTGCCTACCTGGGCCTCCCAAAGTGCTGGGATTACAAGCATGAGCCACCATGCCCGGCCAGTAAACCTTTTCTTAATGGGTAGAAGGAGGAGTACACTCTAAAAAAAAAAAAAAAAAAAACAGTAAAAACGATAGTATATTAAATATATAAACCAGTAGCATAGTTGTTTATTATCATTACCAACTATTACATATGGCACATAATTGTATGTGCTTGACTTTTATGACTGAAAGTGCTATAGGTTTGTGTACACCAGCATCACCACAAACACATGAGTAATGCATTGCACTCTGACGTTATGACAGCTACGTCACTAGGCAATAGGACTTTTTCAGCTCCGTTATCATCTTACGGGATTGCTATCGTATATGTGTTCCTCTGTAGATCAGAACATCGCTATGTGGCACATGACCGAATTTGGACAAATGTGACGTCATGCAAATATGAATATTTGCATTGTTCTGGCTTGTAGCCCCATACCTGCATAGCTGTAGGACCTCAATGTATTCTTCCTGGCCTTTTATTCTGGTTATTTCTGGAAGACCTCAGGGCATCTCTCACATGAATTCACAAATTCTTCCATGTCCTCTCATTCTGGCCTCTTTAATTATTAACATTCCTGGGAAACTCTTGGAGGAAGGGCCTCCTCGCTGCCCTCTGTGGGAAAAGTCCATCTCCAGGATCCCCAAAGCCATGTACCCCTCAAGGTGCCAACAGACCCTATGACTGCTCTAGTGTTCTCTCTACCAGAACAAAGCCAAGCTGTACTCCACTCAAAAATGGGGCCACCCTGCTGCTCAGCATAACAGTTTGCTATTAGGAAACAAAATAACCGTGCTTGAAAATACCTAAGTTGTCTGTGGTTTGTGAATCTTTGAGTTGTGTATGTAGCTTTCTTTTCTCTGAACTATGGATCCATGGGGCTGGACTAGGAAACCAATATTGTGTTCCTCTCTCTCTTTCTCCTGGTTCTGCCTCCCTCTCTAGGTGCTCATGCAGAAGTAGTCCTCCTCAGAGGCCCCCTTCCTCCCCAGGTATATCTGCTCTTGCAATAGAGAGGTAACTGGGAAATCACGAGACTGTCAAGGCATCAAAACACAATCAGGGTCTGAATCCCAATTTAGGCTTAGCCAGGACACTTTGTCACATGTCCCTAGACAACTCCAACTGCAAGGCCAAACACCCTGAAAGTTGCAGTGGAGTAAAGCTCTCTTCACATTAATTTACCCTTGAGATGCACATTCAGAAGGAGACGTATACACATAATTGCTATAAACTTTAAAAACTAAGGGCCTTGTCAGAGACGTGTGCCAGTCATGAAAATACCAAGAAGGGATCTCTGTAAATCCCTGATTTTTCTTTCGCTTGATGGGTGACTTTCAAATCCACTTACTCAAATCTTCACTTGAGTTGGTGCCATCATTCTTAGTTGTGTTTGGGGAGTTTCAAATCTGCTTAGCTGCCAAGTTGCAGTTCTGCTATTTATTCATTCAACAAACAGGGTTGAGTATGTACTGTGTCAAGCACTGTGCTATATATAAAGTAATTCCAATTTGAAATACAAATTCGTAGTGATTATAACCACCATGGGATAGATGATGCACAGGATTCTATCAGGAAACAACCTGCCATGTTTTAAGGAATCCACGGCAAGAGGAGAACGTAAGACTGACACACACACAAAAAAAAGATTCAAAGCTAACGGCTCAGTTTTTAATGGTAGGTGGAGAAAATCCCCTGAAAGCAGATGTGGCCTCTGTCTTTTTCCGAGAGGAAGCCCTTAAGGGTTACATGGCAAAAATAGGTTTCTGCTGAAGATTGTTGGACTGTATCATTCATTATGATATCTTCTGCTGACATGATAGAATTGAAACTCTATTTTATCAAAGTTGGAACTGAAGCATGGAATGGAATTAAGACTGTTTTATGTTTGTTCTGCACTTACCAAATTCTATAAAGCCTTTGGAAGTGAAATTCACTCCTGGGTCAATCAGTCATGATTAGAATGCTCCCAGAACCTTATAGAAGCTCTGCAATGTCAGTGCTGACTCTAGGCCAAACATGGAACACAGAAGCCCAATATGCATGTTCAGGAAGCAGAAAAGTAGAAATAATCAAGTCTGTAGGGTGTGCTTCTTGATTCACTCATGGATCTGACCCAATGTGGGTGGAATTGAACGTATGTTAATGAAGGCTTGAGTGACTAGAATGCTGGTGAAATGAGAGTATTCAGGAAAGTCAAAAGAAATGCTTCCTGTTTCTTCCATTTGGACCAGTCTAAAGAGACTCTGGACTAAGCCCTGTGAGTGCTTTAAAAGGAAGGTGGTGCCTCTGGATGCCAGTGGCATACTGAGGGATATGAAAAGCAATTAAGTGATGGCCTGTATCCTGGAAAGAGTCTGTCTGATATTTCTGAATTAAATGCTACTTTAGTTGTCAGAAAGACATTGTCATGCCCCAGCAAAGGCTTTGCAGATTAACCAATATGCAGGACCTTCATGCTGAGGAAGAATTGAATTCTGTTTTTCCAAGTAGGCAAGGAATACCAGGATAGCTGGGTCTCTCCATCTCAGGCAAAACAGACAATCTACATTCTTATGCTCTGGGGCAGTTCCTATCTCTGTCATGTCCTTGAGACAGCTAGTATAGGTATTTCTGAGAGCTGGTAAAAATTTTAGAAAAGTTGCAAGCCAGTTGAAGGTGCATTGGTACCTTGAAATAAACAATGTGTAGAGCATTTAAACCACAGAAATCGGCAGATGCTACAACTCGAGACTTTTTCCAAGACTAGCACATCACTGCAAGTCCTTCTCTTCTGTGTGTGCGTATGAAGATCCTGGAGGTGGATCTGTGCATATCTGTCTGGGGGAGGGCTACAACTTCCAGGGTGACTGATTCAGAGCCTGTAATTCTGATTCATATGCATCCTTGCACACATGTACAAGTGGAATCTGACCATCCACTCTGAAAGGGCCCCACAACTTATGTGCAGACCAATTTGCAAAGCCTCTACAAATACATGCAAACTGTAGGACAATTTACCCATATAAGATGTGAGTGTATAAATCACAGATTGGCCCAAGCACGCTTACAAGAATAGCACAAAATTCATATATTAGTTCATACCTAGCTCTGCAAGCAGGACTGTTCTATATTTGGCAGATAAGTTTAAATCCATCTGCATTTCATTTTTTCTGGGATCATAACACAGCTTAATTTTCTCCCTTATCCATTTTTAGATGGTAAGAAATCTATGCCTTTTGGATTTTCATCCCCAAGAACCACCTTCAAAAGAAAGAAATGGAAAAGCATAAAATCAAGGTCGGGAAGATTAAGCCCCTTAATTCACATGTCAAACTTCCCATTTCAATTGTGGTTTTGTCTCCCAGCTGAAGTTTGTCTTTTTGTGACATTTGCATTAAGCCCAGGGGACATTTTGAGTGGAAAAGCGCTGAAAGCATAATTGAAACTGTGAGTGTTGCCTTTTGTCTAATTTGCAATTTCCCCCAGGTGGGGTGTTTTCACTACCCCCCCCTCCACCCTGCCCTCCCAGGGTGTTCTAAGATTATCTCAAAGAATGATGTTATGCAATTTATTCCAATAAATCTCCATGTACAGTATCTTATATGCGTATATTTTTTGCTTTCCAGAAGTTATTTCAAATCCATGAGAAACTATGTAGGGAAGTCATTCATAGGTTCAGAAGAGTACAGATAGTTCATTTCCCCCTTCAGGTAGAGGTTTTGAGTATTTGTTCACAAGTTTAATTGTTTAGTCACATCTTTCAGTTATCCACATGGTGTCATTCTGAGCCACCCAGGAAGTTGTCTCTATAGAAACAAGCATTTTTTAAATGGACATAAACTATTCAGTTTTGTCCTTAAATATGTCTTTGAACTCTGTGCTCAATTCACATATGGTCTTGATATCTACTTAAAAGTTTGAGAATCACTGACACTTTGGTGGCATCAGCAAAGTCAATAACATGAAACACAATGCAGGGCTGATGTCATCACATGCACCCTTTAATAGGAAATTTAGGATATGATTATAATTTGTGAGAATGTAGAGTCTGTTTTCTCCAGGAGAAAGAAGAAAACATAAAAGAAAATGTTGTGGCTTGTTTTTCTTTTGAGTCAATGTCTTCCTGTTTATCAGAGCTGTCCTTTAGATATTGCCAAAGCTATGGCAACAGGAGCAATTTAGATTTTGCCCTTTCTAGAATTTCTGTTTTTATCAAGACTTCATTATTTATATTAAATAAATTATTTCTTATCCGATATTTGGATATCAGAGCCTTCCTGGATTATATACCTGAGTAGAGTGGATGCAGGCATGAATTTGTCTAACTGAGGGTTGGATGGCAAGGAATGTAGTACCAGCCAGCATTTCCAGAGGGTACAACAAACGTCACTGTGGAGGTTTTAGTGGATACAAGGACAAACTTTTAGTGGATACAAGGACAAACTTACTTCTTTTGAATTTGGCTCTTAAGATTTATTTTAATATTTATTTGAAAAAATACCTGGCATATTCGACAGGTATTATAAATACTACCTTCAAATAATTTTATAATTTAAAGGGTCAGTCAGTTAAAAAATATTAAGTAAATAATCGATGTGGTATGAGAGGTGGCAATGAAATTGTGAGTCTGGAAGCTGAATGACTAAAGGAAAGAACACATTCATCTAGAAAGACTGGCATAGCCCTCAGGAGTGTGGGCTCTAGAACCAGAAACCACACTCCCGAGTATGGATTTGACCTCGGTTCATATAATGACTTCATGGCCTCGGATAACTCATGCAACCTCACTAAGTCTCAGTTTCCACAGAACACCAAAAGTTCCTACCTCAAATTGATGATGTGAAGAAGACGACATGAAGATTTATTGCAATCATTAGTGTAAAGCTCACAGTGTAATGTCATTACTTTAGGAAAACTCTTGCCTTACATTTGTACGAAGTTGTCTTCACCAACAATCCGTTTGGAGAATATCGAACAAAACTTTGTTGATTCTATTTTGAGCAGGGCTCTGTAATTTCACTCCTTTAACATCGTTTTTCCTTCACAACTGTTCACATGAAGTACATAGGGTTTCACCAAAACAAGTGAAGGGATTCAACAATGGGCAAGCCTGAATCAGAATCATCAGCCCCACCCCTTTAACCCTAGCAGTGATGCCTGTAGTAACCATTTCCATGGCAACAGCCTGAGACTAGCAAGGTACCTGACTAGAAGGAATGACAGAGGAGGAGGTAGAAAAATCAGCTGGAAGAAGGAAGCTGTGTAGGAAAAGGAAAAGGTAGCTTCCTTAGTGCCCAGAATTATGGCAATAATGGTGATCATTCTCATTCATGGAGCACCAAGCTCTGTCCTAAGTGCTTTCTGTGTGTAGGCATGCATTATCTTGTTTACACATGCCATAAGGATTATAGTACCTTTCAGGAGGATGCCCACTCTATGGATAAAGACGTCAAGGATTAAAGAATATAGGTGGTATATTAGGCCATTCTCATGCTACTAATAAAGACATACCTGGGACAGGGTAATTTATAAAGAAAAGAGGTGTAATTGACTCACAGTTCAGCATGGCTGGGGAGGCCTCAGGAAACTTACAATCTTGGCAGAAGGGAAAGCAAACACATCCTTCTTCACATGGCAGCAGCAAGGAGAAATGCAGAGCGAAGGGGAAGAATGCCCATCAGATCTCGTGAGAACTCACTATCACAAGAATAGCATGGAGGTAACCACTCCTGTGAGTAAATTATCTCCCATCGGCTTCCTCCCAAGACACACGGGAATTACAGGAACTACAATTCAAGATGAGATTTTGGTGGGGACACAGCCAAACCATATCAGGTGGTTTGCCCAACGTCACAGGGCTCCTACACGCAAGCCAGGATTAGAAAAGGGCTTAGAAACCTACCCTTAAAACTTCCCTTTCTTGGGGCACGGAAATAACAGTTGCTGGCATGCCAGTCCCCAACCTCTACTCTTTTCCAGGAATGGCTGGGAAATGTGGAGAACTGGCACCTTGACAAAGAGTTTATAATGTAAGGTCCTGGTTCCTGGCTCTGTCTGCATTAGATTAATCAGGGGGAGCTTTTAAGAGATACTAGTGCACACAGACCCCAACTCAGCACAGTTGTATCATAATCTTGGGAGAGAGTGGGGGCAGGTATTGCTATTGTTTTTAATGCTCCTTCAGCATTTCTTAGATGGCCAGCCTTGAGAAAGAACCATGGCCTAAAGCACCTGCTCCTGAGTTGGTAAGTGGTATCAAAAATATACAAAGACCCAATTATGCAACTGTTAGCTATTTGATTTAGAAAGTATTGAGTGCCGGTGATGTGCCAGGTCCTGAAACTGCAGTTGTTCTCAGTGTGACCTCACTTGGTACCTCTGATGACCCCAAAGGGGTTTGTGAGATGCCCAAGGGGGCCATGTTGGGGCAACTGTCCTTTCTCCACTTGCCCATCTATTCCTAGAAGCAGATGTGCCCAGAGCTTGGGCTGTAGAGGCAGACTGAACAGATCAGAGAAGGTTCTCGCTCTAGGCCTTTCTGGGTATGGGACCACGAGCAAGTCAGTCAATCTCTCTGAGACTCAGTCTCTTCTCCTGTAAAATATAATATGATGCTTATAGATTTATAGACTGTGCATTCTCATTGGGGCTATATTTCCCCCACAGGGGTGAAATAGGTTCGAGGGTGGGGGTACAAAAATTGCACTTACAAATGTAAAGTATAGATATACTTGTAGTACCTAAACAGATATAAGTATATCTGTGATATTAAAATTTTACAGGAATAGTGGCAATTAGAAAAAAATACTTAAAAGAGTCCTTAGGGGAGTTGATAATGAAAAAAACAAAAGTTGAGCAACCCTGCTATAGAATTGCTATGAGGCTAAAAGCAGGTATGGACTTGTACAGTCCTTTGCCTAGAGCCTAGCACTCAGGAACCACTCAATAAATAGTAGTGCCATGACTGTTGTCTGTCCAAGCATCACTTCATTCAAAATGCACACACTGATTCCAACCATTCTTTGGGGTTATGCAAGTTTTACTGGCATCTTTGGGACAGATAAGGCACCACCTCTGACTTCACCAATGAGCTAGGTCAGAGCTAAGCAGAGCGGCTGAGTGCCATTCTAAATGGATACACACGGGGTCCAGGGGCCAAGGGGAGAGCATAGCTGAGTTCTTCATTTCCTTCTACTCCCTGCTGCTGGGTTCAATGAAGTCAAGAGGTCACTAGGGGCCTCTTATCCCAATTCACAGCCTTGTCGGCAGCCTCTTGCTCAGAGCACAGAAGGGAGACCCCCCCCCCGCCCCGCCTCCGATTCTCTACCATTACTAAATCATCATTTTGCTCTGGAGAGTAACTGAGCAAAGTGGAATTATTACTGATGGCCTCCCATATGGAAAAACATGCTGTTCATTGCTGAAGATTTAAAGATGAATGAAAGAACAAGACTCAATTTCTGCTCTTGGTTCTGGTGCAAAAAACAAATACATAATATGGACACATTGATATAATATAAAAGGTTCTATGTGCAGGAAATTCTGAAACACAAAGAGAATGCTTGAAGAAGTTGCTTGAGTTGAATCTTGAAGAGTAAGCAAGAGTTAACAGGGTAAAGAAGGTGAGAAATGCCTTCTGCAGAGAGGGAGCACTATACACAAAGGGTGGGATAGTAGAGTAGGGAGATGCAAGAGTGGGTGAGGTGTGAGGTATGCAGTGAAGACAAAGGCAGAGGGGAGGCTGATGGACAGCCTAGTCATGGAGGACCTTGAGTGCTAAGTATTGTTTTGCAATGAAGATCCATAATTATATGAGACTCAGGTGGAGAAAAGCTGGTCTTATAGTTGCAACAGGAGAATCCAAGGCTTCCTCCAGGGAGCAGAGCTGTGTGGCCCCCAGTACCCCACATTGCCTGGGCTTAGCTTATCTCCATTCTAACTTCCTTCAATTCTCCCTTGCTGTCTGTGCCAATCTAACTGCTTACATCCAGTTCTGTAGATGCCGCAGGACTTTGCATATGTTATGGTTTTCTCTGCCTAAGTAATAGGTCCCCAATTATTTATAAGAGTATTAAATTGATGTCTGTCTTCCACATTAGACTTCAAACTAGGGACTGTGCCTGTCTTTGTTCAACATTATAACCTCAGCATCTAGCATAATGTAGGCTCTCAGTAAATATTTATGGTAGGAAGAAAGGGTGGGAAGAAGAAACTTAGCTGGGAATCCAGAACCCCCACAAACTTTCATATGCCTTTTCCTCTACCCCATTCACTCCCCAGCTGAGACTGTCTTCTGTGATCCTGTTCAAGGGTTAAGGCTGGAACCTCATGCTGGCGATTGAAGCAGTCATTTCCTGTCAGGCCTTGTCATTTGAGTAATTTGCCTCCAGTGGATGAATACTAATTGATGATAACAGTGAAAGCAACCTTGGTGTCACTTCTTCATAGTTCACTTCCAAAAACTGAAACTAAGCATGTTCAATTCATCTGGGCTACCAACATGGTTAGAGAAAGTGAGCAAGTGTCTGAGAACCGCAGGCTCCTGAGAGTCCACTTGTGTGTCCATGCAAAGATGGCTCTAAAGCTGACTTAACCACGGAAAGCCTTAGAACCTTTGCAGAGCGATCAAAAGGCACCGCACCGTGCAGTGCTCTTCAGGACTGGGCAGGAACATGAAAACAGGACTGAGCAGGGCAATCACAGCTCTCTACAGTAGTCCCTGCTTGTCCTCAGGGGATGTGTCACAAGACCTACGTAGATACCTCAGTCCATGGATACTACCCAACCCTATATATGCTAATTTGTCCTATACATACATAGCTATGTTAAAGTTTAATTTACAAATTGGGCACAGTAAAATATTAACAACAATAACTAATGATAAAATAGAACAATTGTAACAATAATGAAAATGGCACACAATTTGAAACTTATGAATTGTTTATTTCTGGAATTTCCCATTTAATATTTTCAGAACTGTGTCGACCATGGGTATCTGGAATTGAAGAAAGCAAAGCCATGGAGATGGGGGAACTACTGTATTCAGGTTTTGATAGGATTTCAGAAGGGTTGTATTCTCCATGGGGTATTGTCTTTATTGAAAATGTGCAGTGGTGACAGGCAAATGGACCAGGGTTCAAATCCTGGCTCATCATTTACAACCTGTGTGTACTGGGCACCAACTTTGCACTCTATGAGCCTCAGTTTCCTTATCTAGAAACTGTAGGAGAAGGGGATCAAAATAGTACTTCATTTGTTGTCATTGTAAAGATTAACTAAGGTGATGTGTGCAAAATGTGTAGCACCTATCCTTGAATGTGGAAAGTGCTCAATCTGCTTTATCCACTATTATTATCAGTTAACATGATTATTATCACCCTAAGTATCATCTTCCCAGAGTAGAAATATCAGTTTAGATTTCCAGATATTTATATGGCTTTCACAGTGTGCTAGGACCTATGTAGATGAGCTTAGATTTTCAGATATTTATTTGGCTTTAACAGTGTGCTAGGATCTATGTAGCTGTTGTTACCAAAAGATGTACACAAGAAAGTTCCTAGCAACAATATTTGGAGCCCCAAAGTGGAAATAGTCCAGATACCAGTCGAGAGTAGGAGAGATAAAGAGACTCAATACAGCCACATAATGGAATACTCTATGATGATTAAGATAAAGATAAATATAGTAACCTGGATACTATACAGTGATCAGTGATTATTGTTATAGTGATTAGAATAAACTACCACAACTCACAGCCACATGATGAATCTCGTGGCATGTAATGTTGAATGAACAAGCCAAATAGGAGAGAGTGCATACTGTATGACCACATTAGATGCCATGCAAATGCAGGTAAAACCAGTCTGTGGTATTAGAGGCTAGAATAACGTAGCCTCTGGGGAAGAGGTTAGGAATTTTACTCAGGAAGGGAGGGGACTGGTAATGTGTCATGTTATGGCCTGGTTGCTGGACAGTTGGTTGTGCTTACTTTGTAAAAATTCATTGGGTTGTATGTTCTGATTTATGTGCTTATATGTGTCTACATTATGCTTCAATTAAAGGTTTACTAAACAAATAAGCCTGTTCAGCAGAGAGCAAAAAGCATATAGTACAATTCTATGCTTACCCACAAGAGGCCTCAAAGTTTACAGGAGGAGGCAGACAGGCAAATGCATGCACAGATAATGAGTTGTGATACCCATAATAATAGAATTGTGTACCACATGCAGAATCACCATTGAGGGGAGCATGATCAGCTGTCACAGCCTCTGCTTGTGTCAATGCCCTGTGCTCCATTTGTTCATGCAGGGGGCCCATCTTCCCTATTCCTTCCCACACATGAATAAGGTATTCCATGGCAGGAACTTTGCTCACATCTGTCCACTCTCCATATCAGCACCACTGCCTTCATTTTGTACAGCCATCTTTGATGCAACACTGAACTCGTTGGAACTGGGTCTCTTGGCCTCTCTTCCTGCCCTTCTTTAAATCACTTGCTATAACCTAGATCTGCCAAATTATAATCATTGTATTGGGTCCTCTGGATTCTTAAAAAGTACCCTGTGGGCCGGGTACAGTGGATCACGCCTGTAATCCCAGTTCTTTGGGAGGCCTGAGGTCGGGAGTTCGAGACCAGTCTGGCCAACATGGTGAAACCCCCATCTCTACTAAAAATACAAAAATTAGCCAGGCATGATGGCGTGCATCTGTAATCCCAGCTACCCGGGAGGCTGAGACAGGAGAATCACTGGAACTCGGGAGGCAGAGGCTGCAGTCAGCCAAGATCGCGCCACTGCACTCCAGTCTGGATGACAGAGCAAGACTCTGTTAAAAAAAAAAAAAAAAAAAAAAAAAAAAAGCACCCTGTGTGATTCTGATGCACCCCAATCCTTGAGAAGCACTCCTCTTCACTGGAAGCAGAGCACACACCTGATCTTGACTCTCTCCACACAACAAATCGTCCAGGGCTACCAGAAAGCACCATAACTTACTGGCTTTTCCCAACTTGTTTCCCAGAGACATTTTCAGCCTCATTTCCACCCTTCCCTTCTAGATCCCCACCATTCTAGATTCCCACCATCCCTACCCCGTTTTAAGTTTGCCTCTATTCACCTAAAAACATACGGACTATTCCATATGGACTGAGCATGAAAGAAATATAGTTCCTCAAAGTAAATTAAGGAGCTGTTTTCAGAGGAAAGGAAATGGATGGTGGATAGGCAAGAAAATGTGGCCCACTAGAATTCTATATGGTGCTGCATATTGTGCTGTATACATATATGGTGCATGCATATGTGTACATATGTGTACATGTATACATTACATGCACATATACCATATGTGTGTATATGGTGCTGTAGGTATATACATGCGCATGTATAGGCATGTATATATATGTATATGTATACATGTATACGGTATATACATGTACATGTATATGTATACACGTATATGGTATATACATGTACATGTATATGCACATAGTTAATTCTCATTCCCTGAATCTGTTTTGCTATTTAGCCCTCATCCCTGTGCCTTTGAATAGCCTATAATGTCTTCCACATTCTTAAGGGCCTTCTCATCTCCTACTTATCTTCAATACCCAGCTCAAATATTGACTCTGTGCAGCTCTCCTCAATGGTTCTGAGCACCCTGTGGTTCTGCTCAGTCACCCACACATGCCAGGATTAGATGACTTCCCTGAAATGTCACTCTGCCAGATCTGACTCTTCACTCCACTGAGAAGGCACTCAAGTGTGCACACTCAGAGCTTAGCACCTGCCTGGAACATGCGAGTTCGTCAAGGACATGCTTTGATTGAGTGAAGTCCATCAGCACAAAGTCCCTTGGGCACAGGCATCTTGCTGTGGGATAAAAGGTAACATTTGTGAACTCTGGGTTGGGAAACTATGTGGTAATTCACACTTAACAGGTCAGAGATATCTCAGAGATAAGCTGCCCAACCTACTCATGCTCCTTCTGTTGTTTTGTTTGTTTCCCAGTGACCTTCAGTGACTGTAAGGGAAACGACAAGCTACGCTATGAGGTCTCGAGCCCATACTTCAAGGTGAACAGCGATGGCGGCTTAGTTGCTCTGAGAAACATAACTGCAGTGGGCAAAACTCTGTTCGTCCATGCACGGACCCCCCATGCGGAAGATATGGCAGAACTCGTGATTGTCGGGGGGAAAGACATCCAGGGCTCCTTGCAGGTAACACATCTGTTTGAGATAACTTGGGTTCAAGGAGGACATTAGATTCTGTCTGTCTTATGTGGAAAATGGGTCTTTAATTTATTATGTTGGCTAAGATTCTTTTTGTTATTGTTGTTGCAAATGACAGAAATCCAACTCTAAAAATGTAGATGAGGGGCAGCGGGAATTAATTGATTCTTGTAACTAATTGAGGGATAGTTCATGGTTTAATTCATGGAACTATTTTAGGGATACTTGTGCCTTCAGGCTTGGCTATGTACTGGTGTCCAAATCAGCTTTAATCCCTGTGCATCTCGTGGCTCCCTTTTCCTTTTATTAGATGTACTGAGACAGTCACATCTCTCCCTGCCTCCCAAGGTGGAGGTCTCAGAAACTACCCTCTTTCTGCTGGTCTGAAGTCGCCTGAGAAAGCATCTCTTCAAGACGATGCTAACAAAACCTTGGAATTCAGTCTCGTAGGTTAGATCATGTGTCCACCCCTGAACTAAACATGGTGTCCATTGGGTGTTGATGTTCTGGTTGGCCACGTCTCGGTCACATTTCTTTTCCTGAAGCCAGGGCAGAGTCAGCCCTATTCACCTGAAAACTCATGGACTGAGAGTGAAAGAAATGTAGTTCCTCAAAGTAAATTAAGGAGCTGTTTTCAGAGGAAAGGAAATGGATGGTGGATAGGCCAGAAAAGGTGACCCACTAGAATTGTATATGGTGCTGCATATTGTGCTGTATACATATACGGTGTATGTGTATGTGTACATATGTGTACATGTATATATTACATGCACATATACCATATGTATGTATATGGTGCTGTATGTGTATATGTTGTACATGTATGTGTATACCATATACAGGCATATGTACCATATACTTAGGTGTATATGTACACATACATATGGTATATATGCATGTAATGTATACACATATGTATACATCCACATTTAATATATCAAAGATATCTCAAAGCTAACCTGCCCAACCTACTCATGCTCCTCCTGTTGTTTTGTTTTGTTTCCCATTGACCTTCAGTGACTTCAGTATATCTATGTGTGTATATGTATATATGTATATGTAATTGTTTATGGTTCTGTATATGTATATGGTGTATATGTATGTCTATATGTATACATTTGCATTTAACAGGTCATAGGTATCTCAGAGATAAGCTGCCCAACCTACTCATGGTCCTTCTGTTGTTTTGTTTTGTTTACCAATGACTTTTGGTGACTTCAGTATATATATGTGTGTATATGTATATACATATGTACAGGCATACACATACTATATATGCACATATACTGTGTATATGTGTGTATATACATACACATGGTATATCTGTATTATATGTGTGTGTAATTGCATATCGTGCTTCTCGTTTGCCAGGCAGCAGTGCTTGTTCCCTTCCACAAGCACATGCATGCAGATCCCTGCACTCCCACACATATGCATACACTTTATGAGTGTCACAAACTGCCATTCAGGCTTCCCGATTGTGTCATTTAGAGACTTTTTGCTACTACTGACTCACGCCTTCTTCACCAGGAGCTCAGGGACTCCACCTTCATGAGAAAAGGAGGGCAAGACATACAGCAGGATTCCAGCCAAACAATGACTTCATGATGGCATGCCCCTGCTTGGCATGCCTAGCCTTCTCTCCTACCTGCGAGCTTGGTCTTCCTCGATTTTTCACAGCCCCTAATTCACATCCCTTTTCTCCACCTGCCATATTACCCACATCCCTGCTTGATCTACTCATTTTGTTCAGTGGTGGAGCGAGTGTGGGTCACACAGCTGGGAGCAGAGACAGTACAACTGGCAGTGTGAGAGTTACCTTCCCGCCAGTGCTGTCTGTGTGATCTTGAGAGCATCATATAGCTTCTTCATCTGCAGAATAGAGAGGTTAAACAGCCTGCAGTGGCAAATAAGTGGCTCATGTGCCACCCTACTGTCACCGTGCTCGTGGCAGATATTGCTAATAACCCCTGGCTTAGCCTGAGTATCCTTCTCACTGCAATGCTTCTGGAACGTACTATCAATTGATCATTTAGTGGTGTTTCTGAGGATGGAACCTATCTGCCATTCCTGGGCTGGATGAACTTCACAATTCCCCTTCAGCATCTGTGAAGCTGTGAGTTAAGGGTAGATGGCAACCTAAAAACGAATGTACGGCACGTCAGTCATGTTTCAGAGCAAACTGGATACTGGTGAATTCATACCAGTGTGGAAATCCATTGACACCACAAACGCAAGCTTTTCTCTTACTTAGCCATGACCATTTTCACAGCATCTCACTAATCTGTGATATAAATTATGTGGCAAATATCTAAAGCAACAAAGTTGCCAGGATATACAGCAAAAACAATGTTCCATAGAAACATGGAAATGGTATGGTAAGGGGGTTTGCCCATGGGCTTGAATGCATTTAGATGGCGATTGTTCTTCGGGAATGGTGGCTCATCTTTCTGTCTGGAAAAGATGCTGTCATCGTATTTTGCTTCAAAGAGAGCAGAAGAGGTTCTGGGTAGGTTCTCGGGACCAACCCCACCTTGAGGGGCTGGGAGAGCTGGGTTCATTATGAAAACTCAGCCACGCATTGTTTGTACCTCAAGTTTCTGTGAGATGCCATCCAGAGACGAAGCTCCCCTGAGCCCTGGCTGTTTCTCGCTTGCTGCTGTCTGTACGCATTTTCGACAAAACTTGCCTGTGATTGTTTTTGCTTCTTATAAAGGGGGCGGAGGCTGCCGTGTCCTTCAGTTTGCCAGACTTCAGCAGAATGGGGCATTCATCTCCCACGTCCAGTAATTTTGTGAGACTTGAAAAAAGGCTTTGTGAAGATGTGTAGCTGTGTCCTTCATAAAAACGCCTCAAAAAAGGAAAAAAAAATACAAAGAAAATGAAGGAAAACAAAATAGATAGCAAAAGAATCCCTCTGAAGAGAGCACATACCTCAATGGATATGCACGTGGTATGTTTGCAGGTCCTACTGTGTGCAGCCAAGTGGGCCAGCTGCTAGAGAAGAAAATCAGTGAGTGCCTGAATCAGCTCAGCTCCTGTTGGGGAGGGAATACGAATGTGTGCATTGATGCTTGGGTACCAGGCGGGGAGCTAACGGTGATGGATGATCTCTGCATTTGGAGAGGGGAGAGGTCAAGGGGAGCTTGGCTGGTCCTCAAAGCACCAACCATGTGCCAGGTGTTGCTCCATGGGCTACAAATGCTGACTCACATAATCTCCTTAGCAATTGGAGGCAGATGCTACTGTGTTCTGCCTCATAGTGAGTTTTTACTGATTTTACTGATGGAGGAACTGAGGCACAAAGAGCCAAGTGACATTTCCAAGGTCTAAAAATGAATAACAAGCTGGATGGAAATGAGACTTGAGCCTGGGCAGCCTGGCCCCTGAGTCCGTGCCTCCAACCCCTCCATGAGCTGGACTTTGAAGGACGGGTCATTGTGCATAGTTGGGAGGGTCTACGAGGGAAATGTTGGCCTGTCTTCATGGTGCTTCTCTTCGAAGCTGTGTTACCTTCAGTCAATTGCTTTACCTCCTGAGCCTCTATGTAGTTTTGATTTTTTCATCTGTAACATAGGGATAATAGACTTGTTTGGATCTTCCTGTGGATTCAATGAGACAATACATGTAGCAGTAATGTATAGCACTCAGCTGATGCTACAGCAGTGACCAACACTGATGCTTATGTAATACTTACTACGTGCTAAACCCTGGGTTTATTCAAGTCTTTCATCCTCACAACAACATGCTAAGGGAAGCTGTTACTGTTACTGGTGCTGTTATCATTTGCATCTACTGGGTGAGGAGACTGAGACACAATGGGGCTGTTTCTTGCCCTGGACACTTAGCTAGTAGGTGGCGGAACAGGGGCTCAGACCTTAGCAGCATGGCTCTGGCTCTGGAGCTCTCCTCTTTTTTTTTTTTTGAGATAGGGTCTCAGTCCTGTCTCACAGGCTGGAGTGCAATGGTACAATCTCAGCTCACTGCAACCTCCACCTCCTGGGTTCAAGTGATTCTCCTGCCTCAGCCTTCTGAGTGGCTGAGATTACAGGCACCCACCACCACACCTGGCTACTTTTTGTATCTTTAGTAGAGATGGGATTTCACCGTGTTGGCCACGCTGGTCTTGAATTCCTGACCTTAAGTGATCGTCCTGCCTCAGCCTCCCAAAGTGCTGGGATTATAGGTGTGAGCCGCAGTGCCCAACCTGGAGCTCTCTGCTTTAACAGTAGGTTCTATTGGCTCACCATCAGGAACAGAGTAAGCCTGCACAATGTTTACTCCCACAAATGCAGTTACAACAGAGGCAAGCAAGGCCTGCAACCCAGAACGTCAGATTGTCAGGACCAGCTCAGTGCCCTTCCCACTTTCCCTCTTCCCGTGGCTGAACCTGATAGAACACTCCTGTGGCTGCCTGTAAATTCTGACCCTTGATATCTGGCTCCCACTCTGCATCCCTCTCCCTTGCACCCTGTGTTCTGCTTCTTCCCAGCCCTTTGGTGGGTGATGCTGTCGTGCAGCCTGGATGCAATTCATCTTCTCATTCTCAGGCAGGAAATCTGCAGTTCCCGGAGATGATTTGGCTCCACCTCAAGGATTAGCCTGCACACACATACACCCCACACAAGCCAGGGTCCAGCATCCCAGGGTCCACTTTTCTTGGCCAGAGGAAGCTGGAACAGAAAGGGAATGCTAAATAAAAGCATGGGAACATGTGGGCAGACAGGATGGAGACAGCATCTGAAAACCAGGAGGAGGGATTCTAGATTGATATGACAGGAGCTATGGAGCCACTGTAGGTTCTTAAGCAGAGAAACAGGCAGGATAAAAATAGTCCTTGGTGGTGCTCATCCAGGAGCCTTGACTGGAGTAGGGAGAGACTAGAGCTACTAGTTAAAATAATAGCTACTTCTATTTTGTGAGAATTGATTTCATGGAGCTTTCTTACGGTCGTGCATCTTAGTCTATGTTTAGCCTATGTTATTTCTCATTCTCACAACCTCCCTGTGGGGTTGCCGAGATTACCCCTTCCTGCAGATATGGGAACCTTGCCAAGAGACTCTAACTTGAAACTGACAAAAATGAGATTGAAATTCTGGCCTCTGCCTAAATACCCATTCTCCTTCCTGCCCCTTTGCTGCTAGAAGGCTGTGCCACTGGGGAGGCTGCTGCCATTGCCCGTGGGTCTAGGAGATGAGAGCATCAGTTAGAGCAACATGGGAGCAATGGAGGGACACTAGATGCAAGATTTGCCAGAAAGGAAGAAAGAGCCAGGATCCCGTATCTGGATGATTCCAGATTGTCTAGCCTGGAGGATGGAGATGAATTGGACCAGTCAGGAAAGAAATGTTAGGGAAATATGTCTAGTCAGGCTTGAGTGTGTTGATTTATATGCTCCTAGGGACATCTGTATAGAGATGTCCAGGAGTCAATGGACAATGTGGGACTGGCTGCTAGAGTACAAATTTGAAGGCAGAACAGCATAGTGGTGGGAGTTTTGGCTTACGTTGAACATGAGTGGGTTCAAATTTCTGCTATGCCACTTACTCATTGTGTGACTTGGGCAAGTGACTCAATTATCTGAATCCCAATATCCTCATCTGTCAAATAGGGATAAGAACAGTCTGTGTCACAGAGTTGTTCTCCTGGGCATAGCACCAGACATCAAGGGACAGTTCCCATCAATGGTATAATTTTGGAACCTCAGGAGGAAGGATAAGGAACTGAGGGCTAAGTGTATTCACTGAGGCCCTGAGACAGAAGCCAGAGATGGGGAACAGGAAGAGAAAGTAAA
Source organism: Pan paniscus (assembly GCF_029289425.2). Classification (NCBI taxonomy): domain Eukaryota; kingdom Metazoa; phylum Chordata; class Mammalia; order Primates; family Hominidae; genus Pan; species Pan paniscus. Next base: position 92,788,888 of record NC_073267.2, read on the forward strand.
GCCAATGAAAAGAAAGGGAAGGCGTGCTCAGAGAGGTAGGTGGGACCGCCAGCCTAACCAAAACAGGGGCGATTTCACACTTGCTCATTTCATGTCACTGTGTTTTGGAAGGAAAGATTCTCTAAGGCAAATATAATCACAGTTAAGCCTATTTTAGCTGTGGTAACTGGAGCCTGGCTCTTCTTTAATAAAAGGAGCCTGGCCTCTCTTATTTTTACCAGCTACTTATGACCCTGTCTCACCTGCAAAACATATACCCCAAATCTGTGAGGTCTGATTGTTAATGACTTAATTATAGACTCACAAGCTATTTCTGCATTTTTAATGGGCTTCCCAGAATCTAGTACCTGCCTGGCTTATGTAAGATCACCTTAGATCTGAGTAGGCAGAAGAGCAGTTTAATTCCAAGTCTTTTGACAGGCTCTGACAAATTGTTATGGAAGATAGTGAGGTTAACCTTCCATGCACAAAAGGGCTCTCCTGTCTGTGGAAGGTCATGATGAACCTGACACACCAAGTTATGTCTGGACAGAATCATGACTTTTCCCCACCAAATATGCCATTTCTCATGGCCCAACAAGGATGAAATGAAAAACAGTGGATGAGGGGTCTGCGTGTGTGTGTTTGTGTGCACACATGCGTGTTCGCCTTGTATGTAGTTTCAAAAGTTTACACAGAAAAGCTCCATGCTTCGTTCCTCATGCAGAAATGTCTTTATCTGCCATATAAATGGGATTCAACAACTTCATTTTCTGGCCTGGCCAACGAAAACACTCACAAACTAAAAACACCATACTTATTCTTTCTTTCTGAGTTAAGAAATTGTAGCTTGCCTGACTATAGATCATGGCAAGTAATTCTGACATCAGTTAAAGAACTTGATGAAGTCAGGCTGGGAAGTGACATCAAGGGGCTTAGAGGAATTTATTCTGACATTGGGTTTGGGAACTAAAGATACTGTACCTCCAGGCTTCGTCTTGAGACATGGAAGCCCACACACTCAACAGTGGTAGCATTTAGATGCCTACGGCCAGGCAGCCGGTCCTTATGAACAAAGCAAAAGTCTCCCATGGCCCAGGTTCCCACGGAGAGTTATGAGGACCACAGGCTATACGCTTGGATCCAGCTTCACTGCTCCCAGTCTGGAGTTATTCCTCAAATGCACCTGATCACTTCGCTCCTCTGCTTAATAGGCTCTCACTTCCTGATCAGCTCACCTGGCCTTGGGGATAAATTCTAAAGACAGCGTATGTCTGAAAAGGTCCTTTGTGGTTTAGCCTGACTGATCTCTGCAGCCTTCTTTCAAGTCTCATTCCTGCTCGTCTCTAAGTGGCTTGACCTGCGGAATTGCCACCTTCTCCAAGAGCCTTCCCTTCCTGTCACCCTCGCCTCTTGTCCCCATCCCAAGAAAGGATCTCCCCTACTGGTCTCACTCTTGGCATCAGTACTTTTCCTTTCTAGCCTTCTTCTCAATTTGTAATTATGTATTTACTTTCTTGTTCAGGTGTTTAATGTCCGCCTTGGATGAATATAGGAACAGTCTCTTCCCTGCCTCCCTCCCTTCCTTGTTTCTTTCCCTTCTTCCTTCCTGTGTGTTCACCACTGTATCCTCAGCACCCTGCCCAGTGTCTGGCGCAGAGTATTCAGTGGATGCCTTTTGAATACATGGATGAGTGGAGCAAGTTACCCCTCTCACACCCTACATTGAACTCTCCCTCCTTCAATACCAAATCACTTGTGGTTTCTTGAATTGGCCAAGCTTTCCCATCCCTTCACACTGGCTACTCCTCTGTCTGGACATTGTTCCTTCCACTGAGGTTCCACCTACCCTATGGTCAGCACCATCGATACTTCAGAACCTGCCAAGATTTTCCTTCTTTGGGAACAGCTCTCTGAATATCCCCCAGCTGGCTAGGTGTTCTTTCTCCAGGCTCCTGTAGACACCTGCCTGGCTCTCTCTACTCATAGTACTAAATGAAACAGTCTGCTTTCTTCTGCTTGTGCGTGTCTTAATGCTTAGCTCCTGAGCTGAAGGCCCTCGCTCCCATGCAGCAGACTAAGATCACTCTGGGGCCAGACCACCTTGACATGAATCCCAGTGCTGCATTTACTACCTGTGCTCCAGGTTCCTCAGCTGGAAAAGGGGTTCATAATTGTGTGAACCTCATGGGGATGCTGTGAGGATTCAATGAATCAACACGTGTGTATTAGTCAAGGTTCTTTAAAGACACAGAACTAATATGATAGATGAATATATGAAGGGGAGTTTATTTGGAGAATTGACTCACACCATCACAAGGTAAAGCCCCATAGTAGGCCATCTGCACGCTGAGAAGCCAGGAAGTCAGTCTGAGTCACAAAACCTCAAAAGTAGGGAAGGTGATGGTGCAGCCTTCAGTCTGTGGCCGAAGGCCCCGGAGCTTCTGGCAAATCTCTGGTGTAAGCCCAACAGTCCAAAAGCTGAAGAACTTGGAGTGTGATGTTCAAGGCCAGGAAGCATCCAACATGGGAGAAAGATGGAGGCCAGAGACTCAGCCAGTCTGCTCTTTCCATGCCTGGTTTTATGCTGGCAGCTGATTAGTTGATGCCCACCCAGATTGAGGGTGGGTCTGCCTCTCCCAGTCTACTGACTCACAAGTTAATATCCTTTGGCAACACCCTCACAGAAACACTAGGGAACAATATTTTGCATCCTTCAATCCAATCAAGTTGACAATCAATATTAACCATCACAGCATCCAAAGTACTTGGGACAGTCAGTGTCTCACAAGAAACTGGAGTTATTCATAGTGATTGCCTTGTTAAATCCAGACCTATGATAAATGTTCAGCTAATGAACGAGGCAAACTGAGGTGACCCAGTGCTCCATCCATGCCCAACATGACCAAATTCTATGATTTCTGTAACCTGTATATATTCAGGATTATGGGCGAACTTACACCATCACCACTCTTATTCCTCAGGTGCTCACTGTATAGGAAGCACTGGCTAAACTTCCTAGAGAAGAGATTATTTCTACAGGTCCACTGAACAAACTCCAAAAGACCTGGCAGTATTTAAAAGTTCATTATGAACAATTTACCCTTCTTAACTGGAAGTCAATACAAGTTGCCTCAATAAAGGGAAACTGGTCTCTTAATCAAGTTGCTTCAATTAAATGCAAAAAAATATTTTTCCCTTTTTTGTCATTACAAGAATTTCTTTAAAATAAAACAAAGAAGAAAAGTTATGACAGAAGCTGAAAAGGCTAAATTTAAGTCTCGTTTATCATGCTTGTTCATCATCGTTGCAAACATGCAATTTAAAAGACGTAATTTTGGCTCCTAATCCAGTTTCAAGAATCAGGATGGAAATGGTTCCAAAAAAAAATAAAAGGAGCAATCAGTAGAAGGAGCCACTTGGGAGAAACAGTTGTTTTTGTTTTTAATTTTTTTAATAAAAATATAAAATATATCGTCAATTGCCCAAAAGCCAACGACCCTGCTAATATGTCTCTTACTGAATTGGGTGGTTACAACTTTTAAATCCACTACCTATCAGAATCTCAGGAATTATTTGGTAAGTACCTTGAGGAAAACCTGAAGCTAATTGCCCCCTGTTTCTACACACATACATTCATGGGGATGTTTAGCGAAAATTTTTGTGGATGATACTAAGAGGTACCTGAAATGACCAAAAATCAGAAACGAATCACACATTTTTCAGCCACATGATACTGAAAAGTTACGTAACTTCTCTGAGGTTCAGTTTTCTCATCTGTACAATGGACATAATACTCTGGCCTTGTGTGGATGCCATCATGAGACACATTTAATAAAACAAATGTCATGCTTAATTCAGTGCCTTGCTAATGGATGATTCTTAATCACTGATCAATTATTCTTAAGTGAAGTAGCCAGTAAGTTGCTATCACTTCTATACATTTTTCCCCTCTTTCCTGATCTCACACGTTCTAGACAAAAATACTTTTGCACATTTGTTACTGATGTAAACTGCAATTTTTTTCTACTCTGAGCCAACTGTTTGAATCCTCTGTTTGTTTTGGCCATGATGCCATCTAACCTTCAAGACACCCGACACGCTGCAGACATGTGACTTTACTTTATTTCTTTAAAACAAGAGTGTCCCCCACCCACCTGTCTGAGTACCAGTCCGTGGCCTGTTAGAAACCGGGCTGCACTGCAAGAAGTGAGTGGCAGGTGAGCAAGCAAAGCTTCATCTGTATTTACAGCCACTCCCCATTCCCCACATTACTGCCTGAGCGCTGCCTGCTGTCAGATCAGTAGCAGCATCAGATTCTCATAGGAGTGTGAACCCTATTGTAAATTGCACATGCAAGAGATCTAGGTTGCACCCTCCTTGTGAGAATCTAATGCCTGATGATCTGTCACTGTCTCCCATCACTCTGAGACAGGACCATGTAGTTGCAGGAAAACAAGCTGACGGCTCCCATGGATTCTACATTATGGTGAGTTGTATACTTATCTCATTGTATATTACAATTAACTAATAATAGAAATAAAGTGCATGATAAATGTAATGCACTTGAATCATCCCAAAACTGCCACCACGAACACCCTCAGTCCATGGAAAAATTGTCTTCCATGAAACGGGTCTGTGGTGCCGAAAAAGGTTGGGGACTGCTGCTCTAAATCATTCCTGAAAATGAGAGCAACAAGCTCATGGTAAATTAATTACCTTGTCTCTAAACCGTCTCACATTGACTGGGAGTGACATGGAATCTGTTGACTTGGGTGATTATATCGATCCTGCTTACATGAAATATGTTTTACAACAATCCCATTGGAGAATGAATCTGCACATTTGCTGTGACCGTAAAGAAATGATGAGTTAAAGATGTGGACACTTAATATGCCCTGATTTAACAAGTGTGATAACTTCAAAAAACCTGTGAAGTACCATGCTCCATGGCAAAAGCCTCCCCAGGTACTATTAAGGAAAATTAGTATCCATTTAACTGTCACCTAAATTGGAGAAAATATATAGCTTGAAAATTATTGTACGGATCCAAGAATTGGGCCTAGAATTCAATAATAGGCTGTTACATCTTGACACATGCCTAAATTGTTACGTTTATGTGGCTCTTAGCTCCAGGATACTATTCATATATAGATAAAAAGACATCCTTCAATTCATTAATTTAAATAGATAACAGATTACTTTAAGGATCAGAATCTAAGAAAACTATACTCTGGAGATTAATTTTAATTGAAATTCTTGGGGGAAAAACTGATCCCATAGAAAGTATAGATAACTAAAAATGGCTTCTTTTTGGCTTTTGAAAATCCTAAATTTTATTTTATACAGGAGCATGGTCCAATAGAAATGTAATGAAAGCCACGTATGTCATTTAAAGTTTTCTTATAGTCATGTTAAAAAACGAAACCAGTGAAATTAACTTTAATAATTTATATAATAACTGTATATATGAGTGTATGTGTGTGTGTGTGTGTGTGTGTATATATATATATGTATAACAGATATATCTAACATATTATCATTTCAACAAGTAATCAAGGCCGGGCACAATGGCTCACACCTGTAATCCCAGCACTTTAAGAGGCCAAGGCAGGCGGATCACTTGAGGCCCGGAGTTTGAGACCAGCCTGGCCAGCATGGTGAAACCACATCTCTACTAAAAATACAAAAATTAGCTGGGCGTGGTGGTGCATGCCTGTAATCCCAGCTACTCAGGAGGCTGAGGCAGGGGAACTGCTAGATCATGCCATTGCACTCTAGTCTGGGCAACGGAGCAAGTGAGACTCTATCTCAAAAAAAAAAAATCAATATGAACATTATTCATAAGATACCTTTTTACATTCTTCTTTTCATATTAAGTCATTGAAATGTAGTAAATATTTTATGCTTAAGGCACATCTCAATGTAGAGTATTTAATTTTTAAGTTCTTAATAAGCACAAGCAGTGAATAGCTAAGGATTAGATAGGATGCTCTACAGTTCTACAGGAATATTGCATTTTTTGAAAGGATGGAAAGGATCATTCACTGAGTTCCTACCACATGTTAGAGCATTGCCTTTGGCCTTAGAGCCCCTCACACATCCATCTGTTTTTCTCCTATAGCTAGCCTGTTCCTATATTCCAGATGCAGAAGTAGCTCAGGCTCAGAAAAGTTAAGTAACTTAACCAGTGCCATCATCCATCAGTAAGTGGCAGGACTGGAAGTTGAGCTGGGCCTTCTGATTTTGTGGAGTCATTGCTATTTTGCTAATACTGACATTTATGGCAGAACTATTGTGCTTTTCTATTTTTCAGTAAATTTCCTGAAATAGCATAGGAAATTAAAAAGTTGTTAGTAATAAAAATAAATCCAGAGCTGAGCAAAACTCCTAAAGAAATTTTAGGAAGGTGGGTAAGCCCTGTATTGTCATGACACATTTTAAAAACTTTTCCTGTGAATAGAACCTTTACAAAAAGAACCTTGTGGAAACAGCACGAGGTGTCTAAATGTAAATTTCTCCCAGGCCAGGGACCTGATCTCATTCATCTTCATAGTCCCATAGGCTAGAGAAAATGTCTTGCGTTTATATTTTTAAAACTATAATATAAAACTTTGTTTATATATGCATTACCCGATTTAAGCTCACAACAATGCCTGGATGCAGATGGTGTGGTTTTCGTTTTCTGAGTGAGGACAGTGAGACTCAGAGGTGGGTCTTAGGTCGCGGTCGTGGAGTTGGTTGAGTGGCAGCCAGTGCGGCCATCCACAGGTTTTCCCAAGTGCATTGCTGCAGCCATAGTTAGCTCCCCAGCAGCTGCTCGGGGCTTTCACATAGATGGAATATAGTGTTGTCAGAGGTAAATTTCCACCTAGTATATAGGATAGAACAAGATAATGTAATAAAACGTACATTTTCTAGGCTCTCTGATATGCTTCTACCCTCCTATCTCTTATTATTACCATAAATCAAATACTAGTCAATTCTAAATGTAAATATAGGGATGATAACCTCTTTTTACAATTCCTCTCTTATCTGCAACTCCCAGAGTGATTCACATGGAGATACTTGGTCACTGCAGGCTTTGCGGTCGGCATGACTCCTATTAGAGATTAAATGACATAGAGTAATCTCAAAGTAGTTAGAAATAAAAATTAATACAAAACTGTGCAAAACTCCCAGAGAAATTTTAGGCAAGTAGACAAGTCCTGTGTCATCATGACCCATTAATAAAACTTTCCTCGTGAACAGAACCTTTGGAAGTAGAATCTCATGGAAATAGCATGAGATTTCCAAATGTAAATGTCTGCTAAGTCTCTCTGTAAGAGATGGGTTGGCTGGGGGCGATGGCTCAAACCTGTAATCCTAGCGCTTTGGGAGACTGAGGCAGGTGGATCACGATGTCAGGAGTTCAAGACCAGCCTGGCCAAGATGGTGAAACCCTATCTCTACTAAAAATACAAAAATTATCCAGGCGTGGTGGCAGGTGCCTGTAATCCCAGCTACTTGGGAGGCTGAGGCAGGAGAATCACTTGAACTCAGGAGGCAGAGGTCACAGTGATCCAAGATCACACCACTGCAGTGTAGTCTGGGCGACAGATCAAGATTCCTTTAAAAAAAAAAAAGATGGGTCTGCATTTCTCAAGGGAAAAAAACATCTCCAATGATGAGAGAATACAGTGTTTGATAAAGACCATGTATTTTCTCTATTTGATTCTCTGTTCTCAACACCCAAAACTTAGGCAGTAAAGAAACAGGGGAAGAGGTACCATTTATTCAGTCTTTTTCCACCCAGCACATGGGATGATCAAATTACATGGTCTCATCCAAAGTTTTCAGGCAGAAGCCTGAATGTTTGTAGAAAAATTAGCCTATTTGGCCCTAGCCAAATAGATCCTCCAGTCTACCCATGTTGGGCAGATGCCTGTGGACTTTTGAACCCTTTGGCCTGGGAGTGATTTGTGATAGTTGCCAGGGTGGCATCCGCTGTTGGGCCAGACTGTTGGTGCTGTTTGATTCTCAGCCCAATTGCTTGTTTAAGCAAAGCCAAGTCTAGTCTCAAGATATACAGACACACAGGAAGCATGTTCAGCTTGTCCCAAGGCCTAATCTCATCACAGTTGATGTTGTCTTTTTTTGATGGCTTCTAATAAATAAGTAGAAACCTCTTTTCCTCTGGTCCATACCCCTTAGAAGTGCCACATTTAAAATATAAGAGGAAAGCCTTCATCTCACTGGGGCCCATAGCAGGGGCAGATATTGTTATTTGCTGAATTGCTTCTATCTTTCTTAATTAGGTAGGAAGTAGCAACCATCAAAAAACAAATATTGTATGTAGGTGGCCATCAAAACATAAGACAACTGTTTTTCTTCCAGCAGAAAACCAATTTGGCAAACACTTATTTTTCTTTCTCTATCACACAAAGAAAGTCAATTCTCTAAGAAAAAGGATAGAAAAAGAAAAGAAAAGAAAACTTTTAAATAATATCCCATATATGTTTTGAGAATTTTATACATCAATACATTAAAACATAGGCAGGAAAATTTCAAATGCAAACAAAAATCACATCTTATAGCTCTTAGCAATTCCTTGTCTTCAAAGACTGGAGGAAATAGCCCACTGGGAAGGCCTTTAACAGAGCAGGTGCTTCCCTAGGGGAAGGAATAACTACAGATATTTGAGGGCTACTCAGAGGCAAAAGGGCCCAAAAAACTTCAGACTGTCTTCCAAGCATCAGCCCCAGAATGCCTCCTAGATAGTGAGGCTGCCTTCAGTTGGCCTGAGATTGTTGCTCTGACCCTGGTGACCCCACCCTTCCTCTCCAACCTTGTTACAAACAATTCAGAAGGAAGGATTGTGAAATCTTTCCTGCTGCTCTTTCTGTCTTCTGCCAATCAGAGAAGATTGGACGTGAGATCCAAGAGAGGGCTTTCCCTTTCCCTGATGGCTACACTGTTTCTCCTGCCTCCCAGCTGTTTATGGAAATCAGATGGTTTCCTCAACTGTCTATCTTTCTGCAGCAAATCCTTTGACAGAGAATGTGCATTGTCAACCAACCCCTTCATCGAGTCAGGCAAATTAGGATTCCTTTGACAGCAACTTTTTACAACTTCCTTCCTTTGAAGATATAAAGTTTTAAACAGTAGTAGTTCTCCGTGAGACCCAAGGAAAGGTCTGCAAACTATAAGCAGACTTTATGTGAAGACCACCTCCTGCCCCTCACTCTTAATCCAGAGGCCTATGTATTTATTTATTTTATTTATTTTTTGGTAAAGGCCTCTGCTGTGAATTTAAGTCATCTAATCAAAATGCATTATTTCTGTCCTTGCATTGTCCATTCTCATAAACCGTGGTTAACACAGATAATTGAGACTTGACTGCTTTTTTATTCCAAGTCCCTTATTCGATTTGGCCCTTGTTAACAAAGACTAGTCTGTAAGAGCATGACCATCAGTCTTATTTACCTTGTTATCTGTAATTTCCTCTTTCCCTCAGGCCTTTGCATAATATTTTCTCTGCATGGAAGGGGAGGATAAGAAAGAAGACCTAAAAACTGAATTTTTAAAATACAAACAGAAAAAAAGCTCCCTGTATTTTCCCAAAATCTGCATAAATAAAATAATATGCTCCATAATGGCAGAGATTTGACTGACTTGTTCGTTGCTATAAATCTAGCACTTACAATATCTGGCTGTGAATAAATAATTTCTTAATGACTTAGCAAATGCTGGAGACAGAATGAATATTGATATTAATAATGCAGATGGTAGTCAATTTATTTAGCTCAAACGTTGTGCAGGGCACCACTTTAAGTGCATTTCTTACATTAAGTCATATAATCTTTATAATAACTCTATAATATAGGTCCTATTTTATCTTCATTTTACAGGTGAATAAAGGAAGACGGGGAGACTATGTGTGACCAGCACAGGGTCATACATCTAGAATATTTTGGAGACATATTTTTGCACTCAGACTCCTCAAAAAAACATTTAACAAAATATGTTATCTTTTTTGTCAAAATAGAAAAATATGAACTGAATATTATTACAGTAAAGTAGATTCAGATTGGTTGAATAGCTGTATCCAAAAGGGTTAAAATATAATCTGTGTCGTCCTGGAGAATGATTTCCGCATGCAGAAATCTAATTGAATTTAATCGCTTTCATCCCAGTGATGGAGACGAAGATATGAACACAAGTTGGTTACTTTGAAACTTTCATAGCTCAGGCATTCCAGTTGTACAATAGCCTTGAGTTTTGAAAAGAACTCAAGCATCTATAAGGATTGACTGAAATTAATAAATTGATACTCAGCAGGTATAAATATGAAGCCCAATAGATGGGCAAAAGAATTTCTGAAACACAGGATGGGGGTGATACAAAAATGACTAGGTTGATGAGGTATTCACGCTCCTGGACCTGTGCCAACTCCCTCTCTGCAGATTCCTGCCCTTATTGCTACCCTGTAATTATTCATCTTTAATTTATTGCTCTTCACCTTGAGCACCACTCTAAGGCTTTTCCATTTACCTAAAGCAGTAAGTTCTACTCTAGTGCCTACAGTTTTCTGCAGCTGGCCTTGCAGGTTCCTCTGCTGAGAAAAGTTCATACCATCCATTTCAGTTCCCTTTTCCATCTCTGTGTACCCCTAACTCCTTTCCTCCCTCTCAGAGAAAGACCGATTGTTCCTCCTTTTCATGACATATCCCTTCACTTGTACCCTTGAACTCACTCTTTTCTGCCTCTTTCTTCATTTCGCATTTCCCCTCACACTGTTACATCTTAAATTTTCTCTCCTCTGTGAATCCTCCCCCAGCCTCTCCACACGTGGTCAAATCTTCCCATGCTAAACCAAATTATTTCTCCTTCAGATCGCTGCCTTCCTTCCCCAGTCTTCTTGAAAGCCATCTTCACTCAACATCTCTATTTCCTTTCAAGTTCATACCTTAATACTCCAAAATGGAGCTCCTATCCTCAATATTTTGCTGAAAATTCTCTCTTTTGAAGGTCGTGGAAACTGAACAGCTGATTTCCTTCAACTGTTTCTTAGTCCTGAGCCTGCTTGAAGTCTCTGAAGCAATTAATTTTTAATTTTAATTTTATTGAGGTAAAATTTACATAACATTAAATTAACCAAGCGATACTTAATAACTTTCTAATGTTGTGCAACCACTACCTTTATCTAGTTCCAAAATGTTTCCGTTAACCCAAAAGGGAACTCTATACCTGTTAAGCATGTTCTCCCTTCCCCAGCTCCTGGCTTTATGTATCACCTATTTTTATATATAATATAAATGAAATCATACAATACTTGGGCATTTATGACTGGCATCTTTTTTTTTTTTTTTTTTTTTTTTTTGAGACGGAGTCTCACTCTGTCACCCAGGTTGGGGTTGGAGTGCAGTGGTGCGATCTCGACTCACTGCAAGCTCCGCCTCCTGGGTTCAGGCCATTCTCCTGCCTCATCCTCCCGAGTAGCTGGGACTACAGGTGCCCACCACCACACCCGGCTAATTTTTTGTATTTTTTAGTAGAGACCGGGTTTCACCGTGTTAGCCAGGTTGGTGTCAAGCTCCTGACCTCGTGATCCGCCTGCCTCGGCCTCCCAGAGTGCTGGGATTACAGGCGTGAATGACTGGCCTCTTTTACTTTGCATAATGTTGCAAGGTTCATCCACATTATAGCATGTGTCACTACTTCATTCCTTTTTAGGGATAAGCAATATTCCATTATGTGGATGGACCACAAATTGTTTACCCATTCATCTGTTGATGGCCATTTGGGCTTTTTTGACTATTATGAACAACACTGCTACCAACCTGTGTGCAAATGTATTTGAGTACTCATTTTTTATTTGTAAATACAGTGACAATAATGCCACAAAAACATTGCATACTTGCAAGATTTATGAATTACGTAATTTACAATGATTGAGTGTGGGCAGCTCTATTATCTGGATTTCATTAAGATGATGCTACAAAAATAATAATTGTTAGTAATAATAATGCTACAAAAACATCGTATACTTGCAAGATTTACAAATTACATAATTTATGATGATTGAATGTGAGTGGCTCTCTTATCTGGATTTCATTAAGATACTCAGGATTCTTTACAAACATGCTAGGTTTCCACTTAGAGCAAGATCTCTTAAAAAAAGCCCTGCTTATTGACCACAACAGCCAGACCCGGGCCTCCTTCTGCCTACTGTCACCATAACTCTAGTTATAACTTGCTTGTAGGTTTATACCTAGGAGTGGAATTGCTGGCTCAAATGATAATTCTATGTTCAACTCTTTGAGAAACCACCCAACTGTCTCCTAGGAGTGGAATTGCTGGCTCATATGATAATTCTATATTCAACTCTTTGAGAAGTCACCCATCTGTCTTCTACAGCAGATGAACCACTTTAATTCCCAGCAGTGCATTGGCAGTCCTTGAAATGCTCTTCCCTTTGCTGTCTAAGACACCATACTGTCCTTGTTCTCCCACTCTTTCTGTATAGAAACCCATATATTTTCTTCCTCTAGTTCTTCTTATTATTCCTCCTGCCATTGGAAGTGCCTGTCCATTTCCTGTCTTGATTTTCCTTTGCTGTTTTCTAACATCCTCAACAATTTTATCCAACCTAGCAGCTTTAAAGATCTCTTCTTCAGCATGTCTCCAAATTTATAGCTTCATTTCTGGCCTCAGGTTCATCGTGTCTACAGCCCATCTCCACCCGTACATTTCACTTGCCTCTCGGGGTTAACTGTGTGTTTCTGAACACCCATACTGGGGTTAACTGTGTGTGTCTGAACACCTGTACCTCATTACCTCATTACTTCATTACCTCATCTTCCTAAGTGCATGGTTTCTTGCAGTGCCATCCTCGTCTTCCCATGCACCTGAACCCACCACCTTGTATTTGTCTTTAGTTCCTCACCACCTGGGAGGTCAGTGGTACTTCTTATCCTTTCTCTCTCTCCCATGTGGTTTCTACCTGCAAACTCTTCATTACAGTGGTCACAACTGGTTTGAACATCATTTCCTCTTATCCAGCCAAGACAGGGCCACTTTCTTTTATCTTTCTCCCTTTTCCTGTGATCCAATCTGCATGCCTGTTACTATCTAATTGACTTCCCGAAGAATAACTGTGATCATATCATGCCCTCTTCAAAGGCTGTCAGTCTTCCCATGCTGACTGAGCCACAACCAAATGAGCCCCAACCTGCTTTGTCACTTTCAGCCCTCACAATTCCCTGTCATTCATGTGATTCTCCTACCAAAGTAAGCTGCTTATCTTCTGTGTTCACTGAAAATGGTATGTTTCCTTCCACATCTATCCTAAGGGATGGCGTAAGTGGGTTGCAATAGGTTTACAGGAATAAGGATCAGATTAAGAGCTGTGGCATCCGTAAAACCAATAACTCTTGATTTATTATGTAACAATGTATATTTTTAGCCAAACAAATGCTAGATACCCATAGGTAAACCTGGTACTAGGAATTTCTTTTCATTTTTGCTTTCTTTGAGATCTGTAATTAATCGTGGTGAAAATAATGCTACAGAAACATCATATACTTACAAGATTTGCAAATTGCATAATTTACAATGATTGCATGTGGGTGGCTCTGTTATCTGGATTTCATTAAGACACTCCGGATTCTTCACAAACATGCCAAGTTCCCACTTAGAGCAAGATCTCTTAAGTAAACCTCTGCTTATGGACCACAGCAGCCAGATCTGAACCTCCTGCTACCATCCCTGTAACTCTAGTTATAACTTGTATTATCCATCACATTATTTATTGTCTTATGAAGGATGAAGTGTTCAAATCCCTGTAGGAAACAGACCAAAAACTTTGAGTCTGTTACCCCTAAGAGACACAGCCCTCTTTTCTGAGGCATCTTTCTTTCCTTGATTTATTTGGACTATGGTTTCTTTGGCCAACCATTTAATTTTTTGTTGTTGTTAACTTTGTCCTTGTTAATGTTAATTCTCTCATGTCATGTGGAAATGAGAATAATTCAGATATTGTAAGAGAAGGAAAATGGTTAGATAAATTAGAAGCATGAATAACTGATATAGAAATAATTCAAGCAGCTAACTATATCTTGCATTCTCTGCTTACTTCATGAATGATCCGTATGCCAAGTCCATACGACTTAATGTTTATTTTTAGAAACCTTTACCAAAATGAGCAAGAAGTAGTAAATGCCTCATTATCCTTTCAGAGCACCTAATGATACATTATTTTCTGTTACAAAACTTCAAGGTTTTTGAATGCATTGTTATAAATCCAGACTGTCAACATTTCTTTGGCAAGAAGCAGCACACCATCCTATAGAAATAAGATGTAAGATTAACAATTCAGGTTCACATATTTTCATCTGTCCCTGAATTCCGCCATACATGGCAGAAAACTGCAATCATGTTTTCATAGCAAATATGTTATGACAACCTATACAACATTTAAGAACATTTAGAAAAGCCAAAATGGAACTTTCAGAAATAAAACCTTGGCTGTTTTGGTGGCCCACGCCTGTAATCCCAACAGTTGGGGAGGCCAAGGCAGGCAGATCACCTGGGGTCACGAGTTCAAGACCAGCCAGGCCAACATGGCGAAACCCTGTCTCTACTAAAAATACAAAAATTAGCCAGGCATGGTGGTGCGCGCCTTTAATCCCAGCTACTCGGGAGGCTGAGGCAGAATTGCTTGAACCCAGAAGACAGAGACTGCAGTGAGCGAAGATCGCACCATTGCACTCCAGCCTGGGTGACAGAGCAAGACTCTGTCTCAAAAAAAAAAAAAAAAAAAAAGAAAGAAAGAAATTAAACCTTAAATAGCAAAATAGAAAAGACAGATCATCAGCAATGATTAATAAAAAAGCTATTTTTTATAAAGTGGTGATTGGGAAAGTAAGATAGGTAGTATAGATTGGGCCAAAGCCTAAAGATATTCTGGTGATTCTTTCCACGATAGAAGACAGTGAAAGAGGCAATGCAGTGAGACCATAAGCCTTGTGGTTTGGGACACATTCTTTTTGAAGGCCTAACTTTTTCTGTTGGTGAAATGGGAATAAAAATAGTACGAATTTCCAGGAGTTAAATTAGAGTTGAATGAGATAATTCATGTGAGGCTCTTAGAAAGATGCCTGGAACATAGTAAGAATTAAATAATATCATCTAATAAAGCGAGAATGACCACAGAATATGTCTTTATATGGTATTCATTGTTAAAATGCCTAGGGATGGAGAGTTCTGGCTTTAGCTGTAACTTAATATGGGAGTTAGAAAGATATCATAACCTTAATATTAGG
Organism: Pan paniscus; assembly: GCF_029289425.2. Lineage (NCBI taxonomy): Eukaryota > Metazoa > Chordata > Mammalia > Primates > Hominidae > Pan > Pan paniscus. The sequence continues at coordinate 92,804,172 of NC_073267.2, forward strand.
TCTCGGGAGGTGTCACTAGGACTCTGTTATGCTTTCTTCCCTTCTTTCTTTTTTGGCTTTCTATATGTCTTCATTTTTAGACAGCCTCTCTCCTGGGGTGTCAGAAGACACACTCATATTAGGATAATGCAGATAAGATCAATTCACAATAAGAAGATTTATCAAGGTAAAGTGAAGTATAGGAGAAGCACATGAGAACCCAGGAGCATAAATTGATAAACACACCAGTTGAAAACAGACTGGCTGAATTTTAAAGCAATAGATATAAGTTTCTTAAATTAGATAGACCTTGAATGGAAGGGTACAGAAAAATAGAAAATGAAAAAAATGTAAGAAAATATATCCTGTAAATATTAACCAAGAAAAAGTTGATATAGCTATGCTATTATCAGAGGAAATAGACTTTAAGGAGAGAAGTATCGCTACAGATAAAGAATGCTATATCATATTTATAGAACTCTACAGCAGGCAGATATAATAATTCCAAATTAGGATGCATCCAGTAACATATACAGCAGCCCCCCTTATCTATGGGAAACACATTTCAAGACCCCGACTGGGTACCTGAAACCTCTGATAGCAGCAAACTCTGTGTATGTATATAGTCACGTGTGACATAACAACGTTTTGGTCAACGACGGACCACATATGTGATGGTGATCTCATAAAATTATAATACCATATTTGTACTGTACTTTTTGTGTTTAGATATGTTTAAATACACAAATACCATTGTGTTACAACTGCATACAGTATTCAGCACAGTAACATACTGTATGGGTTTATAGCCTAGGAACAATAGGCTATACCGTATTTCCTAGGTGTGTAGTAAGCTATACCATCTAGGTTTATATAAGTGCACTCTGGAATGCTTGCACAATGCCAGAATCAACTAACAATGCATTTCTCAGAACATATCCTTGTTAAGTAACGCATGACTATAGTATGCTTTTCCCTATACATATGCAACTATGACAAAGTTTAATTTATAAATTAGACACAATCGGAGATTAAAAACAATAACTAATAGTAAAATAGAACAATTACAGTAATATGCCAGCATCACTAATCTTGAACTTTGGGGCCATTAAGTGAAATAAAGGTTACTTGCATACAAGCACTGATATCTCAGCAGTTGACATAACTACACAGCTACTGAGTAACTAATGGGATAGTATGTACAGTGTGGATGCACCGGACAATGCCATGATTCATGTCCAGAACAGGACAGCAGGATATTTAGTCACACTACTCAGAATGGCTCAGAATTTAAAACTTACAAATTATTTCTTTCTGAAGTGTTCCATGTAATATTTTCAGACTGCAATTGACTATAGGTAACTAAAACTATAGAAAGCAAAACTACAGATAAGAGGGTGACTGGTGTATAAAATAAAACTAATATATATAATAGAAGTAGTCAAAATAGAAAAACCCATCATCATAGCTGAAAACTTTAACACATTTTTACATAGCTGATATAACAAGTAGTCTAAATATAAAAAAGAGTAATAAAAATTTCACTAAAATCTGTAATATAGATTTTACTAAACAAAATTTGGTTCCAACAAAATTTACAAAAACTAAGAGTATGCATTCTGCAGTGTTCACATGGAATACTTATCAATATATTGTAGGCTGGTCATAAAGTACATCCAAACAAGTTTCAAAAGATAGAAATCATACAGATTGTATATTCTGACCATTTTAAATGTAAAACAGAAATTAATAACAAAAAAAACTAAAGGATCCCCACATATTTAGAAACTATGCAACGTATGTTGAAATATTCCATGGGTAAAATAAGAAATAATAGTAAGAAGTAGAAAATAGTTTGAATGGAATATAATGGAAATACAACATAACAAAACTTGAGAATCCAGATAAAGTAGAGGAAAGATTTACAACCTTGAATGCATATATAAATCAGAGAACACCAAATTTAACTCTAATAAAATGGATGGAAGGAAATAACAAAAATACAATTTATAACATAGAAAGTAGACATGCAAGAGGATAAGTCAATAAAGTTTGTTCTTTGAAAGTTCTATAACTTGATATCAATAGTCCCTAGTAAGGGTAATTAAGAAAAAAAAAGAAAAGACACTATGGCTAATTAAAGAAATGGAGACAGCACTAGAGATCTTTCAAGAATAAGAAAAAAGAAGAAGGCATTGTTAATACATTTATAAAAATTAATTTGAAAATTAAAACTGGCAAATTCTGTAAAATAAATAAAAAATCAGTGTACCAAAGCATACCAAAAAAAAGAAATATAAAATCTGGTAAGTTCTACATTTATTAAATGAAAACTCTGTAGCCTAAGATAATTCCAAGTCCAGATGGCTTCATGGTAAATTCCACCAAACTTTTAAAGAAGAAAATACACTAATCTTATGCAAACTCTTCCATAAAATAGAAAAAAAATGAAACGCTTTCCAACTTCTTTCTGAAGGCCAACATAATCTTCTTTGCAATAACTGACATAAACATTGAGAGAAGGAAAAATTATAAGCCAGTCTCTCTAATGAATGTATATGAGAAGATAGATAAATTTGACTTCAATGAAAGTAAAAACCTGTGCTCATCAAAATACATCATTGAGAAAGTGAAAAGGCAGGCTATACAGTGGAAGAAAAATATTTGTAATATATGGGTCTATTACAGGGCATTTATCTAGGACATGTTAACAACTCCTACAAAAATATAACAAAAGGGCAGAGAACCCAATTAACAATGGAGGAAATATTTAACAGGCTTTTAACAAAAGAGGATATCTACATGACCACTAAACATATTAAAAGGTTTTTAGCATCACTAGTCATCAAGGAAATGCAAAGGAAAACTACATGGAAATTATTCAGATACTATTATACACACATGTGAAAATTAATCAGAATTTTAAAAATAAGTATAATAACAATAGCAAGGATGTGTGGCAATCAGAATTCTCACACACTGTAAAGCTGGACATTCTTGACCTAGAAATTCTACTTCCAGATCTATAACTAAAACAAATGTATACACATGTACACTAAAGGCACTTACAAGAAAGTCCGGAATAACACTTCATAATAGCTAAAAACTGGAAACAACTCAAAAGTCCATCAAGGGACAAATGGATAAATTTTGGTACATACATCATATGTATATACCAAATACACAGCAAAAAAAAAAAGCAACTGTTATTATGCTCAAAAATATGGATAAACTTAATAGGCATAACATTGCATGAAAGAAGCCAGATAGGGAAGAGAATATCCTATGGAAATGAAGTTCAACAGCAGGCAGAACTAACTAATATCTGTTGAGCTATAGATGGTGATGTGAACTAATCTATATTGAGCCAGGATGGTGGTGATATGGTTTGGCCGTGTCACCATCCAACTCTCATCTTGAAGTGTAGCTCCCATAATCCCCACATGTCACGGGAGGGATCCAGTGGCAGGTAATTGAATCACGGGGGTGGGTTTTTCCCATGCTGTTCTTGTGATAGTGAATAAGTCTCACGAGATCTGATGGTTTTATAGAAGGGAGTTCCCTACGCACGCTCTCTTGCCTGCTGCCATGTAGGATGTGCCTTTGCTCATCCTTCATCTTCTGCCATGATTGTGAGTCCTCCCCGGCTATGTGGAACTGTGAGTCCATTAAACCTTTTTTACTCTTTTTTGTTTGTTTGTTTGTTTGTTGAGATGGAGTCTCACTCTGTCGCCAGTCTGGAGTGCAGTGGTGCATTCTCAGCTCACTGCAACCTCTGACTCCCTGGTTCAAGTGATTCTCCTGCCTCAGCCTCCTAAGTAGCTGGGATTACAGGCACGTGCCACCACACCCAGCTAATTTTTGTATTTTTAGGAGAAATGGGGTTTCACCATGTTGGCCAGGATGGTCTTGATCTCCTGACCTCGTGATCCACCTGCCTGGGCCTCCCAAAGTACTGGCATTACAGGTGTAAGCCACTGCACCCCAGCCTCAGGTATGTCTTTATTAGCAGCCTGATAACAGACTAATACTTGTGGTTACCTTTGGAAAGGTGATGACTGGAAGGGGCCTGAGGGAGGTTTCTGAGATGATGACAGAGTTGTATGTCTTCATCTTTATGGTGGTGACATAGGTGTGTTCACTCAAAAAAAATTCACCGAAGTGTACACTTACACTTTTGCAGTTTAATATATGAATGATACATATTATGCTTTAATTAGAAAGTTAAAAGTAAGTTTTTTTCAAAAGTAGTAATTGGATGACTCCCGCTTTTATTGAGTTAGCAAGTATCTTTTACTGCCACTTTCTATTGTTAAAAAAAAAAAAAAAAAAAGGCTCACCACTGAGGCTGTAAGGCTAAATCCTTAGCATGACACACAAAACCATCTATAAACCAGTTTCTAGCCTTTCTTCCTGGCCATTCCCTTTGGCCTGAGCTGTCTTGAATATTCTTAAGACTTGACAATACTAATTTTAAACCGTCTAAGATAAGATCACCTCCCACTCCAGAAAAGGGGTGAGGGTAGATGTTAAGACCAGAGTGTGCTTCCAGCACACTTGTATTTTTTATGGTACTAAGAAAGAAAAATGCTGATGCTTAAACCTGCACACAGTAATTCCTTAACATCAATCGTAAGGTTCCTCCCTAATTTTGGAGACATTAAAATGGGGTCGGGGAAATGTCTTACAAATGATATTTTTCAAAAAAATGAAATAAAACAAAGATAATCATGTCTTTGATTATCATGACTCACAGCAACTTTACTTTCAAAAGTAAGAATATTTACTTCTAAAACTATGAAGTCTTCACTATATTCTTAAAAATATAAATCATTAAATGTCATTCTTTAGCTCTAAATACAAAGTTAGTTTGTTGAACTTCGTGAGTTACATCTTTTATCGGGCTTGGGGTGTGACTTTAGCCTCTCTCCTTTGTGAGGGGAGATAGCAGAACTCTCAGAAGATTTTTCTATTTTCATCTTTGTTGGTTACTGTGGAAAAACTGGATTTCGCTGCACTCATCAAATAAAGAGGCCCAGGTAGCAGCGCCTCCACGTTTTGTTCAAGTGGGGTTTTCTGCGTGTGCCGCTGGCCAATTCTTCAAGAAAAGTGTTTGTTCTTCTCTGGTGGTTTGGTGTTTCTATGTTTCAACGTGGGGATACCAAATAATTCATTTCCCCTTTTCCCAACAAATGCATTCTTGTGACCTCACTGATGACAGGGGCGTCGTTTATTCTAACAAATGCTCTTGTCCAAATTCCAACCATGTTGCCAAGAGATGGCATAGCTGGTGAGGGCTGGACTTTAGGGGCCAATCTCCACTCCTGATCTCCCCTGACCACACAGGAAGAAAACATTAATGATGTTCCCATGCTGACGTTGTGGTGTAAGTGTCTCCTGTGTAAATAGAACTAAATATTTAGGAAAGAAAACAGAAGAGTCTTATGTAGTGCATTACAAACTAGAAAGCTTTTGAAGTCAGCATCTGGGATGGTCCTAAAAACAAACGTGCAGTCTGAGAGAAAGAATTACTGCTGACACACGCTGACCTCACAGAAACTATCTGGTGATGAGATTATCTCTCTTCCAGGACTCTAACAAGGCTTTGCAAGGATATTTTCTTGCTTTGCTTTGCTTTTTTATTTTCTTAACTGGTGGAACCTCTTGTTAGTGCAAATCTAATCCATTCTCATTCAAAGATGGATGTCCCGGTTTTACTGTATCTGCCTTAGTTGGAGATTCCCGGGAAGAAAAGCCCAGGACAAGTGGTCAGGTGCAGGAACTTGATCTGAGAGGTGGTCCCAGGAAGCAGAAGTGAGTTCATGGGGACAGTGAGAAGAGGAAGGAGGCCAATCAAAAAAGAGCATTTCTGAGATTGCTTCTGTACACAGGGGCTTCATTTCTTCAATTCTCCCAGATCCTCTGAGAACCCTATGAAATGCTTTTCAGAATTCTCAGAGTCATCCACCTGAAAAATAGAGGGACTGGAGCCTTTTTTCCTAGTCTCCCTACTGTCCATGGATTGAGAGTTGCCTGGGAGCAGGGAGAGCGGGTGTTAACTGCCTTCTGTTTAGAACAAGTTCCTCTATGTGTCAGAGATCTGGGGAAGGATGATTTGCAGTCATGTAAGCTTAGGTTGAACTCTGGGAGAGCCAGGTGAGTGTGTGCTCAAAAAGAACTGTCCAGTACAGCTGCTGCTGAAATCAGAGGTGACTGCAAGGATGTAACACTGGCGCTCGGGTGTCTGCCATGGCCTAGGTTTCTTACGAGAGATTGAACTCTTCGGAGATTCCATCATTCAGAGCAGGCACAAGACGGTTTGGCCACCAATCTGGGTAGAGCCAGGCTGTTGCATGACAAGTCAGTCAGGGGACAACTGAGGCTACCAGGCTGACTTTCTGGTTCCGTGACACACATCACGTCTGCAATAGAGCTTAAAGACAGGGTGCTTATCCCTCAAACCTCCCTGTATCACTAACTTTCTTAATCCAGACTTTTGCCTTTGTTTTTTTTTTTGTTTTTTGTTTTTTGTTTTTAGAAGGAGTCTCGCTCTGTCACCCAGGCTGGAGTGCAGTGGCAGGATCTTGGCTCACTGCAAACTCCACCTCCTGGTTCTCGCCATTCTCCTGCCTCAGCCTCCCAAGTAGCTGGGACTACAGGTGCCCGCCACCACACCCAGCTAATATTTTTGTATTTATAATAGAGACGGGGTTTCACCGTGTTAGCCAGGATGGTCTTGATCTCCTGACCTTCTGATCTGCAAGCCTCGGCCTCCCAAATTGCTGGGATTACAAGCGTGAACCACCACACCTGGCCTACTTTTGCGTTTCACAACCCAAAGGCTCTATGGCTTCAAAAATTCCCAACTCCTCAAAAAGCTGATTTTCTGTTTTATCAGTGCCCCTTTGATTGATAAACAATATATTAATATAAGATGGATATAAAGCAGATGTATTTTCTTGCCACAACTTGTTTGGTTCAAATTAAAGAAAATAGGTCATTTGTCCCAGAGAGTCAGTCCAGCTGAAAAACTGTGGATGTTGATAAATGCATAGGTCTCCATTCTTAAAAATCCAGCATTTTTGTATAGCAACAAAACTTTACTTGGATTGTAAATTGCAGGCCTTCTTTGAAAAGACAAAGTGTGAAAGGGAAGAGAACCGTAGAGTCTTCCTGATGTTTACTGAGCTCTTACTCCAAACCAGGACTTAGGCTTGTTGCATCCCCTCCATTAACTCATGTCATATTGCCTAATTCATAAAGAGGCCCAGAGAGGCAGTCGAGGTGTAGAAAGGTTAAGTAACATTCCCACTGCCTCATAACTTGTAAGTAATGAAACTCTCCGGAAAAGTTAAGCTCAGATCTGAATCCAGAGCCTGCAAGCCTAACCGCAGTGCAATGCTATCCTCACCTCACTGTGCAAATACATCTCAGATCTCTGCATTAGGATGCACAGGTTTACATTTTTTAAAAGCAGGTAATAACTGTCTTATTCTGTACCTGTTGTCTGTTTTCACAGTCTGCTGTGAACCCTTGCTTTCAGCTGGGACACCGTTGCCTTCCACTGCCTTCCACAGCCTCTTTACTTCCCCTTAAACAACCTATTCCAACTGGTACTACTTGATAATAGTCATTTTCTCTCACCTGAGAGCATGCCTCTGTCACCCAGGCTCTTCCCCTCAATGGCTAATGACTCTCACTCCTATACTCCTGCAGAGGGCCTGGCACATAGTGGGTGCTTAATACAAGTTCCTTGGCACAAAGAATATAGGAATAAATACGGGGACTAAGGTATTGCGCTCTCCATTTTACAAAGGAGAAATCTAGCCTTGGTCTCTCTGATACCACAGTCTTTCCCAAAGTTGCACAGCACAGTGGAGGAGAGTTGGACCTAGGGCCCAGGTTTCCAGGATCCTGGTCTAGTGTAATGTCAGTTTCTAATTGTGTGGTCCACACACATGAATATTTAAATCAGCATCTCCTGGAGATAACTCAAGAGGTGACTCTAATGGTAGACAATTGAGGCTGTACATCAGGGCTGCAAAGGGGCTTTGTCCGGATGGGTGGATTTTTTTGTGTCCCTTACACCATGTGAATTCCCAGCATCATGGTTTATGCTAATCCTCTTTCAAAAATAGTTTCCTGGTGACCTTCTCCCTGTGCCAACCCCGGAATACAATGGGATGAGTAACTGGCAGGTCCAGATACAGAAAATGAGTGAGCAATGCCTTTCCCAGCTAAAAATTCTTCCAGCTCACCCATGGTGTACTAGGGAAGATGTTCTCCTATGTCCTGAATGACCAGCAGCAGAGGATTCAGGGCACCCAATGCAAAATTGTCGCCAAATGACTATGACACTAAAGTGGCTCATGCTGCTCTTTGCACTGCATTAAGTGAAACCAGAGGCCTCCAGTTAAACTCCAGTGAGCTAAAAAGTATAGTGATAAATATATGAAATGAGTAGAAAGAACAAAAATAAAGAAGCCTCACCCCAGATACGGCACTTATGAAGAGTCTGTGTCTCAGTCTCCCAGCAAAATTGAAACGTAATTCAACTTCAGATGGTCAATGCCTGCATGAATGCCCCATGCTAATGTCAGCCCTGAGATGTCACAATAGTCCAGGAGATGCTTACCTGAAGGAGAGGCCCTCCAGAGAGGCTGTGAGAACTGTGATTTGGAGCTGGAAACTGAGATAGTGAGCTGGGCAGGGTGTCAATTTATGGAGAATGGGAAAATGAAGAGGGATGTATTTTAGCAAAACGGATGCTATCAGGATGGCTGAGGCTTTAGAAGCAGATGGAGTGCTGTGGCCTCTCTTGGATGCTGGTTCTGAGCTTTGCATCTGGAAAGACAGAGCCTGCTCTAGGAATAATGATGTCAAATATCTTTCTCATTTTACTGTCTGGTTAAGTATCACCTCTTCAGAGAAGCCTTCCCTTATCAACTTACTTAAATTGAGTACCCCCTGTCAGTTTTCTATCACAGTACTTCACCTGTGTGTGTTTTCCATTCATAGCATTTGTTACACTTTCACATTTTTAAAAGAATTGTTTCTTTTCTTGTTTTTTGTCCATCTCCAGTTCCTATCAGTGCCCTACCATGTCCATAACATTTCGCTTAGTGCCTGACACATAGTGCTTCATTAAGAAGTAGCAATGTGGTAAGTGAATTTCTAATCGAATAGCAGTTACATCATAAATAGTCAATGATTCTTGTGATGTCTCATGGTCCCAGGGATCATGAGATGCAGAGTGACAGAGGATGGAAGTTCAGTTTTCCTTTCTATGTAACAGGAAGCAAGGAAGTGACCATCAGAATAACTGCAAGATGACCCTGCTGGCTGCTGTGTGACAGGGGGGATTAGAACAGTCATAAAAGCAGGTAGAGAGGTGTTTCAGTTAGCTATGGCTGTGTAACAAACTACTCCAAACTTAGAGACTTGAAATAATCATTCTATGTGGACATGTTTCTGTGGGTCAAGAATTCCAGCAGGATTCAGCTGGTTGTCAACTGGGTCTTTCACTTAGCTTTTTTCACCTGGTAACTTAGCTAGGCTGGAAAATCCAAGAAAGCTTCACTCATACACCTGGCACCTTGGTAATTCTTTGCATGCACCTTGGTGATTCTGTGTGCTATTTTGTCTCCCTCATAGCTAATCAGATGTCTTATGTGGCGGTTGGCTTTTTTTTTTTTTTTTTTTTTTTTGAGACAGAGTATTACTCTATTACCCAGGCTGGAGTGCAGGGTGTGATCTCGGCTCACTGCAACCTCTGACTTCCAGGTTCAAGTGAGTCTCCTGCATCAGCCTCCCTAGTAGCTGAGACTACAGGCACGTGCCAGCACGTCTGGCTAATTTTTGTATTTTTAGTAGAGACACGGTTTCACCATGTTGGCCAGGCTGGCCTTGAACTCTTGAACTCAGGTGATCCACCCACCTCAGCCTCCCAAAGTGCTGGAATTACAGGTGTGAGCTATCATGCCCAGCCTGGTGGTTGGCTTTTAAAGGGAGCAGGTCAACCATATGAAAACAGAAGCTATGGCTCTCTTGAGGCCCAGCCCCAGAAGTTACACACCATCAGTTCCCCTGTGTTCTATTCGTCAAAGCAGCCCAAGATTATCTCAAAATCAAGAGGAAGGGAAATAGATTCAGCTCTTCATGAAGATTGGCAAGGAATGTGCAGCCATTTTCAAACCACCCCGAGGAGAGAATGGTTAGGACATTGTTGTGATAAACCCAGCCTGAGGTTATAGCAATAGAGACGGACAGAGATGATTTAGCTGAAGATATAGCTGTAGTTAGCATGACCAGACTTGCCAATGGTTGTAATAGGGTGTCTGGATTAGGGAGATGTTGTTTATCTCTAGTAGTTTCCTGTTAATTACTCTACGAACAAATTAATACAAACTTTGTGGCTTAAAACAACACAAATTTATTCTGTTTTAGTTTTGGAGGCCAAAAGTTCAAAATGAGTTTCACAAGGCCAAAATCAAGGTGTCAGCAGAACTGGTTCCTTCTGGAGGCTCCAAGGAGCATTTGTTCCTTGTCTCTTCAGTCTCTGGAGGCAGTCATGACCCCTTCTTACAACTTCAAAGGCAATTGTGTAACATTTTTGCAGGGAGAGTCCTGGGAACTGTGAGACAAGTTGGGGAGAGGCAAGTGGAGGGGACAGAATCAAGATTGAAGCAGGCTAAGTATGAAAAATTTGTAAGATGTCCAAGCGGAGATGCCAGAAAAAGTCAGATGAGTGTATGAGTCTCACATTTCAGAGCTAAAAATATACACTCTGGATTTATCAATATAAAGTTAGATGAGGGCCAGGTGCGGTGGCTCATGCCTGTAATCCCAGCACTTTGGGAGGCCGAGGTGGGCAGACCATGAGGTCAGGAGCTCAAAACCAGTCTGGCCCACATGATGAAACCCCATCTGTATCAAAAATACAAAAATTAGCTGGGTGTGGTGGCGTGCACCTGTGATCCCAGCTATTCAAGAGGCTGAGACAGGAAAATCGCTTGAACCCGGGAGGTGGAGGTCGCAGTGAGCTGAGATGGTGCCATTGCACTCCAGCCTGGGTGACAGAGTGAGACTCTGTCTCAAAAAAAAGAAAGTTATATGAGTATTGTTGAAGTCATTTAGGAACAGATTTTTTAGCAACATCATCCAGTAGAAATGTAATGTGAGCCAGAAATGTAAATTTAAATGTTCTGCTAGCCATATTTAAAAAGTAAAAAGAAAAAGGAAAATTAATATTAGCAATGTCTTCTTTAACCTGATTATTATATAATGATCATTCCATCATTTAAGCAACATAAAAAGCAATGAGATATTTTAGATAACTTTTTCCATACTAAGTTTTAGAAATCCAGTATGTTAGCTCACTTTCCAATTCAGAGTAGCCAATTTCTTTTTGATGGAGAAAATGTATTTAATTAAAAGAATTATTCTTACTATTATTTTTGATTGGCAAGTCATAATTGTATGCATTTATGAGGTACAATATTATGTTTTGATGCATGTATAAAATGGTATAATTAAATCAAGCTAATTAACATGTCCATCGCCTCAGTTACATATCCTTTTTTTGCTGAGACATTTGAAATTGACTCTCTTAGTTATTTTGAAATATATAATACATTATTATTGACTGTAGTCATCATGCTGTGCAATAGTCTCAAAACCTCTTTCTCTTGTCTATCTGAAACTTTGCACTCTTAGCTAAAAAAATCTCCCCAGTCCCTCCCCTGCACCCCCAGCCCCAGGTAATCACCATCCTACTGCTTCTAGGAGTTTAGCTTTATTCGATTTCCCATACAAGTGAGATCATGTGGTATTTGTCTTCTGTGCCTTAGCCATATTTGTATTATCCACTGGCCACCTTTGTCTCCTGGTGATACACTGGACAGCACAGCTTTAGAAAGAAGAGATTCTAGAAGTTATCCCTGAGGAATCCCAGCATTTAATGGTCGGATATAGAAAAAGCTTGAAGGTAGAAGAAAAACCAGGACAGTGTAGTATTGCACAGGTAGGAAAAGCCTTAAGAAGTGAGTTGATCAGCTATGTTGAATGCTGGTACAAAGATGGGTAAGATGGGATGGAGAAGTTTCTATAAAACTGCTGCTAATTCAAAGAAACAGATATAGACCACTTCCAGGCTGGGCGTGGTGGCTCGTGCCTGTAATCCCAACACTTTGGAAGGCCAAGGTGGACAGATCACTTGAGATCAGGAGTTCAAAACCAGCCTGGCCAACATGGTGAAACCCCATCTCTACTAAAAATATGAAAATTAGCCAGGTGTGGTGGTGCACGCCTGTAATTCCAGCTAGTCGGGAGGCTAAGGCAAGAGAATCAGTTAAGCCCAGGGGGCAGAGGTTGCAGTGAGCCAAGATCATGCCACTGCATTCTAGCCTGGGTGACAGAACGAGACTTCGTCTCAAAAAAAAAAAAAACAAAAAAAACAACAAAAAAAAACAAGACTACTTTTAGGTTCTCACTCTTTGGATGTGTTGCTGTTTCCTGCACTCTCTTCCTGCTGTCTTTGGGTGGTAGAGGGAAGGGTGCCACAGGACACACAGCTGGGGAAACTTCCTCTTGCAAAGCCTCTGCTAAACCATGCCACACCACTGTATAATAACTGGAAAATGGCTTTGGGACTTAAAAGTAACTTCATCCAAGAAGAATTGCAGTTTGGATGCAGTCCAGGTATAAAACAACCACCTTCACTCCTGTGTGTTACTGTAAAGCTTGCCTTCTGTAAAATGTCTTAAGCATAAGGGCTGTAAAGGAAAATACTCATGGATTATATTGTGATTTGAAATCAGGATGTAATAAGATAGTGACAGCTTAAAGATTCTTCTAAAACTAGATATGAAATTTGAATGTGACACCTGTCTATAATTTGTAAAGCACTTTGGCTTTTTCTCAGCTACATGGTGATGATGAGTTCTTCTCAACAAGTGACTAAGCTCTAGGGGAATCAGTTTCTCAATTTGCAGGAGATACAGGAGCTTCCTAAGACATGAGACTTTCAGTTTTAAAACCAGGATAGTCTTGAGAGAGCTGCCCTTGTTTTTCGGAGACATGCAGGCTTCCCAAGATGTGAGACTTTCAGTGCTAATCCCAGGAAAAGTCCTAAACAAAAGGCAACGAGTTGGTTGCCCAACCAAGCTGGGAGGCCTTCTGACCGAGGACCTCCTGAAATCATCCACCCAAAGAGAAGAACTGCCTCTTAGGGCTGACTGATGCTTACAAAAGGGATTATAAAGCCTGAATACCAATTTCTTAATTTGCAAAGAGAAATGATGTGACAAGGACCAGGAAACTCAAAGTCCATATGGTCAGCATTTTCTGTCTCTGTATAAAGCCAATCTATTAATTTAAAGAACAGAATGATTATCACATGCATTGAAATACACAAAGTCCAAACGATCAGCAAATTCTCGCCCGGTGTGAAGTCAGTCTTTTAATTTACAAAGAAAAATTACTGTCACAGAGACTGGAATGCTCAAAGTCCACATGGTCAGCACATTTTCTGCTTCTACTCTACCCTTCATGGAAGACCAATTCATAATCAGAAGGCTGCTTAGTGAGCATGAAGTGTTGGTTAGAGTGAGTGCTTAAAGGCACTGGACTAAGAAAGCCTAACTTTACCAAGGGGTTCAGACTGTCTTTGTCACCAAATGCTGAAGTCTTTGCTTCAGCAATTTTTCCTGCCTCTAGGATGAGTACTGCAAAGTTGCCTCCAGGAGGCATCTTATTTTCCAAGCTGCCATGGATGACTGACCTTTTTAAGCGTCGTTCATTCTTTAGATGTGCTAATACCATCAATTAGGTAGTAGAGTTTCACTTCCCTAGGAGCCATTTTGTCTTTGCTACATTTATCTTTGCTCTTATTCCAAAGAGCACCCTTCATTCTCTTCCTACCAAATCTTTCAGCAGCAGAAGGCAACTGACTGTATCTCTGAGTAATGTTGATAAGTACTGTGTTGTGGAGGCTCTGCATAGTACAGTGGTTAACGGCACAGGCTGAGAACTGAGGAATACCTACTGTCTACTTGTCTACTACCATGCAGAACTATAGTAAGTCACTATATCCCTTTGAGCCATAGTTTCCAGTTCTATAAAATGGGAACCATCCATAGTTGGTTGTATCAAGGACTCAATGACAGCAAACAAGTAAAAGAACCCATATAGTGTTTGAGACATGATTGTGCTCAAGAAATGATAGGAAACAACCGTACAAACGACAATCATTTTTTGTTGCAGTTTGGAAGTATTAATGTTTTACAACCTCCACAAACTAAGATTCATGATCGAAGAACCTCACTGAATATTTAACTTTAGGGATAAAATGCACAACCTATAATAATTTTAGTGCAATTGATTTATTATAGTCAAGGGAAACATGACTGAATAACAAAAGTAGGTTAGGAAAATACTGAAACAGAATAGGATGAAGAAAAGCATTTTAATGAAAAAGGAAAAGCAGAGAGCAGAGTAGTAATCTCTCTTGGTTCCTCTCCTTCCGTCAGCCTGCTGTTCCTGCTCCTCTCTTCTTCTCTCTGGCCTCTAGATACTGGAATGTCTCAGGCCTCCCATCCCTCTATCCTCCATTTCACCACCTGCTCTGGCCAAAAAGTTTGAAGGAGGACCTTTGAAAAATATCCCTGGCCTGGACTTAAGAAGCCTTCACCCTCATTCTCAACTCTGAGGCTACCAGAGCATGATCAGTTCATCATCTCAGTCAATCCTCCCAGCTCCTCTATTAGATCCATATGACTGCCACTTTGTGAAAGATACAAGGAGGACTTGGCAAAACAAGGGCCCCACCTGAAATGGATAGCTGAGAGCATTACCACAGTCGGATCTGCTGGGTTGAATTGTACACAGCAGATGCCAACTTCCAATGAAATTAGAATCATATTTCTATACATTTTCTTAAGTGCCAGACATCATTCTAATCATTTTATAGGCATTATCTCACTTAGTGTCTAAAAAACCCTAAGGTTTTGCCATATAACTTTCATCCCCACTTTATTATCTATCTAGAATAACTGAGGCTTATGGAGGAAAACTGACTGACTCACTGCTGCTTGGCTATTAAGTGGAACTTCCCAAGACTCTGTAACTTTGGAGACTAGTCACATATGAAATATGCTACCCTCTCACTTGTGTGATGGCGTTCAGGGTTTGGCAAATGTTGAGCAAGCCAATAAGGTAAGGCTGTATGCGGTACAATTCTCACACTCGTTGCTCTTTTTGTTGTAACCAGCCTCTTTAAACACTATGGCCTGACCCTCTGAACCAGCCACCTGACCATTCTGCTGACTTCCCAATAAGCCTTTGCCATCACCAAACATACTGGCCTCCATGGTCTTCATCTTTAATGCCATTAATTAAAAAAATATGCCCCACAGCTCTGAAAGAAGAATTCAGCAGGCAGTTGGAATAAAAAGGTTGGGAATGGTTTACATCTTTGAGCTTCAGTATTTTAAGTCTGCAAGTTCATGGAGTGCAAGGGCTGTGGACACCCTGCTTGCCAATTTTTCTGCCTTAACCGTTCCCCGCCCCCTTGTTGTTCAATTTCTGGCCAATGTCTAAATTTTCCAAAAGGAAGTATGGTCTTTTGCATTATGACACATGATTGCCACCCACTGGTTAAGAATGTTTTCACTATGAAGGTTTAGAAGGTTTGCTGTTGAGGCAAAAGTTACCCATTTCCCATGCCCCCAGTTCAGTTGTCTGGATATCCAAGAACAAGAAGCATTAACTGCTTCAATTTAAGTCAGATTCTCAAAATCCCAAAGGCATGTGTTTCACTTATCCCATAAAACATCTAATTAAATTATTTCATTTAATTGCACATCTTGAATTATTTGTTTGCATCTTGAATTATTTTTGTCAATGCGCATTTTCCAATAAAGGAGTAATCAGTGGTCTCAATGTCATTCAGATGAGGCCACCCTTAATTATCAGAGTTCTAACACCAATCAATATTCATCCACAGGGCTCTTTAGTGGAACTGTGGCACTCTTTAGTGGAAATGTGAGTTTCAGATTTCTGATTAATAAAAATAATTTGTAAATATGATCACATAATTTTTGCAATACCGTTTTCTTTTCTAAGAATCACCTATAGAAACACCTACTACGTGCCAGGCATTGTTTTACGTGAATATTTCATCTATGTAACAGCCCCCGCTAAGGTAGAAATTGTTATTGTCATTCTTATTTTGAAGATGAAAAGCTGAGGCATGAAGAGGGTAAGTCACCATCCAAAGTCACCTATCTAAAAAATGCAAAGCCAAGATTCAAACTCAGGAAATGTGTTACTAGAATCTTATCTACTATGCCATGCTGCCTCTCAGAAAGACTATCACTGCTTCCTCCAGCCTCATCCTCTTGTCTTTTCCTGGGCTGGGGCCATCCTCACCCTGATTGGCTCTCCCCAAAGGCTCACTCTGACACCCATTCCAGTGCTAACCCTGTTCAGAGTGGATAGGAACTGGTCCATGCATCTCCTTAGATTTAACACGATAGGCTCTGTCTCTCACAAGGGCAGGCAGCAAGCAATTGTCTTTTAGAGGAAAACAAACCATTTGAACTAAATGTTGATTCTTGCTCTCTCTAGAAATGCAGACAGAAGTCGGCAATCAGTGTAGTTGATGGATACCAGAAAAAGAAATAAAAGTAAGGAAATGAAGAAAAATTGGGCCAATGGCACTTTAAAAATTTCCCAAAATTTTGAGGACAACTTCCCTTTTTTTCAAGGCACTTGATGCTTCTCTAGATAGAAAAATTGTTTTCACCTAAAATATCGCACTAGCTGTTCTGAAATCCTCTTGCTTCTTGGCATGCTTATTAAGAAATTCTGCTCTTGCAGCAACAAATCTCAGCTTTCTTTGCTTCTAGAGAACTTTAAAATCATTAACTATCCTTTAAAAACTCACTCTTGGAAATACATGTGGTCTCTTTCCCTATAACTAAATATTTGTTACAAGCCACTGTCAACTTGATACTGACAGTTTAAGGGTGTTGGATATGATGACCTTTGAGGTCCCTTCTGGTCATAAGTACCAAGGAATTCATAAAGTTGGATTAAATGATAACAAAAATGGGAACTTTCCCTTTATCTTCTTTTCTTCTTAAAGAATAAGTTAACATACATTGATTTCATTTCACAACTTGCACGGAAATGAGTGTTTTACTGTTGATGTTTTTATGATCTGTAGTTTCCATTCTTTTTAATAGCCTTGGTGCAGTATTAAAAAAAGTATCTTGGTGATAAAAGTTATTTTAGAAGTAAAAGTTGCTTTAGAAAAGCAAACATGACTAATATAATCCAAGTTTTCTCAGGAAGGAAAGCGCTAGTGTGACTGGACAATGCTGAGACGCCCAAGAAGATGACTGACCTTCAATTACATTGAAGGGAATGACTGAACTATTTATCTGTGAGGGGTTGTAAATCAGGAGCCAAGGGAAAGCCTTGGAAATTCAAATGTCAAAACCTAGTTCAGCAAAGGAGTTGTCTTAAGCAATAGTGTATAAATCAGGCAGGGTTAGGTTATACTACAGTAATAAACAGCCCCCCCCAAATATCAATGACCTAAACAACAGGAGTTTATTTATTGCTCATGATATACAACCAATTTAAGTTAGGAGGGGAGTTATGCTTCACGCAATCATGCCACATGAGGTCATGATAGCACCATCTTAACATGATGCACCTGAGTTCTCCTGGCAAAGGAAAAGAACATTCCAGATTCTGCATTCACAACTGAAGGCTCTCCTAGACATGAGACACCATGCCTCTTACCGTGATTTATTGATCATAATAATGTGTAGCCTCATTTAATTGCAAAGGGATCAGGAAAGTGTCGTTCTGAACATTCTCAGAAAAGCAGAGACCTGATTATACATGAGTGTTAGAAGCCTCTACAACACAGCAATTGTGGACTGAATGCTTCATTCAGGCAATAAGCAAAAGCCTCCATCAGCAGCGTATTATTTAATCCTCACATAACCCTGCAAGGTTTGGGCTTTCATGATCCCCCTTTCTCGGATAAGGAGACTGGGAATCAAGGAGGTTAAATAGTCTGCCCAGAGATGCTCCCCTTCCTATTAAGAGCCCAGTTGCAAACCTATGCTCCTGACTACCATGTAGCTCTTCCCTGAGAGTTCCTCCAAGCCTTGGTTAAAGCGCCAGACCCTTTGCTCTCTGAGCAGGAGGAGAGCAACGTCTGCCCTCACTGACCCATTAATAGACACCTGTCAGTGAGGAAGGGAGGCTTGTTCACTTCAGGGAGCTGTGGGCGCTTCCCCTGTGCCACTGGAAAACTAATAATTCATGAAGTTGGCTTTCAGGTACGAGCAAGTTGGACTGAGTAGTTGTTTCAAGTCATAAACATAGAAAAGTAAGTTGATATGAGAAGACTGTGGAGAAAATTTAACCATGTTAAATATTTGAATAAACATTTAAAAATACATGGCATATAAAGGTGCATATATAATAAATTTGAGACAATGGGCATGACAGAGTTCTGAAATAGTTTATAAGTATGTGAGTTGTAAATATCCCATTTATATTATGCATAGATTATAAGTAAAATACACAGAGTTGATTCTATGCTCCATCATCTATGTGGTCATCTAATCATCCATCTCTCTAAACTAACGTCCAAGAGAAATATAATTTAAAGCACATATGCAATTCTAAATTTTCTTGGATCAGCTTTTAAAAACTAAAAATAAATATGTAAAATTAATTTAATAGTATATTGTATTTAACCCAGTGCATGCAAATATGATTATTTCAACATTTAGTCAAGTCGAAAATTGTTCCATCTTTTTTGTACTTAGTTTTTGAAATTGTGCATGTATTTTACCCTTAAAGCTAATCTCAATTTGGGTGCTAAACTTTCATTGGAAATACTTGCTGTGTATTCAGTTTATAAAAGATGCAGTTAAAGAAACCAGACTCACTTGTCCAAGATGTTCCAAAGATACTTCAAAGTTTGCAATCGTTTAGTTAATCTGTTGACAATGGTTAGATTGCTGTTGTGTTTGTATATAATGCTACAAATAATCTATATGTTGGGCATGTACCTTACAATATGATCCTGTCTTCCAGACCATAAACACAATTAGTTTTTCCTAGAGGATTCTAACTCACCATTGGGTACCTCTTATATGGAAAATCATTAGAAATGCCTGTCCTCTCTGCAACCAGCTGGGAAGAATTTTCTGTCAAAAGCTAGAGATGTTTGTGTGTTTTTGTCAATGGGATCACAAACTTGAAGTCAGAACAGTTGGATTCTGGATATGAGTCTGCTTTTACCAGCTGTGTGATCTTAGGTGTTCTGGGTCCCACTTGGGAAATGAGGGGTTTAATTGCCTCCAAACTTGATCTGTGCATGGATCAATGTGGTTATGAGAATTCCCCACATTTTGCTCCCTGTTGGACCTCCCTAAAATTCCCCTAAGAACACCCCTCACTAGTAGAAATGTAGAATCCCAGACCTTACCCCAGATCTACTGAATCAGAGTCTGTATTTTTAACAAGATCCCCTACATTGGAGGAAAGTTGTAGAAAGACTGCCCTGGAGGATTTCTAACATTTCTCTGGGCTCTAATATTCCTTTTAAATATACATTAGAATGAAATGCAGATATTTTAAGATGATGTGGCCTTTCAGAGAGTAGTTTCATTTACTAGGATGTGAAAGAACACTTTTCAAATGGTAACGATGTGAAGGTGTCCTAAGTGCTTGTGTTGAGTCCAGCACTGTGCTGGTAGCTCACGAACTCCTCGTGGCAACCTTGAACCCCATGAACCCCATTTTACAGGTAAGGAAGCGCAACCTGAGAGACATGAAATTATCCAGGCAGGCTTGCGTGGCTAGTGATTGTGAAGCTTGGATTTGAGTACAGGTCGTCTGGTTCTAGAGCTTGCACGAAATCACTGTGCTAGTAAGAAACAGAGCTCGAGGTTGAACCCGGGTGACTCAGCATCAAGGAATGGGCTCTCTCTTTGGGGTGTGTGTGTCTGTGTGTGTGTGCGTGTGTGTGTGTGTGTGTGAGAGAGAGAGAGAGAGAGAGAGCTTTCTTAATTACCACACCATACTACCTCCATTTTATATTAAACAGAATATTGGAATCTTGACTTTTTTCTGTATTTAATTAGATGCTGCTGTTTAATAACCTATCACAAAAGTTAGGCAGGCATTCACACACATGGCGATGAGAATTCCCCACATTTTGCTCCCTGTGAGCCCTCCCTAAAATTCTCCTGAGAATATAACAACTGCATTTAAAGAAGCTGAATCCCCTATTGCAGATTTTATTCCTGTAAAAATATATTGAACTTGAGGAAACAGAGAAAATGTGGCCTGCTTAGTCAGTTACCCTGACACTATAGCTCTTCACAAAAATTTTAAGATATGATCATATATTTAATATAATATACTTAGTATAACATGATATATGTGCTATACTATAGCATAGTATGTATATGTAATATATATAATATACAGTATAGCGTAGCAATTGTCTACCAGTGACAGATTTATTTTTAAGTTTTTTATTGACACATAATATTTTTACGTATTTTTAGGATATATGTGATATTTTGTTACATGTACAGAATGTGTAATGGTCAAGTCAGGGAATTTAGAATGTCCATCATCACGATCATTTATCATTTCTATGTGTTGAGAACATTTCTAGTCCTTCCCTCTAGCTATTTTGAGATGTACAATACATTGTTGTGAGCTGTAGTCACCCTGCTCTACTATTAACATTAAAACTTCTTCCTTCCGTCTACTGCCTGTTTGTACTTAACTAATTTCTCTTCACTTACCCTCCCAGACCCACAAACACCTGCATCCTTCCCAGCCTCTGGTAACCACCATTGCACTCTTTTTCTCCATATTTTAGGTCCCATCTGTGAGTGAACATGTGCAGTATTTCTCTTTCTGTGTCTGGCATATTTCACTTGACATAACTATCTCCAGTTCCATTAAGGTTGCTGCAAATAATATGATTTTGTTCTTTTTTATAGCCAAATAGTATTTCATTGTGTAAATATACCACAATTTTTTAATCCGTTATCCATTTATCCACTGATGGGCACAAGGTCCGTTCCATATCTTTGCTATCGTAGACAGTGCTACAATAAACATTAGGGTGCATGTATCCCTTTGATAGACTGATTTTCTTTCCTTTGTATAAATACCAAGTAGTGGGATTGCTGGATCATACGGTAGTTCTATTTTTAGTGTTTTTTAAAGAAATATCCATACTGTTTTCCATAATGGCTATACTAATTTACTTTTACACCAACAGTGTATGAGTTTCCTTTTCTCCACATCCTTGCTAGCATCTGTTATTTTTTGCAATGACTGATTTCTATGAACAGGAGTCTTTGGAGCCTTCCTTCATAGCCATCGTCTCACACAGTCTTCACTGGTGCTATTACCAGCTCCATTTGCAGAAAAGGAAGCTAAAGCCGAAGCTTAAGTGAGTTGCTGATAAATAGTCCATATTTTACCTCAGGTCTTCTGATTCCAGACATCACGTGGACTGTCTGAAAGACGCAAAATTAGACAAACAGCAAAAAAGAGATTGCTGCAGACCCTGTTGGTGTCCAACACTTACAATGAGGCTCACTTCTGAGGACACGTGCAGCCTCAGCAAGGCAGCCACTGCCTCTCACCTTACAGCTTGCTGGGCTGATAATGGCCATAGGGGATCCTCAGCCAATGAGGGGTAAGATCTGTAGATAAACATCCTTGGGTCCAGCATCCTTGACCCTTAATGGACAATTCTGGGGGATGTTTCTCACTGTCTCTTAGAGAGTCCCCAGTAGGATTGAGCTCCAGTTGCCCACAGTGGAAATCTTTCCATGAATGCACCCTTTATTGGCTTTTGTCCACACCCTGTCTTACTTCCCAACTCCCTCACTTGTGATTCCTGGCATAACCTCCCAAATAAAAGACTTTCACCCCACTTTTTGTCTCAGGGGACCACAAAGAGAGTGACTATGTGGCCCCGTGAAGATGAACTTGTGAGAATGGCATGACCAAGGTTTACCACCTGAGCTCTCCCTGTTAGCGCTAGTTACATGTAGCATGTGAGCTGGGTTCTTCTTTCCCAGTCATTTTCCTGTCTTAACCTTGGGGTGAAGGACAATGTTCTTGACCTAGAATGGCCTAGGCAGAGTCTGATAAGATTGTTGTGGATGCAAAGGGAACAGGGTTGTGGTTGCTGAGCGTTGCATCCAGTGCGTACCTTGTTCCCTTGCTGTACTCTCATCATGTTTGGATTCAGATGACCTTTGATGTTCTCTGTGAGGTGGACGTTAGCACTGTATCTGTACTGAGTTAGGCGAGGCGGTCCCTGCAAAGTAATTACAAGGAAATGCTGTATTTTAGATTGTTTGAGTTTTCCAATAGAGACATATCAATCTTGCTTGGGAATACTTTGACTTATGCTTTGTGATCAGATTTCCCTGTGCTTCTGGTGAAGCTTATGGATTCATGAGTTAGCTCTGCAAATGGAGAGTTTGTGTTAGAAGTCAAATCAGTTAAAGCTCTTTGATACTGCACATATTCATGGGCAGAATTGCTGCAAAAATCCTCTAAACACATACGAGGAGCTACATTATACCTTTAAGTGGCAGGATCAGCTTCGTGACAAAAACCAAACCAGGAATGAGAGGGGAAAATAATCTAAATGTGTTAAGGGAAGTATGCAAAATGGCTGAAAGCTGACAAATGGCAGAGCCAGAACCTGAGTTCTGCTGATTCCAGACATCCTGCCTGATGAACATAAAATTGGAAGGAAAAAAAAGTAAATGCGCTATGATGAGAACAAGTGGCCCATATGGGTATCAAACTCAACAGGATGGCATGACCAGGCTTTTTTACTCAGGCACAAAGAGCTTTTGAGCATTGTTTGATAATATTCCAAAAAGAAAATGATAGAGCCAAATTTCCCAAATGTTCCATGTAAAACTAGGAAATGACTGAAGCATTCACCCTCATTTCTAAGCATTGTAAGTGTCTGGATCAGAATCCATTGCCATGTCTTATTCATTCAGAGCTTGTTGCTGGGGATTGGGATGCTTAGACTGGCAGGACTGGTGTCTCCTTGGCTAGACAAGGATCCTTGCATGGCATTAAGGGAGCCTGTCCTGACATTTCATAAAATCATTTCTGAACCGTGACGTTTCCAGTATTTTATTATGAACATTTTCAAACATAAAGTTGAAAGAATTTTACACTAAACAACCATGTGCCCATAACCTCGATTCTACAGTTTACATTTGACATTTCCATATACTTACTTTATATATATAAATATACACATCACACACACACACACACACACACACACACACACAGTCCCTCCCTCTATACATCCACCTTACTTTTTATGCATTTCAAAGTAAGCAACAGATATTTAACACTCCACCCCCTAAATAGATCTGCATGCATATTGTTAATTAGAATTCAATATTTGCTTTTGGTTATTTTCTTCTTCTGAGGAAAATTTACATACTATGAAACCCACAAAGCTTATGCGTCATGTTTACATTTTGACAAACATATTACTTTGGTGCAAAAGCAATTGCTGTTTTTGACATTAAAAGTAATGGCAAAAACCGCAATTACTTTTGTGCCAACTGAATACAACTGTGCAACCCAAACCCCCATCAAGATAGAAACCATCATCATCACCTCAGAAAGTTTCTTCGTGACCTTCCTAGAGGCCACCAATATTCTGATTTTTCCCATCATAGACTTGTTTCAAGTTTCATTGGTTCTAGAATTTTATATGAATGAAATCGTATGGTATATATATTTTTGTTTGATTTCTTTCACTCAGCATAAGATTTTCTTTTTCTTTCTTTTCTTTTCTTTTCTTTTTTTTTTTTTTTTTGAGACAGAGTCTCACTCTGTCACCTAGACTGGAGAACAGTGGTGCAATCTTGGCTCACTGGACCTCTGCTTCCTGAGTTCAAGCGATTGTTGTGTCTCAGCCTTCTGAGTAGTTGGAATTACAGGTGCACACCACCATGCCTGGCTAATTTATTGTATTTTTACTAGATCTATGGTTTTGCCATGTTGGCCAGGCTGGTCTCGAACTCCTGACCTCAAGTGATCTGCCCACTTTGGCCTCCCAAAGTGCTGGGATTACAGGTGTGAGCCATCACACCTGGCCAGCATAAGATTTTTTAGATTCATTCATGCTCATACATCAGCATTCATTTCTCTTTGTTGCTAGGTAATATTCTGTCACCTGGTCACTTGTATAGACCACATTTATTATCTACTCTCCTATTGATGGATGTCTGAGTTGGTTCCAGCTTTTGATTACAATGAATAAAATTGCTATAAAAACGTTCATGCACAATTCTGTGTATAGACCTGTTTTTCTTTCTCTTGGGTAGACTCCTAGCAGTAAAAGGGTATGTCATGGGGTAGATTCATATTGAGTGTTATCAGAAGTGTTCACTTATTTTTCTGAATTGGTCGATCCTCTTCCGGATAACGCATGAGAGCAGTGACGGCTTTGCATCCTCACAAACATTTGCTGTTACTGATCTTTTTAATTTTAGCGATTCTGGTGAGTATGTAGTGGCATCCCATTGTGGATT
Source organism: Pan paniscus (assembly GCF_029289425.2). Taxonomy (NCBI): domain Eukaryota; kingdom Metazoa; phylum Chordata; class Mammalia; order Primates; family Hominidae; genus Pan; species Pan paniscus. The sequence goes on from NC_073267.2 coordinate 92,828,804, forward strand.
TAATTTGCGTTACCCTAACTACCCATATGTATGCTTATTGACCATTCTGTTCTGTTCTGTTCCTTAAAGGAACATTTTGTTCATTTATTGGCTTTGTTTTTGGCTTGGCTAAAGTCAAACTTGCATCCTCCGTCTGACCTGAGATGAGAGTCAGCTCAAATAGGGATACCTGGAGACTGCTCACGCATGCATGGTTCGGGGGTCAACATCGGCAGAGTTTTGGGCAGAATTCATACACAGAAGTTGCGGCTTCCTGTCAGAGTCTCTTCTATCTGCATTTTCCTCCCTTAATTTCCAACAGCTACTGTTGTCATGAACTCTGTTCTCTGTTCTGTAAACAAGCAGTCCCCAACCTTTTGGCACCAGGGACTGGTTTCATGGAAGGCAATTTTTCTACATATTGGGGATGGGGATGATGGTTTGGGGGTGAAAGTGTTCCAGCTCACATTATCAGGCATTTGTTAGATTCTCATAAGGAACGTGCGACCTAGATCCCTCGCATGTGAGGATCACAACTGGGTTTGTACTTTGTACTCCTATAAGAGTCTAATGCCACTGCTGATCTCACAGGAGGTGGAGCTCAGGCAGTAATGCTCACTTGTCCGAGGCACATCTCCTGCTGTCCAGCCAGGTTCCTAACAGGCCACAGAACAGTACCGGTCCATGGCCGAGGAGTTGGGGACCCCTGCTATAAGCCACCAAGACTATGGGTTTTCAGTCAGAATGTCAGTTTCCCACCTGGCACTAGTTGGTCCTCTTATCAGGCTGAAAGCCAGAAAAATGGGAAATTTACTCAGTGTCAAATTCTTCCAAGTGTTCAGCCTCCAGTTTTTTGTTTGTTTGTTTTTTTGGTTTTTTTTGAGACAGAGTCTTGCTGTTGTCAGCCCGGGCTGCAGTGCAATGGTGAGATCTTGGCTCACTGCAACCTCCGCCTCCCAGGTTCCAGCAATTCTCCTGCCTCAGCCTCCCAAGTAGCTGGGATTACACGTGTGCACCACCACAGCAAGCTAATTTTTGTATATTTAGTAGAGACGGGGTTTCACCATGTTGGCCAGGCTGGTCTTGAACTCCTGACCTCAGGTGATCTGCCTACCTCAGCCTACGAAAGTGCTGGGATTACAGGTGTGAGCCATTGTGCCCGGCCCAGGTTTTTCATGCATTAAAGTTCACACTCCACATTCCCCAGGTAGCTGTTTATTATATGTGGCCAAAAGTTTATAGCAGTTTTCTACAGGAGAATTGGTCAAACAGGGGCTACTCAGCTATACCAGAAGTAGTGTCTTCTGCACTACAAATTTGAATGGCTTTAGAATATTCCATTGTATGAACGAACACACCATCTTTTATTAACCTTGCCTTCTATGGATGGTTATTCATATTCTTCTTGTTGTTCTCTGTTATGATAACTTTGCCTCTGACACAAAATCACCCTCACTGTGATGCATACTGGATGTGGAACTGAAGCAAGGGACAATTTATCTGAGCTCAAGCTTGCTCGTCTGTAAAATGGGATAATTATAATAACAGAAAATATGTGCTTTAATGAGACTTAAATGGAAATAATACTTCCACCAAATGCAAGCAGTAATTTAGTGAAACAATATGTGTAAAGTACCTAGCACTCTCTGGCATGTAATTAACTCAAATTAGGTGCTAGTTGGTTCTTTTTGTAGTTCTCATTGTTACCATTATCCTTGCTGCCTGCACTCATAAATGTATAAGTAAAAGATTGGAGAACAAATGGCATGTATGCAAATGTGTTTCTTCCTTTTTATAAATAAATATACCATGAGGATTTTTTATGTCAGTCAAGTTGTTTTTGAGAACATGATTTTAATGACTGCATAATATTTATTTGGATGATCCATGGTGTTGGAAAATAATAAGTTACATATCTACCTTATATAAATTTCTCTGGGGAAACAAGTCATTAAAAACAAGCTTATTTCTAATTTCAGCCTAATGCTGATAGATAATGTCAACTGGATAAAGTTGAGTCGCACATTTCAGTAGCTAGAATGCTTTTTAAAAGTACTTTCATGTTTGGACTAATTAAAGTGACATATCTGTCTCATCCCTTTTCAAGGAAGCTGAAGTGCCTCATCAAATTTATTTTATTAGGATCCCGACAGCAATCTTGTGGCCTGGGTGAAGGTCAAGGAGGTTTTGCCTTTTGCAGAAGGGAGTAACAAGTGGTGTGATGATAAAGTGTTCTTTCTCTCTCGGTTCATCCATGGTGGGAAAGAGCCCTTCAGCTCATTCTTCAGTTGGAGGTGGTTCAGGGCACCCATGTTGCTCAAATTGGTGATGACAGCCAGCTGTTTGGTCCCAATTCGCTGAGACTAGGAATTCAAACCCAGGAAAATTGAGACACCTGTGTATGAAAAGCATAAAGAGAAAATTTGGTTGCCCTCATGCTCACTCTTATGCCAAGTATTTATTCAACAATTAAATGAATAAGAATAGGGATTTCAACTACGTTCTATCCTCCTCCTCCTGCATCTGCCTGACCTTCTTGGGAGCCAGATGTTCCACTGAACACTTTGCATGCACTGTGACTCTCTAATGCAATCCTTGGGACAGATCTGTGAAATAGACTCTGTTATTAGCCCCGTTTTAAAGATGAGGACACTAAGATTCAGATAGTTTAAGTAACCTGTCCAGTGTCCACAGCTCATGTATTAGCTGAGAGTCTTGTGCCATTATATCAGAAAAGTCTGCTTGTGTCTTACAGTCTTGATCAGAAACAAGTATATCCCTCAGAACATAGAGGCGGCAATGGGGGGTGACTTTGTTCTAACCCACAAGGAAGATTATTACATGAATAGTATGGGAATCTTGGCAGAAAATTAGTGGGTTATTTTTTAGTCCTTATTAGTAAGGACTCCAGGCAAGATAGAGTTTTGTTTTTGTTTTTGTTTTCGTTTTTGTTTTTTGTTTTGAGACAGAGTTTTGCTGTTGTTGCCCAGGCGGGAGTGCAATGGTGCAATCTTGGCTCACCGCAACCTCTGCCTCCCAGGTTCAAGTGATTCCCCTGCCTCAGCCTCCCGAGTAACTGGGACTACAGGCATGCGCCACCAGGCCCGGCTAATTTTTTATTTTTAGTACAGACGGGGTTTCTCCATGTTGGTCAGGCTGGTCTCGAACTCCCGACGTCAGGTGATCTGCCCGCCTCAGCCTCCCAAAATGCTGGGATTATAAGCATGAGCCACCGCGCCTGGCAAGATAGAGTCTTTTAATTTTGAAAAGTTAGGATTCAAATCAGTCTAGCCATTGAATCGTATTTATTGAGCACCTGCTGTGTATCAACCTCAGTAGAAGACCCAAGAGATATACTGGTGAATGGGATAGATATGGTCTATATTTCAGAGGCCTACCAGTATACAGTTGAAGACGGGCATTGAACACAGGATCACAGCTATGCTAATAGGGGTGTTACTGCAGGGCCATCCAACCTAGAACAAGGATCATATTACCAGCGTTTAGAGAATAGGGTATACACATGCTTTTAAATGCGCAGAGTGTACCACTTCAGAGAATACTGATTTCTCCTTAGTTTGGGCTGCTATAACAATACCAGTGACTGGGTAGTATAGAAAACAAACATTTATTTCTCACAGTTCTGGAGACCAGAAGTTACAGATCAGGTACCAGCAGGGTAGGGTTTTTGGTGAGACCTGTCCTCTTGGTTCACAGACGGCTGCCTTTTCATTGTAAACTCACACAGTAAAGAGAGAGAGAGAGAGAGAGAGAGAGAGAAAGAGCTCGCAAGGATCATCTCCTTAGAAAGGTACTAATTCCATCATCGGGTTCCACCCTCATGACCTCATCTAAACCTAATTACCTCTTTTTTTTGAGACAGAGTTTGGCTCTTGTTGCCCAGGCTGGAGTACAATGGTGTGATCTCGGCTCACCATAACCTCCGCCTCCCAGGTTCAAGCAATTCTCCTGCCTCAGGCTCCCAAATTGCTGGGATTACAGGCATGTGCCACCACGCCCAGCTAATTTTCTATTTTTAGTAGAGACGGGGTTTCTTCATGTTGGTCAGGCTGGTCTCGAACTCCCAACCTCAGGTGATCTGCCCGCCTCAGCCTCCCAAAGTGCTGGGATTACAGGCGTGAGCCACCGTGCCCGGCCACCTAATTACTTCTTAATGGCCCAATCTCCAAATGTTATCACATTGGGGTTTAGGGCTTCAACATAGTAATTTGGAGGAGGACACAAAAGTTCAGCTCGTAACATTCCACTCTGCCCTCTCCCCACAAATTTATGTCTTTCTCACATGCAAAATGTATTCATTGCATCTCAACAGCCCAAAAAGTCTTTACTCGTTCCAGCATCAGTTCTCAAACAAGCTAGTACAGGAGTTGAACATTTTCCAGATTCAGAAAGATCTCCCTGCTCTTAATCCCAGCATTTTGGAAGGCTGAGGCAGGTGGATCACTTGAGGTCAGGAGTTTGAGACCAGCCTGGCCAACATGGTGAAACCCTGTATCTACTAAAAAAAAAAAAAAAAAAAAAAAAAAAAAATAGCCAGGTGTGGTGGTGGGTACCTGTAATCCAAACTATTTGGAAGGCTGAGGCAGGAGAATAGGAGGATTGATTGAACCCGGGAGGCAGAGGTTGCAGTGAGCCAAGACCATCGTGCCACTGCATTCCAGCCTGGGCAACAAGACAAGACTGTCTCAACAACAACAGAAAAGAAATAAAAACACCAGAAAGATCTCACTAAACTGGAGCAATGCACTAGAGCCTCAAAGAGGAAATTTCATTTATAAGGTTAGGCTGTAGAAGTAAGTACAGAATCAAGAGATTTGGCATAAGAAAAACCTACGTGGAAAAGATCAGAAAAAGTCCCTCAACCACAGAGTCAATATTAATTAGCAAAGCATTCGGTGCTGCTGTTTTAACAACAACAGTGAATTCACACGTTTGTTTTTCAAGCCATGCAAAGGGAAAAATGATTTATGTCTATTCCCAGAGAGTATGTTTTAAACGGTGTCTTCCCTTTCGAGAGACTTTTCTAGTAAGAATTTTTTTAATAGGGAAAAAAGTAATAACTTTGAGAGCAATTTAACTTGATCATGAATCAGAATGATTCAGAACCACAAAAGAAGCTGATATTCTTTCATGTTCTCTAAATATCTTCACTAAATGTAAAGTAATTGGACATTTATAAGAATTCAGACTCTCCCATAACAAAAGTAATACCAATCATGGGTTGGTATAGGATGCACAGTTTTAAATACAGCATCTTACTTGATTCTCAAAATACTCTTGGGAGAAGAGCCCAACTGGTGTTTTTATGTGTAGTCACTGTGTGTCCACCTGTTTCAGTAAAGCATTAGGACAATTTACATAACTCTATACCGTACAGTATAAACAAGGCTGTGATGAAATTTGAAAGGAAGACAATAAGGATAGGAGAGCTATAAAGAAGGCAAAACAAGTGAACATAATTCCAATCTGTGTAGTCCTGCACATTTGCTGGAGGTGGAACAAAATCCTTGCCCCCACGTTATGCATATGGAAATTGAGATTTGGAGAGATTACTGACATGCCCAGTATCACAGAGCTAGTGAGTAACAGAGCCCAAAACACATCAGCCCCACTGAAATTCTGTTGTTTTCTCTAGTACTCTGTGCTGCCTTCCAATAACATGAAATATGGAATTTGTATTGGAAAAGATGCCAACTCGCAGAGAAACTCGATAGAACTATAGTTGGAAGTGTCTTTTCAATATGAGCCTCTAGCTATAAATGGATGAAATTTCCACTCCCTCAAAGCTTAGAACTTTCTTAATCTTAGCAGCTCACTAGTTGTTTAACATACCTAATATTAACCATCTGGTCAGGGAGCTAAATACAATGAAGGGCATCCAGCTATTATCCCACCCATTTGCCTATCCCAAGTTTTGTTTTATTAGGTTGAGTTGTCAATTTTAAATAATCAAGAAAGATAGCTCCAGGTAAGTCTCACTATCTCGTTAATAACCCTTTACCAATTGCAGCTGTTTCGAGACCAGACATTTACAATGAGTTTAGAAAGCTGCTGTGGAGCTATCATAATTTTTACTACACTTTGTGGCCACATGAACTGGCAGAAGAGGCTGTCCTAAAATCCTAATATGGCAAAAACCAATTTTCAGAAGTCAATTTGGACGTCATAGGTAGCGCTTTTCACACCCAATAAATTGCTTATCTTTGGCTTTGAACTGATGGTCACGTACACAAAAGATTGGAGCCAATTGATTGCATTATTAGCTGAGGAAAAAGTGTGTGACTGTGGCAAATTTAGCAAGGGGTAGTCTGGAGAAGGATCTATGACCTGGGAAAAGTTTGTTTTGACGTGGAAGGTCAGGAGTTTTTGTTTGTCTCTTGTGTCCTTTTTTACGTTCATGTCTGTCCAGAAGTATTCACCTTCTCTTTGAGGTTTAAATGCCCTGGGCAGCTGAATTACTGTGTGACCTCCTATTGTCAGAGCATCTTTGTGGAGGAGAACCCATCATCTGTCTCTCGAAAGCAGTTGTCCTTTGAACTTTCAAGATTATGGGGAAAAAATGTACTTATTTTCTCAATCTTGGAGAGCATGTCCTTTAGAGATACCTTTGGCTGCAGATATGTGACACACCTGATTTAAAATAGCTTAAGTACCCAGGTGCAGTGGCTCATGCCTGTAATCCCAACACATCTGGAGGCCGAGGTGGGTGGATCACCTGAGGTTAGGAGTTTGAGACCGGCCTGGCCAACATGGTGAAACCCCGCCTCTACTAAAAATATAAAAATTAGCCAGGTGTGGTGGCAGCACCTGTAATCCCAGCTACTCAGGAGGCTGAGGCAGGAGAATCCCTTGAACCCAGGAGGCAGAGGTTGCAGTGAGCGGAGATCGCACCATTGCACTCCAGCCTGGGCAACAAGCACAAAACTTCATCTCAAAAAATAAAATAGCTTGAGTAAGTAGAGGTGTTTTTCTTGCCTAACGAGAAGTCTCAGTGTAGGTGATGCTGGGTTTGGTTCAACTGTTCAACAGTGCTATGAGAAATTCAGGCTATTCCTCAACTTCATCTCAGCATCCTTAATTGTCTGGCTTTAATCTTCATAGTTTTCCCCTTGTATTGGTCTGTTTTCATGCTGTTGATAGAGACATACCTGAGACTGGGAAGAAAAAGAGGTTTAATTGGACTTACAGTTCCACATGGCTGGGGAGGCCTTAGAATCATGACAGGGGGCAAAAGGCACTTCTTTCATGGTGGCGGCAAGAGAACATGAGAAAGAAGCAAAAGCAGAAACCCCTGATAAACCCATCAGATGTCTTGAGATTTATTCACTATCATGAGAATAGCACAGGAAAGACCAGCCCCCATGATTCAATTACCTCCCCTAGGTCCCTCCCACAACACGTGGGAATTCTGGGAGATACAATTCAAGTTGAGATTTGGGTGGGGACACAGTCAAACCATATCACTCCTCATGGTGTGCAAGATGGCTGATACATGTCTAGCTATCATGTCAGCAAGACTGGGAGAATGCGGAAAGGGTGAGCCAGCCAGCCATACTTGTCCTCTTTGGAATAAGAAAGTCTTATCAAAAACCACCAGAAGTCTACTGTTTGTCTCTCATAGGCCAGGACTGTGTTACGACACAGCTATGCTTAGCTGCAAAGGAGGCTGACACAGCAAGCATTTGGCTGTTTTATTTGTGCCTTAAACAAAATACAAGCTCTACAGCAAGAAGAAGGAGAGAAATAAATGTTAGAGAGATGAGCAACCATGTCACTATGGGTTGTATAGTCAAATACATATATTTGAGAAACGTTATTTTCTTGCTGACAGAACTTCTCAGAGGTCTAAATATGCTAAGACACATTGAAGCTCTTGATGGGGAATAGTCATTATATTTGGCATTTTGCCAGAGTAAACAAAGAACCCTTAATTTATTCTTTAGAATACCTATTAATTCAGAAGTGTTCTGAATGGCGTCATGAAATACTATGTTAGTGCCAGCTGACATCCTTTGCTGAGAGAGTTAAACATATTTGTCTCAAATCAGCACAGCCTTCTACAGCTAAGGCAGGTGCACTGGCTGCTCCAGTTGAGAACAAACAAGGCACCAGGGCCTTTGCATGTACCCCATGATGAAAAGATGGTGGCCTAAATGCAAAATGGTTAATGAAATACCAAACTCAGATACCAGGCCACTGGTATCTTCCAGTTCACTACATGTTTAAGGCAAAAATAAGAGAGCGGTTTTCTCAGACAGAGTCTTGAGACTACAAAACAGTCAAGACATTTCCCCAAGCAAACTCAGAAAAATATTAAGCCTAGACAATGTAGAGTGTTAGTAGTTAGGGAATGTAGTATTTCAATTCCAGATCTACCATTTATAAGCTGTGTGTTTTTGGGTAAGGTACTCTGAGACTTAGTGTTCTAATCTGTAAAAGGGGATAATTCCTTCCACTGGAGTTCTAATTAAGACTCATTGGGGTGATGATGGTTGTAAAGTGCTTATTGCAGCACAGTGGAGCTGTTTCTGTCCCAGATCCTTTATCAAGGATTGAGCCAAGCGGAATCCTTGTCTTTGTTAGTCCAAATTGGATTCCCCATTCCTCAAGGTCTTGTATAGCTTAACTTATAACTTTCAAAGCAAGATATTCTGACATTGCTGTTTTGACCTTGACATTTAAACCATGCTTTGAAATTAAGTTTTGTGTCTTTACCTTGCCAGTAGTATTTGCTCCAAGAAGTAAGTGCACACCACCAGTCTCAAATTCAGTTCATAATATTGCTGCTAAGAATAATGTACACAAAATAAAACAAGCAATGGCAAAAACTGGGCACAGTCAAATTTGCTGGAGATAGGAAATTGGCTAAAAGATCAAATATTGCTGGCATCATGAAAAACCACAAAAAAATCCTATGAAGAATTAGACTTGGCAGAAAGAGTGAGAACAAAATAAAATTATAATGGCCAAAACTACATAGAAGAGGTTTTATTATTGACTAGAAATCAATGCAAATATAAAAAAAACTTCTTGTCAAAAATACACAACTGAAAAACTGGCTTTGGTGGACTAAGGCTACCAAAGAAAATCCACAAGTCAGCAGTTGCCATTGGTAAAATTTAACTTGGCAAAAAACAATCAATGAACCAAATAGTTGACATAAAATGTACACACAGCACAATTAATCCTGATGAAAATAATTCCAGCAAAGTAAAATTGATTTTTTTAATTCAATTGTTTATGCCATGTAGGAAACTGATCAATGACTTAATTTGACTTGATAAAGTTTGCTTTGAGAAACATTGGATGAAAAATGTTGGAAAAAGTCTGACTCATTTTATCGCTTTGAAATATATATAAAAAGCTAGCAAGGTCCAAATGATAGGATTAAAACATCCTATACTCATTTTAAATATACAATGCTTAGCACCGGCTGGACACGGTGGCTCACGCCTGTAATCCCAGCACTTTGAGAGGCCGAGGCGGGCAGATCACGAGGTCAGGAGTTCGGGACCAGCCTACTCAACATGTCGAAACCCTGTGTCTACTAAAAATACAAAGATTAGCCAGGTGCGGTGGCATGTGCCTATAGTCCCAGCTACTCAGGAGGCTGATGCAGCAGACTCACTTGAACCCGGGAGCCGGAGGTCACAGTGAGCCAAAACCGTGTCATTGCACTCCAGCCCGGGCGACGAAGCAAGACTCCCTCCGTCTCAAAAAAAAAAAAAAAAAAAAAAAGCCTAGCACCAAAGTATTAACAAGTTCCTGTTATTTATTAATGTTCTCATACTTTCATTGAATTTTTAAACCTAATGATGTTTATTTTCAAACACTTGAGTCCATTTATTATTGAATATAAAATGGGTGCTAATTACAAATGGGTCTTATGTATGCCCTTGGGTTGTCTAGCAAGATGGTTTCATAGGTAGTTAATAAGAGCAACAAGAGAAGAAAATAGTGTGGCCTTTACCTTTACTGAACACTCACTTTGGAACAGGCCTCATGCTTGGGACTGCCTCCATCAGTGTGCAGCCTTCAGCTGCTACATTTGGAAATGGTACAAGTATTAGGTTGGCGCAAAAAGTAGTTGCGGTTTTGCCACTGAAAGTAATGGCAAATATTTAGAAATATTTAGAATATTTAGAAAGTACCTGCTGTTCTGACTATCTTAATTCAGATGTGCGCTCACCTTTCGGCTCACGACAACAAAAGCCTTTGAAATTCCTGCCTGTTTAGTTTGTGTTGACACATTGCAGATTCAACTCTGACATGTTATTTCCTTATGCTGAGGGTGTCTTGTTGAGTTTCATGGGTTTTGTGCTTCCCTGGTGCCTTATTAGGCTTATAACTCACAGAGCTATGAGTTTAAATGTCAGGGTTGTCACCAAAACAATGGAGCACAAGGCAAGTTGTTGACATTCTTTGGACGCAATTTGCAATCCCCTTTATTTTCCTGTAACGTTTTTGTGTTTCCAGGTGACAGTTGCCCACCGAACCACAGAACCACAAAGCCCAGAGTTTTAGTTACAAACTGCTGCTCTAGAATCAGTAGCCCTTAGGTCCAAAAGCCGTTTCTGATACAGCCTTGGGCAAGCTGGTTCCTTCTCTGAGCCTGGGCCCCTGTCCTATAAAGTAAAGGTGTTATTACCCTTCATAGGATTGTTGTGAGAATAAAGTATTTACATTCTTCATATAATCAGAACTTTTCCAAAAACATGGGATCTTTTACATGGCTCAACATGTTTAAAGCTGTTTATGTTCATCTGATATTTTAACATTTTGTGGAGTAGAAAATGCTTCAAGCAAATAAATGAGCTTTATGGTAATTTTTTTTGCCAGCATTTAGAAGCTGGTGGTTAATAAATACTAATATGTATTTAGAAGTTTAGAACAGAGATTTTTCAGCAACAACCACAGGCTAGATATAGCCCACTACCTGTTTTTGTCAATAAAGCTTTAATGGAACATAAGCATGGCCATTCATTAATATATGATCAATAGATTTTTTTTGGTACAAGGGCAGAATTGAGTAGTTGCAATAGAAACAGTGTGGATTACAATGCCTAAAATATTTACTACCTGGTTCTTTATAGACAAAATTTACAGACTCCTGGAGCAGGGTTTTATCAATTGCTTTCCATGTCTATGGATTTAGATATAAGCATATATTTTGTTCAATATTACAGCAGACTTTGAGGTGGCTATCATCTCCATTTTACAGATGTAGAGGATCAGGCTCACAGGTAGTGAATGGCAGAACCAAGGATGAATTCCAGCCCACTAACATCACATCTCTATTTGATCATTAGCGTATAGACTTTTGGTCCTTCATAAATTTTACTTTATAAAGATATTTTACGTTGTATAATTGATGTCATGGCCATATTGTTTAATCATCACTCACCATGCACCTATTGTGTGGCAGGCACTATTCTATCCATTAGGGCACCATAGTGAACGAAAAAGTTGCTGCCATCAGAGAACTTGTGTTCTGGGCTTTCATGCGCCTGCCTTGCAGGCATCAGGAATCTGAATCACACTCATTCCCTCCATCACTTGGCTCACCAGTGGGACCAGATAGGAGTCCTGCAGTTTCAGCAATGAACCCCAGGGCTTGGTGCCTGCTCTGGAGGTGGGGAATGGGGTTCACAGTTTAGTGGAAGATTGCCTTTAGGGAGCACTCTTGGTTTCTAGAACCTGATATAGATGAGGGATATAATGAAATCGAGTCTGAATGTTTATTTGCCATGGACTTCTATCTCACGACTTTGCTATAAGGGCTACAAGTCGGAAATGGGATCTAAGTAAACGTAGAGTCCACAAGTTTCAGGACTTATATAGATGAGTGAATCTCAGATTTTCACGTGCATACAGATTACCTGAGGATCTTGTAAAAAATGTAGTTTCTGATTTCAAGTCTCTGGGATAGGGCCTAGGACTCAGCATTTATAACCACATCCTAAGAGATGCTCTGAGGACCATACTTTGCATAGCAAGAAATGAGAACAGTCCAGGAGCCTCTAAGATCCCTCACATTTGAGGCTAGAAGCATGTAACATGAGTGGGTTCTCAAACCTAAAAGTCAGGGCTTGGGCATAAACTAAAACTGTGATCACCTCGCGTAGATTTGAGGCTTTGGCTGGTCATCAACCCCACCCACAAAAGCCTACAGCTTCCTCCTACCCCAGGTCCCAGCTTCTCCACTTCTCTCCAACTACCTCCCACTTTTCCTCAATTTCAGGCTCTTTTGTGCCTCCAGCCCACTCTACAGCATGTTCCCTGGTTCAGACCATCCCAATCAGACCCCTATAGAGATGCCAAGCCATTCGTTTGTGGGCCGGGCACGGTGGCTCATGCCTGTAATCCCAGCACTTTGGGAGGCCGAGGCGGGCAGATCATGAGGTCAGGAGTTGGAGACCAGCCCGGCCAATATGGTGAGACCCTGTCTCTACTAAAAATACAAAAATGAGTTGGGCATGGTGGTGCGCCCCTGTAATCCCAGCTACTTGGGAGGCTGAGGCGGGAGAATCGCTTGAACCCAGGAGGCAGAGGTTGCAGTGAGCCGAGATCACGTCATTGCACTCCAGACTGGGCGACAAAGCGAAACTCCATCTCAAAAAAAAAAAAAAAAAAAAAAAAAAAATATGTGCTTGTCTCTGCTCAAAGAGAAGTCAGAAATGGCAGCAACATTCCTAGCACAGGCTCTGCACTCTCGGTAATCCCTCTGACTGACTCTCAAGTCTTCCCCGTCTGTCTGCTCCGACTGCACGAGTTGGTGATTAAACTTTAAAACAACGATTAGACCCTTGATTTTCAAAGCAAACTTGGTTTATAGACCAGACTTCAGCATTCATTACAATACAGACTAATAAAAACAAATCCGGAAATATACGCTTTTTAAGCTGTGGTGGTGTGAAATCTGTAACAGCATTAAAACCGTTTTGAAAAAAAAAAAGTCATTTGGGACCCCCCAGCAAAATACTGTGTGAATGTTCTTTTCTATTCCTCATTCAAGTATATTGCATATATAGAAACATAATATATATGTTTGTTACTGTAATTTTTCTACTTATTATATAATATTTTCTATGTTGTACATGATCTTTGTAAATATTATTTTTAAAGACTGTACAATATTTCATCTAGTTGACAAGCCACAATGTTTGTAAACATAAAACATTTCTCCCCTGGGAAATATTTTAGTGATCTCCTTCTTTCTTTCTCTCTCTTCTTCTTTATTCCTTCTTTCCTTCCTTTCTTTTCTCCTTCTCCTCCTCTTTGCTTTTCCCCCTACTCCCTTTTTCTCCATCTTCTGCTATCAGAAAAAAAAAATTCCATGAACACTTGGTAACCATCTGTTTTATGTGGAATTATTTCCTAGGGTAAATTCTCAGTCAGTAGTAGGAGGAATATTTTTCCCATTCAATGTAGTTTGAGAAGCCCAATGACCAAATCATGAGGTGTTGCCATTCTCTATGAAAATCACAAAGGATGACTCCCTAAATACATTTTATGTCTACAGAGAAACTGGATAATTCTGACATTAATTTCAGTTCCTTACAACTGCCTTCATTCCTTGGGGAGGATACTGAAATGAGCTCCAGCTGGAGACTAAGTCAGCTCAAGCCACTAAGTCATGGGCTGGTCTTGCACAAATTATTTTCTGTTTCTCTGTTTCTGTAAACTTACAATTTATATATTGTATATTTTATAAACATACCTCATCAGATAAGGTTATAGTGAAAAATATATCTGCTAGGGTATTCACTTCATAAGGGAAGGCTTTTTTGTCTGTTTTGTTCACTACATACTATATCCCCAGCATCTATAGCAGTGCCTGGCACATGGTGGGCGTATAATAACTGTTTGTTTCATGATTCATTTTTTAAAAGATCTAGAAAAAGAAATCTTTACTCCAAAGGGTTTGAAGCAGTGATTCATAAGTATTTTAAGAATAAATGTATCTTTCACACCTGTGTGCCTATAAATATAATTTCACAAATAATTCTAGTAAGTTCAGAGAATCTAGAAATTTTTTTCTGTGCATACCAGGCAATGCTGGCATTAAAAATTTATTTTAAAAATCCTCTAAGTTCTAATTCACTTGACATTATCCTACCAAGTTAAAGAACCATGAAATAATAAGTAATTCATATCACTGCATTCATTTCTGATTATGGACTGTCAAAATTGACATTCTTGTTCCCGTTTTATAGAAGCAAATCTTAGACTCAGAAAATTTCAAAGAACTTATCCAAAGTGACACAATTCTTCAATAGAGAGCAGGGACTACAACCTAAATTTTCTAATTCAAGTCCAGTAGGGTCTGCGTTAAATGCCTCCCACTGTCACCGTGTTGATTTGTATAACCTTTGTCTTCCTAGCATTTGATTGACGGCTACTGTTAGTACAGATCATTTGGGCTCCTTGTAGTGATGGACACATTTTCATGAGGCAAGGTCTTAGATGATTAAAACAAGGCAGATGCTAATGCCATCCTCACCTTCATCTGGAACTTTCTAACTAGAGTTCATTAACTTGTCAGCCCTAGTTCCTTTTGAGCACCGGGCTGATATAATAAAATATTGCAAATCAATAGAAGCTTTAAACAAGCTTCATCTGTCTTTCTTTGTTACTTTTTTCCTTTCTTCTTCTTTTATTACTACTACTTTCTTTGCCACTTTAAAGGGAAAACTGCTATCCCTCTTATTGGCTGTACAATTCTGTTTTCTTTGTTTATTTTGAGTTGTTGGAAATTCAGGTACACCCAGCTTTTCCCAAATACACCTATTATTACCCCAAAGAATAGGAAGCCAATCTTATCTAGATTCACTCAGCAAATCTAGAATCTCCCAAGAGACTCCAAATTTAGTACATTAATTTTTCTTAAGTATAACATTGCTCAGTAACTATGTGGGTGAAGATCTGAAAGTTCTGCAGCACTGTTTCATTTATAAAAATAAAGGTAACGGTACTTTTGCCCAAGCTTTGTGTGGAATCTAAAAACTTCCCCAAGTTAGTAAGGAAGGCACTGTGATAGTATCTACTAATGAAAATGTGAGCACAGAGATGGTTATAAAATACCTTATTTTTCTCTTCTTCATTATTATTGCTCATTTCATTTGATTAGCAATTTCTAGACTCACTCAACCTCCATCTATAAAAGAAACCATTAGTCTTTGCCTATGTCTGCTAAAGCGAACTTCTTGTTCTGTCTCATCCTCATTCCCTACTTAGTTTCTGTCTTCTCCAGCCCTTCTTACATTATTGAAATAATTGACTCTATCACGTGGATTTCTCCAGTTGAACACATTTGGATTTGTCCTGTGGAAACACCATAAGTACTTTTTTTTTTTTTTTTTTGAGGTGAAGTCTTCGTCTTTTGCCCCGGCTGGAGTGCAGTGAGTGGCACAGTCTAGGCTGACTGCAACCTCCACCTCCCGGGTTCAAGTGATTCTCCTGCCTCAGCCTACTGAGTAGCTGGGATTATAGGCACCCACCACCATGCCTGGCTAATTTTTTGTATTTTTAGTAGAGATGGGATTTCACCGTGTTGGCCAGCCTGGTCTCGAACTCCTGACCTCAGGTGATCCACCTACCTCGGCCTCCCAAAGTGCTGGGATTACAGGCATGAACCACTGCTCCCAGCCCACCATAAGTACTTTAATATGCTAATTTATTTCAAACAATATGGGAATCAGTTCAAAGCACATAGTCTCTTCCATGCACATCTTCATGCCGGAATTTGCTAGGAGCTTGTACCTCCCCTCCCTTCTTCTCAGTCCTTCGTCCAAGGAATTCTTCCCTCAAAGAGTTCTCAGTCGGAAAGCATGTATAAGACAAGAAAATAAATGGATACCAAAATCAACAAGTGAAGTAAATTCCCAGAAAGCACTTGCAATAGTATATGATAAGAAGTGGGAACTCCGTAAAAGAGGCAGAAGGGAAATACCTGAAAAGGTTAAGCAAGCGAGTAATAGCCTGGAGAGAAGAGTTACAGAAACGTTTCATAGAAAAGGTGATCTTTGAGGTGAGCTTTTATGAATAGGCAAAATTTGGGTAAAGAGGTAGACCCATTTTTAAGATCAGGGTGACATGAAAATCTCAGGATATATTAGTCAGCAATTAATCCTCATTGTTGTAACAAATAATTACAAAATTCTAGTTGCATGGCTCTGGCTTAACTGCAAAGCAAAGTAGAAAATGGAGAAGCTCCCAGGCAAGGCCAACACGCCTGGTCTGTGCTGCACGTGAAGATATCTGAGCACTTGTGACCCCTGCTTTGCCCTCTTTGTCATTGCAATGGGGTTACTGGGAAAGCCTCTCCCATGGTGGTTGACAAGAGGGAAACTTTGGGAAATGTTCTCAGGAGTAACCCACATTATTTTCAGGCCTGAAAGATGCAAGGTTGGATAGAGAGAGAAGTTGGGCTGTGGTACGCTTACAACAGAGATCTCAACTGACCCTGCAGAGAGCTTTAAGATGAGGAGAACCCTTCTGTGTTGTCCTTACTCAGGACAAGGAGCTGAGGTCTTATGCCTCCACATTGACTAGTCATTGAATGTAGGCTCATTTCAGGAAGGGAGTATGATCTTGGGAGAGGTGCTGTCTTCAGCAGAAGGCAAGGCCTCTTAGTTTACAGCTGTCAGCCTCCAACTTCCCAGTGGCTGAAAGAATGAATGCTTCAGTTCCAAATAAAGGGATCTGAGCAGCAAATCACATCGTCCTGTATTTTCATTGAAGTAGCATTTCATAACCAGTAACAACTGTCTTCCCCTTAAAGTGTGGTTTAAATTTAAAGTTGGTGACTTCCTTCTGACTTGTCAAGGCGTGGGCATACGCAATTTTTTCCTCTATGGTTATAGCTTCCAAACTGTTGGCTATATAGATACCTACTTTTTAAGATAAGTGAGATCTCAATCACAAGTAACTCTGTAAGTTATTGAAAACCGGTTTGATGATGATCATCATCATCCTGTGTACACCTTCCGTGAGCTTGAGGTCCTATTGTAGGATTAATCATCAGAGCAGTATCTGCAGTCTGCAGTGCATTTCTTCTTCTTTATTTGTTTAGAAAAATCCCACTCTTCCTCCCAAAATTAACTTTATTGTCAACTTGATAAGAAGATTTCTGAACAGAAATAAAATAACCCTGATTTGTGGTGTTTGCCAATTACTGTGGTATAAATACTCACACTGTGGCTGATGCCAAGCTACAAACATGACATCATGGAATTGGAAGAAATAGTAAAAATCATTTATACCTTCTCCAAAACACTCACTGTTCCCAAAACTTTCACCTCAATAATTGTGTCCACTGGTATATCAACATGGTACTGGTGTAGTAATGATCCATTCCAGGTACGGACAAAAAAAGATAAATAAAACAACAAAAAACTTACTAAATGCCATATGGTTTTATCATCTTGTGCTGGCAATTTGTAAACATCATCAGTGATAAAGTACTTCTCCCAAATGGGATGAATCATACATATCCTCACCCTGCTTTTGGACACTGGTATATCCTCTCAAAGGCATTAATAACTATGTTATAATGCAAATATCACGTTATCTTTCTATGATTTTTCTAACCCAATAGACTGTGAGTTCTTCAAGCTTATGTATTTGGGTACACAACACCTCGCCAAAATCCTTGGCATATGGTAGATGCTCAACACAGGTGCACTAACTTGTTAGTTGAAGTGACAGGTACAACCTAGTTAACTGAATCAGAACCATGAATTCAGAGGATAGTAGTAAAAAATCAAGTTCATGAAGTTTTTAATGAGCAGTATGTTTTGCCTAAGACTCTATGATTCTCACTGTGGAATGAACCACATAGACTCCAGAATGTGTCTTTTCTTAAAGGCAATAGAGGCATGCAGTGAATAAAATGTACTGAGAGAAGCCCATAAAACAATATTCATAAGTACAGAGAAAGGCAGTATTAAGGCCAATTTCAGGGGATCTGTTCAAGTTCACTGGAAGGCAGAGTTTTTAGCAATTTTTTAAAGGTTGAACATGTCTTTAGGAGGTAGCAACAAGACAAAGGTCCAGGAAGAGGATGTGATGCAGTGGGGAAGCATGCAGTCACCTTGTGCCGAACTTAACAGGTCAAGAACTCCGTATGTGAATAATGGTGGAAATATGTGGAGTTACAGGTACAACTCTGTAAGGGCATTAGCCTGTACCTGCTATCATTGCATACCAGGCTATGTGTGGACTTTGTCCTTGTGAATCTGGTAAAAGTTAATCATCAGGTCTCAGGAGTTCAGCAACCGACCATCATGAGCTATATAGTATTAGTCTGCAGCTCTACCTGAGAGCATCCCAGAAACCAAATAGGAATATATCAAACATCCCAGAGAGAAGGCTCAGTCAAGGATCTGCAGCTGGGACCTGCATATCTTAATTCCCCTGTTCCTGGGGAAGTTATCCAATAGCTACTGAAATACAAGATGGAAGGTATCCTCTCTGTACCGTAGCTAAAGGATTGCTCACAAAAATGAAAGTGCAATTACAGAAAAATTATCCTTGGGCTATGACCACATTTCCTGAGTATTTTATTGCCACCACGACTCATGATTTCAATTCTCAGGACTGAGTATCTCTGCTGAACCCAAATTTAAATTCTTAATATGAGAAGCTGTGCTTTCCAGTCGTGTGTCAATGCAAAGTGAGTGGTTTTGGGTTTAACTCCCTTGGACTGAGTGCAATTATATGTTGGGAGGGGACTAACAAGGTAGCCTATGTAACAATACTGTCTTAATTATGTGCAATATTTTCATTTTTACTTCCGATCAACCACAAGAGTAGATTGAATGCTATTGTTCAGTTTGCACTTAAAAATGATGATTTTTTTTATACCTGGAGTTTAATATCTGAGTTTTTGTTTAAAGGAAAAATTGTCCATGCCTTTGAAGTCAGGATCATGTTAAAATATTTACTAATTCTCGTAAAATATTTTTTTTCTGAGCACGGTTGAAAATAAAAATATCTTTATCCTGTCCTTTGAATAATGTCAAGATTGAATGTACCTCTGGAGAAATATTGATAGAGACTCAAAGAAATACCAGTCTCCCTTGTCACGTTTCTCTGTGTACGGTGGACAAGTTGCTCAACCTCACTCAAACTCAGTTTTTCTCAACAAAATTTGATATCACCATAAAGGAGGGAGACTTGGTTGCCTTTGTTTTTATTGTTAAAAGGAAGCATTGAGTCTAACTGTTATGAAACATTTCTGCATATGCCTAAGAACTTATGAAGCTCATAGGATAAGAATTCTTGGCAATCCAAATAATCTCACATTGTCTCTAATCTGTTATAATGCTGATCTTGCCTCATAACTTTTGTTCTTTGTATTCCTTAAAAAGACCTAAGAGAGCTCAAGATTATGGAGTTGCTGCCAAATATAACACTAGTCTTCTATTTTTATTTTTAAATAAAACTTTGTAATTGGTAAAGTCACAGAATCAGTGTGCATATGATCAAAGTCTATAAAATAATGAACCATGCATAATTGCAGCAGAGTTACCAAGGAAGGCTGTAAGGATGATCTCACTGGTGCAGCCAATACCCCAGTAATCAATATGGATGCCTGGGTGACAACTCCTTCCTTCCTAACTTTCACAACTTGCCTGATTGGGATAGCCAAGGAAGGCATCTGTGAAGAGGCAGCATCTTTAGAGTTTATGTGGGAAGTGCACTCTAGGTAAGACAGATGCTATATACAAAAGCAGGAAAATGTAAAATTTGTTCGTAAAGAGCAACTAGTTGCATTTGATCTAAAGTAGATGATTCCAATACAAAAAGGAAATTATAGAAGTTTTCTCAGCTCCAATTTTAGAAAGCCTTTAATATCATGCTAAGAGGGTAGAGTCGACCACATTCCACAAAGAAGAAACAGTATTTTATTTGTTCATTCCTTCTTACCAAAAATATCCACCTAGTACCTACTCTGTACTACCTTAAAGGTAACTTTTGAAAAAAAAAATTTTATAATGCCTAGTCAAGAAGCATATCTGGATGGAATGAAGGAGAATGAGACTTCAGGGCAGGAAAGAAGGCAAGTTAGGATGCTACTGGGATGGTCCAGATAAGAGAGAGCACTGTCTGAAGGGTCTGGCTCATAACAAAGAGGAAATAGTCTTTGATACCAAACAGAAAAGTGTAGCCTCAAGAAATATTCTTTGTCATGTTAGTGGTTGCTTTAGAATTTGTAGTATACATCTTTAACTTATCACAGTTCGCATTAAATAATATTATAGCATTTCATATATGGTATAAGAATCTTACAGTAAAACACTTTCATTTTCTCCTTTCTCAGCCTTTGCACTACTGCTCCTCTGGTTTTTAGTTGCTCATAGGTTGTAAACTTCACATTACATTGCTATTATTTTTTACTTTAACAAACAATTTTCCCTCTAAACATAGAAAAAGGCATATTTTTCCACATATCCACCATTTTCTGTGCTCTTCATTCCTTTGTGTAGATTCATATATCCATCCAACATTATTTTTGTTTTGGATGAAGGACTATTGAACATTTCTTACAATGAGGTTCTGCTGGTGATGAATTCCTTCGCCTTTTGTATATGCATCTGAAAAAGTCTTCCTTTTGCTTTCAATAACGGGAGATATCTTCACTGGATACAGAATTCTGAGTTGACAAATTTTATTTTTCTTTGAGCATTTCAATGGTTCACTCCATTATCTTCTGACTTGCATTGTTGCTAACAAGACATCTGCTGTCATTCTTCTCTTTTTCCTCTGTGTGTCATGTGTCTTCTTCCCTCTAGCTGCTCTCAAGAATTTATTTTTATTACTGCTTTTGAGCAATTTGATTATGATAAGAAACATTTTTGAGTGGAGAATCAAGGGAAGGTTGAAACAGATAAGACGTCAATGCTGGGCAAAAAGGTTAATTGTGAGACTGGTTGTTTCTTATTTGAGCCCAATAATAACAGTCTCTTCAGGTACAGGACAAATGTCATGACAGAATGTACTTTAAAAGAAAAATAATAGCTAACACTTGAAGATTGCTATATATACCTATGTGTGTGGGTGTGTATATATACATACACATATACATATATATGCACATACACACCCACACACACATACATAAAGATAGTGTTCATATATATAAGATGTAACTTCTAAGATATATAAGATCCTATTCTAACATATATAATATGTTGCATATATTAGAATATATATTTGAACACTATCTCATACAAAGTGTGTTTATACAAAGTAGGTGCTCTTTAAATGTTAACTATTATATAAATGTACACACACATATTGTATACTAAAAACAATCCCATGATGTAGGTAGTATGATAATCTCCATTTTACACATTTTTTTTTAAGATGGAGTTTCACTCTTGTCACCCAGGCTGGAGTGCAACGGTGCAATCTCAGCTCATTGCAACCTCCGCCTCCCGGGTTCAAGTGATTCTCCTGCCTCAGCCTCCAGAGTAGCTGGGATTACAGGCACCTGGCACCATGCCTGGCTAATTTTTGCATTTTTAGTAGAGACAGGGTTTTGCCATGTCGGCCAGGCTGGTCTCGAACTCCTAACCTCATGTGATCTACCTAACTCAGCCTCCCAAAGTGCTGGGATTATAGGTGTGAGCCACCGTGCTAGGCCTCTACATATTACTTCTAATCCTTAACATAACAGCCCATGATTCCACTCTTTCAATCTTGTTTCTTTTAACTTTGAACCATTCTTTGCCAATTACTTTACCTGCCTGTGTCTCAGTTTCTTCATTTGCATCATGAAGCTAATAATAAAACCAAAATGGTGTTTTGAGTATTAAATGAGATAATTCATTTGTAAAGTGCTCAGCATAGCGCCAGACACGGGAGAGCACTCAGTAAGAGTGAGGAGGTGGTACTGTTATCGCTGTTGTGTTATGCTTTCTTCTGCCTGCGAGTTCCTACTTGGTTCATTCAAAGCATCCACAGTGTCCTACAAAGCCAAGTTAGCATGCAGCCTACTGCCCTGATCATGCAGTCACAATCTCTGTTTCTGCTAACAGTCGGTAAACACAATTTAGCATCTCGATGGGTTTCATTGCTCCACATAGGCTCATTTAGACTTTTCAACTAGATTAACTCATCACTCATTCAATTCGTGTGTTGTCTGAGGACACACCAGGTGCCAAGGACTGTTCTGGTTTACTAGGGTTAGAAAGGTAAATAAGAAAGATAAAAATTAAATCCCTGCCTCATGGATCTTATGTATGGGGGTGGGGGAGACAAACAAAAATAATATAAATAAGTAAAATATGTGGTATGATAGATGAAAACAAGGGACATAGATACAAATAAAGCACAGAAGGGAAATAGGAAGTGTTGGGGATACCATATATTTTGGATACCGAGGTCAAATTTCACTGTGTGGGCAGGATTATCTCACCCATTTCAGAAGAGAGGAAACTGATGCTCAGAGAAGGGTGGTGAATTTTTTCATTTCATGCAGCATTGGTTTAGAGACAAGATAGAAATCAAGATTCTCCAACTTACAGTCCAAGACATATTTCTATAGCGGGCAGAAGCTGAACCCTATTTGTGCTCCTAGGTGGAAAACAATGGTCCTGTAGTCCTCATCACCATTTCCCATGTCTGAAACTGTCTTTGTCTACCTCTTTTCAGTTCTTCTCACCTTCATAACCTATTCTTGCTGTATCTAAAAAGCATAAATGATCCACTGGCATAAGAATTTTGGGCTAGCTCAAGCCGGGTAGGATAGACTCGACCATATGTTCGTGCAAGTTAGAAACAGCCATCCCCTTAGGGTGTACACTTGCAGCACCCATGGGCGTGTGGTTGCAGAACACAGGGTAAATTTCAGCCCTCACCCACTTCCTGCAAGGACTTTTGTGCAGCGTACAACCTTTACCCCCATAAATGGAGGCTTTTTGTATTTCACACCTTATTTAACTAGTGAAAGTTGCATAATAGATACTCAGTGAATCATGGATGATTGAATTCTTTCTCATTTTTCATTTCCTATATGATTCAGATCCTTTATATTTCAGTTCATGGTAAAGGACAAAAATTATTTGTCAAATATTGATTGAGCACCTACTATATGCCAGACACTGGTCTAGGCTCAGGGGTACAGCTGTGGAAAACTGACAAAAATCCCTGCATTTATGGGGCTTACATTTATAATATATATTTATATATCATTTGTCTCTTCTTAATAGAAAAGTCTATATAGGTATGTATATATACATACATGCACATATACTATATACTATATGTATATATACTTATGTATATATATACATATACAGATATATACTTTATGTGTATTATATATAGTGTATTGTATACATGTTTATATACTATGTGTAGTATATATAGAACACCATATATATGCTTATATACTCTATGTCTATTAGATATAGTAATGTATATATTTAGTATGTTAGATTGTGATGTTGCCAAAAAGAAGAGTAAAATAAAGCACAGGAGGGGGAATGAAGTTTTAAGGATGTTTTAGAAATACTGGGTAGAGTCTGGGCGTGGTGGCTAATGCCTCTAATCCCAGCACTTTGGGAGACCGAGGTGGGTGGAATCACATGAGGTCAGGAGTTCGAGACCAGCCTGGCTAACATGGCCAAACCCCATCTCTACTAAAAATACAAAAATTAGCTGGGTGTCGTTTTGCATGCGTGTCATCCCAGCTACTGAGGAGGCTGACGAAGGATAATCAATTGAACCTGGGAGGCAGAGGTTGCAGTAAGCCGAGATCGTGCCCTTGCACTTCAGCCTGGGAGGCAGAGTGAGATTTCATCTCAATAACGAAATAGTGGGTAGAGTGGCCAGGGCAGGGCTCATTGAGTAGGTGACTTGTGAGGAAAGGTCTGAGGAAAGTGAAAGAACTGCTGTGGAAGACAGAACAAAGGCCCCAGGGTTGTTCACATTCTACTCCTTGGAACCTGTGAATGTGTTACCTTATATGGCCAAATAGACTTTGCAAATGTGATTCAAGTTAAGGATTTTGGATTATGTTGATGGGTCCAATGTTATCACCAGGGTCCTTATGAGAGGGAGGTAACGTGTCAGAGCCAGAAAGGGATTTGAAGATGCTACGCTCCTGGCTTTGAAGATGGAGGAAGGGTCCATGAGCCAAGGAATGCAGGCAGCCTTTAACAGTTGGAGAAGGCAAGGATACCTTCTCGTGTACATCTTCCAGAAGGAACACAGTTCTGATGACACCTTGGTTTTAGCACAGGAAGATCTGTTTGGGACATTCGACCCCAGAAATGTAAGATAATAAATGTGTGTTGTTTTAAGTCGCTGAGTTTGTTATGACTTGTTATAGCAGCCATTGGAAACTAATACAGCAATTCTGTGGCTATCTGGCGGAACAGATACCCAGGCAGGGAGACCAGCAAATCTGCAGGCTCTGAAGTAGGGGTGGGTCTGGTGTGCTCCAGGATGCCAGTGTGCCTGGACTGAGCTGGAGTGAGTCAGGGGAGCTTGCAGTAACAGGGGCAGAGTGCAGATGACATGAGATTACATGACACACTGTAACCCAGAACAAGGACACTGGCTTCACTCCAGGTGCTAGGAGATCGCACTGGAAGCTACGAAGCAGAGGAGGGACATCACCCAGTTCACGTTTTAACAGGACTGCTCTGGCTACCCTGGGGGAGGGTGGTGAGGTAGAGGATGTAGAGGCATAGTCAGGAGACGTGGAGCAGTTAGAAGGATGGTGCTTTGATCCAGGAAAAGATGATTTTGGCTTGGACCAAGGTGGTGGGAATTGGATAAGGGTAAGAGGGTAAGAAACAGTTATATTGTGAATGTATCTTGAAGATGGAGCTCATTAACCAGAAAAGGGTAAATTTGATACATGTAGGCTGAACTGGAAGAGATAGTGAATAAAATTCCTTTGCTAATTAAACATTCTTTTCTTTTTTTTTTTTTTTTTTGAGGTGGAGTCCTGCTCTGTCACCCAGGTTGGAGTGCAGTGGCACAATCTCAGCTCACTGCAGCCTCTGCCTCCCTGGTTCAAACAATTTTCCTGCCTCAGCTTCCGAAGTAGCTGGGATTACAGGAGTGTGCCACCATGCCCAGCTAATTTTTGTATCTTTAGTAGAGATGGGGTTCCACCATGTTGGCTAGGCTGGTCTCAAACTCCTGACCTCAAGTGATCCACCCACCTCAACCTCCCAAAGTACTGAGATTACAGGCGTTAAATGAACTTTTTTTTTTTTTTTTTTTTTGAGACAGTCTGGCTCTGTTGCCCGGGATGAAGTGCAGTGGCGTGAACTCAGCTCACTGCAACCACTGCCTCCAGGTTCAAGCAATTCTCCTGCCTCAGCCTACTGAGTAGCTGGGACTACAGGCACGTGCCACCACGCCCGGCTGATTTTTATATTTTTAGTAGAGATGGGGTTTCACCATGTTGGCCAGGCCGGTCTCGAACTCCTGACCTCAAGTGATCCACCCACCTCGGCCTCCCAAAGTACTGAGATTACAGGCATGAGCCACCGTGCCCGGCTAATTAAACTTTTAATGTGGAAAGACAGCACATGCAGGAGATAAGAGGTAGAGTGGGTGATGGTCCAGGCTGAGTGGAATGGCCTGTGTTCAAATGCTGGCTTCTCTAACTTACCAGAATTATGCATGTCCTTGAGCAGAGTGTTTAACCTTCCTGTGCCTCACTTTCCTCATCTGTAGTATGGGATACATCACAGAAATTGTGTATCAAAGGGGGAAAATGTTTGCAAGACTTAGTGCCTAATTCACAGTAAGTGCTCAAAAAATGCACACAGTAAGTGCTCTGTCATTTTCTAGAACACATTGATTTTTAAAGAAATTTTCCTACTTGTAAAACAGTCAAAGAGTTCAGTGTGAAGTATTTGCAAAAAATTTGAAATAAAAAATTACTCCTTTCTTGTGGGGCAAGTTCACAGAATAGCTGGTATGCTGACAGTTTTCTCTTGGTCCCATAATAGTCTTTCAGAGTTTCATTATAAAATAGTTGCTGTATTTGCCAATGCAGACTTTGAAGAAGGAGACTGATCCTTCTGGCCTTTAAAGAAGAATGAGTATTACACGACCATTGAATATAACACTCTCTTCTCTTTTTAAAGCTGTTGTTGTTTTACCATCCTAACATCAAAACCACTGGGCCCAGGGAAACCTCAGATGTGGGAGAATATCAAATATGGAACTTTTCCTTCTTTTTCCTGGTGGATCTGACACACCTTTGAACCTTCAAAGAACGCAGTAATCAATGACATGGGGAGACGTGAGACATCGCATACATTATTGTGAAGAATTTATTAATGTAAACTGCATGGTGTGGAATAGAGGTTGGGGCTGAATGAAAATGTGAGGCTCTGTAATGCGACAAAAAACAGAGCAGAGAGAAGAGAGAGGCCAATGAAAGACACTTTGCTGATTTGGGACTTCACTAAAGAGAGCCACATAAAAGAGAAATTATTGTTTAAGTAGGTTAAGGCAACCCTAGTGTTTTAATTAAAATGTCTTTAGCAAAAAAGGAAGAAGAACAGTACTTGAGGTTTGGGGAAGGCTTCAGTGAAAGAAGAAATGTGCCAGGCGGTGGGGGGGGTGGGCGGGGGAAATAGTGTAATTTAGGTTAAATATTGTGAATAACTCCCCAAGCCGAATAATGTTGAATTTCAATCGTAGGAGATATTTAAGAATTGGTTGAACAAAGGGGGCAATTGACTTTGGCGGTTAGTGTGGGAGACAGCTTTCTAATTTTAGAGTTTGCAGCCATAACATTAAGAAGCTAACGAACAAAAACAAGCCATGTAGATAAAACCAGGAGAAATAAGGATCTGAAAAATGGACCAAATCGATCGAGTTCTGGCAATGAGTGCTTCCTTTTCATAAATACAAGGGCAGTGCTCTGCATCTTCTCCCTCTCTCATTTACTCTGAGAAAGGAACGTGCCATTCTTTTTTCTCTCTCTCTTTTGGCATTCCTTTTTTAAAATTTTAAGTTCCAGGGTACACGCACAGGATGTGCAGGTTTGTTACATAGGTAAACGTGTGCCATGGCGGTTGGCTGCACCAGTCAACCCATCACCTAGATATGAAGCCCAGCATGCATTAGCTATTTTAAGAGGAGGATCGATTTCACCCTTTTTGGAAAACTCAGTCTGGGGCCTGCTTTCCCCAGGATCACCGTAAGATTCTACCTGAGAAGCTGAGTTTTCCTAAGAATGAAAAAGCAAAGAGACCCCTGGTTTTGTATTTGATACAAAGTCAAACGCTGTTTTTCTCTGAGTCTGTCCTGGAATAATCCAGTGACATCCACCATCATCTGCATCTCCCATGGAACCACCACATGTGAAGTCGAAGCTGAGCGCAGGGTGGCTGCACCATCCACATCAACAGCCAGCACTGCCTTCTGCCAGTTTATGAGGCAATTCAGCTGCCAGGGAGAGGAGAACAGTGTCCCTTCCAATCCGATGAGTAAATGCCTCAGGTGTTAGGTAAAACCCCAAGGTTTTTCTCTTTTCTGGGGCCACCCTCAGGAAAGGAAAACTCAAAAAACTTCTTTGGGAAAAAGAAAAAAGAGGTTGCCATGTGATATTAGATGGCATGAATGAAATAGATACTACTTATTAAAGTTAAAAAAAAAAATAAAGCCTGCATTTGCATGGTAATGGGACCTGGCAGATGAAACCAGAAGTTGATAGAAACCACCCCCAAATCATCATCTAACCTGTACTGAAGAATGACACACATAATGTACAACAGGCAGCCATTGTCGTGTGTGTGTATGTCTGTGTGTATCTGTGTTATCAGGCAGGTAGTGAAGACCAGGAGGGAGGAAGTAGTGAGTCAGCGAAGATGGTATCCCAGTTAGAGAAACGACACAATGAAGGCATGAAGTCATGAGACAGTGTGGCATGTTTGGGCAACACAGATGTGGTTGGAACCACAAAACTTGTGATCAAGGAAATGTGTTGGAACAATGTCCGCCTTCACAAGATTAAATTTGTTTCCCGTGATGATTTTATTCCACTGGTGGGTTATTTGTCAATATGTTACAGGACTTTTAAAATGTTCATAACCTTTGATCCAGTAATACCGCTTTTGCTAATCTATTCTAAGGAATTCTCATTACAGAAAAACAAGCAAAAGCAAATGAAACTCTACCTACAACGTCACTTTATTTGCCTTTCATTTATAGTAAGAAACAATTGGAAGCACTTAACATACAAGCAGGCCAGGCACCATGGCTCATGCCTGTAATCCCAGCACTTTGGGAGGCCAAGGCGAGTGGATCATGAGGTCAGGAGTTCGAGACGAGCCTGGCCAACGTTGTGAAACCCTGTCTCTACTAAAGATACAAAAAAAATTAGCTGGGCATGGTGGCACCTGCCTGTAATCCCAGCTACCTGGGAGGCTGAGGCAGGAGAATAACTTGAATCCAGGAGGCGGAGATTGCGGTGGGCCGAGATCACGCCATTGCACTCCAGCCTGGGCGACAAGGCGAGACTCCACCTCAAAAAAAACAAAACAATACAATACAAAACAAAAAAACAAGCATATCAAGGGAGTGATTTAATACGTGTTGATACATCCACAGGATGTATTGTGCCGCAACTAAAATTATGTTTACAGAATCTGTGACGTGGGAGGAAAGAAAATTTGGGAAGTATCATTAGGTTCAAAAACCAAAATACAAAATTGCTCACACCCTTCCACTTCAACTTAAACAAAAAGTATATTACAACCTGGAAGCAAGTCCACTAAAATGCTATTCTGTTTGTCTGACACAGGATGGTAAATAAATTTACTTTTCTTCTGTGTTTTAATATATTTTTTGGAGTTTCTCTGATGAACCTATTCTATGTGGATGAATTTTTTTTTAAAAAGTATAATCTGGTGTGGCAGTATGAGCCCAACATATAGTCCATCCCTCCTACCGAATGCTAAGCTAAAACTCTGGGCAGACACACACTCAAGTGCATGCACACCCCACACACAGACAGACAGACACACACACACATTTGAAAAATGTGAAGAGCAAACCAAAGCAGTTGGGTAGGTGGATTGAAGAGAGTCAAAACTTGGAGAGGTGATTTCACTGAGAAGAGTTTCCTACATTAGGTTATTTTTTTCTTCTTAGGCTTTGCCTTGGGACTGGGTTCTAGTCATACTGCAGGGGGCTGGCCAGGCAGGTAGCTAAGAGTCCCGTTGAATTTCCAACTTTCTGGCCAGAGAAACCAGGAAAAGGGACCCCTGTGGGGAAATTTTGAAAAAGAGTTCGTTGGGGTTGGTGGTGGTGGTGGTGGTGGTGGTGATTCTCTCCTCAGCTAGTATAAATAGTTTGGTACATAATAGGTGCTCAATAAATACTTGTTGACTAAATGAATTAAATTTTTGAGAAAAAAATCCACCTTGGAGATTGACACACTATCTTCCAGGTAGACCAATGCAGCCTTCTTTCCAGTACAGGACAAGTTCTGTTTCTCCACTGGACACCAGAGGAAGTAGTTTGCATTTAGGAGGGTTTCATCTGAAAAATAGGGAAACTCCTATGTTTACACACTAGAGTCCTCTTCAGTGCAATGAGCATTCACAATATGAGAGGCTGAGGAACTGAAAACAGGTGAAGAGACAGCTGAATTCTCTTTCTCTCTGTGTATTGATTCTGGAGCATTTGCGTATTGAGTGGAATTTTAGGTGGGGTTTTTTTTTTTTACAATCACATAATTCATTCCTCTGACTCTTTGTCCTTCCTCTTTTCTTTTCTTTTTTCTTTTCTTTTCCTTTTGCTTTTCTTTTCTTGAGACGGCATCTCGCTCTGTTGCCCAGGCTGGAGTGCATTGGTGTGATCTCGGCTCACTGCAACATCCGCCTGCTGGGTTCAAGCAATTCCCTGCCTCAGCCTCCCGATTAGCAGGAATTACAGGTGCCTGCCACCACGGCCACCCAGCTAATTTTTGTATTTTTAGTAGAGACGGGGTTTCACCATCTTGGACAGGCTGGTCTTCACTCCCTGACCTCGTGATCCACCCACCTTGGCCTCCCAAAGTGCTGGGATTACAGACATGAGTCACCGCGCCCAGCCCCTCTTTTTCTTTTTATCTCTTTCTCTTCCTTCATTCCCCGGGTATGTAGTTAAGGCCATGGTTGTGAAGTATCCACATGATGCATCTCCACTATACACCGTGCTTGTGGCAATGGAGGAGGCAAAGGACCACAGAGGAAGGACCCTTAGGTGGAAAAGCCAACTCTGTCCATGCCCCACCTGTAAATGTTTGTGTTGCAGAACTTTCCCCCTAGTTCAGCTAAAACTGAGTTCTTGTCAAACAACCAGGAAAGACTGGGCTCACAGCCACATAAAAGGGTGAGAAACAGAAGATATTGGACAAAAAGGAATAATAACTCTCAGCAAAGCGAGAGAGGGTCCTGCTTGCAGGTCTCCCGCCTCACAGATTGAATCCCGGGTTACCACAGAAACAAGAGAGGCCAGGCTCCTCCCCACTGCAAAGGGCACAAACTTCCTTAGGCTCCACCCCATCCTCCCAGTGCACAGGTGGGCATTATTTAGAAAGAGTTGGTCGGGAAAGGGTGGGCTTCCTCCAGGACCAGCAGTCTGGTTTTTCAGCCTTCAGGCTATTTTAGGCTGGAAGGCAGGGTTTTGCTGGGGACCCTTGGCTGTCTCTTGTCTGTATCACTTAGGCTTTGCAGTTAGAACACATCAGGCCAGTCTCTGCATTCCTTTGCCTTATCACAAGCCTAGAGAATGTGTACCCATCCCTAGGAGAGTCCTCAGTAAATGACTGATGGGAGCTGGGATATAAATCCCCCAGCTCCCTTGCCCTTCCAAGTCACAGGTTCTGCCCTGCCTCCTGGAATTCTCCAGTGGGAATGTACTTGTTAATGCTTCCCTCATCAGCTCCCTTCCCCTCCCTGCCTCACTTCCTCATTCTCCTACCCACATTTCCTGGGATGACCCACCAATAAAGTACTTGCTGTTAAATCCTCAACTTAGGGTCTGCTCCTGGGGAGCACAGACTAAGAGTATTGAGGTCCTGGTTGTCCTGATTCTACTATCCCGTGGGCTCATGTACAAAAAGGAAACCAGAAGTCACGAGGATCCCTCAGGTGGCCTACAGTAAAGCAGGGAAAAGATGAGGATCATAGCAGGGAATGTGGTCATAAAGAGGGAAGGGATGGATTCCTGGGAAATTTTCCCAGGTGGAATCTGTATGACTTGGCAACCGCTCGTGAGTGCAGTATGGTGGGAACCAAAGAAGCCTTTCATACGATGTGAGCTTCTAACTCCTCAACTGCTGAGAAAAGGGATGCAGGAAACGCCATGGCTTTGGAAGGAGTAAGTGGGAAGCGCCGGATTTTCAGTTAAGTTTAGGATATGTTGAGTTTTAGGTGCCTGTGGATAGTCATGTATCATTTATGGTGACAGTGCCACGGGGAAGGTATGTCTCAAACCCCTAATAAATACCCGCTGAATTGAAAATAATTCTTTTTCCAAGTGCGGGTTTTCTAACAGGGGCTGTCTCAAAGGCCAGCCAGACATTTATGAGCTCAGGCAGATGAGGAAAGCATGGTACCTGGATCACGTGTGCTCACATCTAGAATACATGCTCAAATTAACACTGCTGTGGAGGCAGGAGTACATATGTGTATTAGAAAAACAAGCCCCACCTGTAGAGTGCTGCAAGATGCCTCCAGCTGGTCACAAGTAGCTATTGAACATGAATATTTTATCAGTGCCAGAGCAGATAGAGGGAAACTGTATCCATTATATTCTCATCACCATCACATGTGGTTGAATGGGCTTCCGACTAAAGAATCTAAACATGTTTAAAACATTTTTCACCTCCAGTAAAACTAGCAAGTCTTGATTTGTGTTGTTATTGCTCCTGCTAGATTCATGAAATATTTCAGAGGCAATTGCATCTTGGAAGTGTGGTTTGGCAAATTTTCATCCAAAGCGTATGTTTTTGTTTTATTTTTTAACTAGCGGTTCAAACGTGGGGAAGTTGACATTTTAGAGCAAATGGTAGAATATGTGGGGTTATTTTCTGTTGCTGTTTCATTTTTAGGTTCAACCTTTCAAATGTAGAGCTGGATTAAGTCTCACTAGTAGCAGAAAACAAAGTCTGTTTAAGTAAATGTGTTTTCAGGAAGGCCCAACTGTACAGAAACTTGCAGATCTCACGTTCTGATCACTCCATCAACTGTTGCTTCTTTAAAATACTCAAGAGTCACTTACGATGTTTAATTGGCATGTCTGTCTTTCAAAATGAAAAGCTACAGGGTAGCTTGTGTTAACCACACAACAGCTGGTTTTGGTCACTTGGTAGGTGACAATCCAGTGACCACAACCAAGGAGGATTTAACAAGGGATTTTATGCCTTGCAATGAGGAAGAGCACTGGGGAAAGTTCCCGAAGGGGTGCCTCCCAGAACACAAATGAAAACAGGGCTTTTACTGGGCTGGCGAGCTGAGTCACTGTATGTAGAGGTGGAGTGAAGGCAGCACATGCTCAGTCACCGATCATGCTGCTACATACTTGTACATACTTACTGTCTATACATTAGTCACTCATGTATAGGCAGTGGTGAATAAGCTCCTCCCTGGGCCTGGTTAGTAGTATGGTAATACAGATAGATAACCGAAGTACATTTCCAACTCAGACATCTCTGGATCCAACCAGCTTTTGTTTTGCCAGGGTTGGGCTTCTTTCTGAAATTTTTGAAACAAAAAAAACCAAGGTGTGACAGTTATAAGGGGCTACTTCTTCACAGTGCATACCCCAAAACCTTGGGACCCTGGAGCATACCCCCAAAACCCTGGGACCTTGGGTTAGACTTGGACTTTTCCTGTTTTCTTGTTACTCAGCAACCACCACAATGCCTGGTCCATGGAAAATGGTCAATAAATATCTTTTGGCTGGATAAATTAATCCCTAAATGTATGTATTAGGTTGTTGCAAAAAAAAAAAAAAAATTAGCCGGGCGTGGTGGCGGGTGCCTGTAGTCCCAGCTACTCGGGAGGCTGAGGCAGGAGAATGGCGTGAACCCGGGAGGCGGAGCTTGCAGTGAGCCGAGATGACGCCACTGCACTCCAGCCTCGGCGACAGAGTGGGACTCCGTCTCAAAGAAAAAGAAAAAAATAGAAATGGCAAGGAATAAAATTTGCCTTCAATGTGCTTATGGTCTTGGGAGGAGCAGAGTAAAAAAAATCCCTAATTTCTATTGATATAATATCATTGGATAGTGCCATGATAGAAGAATGTCCCATGTGCAGTGAGAATCTAGAGAGAAAATAAGTGATTGCACTTAAAGTAGAGAGTCAGGGAAGACTTCCTGGGAGAGGTGACATTTAGACTAAAGCATAAATAATGTTGATTTGTTTGCCAAATGGAGGAAGCAAAGAAGGATCCTGAGTGAAAGCATGATGTGTCTGAGGATTTGCAAGTCGATCATGAGGTTGCAGCATACATCACATGGGAGAGAGTTGCTGACTGTTCAGGAGAGCAGATCATGGTATGCTAGGACAATTAGACTCTCCACTAGAGCATGTGAAGGGCTTAACATAAGGGAGTGTCATAATTACATTTATGTTTGGTCAGAGCACTCAGGCATTGGATTGGAGAATGGAGTTGAGATGAGAAGCAGTGAAGCACTTGCTGTAGCCATCATAAAAACCTGGATCATATCAATAGATCATCATAACTTGGCTTCAACAAGAATTCATAAAACCAACTCCTCTCTATTTCATATTTCATCATTTTATGGAATATCAAAAACCTAAAGAGAAAGAGAAATAAAAATAAACTATGTGAACTTCTCCCTGATGAAGCATTCAGTCTTGTTTTCCTGGATCTCATGCATGTTAAATACATATTTAGATCTAAGCCACTATATCAAGGAAGTGAATAACTCTTATTCCTTAAATATCAATATGTGCACAAATTTTCTTATACCCACATAATTTTAGTAAAACTTTGGAGAAAAAAGTTTCCAGAGTTCTAGGGCTTTGTTCCATTTTTGGAAACAGTAATTTTAGAACTCTCTGCTTTGCTTTACTTATTCATTTTATCTCCCTCTGGGTTTCCTTCTTGATTTCTATACCTTTGTGTCTTCATTAATTAATTTTTCTTTCATTTATTCACACATGGAACCATTGTGTATTTGGTCTATGTATCAGTTAGGGCAGGCTAATTACTCTAGCAAACCAGCAGTTAACAACAAACCTATCCCGTTGGCAGGGAACTGCACTGTGTGAAGACATTCAGAGATCCAGGCTCCATCAATCCTAAAGCAAGCAAACAGGATTTGAGAGGGAGACAGAGACAGAGACACAGAAAGACAGAGAGAAAAAGAGAGAGGAAATTCTTGGTGATTAGAAATTTGTGTTTCTATGTGGTATGAGTATATACAGGTGGTATTTTTCTATTTGGAGGGCTTAATGTGTTTTTAGGTGTTTGTGGGTTAGGAGTTAGAAGAAATAGCCAAAAAGGAGGTGTAATTAACCCTTTATCTCTTTCTCTTGATGGGTAATGTGGTTACTCCCTTTTTGTTAGTTTCCCCATAATATTATAGTAAATACCTGTCTGAGTGTATTATGTGTGTGTATTTTGATTATTTCTCTGCACTGTGTTCCTAGAAGTTAAATTACTTAGTCAAAAAGCATGAACACTTTAAAGGCTATCAAACATAGTTACATTGTTTTTCATTAAAATATCTGTACCTTTTTCTTTAGCATCGAGGTATCTATTTACCAGACCTTCGTGAGCACCGTGCAGTTTATTTTTTAGAAATATTTCTCAACTTTATAGTCAATATATTTGGCTATTAGGATAATTTCAGGATATTTGAGGAGGAACTTTAAGACCAGCTTATAAATTACAGCACTTATAAAGGAGGAAAACATGTGAAACTCATGTCTGGTACACATGATTCTAGGAACTGGTGGTGTTTGGATGGCAGAAGTTACAAGGAACGCAAAAGCAGGGAGCGTGAGCCAACACCAGATTGACCTCAGGCAGCTGATGCTATCGAATGAAAAAGGGAGGACTTCCATGCAGCTCCAGAAAGCAAAACCAAGACCCCTGAGGTAGATTTTGGTTTAACAAAAGGAAGAATTTTCTAAAAATTTTCTATAGATTTGGTTACTTCACAAAGCATTGAGCACCCCAGGATAAAATAATCCAACTGAGAGTGGCAGCTTTACTCTTATTAGAGAGAAGATTTCTCTATTAAAGACAAAATCAAAGCGAAATCACCGACATCTTACTCATTTATTTATTAGACGCAATCGTGGAGCAAATACTCTGCACCAGCTACTGTGCTAACTCCGTTACCTGGATTACTCAAATTCTTACAATAACTCTATATTTATTTCATAATTGCTTTATTTAGTAATATTTTAAGTGCTTTTTAGACACCTGCTCTATGCCTGTCTCGTGCTAGGCACCAGGGGGCGTAGCAGCAGACCAGGAAAATGTAGAGTCTGCCCTTACGGAGCTGGGAGCCTTGCATGAAAGACTGGCACTGATGACACAGTGGCACTGAATGAACGTGTGATCAGAAGCTGAGACAGGGCTCTAGGGGAAAAAGGCAAAGTGCAGCCAATCCTCATAGCAAAAGAGACCGAGGAAGCCTAGAAGTGGTGCTTGAGCAGAGAGTAGAAGGATGGGTGGGGGGTTAACCAGGCAAAAGAGGGGAGGGACGGGAAGGGAAGTCACAAGGTGAGAAGCCCTCAGACAAGCACCTGCAATTGGAGGGTGCGTGCAGCTGAGAAGCAGAGCCAGGAGGACAGTGATAGCACTTGAGGTCAGAGTGGTCATCAGGATCCAAGCCTGCTGGATCTTCCTGGCCTTAGGAAACCCAGAGGCTTCATCCTTTGGCAAGGGGAAGCCTATATACCCTGTAGGCTTAATGAGGGGGAGAAGAATCTTTGTAAAAGATCTCGCTGGCTGCTGAAGAGAGAACATCTGGAGTTAACTCTCCAATTTCAGACTCCCCTGATGAAAATTGTTACTTCTGTTCTCCACTCCCTTATTTGGGCAAAGCAGTTTATTTTCTACCCGAAGCATATCTACCAATGGAAATGACTGAGATATTCTTTACGTTAGGAATGTAATGTAATGATTCTTAGATGGTGATTCAGATGATTGGTTATTGGACCTTCGATGCATTTTTTATTTTAATTTTGAGATTGGCCGTCCCCAACGCCTCTGATGTTTGACTTTCATTACTGGAGATGTTGTTTCTGATGTTGCTGGCGGTCCCTACTGAAAAGGATGCATGCATGAAGACTCAAGGCAACAATGACTTGCACCCATTTCTAACAATGACTTGCACCCATTTCTCCCGTATGGGGGCCCTTGATAAGCACTGAGTGGTGTAATTTACAACAGCTTATTGGCTTGATGTCATCCTATGAATCCACCAACCATCATCTTCTCTGACCCTTTAAAATGAGTTCTCTCACACCCCCTGACATGAGATGATATGAAGAACTAACAACAGATAATTTCTATATCACCACATTTTATTATCAGCATAATTCTATACAGTAAATCTGCAGTGGGTGACTTAGTTTTGCTGATATGTGGCCTCTAGAATATTGGGAAAATAGATACATGGAAATTTAGGAAGCTTGTATCTTGCCTCTCCAACCTTTTAAATTTGCTGCAGAAAGTTGCATATTTGTTGGTTTTTTCTTCCTTCAGTAGGCAAACTTCAGCCCCAGGAGGCAATGAAGCAAACTTTAAATGTAGCCCCAGGTACTGCAAAGCTGGCTGAACCATGTGTTTGATTGCATACAAAATGTGAATTGAGTAGCACAGAACTGTCCTCCTAGCAACTTTGTAACACAATGAGATCAGCTGCAAGAACGGAATAAATTGGAGATTGGCTTCTGCAGTTCCATTCATTTGCAAAAATTTGCAGACAATTAAGCTGTCCCCCTGCAGCATAGGTAGCTCCTTTTAGCCAGGGGCTGGAGATTTGTTCTCTCTGGGAAAATGTTAAAGCTGTGATTATCTAGTTATACCTGAGTAAATGGATCAAAGGACCTTTCCAGCCAAGCACAGACCTCCTTGAAAAGGTAGTCTCCAGCAGCAACCCTGGGGAGGTTTATAGCAAAGTGTTTTTAGAGCAGATGGTTCTGGAGTTACAGAGGCCAAAGAGCTGAATGACTTGGGATGAGTCTTTTACATCTTTTAACTTCAGGAAAACAGCCATGGTGGTTCTGCCAGCAAGTCGTTGAATGGATTAAGTGAGATAATAGTACAATATGTTTAGCATTGTGCTTGGCATGTAATAAATACTCAATAAATGGCAGTATTTTCTATGGCAGACTTGGTGAATCCAGGACTAGGATCCCAGGCAAATCTTAGGGTTATAAAGGTTAGAAGGAACCAGGTTATGTCATCTTGAGTCTAGAATATAAGCTTCAAACTCTCCAAAGGAATAACCCTTAGGTCCTTGAACTCAAACCCGAAGCATCACATCTTTGCGTGAAGCCTGCAAAGGCTCGCTATTGCCTTGGAAGCAAATCCAATCTTCTTACCTTGACTTACAAGACTGTCCATAATTGGGCTGGGCTGACTGCATGAGTCTCACCTTTCACTGTTCTCCCTTAATTCCCTGCCTGCCAGGAAGACGTATTTCAGCTTCTGCAATGCTTTGCCTTGCTAAAAATATCTCCTCTTAGCAAACAAGTTTGCCCAGAAGTTATGAAAGTAGGAGAGGGAACAAAGATGATAGAGGCTTGTGGTTTGTTTATGAGGTTTTCACTATTTCTCCCTATCGCTTATTCTATTATGCAAAGCCAGGGTCCAGGAGGGCAGAAAGAGGGAATGAGGACAAATTATCTGGACACTGTTTGCCTGTTTGAATGTCAGCGTATTTAGGAGATCCTCCAGCAGGTGGCCAGCCCGGGTCAAGCTGCGTCTGGCCTTGTGTTCAGGTGTGCAGGAAGTAGGATCATTCCTCTCAAATCTCACCACTTCCTCCAGTTGGCTGTTAGGGAAGGCTTTTATGCCCTTAGCTGGGTGTGACGGAAAGGGGCAGGGACAGACAAAACCTGGAGTGCGGTCCCAGCTGTAGAATGCTAGTCTGGCAGACATAACAAAAGTGAGCACTTCTTCGCTTTTGGGACACCTTCCCCATTTGGTCTCGACATTGAGCACCATGCTTTGGCAGGTGTCAGAGGTTGGCTCCCGGGAAACAGACCACGCAACCGGGGAGATGTTCTCAGCATCCACACCTCACGGGGAGGGAGGTCAGGGGGATGGGGCGGGGAAGGAGGCTGATGGAGGAGTTGCTGACTGCAGGTACCTGGAGGCCTCAGCCTTCCTGGGCAGCAGGGATACGGGCAGGGATGTCCCCTGAGCATGGTCCCACCTGGAAGCCAGGGGGCTGACCTTGACACACTCCTGACCAGTCAGTGGATGGCGCTGCAGCCCCTTCTGTTTAGTCTTCACATCAGCAATGAAAGAGGGTGAAGTTCATGGAAATACTGTGGGGACATATCGCATGGTTTCTTTTCATGAAATGTCCAGAAAAGACAAACATATACAACCAGTGGCTGTGGTAAAGCGGGAGTGACTGCTAATGGGCATGAGGTTTCATTTAAGGGTGATGGAGATGTTCTAAAATTAGATGTGGTGGGGATTGCACAACTCTGTAAATTTCCTAACAATCATTGTGCTACACACTTAAAACGGGTGAATTTCATGGTACATAAATTATACCTCAATAATACTTTTAAAATACTGCAGGCGAGAGGGGCTCCAGCCAGAGAAATTGACTCCAGCTCTCCCTTTCCATAAATCAAATGCTCAGATTTGCACTGTGGGAGGAGCCTGAGTGTTCATTGCAGGACAATGTAGGTTCTTCAGAGAGTGCAGACCACTTTCACATGCAGCTTCTCATTTCGTTCTGATAACCTAGAGGACAGGCAAATCATCGTAGGACGATGAGCACTGAGCTACAATGAATGTAGCTTGTTATCTTACGGCAGACCTGGGAGAAGGAGGAAATCCAACTAATTTATTTACTTTTATCCCTTTGAGTCTATTCTCCACAAAGCAGCTATGATCTTTTTGATTGCAACTGGACTCCTCAGCTCAAAACCCTTCCAGGGCTCACTCCTCATGCGGAGTAAAAGCCAGGGCCCTCTCCATGGCCTATGTGCCTCTCCAGGGTCTGACTT
Source organism: Pan paniscus (assembly GCF_029289425.2). NCBI lineage: Eukaryota > Metazoa > Chordata > Mammalia > Primates > Hominidae > Pan > Pan paniscus. Next base: position 92,868,022 of record NC_073267.2, read on the forward strand.
CCCTTCACCAGGCCCAGACGGTCTCCTTCCCCTCACAGCGCTCACCTTGCCCAGGCCAGCAGCTGCCACACTGAAGCTCCGCCATGCCCGGTAGGCTCCTGCTGCTGGCAGTGCCTCCTCCTCCTGCCCACTTGGCCCATTCTTCCTCCATCTTCCACTGCCATCTCATTGGTGGACCCCTTCTTGCCTCCCTGTCTAAAACGTCAGCACCCTCTCCCCCCGAGCACTTCCAGCCCTCCTCCCTGCTGATCTTTTTTCTCTTGAGCCGTATGTGTTCTCTTTCTCTTTCTGCGGTTTGCCCCCTCTCTCTAGAATTGAAGCTTCATGAGGGCACTTTCTTCTTTTAGGCACTGCACCATCCGAAATGCTTAGAATTCTACCTGGCAGAGAGAAAGGGTTTGATTGATACGTTTTGAAGAAATGAATGAAAGAATGAATGAATGACTTAGTTAATATGAATCTATTCTCTCGCTCCTTCTCACGTTCTTTTTTTCTTTCTGCCTTCCTGTTTCCCTTGGCCTCCACTCTCCCTTCCCACCCTCAACCCCTCCCCTGCCCCTCACTGTTTCAGGGGTCTCCCCTTTATTTCTGATATGTGTTCTTTGGGGCTGAGTGATGTCGTGCTTCCAGATAGCGTGATACTTGCTTTTAGTGCACTTTCAGTTTCCCCTCAGATTGGGAAACAGGGAGGAAAGCAAATGAGGTTTTAACCTCAAATGCCCTAAGACAGGAAGATGAAGACCTTGCTTAGCTGCATGAAACCAGAGATCTTTGTGTAGGGATGACAGTCCTCCTGTAATAGAATCCAGCATGCGTGAGGCTCCCTGAAGACACAACACTGCCCCTGCGATGGAAGCAAGGCTGGATGAGGCTGCAGCAGGCCTCGGATGACCTAGGCTAAAGATGCTGCGGATCACTGTCCGGAGACTGCTGTGGGGGGAATCCCACAAGACACACATGGTCTGCTGTTGGTGGCGGCCCCAGAACCTCACTCTCCTCTGCACACCTCTGCGAGCCTACGTCTGTTCCTGTGACTGAGGGGATTGTGTTCAGCACACTGGAAGTGCGAAGATGTGTGGCATATGTCCGTGGGCCTAGGCAGCTGATGCATGTCTGTTGCATGTGCATCTGCTCGTGAGTGTGTGTGTATGTGTGTCTATCAAATGGATTCTGGCGTGTGTGTAAACCCACATGTGCATAAGTGTGTGCATTTGATGTCACGGAGAACATTTGACATCTGCACGCGTCTAGTGAATCTGGAAAGCTGGAAGGGGCTGCGTGTCTACATGTGTCTGTGTTTCAGATCTGGCCTTAGGCCACCCACAGCCGAATTACTCACTCCTGATACAGACCGAGTGGCTCATCCTCATTTTCTCACTTCCTCCGTCCTGGTGTTAATAAGACCCATCCTTCATTGTTCTGCCGTTTCTGCGGTTCTTTAGAGAGTGCAGACGACTTTCACATGCAGTTTCTCATTTCATTCTGATAACCTAGAGGACAGGCACATCATCCTCCTTTACAGATGAGAAAATTTCCTTCAACCCCTCTGTGTCCTGCCTCGAGGGGAGCAGTATTGGGCCTCTTCTCTGAGGCTGATGGAGCCGCTGATTCCTGTCACACCTCCTGTGGGCATCTCCTCTGCTCTTTTGCATCTTCATTCATTCTGTGTTTCTTTCTTCACCACTGTGTTTTCTTTCCTCTGACCCCTTCTTCCTCAAGGTCAGCCCCATTCCTTGTCTCCCATTTAACTGAAGAACTTCTTTCTATAGCTCTCCTTTTCTTCTATGCCAAAGTCCTCACTGTCCATGTAATCGCCTTGCACACACCAAAAGCTGCTCTTTCTAAATTCAGCCGTCATCTGTTCATGGTCAAGCCTAGCAGCCTCCGTGATGTTGGAGGAGACCTCTGCCTTGTGTAACGTGGCTGTGCACTGTTCCTTTTTGGAATTCTCCTCTCTGTGCTTCTGGTTTTTCTTCTATGCTGACTAAACTTTCTGTGGCCTTTGCTGACATTTTAGAAACTCATCAAATGGTTACGTTCCTCCCTTTTCCCTTTTCCCTCTTCCCATAATCTGGGTTGTGCCATTGTCTCCATCCCTTGCAGCTACTCTTGTATAGGAGTGATTGTGACATTTGTCTCCCTCCTGAATGCAGTTCCTCATGTCCCCTAGAAATCTCTGCTTCACGTCGAACAGGTTCCTCAATGTCAACAGGTCTACTCTAGCACTTGTACCCCAAAATGCCTTTTTAAAAGCCTTTGCCCACTTGGTAATGGCAACACCGGAAGTCAAGAGATCTTAATACACCCCTCCTTTACCCTGATCTTCAGTTCTTTCCCATACACTGCTCTTCTGCCTTTTGTAACTGTCTCTTGAATTGATTACATTATTTTTATCACCACCGTTTTTGTGTTGTCCTTCTCTGAGTTTCTGGCCACGGATTGGCACCCTCACAGGCTTCATGCATGAAATGACAGATGCAAATACACACACACACACACAAACACAGAGAGTTGTCCCGAAGCAGGGTATATGGATGTCAGTCAAATCAGGTATGATGGTTCTTACACGGTCCCAGTCATACAGAAACATATGAGAGAACACACAAACTCATTAGCACAGACTCGATCAAAGGTGGGTACAGCCACAAATATAGAAGTAGACACTTGGCCACAAACACATACTTATAGATATACACGTAAATCACAGGCAAAGATAGAAGCAGAGCCACAGGCCCAGAAACGCAGAGCCATGGATAAATATTCACTGAAGTTTCTCCTAATGTAAGACAAAAACTTAAGCATCAGAAGAAGCAGGATGCCCTGACTTCAGTCATTCCTTTAAGATGCCCACCGTGACGGGCCCAGAGAGTCAACATGCACATGGTGACTTCTCTACAATCAATACCTCCAGCAGCCCCCCGACCCTGTCCCTTCCAGGTACTGTTTTTCCCGAATCAGAGCCTCCTGCTTCTTTTCTTGGGCACTTTAGATCCACGGATTAACACAATTGCGCCAGTTGCCATACTTCTGGGATGTGCCCTAATAATCAAGGAAATGGATGGGCAGCTGTGGAGTTGATGAGCTGGTGAGCTGGGAGGACACCAGAGGTAGGATGGATATGGGACTCAGGGACCTGACCACTCTGGACACCCGTGAGGACAGAAATATCACCCATTTGTGGGTATGAAAACACAAGCAAGCACTTCATGACACACTATGCAAGGTTCATTATTGATGACACAGTATGCTTTGTCGTTACTTTGGACACATTTAGACATACATTGTCATCATGAACTGAGGCCTACGTTTGCTCTAGGATGAAGCCCATTCACCAGTGCTTTACATCTGCACAAAGTTTACGTCTTTTTAAAGTGTTTCTCTAGACCAGCTCTCATCTGAGGCTCAAGATTTTTTTTAATAATGAATGATATTCAGATATTACAAATATATTTTACGTATTTCCTATTTTTGCCACCCTTAACAAACCAACAGAATCTTCATAGATGTTAAATATCAGTTTTGTGTAAATAGAACGCGCTCTAATTTTCTTTCTCTTTTTTTTTTTTTTTTTTTTGAGATGGAGTCTGACCGTGTCACCCAGGCTGGAGTACAGTGGCGCGATCTCAGCTCACTGCAACTTCCATCTCCCAGGTTCAAGTGATTCTCCTGCCTCATCCTCCCCAGTAGCTGGGATTACAGGCAGATGCCACCACACCTGGCTAATTTTTGTATTTTTAGTAGAGACGGGGTTTCACCTTGTTGGTCAGGCTGGTCTCGAACTCCTGACCTCGTGATCCTCCCGCCTCGGCCTCCCAAAGTGTTGGGATTACAGGCGTGATCCGCTGCGCCCAGCCAATGCTGTTTCTTTGTTTAGGGTTGGGTTCGTTTTGGGTGGTTGGCTTTTTTGTTCGTTTTGTTATATTATTCTTGCTTTTTCTTCTGTCTTATACAGAATCTAGTTTTCTTTGCCTGCATATTGAGTCCTTTTCACTTCCTAGAGACTAAAGTGTCTCTTACTTAGTCTCTTTCATTGAGATTTTAATATTCTTCTGTGATCAGTATAGTGTATACAAAATAGAATGCATTGAATATGATATTCTCTATTTTCCTACATAGCTTGTCTTAAATATTCTCTCTGCTAGCTAGGTAAATTGGAGCAGTTTGCATGCAACCTCTCTGAACTTTCTTCATTGATTAAGGAGGGATAAGATTTACTTTGGAGGTCTGTTGGAAATATTTGAGGGGACTCATGCCAAGTGCCCAGCACATTGGCCAACATATGCTTGCTGTATCATTGTTGTAGTAGTTTAGAGTAGTGATGGTGAGGGCATTGGAGTGATGATGATAGTGGTTGGAACATGGTCTTCACAATTGCCTTATTGGTCATGGCCTAGGAGTATTGCCTACTAACAAACCCAAATGTAACTTTGTCCCTGCTATGGAACATTTAGGATGTTTTCCATTTTTGCCCCTTATAAATCATGTCTCACTAAACGTCTTCCTTCATACAGTTTTACTCTTGTTTTGAATGTAACATTTGGTTGGGTTCCTAGCAGTAAAATTATGGACTGAAGGGATATGTACATTCATAAAGCTCTCAATAAATGAATATTGCCTGATTACTTTTCACAAGGGTGCTATGAATTTATACTCCCACCCAAATCAAGAGAAGGGCTATTTATAGATGCTTTCAGAGCCTTAGCTTATCTTGTTTCCTGTTTGAATTTTATTACATAAATTTTCCTTTAAAACTGTCACACACAAACACACACACACACACACACGCACACTTTTATGGGGCCTTGGGGCCAAAGATGGCATGAAACTATCATTTATCACATGATTTTGATAGGAACCTGTTGTTAGGTTTGAGATGCTTGCTTCTGATGATGCAGAAGACAGTTTTAATTAGTATGTGGCATTAAATAAGATCAGTTTGCATATTGGAAATGATACTCTTTTTCAATTATCTTTCAGTCCTCTGATCAGATCAAAGAGGAAGTCTCAGCTTGGTGCTAACACGCCTTTAACACTGCTCTGGCCCCTTTTTACCTGTAAGATGAAGAGCTTTCCATAGGCAACAGTTTCTAGCTCAAATTTAATAGTGTCATTAGGTCTCCAGCATGTTTATTTTTATGTTTTCCTTCTTTTATGTGAAGTGATACTAATGTTTTATTTAAAATGATACAAAGTTTTCATTTTGAACACATTTAATTAAAAATATGAGTTACGCATACAGCAAACACCCTGACAGTGTCACTCCAATAATTGAACTTGTGACATGCTACTTGGAGAGTGCATTCCAACAGTTGCCCCACTGATCATATAATAACAACACGTTTCCCTTGACAATACACTGAATACAAGTCTCCATAATGCCTGACATAGTTTGGGACTTTGTGATTGTCCCTTTATCCCTATTCATTTGTGAGTGTAAGGACCTTGCAGTGGCTCATGAAGAGAGTTGCTTTTTATTTTTCATTTTTAAAAATTTTTTTGAAGACTCTTAACAAAGTATAACCACTTTGAAAATGCCTATCCATTACCCTAGATAAAAATTACCTAGTATCGGAAGAGTACCTAAAAAAATATTCAAGGGGTACAAGTGCAGGCTTCTTACATGCACACATTGTGTAGTGGGAAGTGTGGCCTTTTAGTGAACCCATCACCCAAAGAGTGAACGTTGTACCCAACAGGTGATTTTTCAGCTCTCACCCTCGTCCCACCCTCCCACTTTCTGAAGTCCCCACTGTCTCTTATTCCACTCTGTATGTTCACAAGTACCCATTGTTGAGCTCCCACCAAAAAGTGAAAATATGCGGCATTTTTCTGTTTGAGTTATTTCCTTTGGATAATGTCTTCCGGCTTCATCCATGTTGCTGCAAAAGACATGATTTTATTCTTTTTTTAGGTTTGAGTAGTATTTTATGGCATGTGCGTGTGTGTGTATGAGTATGTGTGTGTGTGTATATGTTTGTGTGTGTGTATACATCTTTATAGATATGTTTATATATACGTATAGATATATTTACATATACGTATAGATATAAATATATATATCCCACATTTTCTTTTCTTTTTTTTTTTTTTGAGACTGAGTTTCACTCTTGTTGCCCAGGCTGGAGTGCAATGGCACGATCTCGGCTCACGGCAACCTCTGACTCTTGGGTTCAAGTGATTCTCCTACCTCAGCCTCATGAATAGCTGGGATTACAGGCATGCACCACCACGCCTGGCTAATTTTGTATTTTTAGTAGAGACGAGGTTTCTCCATGTTGGTCAGGCTGGTCTCAAACTCCCAACCTCAGGTTATCCACCCTCCTCAGCCTCCCAAAGGGCTGGGATTACAGGCGTGAGCCACTGCATCCGGCCCCACATTTTTTTTTATCCTGTCTTCTGTTGATGGACACTTAGGTTCATTCCGTATCTTTGCTATTGTGAATAGTGCTGTGATAAACATACAAGTGCAGGTATTGTTTTGATATAATGATTCCTTTTCCTTTGCGTATATACCCGGTAGTGGGATTGCTAGGTTGAATGGTAGTTCTGTTTTCAGTTCTTTGAGAAATCATCATACTGTTTCTCATAGAGTTTGCCCTAATTTACACTCCCACCAACAGTATATAAGCATTTTCTTTTCTCTGCAGCCTCACCAATATTTGTTGTTTAAGACTTTTTAATCATAGCCATTCTGACTGGTCTAAGATGATATCGCATTGTGGTTTCAATTTGCATTTCTCTGATGATTAGTGATATTGAGCATTTTTCATATGTCTGTTGGCCCCTCGTATGTGTCTTTTTGAAGAATGTCTGTTCATGTTTGCCCCACTTTCTTTTGTTTGTTTGTTTGTTTTGAGCTGGAGGCTCGTTCTGTCACCCAGGATGGAGTTCAGTGGTGTAATCTTGGCTCACTGCAATGTCCGCCTCCTGGGTTCAAGCAATTCTCCTGCCTCAGCCTCCCTAGTAGCTGGGATTACAGGTACCTGCCACCATGACTGGCTAATTTTTGTGTTTTTAGTTGAGACCTGGTTTCACCATGTTGGCTAGGCTGGTCTCGAACTCCTGACCTCAGGAGATCGGCCTGCCCTGGCCTCCCAAAGTGCTGGGATTATAGGTGTGAGCCACCGCACCCGGCCTGCCCACTTTTAATTGGGTCATTTTTGTTGTTTGAGTTCCTTGTAAATTCTGGATAATAGTCCTTTGTTGGATACATACTTTACAAATATTTTTCCCATTCTCTAAGTTATCTGCTTACTCTGTTGATTGCTTATTTTGCTGTGCAGAAGCTTTTTAGTTTAATTAAGTTTGAATTGTCCATTTTTTTTTTTTTTTTGGTCATGTTTGCTTTTGAGGACTGGGCCATAAATTCTTTGCCGAGGCCAATATCTAGAAGAGTTTTTCCTAGGGTTTCTTCTAGAATTTTTATAGTTTCAGGTCTTATGTTTAAGTCTTTAATCCATCTTGAGTTAATTTTTGTATATGGTGAAGGCTGTGGGTCCAATTTCACTCTTAGGTATATGATTATCCAATTTTCCATATGGGTGTTTAGCCCAACACCATTTATTGAATAGAGCGTCATTTCCCTATGATACGTTTTTGCCGACTTTGTTGAAGATCAGTTGGTTGTAGGTATGTGGCTTTAGTTCTGGATTCTCTGTTCTGTTCCATTAATCTAGATTTATACCAGTAATATCCTGTTTTGGTTACTATAGCTTTGTAGTATAATTTGAAGTCAGGCAATATGATGCATCTAACTTTGTTCTTTTCACTTAGGATTTGTTATAAAACCAATTCTTTATTGGCTATAAATCAAATAAAATTTTATATCTAAGCAAGTCCTCCAGATTCCTGACCAGGTGAGTAATCCACTAGCTAGGCAGATTAAGAACAGCAATATGCAAGCAATGAGAGATGCATAAATCAAGACTGTCCTTGTGAATAGAATGATTTGGAAGTTGGGTGTTCAAATAGCTTAATGATAGTTATAGTGAATAACAATGTCAGCTTTAGTATTATTCTAATAATGTACTTGGTAATGCTAATAGGGTTTGATGGAATACAATGAACACTTTCCAAACAGCTGTATGCTTTCCCAACAAAGGAACTCTATCTCGGAGCAGACTGATACATCATTTCAATGGGAGATTTTAATCAATCATTTTGTTTTCCCTTTTAGGATATATTTAAATTTGCAAGAACTTCTCCTGTCCCAAGACAAAAGAGGTCCATTGTGGTATCTCCCATTTTAATTCCAGAGAATCAGAGACAGCCTTTCCCAAGAGATGTTGGCAAGGTAAGTCAGACAAACAGCAAATGACAAAAACATGTTTTTATGAAAAGATGAGCACACAGGAAGCAGACTGAGTATGACTGTCTTGGTGACCAGCTGGAATTAGTCTTCATCTCTCTATGATAAGAGACCAAATGGTTTTGTCATGAAAAGAATGTTGGAAGATCATTCATATGCAAAAGAGGAAATTGGAAAAAACCAATAGCAGCTTTGAATATTACAGGATCAACATGGTAGATGATGTTGAAATTACGCAGGAAGATGTCAATGGTTAAGAAACAAGGCTCATTGCTTTTATAGATTATATTCAGATGATTACCAGATAGGGACCCCTAGGATGGTAGTATGTTGACATGTGGCCTTCACTGAGATCGTGTTTTTCAAATATTTAGGTCTAAGCATACCACTGGGTCAGTTTTCCAAAAACTAAACCAGATCAAGGGAATAAAATAATACTAACCATATCCAGAACCAGATATGGAAAACACTATCCCATGAATCAGAACAATAGTTTTTCCAGGAAGAAATAGTCACTGTTAAATGTGCCAAAATACTGATACTGCCTCATCAGTACATTCTCCCCTCTTTAAGAGAGTCAACATGGAGAATCAAATTTTGAGCAGTTTGTACTTTTTGGTTGTTAGAAACAACTGCTCAGTGCCGCAAAGAAGAACCAGCCCTCAGGAAAAGAGTTTTCTCAGCAAGGCAATTTACTTCTGCAGAAGGGTGCTGCTTGCACTTCTGGCCACTGGGAGAGCACACCAAACAAAAGAGGGAAGGGGTTTTTATCCCTCACGTGGTTAGTCCCTGCTTCTGTGTCCTGTCCCCATTGGCTGGAGTTGGATTGCACAATCTAAGCTGACCTGACTGGCCACTGTTTAAAATTGAATATGGCTAATTAGGCAGGAAGGGAGAGGCTGTCTGTTATGGTACAAGGCATGTTTGGGCATGTCAGGGCACGGCAAAGGCGGGAAGGGTAGTTTCATTGGGAAGAGCTGTTTCGACTGGAGGGGCAGTTTACAGAATGGGTAGCCAGGATTAAAGAGGACTCTTTCCAAATAAGGAAGAGATGTGAGTCACAGATTGGGACTAATGGGAGAAGTTGTTTACAGAGCAGGTAGCTTAGAAGAAGGGACAAGGAAGTTGATCTCGAGAACAAAGAACAAGGGAGTCAGAAATTAAATGTTTGAAAAGGAACTTACTGTATCAGACATTGGTGAGCCTGGAATTCAAAAAATGGTGGTTGGTTAAATGAATGATCTTAATGGCAGTTGCTATTGAACTACTAATTCATTAAATACACAGTACATGTTGTATGCTGGACTCCAAGCTTGGGACTGGGTGTGAAGAAGCAGATAATAAAGCTAACATGCTAGTGGGAAGACAGAAACAAGAACATTGCAGAGTATGACAAACGCTGTGAAAATCAGCAATGGGATGATGTGAAAAAAAAAAGAGCAAATGGCAGGATGAAGGAGTAGAGGGAGGAGGGAATCTTCACGCAGATGGCTGTGATGGCTGGTCGGAGGTACTGATGTTTGAGGGGAGACTGGAAGGGTGAGAAAGGAACAGTTACAGGAATATCTGGTTGAACAGCATCTTTGGCAGAGGTGAGTCTACATGCAAAGGCCTGAAGATGGGAAAGAATAGCGCGTAGTAGAGTCGCAACATGCCTGGGTTGCATGAGAGTAAGCAAGGATGGCAGTGGTAAAAGTGAAATCAGAAAGGCCAGCCTGCCCTTGGATGAGGAGTTGGGGTTTCATCGTGCATGCAGCAGGGAACCACTGGAAGGTTTCCCCAGAAGACTGCGTGTTTTGAAAGATCATCCTGGCTGCCTTGTAGAGAATGATTAGTGGTAGCAGAGCAGTAGAGAGGAGTGGAAGCAAAGAGACCCACTAAGAGGGGAGTTTGGTGGTGATCTGAACAAAGGTGACTTGGACTATTGAAAATTGATCTTGGACGGGCACGGTGGTTCACGCCTGTAATCCCAGCACTTTGGGATGCTGAGGCGGGAGGATCACCCGAGGTCAGGAGTTCAAGACCATCCTGGCCAATGTGGCGAAACCCTGTCTCAACTAAAAATACAAAAATTAGCCAGTGTCATGGCACGCCTGTAATCCCAGCTACTTGGGAAGCTGAGGCAAGAGAACCACTTGAACCCAGGAGGTGGAGGTTGCAGTGAGCCGGGATCATGCCACTGTACTCCAGCATGGGCGACAGGGTGAGACTCTGTGTCAAACAAACAAACAAACAAAAAATTGATCTTTATTGCAAATTGAAAGAAGTGCTAATCCAATATCCTGGTAATCATTATATTTATCATTTTAAACTCCCACTGTGCCAAAGATAGCTTTCTCTAAGCAAAAATCTTCTTAAGAGTCTGGGACATGACACAAAGGGAAGCAGAGCTGCTCTAAAGGGATAGCCCTGTCCCCTTGGGCAGCCCTAGCCACTGTGATGATCCTTTTCTAGACAGGTTTCCTGGGAGCCCAAGATGCCAGATGCCAAGGGACCTGACTCCCCGCTTCTTCAAAGCTCTGCCCAAACAGTTTCTGAGACTCAAGATGCATTCTCGTTTTTCAGTTTTCTTTTAGATAATCCTGGGCTTCTCAACTCTCACCATGCATCAGAATCAGCAGAGACACTTAAAATGCAGATGTCAGGGCTCCACCCTCAGAGATTGATTCCACTGGGGTGGGGGTGAGGACCATGCATCAATATATGTTAAAATATCTGAGGTGATTCAGATATGCAGCCGAGGTGGAGGACTGCTGGTCTTAAGCAGTCCTCCAAGAGTGGTTGTGGACCAGCTGCATTAGCATCCCCTGGGAGCTTGCTAGAAATGCATATTTTCATGTCCCACCCCAAAACCACTGAGCCAAAAACTCTGGGGTTAAAGCCAGGAATCTGCGTTTTTACACAGCTTCTAGGTGCGTGTGATGCACACTCAAATTTATAGAGGGCTGACCTGAAATGCACTTTCTCCCCCTGTCCACCACTAGTACACAATACTTTCAGTTGCAATTCCATTAATTAGGTTATAATAAGACAATCACATTTCAGTTGCCTGGAAAATCCCAGTTTACACCTGTCATCCAAATCTGCCATGTCCAGATTTAGACAATAAATTATGTAGCCATCCTATAGTTTTCTTCAATTACACACAATTTCCTCCGGGGTATATTTGGGTGAATTTTCTCACAAGCCTCTTTTCTTGAGCTATTCAATGGGTCCATAAGCATGCAGCTAATTGGGAACATTCTTCTGCATTGTTTTTTTTTACTTATTACAGCTTCAAAAAGCAATTTGGTTTCCAAGCTGAGGACTCACCTCTTCTTAGCCCCTTATGTTTTGCCCATACTTGTTCTCAACTTAGATTCTCTACAAAGCAACTGCTTCTAAGTGTGGTAGGCTACTAACTAGACAATGTGCAAGAGCCTTCAAAACCTCTAGATGTTTTTTGTAGAATTACTGCACTGCTTTGCAAAAACTATTTATTTGTCCATGCTTTTTATGCCTTTGAAGGTACATATTTTCCTTTTTGTTCCTGCTTGTTTCTATTTATCTGTCTTACTCTTTATATCTCCTGTCTTATCCTCATCAGCTCCACCACAGCTGACAAGCTGTGCTCTGCAGAGCTGTGGAAGAGGACGTAGGTGTTTTCAGTGAGTGCTGGGGAGGCGGGGAGAAGGGAAGGAAGACCACAGAGGCAGAGCTCTGGCCTCCAAACACCACCACGCTTCCAAAAAATCTCTAAGTCAGGACACCTCTAATTTTATGAATATTACGTATTAGACTTCGATATAGAATGCCATTTGAAGAAGAGATTCTGCAGCTCTAAAAGTATAAAGACGTTTGTCTTTGGCTTCCCCTAGAAGTGGACCGCAAGACAAGAATTCAAATGAAGGCCGTTCATTTGAGAGGTGGAGGAAATATTTGTAATAAAGTAAGGGAGAGACGTGGAGAAGGGAAGGCAGCTAGGAGAGAAGCTTGTTTATGAAGCCAGCTACCCCTGTGGGTGACTGGATTGTAATCTCAGGGGCTAACTTTAACATGGTGTGGGACACACTGTCAGCGTTACACCACCCCCAGGTGATGGCACTGGGATACTTTGACACCAGCTGGGGTATTTCTACTCCCAGCAGTCATTGGTGGAGGGCCGCTTCCAGGGGTGTAAATTCCCTGGCATATCAGGTCTGCCCTGCACTCTGTGCACTGACTCGACAGCCTGCGGAGGTTTGGAGGAGAACCTTAGACAAAAAGGATTCTGTGCAGCAGCCACCAGTCTGCTGGTCTGCACTGAAAAGCTGACACATAGAGGATGTGGACAGGGCACTGATCACTTCTGCTTCCTCACCAAAACTAATATATCTATTTTTTTTTTTGCATACTTCGTTTCATCCTCTGCTTTTACCTCATTTCCTGAACTAGCTTTCTCATGTCTTGGGCTTTTGAAACCCCCTGTACTTGCCTCTCTCTCTCCATTAATAAGTAGTTCCTGCATCCCAGGAGGAAAAACCTCTGAAATTCAACGTAATTCATATCAACAAGCATACATTCAGCATCTGTTTTTTATAAGGAACTGTGCTAGGGGCTGGGAATTTAATGGAGGAGAAAACAGACAGAATCATTGATCTTGTGGGATTACAAAAGAGGTGACAATATCAGCACATAGTCATTATTTGTCCAGAACTGTGCTAAGCACTTTTCATCTATTATGTTGAATTCTTATGATAACAACCACATGAGGGTCATTTTCCAGCATGCCAATGAAGGTAATGAGACTCAGAGGTGACGTAACCTGTCCAAAGCCACACAGCTAGTTCATAACAGAGCCAAGCTTTGTTACTGCTTTTTGAGATTTCAAAGTCTGTGCTCTTAACCAGTATCCTCAAGAAATACTAAGCCCAATCTGAGAATACTCTTCCGTGGAATGAAATATCTTCACTGACAATTTCTCTTTTTAAAACAGCATTAAAATTAGGTACAATTCTTGGAAATGCACTCAAAAATAAGATGGACAGAGGGTTGGATCAATAGATCGATATCTGATATGTGATAAAGGAAGTATATTAAAATGTTAGTGGTAGAATATAAGTTGGTGAACATATGGGTACTTGCTGTACAATTCTTTCAAGTTTTCTCTGCATTTGGAAATTTTTAATAAAATGTTTGGAAAAATTAAGTTTAACTAAATATAAAATTATCATAAAAGACACAGGAGTTAGCATGCGGGCCCAAAAACGCCTTTTAAATCATTTGTCTTGCATTTCAAGAGGGTGAATGGAGACAAAGTAAGTAACTGGTTCTTGATTTTTTTGGTCATATTTTATTACAACCCGAATTCCTTTAAAGAAAGGAGACTCATATCCTGAAGAATGAAGACATCAAAAGCAAGGTGCTGTGGCAAGTTAGCCCTTGGTGGAGGGTTTTTCACAATTGGATATCCTGCTGTATAGAACTGAATACCCACAGCAGGGTTATGCAGGCAGCTCCAGGGATGAGAAAAAGTGTCTTGACTGATACATAATTTATCTGTCTGCCAAGTAATTAATTAGTTGGTATGTAGCTAAACTACTAGAATTTGGGATCTGCTTTTCCATAATACGAGGGAATCATATTACAACCCTGAGATTCCAAATCACTGCTACTCACTTAGATAGCAGGTGGGGAGTATAAGGGGGTGTATGACCCCCCCACACACACACAGGAGACAACCCGAGAGATCACTGCCAGCCCAGAGAAAATGAGTTTGCCTCCTAATTTCTGGCTCTTTTCCATGGTACATTCTGCCCTAGACTATCTGTCATAGTTTTGGAAGACAAGTTAAAACACCCAGTCATGAACATACTTGCTCATACCTGTGATTTTCTTTCCATTTTTGAACTCTAGACAGCAGGGAGGAGCTGACAGTGAGTGCTCTGGAGAGGAACATGCAGATCCCAAAGTGGCTTTTTTCCCCTCCCCCTTCAAAGTATGACTATTTCAAAATTTGGGCCATAAATAATTTCTCAGTTTTACCAACTTTCACTGATAAATAATTGATTGCATCTTTAAAGATTTTTGAGTTCTTGGGCCCGATTGATTGAGAGCAGGGGACTTTAAATCTGTAAGCCAGCAAGGAGGTCTTTGGGAGATGTATTTTATTCTGTTTTATATTAAGTTTGAAAGACAAGTCATTTATGAAATGCTTATTAGAGATTCTGCTTTCATCACAAACCCTTGTCATCAAAACCAATGAAAGTACTTTTTTTACAGAAAATCCTGTTTTAAAGACCCTATAAATTGGTAGAATGGGCATTTAGAAGGCCATCTTTAACCCAGGATAGAAGAAATATGTAACTGGACCAAGTGCTCTTTGTAAAGGGAATCAACATTGATCATTAGACTTAATCATGAAAACCACTCAACCAGGACTCCGCTTTGATTGTGTCATGAACGTAAGTCAGACATGACGGTAATTTACATCAGCTCTGCCATGTTCCTCAGTGTTCTGTGCGTCTGATTCTTAGAGGTCTCACTGCATCCAGATACTCTGTACCTGAGATTTATGCCCACCCATGCGAATAGGTGCCAAGGAGTCTGATAGTCTTGGAATTTAATTTGTTTTATTCTATTTAATAGCCATTTGCCTCACTTTGAAGACCCACGAAGGCCAAGCTATATCCTTAGAGGCTGGACCAGAAAGCTGGTACTGAAGCCCCAGCACCTCTCCATCACCCCTCTCCTGAAATGCAGACTCAGGTTTACTTGCTGTTGCCTGATTGATTTTATGATCAGGCACTTACTGGGTTGTCTAGGGTAACCCAGTAATTGCTGTCATCCCTCTACCTCTTTTAAAAGCTATTGTTTTGTACCCTTTATCTATGTCTAACTATATACACTTTTCTCAGAAATTTACATCTGCTTAATTTCTATCCCCCACCCATCCCCCAACACCCCCCCCCCCCCTTTTTTTTTTTTTTTTTGAGACAGAGTCTTTCTCTGTCACCAGGCTGGAGTGCATTGGTGCAATCTCTGCTCACTGCAACGTCCGCCTCCCAGCTTCAAGCAATTCTCCTGCTCAGCCTCCCTAACTGGGACTACAGGTGGATGCCATCACACCCAGCTAATTTTTGTATTTTTTTAGTAGAGACAGGGTTTCACCATGTTGGCCAGACTCATCTGGATCCATCTGCCTCGGCCTCCCAAAGGGCCGGGATTACAGGCATGAGCACCTGGCCTTAATTTCCCCCTTTTAAGGCAACTAGCAGTTTTATTCAATAACTAAAACTTACCATAGGCTAGAGTATAGGAGAAAAATTGGAATACAGAGTATCTAAGATGCCCAAAGGCTCAGTGCTCAAAAATTCTTCTTGAGATGAACATCACAGTTTATTTCTACATTCAGCAGCCATAGCTACACATAAGCCTTTCCTATTTCCAAGTCTTTGAACTGTCACTTCTTCCTGGGATACACCCTCTGTATCCTTATTCCTTAGGAGCAGCCCACATTCACACTCTAAGGCTGCACTGTCCCATGGAACATTGATATTATTGCAGGAAGTTCTGCCTCTACACAGCCCAATATGGTACCCACTAACCACATGTGGTCAATGCAGTTATAAAATCTTTACTAATTTTAATTGAGGCTCAAAAAGTAACACTTCATACCATTATTGGGACAACTTGGCAGGTGAATGTACCTTTTTCATGATACATTTTAATCTATTTACAGATAAAATATTTTTTACTGAAAAGGCAATGTCCACACTGAGATGTTTTGTAAGTGTAAAATACACATTGGATTTCAAAAGCTTATCACACGAACACAAAAAAATGGAAAATGTCTCCTTAATAATCTTCATATTGATTTCATTTGGAAACAAATCCCTTGTATTTCTTTTCACTTTTTTTTTAACGTGGCTGCCAGAAAAGTATTAAATTATTAATATGGCTCACGTTGTATTTTTATCAGATGGTGCTAATGTAAATAAGGCCTATTTTTGATACAGTCTCTCCTCAGTGGAATTATGTTTTTGAGACAGAGTCTCGCTCTGTCACCCACACTGGAATGCAGTGGCATGATCTGTGCTCACTGCAACCTCTGCTTCCTGGGTTCAAGAGATTCTCATGCCTCAGCCTCCCTAATAGCTGAGATTACAGGTATGCACCACCATGCCTGGCCAACTTTTGTATTTTTGGTAGAGATGGGGGTTCACCATATTGGTCAGGCTGGTCTCAAACTCCTGGCCTCAAGTGATCCACCTGCCTCGGCTGCCCAAAGTGCTGGGATTACAGGTGTGACCCACTGAGCCCGGCCCATGGAATTTTACTTGATCTCTTTTATACATTGTTTATACATCTTTGATGGCACTTAACACATTTTGAGAGACAATGTCCTTCCCTGCCTTCCCACTAACTGTAATTCATCAGATGCGGTGGCCCAGGACAGGGCCTAACACAGAGTAGAGACTCAAATATTCTCTGAATTGAATTCTAGCCATATATATGGCTGATTAACATAGACATTCACTGCTTACTGATTAATTAAAGTGATCATAGCCTGCTTTGTTGTTAGAATGGAATTAATAGACCATTATATGATCAGTCTGGATATTTCCAGCAAATTTTAATTTTCTAAATTGGTAATGAGGCCACCAGATAAATTGCTTGGCAGTCAACTATTACGTCAGGTCATATAAGCATTCTTAGTAGATTTTTTTTTTTCTTTGAGACAGTGTCTCGCTCTGTCACCCGGGCTGGAGTGCGGTGGCACAATCTTGGCTCACTGCAACCTCTGCCTCCCAGGTTCAAGCAATTCTGCCTCAGCTTCCCAAGTAGCTGGGATTACAGGCGCCCACCACCATGCCCAGTTAATTTTTGTATTTTTAGGAGAGATGAGCTTTCACCATGTTAGCCAGGCTGCTCTGGAACTCCTGACCTCAGGTGATCCACCTGCCTCGGCCTCCCAAAGTGCTGGGATTACAGGCATGAGACGCTGTGCCCAGCCAGTAGATTTTGATAGATTTGATGTTGATGGATTTTATGTGGGGATGGGGTGGGGGAAGAGAGAGAAAGAGAGAGAGTTACATGACTGTATTTCTGAATTTGCCTATGTATATGATGGTGTTTTAATTCCAATTAAATGAAAACACTCATAACTTTTATCTTTTTTCACAACTGAACACAGTCAATTCTAACTTATTTTTGCTAAGTCTAATAAAAGCTATATTCACCATTCGCAAATGTTGCCCTCCTGCAAACTTTAATTAATGATAAAACATAATCGGGTGGTTTTGGCTTTTTGCCAAATACATATATATGCAAAACTTCCCTCCATGATCTACATCCCGCAAATAAAGGCATCTGAGCCCGAGGAGGAAGCAATATTTTTAACCCCGAGTTTATCACCCTTTCGGTTCTCCATTTTAAAGGTTCCTAGAATTTTATTGTAATTATGAACATTTGGCCTCAGACTGAATTTATATTTAATTATTTGTGAACATTCAAGGACCTGGCATTTCAGCTTGAGTTAGCATCCAGACTCAGGGTTGTTGAAGAATTTTCAAATTGGACTAGAATCTTCACTACCTAATGAATGTCTGGATCTAAGCCAAACATGGCTAACCCTACTGTCCTGCTTAGGTTTTACAACAGCCCTATAAAGTAGGCAATCCTACACTCATTTCTCAGATGAGAAAGTGGAAATCAAGAGAGATTAAGTAACTTGCCCAGGGTAACCCTCTTAAAGAACGGCAATGCTGAGACCCAAATCCAAGACTCTTCAATGCCACATCAGTGATCTATCCACCACAATGTGTGTGAATGCTTAAAGCTTCCATGGGTCTTTGCTGTTTGCATAGCACACTCACACAAATGGTCATTTGACTCTCATAAGTACCCTCAGAAATCAATATTATGTCCCTGTTGTACAGTGGAGGCTCTGAACTGAGCATGACCAAGGTGCAGAAGTATCTTGCAATACAGTCTATTTGTGGTACACACTGAGTTGCCTTTTTGTGTCACCTGCAATTGTACCAGGGCTCTGGATGGATTTCAAAATAGCACATGGCATGAGCTAAGCCACTATGGAAAACAGTGTGGAGATTCCTGAAAGGACTAAAACTAGAACTACCATTTGATCCAGCAATGCCAGTACTGGGTATCTACCCAGAGGAAAAGAAGTCATTGTATGAAAAAGATACTTGCACACACACGTTTATAGCAGCACAATTCACAATTGCAAAATCATGTAACCAAATGCCCATCAATCCACAAGTGGATAAAGAAACTGTGACATATGTATATATGATGGAATACTACTCAGCCATCCAAAGGAATGAATTAATGGCATTTGCAGCAACCTGGATGAGATTGGAGACTATTATTCTAAGTGAAGTAACTCAGGAATGGAAAACCAAACATCCTATGTCTCCACTGACACGTGGGAGCTAAGCTATGAGGACGCAAAAGCATAGGCATGATACAATGGACTTTGGGGACTGGGAGGAAAGGATGGGAGAGGGGAGAGGGATAAAAGACTGTAAACAGGGTGCCGTGTATTCTGCTCGGGTGATGGGTGCACCAAAATCTCACAAATCACCACTAAAGAACTTATTCATGTAACCAAACACCACCTGTACCCCAACAACCTATAGAAATTAAAAAAAAAAAAGAAATAGACTTTGGCTGGGCTCGGTGGTTCATGCCTGTAATCCCAGCACTTTGAGAGGCCGAGGCAGGCGGATCATGAGGTCAGGAGATCGAGACCATGCTGGCTAACATGGTGAAACCCTGTCTCTACTAAAAAATACAACAAAAATTAGCCGTGCGTGGTGGTGTGCGCCTGTAGTCCCAGCTACTCGGGAGGCTGAGGCAGGAGAATGGTGTGAACCCAGGAGGCAGAGTTTGTAGTGAGCCGAGATCGCGCCACTGCACTCCAGCCTGGGCTACAGAGCGAGACTCTGTCTCCAAAAAAAAAAAAAAAAAAGAAAGAAAGAAATAGACTTCACTAGAGGAAGGAGAAACATACAAGCCAGGGGTGAGCCAAGGATGAGAAGCATAGCTCACCATCCGCCTCATTCCACAGGGAGGTCTGCCAGGGGAGAAACTCGGCTCCCATAGCTGTTCCTTCTCTGCCGGACAGCTTCAGTACAATCTTGTTAGTGGACAGATGATCAAACACCAGGGATGTTCCGCAGCCTGAATGCAGGTACCCAGATTCATAGGAGTTATCTGAGATTCCAAAGTTCAAAGTCAGATGCTTTGGACAGGGGTGTGCTGGAAAACTGGCTCTCGGAGGCTGGAAGCCTTGAGTTGGAGTGTTTACAGCTACTTTGGCATAAATTCTCCCACAGCGGCCAGTTTCAAGCTAGCAGCTTAGAAAATCTCTAAATGTTTAACAATGGACTTCCATGAAGGAGTAGGGTTGACTTCAGCATGGCACTGGCCTTGGGACTCAGGGACCGTGACACTGGAAGGGGTCAGGGGGCACTTGGGTCCCAGGGGAGCTAGGCTTGAGTGAAGCCCTCCATTGTGGAGAAGTGGCTTCCACACCCACCTGTTCACCCCGGGTTGCAGCTGGTCTCATGCCCAGTTTAGTAGTGAGGATCATTTTTTGACAACTCTGCCTGTTGCAGGTGTTAAGTGACTTGTCCAAGGTCATGCAGCAAGTGCAACATAAAAGCAAAGCTCCACCACGCTTCTCCTTGGCACAGAAAAATCCAAGTCACTCTCCTAAGGCTGGAAAATTCTGCAGCAATTGTCCCAGTTCTACCTGGAAAATGAGGAAGGGAGTGATAAAATTCTCTGTGAAGTGAGGAGAAATGAGGTTAACCTCGCCAACATTTATTTGATGTGCGTGTTTGTGCGCTGAGTCAAAGCCGGAGGTCGTGTCTTCGTTTAACAAATAGACCACATGTTGACAAGCAAAAAACGGCTTTCTTTGTCTGGCAAGAAAAGCCACTGCCTCGCTTCAGACAACACTTTTTTTTGTTGGTATCTCCGCTGACAACCCTGTTCAAAGAGAGCCACAAGGAATGAAAGTGAAAGCAGAAAAAGCCAACTTCGGTGTAATTAAGAGAGATCACTGCCCGTTTTTCTCAGTGATGAGGCCGCAACTGACTCAGTCGATAAGGGCCGTGAAGGAGTGGGGCTCAGGGCGCAGTGGGGATGGACTGGCCTTTTCACGGTCCAATTACTGGTCCAATTACTAGTCCAAGTTTTGAAGAGGATTGAAGTAGAACTGGATGGAGATGGGAAACAGACCAATAAAGGGTTGTTTTTTGTTTTTTAGGTTTTTTTTTAAGACGGGAGGAATGAATGAAGAACTTCTTTTATTTTCTTTTCCGGCTTGGAGCTAGCTCTGGTTCCCAAATAGGGTCCTGGGGGAAAGACGTGATGTGAGTCTGGGTGGCTGGGAACAGTCCCTCCTGGGTATCTGCGCTTGGCCCACTTCTGCAACCAGTAATGGAGGAGACAGAAGAACGCTTGAATGCGGGTTTAATTGTTCCCATCTGTGAGTGTTGCATTAAAGATGTTGCCGTCTTCTGTTGCATCGGGTGGTTTGGGACAAGTGATGAAGAAAGAGAGTCAGTTGACGCCTCTTGAGCAGGCAAACACTCTCCCTAGGCTGAAAATTGAGCTGCATTAATTCAGAAATACTTACTGAGCAACTACTATGTGTCAAGCACTGCACTGGCTACTGCTTATGGATTCCCCCGAGAAGAATGCCCATCCTAGGAGAGGGGGCAGAGCTGTAAACAGGCAGACAAGCGCTGTGATGGGGTGCTGTGGGGTCTTGGAAAAATCGAGAAGGCAGAAGAAGTAATTCCGAAGAGGACTTCTGAAGGACGCCTAAGAGCAGGCAACGCGAAGCCGAGATGGGAAGAAAGCGCTCTCCAGGCAGTGGGAAGAACATGATCCAGTATCTACGGGCAAGAGGGACGGTGGTCTGTCCAGAGAGCTGAGAATAATTCAACGTGGCTGTGATGCAAGGAGGAAATTGTCACAAATAAACTTGGAGAAATCATCAAAGACTGGAAGAGGAAAAATTGTAAAAACTACTGTATGGAATTTGGACCTTTTTCTACGGATGACTAAGTGTTATACATTGGGGAATCACATGATCAGATTTGCATTTCAGGAAGTTTAGTCCTGTTACGCTGGGTAACACCTGAAGGCTGAGAAAACTAGGAGCAGGGGTGACAAAGAGGGAGGCTGTGACAGAAATCCAGGAGGGTGACGAAGGGCTCCCGGGCAGGGGAGAGGCAGAAGGACTGGAAAGAGGGCACAGTGAAGGGCCATGGTGGGGGATACCAGGCAACACTGGCAAGCAAGTGGACAGTGATGAGTGAGGAGGTAGAGGAAGGTCCCCTCTTAGCTGGGACATTATGCCTCTATAGGACGCTGAACAAAGTAACCTGCGGAGGTGTTACTTTGTGGGAATGTAGACTGTGAAACTGAAGGAACTGTTTTATCCACCTCCCCATAGTTTGCTCTGTGCTGAGGCTGCTGTACTGCTCCTCTTTGAAATAAAAGAGAACTCTTCCCAGAGGTGACAGATCCACCTGCGTGCTGTATGTTGCATGGAGGTGGGCGAACAGGTTATGTGGAGGGTTGTTCTTGGAAAGACGGATTCATTTTGCACCAGTGACAGGCCTGAGGGAACACCAGCGTGTCACACGTCTCTTCCCAGTGTCCCTGACTCATCCATGCCTAGGGATTTTACTTTAGTCCTTCCTTGCTGTGAATTTGAAAACTTTTATTTTATTTTTTTCTACTAGCTAAGAAATATGTAACAGCTGTGTTCACTGTTGGCCTTCTAGCCTCAAATTCATTTTAAATACATTTCTTCTTAGTAATCTCTTCTTTGAATGCTGATGCTGGCTATGCATTAGTTTACACAATTCACAGGCTCTGTGTTGCTCAATTTTTAGTTCATTTATTTGACAACTTGAAATTCATCACAAGTGGTGCTTTTATTTTGTTATTTGCATCTGGAAATCATTCCTAACATGCCATGAAATACATCTGTTTTTTCCTTTTGCAAATGACTTTTTTTTTCTTATTATAAGAGTAATATGTGTTTACTGTAGAAACTTTAGAGAAAAATACACATTTAAAAATAATAATATAAAAATATCAGGCCAGGCGCAGTGGTTCATGCCTGTAATCCCAACACTTTGGGAGGCCGACCGGGTGGATCACCTGAGGTCGGGAGTTCGAGACCACCCTGACCAACATGGAGAAACCCCATCTTTACTAAAAATACAAAATTAGTTAGGCATGGTGGTGCATGCCTGTAATCCCAGCTACTCTGGAGGCTGAGGCAGGAGAATTGCTTGAACCCAGGAGGCAGAAGTTGTGGTGAGCCAAGATCATACCATTACACTCCAGCCTGGAACAAGAGGAAAACTCCATCTATAAATAAATAAATATGCCTGAGTCCCACAACTGGGGATAACCACTGTAGACATCCGAGGGCTTTGCCTCTCTATTTTTAAAGTGCATATACATTCATAAAGACACAGCATCAGGCTGTACCACCAGAGGTTTAGATCCCATAGGTCTGGGGTGACACCTAACTGTTAACATTCCAACAAGCCTCCTGGCACTGCTGACAAGCCCAGCTCCATGGCCCACACTTTGAGGAGCTCTACTCTAATCATACCTATTCCTACACATGACTGTCTTGTGCTCATGGATTTTCCACTTGCCAATGTCTCAGCAACCTTCTTCATGTCCTTCATCAACACGTGGTATGGCAGACCGTTGCTATGGCCAACGTTGAGTTTCAGGGCTTCTAATGTGGAATCTACTGCCTCTGAAGGGACCCACAGATAGGTCTGTTCACTTTCTCATCTGATGTATCTTTTTTCTTTTTTTTGAGATGGAGTCGTGCTCTTCTTGCCCAGGCTGGAGTGCAGTGGTGTGATCTTGGCTCACTACAACCTCGCTCTCTCAGGTTCAAGTGATTTTCCTGCCTCAGCCTCCAGGGTAGCTGGGATTACAGGCACCTGCCACCACGCCGTGGCTAATTTTTGTACTTTTGGTAGAGAAGGGGTTTTGCCATGTTGGCCAGGCTTGTCTCGAACTCCTGACCTCAGGTGATCCACCCGCCTGGGCCTCCAAAAGTGCTGGGATTACAGGTGCAAGCCGCTGTACCTGGCCAATCTGATATATCTTAAGGCATAGAGCATGACATAAAATGACTGAAGAACACCTCACGATTTTTGTTTCTTACCCTTGTTTCTCCCTCCTGGGAACGGACTGACCCAAGGTTTAAGGCACCAAGAATGCCCAGCAATGTATTTTTTTGCCAGATAAAGGAAGATCTGCCACATGAAAAATGACCAGTTATCTTGGTCTATTGATGTACAATTGCTAAACAGACAATTTTCACATCCATTCTCATTTGAAGTTCCCAATGAACCAGAGTCTCTGAAGTATCCACTATTTCCCTTCCTGTTGCAGAGGAATCCGCCTTGAAGCTATGAATACTTTTTTGTTGTATTTATATTTATCAACATTTATATCTTCTCCCTCTCCTGATTCAGTGAGATCAGAGAATATTAAAGCTGGAGGGGCTCTGGAGGTGGGCTGCTCCAAATACCTCACTTTATAGATAAGACAGAAAATGATTTTTCTGGGATCAGAAGATGGGAACAGTCCTTAATAAATCTCTGCTCTCTCACTGTGGTGCCCTTTTGCCTACACCCAGTATTCTGAGCCTTCATTGTCCTAGGAATGGCTGCCCTGAGCCTGGGGATGTCCCAGGGTTTTTAGGAGCCTCAGCATAAGCTTGACATAATTGATGTCAGCATGTTCACAATCTCTATAGGATCATTTCTACTGAGACTAATCTTATTCTTTATATTTTCATTTCTCTTCGCAGTGTTCTTAGAGGTTGATTGTTTGTTTGTTTGTTTGTTTGTTTTTACTTTAAGTTCTGGGATACATGTGCAGAATGTGCAGGTTTGTTACATAGGTATACATGTGCCATGGTGGTTTGCTGCACCTATCAACCCATCATCTACGTTTTAAGCCCCGTGTGCATTAGGTATTTGTCCTAATGCTCTCTCTCCTTTTGTCCCCAACCCCCGACAGGCCCCAGTGTGTGACGTTCCCCTCCCTGTGTCCATGTGTTCTCACTGTTCAGCTCCCACTTACAAGTGAGAATATGCGGCATTTGGTTTTCTGTTCTGTCTTAGTTTGCTGAGAATGATGGCTTCCAGCTTTATCCATGTCCCTGCAAAGGACATAAATTCATTCTTTTTTATGGCTGCATAGTATTCCATGTGTATATGTGCTTTCACTTTAGGAGCTCAACTAGCAACTCCCCCATGCACTCCCTCCTCCAGTGTCAGAGCACACTGCAGGACCCACCCAGTCTTTGAATAGGAAAGCACTGGCTGAAAAGCCCCAGAAAGTGGGGATGTACCAGTACAAGTTTCCCACCTGTATATCCCACTGTTTTGTTTGGGGAGAACAACGGATATAACTGAAACGGGCTATCTGGTGAGCATAAGTTCTACATTAA
Source organism: Pan paniscus (assembly GCF_029289425.2). Lineage (NCBI taxonomy): Eukaryota > Metazoa > Chordata > Mammalia > Primates > Hominidae > Pan > Pan paniscus. Next base: position 92,892,834 of record NC_073267.2, read on the forward strand.
GTTGTCCGTGTGCCTGAACCATTTTTTGTTTGTTTGTTTGTTTTTGTTTTTGTTTTTTTTTTTGAAATGGAGTCTCATCCTATCACCCAGCTAAAGTGCAGCGGTGCAATCTTAGCTCACCACAGCCTCCGCCTTCTGGGTTGCAGCCATTCTCCTGTCTCAGCCTCCTGAGTGGCTGGAACTACAGGTGTGTGCCCCCACACCCGGCTAAGTTTTTTATTTTTTAGCAGAGGTGGGGTTTTGCCCTGTTGGCCAGGCTGGTCTCGAATTCCTGACCTCAGGACCCACCTGGGCCTCCCAAAGTGCTTAGATGACAGGTGTGAGCCACAGTGCCTGGCCGCCTTGGGCCATTCTTCATCCAGCTGCCTCCTATTCATCCCTTGGGTCTGAGGTTGAACGTTACCTCCTCGGGGAAGCTTTGCTCAATTCCCCAAACTGAATCAGGTCCTTCCTCATGTGTAGCCGTCCACCTAGTCCTTCTCCAGAGCACTGATCACACCAGTGATTAATTAAGTATTTGTTCAATTGATTATGCATTATCTCTCTCCCCTTCTATGCAGCAAACCCCAAGATAGCAGAATCTCAGTTTTTCTTGTTTACCCTTTTATCTTCAGCATCTGGGATATGTCTGGTGGACTAGGCTCTCAATAAATATTTTTTGACTGAATAAATGGTCAAAAAAGGCCAACTCCAGTGGTCTCTCTACAAGGTGATAAAAGAGTAAAGGGGCCGGGCGCAGTGGCTTATACCTGTAATCCCAGCCATTTGGGAGGCCGAGGCGGGCAGATCACCTGAGGCTGGGAGTTCAAAGACCAGCCTGACCCACATGAATAAACCCCGTCTCTACTGAAAATACAAAATTAGCTGGGCGTGATGGCACATGCCTGTCATCCCAGCTACTCAGGAAGGCTGTGGCAGGAAAATCGCTTGAACCCAGGAGGCGGAGGTTGCGGTAAGCCAAGATCGTGCCGTTGCGCTCCAGCCTGGGCAAGAGTGAAACTCCACCTCAAAAAATAAAAAAGAGTTAAGGGCAGCCTCTCTTGGACACATCTTTACCCCTATCTTAACATGCAGAAAGAATGGTATTAATTTTGTGATGAATAAAAAATATTTTTTCTTTGGATATATTTTAAACTTGGATATAGTTCACATATTATAAAATTGAATATATTTGATCCAATATATCAAGTACCACTAAATGGATAAAATGATAAATTTGGTAGAAGAAAAAATATTTAGGAAAGTCTCAGAAATTTAAATGTAATAAATGAGTATGTATTCATATACATACTATAAAACTCATTATGTAACATATTACATAAAGCACATTTTGTGTTGAGGAGTGAGTTCCCTGTATTTAGCTTCATGGAGAAAATAGTTTCTTGTAGATAAATATTACAGGTGACTGAACTAAAAATATTTTCACAATGTGAACTACTTGGATAGCAATATTTTGAGTTGTTTTATACACTAGTTGCTTATCTTAAACTCAAGTTAACATACTCATGTATCAATGGAGAGGTGGCATTTATCATTAGGACCATCAAAACAATTGTGTTAAAATCTCAGGGGCAAGAACGAGTGCAGGGATTGTAAGCTCCTCTGCTGGGTGCTTCGTTCCGCTCTTCTATCCAACCTGCTCTGCATCCTCTTGAGTGCTTTTTAAAGTTCCCTCTTCTCCTCCTTCGTTTCCAGGCTTTCTCACCCACCACTCCTGTTTGCCGTTCCTCTCCCTGACTCTATTAAGATAAACTAATCCTTGGAATTTGCTGCTTTGAAGTTGATGTCGGCTGGGAAACTCATACACAGGCGGGTCCCAGTCCTGTGGTCTAGAATCAACATAGTGAGACGAGACAGAAGGCTGGTGGTTGCTGCTCTGATGGTTACCAGCTGTTTAACCCTCGGATAGGTCACACTGAAAACCCCTGGGCCCTGTTTGTTCTTGTATGAGATAAGGCTAGTAACACTCACATTCCACGTTTGGGGAAGGATAAAATGAAATCGCCTGATTGGTCATACTTGACCCACAGCTAGTGCTTGGTCAACGTGCCCCTTCCTTCTTTCTCTCCCTACCTGGAGAGCCTACAGATCTGGTAAGTGATTCTGAAGGTTTCTCCCATGAGGAAGTGACACAGGCTTGTACTTATTTGGATACTCAAGGCACCTTTTGTTCCTGCGGTTGACACTCTTCCAAATAGTTGAAGTTACATATAAGTGAACACCACCTAACCAATATGCTACTGTATTTATAAAGGATGCTAACTTGAATTAGCTTTGCCCAAGCAGAATATTTTAAAAAATAAAAATAAATAAGAAGCAGTAGTCCATTGTACCTGTCTGCCAATTTCTATGTTCTAGTTAAGGACATGGGAACACATGATCAGCAATACATTCAGATATAATCACCACGTGACAAGGTGTGTTAACAACTTTATATTCAGGGCCTGGAACATAATAGATGCACTGTATTTTTGACTAAATAAATAGCTATTCCTGGAGGTGTGATGATTATACTATGCCCAGATCCTGCCAAAGGCAAAAAGGCAAAAAGTTATATTCAGACCAGCTATTTGTCTATTTTTTTCCCTGCTCAGGGCTAAATTTTTCCGAAAAATCACATAAGGGTCCAACTGTCAGAATGAGTTCATCACCTGGGCTGGGGATCCCAGATTCTGTGAGCAGAAGGCTTCTTCCACCCAGGTGTCTATTTCAAGAACAGTCTCCTCTTTTGCAAAAGCGTTCGTGGAAATGGCCTTCTCTCCTAACAGACAGCAGCTACAGAGCCTCCTTTCCCTGGGCTGCAGAGGGTAGGTCAATGGAGCCTGAGGAGCCCTCTGGAGAACAGCAGAAGGAACACGATTTCACCCTTCTTAGCATCCTGGGGCTTGTGATACAGATGGCCCACGTTGCAAATGGAGACGCCGTGGCTATGTTGCCACTTGCCCTTGCGGACACAAGTACGGGGACATTATATTCAATTTTGGGTCTCCATCCATACGCTGCTCCTCCAATTTATTTGTCTACATGAAGGGATATGAAGCCCAAAGCCAGAGGACATCCAATTCGGCTTTAATTACAGTGATGAGCTGTTTGTCAGGGTGCCATGAGCTGCAACGCCACCTTGGTCGCTGACAAACTCGGAGCAGGGGTGACACCAACTCCCCTGTTGGCTGCTGATCATTGAGGCTTGGGCAGCAGCAGCACTTAGTTCAATATTTGTTGTTTGAAACCCAACAGTTATGACTCTGCCAAGCTTAATGAAAGGGAGAAAATAATTATCAGAGAGCTTATGCAATTTTGAAGACCAGGGGCTTTTAAACAAAGTTACCATGCCGGAAGTGTTCTTGGCATGTCATGAGGACTGTTGCCATTATTAGCGATGACAATGCAGTCATTATTTTTACACTGGCTTAATTGTTCAACAGACACCAAGGACCGTGTCAACACAGTTCTGCAAATAGAAACAAACATGCCATCATTCAGGGTCCCACTTTGATATTCTGCCTTTGCACTTGTTTCATTTTTTCCTTGAAGAACATTCTATAGATTGAAGGAATTATTCCAGACCTCTGATTCATGCTAGGCTTATTCTCTTCCTCATTCAGTCTCTCATTCAATCAATACTTACTGAGTAGTTGTCATTGCAAGACCTTAGGAACAGAGGGGCTAGCAGACCAGCCTGGGTTTTGCCCTTATTGGAATCTTTCACCTTCTACTGCAGAAGGTCCCACCTTTAGGTAGAATGATCAGAGATCTCTCTGAGGATGTCACATTTAAACTGTGACTCTAAGGATGAAAAGAAGCCAGATTTGTAACTAATGAAAGGGTGTTCCAGCCGGATGCTGGAACTTTGTGAGGCCGAGGCAGGTGGATTACCTGAGGTCGGGAGTTCGAGACCAATCTGGCCAACTTGGTGAAACCCCATCTCTACTAAAAACACAAAAAATTAGCCAGACATGGTGGCAGCACCTGTAATTTCAGCTACTCAGAAGACTGAGGCAGGAGAATCACTTGAACCCGGGAGGCAGAAGTTACAGTGAGCCAAGATTGTGCCACTGCACTCCAGCCTCGGCAACAGAGCAAGACTCTGTCTCAAAAAAAAAAAAAAAAAAAGGAAAGAAAAGGAAGGAGGGAAGGAAGAAAGGAAAGAAGAATGGACATTTCAGGTGGAGGGATAGCAACTGCAGAGGCCCTGGTATTTGAAGACATTATGTCTAGATAACTCCATCACCATGGCTTATGCCATGTAGGGGTTTGTCTATCTCACATAGCAAGAAACCTAAAAGTAGGCAAAAGTTTACCAGTGCAGCCATGTCAAGACCAGCATCTCTGCAATTTATTTGGTCTTCCCTTATGGTTACAAGCTGCCTGCAGCAGCTCAGGCCATCCCTTCTAAGGCTGGGGCAGGAGTAAGGGGAAGGTTTTAAGCTAACTATATCTGTCATTTTTTGTTTGTTCTATTTCAAGAAAGCAAAATATTTTCCAGAAACTTTGAGCAGTTATCTGTGTATGTCACGTTAACCAGAATGGTATTCAACAGGCATCCCTAACTGCAGCAGCAGCTGGAAAAGTAAGATTTAGTTGGAAATACCAATAATTCAAACACAATTGGAGTTTGGTTATCAAAGGACAAAATAGGCCATAGATATTTCAAAAAAAATGGTATGTTCAAAGTATTCTTTTAAAAAAGCCAGGGATGGGGCCAAGCGTGGTGGCTCACGCCTGTAATTCCAGCAGTTTGGGAGGCCAAGGCAGACAGATTCCTTGAGGTCAGGAGTTCGAAGTTAGCCTAGTCAACATGGTGAAACCCTGTCTCTACTAAAAATACAAAAATTAGCCTGGCATGATGGCACACACTTGTAATCTCAGCTACTCAGCAGGCTGAGGCAGGAAAATTGCTTGAACTCAAGAGGTGGAGGCTACAGTGAGATGAGATCACGCCGCTGTACTCTGGCCTGGGCAACAGAGTGAGACTCCATCTTAAAAAAAAAAGCCCATGGAGGCTGCACTCCAAAGATGGAGCGATAGCATAGTGTAACATGATTTTTGAGATGTGTGAAGAGGTCAGATCCACAGAAACTGAGGGCCGTGATCAGACATCACCAACTGTAGTCAACCACATGTTAAAGTTGAATTGTTCCGTCTTCTGTTTTCCACATCCACCTTCTTCTGTCCACCCTTTCCTGAAGGTCCGTGTGAGGCCTGACCTTGCTTAGATTCTTGCAGTCCTCTTCTAACTGTGCCCCTTTGCCTCCACTTCCTGCCTGCACCCTTGCATCTCCTGTCTGTGACTTTTAAAAAAAGTAAATCTCAACATTCCTCAGGGCTCCCTATGACGTAAATTCCGAGCTTCTCTGTGTGACCTCAAGTCATTTCTTTTCTGGCTCCTTATCCTGCAGCCACAGCCCCTGCCACTTCCTCCTTGCACGACTATCTTATCACAGCTGTCCTGTGTTATTTGTGATTCTCCCAACATCCCTCAGGAACATTTGCCTTCCTTGAAGTCCTTTTTCTTCGGGTCCTTTCCAGAGTCAGAGTGGGCTTTTCTTGACATCCTTATGGAAAAGGGACAACTCATTCCTTTGCCTTTCCACCCCACTTGCGTTCCACCCCTAGGGTGCTACACATTCCCCCAGAGGGCTTTTGTTTGTCCACCTGAGTATCTTCTTCCCACTGGTCTCTGGGGTCACAGGGAGCAAAGACCTCACCTCACTCATCTTGGTCTCTGGCTCTGAGCACAGCACCCTGACACCAGCATAAGCTGTAACTACAAATTCAATGGAATTAGCATGAAGGTAAGGAGCCAGCAGGCTCTGGTGGCTCATTGAGGCATTACTGTTCTTGTTTTTGAGATGGAGTCTCACTCTGTTGCCCAGGCTGGAGTACAGTGGTACGATGTTTGCTTAATGCAACCTCAGCCTCCTGGGTATAAGCAGTTGATTCTCCTGCCTCAGCCTCCTGAGTAGCTGGGATTACAGGCGTGCGCCACCATGCCTGGCTAATTTTTGTATTTTTAGTAGGCATGGGGTTTCACCATTTTGGCCAGGCTGATCCTGAACTCCTGACCTCAAGTGATCCACCCACCTCAACTTCCCAAAGTGCTGGGATTACAGATGTGAGCCACTGTGCCCAGTTTGAGGCATTGCTGTTTAAGGGGCCAGAGAGACCACAATAGGCACAGAGGCTGAGACAACATGTAGACAACATGGGTACCATGTAGACAACATGTAGACAACATGGGTGGTACCATGTAGGCTCATCCCTCCATGATTTGCTGGAAGAACTAAGACGGCAGTAGGAGAAGTGGATAAAATAATGTCTGTGGAGTCAGACTGCAAGGGTTCAAATCCCAGCCCTGCCATTCACCAGCCAGATGACCTTGGTCAATGTATGTAATGCCTCTGTGCCTCATTTTATGCACCTGCACAGTGGAGGTAATAATAGTGCCTGCCTCATAAGATTTTCCAGAGGATTGAATAAGATAATCTTTGAGAGTATTCCAGCACATGGTAAACTCTCGCACCATATTAACTATTGCAGTATGGTGTTATTATTATTATGAATATCTAATACAGTTAATATCTTTGTACGTAGGAGTTTTAGCGGGCAGGTGTGAATGGCACTTTTGAAGATGCAGAGACAGATTTATCCTTATACTCCTAATATTTATCCCCAAAGACACTATTTAACTCGTTCAAAAATATTTACTCTTTTTTAAAGACCGCTTTCAGCTCCTTTTTATACAAAAAAAGGAATTCTATCCTCATTCTAGCAATAGTAGCCTAAAGAAAATCTTATTACACTCATTATCTTAAATTAAGGTAATTGAAAACCACTGTTTAAGAGTAGACCCCAAATGTATCATAAAATTAATTCAATTATAAATAACAAGAATTGACTGTACTTGAATGTGCATGAAGTATAGAATCATAGTGGAACATTTAAGAAATATGTCCTTATCTTGTTACTATGGCTACATGTTACTCCAAGATACAGTAGTTCTATGGTAAGGATGGAATTACATTATTTCCTCTCTATATTGAAATATTCAGCAACTAATTTCCTGTAGCTTCATAGTAAATCATGCTAATGACCTCAGAGGTGGAAACCAAGGTGGTGAGACTGTCTCCCTGCTCTAAGTTTATTCCATGAAACAAAGCAGAGAATACACATTTATACTCATTTGATCAGGAAGCATAAGGAAGCTTATAATGAGAAAGACATGGCAATGACATCTCATGAGGCGATGTTAACTTTAAACTCAAGTATTTAATATTATTTATTCATTGCATCCATGATAGGATCACAACAGTGAGAAAACTAGAGATTCATATGGGCAGGAACTGAGAGGGGATATGGTACAATTGAATTCAATTCCACAAGTAATTCATGGAAACTTATTATGTGCTAGGTACGTATTAGGTAGGATACCCCCATACCCTATTCTTTGTCTACTGAAATTATTATAATATTTTTGTGTATATCACTAAACATTCAAAACGGTGGGAATAATGAAGAAAGGAA